>NC_071510.1:81670492-82920492 GCF_027887155.1 Malaclemys terrapin pileata | reverse complement strand
TATCATGTCTCCTGTCAGTCTTCTCTTTTCCATACTAAACAAACCCAATTTTTTCATTTTTGCCTCATAAGTCATGTTTTCTAGACCTTTAATCATTTGTGTTGCTCTTCTCTGGACTTTCTCCAATTTGTCCACATCTTTCCTGAAATGTGGCACCCAGAACTGGACACAGTACTCCAGTTGAGGCCTAATCAGCGTGGAGTAGAGCGAAAGAATTACTTCTTGTGTCTTGCTTACAACACGCCTGCTAATACATGCCAGAATGATGTTCGCTTTTTTTGCAACAGCATTATACTGTTGACTCATATTTAGCTTGTATCCACTGTGACCCCCAGGTCCCTTTCTGCAGTACTCCTTTCTAGGCAGTCATTTCCCATTTTGTATGTGTGCGACTGATTGTTCCTTCCTAAGTGGAGTACTTTGCATTTGTCCTTGAATCTCATCCTATTTACTTCAGACCGTTTCTCCAGTTTGTCCAGATCATTTTGAATTATAATCCTATCCTCCAAAGCACTTGCAACCCCTCCCAGCTTGGTATCATCCGCAAACTTTATAAGTGTACTCTCTATGCCATTATCTAAATCAGTGGTTCTCAAACTTTTGTACTGGTGACCACATTCACATAGCAAGCCTTTGAGTGCGACCCCCCCCTTATTAATTAAAAACACTTTTAAAATATATTTAACACTGTTATAAATGCTGGAGGCAAATTGGGGTTTGGGGTGGAGACTGACAGTTCGTGACCCGCATGTAATAACCTTGCGATCCCCAGTTTGAGAACCCCTGATCTAAATCATTGATGAAGATATTAAACGGAAACAGAACCAGACCCAGAACTGATCTCTGTGGGACCCCACTCGTTATGCCCTTCCAGCATGACTGTGAACCACTGATAACTACTCTCTGGAAACGGTTTTCCAACCGGTTATGCACCCACCTTATAGTAGCTCCATCTAGGTTGCATTTCGTTAGTTTGTTTATGAGAAGGTCATGTGAGACAGTATCAAAAGCTTTACTAAAGTCAAGATATACCACATCTACCTCTTCCCCCATCCACAGGGCTTGTTACCCTGTCAAAGACAGCTATCAGGTTGGTTTGACACGATTTGTTCTTGACAAATCCATGCTGACTTACTAATCACCTTATTATGGTCTCACATTGCAGCATTGCCAGCCCCAAGCATTCAGAAAGCACGAGCCCAGGGCCCCCAAAATCACGAGGTTAACTTACGAAGCACACAGTTTCACCAGATAACAGTGAGTTGTCTATTCACCTTCTCATGTTTGTGCCTGTAGGGGTCACATTTTCCAGGTTTTCTCCACAACCACAAGGGAAAGAATGTTACTTTTTTTAGGGTTAGCTGAGATTCTCACATACTCACGAATCCAGGAGCTGAGTCTACCAGAAAAACACTGATAAAGACTAACATTAACTATTGTAAGTAAAGACTTACAATAATCTCACAAAAGTTAGCGATACTGAGCCCATGAAGGATGGTTAAAGAAAAACAGCCCAAGCCATCTCCGTCTGTTATAGCTGAGGGAATTAATTTTGCCCTGCATATTTTATTGATTCAGCTTCTCCTCTCTTTGCTTCTTCAAACTGGTCAATGAGTTCTTATTTGCTCTGCAAGTAGACACATTCATCAAGTTAACGTCCCATGTTTGTCTATTCTCAATGGATGACGCTAATTAACATTGCTGGATTGTTTTCTTTTTAACTTCAGTCTGGGGATCAGTTTTTTTTAAAAGGAGGCCAAGAAACCTAACTAGCCACTTGTACATGCAGTCATTCCACTTAGAGCAATCTTTTTGTCAGCCTCCTCACCATGAGCTTCATAAGAAGAGAGGAGTTCTCGTTGGCTTGCCATCTCTGTGGATCCTTGTCTCCCACATTAGATCTTTGTTGGGTTGAGTTGTCATTGAAAGGATGGGTTTATATTTCATTTGCTTCTTTTTAGGGATTGGACTTGGGCTGCAGACAAGCCCATGGTTTCACACTTGGTAATAATGGGCCATTTCTCTTCTCTGATGGTAGCTTGTGCCCATGGCGCGGGATGCTTCTCCTTTTCAAAGTATTGGTGGATAGGAAATAGAACCACAGATCTGGATTACCTCCACTTTTGTTTGTTTGAAGGAGCAGTGGGGTGCAAATTTGGGTGCCTACCTTTGCAGTTGTGGTTCCAGTTTGAAACATAGATTGCCTTTGGTTTATTTCTGATTCAGAAATCAGCTCCTTCAATTTATGCAAGCCTGACAGTCCCCGTCCTGCGGAGGCCTGGTAGGAAGGAACAGGGGCCAGTCTGTGTGGAGAATACTAAGGGTGGGCAGTGGTTATTGTGGGTGTTAGGGTGCTGGCAGAGGGAGGTCCATGGGGGGGTGAGTCTCTCCAAACAGTTCAAATGGCCCTGCCCATGTTCCTCCCTCGGGCCCTTTCCTGATTCCTAATGGTACTCTTCCCCTGTGGCCAGGCTGGGGCTAGCGGTGACTGGCCTGTGGCCAGGGACTCTGGGTGGCTCCAGGGCTGGCAGTGCTGGGGGCTGCACTGCCTGCCCAGTGCTTGGGGCTGTACCACCTGCCTGCCGAGGTCTAAGTGTGTGGGAAACAGGCTGCTGAGGGAATGAAGCTGATTTGTGGAGCGATGAATTGACACAGAGTCCCAGTTTATGGTGAGAGTGAGAGTTAGGCAGCATGTGGATAGAATGGTTGGTCAAAATGAGCCTTTCCCTAGAATTTGTATTAATTTTTGCTACTGTATGTTGGGACCAGGTTCTTACATGCTCTTGTTGCCAGCACAGGTGTGCTCGAGGACAGCAACAGTGAGTTCGTTGCCTGGTGTGCTTCGCGCCAATAAACACACCAGGGGGAGAAGCAAACAAAGTTTATTTGGGATCCCAAAGCGGTGCAAGGAGACTGGCAAGTCTCAAATCAAGCACATTAACAGGAACAGTTTTTCTTCTTTTATACATTTTGCAGTTAAGCCTCACCCCCCTCCCCTTTCCCCTCTAGCCCTCCCTTTCTCCCCCCCCTCCTCCCTCTACCCCTCCCATCCCTGGTAATAGTTAAGTCATTCTTGGCAGCTATAAGCCTAGCTTGTTAGTAACTTCTTTAAACCGTTATCTTGTCCTTTTTCCCTTCAGCCAGAAACATGCAGGCCTCATTATTACTGCTTGAGCAGGGGGTTGCACACAGATAACTGGTTGCTTACATATTCCAATTGCACCTGGCTTTTGAGGTTGATTAGAGTTTAAACATGGAAGGATAGAGTTTGGTTCACTTAGGCCTAGTGCAGGAAGGCTTCATTGACACTTTGTGGCCTTCCACCCTCCCGAGTTACCTAGGGTGAGGCCTAGTGACGTCAACAACTCCCTCCTTTGAGAATACTCAACAAGCTTTTGGCTGAGTTTTCTCATATTCTGTGGACAAGATATGATTAAGTGCTATGAAGCTGGGGTTTTCAATGAGAGGGTATGCCGGGATTTTTGAGGAGCGGGGGGCACAAAGCTTACGGAGGAGCATTTTAAAACAAGCAATTAGGAGGAGGGTGACCAGGCACAATACCACACCAGTGAGGAGAAGACGCACAAGGCCACCCCCCAGTCCTCCTAGGTTGGGCAACCAACTTCAAAGGGAATCGAAAACTGTGGGTTTCCTTTCCTGGGCCTTCCACTGCTTGAAAGCCTGTTTGGCCGACAGGACGTGCTTGTTAATGTCCTGTGAGTTTTCCGGGACATAAGTACAACATTCATTCCCAATAAGGGCACACACCCCGCCCTGGGAGGCTAAAACATAATCTAAGGCCTGTCTGTTTTACAGGGACAGCAACCTGAGCTGGTATAGCTCTGAGTTAAGGCTTTTCTCTATGGCCAAGGTTTCATTGGTGATCTTGGTGAGAAACACAGAGAGCCTATGATAAAATTGGGTTAGCCGTTCCACCCCATAGGATGGGAGGAGGATCATACCCAACCTGTCTCCTTCCTTAATGGGCTCTGAGGTGGCATACAAAGATTTACGCTGCCTGGAGCGGCCAGGGGTTGTCCCTTAATGCATACTGGGATTCAATGGTACAGTTTTGTCACAAGGGGATACCCAAGGTATTTCTTCCCCTACTGAACCATCCCCAACAGATATCTGACCAATTTTGGGGGACCACCCTCCAGGGTAACCCTGCTGCGTGGTGCAGGATTTGGGAGCATACTCAGCAGTTAGAGAGGTTAAACTCTTGGGCAAAGCAAACCTTCAAGGACTCATATGTGTTTGTTTCCAAGTTAGTAGGGATCCCTTTCCATCCCACATGTGCCTGGGGGAAACGGGAGGTAACGAAAGGAGTGTCCCTATGGCAAAGAGTACCACTGTGGCAGACCCTGGACCTGAACTCATGCTGGGCAGGTGACCCTAGGGCCTAACAATTACAATTCCCCAAATACCCACAAAATATCAATTACCAATAGTAGGCAGATTAAAAACAAAAGGACCAGGCCACCAGGTTAGGCCGGCCCTGTGAGAGTAAACACAACCAACGCTTAGAGTTTTCACGGGGAGTGCGCTGCGACTGTCCAAAGAGACCACAGGGCATTTCCAGCAGGCCTTATTGTCTTTTGAATAACAGTTTAAGTCCCAGGTCATCGCTGGTAGTCCTTTTCCGTAGGCTGGACGGTCCACCGTTCAGGAGCGGGCACTGCCTTCAGACGGGAGTGATGAATCCAGTTCTTGTGTCCCTTGACCTTTGCTGCTGTGTGGGAGACCAGCAGGACGGTGTGGGGTCCCTTCCACTTCTCTTGGAGAGGCTTGTCCTTCCAGGTCCGAACGAGAACGGAATTGCCTGGCTGCAAGGAATGGACAGGGGCATCCAGCGGGAGAGGCTGCAAATCTCTGGTATACCTGTGGAGAGAACAGAGAACAGCAGACAGAGAGCACATGTACTGAGATAAAAAGCCACACCCCATTTCCCACTCCCCTGCCAGAACCGGTGTACCATTCATAGGCCATGCCCTTCCAAACATAATCTCGAAGGGACTGAGCCCTAACCTGCCCTTTGGGAGAGCGCGAATGTGGAGCAAAACAAGGGGTAAGGCATCAGGCCATCCGCTGAATCGATCCACCAAGACGAAAAGGTATTTGAATCTTTGGGTCCGGGGGAACTCAGTAAAGTCTATTTGCCAAACCAGCCCCGGGCCTGGGGTAGGTTCCAGAGTGGCTGATGGCACTGACACTCCAGCTCGAGGGTTGTTCTTTTGGCAGACTAGACATTCAGCCTGTACCTGGGAGGCCAGGGGTCTAAGAGCCTCCCTGCCAGCGTATAATTCTTTGTTTCTTCACCAGGGTCAGTTCTTAATGTCTTTTGTAGTCAGGAATTCCTGGACTTTGTGATTTCAGTGAAGCAAGTGTTCCTTCTTCTCTTTTCCTGAAACAGTGTGGTTCAGTATCATACAGGGGAGAGGTTACTAGCACATCACCCTGTCTTTAAATAGGCTTATCATCAGTCGGAGAGTCCTCCCGAGGTGGAGGGGTCTTTTTACAGTGAGAAGCCTGGGTCCAGGTTGGCAGTCCTTGGTACTTCACAGCGGTGTTGGTGGTGAACAGGACTTGGAAAGGGCCTTTCCAGTGTGGAGCCAAAGCAGTTTTTCGTTGATGGACTTTACGTAGACTCAGTCTCCTTGTTTCAATGAATGGCAGGGCTGCTAGGGTCTTTGGGTAGCACTTCTTTTATCTGTGAGAAAAGAAACCTAACACATTTCATTAATGCCTGACAGTGTTTTGCAGATTTTATAGTTGCTTGGGCCCATTCAGGCCCCCCCCCCCTTTTTTCTTGGCTGCCGGCCAAGTCTTAGGTCTGGGCAGTGTCCTTGGATGGTGCCAGCATCTTATCTTTGGACTGAGCTTGCTAGCTATATTTTTTCCCTCAGTTAACTCGTTCTGTTCTTTTTCCTTCTCTCCTTCTTGGCTTCTTTTAACTTACAAAGGAAACTTCCACTCTTCACTCATACACCTTTTCCCAACAATGAACACATACACATTGCCATTATGCACCCTTCCAGTAAAATAACTTCTATACAGAGCTTTGGAGCAACAAACCAGGACGAGCACACCCACTTTTGAGGAGTCCAACAAAGTTCAGGAGGCTCACAGTGGCTTTAAGGCAAGGGGTGAGACCCACAGCAGCAATTAACAAGTCATCCACATATTGCAGGAGGAGGACCCTGTCCTCATTGTCCCACTCCTCCAAGTCTCTGGCCAGGGCCTGGCCAAAAAGGGTGGGGGAATTTTTAAATCCCTGGGCCAACACTGTCCAGCAAAGCTGCTTTTTAACCCTCCTTTTGTCTTCCCACTGGCTCCACTCTGGGGCTTGCATGGCTGAGGGCTCAGTTGCAAGAGTCATTATCCAGGCATTCTCTGGGGGTAAGGTGAGGGTTATTTCATCTTGGGTGAAATGCAGGGTGGCTCCTAAGCAACAAAGCAGGTCCCATCCTAGTAGAAGTGTTGGACAATCGGGGAGGTAAACCAGTCTGTGAGATAGAGTTCTGTTTCCCAAAGCACATTCCGCTGGGGCATATACTGGGCACTTGGTTCCTTTCCCTGTGGCACCCACCACAGTGAGGGACTCTGACACAGGCAGCTGCAGGGGTTGGTTTACGGCGGTTCGTGCAGCTCCAGAGTCTATTAAAAAGTTGATGTCCAAGTCTCCCACCCTCATGTTTACTCGGGATTCCAGGGGCAGGATAGTCCGTCTCCCCTGACACTCCTATTCTTGATCCTTCGCTGCCATCATAGGGGTACCTTCCCTTTCGGGGCACTCGTTTTTCCAATGTCCCTCCTTCCGGCATCTGGCACACTGGTTGCGACCCAGACGCCTTTCCTGTGAGCCAGGGCACCCACGCCCATGTCCTCTCATTCCCCGGCCCCTTCCACCTTCCTGGAATTTTCCCCTGCCACCGGCCTGTACTGCTGCGACCATCATTTTCGCTTGCCTCTTTTCCTTTTCTTTAGACACAACCTGATTACGCTCCACCTCAGACAGCAGGGTCCGCATAAGGACATTACAATCATCCCAGTCAGGCTTACAGCTAGCCAGGCACCCTTCAAAGGCCGAGATAAACTTGCTTGGGTTCGTAGAGAATTCCCCTGCCTGTGCCTTAAAGGCTGCTAGGTCCACCGGGTTAAAAGGCACATGGGTGTAAACCTGCATAGTAGTGGCCTGATTCTTATCTGAGCCATGTCTGGACACCACGGTCTCAGTGATCAACGGATAAAATTATACCAAGGGGGCAATCTCTGGGACCTGAGACACCTTGTCTTTATATGGTGGGGTGTGATAGCCGAAGGGGACACCGGACCTGCCATTACAGCTGTGGGGGGGTTCTGGGGACTAACAATAGTTACTACCGAACCTGTCGGAATCAAATTACACTTTTGCAAAATATCTAACCTATCTCTTAACAACATAAACAACTGTACATACATATGTTCATTCCATTTACCCGTTTGCTGACAAAACAGAAGTAATTGAAGGATCGTATTATAATTAAGTGATCCTTCCGGTGGCCACCTTTCCTGGTCCTCTAGCTGATATTGAGGCCAGTCTACTGTACAGAATCTTTTCAGTTTACTTTTAACCAACGGATCTGATCCAAACACTTTCCAGTTCACCAGAATGCATTCCAAGGGTGTACACCTTACCCTGCCTGCCATACTCTGTCCCTGCCCCATAGGGAGACACTAGGCGTCCCCAGGTCATAACAGGTAGACACTGGGCGTCCCCAGGTCAAGACAGATAAAGTCCCCACTGGACTGTTCCTACCTTATCCAAGGGTCCGGTTCTGCACCGTCGCCCTTTCCATGGGACCGGTTCCCCACCGTCGCCCGCAGCTGCTTCTCCACTACTCGAGCGCATTGCACCGTTGTGCCCTCCGGGGTCGACCAAACCACATCTTCGCCGAGGCCCCTGGTAAAGTCACCAGTGCGCGCTGGGCATCGGTCGTCGCCGCAATCTGTCGACCTCCGAGAGGGGTCCGGGCAAGGCTAAATTTCAGCCTCGAGCCCCACGTTGGGCGCCAAAACTGTTGCCAGCACAGGTGTGCTCGAGGAAAGCAACAGTGAGTTCGTTGCCCGGTGTGCTTCGCGCCAATAAACACACCAGGGGGAGAAGCAAACAAAGTTTATTTGGGATCCCAAAGCGGTGCAAGGAGACTGGCAAGTCTCAAATCAAGCACATTAACAGGAACAGTTTTTCTTCTTTTATACATTTTGCAGTTAAGCCTCACCCCCCTCCCCTTTCCCCTCTAGCCCTCCCTTTCCCCCCCCCCTTCCTCCCTCTACCCCTCCCATCCCTGGTAATAGTTAAGTCATTCTTGGCAGCTATAAGCCTAGCTTGTTAGTAACTTCTTTAAACCGTTATCTTGTCCTTTTTCCCTTCAGCCAGAAACATGCAGGCCTCATTATTACTGCTTGAGCAGGGGGTTGCACACAGATAACTGGTTGCTTACATATTCCAATTGCACCTGGCTTTTGAGGTTGATTAGAGTTTAAACATGGAAGGATAGAGTTTGGTTCACTTAGGCCTAGTGCAGGAAGGCTTCATTGACACTTTGTGGCCTTCCACCCTCCCGAGTTACCTAGGGTGAGGCCTAGTGACGTCAACACTCTTATGTAGCATTTCTGGAGCCGGTTCATTATGTGTGGCAAAACCAGACTTCCTTGGCCCAAAACTTATTAATGGAATATAAATAAATTAAGAGCATGCACCTTTTACAGTAGTCTGTCATCAACTTTGGTTGTAGCATCCTGTTTTATAAACTGTTCAGCTTCCAGTGACCTAGTCTCTGGTGTGCCATCTGAGCTGTGTGTCAGGTGATTAATCACTGCTAAAGTCTGCAGCCTCTACAGAGGCTAGACATTTGACGGTAATAGACTGATATGAATAGGGAGAATATGTTAAAGGCTGTTCTAATGAGGAAGGTGATCAATAGTTCTCCGTGTCTACTGAAGGCAGGACAAGAAATAATGGGCTTAAATCTGCAGTAAAGGAGATTTCGGTTAGATATTAGGAAAATTTTTCTAACTATAAGGGTAGTTAAGCTCTGGAATACGCTACTCAAGGGGGTAGTGGAATCCCCATCATGAAGGCTTTTAAGAATGGGCTGGACAAACACCTGTCAGGGATGGTTTGTTTCCAGTGGAGTTCATCCCTCTCTGGTATTGTTCATTCAGTCCTTCCGGAAATTACTTATTACTGAAGCTCATAAAAATACTTCTGAGAGCATTTTTTTTCTTTGTGTGGATTGTGCAATTTGCATTGAATGCCAGATATTATCGAAAAATTTCCCAGAGGAGGAGGGAATGTCCAATATTTGTTCTAGAAGGTATTAATCATGACCCATACTTCAGATTAGTACAGCACAGTATTAAAGGTATGTATCATCATACGTCTTAAGTGTATAGCCAGTGTAAAAGTCAGTACTGTATACTTTTCAGGAACAAAGTTAAGTTTATAATAAGCGAGGTGGAATTGCCTTTCTTCTTGCTTGTGGTTATGCAAAGGCATTTTTATCAAGCAAATGAATACGTAGCCCTCTCTTTACAATCACATACACCCTTGTAACACGGGGTTCATCATATGCTAAGGCGGCCATTTTCTGTGGGAGTCTGGCTAAAATGTTGGCAGCATATGACTCAGGAAATATAAGGACTAGAAATGTAATTTTTGGGAAAAAAAATCTTTTGGAAACTAAATGGGCTAGAAGAGAAGTTACTGGTTCAGAGTGAGTACTGACTTAGCCCTGGCTTACCTACTGTTGTGTAGGAATCATTCTTCCACCAAATCCTTCTCCAAAGTCTTGTCTTTATACAAAAGAACAAACTGCTGTAATAGGATGCCCATCTAGTGATTTCTATCATACTGGTTTTCAGTTTAGCATTTTTCTTTCACAGCTCCCTCTCCCAAGCCATATATTGAAGAGCAGTTAGAAAATAGCAGCCCATGTGTGAAATCTCCTCTGAAAGGTACAAGTGTGAAAGTGTCTTATTTTTTGCTTGAAATAGTTTTGTAAAGAAGGCAGGAGGTAGAATTTCATTTCATAGATTCATAGATTCATAGATTCATAGATTATAGGACTGGACGGGACCTCGAGAGGTCATTGAGTCCAGTCCCCTGCCCGCATGGCAGGACCAAATACTGTCTAGACCATCCCTGAAAGACATTTATCTAACCTACTCTTAAATATCTCCAGAGACGGAGATTCCACAACCTCCCTAGGCAATTTGTTCCAGTGTTTAACCACCCTGACAGTTAGGAACTTTTTCCTAATGTCCAACCTAGACCTCCCTTGCTGCAGTTTAAACCCATTGTTTCTGGTTCTATCCTTAGAGGCTAAGGTGAACAAGTTCTCTCCCTCCTCCTTATGACACCCTTTTAGATACCTGAAAACTGCTATCATGTCCCCTCTCAGTCTTCTCTTTTCCAAACTAAACAAACCCAGTTCTTTCAGCCTTCCTTCATAGGTCATGTTCTCAAGACCTTTAATCATTCTTGTTGCTCTTCTTTGGACCCTTTCCAATTTCTCCACATCTTTTTTAAAATGCGGCGCCCAGAACTGGACACAATACTCCAGCTGAGGCCTAACCAGAGCAGAGTAGAGCGGAAGAATGACTTCTTGTGTCTTGCTCACAACACACCTGTTAATACATCCCAGAATCATGTTTGCTTTTTTTGCAACAGCATCACACTGTTGACTCATATTTAGCTTGTGGTCCACTATAATCCCTAGATCCCTTTCTGCCGTACTCCTTCCTAGACAGTCTTTTCCCATTCTGTATGTGTGAAATTGATTTTTCCTTCCTAAGTGGAGCACTTTGCATTTGTCTTTGTTAAACTTCATCCTGTTTAACTCAGACCATTTCTCCAATTTGTCCAGATAATTTTGAATTATGACCCTGTCCTCCAAAGTAGTTGCAATCCCTCCCAGTTTGGTATCATCCACAAACTTAATAAGCGTACTTTCTATGCCAATATCTAAGTCGTTGATGAAGATATTGAACAGAGCCGGTCCCAAAACAGACCCCTGCGGAACCCCACTCATTACGCCTTTCCAGCAGGATTGGGAACCATTAATAACAACTCTCTGAGTACGGTTATCCAGCCAGTTATGCACCCACCTTATAGTAGCCCCATCTAATTTGTATTTGCCTAGTTTATCGATAAGAATATCATGCGAGACCGTATCAAATGCCTTACTAAAGTCTAGGTATACCACATCCACCGCTTCACCCTTATCCACAAGGCTTTTTTTTTTAAATTAATGGAGATATCCCATCTCCTAGAACTGGAAGGGACCTTGAAAGGTCATCAAGTCCAGCCCCCTGCCTTTTACTAGCAGGACCAAGTACTGATTTTGCCCCAGATCCCCAAGTGGCCCCCTCAAGGATTGAACTCACAACCCTGGGTTTAGCAGGCCAATGCTCAAACCACTGAGCTATCCCTCCCCCCAACCACTGAGCTATCCCTCCCCCCAGGGATAGGGATTATGGGTCCTGGAAAGTCTGACGGGTCTGTAACTTTAACTGCTGTTCTTATTCATTTTTTAATACATATGTGGTCCCTCCTTGTTCCCTCGGTACAAGGGCCCTGCATTTCTTTGCTGCAGTGTTTCTTTTATATTTGGGGGGCCACAAAATCTGTGTGCTTCAAAGAAAACATATTGTTTTCAGCCGGGCCTTGCATAACAATTTATATCTGCTCTTCCTTCTTTTTTTTTTCCGTGCTGGGATTCTCACATAAGAAATATCCAGGGTTCCCCTAATTGGTAGTAACAGTATTGAACACAAGCTGGTGAGAGATTTTAAGATTAGTGTATACCCTTTGTATCACTCTAGGAAAAATTAATTAAAGACGGTAAATCCTTGAGCTTAATGGTTGCAGATGCTAAAGCCCCAGGCATAATCTTATATCTAGAATGCACCAGACTGGAGCCTTTAATCAGTCAAGTAGGGCTTACTTCTGTGATCACATCAGCAGGTATCTGATATTAGCTGCCAAGTAATATGGGATACTATATATATTCAGCAGATTGGGGCCTCATCTGAGGTGGCTTGTGATTGGCCCCCAGTGTGAGTGTGTAAGTGGGGAGGGCAACAAAGTCTCTATCTTTTACTCTGTGCCCACGGATGGATTGCAGTTTCTGTCTGGAACATGACAGATAGAGGAAGGGGGAACCTAACCTCCTCCCAGTGGCATCAGCTCCCTAAGTAGGAGAAGAGAGAGGAATGGGGGAGTGAGCAAGGGGGAGCCTGGACTTCCGTCAGTCATCAGCAACAGCGGTAGCCTCTTTGGGATGAAAAGGGAGAAACTCTGAGGAGGGAAAGGAGAAGCCCCGTGAGGAGAAGAGAGTGGAGGCACTTTGCTGAGAGGGATTGGGTGGAGAAGTCAACTCAAAGGGGGAAAAGAAGGCAAAGATTTCTGGGGGAAAGGAGAGAGTGTCCCAAGGAGGTGGGATGGGGAGAGAAGGACAGAGAAAGGTGGGGGCTTCAAGGTCGGAGATGAAGAAATGGGGAGTGGAGAGAGAATATTGAATAGAGAGGAGAGCAGAAAAGAAGGGGAGTAAGGAGGAAGAAACAACATTAAATGAGAAAGAGCAACAGGTGTGGAGAATAAGAACTGGAAAAAATATGAAAGTGATAAGGAATTAGGATCAGCCTTATGATTTGAGAGCTGCTAGACAAGAGTGGGACTCATAAATTCCTGGATAAAGAAGTTGAGAGAGGGACTATTGAGTTGCCTCTCTGTTTGGTACTGCAACTGTAAAGGGAGACAGGGTCATCCCATGCTTTACAGAAGTTGCATAGGATGCAGAGTGTGTAAAAGAGTGGCTTGCTAATTGACCACTTGCTTTGCTTGCCCCAGATCATCCCACACATCATTCCAAAAGATGGCAAGGTTTGAATCCCTGTGGATAAGGCCACAGGTCCTGCTATCAACCCTGGCAAATCCCCAAGGATCCAAAGGGACCCAGGCATCTCAAGTTGGCAATCGCCAAAATGAGGCACCTAAAAATCAATTGACACCTGAAAATTTTAAAGTTAATTATGATGATGAAACCTAGTAATATAGAAAGTAAAGCACCCACAAATTGATGCCATTTCCCCCCCCAAAAGAGGTCTTTATCCTCTCTGTATCTCACTTTCCACATCTGTAAATTTGAGATATTTAACTGCTTCTCAGGGGTGTTATGAGGCTTAATTAATTAAAATGTGACCTTCTCAGCTGAGTATGATTACAGAAGGTAAAGTCACATTATTATTTGAAATCACAGTTTTCACTTTTCAAGGGAGAGGTCAACTACAACAATGAGTAACCTGTGGCGGGCTCCATTGAGTTTTGAGAGTTTTTCTTTTTTTAATAAAAAGAAGAACAGGAGTACTTGTGGCACCTTAGAGACTAACAAATTTATTAGAGCATAAGCTTTCGTGGACTACAGCCCACTTCTTCGGATGCATATAGAATGGAACATGTGTATATATATCTCCTCAATATATGTTCCATTCTATATGCATCCGAAGAAGTGGGCTGTAGTCCACGAAAGCTTATGCTCTAATAAATTTGTTAGTCTCTAAGGTGCCACAAGTACTCCTGTTCTTCTTTTTGCGGATACAGACTAACACGGCTGTTACTCTGAAACCTATCTTTTTTTAATACTATTTATTTTCTTAAAAGACAGCTCACTTCCTAACTTACTAGGACCCAAGAACTCAGTTCTTTTCTAATCATTCATTAACATGAATAATAGAGTATGTCAGCGAGAGTGGCTTAGAAAAGGCTTTTTATGTTTACATAGTACATGCCAACTGATGCAGTAGCAAATGTTGCTTCCTATTGGCTGGAGGTGCTATCCATCACATGATCTGTGAGAATACAAGCTCTGATCTCTTTGCAAAAACAGATGTGCTGGGTCAGGAGAGGCAGATTCCTTTCTCAATGGAAAAAAACATTGCTTTTAGCTTTTTACTCCTCTTTTTATGTGTAGGATTTTCAGTCTCTGTGGATCAAATGTTTGTAAGAATGGATGGAAGGTCAGTAATTTGATACATTTCAACCAACTACTTTGGTGAAGCTGAATGCATGTTTTAAATGTTGTAGTTTTGTAATTTTACTTTGTGTCTTATTCAAATAGATTTGATCAAAGTTCAGCATGGTAGCAGAGGATTAGAATATTTTTAGTTTTAAAACATCTAGGACTCATGCAGAAATGAACCTTTTCAACTCTAAGATATGAAATATTACTGTACCTCTTTCAAATTATTTTATACATAAGCCTACAATGGTCTAAAAAGGCATATGCCCTAGTGATCTCTTTCTCATACTTGATTACATTGTAATGCTTTTCTCACTTTTTCATTCCCGACCAGTTGTTAAAACAGAACTATAAATAAAATAGCAGCAGAGGTGCCATGAAACAAAGGTGCTAAAATATTCCATTTCTGTAACGTGAATATTATTGAAATCTAGGTTCAGCATTGCAAGAAATATTAAACTGACAAAATTGTTCCCAATCCTAAGTATTTTTATTTGCCATTGTCTTTGAGTGCATTCTATTTTTTATATAGTATAAATGGAGGGCACAGAAAATGACAAGAAAGAGAGTGCTTTCTAAAGCCAAGCATTATAAAAGTGAAAATAGCCAAATTTAATTATT
This sequence comes from Malaclemys terrapin pileata, assembly GCF_027887155.1. Lineage (NCBI taxonomy): Eukaryota > Metazoa > Chordata > Testudines > Emydidae > Malaclemys > Malaclemys terrapin. The sequence continues at coordinate 82,905,808 of NC_071510.1, read as the reverse complement.
TGCATCATGTCTCACAGTCACTAATAACATGCAGATCAAATATGCAGATGATCACAGCTGGCAATAAAGTCTGAATATTTTGGGCAACAGGGACATGTGGTGATTTGCTTAAGCTTGTATTAAGAGATCTGTGAGTCAGTTATAAATACTACAATATGTTTTCAGTGAAATAGTTTATTTTCTGTTCTCATCTGGCAATTTCCAAATCAGTTAGTGCCTCCTAGCAGTTTCACTTTTCTTTGATCAGTAAGATGTTCTAACAGAATGGAACTAATTGAGTTTTCACACACACTTTATAAGAAAGATTAATGCATTAAGGCCCGATCCTGTTCCCACTGAAGTTAATGTAAGTTTTGTCTTTGACTGAAGCAGAATCATACCCTTCATGTGTTAAGTCACCAAGAGTAATACAGGACTCAGTTTCTTTTTTTAAAAAACAAAGCTCTACAGTTTTGTTACTTCTTAGGTTCTGGTCTTAGAGACCTTATTCAGGCATAATCCATTAAAGTCAGTGGGAGTTTTGCCTAAGTTGGAACGGCAGAATCAAGTCCTTTAATTGTGAAATTTCAATTAAAATATAAAATTATTTAAATGTGGGTCTCTGAAAGGTATGTTTCCTCCTGTGAAATTACTATAAAAATAATACAGTATAATTTGAAAGGCATGATTGCTTCCCTCTGTAAAGCTAACTATCTTTGTAGGGATTTGTTAATGATAAGAAATAAAAAAAAACCTCTAATAAAATATTTTTCATTGGAGGATTCCATTAAAGAAACCTACATTTTGGGCCTGATTCTGATCTCACTTACACCGATTTCACACCAGTGTAAGTGAATTAACTTTAGTCAAGTTACTTGTGGTTGGTGTAACTAAGGCCTGGTCCACACTAACCTCCCCACTTCGAACTAAGGTACGCAAATTCAGCTACGTTAATAACGTAGCTGAATTCGATGTACGTTAGTTCGAACTTACCGCGGGTCCAGACGCGGCAGGCAGGCTCCCCCGTCGATGCCGCGTACTGCTCTCGCCGAGCTGGAGTACCGCGTCGACGGCGAGCACTTCCGGGATCGATCCCAGAAGATCGATTGCTTACCTCCGGGTCCGGCGGTAAGTGTAGACCTACCCTAAGGTACATCTACATAGCAAAAAAAGGTGTGATTGTAGCGTGAGTAGGCCAAGGACCCTTGGTACATACTTGGGTTGAAGTCCATCTTCACTACTATTTTTACCCATTCTAGCTGGATTAAAGCTGGGAAAGGTATGTCTACTACTCTACAATCACATCTTCTGGTGTACTTGTACCCTAAGATTAGAATCAGGTACGTAGCTATATGGTCCACTAGCAAACTGTTTTTTTCTTTTATGCATTATGTTTGATTTACCTGTGGCTCAAATGTTATTTTCTAGTAAAATATTGTGTAAATAATTGAAACTAGTGCACTAGGTGAGCAATGGTCGGACAGTTTGAAGTTGGATAACGTTAGTGGGCTGCACTGCTTTTTGATATGTTTTTAAGGAGTAATGAAGATATTACAGGAGTCTATTTTATTTTGAACATTGTGTTATCCGATATAATCTGCACTTCAAAGTGATAGTATTCAGTAATAATACTATAGATTGTATTTTGTGTTATTAATGTAGTTCCCTTTGACTGCCTTATCTACTGAAATGAAAACTATACCTGGCAAACTCTTCCTCACTTGATCATTCCTAACTCCCCCTGCAATCAATAAGCTTGCGTGTGTGAATAAGGGCCACTCACAAAGGTCTTCAGGAGTAGGCCCTATACTTTTACATGAGCTTTTTCAGATGGAAAAAAGACTTCATTACCTTATAGGCTGATAATGTCATCTGATAAGTAGGAATTTGCACTTCTTTATACATATAATCTTATTTAGTTGGGTTTTACATAGTGATTAGTCATTCCAGTGCTTTGTATTAGGGCTAAGCCAATTTCAGTTAGGCTCCTGACAAACTTAGAATGGTAATTTCAGCATGCAATACAGACACAGACATATACCATGGACATGGAGCAGTTATTTTCAGATTTGCAATTCTAAAGAAAGGCCAATGCGTTTAACACATTATACTGAAGTTGAAGTTTTTAGTTTAAAATAGGTGGAAAAGTGACCATAAATTCAGGAGTTATTTCATTATATTTTTAAAAATTGCTCCAAATGTGTTGCAGGTCTAGTCACTCTTTGTTGAGTGTGTTATAGTTTAATTTCTAGCTCATGTGATCCTTTTAGCTAATAGTAGAGGTCTAGCAGTAATAGTCTCAGCTAGTTTCTCTCGTCATATTCACATTTACAATGTTATTACTCAGAATGTTGTTATGCACAAGTCTATGGTGAGCCCTGAGAATGATTAAAGGCATTTTCATTTGTGTTTTCACACCGTCTTCCCATGATATTTCTGACCTACAGTTTTGCCAGCAAGTTTAAAAGGCAGCAGAAGAGCCATGAAATGTGCTCCAAATGGTCCATCATGGCCAAAATCCTCCACACATTGAGATCTACCCCTCAGTATTATGAGGATAGCCTTGCTCCAGCAGATCTCCTTCGAGTTCCCCAACTTGTCCTCTGAATTTGAATGCTGCCGATCTGATGGTGGTAGGGTTTTGGAGAGCCACACGTTCCCCGCTCAGAGACAGCATTCAGACAGTGCCCATCCCAAGCTGTGAGCGCCTTTACAAAATATTCATTTACAATAACCAGTAGAATTGCTTATATCCCTTTACATTTACAGTCAGAGGAAATCCTATCAAACTTAATCCTGCCATAAACCAATCAACAACCCCTCCCAACCTGATTCCTCCCTGCTCCCTCCTCAGATGTCTATAAAAAAAGATGAGCTTTGGAAGGTTAACAAACTGGGCTCTCGGAGACCACCGGGAAGCCCTGCCAGCAGTTCCCTTTCTTTTACATTGAGGTGGCTCCAACTCTGCTTCCTCCATTGATCAGAAGCACAGTAGTGTAGCATGAGGAGAGATCTGAGGTAACTCAAGCCCAAACTATTCAGGACTTAGCAGGGCAAAAACAGCACTTTGAACTCTACCTAGAAGTCACAGGCAGCCGGTGCAGTTCACAAGCGCAGATACATTTTCTCAATGTGAAACTGTGCCGAATAATCTTTTAAAACTAGTTTCTGCTTCTGAATGATCTCTCCAGCCTATGAATGTCAGCCTTGTCCAGATTGAGTCTCACACCAGCTAGCTTGCATCCAAGTCTCAATCTGCTGCAGACACTGGGTTGTTCTGTTCTAGTCGATGTGATATAAGGGAGATACCCAGCTGGGTATCATCAATGTATTGAAAACACTGTAGACCAGGGGTCTCAAACTCAAATGACCATGAGGGCCACATGAGGACTAGTGCATTGGCCTGAGGGCCGCATCACTGACACCCCCCTGGCCGGGCCCCTGCCCCCCCCACTCCATCCCTTCCATGAGGCCCCGCCCCTGCTCCGTCTCTTCTCCACCTCCTCCTCCAAGCGGTTTTAATAAAATATATACGCTCATTAAAGCCCCCCCCACTGCACTGGGCTGCACCACCACTCCACCCCTGCTCTGCCTCTTCCAGGGGTGTCAGGTTTGTAGAAATTTTGGTGGTGCCCAGAACCTGCCCCCCCCAAACTCCGCCCCCACCTGCCTAAGGTTCTGGGAGGGAGTTTGGATGGGGGAGGGGGTCTGGAGTGCAGACTCTGGGAGGGAGTTTGGGTGCTGGGTGCAGGCTCCAGGCTGGGGTATGGGGTGGGGTGCAGGATGAGTGGAGGGGTGCAGGCTCTGGGTTGGAGTTTGGGTGCTGGGTGCAGGCTCTGGGCTGGGGCAGGGGGTGGGGGTGCAGGCTCTGGGATGGAGTTTGGGGATAGGAGGGGGTGCAGGGGTGAGGGCTGGGGATGAGGGATTTGGGGCATTGGAGAGGCTCAGAACTAGGGCAGGGGAAGGGCAGTGCCCTGGCCTTAGTGGAGAGGGGCACTAGAACCCTGCGGCAGCAGGTGATGCCGGAAGCCGGCAGGGCGGAGCGGAGTCAGCATGAGCTGCAGGCTCCGGGTGGTGAGGGGGCAGCAAGTGAGGCCAGGGGACACTCGGGGGAGGTGTGTGGGGGCGGCAGGTGGGGCCGGGGGAGAGACTCGGCCCCAAACATTGGGGAGCAGTGCCCGGGGAGCTTAGCTGCCACATGGGGGGCGGGGGGTGAGGGGAGTTTGGCAGCAACAGGAAGTAACTGGGGGGGGGGGGGCGCAGGGAGCTTAGTGGGCTGCAGGGAAGAGCTTGCGGGCCGTGTATTTGAGATCCCTGCTGTAGACCATGTCTATTTACTAATTCTCCCAGAAGCCTCATCACGTACACTGAGCAAGAGGACAGACAGAGCAGAATCCTGTGGTGTCCTGTACGAGAGAGTCCGTGGGGTGGAGGAATAATTGCCCATAATTACCTTCTGTATAAAAAGTGGCGATGCCACTTCCAAGTGGTTCCACACCCTCCTGGCAGGGCCCTCACACATGCCAACGACACCTCATGATCAACTGCATTAAAGGCAGCTGACAGATCTAATAAAATCAGCATAAACATGTGCTGGGAGGAGATCATCAACCAATGTCATCAATGCACTTTCTGTCCCATACACAGGCCTAAAACCAGACTGACCAGGGTCAAAGGAAACTGAAGACTGCAGGTATTGCCATAGCTTCTTAACTACTATCTTCTCAAGTATGTTTCTCAGAAAAAGAGAGAAATTTACATAGCATTTTCCCGCATGTAAGCAGTAATGAGCAGCAATAGATAATGAAGAAATCTCAGACTCCTAGTTGCTATGGTGACTGGCACTCTATAAATGCCTAAGATGCACATACCTTAATACATACCAAAGGTCACTTCACTGACATGCCTGTCACGTTGCCACTTACCTCCCAAATGGAAATGGTCATGTGGTTGATGGTATTTGTCATAGTATGGTATTCAGCAGTGTCTCACATCACTCTCTCCAATGAATTCCTCACTGGGGTATGACTGTTTCATTGGCTGTGCACATTCATCTATTTTTGAGTGTCTTTCTGCTGAGAGAAGAATCTTGACATGTCTGCATGAGCAGCTTTGGTACATTTTCGCATGAGACATATGGGTGTTAAATTGTACTTGTCACAAGCTTCCAACATGAAATCATGGGCTTTGAGGAGTTCAATTTCAGACTGTTCTGCTAGGGACATAACATATGCATGGCTCCACATGTGAGTATGCCCCTTATCCTGCCTGTTTTCTGACATGGGGTTGGTGTTGAATATTGTTAGTCTTCCTCAGAGATGTATTCATTTTTTACTTGACACAGTCTTCATTTTAGCCCCATTTGGGATGGGAGACTTCTGGGGGAGTGGAGGGGCAGATGATATTTTACTAGTCCATTAAAAAAATGCTCCCACTATATGAGGGAATGAATTGAATTTTGCAACCTTGCATTAAAGTGTTTAGTCTGAGTAGAAACTGGGCCTAGAACTTTTAATTTTATGTTCAGTAAAATAACTATATGTTAAGTCATTTGCCTTTAAGTTTTTGGCATGCCTATTTTTGGGCTTTCTCCTCTCCCCTCATTTTTATATACATTACTATGAAAAATGTCAATAATCCTTGCATTGCTGTTGCTTGCTACAAGATACAATGTTCTTCTATGTTAAAATGCTAGAAAAGAAAAATATGTCAAATCCTTAAGTCCATGTTCTGACTCCTTTATTGACTTGAGTGGGAGTTTTACCTTAGTAACCACTGACTAAAAAGAGAGGAAACAATCCGGGATTTGGCCCACCCCAGTCTTTTCTCATGACAAACCAACAATGTGTGAGATTTAGGGCTATTTTCTTTCATCAAGCCGAACTTTTAGAAAAGTTGGAGCCTGATATGTTAGACTGATAAATGCAGTAGGGCCAGACCATCACCAGCCTGTGTGTAGGCCAATGTAAGAAATTTCCCCTATCCTTATGTAGCTCTGCAAGAGTCTCCCACAATAGCAGTCTCTGGACTCTGGAGAGTACAGCAAAACGCTTGCTCCTGATCCTCTGTGTGGACCAAGATGCCAAAAGAGGGGGAAGAGTGAGGTCATGCACGGTGCCCAGTACTTTCAAGGGATCTAACCAACCTTTGGTTAATTATAGGACAAGAATAATTTCACCACCTACTGAAATACGCTCACCTCTGGTGTGAAACATGGACATTGTTTAATAGTGCTCAACAACATTAACCTAGAGTGTAGAATAGCAAGTGAAGAATAGAGAGCACAATTTGGGCCATTCTTGAAAGTGTGCAACCCTACTGAAGTCAGTGGGATTGGACACGTGTGACTAAGAGCAGAATTTGGCTCATTGTATCTAATTAAAACTACACTTCTACCTCGATATAGCGCTGTCCTCGGGAACCAAAAAATCTTACCGCCTTATAGGTGAAACTGCATTCTATTGAACTTGCTTTGATCCACCGGTGTGTGCAGTCCCACCCCCTGGGAGCACTGCTTTACCGCGTTATATCTGAATTCGTGTTATATTGGGTCGCATTATATTGAGGTAGCGGTGTATCTAGGGTGAATTTTAAGTAGGAGCATGGTACTAATCTATGTTGAGCTGGGTTGGAATGTAGAACCTTTTAAGGTTCTCCCAGCCCTAATTAGAGTCTGTCTTGGAGCAGCAGAAGCTTAACTGGCTTTTCTACTTGGTTTATTACAGTTTCTGAGAAGAATGGCTGCTGTTTTGTTGCTGCCTCCTGTTGCAGCAGAGCATAGTCTGCACAGTGATTGGAGCAAAGCTGTTCACCAGTCCTTGTAGTTAGGGACAAAGCTGGAATACAGAATCCACTCTGTGACGGGTTGGATCACAGAAACCCCCCTGGGAGCTGCCACCCGATGTGCAAAGACTACCCCTGCTTCTGTTTTCCCTGCCAGCTCAGGACTCCAGCACCCTGTCTTGCTGAGCCAGACACTCCCGTCTGGCTCCAGACACAGACCCAGGGTCTGAATCACTTGTCCCAAAGCTGCAAGTTTACCTGAAAACAGCTCGCAGTAGCGTGCTTGTCTTTAGCACTCAGATGCCCAACTCCCAATGGGGTCTAAACCCAGATAAATCCGTTTTACCCTGCATAAAGCTTATGCAGGGCAAACTCATAAATTGTTTGCCCTCTATAACACTGATAGAGAGATATGCACAGTTGTTTGCTCCCCCAGGTATTAATACATACTCTGAGTGAATTACTAAATAGAAAGCGATTTTATTAAATACAGACAGTAGGATTTAAGTGGTTCAAAGTAGTAACAGACAGAACAAAGTAAGTCACCAAGCAAAATAAAATAAAATGCGCAAATCTATGCCTAATCAAACTAAATACAGATAATCTCACCCTCAGAGATGTTTCAGTAAGTTTTTCTTAGACTGGACACCTTCCAGGCCTGGGCACAATTCTTTCCCCTGGTACAGCTCTTGTTGCAGCTCAGATGGTAGCTAGGGGATTCTTCATGATGGCTTCTCTCTCTCTGTTCTCTTCCCCCCTTTATATATCTTTTGCATAAGGCGGGAACTCTTTGTCTCTCTGGGTTTCCACCCCCCCCTCACTGGAAAAGCACCAGGTTAAAGATGGATTCCAGTTCAGGTGACATGCTCACATGTCACTGCAAGACTTCATTACTCACTTGCCAGCACACACATATACAGGAAGACTCACAGGTAAATACAGCCATCTGCAGACAATGGGAGTCATCAAGATTCCAAACCATCATTAATGGTCCACACTTTACACAATTACAATAGGCCCTCAGAGTTACATTTTATATTTCTAGTTTTAGATAGAAGAGTGGTACATTCATACAAATCAGATGATCATACTCAGTAGCTTATAAGCTTTGTAATGATACCTTACAAGAGACCTTTTGCATGAAGCATATCCCAGTTACGTTACATTCACTTATTACCGTATTTTCTCTAAAACTATCTCAGTTACATTATATTGACTTATTATCAAGTTTTTATAAAACCATATAGACTGCACAACGTCACACACTCTAGTTTGTTTAATTTTGCTTTCTGGGTTTGAGGATTTTGGAAATGAACACAATGGTTTTATTCCGTGTTGCACAGAATATGCCTGAAAATACACACACTCATTGGGGAGGAACAGGTATAAAGACAAAGCCTTCTTAACAAACATGAAGGATGAAAAATCCTGGCTCCACTGAGGTGCATAGTTAGGCACCCTAGAAGTTTTACCATCGGAAATGTAGCTGAATTCTCTGATCTGCCTGAGCTGGGCTTGGCACAAGAGCAGGAGGGCAGGTGCTGCAAAGGTGGCTTTAAGACACTTTTATGTTCCTCCAGACCTGGAGGTGGCCCTCAGCATAAGTTAGAATATATTGTTTTAGTTCAGGCCTTGCTGCCATTTGCTCCAAGTGATTGTTCTGGCAGCCAGGGAACGCCAGGGCATAGGGATACCCTAGACATGCCTCCTTTTCCTTGGAAAACCCCTGCTCTGGGTGGGGATAAGGGGTGACCTACAGTTGCTATGCCCAGGGAATCCCCCCTTGTACAGGAGGAATCCTCAAAGGCTGGATCCACCAGCTGGCCAGCCATTGTGCAGCTAAGACACTGACCTACCATGCTTATTTTAATACCATTCAAGTAACTAGCCTGTAGAAATGTCTTATTCGTAACTTGCTTGCACGGTGGATTTAAATCTAATAAACATGAGGGGAAAAAAACAACCCATGGATGCATGCTCTCAGATGAAGTGGCTAAGGGGCAACTCTTTTGCTCTGCCCCTCCCCTGTCACATGTGGGTGAACTGAGGTGGTTTCACATCACAGGAAACCAGGAGGACAGGCTGTGGAGAGCCGGTGCGAGGGGATCATCACCCCCTGCATGCAGTGGGCCTCAGGCGAAATGGGCACATAGCCAGTGGATCAGCATCTAAGCAGATCGACCAATCAATCCACCACAGGGAGGCACAATTCCTGAGGAGTTCCACAGTCAACTTGTGGAACTCCTTACCTGAGGAGGTTGTGAAGGCTAGGACTATAACAGCGTTTAAAAGAGAACTGGATAAATTCATGGTGGTTAAGTCCATTAATGGCTATTAACGAGGATGGGTAAGGAATGGTGTCAGAGGATGGAGATGGATGGCAGGAGAGAGATCACTTGATCATTGCCTGTTAGGTCCACTCCTGCTGGGGCACCTAGCATTGGCCACTGTCAGTAGACAGGATACTGGGCTAGATGGACCTTTGGTCTGACCCGGTACGGCCGTTCTTATGAGGAGGCTACCAGAGCACTGAGAGTGTAGGAGTGTTTACACTTGTGTCCACGGGATTGGGAGGGATGATTCCACTCCATACACTATGAAGCAAACCTGCACAAAGCCTGTTTTCTTGGGCTTTGGCCATTGTAAAAGATTTGATCCTACTGGCCAAATCATCAGCTGGTATAAATTGACACAGATCCACTGACCACAATAAAGCTGCATCAGTTGAAACCCACTCAGTCAGGAGCGGCACCAGGGTTTTTGGCGCCCTAGGCGGGGGTCCTTCCGTGCTCCCGGTCGTCGTCGACAATTCTGCGGCATGGGGTCCTTCCGCGCTCCTGGTCTTCGGGGCACTTCAGCGGCGGGTCCTGGAGTGAGTGAAGGACCCGCCGCAGAATTGCTGCCGAAAACCGGGAGTGCGGAAGGACCCCCCCGCCACTGAATTGCCACCCCCCCAAATCCTGCTGCCCTAGGCGACCACCTAGGTCGCCTAAATGGAAGCGCCAGCCCTGCACTCAGTATCTGGGCCTAAATGTTGTAAGAGGCTAATCACAGGTTGTAAATTTCAGGACACTGACAATAGTTTTAGGCAGGCATTCACTCAATGTTTTCTTGAGCTTTTCTTAACAAGCACCTTGCCTATTGACTTCAGTGGGAATTGAGGATGTTTGGCACCTTGAATGATTGTTCCTTTGAACAGCCGTATATCTAGGGGATTATGTCTGCTCTTTCCTGAAGTAGAAAAAGTATTTTAGGGTTTGTATATTTTCCTAAATGTACTGATGCCGATCTTTACCTGCAGCTGAGAAGTGCACAGCGCTGGCTTTGTTCCCCCTTGCTCTTGGGCTGGCTGTGAACTGGTCAGCCCCCCACTGTAATTTGGAGGAATCTGAAGATTGGTCTAAATTAAAATAGCTGACAGTATCCCCTATGTGCTGATACAGAAAGCTAGGGTCATTGGGGAGGATGGGGGGACCTTTCCCTTGGCCACAGCTTCTGTTCTGTCAGTAGGGTTGGGATGGCTATTAGGAGCTTGCTCTACATCAAAAGAGCCTCCGATACTGGGATGACTGTCATTCCTGGGTACACTGGCTTTTGGCTGTTTTGCATGTGAATGCACAACTGTTGAATGAAACATTACAAAGTGGAACTCTCCTCAGCAAGCTTGGTTTAAATGTTAAATACACAATTGTACAATAAAGATTTTTCTCTGTCTCCTCTGTTTCAGTTCACATGCATTTTCATACCAAGAGCTGCCCCAAAGAAATGGTAAGGCTTTTAAATTAATCTGAATGCACTGATATTGTCTCGGTGAGCCGCAAAGTATGCCCTTGAATCCCACACACAATTTCCATTGAAGTCATTGAGAACTCTGCCAAGGAATGAGAGTATTATACACCCTCCATAGTGCAATCCTCCTTAAATATTCCAAATTAAACAATTAACCCTGTTAAAATAAAAACTGTATGGATTTCCCCAGAGCAATGGGTGTAAACTTGATAAAAACAAAATTAAATAAAATATTACATTTTTGGCACCAATTGAAAACATACAGGGCCAAATATTCAAAGGATGCTGCAATGGGAGTGTACACACAGACTAACATCATTGTGTTTTCCCCACAAAACCTTGCATTTGTGCAAATATATCAAGTAATTGCTTTCTCGCCTACAGTTCATGTGTACCTTTATACAACACTGGCATGAAAACCCCCATTTGGGCATGCAGGCTTGGACAGGCTCTTTCTGTGCACCCTCCTTTGAAAATGTGGTCCAAAGCATGAAGAAACAAGGAGCCCCTTTTAAATGGATGGAAGGTGGATGAATTTACAGCACCACAGGTTAAACCCTGAAGTTCTTTTCCACTGGCGTTTTACCTGAATAAGGGCTGCAGGATTTGTCTCTAAAAGGAAGAGAAAAAAAAAAAAAGATGTACAACAATGGTAAAATTTGCTAGAAAATTGCTTTGTGATGGGCAAAGATGAGCTCAGTGTGTGAGTGTTTTCTGCACCAAACTGAAATATATTCATAAATCAATAGAGCCCTCATAAAGGTGCATTGGCTGTAGGTCCATCTTTGCAAGAGAACATGCAGCATCATGCATCTTAAAGTATCAGTTGTTTTCCATTTATACTCATAAATCTCTTTCTTCTGTAGACCGACGTTATGAGGGTGGTGTGAAGCCAAAACGTAACTTAAAACAAGTAGCAATTACACAGGTATGGAGGTATCAGAAAACTGATTGTAAGTTCTTTCATGGCATAATTAATTGTATTTTAATTATTATTTTCATGAGATAACAATCAACCTTGTCTAATTATTGTGGTACAATACTGATTTCCCACACTCAAGTCAGATATTCCTCGTAATTACTTGATCCTGCTAGTTGCTCATTAGTTCCTGGCAGGTTCTGAGTCGACATCCATTGGAAGTTAATGAGAGTTCAGAGTATTGACACCTATCTAGAGGCACTGAGCAGGGGATGAAGGAATTTGCTTGTATGACTTGGTGCTGAATATCAAACTGAGGGGACAACTGTTGGTTTATAAAATTCAATGGGCCTTTTGCCTAAGGACCATAGGACTTGTCCCAAAGATACACGCCTATGAAAATAAGGTTTACATGTCAGGAATCCTACAAATGTTGCAATTTAACCTAAGAGAGCTAATGGGTAACTGTTCTGCATTATAACAGGGAAGATGGACAGGTTTATCTTTTCCTCAAGATAATGTCATAATACTATAGTAATCAATTATATTTGTTGGTGATTGTTTTGTAAGTTTTCTCCTGGTCTTCTGCAAACATCTACTTGTTTTAAATCACAACACTCAAGCGGTCTTGTTGTGCCATGTGTCAGACCAAGTAGCATGGGAGTCCTTTAGGAGCTGCTAGGAGAGTTGGTATGCTAAACTTACTAGTCAAGACAAGACTTTGTTGCTTAACAGTAGCTATCCAGTCTGATAAAATGGTATGTGTGATTGGGACACACCAGGGCCAGCTCCAGCATTTCTGCCGCCCCAAGCAAAAAAAAAAAAGTCGCGATTGGCGGCGGCAATTAGGGGGGAGGGAAAAAAAAAAAAGCCGTGATTGGCGGTGGCAGTTCAGCGGCAGGTCCTTTGCTCCTAGAGGGTGTGAGGGACCTGCCGCCCCCGCATTGCCGCAGGTGCCGTCCCTCTCCCTTGGCCGCCCCAAAGAACCTGCTTGTTAAGCTGGTGCCTGGAGCCGGCCCTGGGACACACAATACTTGTCTCATATGAACAAGACCTAGTGGATAAAGTCCATTCTCAGTTACACAGATGCAGCTCCATGGAAATTACAGCTATGTTATCAGATATAGCAGGTCTGCACACTGGAAAAAATTCTCATTGACTGAAATGTTGAACAAAAACTAAGAGTTAGAGCTAAATACTGAACTCTTTACTCACTGACATTTTTATTTGTTTATAGGCATTTCCATGGGAGCTTTGCTTGACTGTGAAAGTTGACCATGAGGGTTCAGTATCTTTCTAGTACCTGTAGTCAATGTCCCGACTTCGAGACAAAATGCAACACTCCCTATTCTAAACATATAGACTAATAATTTTACAAAGGAGCCTTAACTCTGACCGTGGTCCTATGTAGAAGTTATCTAAAAATTTGCATTTGTTTAAAAACAATATTGGGCCAAATTCTGCTCCCAGTTACACACATGGGGCCTCATTTGCTTCCCTTGTTAAACTGGCTAATATTTGTACAGTACTTTCAGCATGTAGAGCCTGATCCTTGGCCCAAGCTAAATCCCTTTTGCAATGCTCCAGCAGAACAAAGGGGGCTTAAAACTGCTCTAAAGGTGCAGCTGGGAAGTCTCCTGTTGTAGGGGAATCCCCTTTCGGTGTACAACTGGCTATGCAAGCTTTGCTACATGCCTTCCTGTAGGGGGTGTTCTGTGCTGGGTTGGAGATGGATAGGAGGGGCAGGGGTGGGATTGTACTGTGCGTCTGTGCTCCTGGTCCAGTCCCTAGGAGGCTATTACAGTCAATGTAAGTTACATCAGCTCTCTGGCTATGCTTGTGTGTGCGTGGATCTCTGCCATCCCCAGGATTGGAGGAGATGGAAATGGTGGGTAGAACCATCTTTGTCTCCCCAGCTGAGTAGCACTGAGCATGAGCTCATTGCAGCTGAGGACTGGACCCATTGGGTTCATTCTGTTCGTTACGTGATGTGGAAAATAGTTCCTGCAATAACAATCTTTTATGTGGTTTATTAGGTGGTCAGTTACAACTTGAGTAGAAAAGGACAATCAGAAAGAGACTCTTGGAGGACATTGCCACACAGCCCTGTGAATGTCACCATTAATGGAAGTCCCTGCATTCTTTTCTGGGCAAGGAGGATAATGATTAAATTTAAAAACCATACACAGCTGGACTTGACAGAGAAGACATTTGGTGTACGTGCAACCGTGGATGTTGGAGATTCCAACTGCAGTGAAGACAGTGCAATGTAAGACTACATCCTACTCCATGGTGGCGTCAGGCACTGGCGGGGATGCTAATTAATCCTTGGGGCAAAGCCTATTGTAATGTGGGATGGAGCTACAATGCTCCAGTGGCACAATGCCTCCTAAGAATTCCCCCTGTTACACTGGGGGAAAGACTCATATTCTTTAACCCTTTAAAGGGGTGGATGGCATCCTCTTTCTTGTGTGGCCATCCAGCTCTGCTTGTGGGGGTTGAGTCCTCACCCCATATACTCTGCCCTCTCCCTATGCCCTTTTTGGAAAGTGGCTGGCCAGGGTGGGGAGCTGCCTTGAGTGCAAGGACTGTGATTCTCAGCAGCCTTTATACTGGCTGTGCAAGGGTAGTAGAGGGTGATTATGTAAGGCCTGGCCATAATTCAACCCTTAATCTGTGACATTTACTCACCTGAAGTAGTCCCTTAGTCCACACATAGTCCTATTGAAGTCTATTGGATTGCACCATTGTGTAAAATGCTATTCAGCATAAGGGTGGAAGAATCACACCTTTAATAAGCAAAGGCAAGTAAAGCTGTATGTGGCTATATGATGCCACACAGCAGTAATATTACTACTTAGCTGCTATATAGCACTTTACAGCGGTAGAGCACAAAGCACTTTACAAAGAGTAATTGTCCCCATTTTACAAATGGGAACCAGAGGCACAGAGAGGTGACTTGCGGTCATCCAGCAGGCCAATGGCAGAACAAGGAATTGAATCCACATTTCCTGAGTGCCCTCACCACTGGGCCACGGTAGCTGAAATAATTCAGTTTTCAACAAGTGCCAAATTAATACAGCAAAATCCACGTATGCTATTGAGTAGAGGATGCATAACTGTGCTGAAAGCCAGTTGCTGTTCTAAATAATCAGAATCTGACTCCTGAATGAGCTGTATTGTGGAGGGGAAAGGGAAATGAGGAAGAAATAATGTTAGTTTTCATAATAAAAGAAGTGATACATTTCAAAACAATAAGCCTGTCTGCTAGTGCAGAGCTAGAAACCTCCTAATGTATGTGGAACATTTCAGTAAAGACCGTATCCTACTAGAAAACTGCACAAATGTGAAACGGTTTGAAAGGCAATGCAGTTTTACAGTTGTACATAGTACTTAAAAAAAAAATCAGTGATTTAAAATAATTCACGTGTTAAACATTTTCAAATGGAATCAAAATAGCTGGTCTCACTTTACAGTGACTAAGGAGATAAATACAAAACAAAATCCTGAAACTTTCTATCAATCGTAGGTACTTATACTGCTCCTCTTGCCTTAGTGCCTGGGTGCTGCACAGTTGTTAGTGTATTTATTCTCACAACAAACCTGGATTGTAAGGCCAGTTTAAAGTCATTTGTTGTTATAAAATAAAAATATTTGGGACAATTTACTGGTCAACAAATAAAATAACAATAGGCTACTAGAATAGAGAGCCTTCTGCCTCAGATCTCATGGAAAAACCTGCTGGAAAGGGCCAGGAGATAAACTTTACAAGATTGTATCCTGTTAGCGTTGGCTATTGTCTAAATCAAGAAAAAAAATCACTTTATTCTAGCCAGCATTAGGAGATGTATGTCAAAGTGTTATGTAACCTTTCTGACCAAATCCTTGGAATCTCTGCTGGAGTCCTGCTATATACTAACAGAAAGCCTTTTTGGTCCATGTGATTCTGTCAGTCTTTAAGTATTAACCCAATTCACTGCATGTGGAAATCCATGCTGTGCAGAGAGGAAAATAGATAATCAGACTCCTGAATCAGTATTAGCCTCACAGGAATTGCCAAATAGAAACCTCAGGCCAGATCCTGAGATGCATTGTTTCCACTTGGTGCTGCTGAGGAGAGCAGGGGAAAGGGTGGAAGCTCCCTTTCTGTTCCTCTGATTTTGGGCCTAAGGGCTGCTCTAAATTCTGCAGGCTGCAGATAAGGCAGAGTTCTTTGTACTCCACCTCATCCCCTCCCATTCTAGCCAGGCTCTTATATACCTACTTTGTTAAGAGAATCTTCTGATCTGCCTTTAGATCAGCACAAAGCAGCTGGACCTATAACCAAGGATTTGGCTTCTTATATGTCTGGACTTACTATATGTGTAACACAAACACAGAGGTAGATTATTGTATGCACAGAGTCCTGTCCCAGGCACTGAATTTAATGTGAGGTTCAGCAGTGATCAGATCAGATACGGTACAATTTATGTCTGATTTTTGGCCTAATTTAAGCAAGTGAGGATCTGAAATCCTCCTCCTTGCTCACTGGACCCAATTTCGGGATAGTGAGTTAAGTGAGTTTTGAAGAAATTAGTTCTGCACTTGAAACCCATCCAGTCTTGAGCCGGTATTAAATTGTCTGACTAATCATGCTTTTAATTTCCCTCCACCTTAAGTTCTAAAGTGATGTAAGTGTATGCATGATAATTCACTGTGTAACAATATCTAATCTTAGATATGAAAGTCAATTACACAGATGGTTTCTAAGATGCAAAATGGTATCATTAAATAAAAAATCTGTATGCCACAGAGTAATGAAATGATGGATCTGTTAGCTTGTGAGAAAGTAGAAAGATGGTACTTGGAGCAATATTTACATAATCATACTGATTTTAAGGCTCTATTTTAAAATTGACCTAACAATGCTTCTTACTGTGGTAAGCCACAGCTGTCCTCACTGACTGGACAATAAGCTGGATAGAGCTCTGCTACAATCAACATCTTTAAACTGATTCAGTGATGTTGTATAAATGCAATACTTTGAACTCAGCTATCATATGGATTTCTAATGCTCTAGCAGGGTCTATGAGACAAAGAATGGGTTATATTATTGTATTAATTAAATACCTTTATCTGAGATACCAAGGTGATAGATGCCTTATAAATATATATAGATTTGTGAAGGAACACATATATCTCATCTGACTATGCTTTAGGTACACTGATGTTGAAGTCAATGGGATTTAACTACACGCTTAAAGTTAAGTGCTTTCCTGGTGTGAAATCCAGACCCCTCTCAAGGCAACAGCAAAATCCTCATTGACTTCATTGGGACCAGGATTTCGTCCCTGAAATTTTTTCATTGACTGCAGTGGGATTTGAATAAAGCCTCAAAATACTGTCTGTTGTAATCATGTTTTGCTCTTTTGATGAATGTCAGGTTTTTTTTCCTCTAGATTTGCATTTCAACTTGACATTGTTTTCTTTTTGATCTAGGCTTTCACTTAAGTTTGGTGACATGGACAACCTCAAGGGGCTTGTTATTAGGTAGGTTTACAAGATAAGGATAAAGACACTTATTAGATTATCAAACGATAATATCTACTGAATGACTTGCAATGCAAGTTGTCTGGGAAATTAACTGTGAGAAGGATTATGTATCAGCAAGGGTTGTGAGTCAGATTTGTTAATTATATAGTGAAGTATAAAGCAGACAATTATATTTAATGGAGTTTGCCTATTTAAATACATTTTCTTTTTGTTTTATTTTTTCCCCCTATTTTTTTTTTTTTTAGATGAGTGGCCTCCCTGCTGCACCGCAGGCTCCCCTCATCTAGGTAGGCCTCCTGATGGTCCACTGCTTCTTGTGACTCAGCCCTCCAGCCAGGTCATCTACAGCCCCAACCCTTCCAGAGTATCAGTGTCCAGGGGTGAAAGTAACTTAAAGGACTTACCAGTACGCTGGAGTCCTGAGCAGGGGGCATGGCCTCAACCGGAAGAGGCATAGCTTCCGCCGGAAGAGGCATGGCCTTTAAATACCTGGGCCCTTTAAATCAAAATTTAAAGGCTCAGGGGTTCCGGCTGTGGCTGGGAGCCCTGGGGCCTTTAAATCACCCCCAGAGCTACCAGCTGCAGAGGTGGCTGGGAGCTCCGGGGTGATTTAAAGGGCCCGGGGCTCCAGCTGCCGCTACTGCAGTGGAGCTCCAGGCCCTTTAAATCACAGATGGAGCCCTGCTGCTGCTACCCCAGGGCTCCAGCAGCGGGGCTTGGGCAGCACTTTAAATGGCCCGGGGCTCCGGCTGCTGCGGGGAGCCCCGGGCCCTTTAAATCACTGCCCGAGCCCTGCCGCCGCTACCCTGGGGCTCTGGCAATGGGGCTTGGGTGGCGATTTAAAGGGCCCAGGGCTGAGAGGGCTCCAGCTGCTACAGGGAGCCCCAGGCTCTTTAAATCACCAGCCTGGGGAAGCTGGTCTGATCCAGCATGGCGTAGTGGCTCTTGCTGGTACGCCGTACTGGACCATATCAGCTTACTTTCACCTCAGTCAGTGTCCCCAAAATAGACAGTGTTCAGCAAATCCTACTCATCCATACAATGCCTCCAGCCCCTCCTGGGCTCCTCTTCAATCCTATTCTTCTTTCAGAGTAGCAGGTTTCTCCCCAGTTTACACAGCAGAACTCAAATACCCTCAAACAAAACCAAGCACATTAGCTTACTGGTGTCCACCCTGGGCTTGAGCTTTTCATCCAGCTGGCTTCTCCCCAGCTCCCTGTTCCTCTTCCAAACCACTAATCCATAGTGCTATCTCCCTGGAGCCTGGCCTCTATCTCAGAGCTCACCTACATGTGGTCTGGAAAACTACATTTACGTGGGAGCACAAGCTAGTGGCAATATGATGTTTTTTAATTTACCCATTGCTTGGCTGAGTTAAGTTTTTTAACCAGTGGAATTTCTTCCATCTATTTTTACTTTGTTTTCCTCTGCCAGTTTGCCTCTTATCAGTCATCTACCTGGGCAGCATGTGATCTGTAACAGCAGGGAGGGAAGCAGAATGGATGATATTCTTCGAGTGCTGTTCCATAATTAGGCAGTCAGAAGATGCTCAGGATTTTTGTGACTCCCTTGCTCAGCCTGGGACCAGTCCTGTGTGACCAATGATCTTCTTCAGCTGCAGCAAGAAGGAATCAAAAATTATTTTCCAGACTCAGGTCTCCCATATAGCAGCATAAAGAGCCAGATCCTTCTGTAGTGTAAATTGGCATAGATCTGTCGACTTCAATGAATCCTCTATGGCTGTTCTACATGCTGAATTCAACAGTATATGCCCTCACTTTTGCAACTTTACTAATTCTCTCTTTTTTTAAAAATTATTTTCAGATTTTTATTGACAAACAGTTATTACAAGCTGTCTGTTCAGAACTGGTTTAGTTTATACAGAATACAGCTGCTTTACAACCATTCTGTGCAAGCAACATTTAACACAACCAGAATATATGCTCCAGCAAGTTATTCCTATCACTGTGAACATGTGAGCAGCTTGCAGAGGTATGATGCACTCCTGATGCCCAGCTCCGCAAACGATGTGTCCAGGCTCTGGGAAGTCACGTTTATCGATTTCCAGGTAATAAGATGAAGTTAAGCCAAGAAAATGTCACAGGTGTGCTGACTGGCACCTCTAGGCCTTGGTGCCAAGAAAACAATGACATATTATAAGCAGTTTATAGGATCTCCAGAGATGGATCAAGGAGTAAAAATTGAACAGAAAAGAAGATTTAAAGTCTTGTACTTAACTTCATGTTAAGGGAGATGAAGGGCTGCACTGGTTTGGTATCTAATTTCTTCTTAGGGATATACGTCAGCACAACACATAGGAGTGTCACCTTCTGCTCTACATCTCTGTACCTTTGTTGACATTATTCTTTGTATATTTGGCAATTGGGCTCTTAAGACCAGCTTCAGTAGAGCCTTCATTGAGCACTGTCAGCAAGAGCCCAGTTTTCCTTGCATAGGGCCTGCAGCTCCAGCTGACCGTCAGTCAGCTGGGAAAGAAAGTTAAGTGTTCCATAGCCCAACATTCTGTGAATAGATCACACCTGGGTCCGTTTCTGAGGTCAGTCAAGGCGGATTTTTTACAACAGTCATTGACCTCATCTCCTTATCTTTAGGGGGGGTTAGAGGCCAAAATTAGGGGAGATAGAGGCCAAGGCTAACAGCTCACCCAGGAATGGACCCTTCAGCTAGGGAGGAGCAAAATAAATAAATAGAGGATGGGTAAGAGGAGGAAGATGAGGGTAGCTACAAAAGAGGGGAAAGTCTTTAAAACTCCAGAGCAATCTGAGACAGGCAGCCAATCCCATCCGTCTTCTCAATGCACGACTGCACAGCAGATTTACTTCATCCTAGAGTTAAAGTAACTCTCACTTGTTTGCAGCCATAGGTGAAATTTATAGTCTGTGGGCCAAATTCAGACCAGATGTGAATGCAAAACTGCTTATTTCAGTGGAGTTGCATCCACATACACAAGGACTGAATCTGGTCCCACAATCTAATTATTAGAGGTAGGCAACTGTCAGTGTTTTCTTGGTCATTTTTTGGATATCTGTGTCCATGTTTGTATAATCAGAAACAGGGAAACTATTGATTCCTTCAAAACAAAGTAAACCAGAGTGATCAAGCTTATAGTTAAATTTGACTTGGCTCTCAAAAGTGATCACCAAAGATTTTGTTTAAAATCAAACTGCAAATCCTTTGGGCCCCAAAGCCAAGGGGATTAGAATTACTGACTGTTTCTAAAACATTGACCTGAATAAACTGAGTGAATCAAATCCAGCCAGTGCTGCTAGATACATTTTTTTTATATGCAAACATTGGCTTAAAAATTCTTACTTAGCAGAAGGAGCAAAATCATGAACTGTCCCCTAACCGAGAAAGTGAGGATTTTTAATATAAATCCTTTTACTCTCTTAACAGATTCAAGGCTTTAACGTAGAAGGAGGACAGTTTGCTTATGCCAAAGATTGTGCATCCTTTTTTTCACCAGCAATTCTGATGGGCTTGATTATGTCACTGATTCTGCTTCTAGTCCTGGCCTATGCTCTCCATATGTTGATCCACCTGAAGTCTCTTGATAGGCATTATGAAAGCAAAGCCTCTCCTGCCTATTTTGCACAAATGAAAGACCGTGACATGGCAGATGAAAAAGAACCACTGAGAAGCAATGGAAATGAGTCCTATGAACTTAGAAGTCAACAGTTTTGTAAAGTCTATATTTAGAAGAGTGTGTCTCATTCAGGCTATTGGTATTTTCTTTCCGCTATTCTGTGCTGTTTAGTTGTACAGTAGCTAAAAGTGTTCAAATGATTTATTTGATCAAAGAATAAATAAATATATCAGACTGCTTGTTTAGCCATTCTCTGGCTTATTGCTTGAGACCCAGTTAAAAGATGTCTTGGAAATCAAAACAATAGAAAAATCTCCCATGGGAGTGAAGAAATGAATGTGGTGAGAGTCTGCTCTCATATTACCAAAGCAATTTGTTACAGCCACCTTACAAACACTGAACAGAGGAATTGGTAACAGAACCTTAGGGTTAAATAAAGATTAATAATATTAAAATTAATAGTATAATATATCTCCTAGCTCATCTCCTCAAAGGCTGAGACTTTTCCTTACACTGTATTTTTTATTGGTCTATTCAGTCTGTATTAAGTGTCCCTGGCAAAACAGCTTCCATCCTTTCCTTAGAAAGTATATGCAACAGTATAAATAGACTCCACCTATTAGAAGTCTTTGCAGATTCTCATCTTAAGTTTTCCTTGTCTTAATTTTATTCAGTTATTCCTAGTTTTATTCCCCTTGTGCCATCATAAAAATCGTTCTCCTCCTTGTTTATACTCCCCACTTACATAAAGACCATTTTAATATCATCTGCCACCCCAGTGAAATGGTGATGGATCTTTGGAACTGTGGCATCTCAAATGTTTTTCTATGTTTTGGCATGAGACTTAATTTGTTGAGGTGCTGGTGGAGCTGTAGACATCTGGCCATAGGCTTTCCCATAATTCACCTGCTGAGCTTTATGCCAAAAGAGAGAGAATGGGTTTTTACACACTTTAATTCTAGGCTAATTTCTTTACAACTAAATCCTGTCAGTCTCCCATACACGACATCGAAGTCACAGCTACATGGTGGTTCTACACCTGAAAATACATATAAAGTAGGTTGGCTGGAAGCCACCCAGCAGTGCAAAGGGTATTTAGAAAAACGACATAATTTTCACTTCTCCCTCCTGTGGGAGATTAAAGTTTCATCTTGTCAACAAGTCTATCAATTGACATTGCCAGGGTTAGAGGACCCAAAATTAGTCTTAATTTTGCTCTTGCTCTCAGCAAGAAGGAAGATGATAATGAGCTACCCATGTTGCTATTGGGCCAAAGCCAATCCTGAAAGAATATTTTGGCAAATCTTTTGCAAACCCAGATTTAGTAACCAACTCTCTTTTTAATTTTAGAGAAAACAAACTACCACCAGATAAAGCAGTTTCTTCTAACCACAAAACCAGACAATACCAGCCAGAGATGAAACCATACCCAGCCAATGCCCCTGGACTCACAAATGCCAATTCTTATGATGCCTCTCACTACAATAGGATTGGTAAATAGATGGGCCTCACAGCATGCTTTGGAGGTCAATAGATTAGGATTGTTTTGGAACTAAGGTGGGGAGGAAGTTCCAAAATTGAGGACTCCCCAAGGAAAATGCCCTAGCTAGCCATCTCCTTCACTCTTAAAACCACTGGGGCTCCAGCGAGACTCCATCAGCCACACCAGGGGAAAGGCAGTCCCTCAAGTGGACAAAACCCCTAAACGGTTTGGGGTTTATGTTTAATAATAGCGTTTTGTGGAGCTGTGTTCAAGTGCACATTACAGGGAAGGATCCATTTGGTCTCAGTGCCCTGTTCTGTATTAAAAGAGGGTCACTGGTAAAAAGTGTCCTTATGAGCCACTTTTCATTAACAAAATCAACCTTAGATCTTCTGTCTTGGGTTCCAGATGACTACCTTGCTTTGTTTAGATTCAACATCATATGCGGTGTAAGGAGAATAGACTTATTATGGAGAACTGGTCAGCCTTTAAGATGACTGCTCATATCCTCCACCCCAAGCCCTCAAAGGTTCTGGAACCTATGCTACTTGTTAAAAGAAATAATACAGAGGTCAACTTTCCTTCAAAAACCATTAGCACTCCTATTTGAGCAACAGTTACTGGAGGACTATAGAGCAGTTCTATGGACCACCATTAGGTGGGTCACAGTGTTCCTTCTTATATTTACCCTAAAAACTCCTTAGGTTCTGAACCCTAATGTCTGGGAAAGAAACATCTAAAAACACAGATTTCCAATTCCAAAACATGCTGGTGTATCCTGTGTGACAGCGTCAGTGGATGACATACAATTTGAAGAGACTGCCGGGTAGAACCCTGTATAGTAATTATCAAACCTTATCAGTTTAGAGTCCTCTTTTTCTTTTCTATTTAACAGAGATTAACCAAGGCATATAAAATCTGAGATAGTGGTTCAATGATTTCCCTACAGGCACAGGGTTCATTCTAGAAATTTGCCAACGGTGCTTGGGCTTAACTCACCCATTTGCTGGAAGGCAAAGATCAATTTCACAAAGTCTAAAATAAACTGTAGTAACTTTTGACCCTATAAACTAGAAAACAGGTCAGAAACTTAAGATCCAATGACCTTTGCCCCTGGTTAAAATGAATACTATGAACCATTGGTTATTTCTTTTTGAATGAGGAATACATTCAATTATAGTTGTAAGGTGATGCATTTAGGGATGACTAACAACAATTTTAGTTACAAGCTGGGGACGCATTGGTTAGAAGTAACGGAAGAGGAGAAGGACCTAGGGGTCCTTGTAGACCGCGGGATGACTGAGTCGACAATGTGACGTGGCGGTGAAAAAAGCCAATGCGGTCTTGGGATGCATTAGGCGAGGTATATCTAGTAGGGATATGGAGGTGCTGCTTCCGTTGTATAAGGCGCTGGTGAGACCTCATTTGGAGTACTGTGTGCAATTCTGGTCTCCCATGTTTAAAAAAGATGAACTCAAACTGGAACGGGTGCAGAGAAGGGCCACTAGGATGATCAGAGGAATGGAAAACCTGTCGTATGAAAGGAGACTAGAGGAGCTCGGGTTGTTTAGTCTGACAAAACGAAGGCTGAGGGGGGATATGATTGCTCTCTTTAAATATATCAGAGGGATAAATACAAGGGAGGGAGAGGAATTATTCCAGCTTAGTACTAATGTGGACATGAGAACGAATGGATATAAACTGGCCATGGGGAAGTTTAGGCTTGAAATTAGACGAAGGTTTCTGACCGTCAGAGGGGTGAAATATTGGAACGGCCTTCCGAGGGAAACGGTGGGGGCGAGGGACCTGTCTGGTTTTAAGATTAAGTTAGATAAGTTTATGGAGGGAATGGTTTAATGGAAAAACATATTAGCCAAGGAATACCGAGCAATGGCAGGTAAATAGTATAATGGCTAACAAGGGTCAGGCTGGAGACTCTTGCCTACATGCTCGGGGATTTACTGATCGCCATATTTGGGGTCGGGAAGGAATTTTCCTCCAGGGTAGATTGGCTGAGGCCCTGGAGGTTTTTCGCCTTCCTCCGCAGCATGGGGCAGGGATCGCTAGCAGGAGGGTTCTCTGCCAATTGAAGTCACTAAAACACAGGATTTGGGGACTTCAACAGCAGAGTCAAGGGAAGGGGTAGGGACGGTTTTGTGGCCTGCAGCATGCAGGGGGTCAGACCAGATGATCATAATGGTCCCTTCTGACCTTAAAGTCTATGAGTCTATGAGGTTTTATCACATGACATGATCTTTAATTAAAGATAAATCTTTAATTCCTGGAGATACCAGGACAATCTAGGAGAGTTGGCAACCCCAATTTCAACAGTATTAGTGCGGGTTTGGCATACTCTGCTCAAAGCTCTGTCTAATCTCACAAAGCTGTCCTTTTGTCAGAAACAAGAGGCCACATCTTCAGGAGATGTAAAATGGCAAAGCTCCCAACTACCTTTAAAGTGACTCTTCTCACTTTGCAAAGGTGCAGATAGCTCCTTAAAAACACGTCACTCTGAATTGCACAGAGCCACTCATCACTTTTTCTGGGTCTTGTGCTTCACTGACTGGGTGTTATCTTGGAGTATCCTACAGGAGAATGGGGTGTGTGGAGTTCTTGTGAAGCACTGATGGAAACTCCATCTTGATTTGGTAATTTGAATTCATCTCTCTTAATTAACACGGTGGTTATTTTACTAGTTTACCTGAAGACTGATTTTTTTTTTTCCATACACAACAGGGAGTGATTCCGATCTCTCTGTCTGTCCATCTTTGTCAAGATTTTGTACAGCACCCATTGTTGTAATAACTAAGGATAGAGAAGGGGTCACTTCATCCACCAGTAAAATGTAGCCACCTCTGCCTTGCAATGTAGCAGCTGTTCAACACAAAGCAAAGCAATAATCAGTGATGACTATCATTGTCCTTTAGAACAGAAAGGGAATTTCCAGTAGCAGAATGTAATTTCCAAGTAGGAAATTGGCCATGATGCTCAGGTGAATCCCACTATTCATGTGAAAAGTACCATTGGATCCCAATATCTGCAACTGGTCAGGACTCTGGTTTTACATCATTTGTAAACCGACACCTCCAGCAGCACTAAACCCATGCTGAGACTTTGATTCAATAGTGACTGAGAGGGGGAAAAAGTTCACCTATCAGCATCATTCTGTGACATCTGAGGATGCCATGGAAGTCTCACTTCTCAATACTGACCCATCCCACAGGTCAATAACAGCTTAAACAGTTGAAGAGATATTACAGCAATTCATCATTTCCAGCAACCAGCTGGTATCAGCATTAGAGAAGTTACTGCCAGGAGAGAGTGCAGGGCAAAATAGAACCCATCCATTCACAATTACCTGGGATAGAATTTTAGGATGGAAATTCATGGCACAGTTGAGAATTAAGTGTAGAAACAGAACTTGTAGGGGCCTTGTATGCTATCGGCATCTAAACTAACATGACCTCCTCCCAAGTGGTCAGCATTCAAGATTCCCCAAAAGCCTGGCGCACTGGGAATTCAACCCTTCCAGTTGCTGTCGCCTGTGAAGCCCTGATTCCCCTCACACTGCCACTGACTTAGGGTTGCCACTTGGCTGTTTTTTGTTTAGCTTTGCTGGTTGCCGGTAAAAAGATTTACTGTGGCATTTTTTCTGCCACTTGGGATCAGTGTTCACTGTAAGCTGTGCACATATGTGGCTATGCAATGATCTTGTTACTACTGTACACATCACACGGATGAGAGCATGGCCAGCACCTGGGGCCTGCTCTGCAGGCCGGGCCCTCATCCTTCTGCAACCATGAGGCTTCTCTTGGTGCAGAAGACTGGGAAGTGGGACAGACTCCCATTGGCAGGGATAAGGAGCGGGGTGGGAGAGGCAGGGACTCCTGGGAGGGGACAATTGAGGGGGGTCCCCAAGGGAGGAGGCTCCTTGGAGGGTGCCTGGGTGTAGAGGCTCCTGGTGGAAAGTTAGCGATAGTTGCCACCAGGATCCTTTTTGTTGGGAGAGAGGGACCAGTTTGTGTGCATCTCAGAGGTGGCAACTCTAATGATGTCAATGGGAAATGAGGGAGACCAGCACCTTGCAGGAGGCATCCAGCCTCTACAATATTGGATACTAGTTTGCCTTCACTGCTTATCTCATGAAGCTCATTGCAATAGCAGTGTTACCAGCTCTTGGGATTTAACCCTGACACTCATGATATCAGGGTTTTTTCTTAGAGCCTCAACTGCTGAAATCAAGAAATTGCTTGAAAATCTCAGCCTTCATTAAAGGAAAAGGTAAGTTTCTAGCCTATGTGGTTGCAGAGGAAAGATTGAAAATGTGACCTGAGAGTACCTTAGAGACTCAGAAACTGGAAGGGAAATAAAGAGAACCCACATTTCATTAAAAAAAAAAAAAATCCTTAAGCCAATCTCATGGTTTTGGGGAATCTGACATGATTTTCCAATGCTGAGGGTTGGCAACACTGCGCAGGCCCTTCACAGGGTTTTGTGTTCCTCCTGTTGGATTGTTGCCCTATAAACACTTCCAACAGCCGCCTCATCTCCTTTATACGTTATTGTAAAATATGTAAAGAAAGATACAGACTCTGTGTTCCTATCCCCGCTACTCTCATCCTATGTCCATTTGTTGCACAGATTGAGAGGTGACTTGATCATAACATAAGTGCTTTCATAGGGAGAAAACACCAGCTACTAATGGGCTCTTCAGTCTAGTGAGAAAAGCATTGGCTGGAAGCTGAAACCAGACAAATTCCAATTAGAAATAAGGCACACACTTTTAGCAGTAACGGTGATTAACCACCAAAACAAACTACCACAGGAAGTGGTCTATGCTCCATCTCTTGAGGTCTTCACGTCAAGACTAGGTCTCTTTGTAGAAGATATGCTTTAGCCAAATACAACTTGTTGGGCTCAATATAGGGGTAACTGGGTGAAATTCTATGGCTTGTGCTACACAGGAGGTCAGGGTAGGTGGCCTTGTGGCCTTGAAAATCTCTGAATTATTTTTAGATTTGAAATGCTGAGCTCTTTGGAGCAAAGATCACCCTTTACTCTGTGTTTGTGCAGCGCCTAGTACAATGCAGACCAATTCTGACTGGGACATCGAGGTGCTACTATAATACAAATAATGAATAATAATTCATACACCCACCTCAAATTACTTGCAATAAATGATTACCTCCTGTCAGCAGTATTCTTTTATTACATTACGGTTAGTAATACAGTTGCTCCTAGAGGCCCCAACTTATATCGAGGCCTCTTTGTCCTAGGTACTGTATAAACAGAGTAGGAGACAGTCCCTGCCCCAAAGTGTTTACAATGTAAATAGATCAGATGGAAGGTGGGAGAGAAAATAGAAACAGATGTGAAGCCCAAGAGCCTATACTACATCTCCTGAATCTCAGTCTAATGCCCTATCCACTGATTGAACAGATGAAATATGTATATGTAATTACACAAAAATTAATGCTCTGCAAATGTCACTTAAGATCCAGATTGATAACTCTGGCCTCAGTATGATCTAGGCTTCCTTCTTAAGTTCTGCATAAGTTTTACAGTGACAATTAAATAGATACATATATCTGTAAGTATAATCTTGTCTAAATATTATAGAGATTAATGGGTCACCGTGCATGGGGAAGTCCTTGTGTAAAGCTCGTGGAAGGCAGATTTGTCCTGTCATAAAAGGGAATTCCTGTTCTGCTGGAAATTTGCGTAGTGAGTTATATAATATTCCTATAGGAATTTATGTGGAAATAATTGAAGAATCGTATTTGTTTATGTAGTGATTTCATGTTTGTTTGTTCACATGTTTGTCTCTCTCTTGTAAGCCACTAGAAAGATAAACACTGCTTAAAGGTTATGGGAACTGTATACAAAAAAACAACAAATACTGAGTTTGTAGGTATCTAACAGTGAAATTATGTCTGTACTGTAACAGTATTATTTTTGTTCATTCAGAACATGACAGCCTCCTGGTGGTCACCCTTGACAGTTGCACCTATAAATTAAAAAGCTTTTACATTCAATAATTGTATAGAATGCAGAACTAATTTTCAGCACATATAAAGACTGTCATATATTCCAAGCAACACTTATTATGCATTTTTACTCCTTAGATAATTAGGCCACATTATTCAGAAATCAAGTTATAATGTACTGTTTGTTTTACTTGTTTCTTTATTATCTAGCAAAACACTGACCTGAAGAAAAGCTCTGTTCGCTTGAAAGCTTGTCTCTTTCATCAACAGAACATGGTCCAGTAAAAGATATTGCCTCACCCGCTTGACTCTCTAATAGAGGAACCACTGTGAGATATGGCGTACATTTTAATTTTACAGTCCAATTGTGTTCATTCAAAATCTCGTGTACACAAACACGTGCCCATAATCCGCAGGTACAGTTAACATCTAAGTGTGCTAGGTAGAAAATGTACCACTTCAGGGGATCTTCTGCACAGTAATGAGCTGCTAACCCAGGTCCCAAGCTGCTCCATGCAGACAGACCCCAGCGCTGCTGCAGAGCCCCTCTGAAATCAGAAAGTGGCAGGGCCCTGATATTGAAAACACTTAATGCACTTGCTTAATTTCATGTAGGTGACTGTGGCAAGTATCACTGGCTTCAATGATGTCTGACTTCAGTGGGACTAGTCACGTGCATAAAATGTGTGCAGGATTGGGACTTGAGGGTGTGACTAGCCTAGATTTTCTTCCCTAAAATTTCTTTATAAACTAAATCTCTCGAAATGTGCACCTTGAGAAATAAGTTACTGATCACTCTGAATGCTGGACAGCCTGTTGTCAGTCCCACTCCTCCAGCCTATTGTTTGATTTGCTTTCAAATAGCAAAGCTTGCTGTGCAGGGAAGACATACTGCAGAGAGCGATTGGGAATTTGCAGATGAAACCCGGAGTATTCCTGGGTTTGGTCATGAGAGTGTGCAAACTATATAACAATACAGTCTTGTACATATCACAGCAACATTCACCTGAAATGTTCACAATGACTTACACAGCAAGTCTCACAATACCATGTGATAGTTATTATCACACCCATTTTATTGGCAGATTAAGTACAGAAGTTTGGTGACCTAGCCAATGTCACATGATTCAGTGGCAGAGAATGGAATCCAGTCTCCTTTTCTAACTGCTAGACGTACTACCTCTTAGGCAGTTCTCATGCTTCCTACTCTTGCCCCTTGGGAGACGAAAGTTTTCCTTTTCCTAACTGTATTCAATGAGTGAGAGATTTAGGGTTAATCTGTACAAAGTCTGATTAGTCCTATTTAACCTCCCTAAAATTCTTATGGTTCAACAGTACCCCATTGCTTAAGTTAAACAAAATGGATTTGAAATTCCTTTTTGGATAAAAAAATTTATTAGTCACCCTAAGCATCCAATAACTAAAATAAAAGCACAAGAGACATCATTGTGCATCTGCCTCTACACCCAGCAGAGGTTTTCTTCTATAATCAACAACAGAGCAATCTGAAATTCATTCTAGCAGGCTAATTTCAAATAAAGGAATGATTTTAATATCCATTCTACTCATCTAATAACTTGGAAAGGTGGCCTCCATTTGTTGAAGTAAAAGTCTGCAAATAAAACAAGTTTATTGATTCAAGTTAGCGCTATACCTACATACTGGCCAAACAGCTCCAGTAGTGTACAGGAAGGTGGAGGCATAGGCACTGACTCCATGTGTGCTCTGGGGCTGGAGCACCCACGGGGAAAAATTGGTGGGTGCTCTGCACCCACCGGCAGCCAAGCTACCCACCCTGCCCCAGCTCGCCTCCACCTCCTCCCCTGAGCGCGCTGCATCCCCGCTTCTCCTCCCAGTGCTTGCCGCCGCACAGCTGTTTGGTGGCGTAACAAATTGTGGGAGGGAGGAGGAGCGGGAACGCGGTGCGCTCAGGGGAGGAGGCGGGGAAGAGGCGGGGCTGGGGCGGGGATTTGGGGAAGGAGTCCAATAGGGTCAGGGAGGGGGGAGAGTTGGGGCAGGGACTTTGGGGAAGAGGTTGGAATGGGAGCGGGGCAGGGGCAGGAGGGGATGGGGGAGGGGTGGAGTCGGGGCAGGAGCGGGGGGGGATCGAGCACCCACCAGCGCCAGGAGAAGTTGGCGCCTATAGGTGGAGGGCAGAAATCAATCCCATGTTCAAAGCCATTAATATTTGGACTATTACTCCAACACCAATTAACCCACGTCTCCTTCCCAGATTGCATCTGTCATATGGCGTTTAATCTCTCACAACATACATCACCAGCACAATTTCTAATAAACCCCTAATAACTGAGACCAATATAGACTCTTAAGTAATTTCTCAAATCTTTATACACTCAGGGCAAAATCAACAAAGCTCCACTGAAGTCAACCCTTACCATATACATATACTTTCATAACCCTCTTGACCCATCCAGGACCATCTTTTTGCTTAGTGTCTTTTCACCGTGCCTATTACAACAGGGGTCCACCACAGGGGATCCTAGGAGCGATTGAAATAAAAATATAAATTCTAATTAATTTATGTATAATACCTGCCTGACTCAAGGCTCCCTTCAGCAAATTGAAGGACTCTCCCTTATGGCACCATTTTGGTATGGGTTCCATAACTGTCTAAAAAGCATACCTAAGTGCTCTTGGTTATCAGTCAGGAACCTACCTGCCTTTTTAGGAAGTGATCCTAATAAATCATCCAGATCCTCACTGTAACTGATAAGTGGGGAATAAAGAAGAAAAGTCTGATCCTTATGCCCAAGTGATTATAGGCAAACTCTTCAGCTCTTGTCTCAGTCATTCAGTTTTTCAGGAAAGATGAAATTATAACCGGAGGTGAAACAGACAGTAATACATAGCATCATAACTGAGCCTGAGCAATCAGACTCCCTTCCAATGGGAGGCGTTTGTGTGCTTGTATGCACCAAGTCTTCAGTGTTGCTTGGTTCCCCTTCATGGCCAGTCTCTGGCCCCCAGAACATCAATGTCCCCTTTAGATGTTGTTGGCAGCTCAGGCAGCAAGGCCCTGATGTTTTCAGACAGTTCTTGAACCCTTTGAGGATTTCTGTTCCTCCTCATGCCTCCATCTAAATAAACAGAGTTCAGTTTTGTATCACTTGACACAATTCAATCAGCCCTTCCCTAAAATTATGACCCCTCTGAGATTAGAAATGCAGATGAGGATTGCTAAATATTTTCCAAACCGTCAGCATTCCTAAATATTCTGGAACCAGATGATGCCTTAATCTTCCCAACCACGTATCCTGATTGTTTATAAATGGCCATTAACCAAATGAACCTTACATCTAACAAAACACTACTGTTGTCTGGGTCAGCATACATCCCCCTAAGCACCACACACAAATAAAGTATATTTAAAACAAGCAGACTCTTTAATGATTCACTTCCCTATTCTAATGCTAGATCACTTCTCTTCTAGTTTACACTGTCGCTGTCCCAAACTAAGTAAAAAAAATCATATATTCTATCTCTGTAATATAATGAAGGTCTCAAACTTTCACCAATAATAGGTGTTTATTTAACACCCTTTGGCTCTCACTAATGAGCACCAATGCAGATGCCTCCAGGGGAAGGCAGGCACCGTGTTCTGCTGACTCATCATGGCAGTTTCCCCTTACAACCAGTATCACCCTTGGCTGGGGTGAGTTCACTTTGAGAAGAGTGGTCCAGTGGTTTGGACATTAGCCTCGAGATTGGGCTACTTCTGGGTTCAAGTCCCCACTCCACTGCAGACTTCCTGTGTGACCTTGAGCAAGTCACTTGACCTCTCTGAGCTTTAGGTCCTCTATCTGTAAAATGAGGAAAATAGTACTGCCCTACCTCTGAACAGAGGTGTGTGAAGGTAAATACCCTGATGATTATGAGGTGCTCGGATACTACAGCACATGGAGCTGTATAAAAGAGCTAAGTTTGAGCCACTTCTTCACCCAGGAACTGGTCCCTTGTTCCCAGTGGAACAACCTTGTGATAGGGTTGACTACTGCGCCTGTGGAAAGTGAAATAGGATCCAACAAACTTTATTTAGCCAGAGCCCTCACAAAGCAGCACCTAACTTCTCTAGATCTGGTGACAGGCCACAATAAACACTTTTCTTTCAATCCTATTTCCCCAGACACTCTCTCAGATTCAACTGCAATCAAGTTAATGGAGGAGGGGTAGCTTGTTACAATATCTATTTGCATATAATCAATATTTGTACAGTGTGTTGAACATGTAAAGAACGTCACAAGTGCCAAGTAGTATTTATTAGTGTATTAGTAATGAGAGATGTACAGTTTGTGTCCATATGTTCAGAGGCTCATATTTGCTACAGAGGAGGAATGGAAGCTGGGGGGAGATGAGAGAGGGAGGAAGGCTACCGTACTTTTCCTTACCAAAATGACTTATAAAGAATAGGATCCCTTTTTAGATTGTGGCGGTTGTGTCTCCACCTTTTGTTCAGCTGTTCTCCTTCCATCCTAGCATAATAGAGCTCAAGTCTAAGACTATCTGGTCTTGCTCAAGTACACACAGGAGCTTGTTAGTAAGAAAAGGATCCCAAAGTTTGACTGTAGTAATAAGCCTTTAGTGGTCTCCTTAAGACCAGTCATTTCCCAGGAAAGTCCAGTTTTTTTCTTTCTGATAAGGAAATGGATAAATAAATGGTAAGCCATAGTTCTTTATTTTGGTTTATAAGAACACCAATCCAAAGCTGGGATTATTTCTATATTTTTTATTCCAGCCAGGCCATGACATGTTTTTCTACCTCATAACAATACATACAACAGTTACTTATTACCAGAAGTCACCAGTGGATCCTGAGCCCAGCTTTCCTGTTGCCCACAACGGACTGCTCTCAAAGGAAAGATATTAGTTGAAACCAGGATAGAGTCATTCATTCTGCAGGCATCTGAGCTGGTTCAGTCCTCAAGAAGCCAGTATTTTAACTGAATGTATGGGCTATGTATAAAAACAGAAGGGGCCTCCTGGAATTTGTGCCTATGTAATTCATTGTTTCTCTGACCCTCCTCAAGATCAGAGTTCTCATGTTCCAGTATAATGAGGTGTCCTGTAAAGAGGTTGACATCTTGTGAAAGCTTTTAGAAATATTCTGCAAAGAAACCAATCTGTGATTCTCTTCTTTTGTTCTTCATTACTGTGACACCCCATATTCACCACTTTCCTATACGGCTATGATATATTTTGTACAACGTATGCCTTGTGAGGTATCATTTGAAATCTCAATCTACGGAACCACTGTCCTGTTAAAATGTGTGTATCAACATTGTATATGGAACTAGGAGATCTTGTTATATGATTGTTACTGAAAATTTGCTGTAGTTCTGGGTAATGCCCTCAGGCCATTTTCTCAAAGACAAAAGCACACTCTATGAGAGGGTTATCCATATTAATCTGTATCCACAAAAACAATGAAGAGTCCAGTGGCACCTTAACGACTAACGATTTGTTTGGGCATAAGCTTTTGTGGGTAAAAAACCTACTTCTTCAGATACATGGAGTGAAAATTACAGATGCAGGCATAAATATGTATTGGCACATGAAGAGAAAGGAGTTACCTTACAAGTGGAGAACCAATGTAGAAGGCCAATTCAGTCACAGTGGATGTGGTCCACTTCCAATAATTGATGAGGAAGTGTCAATACCAAGAAAGGGAAAATTGCTTTTTGTAGTGAGCCAGCCACTATTCAAGTCCCTATTCAAGCCCAATTTGATGGTGTTAAGTTTGCAAATGAATTGTAGCTCTACAGTTTCTCTTTCAAGTCTGTTTTTGAAGTATTTTTGTTGAAGAATGGCTACTTTTAAATCGGTTTTGGTACCCAGGGAGATTGAAGTGTTCTCCTACTGGCTTTTGTATGTTACCATTCCTGATGTCTGAATTGTGTCCATTTTGGCCAATATACATGGCAGAGGGGCATTGCTGGCACATGATGGCATATATCACATTGGTAGATGTGCAGGTGAATGAGCCTCTGGGGATGGTGTGGCGGGTGTGGTTGGGTCCTATGATGGTGTCGCTAGAGTAGATATGGGGACAGAGAGGGAAACGGGGTTTGTTACAGGGATTGGTTCCTGGGTTAGTGTTTCTGTGGTGTGGGTGTGTAGTTGCTGGTGAGTATTTGCTTCAGGTTGGGGGGCTGTCTGTAAGCGAGGATTGGCCTGCCTCCCAAGACCTGTGAGAGTGAGAGATCGTTTTCCAGGATAGGTTGTAGATCATTGATGATGCGCTGGAGAGCTTTTAGCTGGGGGCTGTCCTGATGGCCAGGGGTGTTCTGTTATTTTCCTTGTTGGGCCTGTCCTATAGTAGGTGACTTCTGGGTACCCGTCTCGCTCTGTCAATCTGTTTCCTCACTTTCCCAGGTGGGTATTGTAGTTTTGGGAATGCTTGATAGAGATCTTGTAGGTGTTTGTCTCTGTCTGAGGGACTGAAGCAAATGCAGTTGTATCTTAGGGCTTGGCTGTAGACAATGGATCGTGTGACGTGTCCTGAATGGAAGCTGGAGGCATGTAGGTAAGTATAGAGTCCTGTGGCACCTTATAGGCTAACAGATGTATTGGAGCATGAGCTTTCGTGGGTGAATACCCACTTGCATCCGAAGAAGTGGGTATTCACCCACGAAAGCTCATGCTTCAATACGTCTGTTAGTCTATAAGGTGCCACAGGACTCTTTGCTGCTTTTACAGATCCAGACTAACACGGCCACCCCGTTGAT
Organism: Malaclemys terrapin pileata; assembly: GCF_027887155.1. Lineage (NCBI taxonomy): Eukaryota > Metazoa > Chordata > Testudines > Emydidae > Malaclemys > Malaclemys terrapin. The sequence continues at coordinate 82,870,986 of NC_071510.1, read as the reverse complement.
ACTAGGTAAGTATAGTGGTCTGTAGGTTTCCGGTATAGGGTGGTGTTTATGTGACCATCACTTATTTGCACTGTACTGTCCAGGAGGTGGCACACTAGCACAGTAGCTAGATGCTAAAAGGACATTACCTGCTTAATTGAAGATTCACCAGCAGGGAAGTTGTAAACAAGAAGTTTACAATTTACCTGAAGGACAGTTGGCAGCTCATGTACACCATGGAACTGCCTGACCCCATGACCATGTGAAGACTTTTCCAGTACAAACGGTCAGAGTATGAGAAGGGGGAAAAATGCCTCTAGATTCCTCTCCTCCCCCATCTTTCCTCATGGCAGCAAGGTTGCTTGAAAGACAACGGTACAGCATTGAACTGGGGGGAGTGGTCCTGGCTTGGATATTTTTCCAGACAGTACAGATTGTGGAAAGCTTATGGGTGAAAGAAACCTTTTTGCTTTTAAACTTATTGGTCTTGGTAAAGTTTAGGAATTAGCTTGTGTGTTTATCTTTTTATTTCTTTTGTAAGCAACTCTGACTTTTCTGCCTTATCAGTTGTAAATCACTTAAAATCTATCTTTCTCTAGTTAATAAACTTATTTTACTTTTACTATAAAGCAGTTTATTTGATTACAGTGTGTGGGAAATCTCTACTTAGGTCAACAGGGCTGGTGCATATTCATTACCCTTTGTTGGAATGATTGACTAATTATGAACTTGTACTGTTCAGTAGCCCACTAGACGATACAAGATGCACATTTCTGGGGGGCAAGGCTGGGACTGAGGGATATGTAGGTGTCACACTGTATCTATTCATGGACGGCTAGACATAGCATTCATGTATTCAGCTGGGTGTGACTTTACATGTTGGTGACTGTGCGTGAACAGAGCCTAGAGGGATTTGCTGTTCACTAGCAAAACAATGTAAAAGCCATCCCAGGCTAGATGCCAGTAGTTTTATTTCTTCAGCTCTCATCCATTGTTGCTGCTTATTCCATATTTTACATCAGAAACAGAATTTGTGGATGAGGAAAATTGTTACTATGTCACTAACACAGAATGATGGAGCAGATCTTACAGTGCTAAAGTTTCCCCATTGTCATTTATAGGAGCAGAACAAGGAAACATGGGGGGTTGGGGTGACACAAAATTGATAGCACACGGTATACACTATGATAGATTTAGACTTTTTAAAGTTTTCCAAATGACATCAATTGATCTTGTAGAAAATTTGTCTGATAAAAAAAAGCTAGTTCCTATCTCAGCTCCACCAACCATTTTCCCTCCATAACATTATTTTGTTAGGTAGAAGCTCATGAAGCCACTGCATCAGCACTGGAAATGCAAATACATGGAACTGTGCTACAAACTGCTCTCTAAGGACTTGCATTTCGTTATTTTAAGGAATCATTTCCCTTTTTGTATTTTTACTTTGAATTTAAAAACTAAAGCAAACAAAAAATTCCATACCCTAGAAATGAAACTGTTGAGTTGAAGTGTTCTCTTTTGATTAGTAAAATCTGAAGCAGGGAGGGGAACTGGTCCTGGACCTGATGTTTGCAAAAACTGAGATTTGGTATTAGTAGTTTGTGTTCTGGTCGTACTTAGTAGCCGCATTGTGCTATGCATTGTATAAACACAAGGGGAAAGATAGCCTGTGTTATGCAGGTCAGACTAAATCATAATGGTCTCTTCTGGCCTTATAATCTATAAACCTCTGACCCCTGCCTTGAAGAGCTCATATTAAACTAGTTTGTTCTCATCCACAATCAATGATTAGAGGTAGGTAAGAGTCACATTCACTTCCTTTGGTGGTCCAGATTGCAGGACCCCAGCAGGAAACTCCACCTAGAATGGGAGCAAAGTGCAACAAGGTGCCTGCAACCCCTTCTCTGCCAAGGAAGGGTTGGAGCCAGCTGATACAGCCACCAAAATGGACAGTGCTGTTTGGGGAGGAGGCATGGCCAGGTCAGCTAAGAAATGTGCTGCTCCAGCACACCATCTGGTTAATCTCTGACAGATTTTAAAGCTCCTCCCCTCTGCAGAATCACCTGGAGAGGTTGTGAGCAGTTCTTCCACCCACCCTCCAAACTGGTGAGTTCTCCCTCAAACACAGAGGGGGCAAAGTTTGTCCCTCTGTATATTTGCAGGGGATGTATCTGATCCTTTGTCAAAATACATGCAAACCCTACCTGTCAAACTCTGCTTGTGTGCTATTAGGGCTTACACAGCAAGGGATAGGGAGAAATTAGTCAGTGTTTGACTATGTGACTAGATGTTGGAATTTTTAATCAATTTATTTCCAGTCCATGCTTTTGAATGCAGATCCCTTGAAAAATTTTGCTCAGAAGTTGAAATGGTAGTTGAATAAATGATTGTATCCATAGGCTACATTGCAGCTACTATCTTTTTGTAGATTTATAGATTCCAAGGCCTGAAGGGACCATTGTGATCATCTAGTCTGACCTCCTGTATAACAAACCATAGAACTTCCCCAAAATAATTCTTAGGGCATATCTTGATTTAAAAACTGTCAATGATGGAGAATCCACCACAACGCTTGGTACATCGTTCCAGTGGTTACTTACTCTCACTGTTAAAAAATTACGCTTTATTTCCAGTCTGAATTTGTTGAATAGCTTCAACTTCCAGCCATTGGATCATGTTATGCCTTTCTCTACTAGATTGAAGAGCCTATTATTCAATAGTTGTTCCCCATGTAGATATTTTTAGGCTAAGTAGCTTGAGCTCTTTGAGTCCATTACTAATGCATGTTTTCTAATCCTTTCATCATTCTTGTAGCTCTTTTCTGAACCGTCTCCAATTTATTAACAACCTTCTTGAATTGCAGACACAGGATTCCAGAAGTGGTTGCACCAGTGCCAAATACAAAGGTGAAATAACTTCTCTATTCCTACCCGAGATTCCACTGTTTATGCATTCCAGGATTGCATTTGTTCTTTTGATCAGTATCACACTGGGAGCTCACGTTCTGCTGATTATCCACTACCATCACATCTTTTTCAGAATCAGTGCTTCTCAGGCTAGAGTCCCTCATCATGTAACCATAGCCTACATTCTTTGTTCCTAGGTGATTACGTTTACAATTAGCTGTTCTAAAACACATAGTGTTTGCTTATGCCCAGTTTACCAAGTGATCCAGGTTACACTGTACCAGTGACCTGTCCTCTTCATTTACCACTCCCCCAATTTTTGTGTCGCCTGCAAACTTTAACATTTTTATCAATGACCTGATCACTGATAAATAGCACTTAGAGCTCTCATTGTTGATTCGTACAGCCAGCAGGATTTAACCTTTCTCATTAATTTTAACATATCAACCTCATCACCCTCTAAGACACACACCAGATGAAATGTTAGCAGATAAATATCTGTGCTAACAGTCATTTATACCTGCCTAAGCAGACTCTGTAGACCTAAAGGTCTATTTTACTCTGAAAAGGTACATAAAGCGCCTATTGAAATTAATGGGATTTATATAGATGCACTTCCCTTATTAGACAGGAAATTAGACGTGCTTACAATGTGATTTGGTTGGGGGGGGCGGATGGTTCGTCGTTCCCTCCCCCCACACACACATAGTTATGAGCTGCATACAAAAAGGTGTTCAGGAGGTAATAGTCACTCTAGATAGAACTGATGAGACCATACCTGAAATATTGTGTTCAGTTTCTAGGTCTCTTGCTACCTGAAAAATGCTGACAAATGAGAAGGAATTCAGAGGAAAGCAACAAAAGTGACTGCAAGTCTGAAAACTCATATTCATATATAATCCCTGCTCAGACATTTCCCATTGCCACCCCATTCCTATCCTGCCATAGGCAGACTGTGCACCTTGTCCTGCTGCAATAGGATTGCATGCCTACTCTGCTAGTGCTTGTTGAGTCTATCAAAAAAAAAAAGAAGAAGATATCTTCTAGGATGGTAGAACACAGATCTATACTACAATATAAAGATCTGACAGCTAAGAAAGCAGTGCTCATTTTCATGGTTCTTTATCGGACTTTGTCTAGCACTTGTGCAGTGAGCCAGATAACAAATGAAACAAGTTTTAGATGACAGGCATATTGGTCTGTCTAACCTATCTAGGCAATATCTTGTAAGCACTCATTTGAAATATAGAGTTTTGATCCAAAACCCAATGAAGTCAATGTGCTTTGGATCAGGCACTAGTAATTCAGGCTGTTGGGTCTGTTATCCTGGCTCCAGCAGTTGTCAGTACCACATGCGTCAGGGATTAGAAGACGCCTACAGTGAACCTAGCTATCTATGTTATCTTGTACATGTTGGGGAAATCCTTCTTGACCTCCCACAGGTGAACAGTCTATGCCCTGCAGCAAGAGCCACTTGTTCAGCATATCATTTATTGTGTTCTTTCTCTCTCATATCCTCTTTTTCCCAACTCAGCTTTACTTCTCACATTTTGATTGACAGACAGGGGGAGACAATTAAGAAGGAGACAGACATTAGTCTGTACAAAGAAAGCTCTGCTATTTCTTTAATTAGCCCCAAGAGCATCCAGCTTCTGAACTTTTCTCTTCCTGCATCATTCCAGTCAGATCATCTGTGAGAATCTTCCTTCTATTGATTTCTACTTGTGCCCTTGTCATGCAATTCCTTCTTGTCATTTTTTGCCCCTCAGCAGTTCTACTTGAGCTTCCCAAAGGACTAACAGCCTCTGATGGTCCACCTAACAGAACTGTGAAGTAGATGCAGCAGGAAGACAAAACCAAAAGCAGCTGCCTTTTCTCATCTTTCCCTGCTCCTTTCTTTGCTTCCTTTTGTATGAGAGATCTTAGACTTAACAAGCATGAACACCCTTGATATCTGCACTCCTGTAGCTCCTTTCCTTAAGGTTAGCTCTTCCCCTGTTCATTCCTTGTTGTCAAATGTGATTTCCCATGATCTCTTTAAGAGACATAGCAAGTCTGGGAAATGCTCAACAAGCTTCAGGTGCTTTTGTTCTTCAGAAGAGGGTCTGGTCAGGTCAGGGCTGCCTGTGATGAAGCTCACTTGTCCAATGAAGGCATATTGCTTAGTAAGGGGATGCAGATACATACAAAGAACATAGCTCCTTTACAACTGCAACCTGATACCATTAGAGACATGAAAAGTCTTTTCCCTCCTTATATCCTGAAAAGCTTATGACAGATGACTAGCTGTCACCTGAGAAGAGATGAAAGAAGGATATTGGATAAGAAAATCAGTACAGAATAAAGCAATGGAAATTGTTCAGTGCCTAGAGAGGGGAATCCACAGGAGGAGAACTTTAAGAAGACTGGAACTATTTAGTATGGAAAGGAAAAGAGGAAATATGATATATTAATGGTCAATCAAAGTCAATCAAGTAACCTTATCTCCTTTTGCTTTTGATCTAAGAACAAAGGATCACAACATTTAAAGGCAACACATTGAAATGAATAGCCTGTGCCAGTAAGCTTTTGGTGCAAATAGCTTATTAAGATTACACAAAATGAACAGACATTTAAATAAGAAGAGCAACGGCTGTTATATGAGGTAGGCTAAAATTAGCCGGGTTCTCAGTCCTCATATTTCATGGCATAAACAGTTCACTAGCTGGGGTCAGAAAGGATTGTTTCCCTCCCTCATGGCCTAGCAATCCAGGTGTAATATGGTGTTGTTACTTCCTCTGAACTCGGGAGTATAGGGAACACTGGGACTATGAGTTGCTGGTGAATTCCAGGATGGCAACATCAAATGGGCAGATTTGACAGCTTTCTTGAAAGCATGAAATGGTTGGCTTTTCTAAAGCAGCTTTACAGAAAGCAGGCCCCACTATCGGAATAGATGTGGGTCAAAGATCCAAAAGGGAGACAGATTGAACTCACCCTAGGTAGGAACTTGGAGGCCTCTGCTGTCTCTTCCAGTGAAGATCTCTTATTTTGTTTTTAAGTTTAACAATGCAACCACAGTCCTGAAAAGGAATTCTTCTCCCATGTATTTTGGTAGGTCCCTGTATTATGATGAATGTCAGTGGCATAGAATGAACATTTCATGTGTCACTTTATCACCCACCTGAATGAAATTAATGATTTCAACAAGCTCCAAGAACTCATCATATTTAAATTAAGACTGGGGGATGCTAGTTTAATTGTGCAGGCTCGAGTCACTATTTAATCTGGCACCGGAGATCTCGCTCTGGTTACCCAGGTTCTTTTCACAGCTGCAGGTTTTATGAGGTCTCCTCCACCATGCATTCTAATGATTTGGAAACAAGTAGCCCTGTTGTGTAGAGCCACTGTGGGAATGGGTTAGGAGTAGTTGGGATGGGATCTGGAGTGGGCAGAGCATTGTCACTCTTTCCCCCCAGTGTCCCAGCCAGTGCAGCTTCATTGGTGTGGAAGGGGAAGTAATCTGTGCCAGGCACAGGGCTGATGCAAATTACTTGATCCCTGCAGCAGAACAGGAACCATGTAACTCTCTTGGTCTGTTCCTGGGCCAGTAAAATATCCCATCACCTTTTACTGAGGCCAAATTGTAAAAAAGATAATCTTGCCTTGAAGGAGCTAAACCATCTATTTCTATGTGCAAGTCCCAAGATGTTTTGAACTGCTTCCCATGCCTGGTTTATTGAGTGAACCTTATCACAGTGTCACCAAATACTGTCTTTCTTGATGAGAGCAGCTGTTCAGAGAGGCTTTAAGAGGGGATGCAGCCAGGTTCAGAGTCAGGAAACAGCCACTCATGATCCTCAAGTAGGCTCTAAGTGCTTTGTTCAAAAGGGGGATTCATTAATATGGCCTGGGGAAGTACAACCTCCCACTCTGTGCTCTGGGACCCCCTCCCTGAAGGCATCCACAGCACAGCTGAGATGACTTGTGCCTCACGATACTGGGGGGCACAATCTAAAGGGGAGGACATGTGGCTGCCCCACGTCTCCTCTTCCCAGCGACCCCACTCCCGCCCTGCCCCCAGCCAGCAGCCACTGCTCTCTCCCTGCAGAGCCAGAAACATACGGGGGGGAAGAGGGGAGTCCGGCTCACTCTGCCCCTGTCCCTGGAAGCCAGGCCCAGGCAGGCAGTGGAGAGGGCAGGCCACTGCCACCTCCCCAGCTAGGTTCTCTCAGGCAGTTGGTGTACTGCACAGAGCAGCGACCATGAGCAGCCAGTATGAGAAGTGGCTGGTCCTGCCCCTTCTATTCCTCACCAGGGCCAGGCTGCCATGGGACCAACCATGCCAGGGGGCAGGAGCAGCAGGAGAAGGACAGAGCCCCTTTCCCTCCCCACCCTAGCAGGCCAAGCAGCAATCTGCGGGGGAGGGGGACGGACATTTGACCCCACATGCCCCCCCCCCATGGATTGCCTATGGCAGGGTGGCCTCTGACCTTACCATGTTGCAAGTACTGGTGGCAGGAGGGTAGAAAAGCATGGAGGAAAAAAACAATCCTGGTGTCTAGCTGGAGCTCTGTGGGATTTCATGTTCTGCAACCCTTGGACTCTGCTTATTTTTGAAGCCATGTGCAAATCCCAGCCTCTTCAGGCCAATGGGACTATGGCAAGGTATTCAGCCTCCTGCACCTTTTCATGCAGAAAGGGAACATTGGCTCCTATGTTATCCATATTTCAAAATAGCCATTGGTTTTGTCGATCCACACTGTTCAGGCCTTCATTACAGACTGCTGAACCAAGCTTGCAGGGGCTTCAGGCCTACACCTTCCCATTAGCATTAATCCCTGTGCATTGGTTCAAATAGACATACCACCTAAATGATCAAAGCAATTTTGGGGCCCAATCCTGTGAGGTTCTCAGCTTGAATAGGAGGAGTTGAACATGCTCAACTCCTAGCAGGAAGGTGTCCCAAAAGAGGAATATAGAAGATACTCACTGTTTGTTAATGGGATTTGGCTGCATGGTTCCTACAAACTGCTTTGAAAACGGACCCTTAAGGGTTTCAAGTATGAGCAGTTTTACTGAGAAAGATAAAAAGGAGCATAAACTCTGGCAAGTGCAAAAGTATAATTAGGCAGGTCTAAAAAGAATTTGAAGAGCAACTAGGAAGTATTTTATTTTATTTATTTTTTAGTACATCTGAAGCAGGAAGCCTGCCAAACAATCAACGGGGCCACTGGATGATTGAGGATGATGAAGGAGCACTCAAGGAAGACACGGCCGTTGTGGAGAAGCTAAATGAATTCTGTGCATCAGTTTTCACTGCAGAGGATGGGAGGGTGTTTCCCATACCCCAGCTATTCTCTTTAGGTGACAACGCTGAGGAACTGTCCCAGATTAAGGTATCAGTAGAGGAGGTTTTGGAACAAATTGGCAAATTTCACAGTAATAAGTCACCAGGATCAGATGGTATTCACCCAAGAGTTCTGAAGGAACTGAAATTGAAGACCTACTAACTGTGGTATGTAACCTATGATTTAAATCAGCTTCTATACCAGTTGCAGGCCTGTAAGCCTAAATACAGTACTAGGCAGATTGGCTGAAACTATAGCAAAGAACAGAATTATCAGACACATAGATGAACACAGTTTGTTGGGGAAGAGTCTCCATGGCTTCTGTAAAGAGAAATCATGCCTCGGTAATCTATTACAATTCTTTGAGGGGGTCAAACGTGGATTTAATGGATGTAGCGTACTTGGACTTTCAGAAAGCCTTTGACAAGGTCCCTCACCAAAGACTCTTAATCAAAGTAAGCAGTCATGGGAGAAGAGGGAAGGTCTTCTCATGGATCAGTAACTGGTTAAAAGACATGAAACAATGGGTAGGAATAAATGGTCAGTTTTTACAGTGGAGAGAGGTAAATAGCAGAGTCACCCAGTGATCTGTACTGGGACCAGTGCTGTTCAGCATGTTCATAAATGGTATGGAAAGAGGGGTGAGGTGGCAAAGTTTGCGGATGATAAAAATTACTGAAGATAGTTAAGTCCCAGGCAGACTGCGAAGAGTTACAAAGGGATCTCACAAAACTGGTTGACTGGGCAACAAAATGGCAGTCTCTCCCTTTTATCATGTTCTTTCTTCCCTCTTGGCTTTGCCCCCTCTTCAGAGTCAGGTGAGCATTACCTCATCGCAGTCCCAAACTGACCAAAGGAAGGGGACTCCAACAGATCCTTTTCTTGCTGCCTAGGCCAGTGTCCTTTGTTCCTATGAGGCTGGGCTGGATTTGTCCCACACATGCCCTGATGAGGAGTTTTTGCCTGGGCTTATTTTAAGCCATAAGGACACATTTTCAGCCTCATAATTATATACATGAAATTATGACCTATAACATAACATTACTATAACAACAATGCTCAGTGCATCATGAGCCTTCTGAAGACACCCGACATAACAAACTTTGCATTGGATACCACACAATCATTTTACAAGGATGAACATGGGGGTGTTGGGTGTTCTCCTGAGGTACAGAGCATCACACCCACAAGGACAGATCTTCTCCATAGTTGGTGTTTCAAAGACCATAACTCTTCAATACAATTTCCTCGGTTATTTCATCCCTTGGCTCAATACAGGATTGTCACTCTTTGCATTAGAATTTGACTTTTCCCATTTCTAGAATATTCGAAGAGACTTAAATTATTGCTACAGTAGATGGAAAAGTGGTTATGATGATATATGTGTTCCAGTCATCTACAACAATGGTTCTCAATCTTTTTCATACTAGGACACCACACCTGTCTAACCATGGTCTAGCTGACACCCCTTTCCCATTTAGCAATATTGGAAGGGTAGTTGGTCCCCACCCTCTGCCACTTGTTCATCACCCCCTGGTGGAGAGCCCCTAATCTTTGATTTAGCATGTGGTTTTGGGAGTATCAAGAAAAATCCATCATGATAATTTTGTTTATTGAGGATGCTTATTTTATCTCTATGGAATGAATTTCCAAGTTCTTATATAACATATGGTGCACCTCATCTCACTCTCAGAAGTGGTAAGCACTCTGATGACATCATGCTTAATACACGTAGCACCAGGCACCCATGTCCTGTGTGACAGAATTGGCCTACTGATGAAGACTCATCCTTCAGGCAGCACAAAACAAGTGGCTTATTTAAAAAAGCCTTGCTTAACTGCTTCAAAGGGGCAACAAGAATCTTAATGCTTGTGCTATGTAAACACGGGAGGATAAAATGGAGTGTTACCATTATTGGTGAAATTAGACACCCCCAAGTTTTCTACCCATGTGTGGAGGCACAGGAACTAGGAAAAGCAAGCCCAGAAAGAAGCTACTAGAATAGGAAAAATTACTACACTGATGAGGCACCAAGTTCAAAACTTTTGCAATGAAACAATATTCACTGACATCATAATGGCTCCAGTATCTCAGTGGAAGTGTGTTAAACAGCTCAGCATTGACTGCGTGATCCTAAACATCCCTATGAAAAAGTGGATTTGAAAAGATTAACATATTCAGTAATTTGCAATGTAAATTCCACCCACATCAGTGGGCAATACTGGACAGTTCACTTGGTGCCTACAAAATATTAGGTAAGTCTTAAAACTTAATTAGGTTCAAAGAGAACCTACAAAAAACACAGTATATGAGTTAATTAATTAATTCATTGATCTTTTTATATTGAAAAGTAGGCCATTGTTTTTACACACACACACACACACACACACACACACACACACACACACACACACACACACACACACACACACACACACTTGCTTTTCTTAGCTGCAAATTTGAATGCCAAGCTCAGGTCAGAGGAAAATTAATTAAGAGAATTATATGAATTCAAGTTTATAATAGAAACACCAGGCCCCTCTTAATTATATCACTGCAATCATCACAATACAAGAAGAAAATGGGAATATTAAAAGTCTTGTCATTGACTTCATTGAGCTTTGGGTCAGGATCTTAAAGAGCAGAAACAGAGGAGGAATAGTTTAACATGGCACAAAGCGTCCCACAAAAATTCTCCTTCAGCCTGGGAGCCAATGCCATATACCAGGGTGTATGCGCTTTCAGAGAGGAGGGAAGAGAGACTGGGAAATTATTTATTTGTTTTCTTATTTAAACAAGCCACTTCATAGAACCATAGCCTAAGGAAGCTTAACTGCTGTTAAGTGTGTTTCCCTGGGTGTACTTATTCTTTGTTCCTGAAAGATACGTTGGAAAGTATACGGATAAAGGAGCAGTATTCTGCTTGTGTAATTTGAGGTGGAGGGTGTGTCTAGGAAATCTTTGGAGTGGAGTCCGGGGGTATCTTCTTGTGAGATATTTTATTTAAAAAACAAAAACAACCTCTGACCCCCGAAACAAAACAAAACAAAACAAAACAAAACAAAACAAAACCATCAACAACAGTGCTTGACATTTGGTGCAACCCGGCTTGTTCCAAAGGTGGAAAAACCCTGAACAAAACCCCCTTCTCTAGGGGGGGTGATTTAGCAGTATCAAGAAATGGCAGGGCTCCATTTGTAATCACTAAATCACTCTTCTAGTGCAGAACAAGTCAGAACTCCAAGGGGAAATTCCTTTTAATAAGAGGTCCCCTTTAGTCCCTCCTACACATCTCTGAAATAGAGGGTTCCCAACAACCTGGCTATTCCCATTACAGGCAATGTTGTTGTAGCCATGTTGGTCCCAGGACATTAGAGAGACAAGGTGGGTGAGGTAATACCTTTTATTGGCCCAACTTCTGTTGGTGGAAGGGACAAGCTTGTGAGTTTACAGAGCTCTTCTGAAATTTTCTCTCTCACCAACATAAATTGGTCCAATAAAAGAGATTATCCCATCCACTTTGTCTCTGTTTCCCTTACAGATAATTTCTTTTAGTCAAAAGATTGTATAATGTGTATTTTCAGCATACATTTACATTAACCATTTCCCCTCAGCTAGATGAACCATCCCTATGTTAAGAGGAGCCCTCTATTCAGTGAAAGCTTTGACATTTTTCATCCAAGTGTGTAAGAAGGAGATTTGGTGCTAACTAGCAGAATTCTGCAGACTGAAATCATGGCTGTCTCCTTTTGAGGTTCTGATGTCAACTCTTGAACTAGTAAGTCAGCAGCACGTTTCAGATGACAGAAGGCATGTTCCTTCTTGGATCTTACATGTGCTGATGTTTGTTCTTGAGGCATTGGAGGGAAAAGAGGTAATGAGCCCATAAACCTCAAGTTGGCTTTATTGGCTAGAAAGTTTGCCAGAACCACACCTCAGCTCAATAACAAAGAGGTCTGTCATTCTAGCATTTGCAGTGGATATCCATCGTGCCTGTTTGTCAAAAGTTTTAAGGGATATGAAAATATGCCAAAAATGCGTAAATAAGAAAAAACATTTAAAAGATTGAGCTACAGAAAGTCTGAACTCCCGACACAGTCCTTGCACGCTTTGCACAATTAAGGAGCAAGATAGTGCAGGAAAGAAAACACATTCATAATATCATTACATTTCAGTTCCAGTTTCAATACCCCCTTTTCTCAATCTCAGTGTCATGCCAAACACTGTTAATTATAGTCCATCACATAATCTTAGGGAAACAAGATTTAAATAGAACCACTGAGAGTTTAGCCTGCCTGGATTTCTCTGTTTACATCTTGTAGCACAAATAAAACCACTAGAGAGTTTATTTTATGGCCTCTCCTGCCCTGTGATGTACAGAGCAAAAGCTGCAAATACATTGGAAGGTGAGAAGTTTTTAGCTCCATGTTATGGTTGTGTTTACTTGCATGGGTATAAGTTCTAAAAAGCAGATATTCCTAAAGAGGATTTTTTTGGTCACAGAAATAAAGATTACATGTAACTTCTCTGGAGTAGGCCTTGGCTGTACACAGTTTTTATACTAGTGTACCTATTTCAATCAGGGAGCTAATTTTTTTTTAAACAAATAGTTAAATCCATACAGCCCCTAGTGTGGTTATGGTTCTATCAGTATCAAAGGTGCCTTATACTGGTATAGTTAATAATAATGCGTAATGTTATATAGGGCTTTTCATCAGGAGATCGGAAAGTGCTTCACAATTTAATGTATCTCTATGCACAAAACCCCTGTGAGGTGGAGGACTATTATCCCCATTTTACTTATGGGGAACTGAAACACAGAAGCTGAGTGACTTGCAGAAGGTCACCCAGGAAGTCATGGCAGAGCAGGGAACTGAATCCAGGTCAACTATGTCCTAAACCAGTGCCCTAATCACTGGACTACTCCTTCTTTCCCTCTAATTTTCCCTCTGGGAGTAATAAGGCTCCCGTCATGGCCATGCCAACTGCTTCTCTTGCTCTCTGCCTCGCTCTCACACAGCCTGCCAAACTTTGCCCCTGTGTTTTTGACCAATCCTGGGGAAACCCTTCTTGTTCTTCCCCGGGTTAGTTCTTGCTCAGACCTTGTCATGTGGGTGGGTATTTGGGGCAGTGGTTTCTATTGCTTCCAGTTATCATTATATAAAAGAACTTAACTTCCATTTAGCCTGAATGAAGGGTGCCTAGCACACCCATTGTTTTTAGCCAGGTCTGTGATTGCTTAATGGTTAAAGACCTGCTTGATAACCGTCATTAACACGGGGTCAGCAACCTTTCAGAAGTGGTGTGCCGAGTCTCCATTTATTCACTCTAATTTAAGGTTTCGTGTGCCAGTAATACATTTTAACGTTTTAGAAGGTCTCTTTCTATAAGTCTATAATATATAACTAAACTATTGTTGTATGTAAAGTAAATAAGGTGTTTAAAATGTTTAATAAGTTTCATTTAAAATTAAAATGCAGAGCCCCCCGGACCGGTGGCCAGGACCCGGGCAGTGTGAGTGCCACTGAAAATCAGCTTGCGTGCCGCCTTCAGCACACGTGCCATAGGTTGCCTAGCCCTGCATTAGCATCTTCCAGCATAACAATGCTGATAATTGTGTGCAGGCCAGGGGGAACTGGGATGCTTTAATAATATCAGTACAGTTAAAGTAATATAATTACAGACAAGGCTTGTGCAGACAAGGCCTAAAACCAGGTTTTAATTTCAACCTAAATAAGCCACTCTGAAAGAAGAGTCCCCACAAAGGTTTGCACCAGTTTAAACAAAGTGATTGATAAGGCTCTCAAAGGCTAACAGAGCATCACATCAGGTCATCTTTAAATAGAAACATGCATATAATGCAGATTAATATCTACCTGCTTACATATAAAAAGCATTTAGCAGAACGAGATAATGAAGACTGCAAGCTTATTTTCATATCATGTTGGTTGCTAGGAAGCATATGTTCAATTCTGTTTCTTTAATATCCCACACAGTTAGGGAAAAATAGTCTGACCAAACTTTATTACAAAAGCATAGTGATTTAGGGGTTTCTTAGTTAGAAACCTTAGCCACACCACCTCAGTAAATTGAATAACTTGTTAAAAAAAATCTGCCCTATATTGTTTGATTATATTGTTGCTGAGGCCTGGCCTGACATGAGTAGGTAACACATGGAGGGAGGCCTCATTTTTTGGAAGAATTAGGGATGTAATCATCAGGTTGAAAACAGGATGTTTGTGCTAAATAAGCTAAATAAATAGGTCAGTAGGCTAAGAAGACAGACTAAGATAAGTGGGAGAACACCCAGGGAAATATTTACTATGGACTAGATAACAAGGGACAAAATAAGTTAGGAATGTAAAGATGAAGTAAAGATGAAGTCAAACCATGGACAGTGCATGGATAGTGCAGGCTGCACAGAGATTGGTTCCTGCAAAGTAGCCAAGCCAAGCCAAAAATGTGTGTTGCAATATAATAAATGCAATGAGATGTGTGTGTGTGTATATATATAAAGGGAGAAGTTTTCTGTGTAATTTTGGAGTTGTGATGTACCCTGCACCCATCCCCCATGCATTTGAATCTGATCAACTCAGCGTAGCACTGCTGCATGCCAGATAATGATACCTGAGTGAGGAAGGCTGGAGTCGAACTAAGTTCTTGGGAAGACGAGCGGAAAGAGGTCGCTGAGGGAATCCAAACATATGTGTGATTACTTGATTGTCCCTTGCTCCTGCTTTTGTATTTGGGATTCTCTGTCCCTACAGTGCCTGAGGAATCCATTACTCAGTTATCCAAAAAAAGAACAGGAGTACTTGTGGCACCTTAGAGACTAACAAATTTATTAGAGCATAAGCTTTCGTGGATTACAGCCCACTTCTTCTGAAACCTGTCAGTTATCCAAGTCAAACATAACAGGGCTGCTGCTTCTTAGCATATGCACAACATGCTTCAGGTGGTACATGACCAGGATTAATGACTGAATTTGGTCTGCTGGTTGGATCATTAGCTTCCCCGTCCTGGGCTGGGTACTGACAGGGAGTGTGACATGAACGCTGATTGTTGTTCACAGATTATACTTCCAATTGCTGCAACAGGAAGTGAGTGGGAACCACACTTTGGAGCACTCAAGTTGCTTTCTTTCCTCTTCCTCACTATTCTCCCATGATGTTTCCTTTTTGGGGCTATGAGGGGAGATTTTCACATGCCAAGCAGTTATCTAAATCAGTGATTCCTAGATTATAGTCTGTGGGCCATTAGTGGTCCTCAAGTCATTTGTTGGAGGCCACAGAGAGCTGACTAGTGACATGGTTCTGTCTTTCCTCTTTTAGATAGGTGTCCAGCATCTTTTCTGAAAAAAAGACAACTGAGAGCAGCAAAAGCAGATGGTAACAAGGAAAAGGAACCAGTATTATCTTGTGCTTCCTTATATTTATGAAGGAAGAGGCTTTTAACCAGCAGCCAAGATCTGTTCCATGCAGCTTCTTGCTGCTGCCTTTCTTAGGTCTTCTCTCCTGCTGCCTCTCTTGGTTCACCTTCTTTTCAGACAGGGCCCTCCCCATGGAATCTCTTAACAAAGAGTCAAACTAAAAGTACAAATGTAAACCCAACTTCTGCCCTCCTTGGGCTTGACCTTTTACCCTCTCTACAGCTATGTTTCCCCTGCTTTGTCTCTCAACTGAACACCTCTCAGCGCTCTCTTCCTGGAAGTCCAGAGGCTGCCCTTTTATCAAGACTCACACTACAGCCTGCTCCATCTCTCTCCTGGCAATTGCCAGGCTTCCTGGGCCAACTCTCCCCCTGGGCTTTCTTCTCACAACCTGCCTAGTCCCATAGAATGACTACACATCTTGTTCCTCCCTACATCCTCTGTCCATTCTGAACTTCCTCTGTTTAAGGAAGCTCCTCTTCCACCTGGGACTCATCTTTAAACCTGGCCCATCCTCCAGCTGCAGCCAGGTGGCCTAACTGGCCTCTCAGGCTCATATTAACCCTTTCAGAGCCTGTTGTGGAATACATACCCCATCATGCCTCCACACTACTCTTTGTGTCACTTGTCTTTTTAGGTTGTAAGCTCTTTGGGGCAGTGACCATGTCTGTGTGTTTGTACAGTGCTTAGCACACTAGGCTCCAATCTTGAATAGGGGCTCTGGGCATTGCTATAATACATGTGAAAATATGCATTTACTTTAAATAGCTGTGTATGCCACTTCAAGGCAGATTAAAACTCACGACTCTGGATTAAAAAACCCAAGCTCTTAAAATAATACATGTCTTTTCCCTCTGTCAAACTCATTCCTCCCCGCCCCATCCCCCCTGAACTGCTGCATTCCACTCTACAGTAGACTTAGGGGTTAGATTAATAACAGACTTGTGTCAGTACAAAGCCTGGTAACAATAGACCGCACTCCTATATACCTGCAGGTGCTGAAAGTTCCACTGTACATATGCTCGAGGTCAAGAGGACCTGAGTTCCCTTTGAAATCTGTGAACATAATAGGGGATAAAGGCAGAGCACTAGTTCAGGTAAGGATAATAGTTGACTTAGCTTAAAGCCACCCTACATTCTTACTAATACAATGCATCTGTGTTCTGTAACTGACATATTACATAATTATTTTGAAACCGGAGGGATTAACAAAACCTACTTAGGCTATAAGTAACTGAATCCCAAGAAGACTTTTCCTGTATTTGTTGAACACCAGAAGGTGGAAAGGGAATTAGAAAATGGAGAGAAAATCGTATAGGATAAAATCCCCTCTCCCCCACCCGTGGATCTGTTATCTCTGTTGAATATTCTACGCTTCATCCACTCACAAAACTCCCATAGACATTGATAGAAGTTCAGTGCATGAATGAGTGCAAAGTATGGAATCATGATCTAGATCAGTGGTCTCCAAACTTTTTTGATCGCGCACCCCTATCAGTAAAAAGTTTTGAGCACGCAGCCCCTGCCATGCCGGCTCTACCATTTTTTGCTAAAAAAGAAGCCGCTCGGACTCCCGCTCCTCCTGCCGCGCACCCCCCAGGATCCTCTTGCGCACTCCACTTTGGAGACCACTGCCCTAGATAAGAGATCCACTTTGTGGCTTGTACCACATGAACATTAGGGAAGAAGTCAGACTCTCAGGCAAAGGGACTAGAGATAAGGAAATGTTGTTACTATTGCAGTTGGAGAAGAACCATTTTAACCTATTAGAACAGCAAGCTTCAGAGTCAGATCATAATAGTAAAAATGTAAACCCCATCATAGGTAAGGAAGAAACAAAAAAGAGATAGAATATCAGTCTATGCTATCTGCTAGGCCAGGGGTCGGCAACCTTTCAGAAGTGGTGTGCCGAGTCTCCATTTATTCACTCTAATTTAAGGTTTCGCGTGCCAGTAATACATTTTAACGTTTTAGAAGGTCTCTTTCTATAAGTCTATAATATATAACTAAACTATTGTTGCATGTAAAGTAAATAAGGTTTTTAAAATGTTTAAGAAGTTTCATTTAAAATTAAATTAAAATGCAGAGTCCCCCGGACCGGTGGCCAGGACCCGGACAGTGTGAGTGCCACTGAAAATCAGCTCGCGTGCCACCTTCGGCATGTGTGCCATAGGTTGCCTACCCCTGTGCTAGGCTATCAGGCTGAAAAAAGCTCTTAAGTCTGGTAGTGCAATGCATTCCCATTGAGGAAGTCTGGGTTTAGACATGACGTTTGGACTCATTCAGAGACTGTGTAGCAGAGCTCTCTCCCTCAGTCTCCTTGGGGACAGGAAGCTCCTAGATGCCAACACAGAAACACTTAATGCGGAAAAGAACTTTAAAAAAAAGCATGGACAAAGGTGGCCCAAAATGAATTAATGGGCAAAAACTTGACTACTTGAATAACCCATTAGCTGAAGAAGATAAGAATCCTTTAGGCCATAAACATTTGTATGGGTGAGAGGTGTATAGTCAGAGTCTATGGCTTCCAGTGGTAGAGAAAATTTCAAAGAAAGAAAGAACTTTTTAGTTAGACATGTGGTTGTATCTAGTTTTGTTGTGAGCCACTGACATCTGCAGGCAGACCCCTCCACCACTCACATGACCCCAACCATACCCAAGACACTAACTTAAGGAGTATCAGACATATTCTCATGGGGCCATATATTTCTCAGCTCTCCTCTTGGCCTTCTTAAACCTCAATACCTTCCCTCTCCCGGTGTCAGTGTCATTAGGGTGAGTCTCTTGGGCTACGTCTACAATACGGGGGAGTGGGGGGAATCGATTTCAGATATGCAAATTCAGCTACAGGAATAGCATAGCTGAATTCGATGTATCTGATCCGACTGACCCCGCTGTGAGGACGGCGGCAAATCGACCGCCGCGGCTCCCCCATTGACGGCACTTACTCCTACCTGTGCTGGTGGAGTACGCACATTGATTTGGGGATCGATTAGCATGTCCCAACGAGATGCAATAAATTGATCCCCAAGAGATCGATTTTCTACTGCCGATCCGGACGGGTAGTGAAGACAAGCCCTTGGTTACATCTCTTCCATACATTATTAGATTTCAAATGTGATTGATATTTGAACATTTTTGATATCTCCAATGCTGATATGAAATATTTCAACACTGGAATATTCAGACCAGTTATATAATTATTTGCCATTGACTACTGCTGAAATCTGGATAACAAATTTCCAAACTAGTGTTTTGGGGGATTGGCCTAGAAGAGCATTGCTTTAGTCTTCTCTTTTTACCATCCTCCAATGGAGGGATTTTCTTGTCTTTTCCCTCAAAACAACACCAACACCCCCTCCCCTCCCAACCCCCCCCCAAATCCAAAAACAAAAAACCCCACAAACAACCAAAAAAATCCACAAACCCCAGTGTTTTTTCTGCTAGTAGGTTCCTTCTTCATGCTGTTCAGTATGGGTTGGATTTTCAAAACGCTCAGTGTAAGTCTGTCTCCGCTTCCACTGATGTGAATGGTGAAACTCCCATTGATTTCAGTGGTAGCACAGTTAAGCCCATGCAGAGTGTTTCTGAAAATCCCCACACTATGTAAATAAACAGGAGAATATAATTCAGTTTTATAATAGATAAAATTCCTTTGGTGAACAGCATTGAATCCTTTATTTTATGTCTCTACTATGCAATAAGACTCCAGAATAGGAGAAACTGCAAACATTACCTTTATTTGCTTTGTAACCTTTGGGATATTCATCACCCATCCAGCTGTCATGATGATATATATAACTTTGACCTCTGGGTTCTGACTGAACCAGTGTAGTCAAGTAGAAAAAGTTCTGTCTTTGTATTATGCTGATATTGTAGAGTCTCATACCACTGATGTACAACTTTAGACATCTTAAAGAGATTATGATAATGGCAGTTACTGGTTCTCCTCTATCTAATCTAAACTAAAGCCATCATTATAGAAATGGGCATTTTTTCCTTTCTTTGATCATGGCTTCCCTTAATTAGGAATTGTTTAGGCTGAAATGGAGTTTCTACAACCTCCCAATACTATTTGAAAATATGGAGCATTTCTCTATTTAAACTTAATGGTTAGGACCAGATTTCCTGTTGTGAGTCTCCTCTGTTGCATCCACAAATTGTTGGTGCATAGTTATACCTGCGATTTTTATCGCATCGTCATTGTTATTTGGATATCCTGATTTGTGGGAGCAGTCAGGAATTTGAAAGTCTAATTGACAAATCCACAAATAATTGCGGTTGGTCTCATCTCTGCTTTGGGGAGTGTAGGGATTTTCAGGGCTGGCAGTGCAGCTGGATCCAACCAGATCTGATGTGTCCTTATCCTTGTGGCTCAGGACAACACACATCTTTGGAGAAGGGAAGAGAGGGGAGCAGAGCAGCCCAGTCAAAGGTGGGAGTAGGTGATCTCTGCTTTACAACCAGAGTACTATGACAGAGACTGGACTGGCTGCTGGGCCCTTTATCTACTTCCCTCGACTCTGCCCATGAGTGTCCCATTATTTCCTGATTGCATTTACAGATGTTAATTAAAAATAAAAATTTAGTAGTAGCAGCAATGGTACCTCCTGTGTGGGTGCCTAAGGCCACCACTGCTGTATATTTGATTTTTTTGCTGCTCTCTATCTGCTTTTCAATCCTATTAATGCATTTCAGTATTTTCTCTTTGCGCTTTCTGCTCCGTTCCTGCAGCACTATCTTTGCTAAGCAGAATGCCGGCCTGGTCATGTCTCAGTTCAAAGCAAGCTTTCAAAGCCACACTGTTTGAGTGGATTAGAAACTAGGCAGGTACTGTACCTCGTCGCCAATTCCCATCCACATAATCAAGGGCTGTTTTCTTCTTGATGTTTTTATTAATAGGGTAAAGAGACAATGTTAATCCACAAAAAACCTATTACAGCCATAAGATGAACTTTCAAAGAGTTGTAGGGTTTCAGTCATGTGATTCATGTTGACTTTAATGGCTCTAGAACTATGGATAACTTTTTGAAAGTTTACTTAGTGTCTGACTTAAAAACACAGTCTATCGTACTTTGCTAGCTCAGGCATTTCTCCAGGGCTCTGGTTGTTGACAAATTAATGGTTAGGGCTTGAAGCTCTAACTTAAATTTTCAAACTCTGAATGCACTATATTAACGAATGGCTAACAAAACCTAGGCATAACACGGAAACTTAGGATCACATTTTCAGCTTGAACTCTGAATATCTTGCTTTTAAAAAGATTTTAGGCTCTTTATATTATTGGAATGTGGTTTTGTGGAAAAGCTTAACAGATCTACAAACCCAACAAGCCTTTTTTTTTTTTTAAGGCAGATAATGGAATAATAGTGCTTTCCATCCCAAAGTGCTTTACAACACATGGGCCTAATCCTGGAGTTCTGACCCAGATAAGATCTTTACTGACCTCATTGTGAGTTTTGCCTTTGACAGGAGAGAAGGCTAAGGCCTGAATTACTGTACTGTTCTGGAGCTGCTTGAAAAATAGGGACTTTTTTTTGCAAAAATTTCACAAAAATTGTCCTTTATTGAAATATTTCAAATTTTGAAATATTTTGACCAGCTGTACACTGTACAGACAGTATTACGAACAAGATACAGTTGGCTAGGAGGGCAGTTCAGACAGACAGACTGGACAGGCAGAGAAATGAGAAATGTCAGTCTATGACAGTGGGCAAACCTCTTCATGAAACGACAACAAGATTTCAGTTTAAGGTGCCATCTGATTGACATTCACTCCCTAAACAAATGGGGGCTCAGCTTTGTAGAGGAGTGGACTCACCCCTGGGGCGCCTCCTGCTGGTCTCTTCTGGGAATTAGCTCATTGACCCAGGAGTGCCCTCTGCAGGCCAGTGATCCGCCTGTCCTCTGGCCCCCATGTCCCTCCCTGGACCCCAGTGCCCTTGTACCTGGGGTGCTGCCCCCTAGCAGTAACCCTTCAGTCTTAGGGTCTCCCCTCCCCAGGGAACCCCTACCCCTTATTCCCACCTTTCCTCAGTATAAGGCTCCTGCCAGTCATCGTCTAGCCCCACACCTTGGGGCAGACTGCAGTATCAGCCTACTCCTCACTGGCAAGGTTGGGTTTGGACCTGTTGCCTTGGCCTACCCCTGGGCCGCCCTCTGCAACCCCCAGTACCTCTTAGCCTTCTGCTAGGCCGCAGCCTAGGACTTTCCAGGCTGGAGCTCCCCAGCCCTGCTCCAGTCAGGTACTCTGTCTCTAGCTCCCTGCAGCCTGGCCCATCTCCCTCAACAAACAGAGAGAGACGAAGGGTACATCTATACTTACCCGCTGGTTCGGCGGCCAGCAATCGATCCCGGAAGTGCTCGCCGTCGACACAGATAATCCTGCTCTGCGAGAGGAGTAGGCGGAGTCGACAGGGGAGCCTGCCTGCCGTGTGTGGACCCACGGTAAGTACCTTTAAGTTCAAACTAAGATACTTCGACTTCAGCTATGTTATTCACGTAGCTGAAGTTGCATATCTTAGTTCGAACTGGGGGCTTAGTGTGGACCAGGCCTAAGTCCTTGCTCCTGGCTACCAGCCTTTATAGGGCTAGCTGGGCCTTGATTGGCGCATGTCCCAGCTGCGGCTGCTTCCCCAATCAGCCCAGCATTCTGAGTTGCAGCCCTCTTTAAGGGCTGATTTCAAGCTCTTCAGGGCAGGAGCGGGTGACCACCCCACTACAAGCTTATTTGCATTTGAAAAATAAAAGGCAGCGCAAACTCAGCTAAGATTCAGGATTTTGGTTCTGATTGCTGAGAACACTAAGAAATCCCTGTTTGTTGGAACTTGTCCTCTTTTGTATATACAGTTTCTACTGGCCACGTAAAAAACATTTTACTTACCACAAGAAAGTTTGACTCAATATCAGCTATATTTTTACTGTAACTGACTTTGCAACCACTGGGCTTCTTATTCATGGAAACATTTCATCTACACTTTTTCCTTTGGGTTAGTTTGAAGAATTTAAACTAATCTGGACTAAGAACATGCATTACTCTGTTACATCCAGCGTGTGCAATTACACTCAACCTGTGGAGAGTTATTTACATATTTTGCTCTCCTGCTGATATTTTTCCTACAAAGCAAATGTCCAAGTCGTGGTTGTTAAGACGACTCAGCATTCCATTCTGGAACCTTGGAATAAGGCTGTAACATGTAAAAATTTAAAAATACCCTTGTTAGGAGCACTGTATTTGCATTGCTAAATAGAATAGATGTTCCTGGCCACAACACTCAAGATATAAGTTTGCTGGTTTTTTTAATACACCAGACATTTTGAAACACAGATTATTTGCTAATAAGCATTGCTTAGCTTTACAAATACTCCTTTCACTTGTATTAATACTTCTGTCTATCTAAAATAGTGACATCTGCACCATGTTCATTTAAAAATACGTTTTTGGGGCAAATCCTGCTCACTTTCCACTAGAAAGTTCTACTGAACATTTTCATGAAGAAATAGGACCTATTCCTATGTGCTGAGGTGAATTTCACCCTATGTACATATTTTCTCAGCATTCTTCTAGATGTTTTCTGTTTAATACTAATTTATTTGTAACTGAGGGCCTGATATTCAAAATCTGGTGTGTTTGATTACCTATGCAATATTGTACAGTTAATAATGATGTAAATTAATTGTGAAAGCAAATCAAGTAATTGTGTGGGCAAAGAGCATGTTACACAGCTCACTGCCATTTAGTGTGCAATTACCAGAGGTATGTGGGCAATCATAGCAACTACTTACCCGTCTTAGCATGTGTAATTGCATGTACCTAATCATGAAAGCTAGGCTTGTAATGTCTAATGACAATATTTATAAAAAAAACCCCAAACTGGCACTGAATTATAAAAGATACAATAATGGGTCTGATTGTGCAGTTTTGTTACACACACAAAAGTCCCATTGACTTCAATGAGAATTACGTGTGTGTAAGTGCTAGAGAATCAAGCCCAGAGACCCTGATTCAGCACTACCTTTATGCAGGTGCTTAATTTTAAATACAGGCTTATGTGCCTTTGAAGTTAAAGTTATGCATGTGCTTCAAGTGCTGTGCTGAAGCAGGGCCTAAGTTAGTGCAATAGTGGAGCATGCATCTCTGATTTGAATGAAGGCACATAACACATATGTTGAATGATGTTGGTCATGAACAAGCATTCTTTCTGTTCTGAGTATTTCTGACCTATTTAAAAAGCCACTTACATAATTTGCTGTGAATTAGGAAAAATCAGATAAGATCTTTGACTCACATTCAAGTTCAACTGAGGATTTAAAAAGAATAGTCATGCACCTATTCCATTTTTGATTACAGAGGCAAATTCCAAATTAAATGCAGAAAATTGTTAAATTTGATTACTGGCTTAGTTATGATACAATGTGAATCAAGAATATTTAATTTCACAATTAAGCTTCTTTCTCAAGCTGCTTAAAAATTGAAAAAAATCCCCGAACCCTAGGTATTTCATATTCATCAGCAGACCTGCATTTGGTCCTGAATGGCAGATTGTCCCATCTCTCTAGCTGTGACCCCAGTGATA
This sequence comes from Malaclemys terrapin pileata, assembly GCF_027887155.1. Lineage (NCBI taxonomy): Eukaryota > Metazoa > Chordata > Testudines > Emydidae > Malaclemys > Malaclemys terrapin. The sequence goes on along the minus strand of NC_071510.1, from coordinate 82,846,766 downwards.
CCTGCAACTGAGCTTAAGTGAGACCTTATTATTTGGCCTAGAATAACTGATAATTAAAACCAGCCTTACTGTTTGAAAGATAGTTCACTAGGCAATACACATTAATTTCACAGGCCACAGATGTGACACAATATTTAATACCTTTTCAAAAGTCAAATATCTTTAAGATCATGTTAATTGTAAGTAGGGATTCAGTAGATATATTAATATTGCTTGTTTCTTTATCAGACATTTAAGTGGGTTCATTCAAATATAAACAAATTTAAAAGGGCCTAATTTTTACTACACTTAAAAAAACCAAAACAACTAGTATCTCTACTCTCTGCAGGCTGCTCTGAATTAATGCTGAACATATTCTGGAACTCTGGAGCCATATTTAGCCTCTAGGCTGCCTGTTAGCCACCCCTGATTAGGGGCCTGATGCAAAGCCCATTGACGTCAATGGAAAGATTCCCACTAACATCAATAGGCTTTGAGTTAGGCCCTCAGCCCTTACAGTTGAGTTGAGAAATACTTTACTGACCTTTGTAAGGGCCTGATTCTCCTAATAAAGAGATGGGACTGTTGTCTGTTTAAGAACTGCAGGATCAAGCCTTTAATGAATAATTTTCAAGCACAGCTCAGGGAACCCCAGGGTGCCTCTGTGGAGTAAGTAGACTAATCTAGAACAAACAGTTTCCCCAAAAATGCAACAGAAGCTCCATAAAGATGGTCCTGTGTCATTAGCAAATCCACAAAAATTCACATGGATCTTGCGAGGTCCAAGGTTTTCTGTGGGCTGAAACGTCCCTGCTAATTCTGTAAAGAGAATAAGTGCAAGCCTGCCTGCCCTATGGAGCAATCTGGGGAAGACTCAATGGGAGGGGGTGATCTGTCCTTTAAATATTATTTGAAAGACAACCTATCACTCCACAGTTGTGCCTATTTTGTTTAACTCATCAGCCAATTGTTTCCAGATACCTCGTGCACAGGTAAATTTGAAGGAGCTAAGTTTTCCAACAAAGTAAGCATGGTAGTGATTGTTTTTTTTTAAAAAGATAAATTAAAACCCCATATTTAATTGTTTGTTCTACTAAGAAAAATCCACTTGTTTGGTATTGTTTTAGTTAACCCCAGTGAAACACATAATGCTTGCAAAATTGCTGTGCTTGAAAATGAATCTTCTTCTTAGCGGCAACAAAATAATTCCCAGCTGATTTCTAAGGGCTAGAATCAGGGTGGCCAAAGTTCAGTCCACAAGCAAATGAGGCCAACCATTTCGTATGGCCCTTCCCTCTTGTAAATATGAAGGTGCAACCCATGGAAACAATAGATCCCAGCATACAATGCTGCTTCTCATAGCTTGTGCTGACAGTGGTCCTCTTTGTGGCTTATTTGTAAGTTGTGCAATCATTTTCCGACCCATTAGAACAATAAATTCTACACAAGACTGGGATTTTCAAAGGGGCCATAGGCACCCTCCTCCCAGCCAAAGAAACCAATGGGCATTGGGCACCTAACTCTTAGTTCTCTTTGAGAGTCCTAGTCAAAATCCTAGTATATACTGGGATGTACTATAGCTGCTGTTGCTAACCCCAGACAGGCCAACAATCCATCCATTATTCTTTAACAATGGAAATATTAAATGATACTAATAAGTAATAGATGCTGCCCAGTAACAGATGATGCTAATGGAAAGCACCTGAAAGGATCTCAGTCAATATCAGTTCATCCTGAGAGACTTGTTTGACAGAAGATGTGTCAACACCTGCTTGAAGTCTCATTCTTCTCAGTGATAAGGAGCTATTCTCAGTGATAAGGAGAGGGTGTTTGACTGAAATGCCTGTCAAACTTAATCTGAAAAATAGCTCTACATGAACACAGTTAATGAGATAGGTTGACAACTATGTATTACATGAAGAACATGGGTGCATTTAGACATGAAATAGTGATTGTAGCTCCCAGCTGAGGGTGGAATAAAGGAAAAAGATACCTCCTTAAAAACATCATATGATGGGATGACTACAATGTAAAGAACATTTCCTATTGTCTATTTTATCTTGTTCTTTGCATTCATAATCATGATTATACCAACATATCTTACTTATATGGCCCTCATTGCCATAGTATCCGCAGTACTGTAAACAATCATTTAATGCAGTGATGCTCAGCCTTCAGTGGTTCAGGAGCCAAATTAGTGATCAACATTACCCAAAAGAGCCACAGCAGTGTGATTCATTGTTTCCTTTACTATAGTACTATATATCCATATTTAAACAGTATGACATGGCAATATTTAGTTATATATCATTCTCGCAGCAAAACGACTAAGTATTATTATTTTACCAACTACAATTGGTTAATAACATAGTAAGAGCATCCGAGTGGTTAGTAACTTAGATTCGTTAATAATTAAATCACACAGTGTGCTGCAAAGAGCAACAGTAGACACATGAAAGAGCCACCTGCGGCTTGCGAGCCTCAGTCTGAGTATTACCGATTTGATGCATTTATCCTTACAACACCCCTGTGAGTTAAGGAGGTATAAATATCCCCATTTTACAGATGGGGAACCCAGGCACAGAGAGCTTACGTGACTTACCCAAGGTCACAGAGGAAGTATAGAGTAGAGCAGGAAATTGAACCTTGATCTCCTAAGTCTCCGATCTTGTCTCCTCCTCAGCTTACCTCTGTTTACCTCTTGACTTGGTGTCCTGTTCCCCTTCTCTCCTCCAATACTAGTCTACTCTTCCTTACTCCTATTACCATGTGTTCAGGGCTTTAATTCTACCATTCCTATATTTACCACTGGGCTTGCTTAGGAACATAAGATTTCCCATGATTTATTATGTCTGTCTGGAGCCCAACAAGGGTAGTCGGAACCAAGGGTCAGAGCAGGGGCAAACCTGAGGCACAGAGTGGCAGGGAAGTTCACAGTCAGGTTCCAGGCCAGGGCTGATACCAAGGGTCAGAGTCCAAGTTAGGAGGCAAAATCAAAATCAAGACAAGGTCAAAGCCAGGCATTTAGGAACAAGGAGCCAGAATGATCATAGCATCTACAAGAGAGCCACACTGTTGACTGAAAATTTCCTGAAGCACCCCTTAGGTTTATATAGGTCAGGGAACCAATCACGAGCCATGAGGCTGCTGCTGTCAAACCCCTTGAGGCAGGCCTGCCCATGGTCTGTGTCCACAGCTGTAATGGACAATGGAGCACAACCTTATTACAGCTGCCACTGGGTGGCCGTGTGGAAATGCCAGCTGCTTACCTGTTCTGTGGGCCTGTGTTCTGGACCTCTGGGGCCTTCAAAAGTCTATTATCTTGCCTTTAGGAGCTGGGAAAACTTAATGCTTTCTTGGGGAAAGCAGAAAACAAAAACTCACAATGCCCCTGGCCACTTGTGTAATGTTTTACATGAAATAATGTCTTCCTAAACTGTGCTTGATAACTTTGTAGCTTGAATCATGAGATTTACATAGCTACAGCACAGTGGGTCATAAAATTTTCCAGCCCCTTTTATAATCCAGCTACAGTGATTTATCTCCATGCTCTCCTGCAACAGTGAATTCAACAGACTGCCTACAGATTGTGTGTGAAGAATATTTCTTTATATTTGTTTTGAATTACCTGTCTTCCATTGAATCAAGTTATTAGTTAAATTAGGAAATTTGTAAGGTAGATAAAGAGCTGGCTAATGGGCAGAGGCAATGGGTTGTGCTAAAAGGCAAATTATCAGACTGGAGGGAAGTTATTAGTGGAGTTCCTCAAGGATTGGTCTTGGGACCAATCTTATTCAATATTTTTATGAATGATGTTGGCACAAAAAGCCGGAGTGTGCTAAAGAAATTTGCTGGTGATGCAAGTTGGGAGGCATCATTAATACAGAAGAGGATCTGAATATTATACAGGAATATATGAATGACCTTGAAGACTGGAATGACAGAAATGGGATGAAATTCAATAGTACAAAGTGCAACATCATGCACTTAGGTTTAATAATAAGAATTTCTGCTACAAACTGCAGAATTCCAGCCAGATGTCTTTAACAAAGGAGCCACTTATAATACCTGATCATTCATGGAGGAAGGTAGACATGGATTTATGTGTAGTAGGAAATCAAATATACCTTGTGATGGTTGCTTACTATTTGGATTATTGAGAAAATAGATCCCTTACCTACAGCAACAGCAACCTTTATTATTGAACACTGCAAAGCTCAGTTTGGCTGATATGGAATTCAAGAGACTGTTATTACTGATAATGAAACTCAGTTTTCCTGTTGGGAATTTGCAGTTTGCAGCATGAGCAGAATTCAAATATATCACAGCCTTGGTGAATACTGTGGATACGAATGGCAAGTCAGAAGCAGCTGTCAAGATTACCAAGAAACTATTAAAAAGGGCATACTGGGATAAAAAAGGCCCATGGGCAGTGTTACTGGACTGAAGAAATACACCAAAAGAAGCCCAATACACAGTTTTACATCACACTGCACACAGAATCTACTGCCTACAGCAAATAACCTTTAAAGCCAGAGGGGGCCACTTAGGGATCTGGGGCAAAATCAGTACTTGGTCCTGCTAGTGAAGGCAGGGGGCTGGACTCGATGACCTTTCAAGGTCCCTTCCAATTCTAGGAGATAGGATATCTCCATTAATTTAAATTTAAATTTAAAAAGACTGATCCCACATGTATAAAGATGCAGGAGAAAATGTCAATGACTATGAATGAAGTTCACCTCTGGGGTGACCCTTAGGAGTTAGCAAAGGTGATGGCAGGAAATCTAGCTGCACAGAAATTTTCTGAGAACAAAGAGCAAGAGAAGGAAGGGACTCAAAGTGGAACCATGTGAAGTGGAAGCTGTGAAGATGCCGAGTACACCTCTACCTCCATATAACGCGGCCCGATATAACACGAATTCGGATATAACGTGGTACAGCAGTGCTCCGGGGAAAGGGGGGGGGGGGAAGGGGACTCCGGCGGATCAAAGCAAGCTCGATATAACGCGGTTTCACCTATAATGCGGTAAGATTTTTTTGGCTCCTGAGGACAGCATTATATCAGGGTAGAGGTGTAGTTTCAGACTATTGAGTGAATTGAATTTACTCAGTTGTCTTCATAGGAAGAGATGTTACAAGAGAACTCTTATGTCTGTATATAGGTAAGTAGTTAATAGACAAGGTGCCAATAGATGGATGTCAAGAGTGTGTAGCATAGTTCCTGGGTTTTGTGGGACCAGTAATAAAATGTGTTGTGCACTGTAAATAGAGTCCTCTGTGCATCTCTTTACATCATCTCTTAACATACCCCTTTTCTTACATGATGGGCCAAGGCAAAAAAGGAGGGGTTGGTGAATTTTTACTTTGTCCTTCATAATCTTAAATGCCTCAGCTAAGTCTGCTTCCAGCCCCTTAGCTTATCTCAAAGCTTTTAAAAAATATCTCTTTAACTGCAGGCTTCCTTCTTACATTGGCACTTAACCACAAGTGGTGCCTGCTCCGCCCTCTCTCTCTCCTGTTTTCCACTTGTGAGCTGGGTCATGCACTGTTTATGTCAGTCCTTGTCAGGAGCATTTCTTCAGTGATCTTTCATTGTTCAAATGTAGTTGGCAGAAGTAGGTGGGTCTGTTTCTTTAGTCTGACCTATTATCATGATAGGTACTCAAAGGATATAGCACTGAATTGCTCTGGTCACTCTCCACTTTCATCTTTTGCACTGTCAAATTGTTTTCACCCAGGATGGCTCTTGTCCATCAAACATACCTTATCACTACCCTCTGGGAACTAGAAGAGATCCCCCCTCCCAACCATCTTCAGAAGCTTATGAGTCCAATGAATTAACAGTGGTGAACAGTGTGCAGAACTAGGGGAAGGTACATCTGTTTTACTTTGATTTAAGTTTTCTGAGGGGATGCTACTAGGGTAGAACCACCCTTGAAACTCATCTTTAAGCAGCTCTCTTTGCCCGGATCTCACCTTAATTTATCATCTCTTAGCAAAAGGAAATCTGTACAGGTAGAGCACTGACATGAAATTCTTCTTCAGTGGTTCCAGGAGACTACTAAAATACATACTACAATGTAATCCCATAAAGCTAGATACCCTCTGGTCATGGCCCCTTTCCTGCCCAGTGTCCTTCATGTTTCCAGGGCCACTAATCCTGTGGGGAAAGAGAGATTACAACTGCCTTGGGCTGTAACAATCTACTCTAGTGGATTTTTTTTCCAACGGATGACCTGTGCTGTGACATGGACAACAGAAGATTGATTAAACAAAGAGAAAATGTGGCCTAAAGAGCACAGCCTGGACTTGCTCCTGCTCCCATTAAAGGCAATGGGAACAGGATCAGGTTCTGGGTAGTATATATAAGGTTATATTTACCTCAGTGAATTTTCTAATAATTTTTGATCAAATGTAAATTATGTGTATCTGAGGCAATTATCCAACAAAAAACAACTTTCTGTAGAGTACAGTGGGGTTACAAGATTTAATGCCTGTCATTTTTATTATAATTTCCTTCTGTCTTGTACAGTGACACCATCTGAATGTAATCAATATTGACATGGTAAGATTGAAATAGAAAAAGAAAGAGGTTATAGTTTAAAATGAAAAAGAAGACACTATAATTAACAGTATGCTCTTTTGTATGTTTGTAACAGACTTTTTGGTGGAAGGCTATTTACCGTAGCTTGTTGACAAGGCACAAATGTTTATTAGGAGTGAAAATAATACCAACTAGTTCTCTCTCTCTCTCTCTCTCTCTGCAGAAACAGAAAAAACTGCAGTGAATCAGCAGAGGGCGTCAGCAGCCTGTGTTTCAAAATGGTTATAATGGAGGAACAGATCAGTAAATTTGCTAACAGAGTTTAATAGGCCAATCATGAGTGGCAACTTTTAACTAGCACATGGAGACTCTTAAAGCGTCTATATAACAGTGACAATTTACTGTGGGGAAGCCATTTAGATTGCAATTAAAATATATATAAATAAAGAAAACAATGACCCAGCACTAGAATACAGCAGACAATATCTAATGACTGTGACTGAGATCATTTTTGCAGGTCGCCTGCTGCTACTCTAGGCTGGGGCGCTTTCTGATGCCAATGGATACACACTGGATTAAATGAAGCCATCTACTATTTACAATGTGGTTTGAGTTTGTGCTCTCTTAGAATTGTAGTGCCCCTATGGAGTAATAGCTCACTGAAGAGGACAAATGTAGAACAGCATACGAACAATGAACAAGCAATAATAGATAGCTGGGATGTTTTAATTTTTATCCAAAATTTAACTCATTTGGTTTCTTAATGGAAAACAAAAAGCTTATGAAGCTTCTGGTATGTTGTAACCAGGCAAACAACATTTAGGGTCCTGGAAATTGAATTCAGATTTTTGGGAAGCTTCCTAGACTAGCAGGCTTCACAAAACTGGATTGTGCCAGACATTTCTCACATGGTGGCCATTGCCATTTACTTTAAAGGATCCTGTTAGAAGAGGAGAATTCTAAAGGGACTGCAATGTGAGCCACTCTAAACCCCACTTTCCAGATCTAGCTCGGGATAAAGAGTTTGGGGAGGGGGGAATGGAAAGCTAGGGTTTTTTTTTTTACATGAGATCCTTTTCTTGCTTTTCATATCTTCTGAATTAGACTAGAGAACCATTTCAGAATCCCAGCAATATTTCCCCAGTGCAATTGCAATGGCCCTGCAGCCCGAGGGCAGGTCTTGTCATCACTAGAAAGAAAAAGCGCCTTGACTTGTATTTGAAAGGCAATGAAATTCTCTTTGAAAGGAATGACCTTGGGCCTTGGTTGTGATAGATTTACTGTACTCTGACTGATAGATTATGGTTAGTTTTTCTCCTTTCTCCTGCCTTTCAGGGAGGCAGGGAGGAGAGGGAAACTATGTGGTTGCTAAAATAGTGACCCCGTCCCCCCCAGCTAAGACACTATATTTCTTAACCCTTGCCCACCCTTGGGCTCATCAACCATCTGTCAGAATGTGACATTTTGAATTCAAGGGTAATGGTCAATGAGGGCAAGTAAAAAAAATGGGCCCACAAATAACTAAGTATCTTCAGAGCCCAAGAAGAGCCTGCTCAGACACATGTGGATTTCCTTCTTGCTTCCTGTGCCAAGATCTCACTCAGTAACAAATTGATTTCCTCCTATAGCCTTGGGCTGGAGTTCTCAATAAGATCTAGGAGGCAAAGGAGGGATGGTCAGCTTACCTTGCCCTGTCTTGTGTGTGTTGCCTCAATTTCCCCCATTCTTGGTCTCCCCAATAAATGAACAACTGACGTAGTACAAGTAACATCCCCTGCTTTGGGTCTGGTTTATTAACAAAATAGAACAGTTCAATGTGAACTCAAATACAAACCTTGCAGCCTAGGCTGTACAATTCATTCCTGAAATTGTTTCTTTTCCATCTGAGGCTTTCTCTCTGGCTCCCTGCCTCCCACTTGATTAGGGCAGAGAGCCTTCTCCTAGGTCTTTCCCCTGACCCTGGGTCCCCTCTCTATCTGAACAGGCTGCCTCTTGAAGTGCCGCCTCTGGTCTATCAGCATGTGACCCTTGGTCACCCGACTCACCCTCAGGCCAGAGTTTGGAAACAGAGTTTGGGATACATGCACTTGTCCAAGGACTTCAGCCCCCTGTTACACACTGAGACTTGTGTATTCCCTCAGGAAGAGACAAAAGGAAGAGGTATAATAAACAAATTAGAGAGAAAGAGACTATGTTGAGATTTGTTTCTAAGTTCCGGTAAACCATCTGTAGTCACTCTACATATCCATTGCAAAAAGGTCAAAGCATGGGCTAATGCTGCACTTGACTACTATTCATACGTGCATGGAGATATTCATTTTTCGAATGCATGGGAGAGATTGCTGACAGTTTGAAAGCATGGGCCTCTCTGAATCATGGACAGGAAATAAAGCCTGGCATATTTTTCAAAGGTGTGGATAAGCAAAAAGATTTGAAACAGTTCATATCAGTCACTACCTTTTATCTGTGCTGGCAAATGATGCACCACTAAGATGGATTTGACTAAATTTAAATGCTTTCCCAGCAAGTTTATCCCAAGAGATTTTTTGGGTTTTTTTTGGAAACAATTCTTAATAATAACTCCTTGGATGTGTTCCGTGGCTTTTTTTATCAGAGTTGAGCCTTCCCTCTTTTTCTTTGTCATTAGCTTCCCCATAAAGGCTTTCTCTTTGAAAACGTCTTTAAAAGGATCTCCAGGTGGAGCTAAAAAAGAGACTTGCCATAGCTACACCTTTACCCTGATATAACGTGACCCGATATAACACGAATTCGGATATAACACGGTAAAGCAGTGCTCCGGGCCGGGAGGAGGCTGTGCGCTCCAGCGGATCAAAGCAAGTTCGATATAACGCGGTTTCACCTATAATGCGGTAAGATTTTTTGGCTCCCGAGGACAGCGTTATATCAGGGTAGAGGTGTACTTCTAGCTAACTCCCAAGTTGATTTTTACGGTAGACATGTCAGTCTGATTTTATTCCTTCTTATGTACAGTAAGTTGCTGACAAGAAGAAACTAGTTTTTGACTAAGGCTAATAAAAGTAGAAGTCAAGCAAAATCATGTCCCATATTGCCAGGGTATGAATGGGGATGTTGTCCTCAAAGTCACTTCACTGCTATACTTGAATTTCGGTGGCAGTATTAGGGGGCTGCACTTTTGTTTTGCTCTCTTTTAATGTAGTGCTTTTGAGAGGTGCTGGGAGTCACAGCCATGAGACTGAAATCCACAGAGCAGGTAGAGCACAGGCCACAGCACTATCAGTGCACCTCATCCTGTAGCTGGAGAAGGTAGTTTAGCCTCCACGGACCATTCATTTGTTGGTCTCTCTGCTAAGCATGTCCACAAAGGTGCCAGTTGGTGCCAAATGCCACAGTGGCTTTTGTGATATACAGACCTGTTCTCTTGAAACTGGACTTAGACTGTAAAGCATTCATCAGATGGTAACAACTTTTGTTCACTGCCACCCTGGACTAGATTAGAAAAGGCTGATTTAGAAGGGAACAAACCTTGGACCCAAGTATCAGTTCTCTGTGCCAGCTGCTTTCTTAACAGAAGAAATACAGTGACTTTGACTTTGTTACTGGCGTTCTTTTATTTAGTCTGACCTCCTATGCTGAGGGGGTAATGGGAGTCTTCTTGAACTACCAAGAATGAACCCAGATGAGCCCTAAACTATATTTTTTTAAAAAGAAGAAAACTATGAAGAAAAATAAAGCCAGAGAAGTAGTTGTGTAGCTTTTGCTTTGTGCTGACCTACTAATATTCCCAGAAACAATCCTTTGGATACCAATGGATTAGCACATAATTTTGAAATATCGTGGATTCACTGACATCGTATTGTTTTGCTCAGGAAGTGGTTTGTTATTGTTAACAAAAATGTGACATGACTAAGTAAATTGAGTCGGTTGCAGGGATTTTTTCAATTTAATGTGAATTCGTTAGTTTGGGGGCTGTTTCAATAAGCAAGCAGAGGCACTGGGAAAATCTGTACATAATAGCAATGGCTTCCCATACAACAATAAAGATGGTGGGTATTCATAGAGATTAATGGGAGCCATTGGCAGGGCTGTGCCAAAAGGAGCCAGTGATTGTGCTGAAGTTGATAGCAAAAACCTTTTCAAAATCTGTAATAAAAGATGAGATAGCAACTTTGATCTTTTTGTCATTCAGAAACACTAGTCACTTGTAGAGCTGATTGACTCATTCTGTGTGAATAAATTATCGGAGAAATGTGGCTCTTATTTCTATTTGTGAGTTGTTCAGAATTGATACCACTTCTGTGAATGTATTTATTTATATGTCTTTACTGAATAGATTCAACAAATGCCTTTCAGCCTGTGAGGTTTCTGAGAACTGTGGTGGGTATCACTGGGCCCCTAAGGCCATGTCTACATACAGGTTATACTGATTTAATTAAAACAGTTTAGGAAGTGATGTGGTTAAATTGGTGCAACCACCTTATGTGGACACTCTTCAGTTGCTTTAAAAGTGCCTTATATCAAAGTATCTGAAGTCAGTAAGAAATCTAAATCAACATTAGGCTCTTTGGGACAGGGTCTGCCTCTTTGTTATATGCTTGCACAGTGCCCACCATTGGTGCCCTGATCTCTAGGTGCTACCATAATACAAATAATAATTTAAGACTGTCCACGCAAAGGTGTTGGAGTGATTTATCTGCATCAGTTTCTACAATTATATAGTTAAATGAGCACCACTTGCTTGTGTAGACAGGCCTAAATCACATGGTGTTGTTTCTGCTCCCTGTTTCGGGCACTGAAATTTTTCAAGCAATAGAATAATGAATAATAAATAGAAAATAGCAAACACATGAGTACTCATGTTCATGAACAAATGCCGTTGTTTGCTTGTGACTGTGGGGATTTGTATGAAGCACAGTCATTTGTGTGAAAAAAACACAAATAATAAGAAATCTGAACATGCTCAGACCAAACAGCAACTGGAATCCAAACAAATGCCCACAATCACTGTTTTTGCCGTGTTAGACAACTTCTAGTAATTGCTTAATTGCTGGCTCCGTCTTTTAAATTGTCTGAGTCCAAGTTAATCCCAGAAAATGTCGAAGTTGAGGTACAATTTAAAAAAATCATTGGATTATAACAACATTTAACAAACTTTGCTTTTTGAGACAATTTTTGCTCTTAATTACCGTGGAGTTGAATGAGACCAGAATAACTTCACTGACTTCAGATTGACACCATTGTAACTTACATCAGAATTTCACCCTCTGTAATCAGAGTGTATTAGAAACATTAACTAATTCCAATACTCATAATGCCCCTGTGAATTAGGTAAATATTAGTATTCCCATTTAGGCTGCAGAAGGAGTCAGTGACAGAGTGCAATTAGGATTAAGTTTGGCAAAAAGAGAAACAATTTTTGTAGAAAAAATATCTGAAGGAGTGAGGGAATAGTTTTATTGAAAACCAGATATATGGATGAGCCTGATATTCTTCAGAGGTCTTTAGCTCTGGTTTCTGAAGAGTTGGACCACGGTGATTGAATTTCTGGATGAAAAAACCTGATTATTTGGATTCTTTCAATCCTTTGTATTTTTTAAAGTGTTTTATAGTCTTGGTTCTTATCCTGTTTATTACAGTATAAATTAGAAATAATGGCATTGAAGTCAATAGCATCACCCAGATGTAAAATGGATATGAGACCAAATGAGGCCCTATGTTTTTCTTTGGTGGGTAGGAATATTAAAGGCGGTTTCTTGAATAACATATCTAAACATTTTCTTTTGTAGTTGACTTTCTTGCAAAAGCAATAAAAAGAAATTAATAAAAGAAGATGACAATCTTTTCTTCAGTGGAGTGTTATTTTGCTGATGTAGTAAACCTAGCTGACATCCAGAATAGCTTATGTCTGCCAACTACAGGCTGATGTTGGCTGGCTGCTCTTTTCCCTCAGCTCTCACTGTAATGGAGAGAGTCTTAAGTCCTGTTCTGTCCTTTATGATCATGCATGAGGATGTATCTAAGAGGAAAGGGATGAAATTCAGAATGTGAAAGTGTAGGGTGAATAGCAGGAAAAAATCCTGCCCAGGAGGGGACTATTAGACTGTGGGCTGGACTCACAAGAAAAGTGATGAACGCTCCATCACATGGGAAATTTGAAACTAGACTTGACACAATACCAGAGTGACTGAAAGTACCCCTGTATTTACACTGTACACATTATTGTAATAATCTTTCTGTAAAATATGCCATGTAGGGTATCATTTAAAAATGAATAATGAACTGATTGTCAATATTCTTACTGTATGTATGAAACGTATATTAAGAGTTATGAACATAACCTGAAATTATGACTACAGTGTGTTTACCAGACAAGTCTGGGGAGGGGATTAACTGGTTTCTCAAAGACAAAGGACAAGCTGATGTCTCCAGCCAGGTGTCATCAAAGTTGATTGGCAATCACCTGTCAAGTGGCCATTCTTTGGCAATGAAGGGGGGCAGGCACAGATTGATCTGCATTTTAGCAAACAACAACGTGGAACCTCTTTCACCTTTAGACTCCATGTCTCCATCCTCACAGATGGAGTGAACGATATCTGCAGGTAACCCTCAGGAAAATGCATTTCAAAGGATGACTGGACTATAAAAATGAGGGGCAAATATACCCCACGATATCTTCCTTGCTCTCTTTTACTTAAGGTGACAAAGGAACCAGTCCTTTGACTTCGAGGGAAGATCCTGACCTGAAAATTTGATCAGCCATGTTGCAGGGAACCCGGGGTAAGGATTTTACTTTGAACCAAGTCTAGCTTGTTAAGTTTTAGCTATTAGAAAGCATTTTATCTTTATTTCTTTTGTAACCATTTCTGATTTTAATACCTTGTAGTTTGTTCACTTAAAATCTCTCTTTATAGTTAAATAAACTTGTTTTATTTTTAATTTAAACTAATCCAATGTTGTGTCTAAACAGAACTGTTTGGTAACTCCAGTTAGAGTAGCAAACTATTGAATATTGACCCTTTACAGGGGCAATGGACCTTAAATATTTGACTCATCAAGAAAGGGTTGGACAGTGCAGAACACATGTTTTGGAAAAAACTGGGAACTGGGAGTGTGCTGTGGTCACCCTGCAAATAGTAACCAAGGCTACTGGAAGCCAGAGTGTGACTGGAGTGGTGCTGACTGGGGTCAGAGACCAGGACTACAGCTATACACAGTGTGACAATGTATCCCATAATGCTTTATGGGAATATGACATAACTGGAGTATGTTTTATGCTACATGTGCCATGCAACTTATCTCTGTAAGGATTATGGTCTACTGAATCTATTCATCCTATTTGTACACATATATCATTTTTGTACTTGAAGTTATGAATATTGGCTGTATACTTGCTTAATTGCTAAGTAAACTTTGTAAGGCATTTGGTCAGCTTCTTTAGAAAGGAATTTGCAAAGTTAAGTGCCCAATCAAGAAACACTTAAAGAACAGTGGATCTTGGAATGCTCCAATCCACATAAGAAGTCTACTTGAGGACGTTCAAGGTAGCATGTGAACCATGGCTGCTACCTGTAGTTCTGAGTCATGCATGGACATGTGACTTGCCCAGGTTCCATCTTGGAGCTAGACTTTGCATAGGAGTGAGGAGGACTCCACCCACAAGAGAAAGTCTATTTAAACCCCCGGGAGACCTCTCCATTTTGTCTTCAGCTGGCTAAAGAGAGAGAGCCTCTCCACCCCCAAGGATACCTGAAAGGAACTGGAACAAAGGACAGTAACTACAGGGGGTGTGAGTAATTGCTGGACCCAGGAGACTAGTCTGTAAAAGGAAGCTTACTGGGTGAGGTTTTTATCTGTATTCAGTTTCTTAGACATAGAACAAAGTGAATTACCAAGCAAAATAAAATAGAACATGCAAGTCTGTCTGTTACTACCTGGACCCACTTAAATCCTACTTTCTGTATTTAATAAAATCACTTTTTACTTATTAATTAACCCAGAGTATGTATTAATACCGGGGGGCAAACAGCCGTGCATATCTCTCTATCAGTGTTATAGAGGGCGAACAATTTATGAGTTTACCCTGTATAAGCTTTATAAAGGGGAAAACGGATTTATTTGGGTTTTAGACCCCCTTGGGAGCTGGGCATATGAGTGTTAAAGACAAGAACACTTCTGTAAGCTGCTTTCAGTTAAGTCTGTGGCTTTGGGGCAAGTAATTCAGACCTTGGGTCTGTGTTGGAGCAGACGGGAGTGTCTGGCTCAGCAAGACAGGGTGCTGGGATCCTGAGCTGGCAGGGAAAGCTGGGGCAGAAGCAGTCTTGGCACATCAGTTGACAGTTCCCAAGGGGGAACTGTGATCCAACCCATCACACACAGACACTCAGGGTGTGACTTGCATGCTGGCAGGCTATCGGTGAGTGGCCCGGGTTGTGAGCTACAACAGCAAAGCATTGTGAGGCCCCCAAGCTTGTGGGGCAGGTGGTCACACAACCCCTCACTGGTCTTGATTGCACCCCAAAATGTGAGATGGGAGATGGACTAGGGGTCAAATGAGGGCCAGTGCAAGGCCTATGCTTCACTTAAACCCTCAAAATAGGGCATTGTGCCAGAGAGGCTCGGCAGTCTTTCTGAGTCATTGATAGCCACTGCCAATATGGCATGTCTAGACTGCAATCCAGGCATGTGATTGCAGTTTGAGTAGACATACCCGAGCTAGCTTTAACCTGTCTAGCTCGGGACCCTGAGCAGTGAAGCTGTGGCAGTGAGTGCTTTAGCGCAGGCTGTACAAGCCTGCCCAGAACCTTAGGTAACTCCTTGTGGAGCAAGCCTGTGCTGAAGGATGCACTGCTATAGCTTCACTACTCTGGGACCTGGCTAGCCACATTAAAGCTCGCTCAGGTAAATCTACTCAAGATGCAGTTGCACTCTGTGATTACAATCTAGTCACACAGCAATCTAGACATGCCAACTGATGGCTTTGAAGCTTAAAGACCAAGGCTTTGAATTGGCAACAGAAGCAAACTAGGAGCAACCCTTGTTTTTCTGCTGAACCAGGCACACATTTACTTAACCAAGTAGATGAAGTCCGGGTTTTATTTCTCTCTTGAAAAATGAAGGTTATTAAAAAGGTGTGATCTAGGAGCTGGTCTCACTGCAAGGAGCAAGAGATGTATGGACATTGCTAAGTTCAGGCTGCAGAAGTAATAGGCAATTTTTTGTATGTCAGAGATTGATTTGGCTGCTTAAGCTGAATCTAAAGTAAAACTTAATCATGGCTACCCGTAGGTTTCTTCAAAGCTTTAGGATTTACTCTAGTTGTGAAGTCTGTCTCGAAACATTTTCACAGGGTTGAATACTGTGGAAATTTATTGTAATCTGAAAAGGAAAAAAAGACTCACATGAATTTTCTTCCAAGTCCTTTTCCAGATTTATTTTCTGCTCTGGTTTTCATGGGAAAATCCCTCTCTGTGGTTATACATCTATTTTAGTGCTGAAATAATGCTTTTCTTGTCAGCATTTTGTTTTCGTAGCTGCACTGAATCTATAACTGAGAAATTATTATGTATTTGTTGAGGGAAAATAAATGTTGTTGGAAATTACAATGATGTAAAATTTTGTGACACTGCAAGTTAGGAGCTCAGATTGCCCCATCTCCACTATTGAGGGTGGGGACTGTCAGGGATATGGTTATGACTCCTGATCCTGGGGCTGGCTTTATGCCAGACACAGCTTTGATCTTAAGGGGGCTGCTTTTAACTGTGCTGTCAGGTCCCTAGGAGACATCTGCCAGCTGGGGTTGGCCAGAGCCACAGAAAGGTCATGGAACAAGGGCCAGAACTTGGCCCAGAGTTTCCAAATAATTAGCAGAAAGTCTGCTTATAAATGGGGTTGCAGTAATCCAAGCCACCTATACTCCCATTTCCACTGGCAGGCTTGTACCAAGCTAATGCAGCCCCAAAAGTGAATGGAACTAGCTGCTTTGGGGGTGTGGCCAGGGCACAGGGGAATCCCCAATGGCACAACGGTCCTCCCTGGCTGAGAGAGCTTCAAACAAGCAGTCCCCAGCAGGGATGAATCAAGCTCTTCATTTACAAGTTAGAGAAATGGCAGTTCAGACAATTCCCTCAGGCTTGGCTCTGTGAGACAACTGGCACCAGGAGGACTAAGAGAGGCAACCAAAGCAGCATTTGATTTTAATGAAAACAGAGAGAGTGTGGGAGAAAGTGTATTTATAAATATGTAAATGGATAAATCTTTTCCAAAATGACTTTACCTCCCAAATAAATTATCTTTAAATGGAACTCTTTCTGTTTAATGTCTTTTTTATCCCCAATGTGAAACAGTTATGATCAGTTTTCCATTTTCACTTTGAGAAAAAAGGTCAGAATTAATTGATCTGTAATTGTATTGATGGCAAATGTTCTACAGGAATTTTAATTGAACCAAACCACCAACATGGGAAATATTAGGTCTCAAATCAGGTACTAGATAGAGCCCCTGAATTTCCATAAATCAGCTCAGCAGAAAAACTCATACAGACATTGAGAAAGAAAAGAAATTAAGTTTTCTATCGAATCCAAAATAATTGTTGGAGTGGAGGCACGCAAGCCTCGGTATTCAATAGAGATGGCGATATTAAAACACATATTGGCTTGCACCCAGCTTACCCAGTGATCCAGATTATTCTGTATCAGTGACCTGTCCTCTTCATTATTTGCCACTTTCCCAATCTTTGTGTCATCTGCAACCTTTATCAGTAATGATTTTATGTTTTCTTCCAGGTCATTGATAACAATGTTAAATCTGTGGCTAAAAGTGTAGGGCCAAGAACTGAACCCCGCTAGAAACACATCGGATGATGATTCCCCATTTCCATTTTCAGACTGATCATTTAGCCAGTTTTTAATCCATTTAATGTGTTACATGTTAATTTTGTATCATTCAAGTTTTTTTAATTAAAATGTTACACCATACGAAGTCAAATGTTTACAGAAGTCTAAATATATTAATCAACCCTATTACCCTTACCAATGAAACTTGTAATCTGATTTGACAGGATCTATTTTCCATATTGATTGGCATTAATTATATTACCTGTAGGGAGCCACGGTGGCTGCCCTCCGAACCGGAGGGTAAAGGGACGCTCTCTCAGCCTGAGTGGGCGAGGCCAGGCCAAGCTCGCTCCACCCCCAGGAAGGGGAGGGGTGGAACAGGAAGTATAAAGGGCGGGACCCTTATCTCAGTCAAGGCAGCATCAGGGAGGGAGGCAGACCCAGACTGCGGGCTGCTCCCTTCAGACCCTGCTGCTACGCCAGGGGAGGCCCTGGACCAGTGGAAACCTCACCTGGAGGAAGGACTGGGGCTGCCAGGACTGCCCGCTGCCAAGTACCCAGAGGAGCTGGAGGAGCTTGAGCCCGAGGGGGAGCTGGAGCTGCCAACAGCGGACTATCCCGACACACTGGCGGGACCAGAGGGATTCGGACGAGCAATCGGGTAGGAAGTAGCCCAGGGACAGAGCTGCACCGTGGTGAGTCTATATAGCGGAAGGACCCTGCTGACCCAGTGGCGGGCCTCTCGTCCTGCCACTGTCAGGGCCCTGGGCTGGAACGCAGTGGTGAAGGGTGGGCCTGCGTTCCCCTACCTGGCCGACCCACGCCGGGACCTTTGCCGATGCTCCCCTGCCTGAGGGGCATGCTACGGACCTTTGCCGGTGCTCCCCTGCCTGAGGGGGCATGCTACTGATGTTTGCCGATGCTCCCCTGCCTGAGGGGTGCGCTACAGACACTGGCTGGCGTCCTTACCGCCACTAATTCCCCAGTGGCAGAGGCATGACCCAGGCCGGCCAGTGACATCGTAGCTCCCCACCGCCCCCTAGCGGGTAGGTGGACTGACACCGATCACATACCCTCCTTTAATTCTTTATTAATCGAGTCCTGTGTCAGCCACTCCATTATGCTGCCCATGATCAATGTCAGTCTGCCAGGCCTATAATTACCTGGGTTATCCCATTTTTAAAATATTGGCACAACATTAATTTTCTTCCAGTCTTCAGGAACTTCCCTAGTGTTCCAAGATTTAGCCCCGGTTTACACGGGGGGGGGGAGGGAATCGATCTAAGACGTACTTAGATCAACTTACCATGGTGTCTTCACTGCAGTGAGTCGACTGCTGCTGCTCCCCCATCGACTCTGCCTGCACCTCTCACAGTGCTGGAGTACAGGAGTTCACGGGAGAGCGCTCGAGGGTCAATTTATCGTGTCTAGACTAGACGCGATAAATCGATCCCAGCTGGATCGATTGCTGCCCACTGATCCGGCAGATAGTGTAAGTTTCACCCTTAGTGAAAAATCAACATTAATTGTCTAAGTAGCTCCTTGACCAGCTGTTTTAAAACTCTTGGATGGAAGTTATCCAGACTTGCTGATTTAGAAATGTCTAACTTTAGTAGCTACTGTTTAACGGACTCCTGAGTAATTATTGACCTGGAAGATGTTTCATCATCATCATATGATGAATATATAATATTATATTATGAAAAAATTGTTTTTGAAAAATACTATTTTCTGACAAAAAAACAAGTTTTGTTAAAAATAATTTTACCAGCTCTAAAAATAAGTTTCTTTTACACATAAGCTGTCAATATAGACAATTTCCTGAAACCCAGAGTTAGTCCTGGGGATGCTGCAGATACCAAGAATTAATATGGCAGGCAGAGAGGCAGATAGCAGTGTTCAAAGGGCCATCACTAGCTATCATAATGTATTGAAAGTTTTGTGTAAAAGTTCTGTGTAGAGGACGAGGCGCACCTTTTAAGTATGGCAGGCTGATGTGATACTGACAAAGTGAGCTCTGCATGACTGGGTGCTGACCAATTCTAAGCAGTGAAGTGGGTAGGGGGACTCCTCCTTCATAGGCTGTGGATCAACAACAGAACCACTGCATGGCTACTACTCCAGCCTGATGGCTAAAAGTGCTTGTCTTGTATTTACCCATTGCATGGGGATGTGGCAAAGGATCTATGCAGTAGTAGGCATTCTGGCTCTTGCTTCTAGTAAAGTATAACAGTGCAGATGGCGTCCCTGTAGAGTTGTACCCATACTTTCAGGGAGCACACACCTGCCACCCTTCGTGGACCAGAACCAAATCATTTGTTGCAATCTCCTTTTGATTATTCTGGCCCACATCCTCCATTTGGCTGCTAAAGTGGTAATGCGTTCAGCAGTGACAGTTCAGTTGTAAGCGAATTAGTGGATCAGTAGTAGAGGACCAACAAGGTTCATTCTTTATTTAACTCCTTTGTAGGTTTGCAAAAACCTGTTCAGTAGAAGACCGTTTTCACACTGAAATTTCTACAGTCAAACACTGTTTATGGGGTGGAGGTCAATGAATAAGACTGGACTGACAGTTTTATAATTCAGTTGTGCTGACACATAGCATTGTCAGTTCTGGTAGTCAAAAGAAAATCCTGAAATTGGCTTAGAAAATTAAGATTTTTTTTTTAAGTTGAAATGTTGGTGTCTGAGAAAATAGATAAGATGTACAACTCAACATGTCCTGCTGTATTGAAGATTCTTGCATAAAGGAATTCCCATGCAATATTTCTAAACTGGAGCTTTTTCAAAAAGCAATATTTCAAGTAATCATGGATGTCATCTTTTACTCTCCAGTCTCAAATGGGCATGCACAAGGTGGGGCAAGCAGGGGCATGGCTTCTCCCAATAATCGTTGGGGGGTACAGAACTTCTCCAGTCTCGGGGCCACAGAAGCAGGGAAGCACGAGTTCCTGCTGGGGCGGGGTGAAGAGCAAGCTCCTCCTAGGGCCAGGGCCAGTGGAGAAGGTAGAGCAAGTTCCTGCCAGGGCCAAGGTGGTGAAGGAGGGATGAGCGAGCTCCTGTTGGGGTGGGGAAAGAGCAAGCTCCATCTGGGGCTGGGGCAGTGGGGGGCAGTGAGCTCCAGGGAGGGGGGCAAATTAAAATTCCTGTGCATGCAGGGAGAGGAAGGGTTAGTATAATTCTCAGGCTTAGTCCTGAAAACCCTTGCCACCCACGTGAGTAGTCGTTGCTCAGATAAGAGTGGCTGTGGAATATGTGGGACTATTTGTGTAGGTAAAGGTTTGTGAGGATGGGCTCCTGGTAGGTGATGTGCTAATCAAATAGTATTGGTGTGTCCTTGAAAATCTTTCAGATAAAAAGCATTTGAACTGCACCCTGTCCAAAGCTGCTGAAAGCAGAAAAACACTAGTTTACCATTGAACAGAGTGGTGTAAATACAGGGTGAGTCCACTGACTTCTATGGATACCAGCTTAACAGAGATCAGAATTTGGCCTTTGGTGTACGTGGGTGTTGTCATAGTTTCAGGGCAACTGCACCTGTATTCCCCCTCCCTGGCCCCTTAAGCCACTTAAGCCACTCTGGGCTCCCTGATCGTCAGCTATCACATCTCCAGGGTAGAGACTCGTGTCTCTCTTCCTCCTGACTGGGGTTTTTCCAGGCTTCACAGTTCCCTGCCTCCACAGAGATGTGGTCACCCCATCTCAAAAAAGATATTGGAAAAGGTTCAGAAAAGGGCAACAAAAATGATTAGGCGTATGGAATGGCTTCTGTATGAGGAGAGATTAGTAAGACTGGGACTTTTCAGCTTGGGAAAGAGATGACTAACGCAGGATATGATAGAGGTCTATAAAATCATGACGTTGTGAAGGCCAAGACTATAACAGGGTTCAAAAAAGAACTAGATAAATTCATGGAGGATAGGTCCATCAATGGCTATTAGCCAGGATGGGTAGGGATGGTGTTCCTAGCCTCTGTTTGCCAGAAGCTGGGAATGGGAGACACTTGATGATTACCTGTTCTGTTCATTCCCTCTGGGGCCCCTGGCATTGGCTACTGTCAGAAGACAGGATACTGGGCTAGATGGACCTTTGGTCTGACCCAGTATGGCCGTTCTTATGTTCTTACACTGTGAGTTCCCCAGCAAGCCATACTGCCTAAGTAGGCCTGTGTCTATTCTTTGCTTTCTCCTCAAAGGCTGAACAGCATAATTGCCCACAGTTATAAATTACCACACAGCTTTTTCAAATGAAACATATTTATTCTTAGGGTGAAAGCATTACAGAGGAAACATATAAAAACAATAAAAGAACATCCATCCATGCCAACCAGCTTACCAGAGATCACCCCCTACCAACTCCAACAAGGACTCTGGTAGGTGTCCATTCTTCAAACCCCACAAATGAGTTTTTCTGCGGGTTACAAGTTCGTAACAGCTTTTGCTCAGAACAAGAATAACTATGAATAGTTCATTCTTTCCTTTATATAGCTTGGGCTTTTGGTCTTGTAATAGGAGATCAGCAGACAAAGATCCTTTCCTCAGGGCATAACTTCAAATGGCTGAGATTTTGCATAAATACAGAGGGATAAATTTGTATACACCTTTCCCTAGAGATTTTCACTTAATTCTGTTTGTACCATCATTCAATATTGTCCTTTGATGCTCATGACACTTCCCAAGGTTTATACTGGCCACATCCTTCCCCTGGAAAAGTTCCATACAATCCCACAATAACACATAAAGTTTGCATTTTTAATACAATGCAAACTGAAGATACTTAAACTTAAATCAATAAGGTTTTCAAGGATATTGCCATATCTAGCACATCGAATTCAATGGAGTTGCCCCCACTAACGCTGGGTCTATATTTGGCCCTTTGTGCTTAGGCGCTGCTGAATACTTAGGCATCTCGAGAAAGCACAGTTTCTATCACATATATAGACTGCCCTGTTTCCCTCCTTACTTGGCATTATGGCATTATGACCACTTCATTTTAATGATACTGGCACTGGGAAAATAATGTTTAAAATTATTGTACAAGAGGTATGGAATCCAGCAGTCCCAGAGACATTGCTTTAATACAGTATATGTGGAGCATCAAATGGTCTCTGGAGACATGCAGACTAATATACCAAACAGGACAGTCATATCATATTTATGATTACACATATTCCCCAAGGAAATAAAACTGCACAGCCATGGTTGGAGGCAGACAGTTATCAGCTGGAAACAGCTGTGGGACTGAAACACCGGGTGGCAAGCTATGTAAATATGGAGATACCCCAAACTCAGCTGTGTCTGTATTTATGTGTTTTGTTGATAGCTGAGGGGGTTGTCAAGAAGGCTGAGTTTGGAGAAATAGATGAGACGCAGGGATCTAGGAGTTAGAAGATTTTCTATTCATTTTGTTGACAACCGGTTTGTAAAAATGTGTACTGAAGAGAACCATCCGGCACACACGACTACATACTGTGGAAAGCCACTTAAGGTGTCACAAGTTCATTTTTAAAGTGGACCCATCAATTTTATGGCAGAATAATTGTGAGCAGATGTTACTCCAGAGAAGCTCTTCATTTATGAAGCTCTGGCTACTCTGAATATCACAAAAATACACTTCTGTCTACAATGACAAGCACAGATAAATCTCAAACTCCAATGGCCTGATTCTCCTTTGCTTATACCAGTGTAAATCAGATGTAACTCCATTGAAGTTAATGAAGTCACATCTGCATAAAACTATAGGTCCTGGAACTAGAAGTGCTGGGGGTGCTGCCGCTTGAAGTGGTTTCCATCATCTAGAGGATTCACAGTTTGGTTCAACAGCTCTCAGCATCTCCACTATACAAATTGTTTCAGCACCCTTGCGTAAAACTGATAGGAGAAGAGAATCAGACCCCCAATGTTTTGACAGCTGTTCCAGTATTATACATAGAAACAAGTTCCCCCATCCTTGGCTATACAGGAGTTTCCAGGCTAAAATACAGAATAAGAAAACAATATTCCTGGCTTGAGTTCATGTGTACTTACTGATAGGGACGGTGAGGGGAAGAGGCAAGAAAACTTCCAGCAATGACTGAATATAATCAGGGGAGGGAAAATTCACAGAATCATTGTAAACACAGTTTCAGTTCAAGACCTGCACTTGTTAAAATGTATTCTTTCTGAGGACTAGTTATGCAAGATCATTTTTTATGCTTCATGATTTTACAAGTGCATTAAGGCCCTTTCTAGTTTTTTTTAAATGAGGAGATACACTTACAGTGCAGATCCACCACTCTCCCCTATGTTTCCAAAAGAATAACAACGACTAGAGCTATTTGGAGGATTGGGGTTGCCAGGCGTCTGGTTTTCGACTGGAACGTCCAGTCAAAAAGAGACCCTGGTGCCTCCATTAAAAGTCAGGGAGGCTCCGCGTGCTGCCCCCACCCCTAGTGCTGGCTCTGCAGTTTCCATTGGCTGGGAGCAGTGACCAATGGGAGCTGCAGGGATGGCACCTGCGGGTGCAAGGGCAGCACATGGAGCTTCCCTGGCTGCCCATGCACCTAGGGGCTGCAGGGATCCCTAGGCTGCTTCCTGGGAGCTGTGGTAAGCACCGTCAGGACCCCACACCCCAAATCCCAACCCCCTGCTCCAGCCCGGTGTCCCCTCCTGCACCCAAACTCCCTCCCGGAGCTCGCACCCCCCAACAGCCTGCCCCAGCCCTGAGCTCCCTCCTGCACACCAAACCCCTCATCCCTCGGCCCCACCCCAGAGCCTGCACACCCAGCTGGAGCCCTCACCTCCTGTCTGCACCCCAACGCCCTATCCCAGCCCGGTGAAAGTGAGTGAAGGTGGGGGAAAGTGAGCAATGGAGGGAGGGGTGATGAAGCGAGCAGGGCAGAGCTTCAGAGAAGGGGCGGGGCATTGGGGAAGGAGCAGGGTTATTTGATTTTGTGCGATTGGAAAGTTGGCAAACCTATGGAGGATGAAAGTTCTGCTTCTCAAAGTTTTAGAATTTTGGCTTTGTTTCCCATTGGAGCAAAATTCATTTTTTTTTAAATTTTCCATGAAGGGAAATTTAAAAAAAAAAGTGGGCATTTGTGACATTATTTACATGAACCGTGACCATATAGATCATTGTTGCAACCAAAGTCCTATAGTTGTACCAAATGTTGTATAAAGAAGGTCAAGTAAGGTGTCTATGAAAAGGTAGTAATTGGCTGATTATGATTATGCTGTCTGTATGTGTGTATCATTTTTATATCTGAAGTTATGAATATTGGCTATGTATGTGTATCTCAATGTGTTTGATTCTAAGGAGTACCAGTGAAACATTTGGCCAGTTTATTGAGAAGGAACTGTTCTGAGTAAGTGCCCCATCAAGAAACACTTAACTGACAGTGGACCTTGGGAGACTCCAATCCACATGTGAGAAGCCTTCCTGGGATGTTCAAGGTAGCATGTGAGCAATGGCTGCTGCCTGCAAACTGAGTCATGCATGGATGTCCATGTGTGTCTTGCCCATGTGACTCCAAACTCCATCTTGCTGTTGTGATTTTCCACAGTAGGAACAAAGGGGTTTCCTTCCACATGGCAGAGGCCCTGGAAACCCCTCCATTTTGTCTTCAATCCTCTTTACCTCTGGAGGAACTTTGCTACAAACTGAAGCTCTGAACAAAGGACTGAATGACCCATCCAAGCTGTGGATGTACTCCAGAGAATTGATTTGAACCTGCAGTTTATTCCATCACTGCTACAAGCCTGAACCAAGAACTTTGCCATTACTGTATGTAATTGATTCCATTTAACCAATTTTAGCTCTCATCTATATTTCTTTCTTTCTATGAATAAACCTTTAGATTTTAAAAAAGAACAGGAGTACTACACGGCTGCTACTCTGAAACCTTTAGATTTTAGATTCTAAAGGATTGGCAACAGCATTATTTGTGGGTAAGATCTGACTGGTATATTGACCTGGGTCTGGGTCTGGTCCTTTGAGATCGGGAAAACCCTTTTTCTTTTACTGGGGTATTGGTTTTCATAACCATTCATCCCCATAAAGAGTGGCTGCTGGTGGTGATACTGGGAACCTGGAGTGTCTGAGGGAATTGCTGTGTGACTTCTGGTTAGCCAGTGGAATGAAACCGAAGTCCTCTCTGTTTGGCTGGTTTGGTGTGCCTTAATAGTGAAGGAACCCCAGCCTTAGGCTGTAACTGCCCCGCTCTAAGCAATTTGTCCTGAATTGATACTCTCAGTAGTGTCCCGCCAAAGGCTGCATCGTTACAGCATTCAAAATGTTTTGTTTCAACAAAACTGAAAGTTTTGTTTCAAGTTTGACTTTTCCAAAAAAGTATATATTAATATCTAAATATATAAAATAAAAAAAAATACTGAAAAGTCATTTCAGAACAGAAAACTGAAATGTTATGTTCTGAAATGGGATGTTTCAATATTGTAATAACTTTTTTTAAAATGAAATTCTGCCAACATTGTTTCATAAAGTGTTTCCATTTCGAGACAACCACAAATTCTGACCAAATATGGTTCTGTTAAAATTTCTCCAACAAGCTGTAGTAACTACATTCTTGATAAGAAAAGGGAAGCCAATGAAGAATTTCAGCTACGATAATTACAGCCCAATAGAGATTAAAAAATTATCTACCCCAGCTGCCTTCCCACTTCCACTATCAAGTCAGAGCTGTGAGCTGACCGGGTTAGTAGATAGAGAGGGATTGGTAAGGTACTCACCTGAGTCAGTGGTGTCAGGATGGATATTGGCAGACTGCTCAGACTACACTTACCCCAGTGGCCACTATTCAGGTTTCAATTTATCTATTGTTGATAACTGTTTCTTCTCAGTGATATATCATGCCATACCAACATCTTCCTTTGTCGAAACTATATAGTGAGCTGTATATAATTAGAATAAGAGAGATGCTCTTAATCTATTTATTTACATTGTAAAATATTGATCACCTCATGTTTTTCCTACCTCTTGGTCTTTTAAAGTACATAAATATCACAAGTTACCAGTTAATAATATAGGGCCTGCTCCTGCTCCTATTGAAATTGGTGTCAAAAGTCCCATTGACTTGATGCAATTAGAACAGATACTTCATCTGGCAACCACTTTCTTTCCTGATGAATACGGCGTATCAGCCCATGCCTGGTTTGCCATGCATTTAGCCTGAGTGTGAAAGACTCCCCACATTGTAAAGTAGCCCCATATAGTAGATGTGGCCTTTTTAGGATTTTTTTAAAAATAAAAAATTCTCCAAATGTCATGTGGGATTTGTCCCAGGTATCAGAGGGAAAGATTGGGTCCCAAACAATTAGGTTGCAGAGCTGCTGGAAACATTTTCTTGTTTGGTTTGCTAACTCTAGAAGAGATTTATGCAAATGCTTCACTTTCAGTAGTCCCAGGTGGTTAAAATTGAGCACATGCTTTAGTGCTTTGCTGGATCACAGCCTAAAGAATCTCAGAAAGTGTGTTTCTTCCTTCCCCATCTCATTTATAGAAAGGAGTATATTGAAAATTGGGCAAAATAGTTCTACATGGTAGTTCTGACCTGGGAACTATCTAACACCACATGGAGGTCAATTGCCATCAAAGTGTACTCAGTGGCATTATAGCAGAGTGCATTAGTCAGGCTGTGTGTTTAAAGTAGCCAGAAGTATTTCAAGAGTTAGCAAGATGTGTGTGTTTTCTCTCAACGGCCAGTAAATCGCCATTAGTTTTTTTTGGCAATACTCATCAATCACCCCTATCTCTAATGGGCATATTATGTTGCGTATGAACAACTAAATCCCATGATATTGGGGAATCCTAGGAACTAAAATGCTCAAAATACATTGTTCGGTGCATTTGTGTACCTCTAGGCACACGAGGGACACGTCTACACTGCCTCACAGTTCCCACCTTTGAATATCTGTATGCCTCAAAGTGCTGCGCTCTACCTTCCCCATGTGGATCCTGCAGAAACAAATGAAATGTTATCTAGTTCATATTAATATAGTCCTGTCTGAAGGACTGTCTATATGGGAGGAGGGAGAGCTCAGTGGTTTGAGCATTGATCTGCTAAACCCAGGGCTCTGAGTTCAATCCTTGAGGGGACCATTTAGGGAAGTCGGGTAAAAATCTTTCCAGGGATAGCTCCTGCTTTGAGCAGGGGGTTGGATTAGATGACCTTTTGAGATCCCTTCCAGCACTGATATTCTATTCTATGATTCATGCTCAGGGGGGAATCACAGCACAGCATCCTGTAGTCTGAATTGCAGGGCCTGAAGACTGGTGCTTTCGCTAGTAAAGCCCACAGAAAATCCAAAGCTTACAATGTTGACTAGTGGTGCCCAAACTTTTCCTATTGTGCCCCCTCTTACCAGTAATTGAATCTGTCCGTGCCCTCCCCTCACCTCCATTACAGCACAGTTGGCTCAGCAGAGGAGGTTGGGCTGAAGGTGGACTGGGTGGCAGCACTGGGGATGCGGGAGGAGCTGGGGCTAGAGGTGGAGAGGGAATGAGGGCATCTCTCACTATGTGTTTGTACAGCACTTAGCACAACGGGGCTCCGATCTTGGCTGAGGCATTTAGTTACTACTGTAATACAAATACTTAGTAAGAACTATAACAGCGAGAGCTCTAGAGAATAGCTTTGATGTGCTGTAAATGCCGGACTGCTTAACAGGTAGAATTGTTTGGCAATGTTACATTTAAACAATGCCAAATGCAAAATGTACTGATGATTCTGCAAGGCATTATACAGGACATTAGTGATGCCAGGGATCGGTGGGTGACATTTTTGCTCTTGCCTTTTTTTATTAGTTTGAGTAGTTCATTCTGCCAGGGCTGTCAAAAAGAAATAGAACAAATTCATGTGATAAATGAGCACATTTAGTTTGTCATTAATGATCTATGTCAAAATAAACAGTAATAATTTACTGCATCAAGCGGAATATTTGGCTTCATTGTGATCACTAATTAATACAACGCCATTTATTTTAGAGAACTGAGTCTGCAGAGTTAATCCAATTTTAAATCGACACCTAGCACTGATTACAGTTAAGTTATTTTTAACATTAAGTTAAATTCTCCAAATTTAGTTAATCCGGGGCCCCCAGATATAGAGGGTCACAGAACCAGTCCACGGCATGGGTGTAGGGGAGGATTTCAGGACCACATGGAGCGTAAGCTCCAGTCAGGGCTCCATATGTACGGTTGCACAGGTAGGATTGAGGGCAGGGTTGAGACAAGGAGGGGGCAAGAGGGTGGAGCTGATGGATCCACTGGCCCCCTGCAGAGCACATAGGCTAGATCTGGGAAGCATACTCCAACAGCATGTGTGTATCATCTCTGATGCCATGCCATTGACTCTTTTTGGTGATACTCATCAATCACCGAGTATCTCAGGCTGGCCACTGGGAACAGGATTTGAGGGAAAATGCATCTATATATAACTGCTAACATCTATACAAAATATCTGGGCTCATCAGCCTAACTCTCTAAAGACTCTTTACTCTGAAAGATATTGGAAAGACTTACTGCTGAAAGCAGATGTTTAGGTAGTGAAGCATTGCAGGAGATTAATGGACCAACCATCTCCATACCAGGACCAAGTACTGGGCTCAGGTATTAGATGAAGCCAAGGTCTATTGATACTGAACTTCTAATTTCAAATATGTTGTTGGCTTGCTACTTTTCCTTTTGATATCTTAATTATTTCTCTGACACTCTCTTCCTTTCTTGGTGCTGGTTAACATTAAGATTATACAGATGTCTGGTATTTTTAAATGCTCAGTCCATGGAATATAGTCCTTCCTGTGATACCACTGTATAATTACTGTTTCAAGTATCTGTATTGACAGTAATTAATGGCACAGTTAGTGTGAACTTGGGCAATGAATGTATCTATCCTATTCACAATCTTCAGCTCTTACCTAATTCTGGAAAAGGGAGTGGGCACTTTTGGGTCTGTCTAGACATGTCTTGCCTGTCTGATCACATGGATCACTCACTCCAGTAATATTAGTAGATGGGACTGAGCCAAATAAAAGACAGTTCCATTAAATTCTCTGGGCTTGCAGGGTGGTTATAAAGGCAACATGCTGTGCTACGTTAACATCTGACCAGTGAAATAGTTGTTTCCTGATCCGAGCTTTGGCTCTCAGCCACAAAAAACACAAGACAGATGTTATGCTTTATTAGGGTCAGGGTTATCAAAAAGCTGTGATTAATAGCCAGTTGCTTTACTTTTTGATGCTTTGTTTTGTTGATTACTAAGGACACACAAAAATATTTTTAACTGATTTGGTGGGCAATACAACTGCATGGGCAGAAGACAGGACCATTCAGAATAAAAAACTCTCCCTAAAAATAATTTTCAGTATCTCAGTTTGGGCTGATGCTTTTCTTTGAACTTGTTTGATCTGGATACTACTGATACCAATATCTAATAGGGCAGAGAGGTTAATGCCTTCTCAGAAAGATAACAATAGTAAATGGAAACAAGGTGTTCTCTACTATTTAATGATTTCCTATCATACGATCAAGGCAAAAATGTTAGAGAATTGAAAACATTGACGTTCAAAATGCATCAAAGTAATTTGTTAGTTTTTGAAGTAGGAAGTTATTTATAGCCAAGACTGTTCTCTGATGGAATGATAGGTTTGCAGTATACATGAGTGATTCGAATCAGAACAAGGTTTCTATGGGAAATCAGGAAGTGAAAATTTGATGATGGTAACTGGTTACATTTAAATCACTCTTTCTTTTAAATGTTATGTTTTGTGATGGTTTAAAATAAATGCACAGAGTCTAAGGGATATTGTAATTTTTAAGGCAAAGTCCCACCTTAGGGGCAGAGTGGGAGGTTCTGAAGGCATATGGGGAGGGAGCAGTATCACTATGTGCAGGTAGATGTACTAGGATCATGTAATTTTTGTCCTCAGTTTGTGCCAGAGCCACATTGTGCTCAGCACTTACACGGTTTCACAAAGGGAGCGGAGGCTGTGTACAGTCTTTCTCCTCTTGTTCATCCATACAAAGTTGAACACAAACTTTGCCCAATTTCCATTAACCACTGAAGAATTCTTTTACTAAACCAATCCTTCCTGAACCTACAGGACAAGAAGCAACTGATCTAGAGTCTAGACTCATCAGGGTCAATTTCAGTTGCATCCGCTTTACACAAGGTCTGAATTTGGCCCATCAGTCTTCATCACCAATATTAAAATAGTCAAGACTTTTGGAGCATACACTTTCCCAACACTATAATTTCATTGTCAAAACTACTGATATTCTGCCTCCATTCCTAAACCAAGTCTTTAACGTCTCATTTTAAAAATGGTGCCCTATCACCAACTGTGATTTCGCTGATGTGTCAGTGACAAATTCAAAACAAAATCCTAAGCAGAGCTCCATTTCCAATTTTATATCATCCATTAATACAGTTGATAACCCTCAGGACAGAATGCTTATTAAAAACTCTATATGCATCCACTCTATATGCATCCGAAGAAGTGGGCTGTAATCCACGAAAGCTTATGCTCTAATAAATTTGTTAGTCTCTAAGGTGCCACAAGTACTCCTGTTCTTTTTGCAGATACAGACTAACACGGCTGCTACTCTGAAATCTGTCATTAAAAACTCTATTCACTTGAATCAAGTACCATTATCAACCAGAGATTTGTGTCACTGTAAGAATCTTTTAACACTTCCACACTGATGCTCAAGATAGGCCTCGATCCCAAAGTCCTGTTTCACATTGACTGTAGAAAACTGCAGGCCAAGTGCTTTAAGACTTTGCCCTCTCAAATTTGTAGATTGCCAGCAGGGTTGTTTCCCTTCATCCCTGTTTTACTTCCCTTCTCTTACATTTTAATACTAGAAAATAGTCTATTCAATAATGTTTTCGGAGGGCCATTCAAAAATATTTTAGCTTATTACTGGGGTAGATTATGCCCTTGTCTTACTCAGCAAAGGGAGAGAGAGCCCCGCCTGTGTGCCACCTCATTGCTCTGCCTGCCTGGATCTTGGGTACCATCCTAGCCGAGAGTAGCCATGGCTCTCTCTTCGATAATCCTCCTGTCAGCAGGTGGACTGGGAATGTGTGGAACCTCAACTTTGTTATTCCCTCGACCTGCATATTCACTGAGCACAATAGCACAAGGTCAAGGGAAATAAGATGCAAATGTTCAAAGGCTTCAATAACTTACTTCCCCTCCCACCAATCCTGAGACCAAGAGGGCAGAAAGGGAGGAACTGTGACACCCTGAGTCTCCATTCCTTCTCTGGGCTGCTCCTGGGCTGGAGCAATTATGTACTTTCTTCTTACTCAGGGCTGAGCTAAAGGCACAGTTGAGCCCAATGTGAATAGCATTGAATTTTATAGAATTTCTTTTGTTTTAATGAAAATAATCCTTGATATTTCTCACTGGGCATCTGAATGGCGAAACATACATTAGTAAATAATAATCATAATAATTTGCACCTGTGCAAGAGTTGCCATTGAAATGTTTACCTTCTGCCTAATTTATGTTACCATGGTATTTGCAGTGCTGCCTAAACTTCATTCCTAGGTCTTTGCTCCTTCCACCTTCAAATTTCCCACTATCCTGTTCAGTACTTTTTTGTCACCCATAGTTCATATTAATATCACAACTCATTGTTCCAATAAATAGTAGAGTTTCCCATGAGAGGGAGAATAATACAAATATTGCAGTCACGTTAATTATTTGCAAATGGTAATTGTAAAAATTGTAATGGTGATCACTATGTGATTTTTTTTTAATAGGCTGGAATTTTCAAAGGGAAAGTCAGTGGGGATGGGGCACCTAGTCTCTCTGGCTCTTAGAAAATCCCAGTCTCAGTGTTTTAAAAACTCGTGATTTGGAATGTTAGTTCCTGTTTTTTGTTTTTCATTAAGAGAGATGATTAGGGAAGTTTTTCAATTCCAAAGAAAACGATGTCTTCCTGTGTAACTGTCTGACCACCATTGGCCTCTTCAGTCCAATTGGCTCAAGAATGAGTCAGAGCATTAACAAGAGATAACATCACTGTGATGCCATTTAGAAAGAACCACCATCCATAATCAGGCTTTGCCCTTCTCATGCTCTTTTCTATGGCTTAAATAAGATAAAATTCCAACTGTTACCACAAGAGAAGTTGAGTAACAGGTTCACTGGGATGTCAGGAGGAGTAGCTTAACAAGTGTCCTGGACCTAACCTTTCACTATCTAATCTGTTGATCTTTCTGGTTTCAGAAATGTCATGCAAGAAAATTTAATTCCAGTAGTTGACTGTAGGCTGAGTCAGTTTCATTCACCATGAATGTTAGATTGGAAAAGAATCTAAGTCATTTTAAGAAAGAAAATGAAGTTATTGTAGATTTACTGCACACAACATAACAATAAAGGAGAAAAGGAAAAAAAATAGGAAAGAAAGGTAAGAAATAAATGGTGAAAAGTTTAAGAAAGTAATGAAACCCTATCAAATGTTGCTTAAAAGGAACACTGTATTACAGTAATATGATTAAATTCTTAACACAAAAGATACAGAAAGAGACAGTCGTGTCATTGAGAGAGTTTAGGTTGGCATGGGAGAAGGCTGGAATCAAATTTTATGTGATTACAACATTAAGAGACCATAGTATTCAAATAATGTGCTGATTGACATCTCTATGTATGCAATCTTACACCTGACATTGTTTGTTTGTCCTGCCCCTCAGACCAAAATAAAGTTTAAAAATGTGCAGCTCTTAGAAGCTGTTCAGAGATTTGGAATGAATAATTCTTGTAGGGACTTGGGTTGGTGAGAAGAGGGCAAATGAGGTGGTCAAAGGTGCATGATAAATTCAATGTAATATTTAGCTCTGCAATTTATCACAAGTATCACTATCACATTGTGGTGCATGTGTAGACACACACAGTCTGTCTGCCTATCAACAACAATTTATTCAATTTAAAGTTTTGCAACACAGGCCAGATTCACAAAGTAAAAAGGCTAAACTATGAACCAGGCCATGCCCCTGTGTAAGAGCAAGCAATGAACTGAGGTGTAGTAATCTGCGAGCACTGCTTGCTTGAAAAGAATTATGACCCACATGCAGCATCAGTGCATCCCATACAATAGACTGAGAGTAGTGTGCAAGCTGGAATTTACGATCCAAGGAGTAAGATCATGCAATAAGTGCCCTCCACAGAATGAAAGGTATCTGTGAGGAGTGGGCCATGTACAGGACTGAGCATTCCTGATGCAGCCAACCACGCAGACACGACTGCCCCACTGGGCAATATAGCAGCTGTTACGCTGCCTAAGGGCAGAAATTAGGAGTGAGACAGAAAGGGAGACAGTGGAATGAAGGGAGAAAATAGTGTCTCTGCCTCCAGCGCAAGGTGGTGTTGTGAGTGCTATGGTACACCAGTCCCTCAGATACTTGGTAGCGTGGTGGGTAAACAATGAGCTTGGAGGCAAGCTCTGGAGGTGCTCCACACACTAGGCTCCAGACCTCGATGGGTTCCCCAGAACATTTGCATATTTTGAATAAGTACAAGGATTCTACAGTAGGGCTGCCAGAAATAGAAGGTGTAAATACCTTAGGCACAATTGTGTTGACAGTTACAACTATCAAAAGATAAACCCAACACTTCACAACCCACCCCAAGGAGGCAGTCCAGTCCAAAGGTATGACTGTAACAGAGCCCTGGTGTAACCCCTTGCAATGTCCTCTTGCTTAGAGATTGCAGCCTTCTATTCACCGGCTGAGGGCACTGCTGACCCCCTGCCAGTAACCACGTACGTCTATGTGCAGCCTTCTTCTCTGACTCTCTGGTTGCCTTCTGTCCAGCCTTGTCTCTGCAGCCAGCTCCCAGGCTACTGCCTCCAGGCTGCTGTTCCTGCTCACCTGCAGCCTCTGGCTCCCTCCAGAGCCAGGCGTCTGGTTTTACTGCCCTGCCCTGTACTCCAGATTCTGGAGCTCTTTACTGGCTGGAAGTTGAAGTGGGTTGGGGGTTAACACAGCGCCCAGCAGTGAGGCAGCAGGTTCATTACAATGGAAGTCAATTTTGAGATAAACTGGTTGACAGAGAGCGGCAGTGAAGTAGATATCATCAAGCTTAAGAAAAGCAAAGCAAATGGAACCTCAATAAAACCCCCAAAGAGAATTCTATCTGTGAATTTAGAGAAGAGAAAGAGCCACGATTGTGCTTTTCAATTTATCTAATACTATTTGTTCATTAGATGTATTCTCATGACACATCATTTGTCCTATCAGAGTTGTTTATCATTGGCACCCTAAGTTCTGTGACTTTCCAGATAAGCATTTCTCATCTCTATATAATAGTGGATTTATCCATATGTTTTTTGTCTTCATGGTTTTTGTTTTTGCTTGTAAAGACTTTAAATCCAGTTATCTGGATTTAAAGCAGCATCACTAGAATTATTTCTGTTGCACGTAATGAACATTGGCTGCTTTACTATTTGCAGCTTCATACTCACTGGAAATACCAGAATTCTTCCAAAGAACACTTAGTTCAGAAATTATGATGTTGTTGTTTTCTTGCTTTTTTCCCCAGTATAAATGAACATCATGGAACTCCTAGAAGAAAACCTGGCTGTGCCTGGGTTATGGAGGCATTAAAACAGCTCCATAGTTGCAGTTGAGATTTGCATTTTAATCAGGGATTTCTCCAAAAATCAGCCAATTTTATTCGGATGCCTAAATATGGATTTAGGTGCCTAATTTAGAAATCTGAGTTAGAAAAAATTGGCTGTAGGAGGCTTGGTTTTCTTCCCCTCTCTAACAACATGTAAAGCATAATATTTTCAGGAACTGGGAAAAAGCAAACTGCAAATTCTTGAAGATACAACATTTTTTTTATTTAATATCAGAATGATTCTGTGACGGATTTGGGACCTTTGGGGTGTCACCTGATGTGCTGGGATGCCACTGAGTCAGCCTATTCTGCCAACCTGGTCCCCTTTACCTGGCCTTGCTGGGCTAGGCTCACAAGCCTCTTCCAGTCAAGCACATAGGCAGGGCCACTCCCAGCTGCACAGAGAGACCGAGATCCGCTCTAGAAAGATTCAGCCTTATGGGCTTGCCCCAACACGCTGGTGCCCACTCCCTTTAAGGGGTACAAACCCAAAGGTTTTATGAAATTCGCCCCCTCCCTCAATGTGGAGGGAGATATGCACAACTTCTTGCCCCGCTAGATAGAAATTACATAAACTGGGTTATATTATAAACAAGAAATAAATGTATTAACCACAAAAGGTGAATTTTAAGTGACTATAAGAGATAACAGACAGAACAAATCAGATTACTGACCAAATAAAACAAAATACGCAAGCTGGGCTCAATATACTTAAGAAACAGGTTACAGAATGTACATTCTCACCCTAAATGTTATTTTAGGCAGGTTGAAAAGTTTCTGTGGTTCAGAGTTCCTGTTATATTCCTTTTCAGACTGGACCCCTGTCTTAGTCTGGACTCTCCCCTTGTCTTCCCTTCAGGTGGCTCTAGCAGTCTTTCTTCTTGGCCAGACAGGCCATGGAGAGGAGCAATCCAGTTTGCCTTCCTCTCTACCCTTAAATAGGATTTAGATAAGGTGGGAATCCTTTGTTTCCCAAACTTGACCCCTCTTCCCTTCCCGAGGAAAGTTACAAGAAGTCCCAGGTAATGTTTAGTATCAGGTGACAAGACCACTTAACTCTAGATCACAGTGTCCATGAGTCAGTGGCAGTATGGAGGGTCCACAGGAAGGCCAAGCTTATCACAGTCCATTGTCCTCGCTGATGGGCCATCAGCTCTGTCTGACTTTTCCATTGTTGTATTTGAAGTGTTAGCAGTGGGTGTCACCCAAAGTAGCACAGCTGAAATACAGATACACAGTCAATATTCCTAACTTCAGATACAGAAATGATACAGGAATACACATTGGATAATCACATTCAGTAAATCATAACCTTTCCAATGATATCTCAAAGTGTATCTCAGTTATGTGTATTCATATCATAAGCATGTTTTCATAAAGAATATGGAGTGAAATGTTACAGATTCCGTTGCTGCAATTTTCAAGTTCTGCAGTAAGTGAATTGTGACATTATGTGCAATGATCGCCTACAGAGGTGAACAAAATGGAAAATTATAGATGAAATAGGAATATAGGATTTGCCATACTGGATTTGATCACTGCTCTATCGAGTCATGTATACTGCCTCTGGCAGCACATAATTCAAAACCATGATCTACTCAACCAGTTATGCAATGCTGTACATTAAGGAAAAAATTCCTTTCCTGACCCAAGGGAAATCAGTTTACATCCTGAAGAAACATTTGATTACTCTTATAATTATTTTACCTGACATGACTACAAGTAGGTATTAGAAATGATCCAGCAACTTTAAAAATCTAACCTGTCTCAAGATCTCCTGCACAAATATATCCTATAGGGTGACTATTCTGTATATCATGCTGTCAAGGCTGATTCCCCACTTTGAGTGCAGAAGGTGGGGGCCCGCAAGGATTCTAAAAATTAATACTGGCTACTGCAGACTTCTATTAAACTTCCAAGGTTACAGCTTTTCTCTGACCTTGGATGGGTAGATGCTGCCACCACCCAAGTGCACTTGGGAATTCCTTCCTGGGGGTTACTCTCAAGCCCTTTCACCCCCCGCATCCGGGAAACAGCTGAGAAAGAAAACAAAGGAAATCAGCTGTTGCCACCAGCTAATTAAACAACATGTGCACAAACCTCTTAGGATACAAAAATCCAATCCTATTCTTAAAAAAGGTAAATTTTATTAAAAACGAAAAGAAAGAAAATACATCTGGAAACTTAGGCTATTGCTAGATATAAAAAGAGAAAATACAATAATTAAGCATCAAGAATGGTTTTCTTGAGGTCCAGCTTAATGGTTACAAGCAAAACAAAAGCATTTGGGGTTAACACAGAGGAGTCCACAAGCCATAAAGAAATAAAAAGAGATAAACCTAATCGCATCTTCCTACACATTTCCTGATCTACTTACATATCTGGGGTTTCAAATGAGTCGTTTCTAGGTAT
The DNA here is from genome assembly GCF_027887155.1 of Malaclemys terrapin pileata. Classification (NCBI taxonomy): domain Eukaryota; kingdom Metazoa; phylum Chordata; order Testudines; family Emydidae; genus Malaclemys; species Malaclemys terrapin. Next base: position 82,809,393 of record NC_071510.1, on the reverse strand, counting down.
GAGCTGATGATTTTCATACCTGGCCCAAACTTTCTTTCTGCCCTGTTCCCTCTCTCTCACTGAGAACAACACAGACTGACAAAGGGGAAGTTTTTTCCCAATTTTTAAAAGTTCTAGCCTTCCCATCAGGGCCGGCTCCAGGCACCAGCTTCTCAAGCAGGTGCTTGGGGCGGCCGTTCCGGACAGGGGCGGCAGTTCCAGGTATTCGGCGGCAATTCGGCGGACGGTCCCTCACTCCGCCTGGGAGTGAAGGACCTCCCGCCATATTGCCGCTGCAGATCGCGATCGCGGCTTTTTTTAGATCGCGATCGTGGCTTTTTTTTTTTTTTTGGTTTTGGCTGCTTGGGGCAGCCAAAACCCTGGAGCCGGCCCTGCTTCCCATTGGCTCTTCTGGTCAGGTGCCCACTCCCTTCCTTTTACCTATGCAGGGAGACTTTTTAACCATTTACAGGTAAAGCAAGTAGAGAACAACTACTAAAAGGGATTTTATAGCTAACTGACTGGCTGGGTGTCTATAAAAGGGAGCTACCCCTGCCTTTCATTTATCACACGTATAAATCAACTGAATATTTTTTTTGGGTTCTACATTTAGTGTCCAGTAATTTCATGAGGTGTTCCACTTCTAAGTCACTGTAGAAGGTAAAAGGAATGACTGAAACTCTTTCACTATGCAATTCATAATTTTGAATACCTCAGTCAATGCTTCTCCTTTCCTAGCTAAATAATCCTGTGGTTTCCACTATCTCTTTTTATCACTGTGTTAAATTTATCATCAGGCTCTAGAGAATCGCCTGTTTCAGGAAAATCCCTATTACTTCTGTAGTAAGAGTTCTGTCTCCATGATGGTTTAATAGACTTCATTATTTCCCATATTTTACTGAACCTTCTCCCAGCACATCCCGCACTAGGCATGATGATGTCATTGCATTTGTTTTCTTACAGTAATGAATATTATTTGTGTTTATTGTTGTATCCACTGATTCATTTTATTATCTCATAGCAATAATACCTTTGGCAGGCAACAGTTTTCCTGTTTCATTTGTTTTGGTGGCAAGATATGCCGCTGAGCCGGATGCCATCAGCAGAAGCATGGCTGATTATGCACCTCCTTTTGGAACATTACCCCTCATGTTTTTCATCTTCTTGATGAATCTCTGGCCTGGCTTAGCTCTTCTCTTCATTTCTTCCATCTGGTTTCTTTCAGATCTGAACAGCTGTCTGAGACATACTTTTCTTGATCCATGACATTATTATCTATGGTGATCTTTTCCTTTTCATGGCTGATTTGAGCTTCTGTATTAACTCTTATAGGTCATGGCATGTTAGCTATGAAGACAAGACCATCTTGCAAATGTGAGTTGGTTCAACTTAGGGCGACCAGACAGCAAGTGTGAAAAATCGGGACAGGGGGTAGGGGGTAATTTGAACCTATATGAGAAAAAGACCCAAAAATCGGGACTGTCCCTATAAAATCGGGACATCTGGTCACCCTAGATTAACTATTTCCTTCCAGTTGGTGATCAATGCTTTCTCCTCTCCATTCTCTCTTTGCAAGCAGAGGCCTGGGTAATGTATCTTGTTTCTCTCTCTCTTGTTTCTGCTCTTCTTACTGCATATACAGTGAAGACCAAGTTATGGTTTGGTAGAAACTAAATGTATCGGCCATATCTGTACTTCAGTTCTGAAGACCTGTCAATGGAAGGGGTTTCTTTTCCATTAATAGGTCACAAGCTTTTCCTGTTGTCAATAAGTGGTCTACACAGAGAGCGCAGGATGGCTCAGGTAATCAAATGATAAGGTGGTAGGAGCGGGGAAAGGGTACAGAGCTTTTCACCTCCAGGCCTTTGGTTCAATGCTGACAAAAGTTGGGAGTGTTTGGAAGTCCCTACTATATACTCATACTCACTGTTTGGTGACCATTGTATTAGTGATTTCAGTCCAGTTCTTAGGCTCCAAAACCATGTTAGAAAAAACAACACTGCTACAGTTGGCATGAATTAACTTTATGGCAGTCCCAGAAGAGAAACCTCTGCTAAATTCTCTTCCCACCCCCCCCAAAGGTGCTCCAGCCAGAGCTGGGATGTAACTTACTGTCTGGGTTGCATGTGGAAGCTTTGCCTGTGCCTATTCTATGGAAAAACAAAAGACTTCAGTCTTTTGGGCTATCAATCTGGCATCTTTCATGAGCAACTTTTTAAAATTAACTTTAAAAAGAAGGGAAAAAAAGGGGAAAATGGCCTGCATGGCGATAGATTATATTTGTGCATCTTTGTCAGTATTTCATTCAGCATTATTAGTGTGCAGGATTGATTGAGAGCCTGCTCGTTCCTTTACTTGGTTGGAATCCAATTTGCAGTAAGTCACTTGCTCACTGCCAAGGTTAACAATTTGTAGGCTAGAGACAGGAGGCTAATAGGACTTAGTTCTCCAATTGTCTCTGCACTTTCCATTTAAGACTAGCATTATTTCCCTTCTTTGTTTCCTCTCTCTCTCTCTCAAGCATTGTGAACATAATTTCCAGCTATTCTGCTTCTGCTCTCCCCATTGTCTTTTGCAATACTGATTACATCTTGTATATTTTCCAAAAAAAATGTCTTCTCATGGTTTTGTTTTCACTGCTTTTGAAAACATGGGTTAGTAAAAGATTGTTTGCTAGTCAAATGCACTTTTGAAGTGTTAAAGCTAAGCTTTATGGACTCCCTGGTAGGTTAAAGATCACAGTCATCAAACTATCTTATAAAAACTAATGAGGTTAAATGAAGCTGGTGGTACAATGTAAGACTTCTTTGTAAATTCATTTAGGAAATATCAGAAGGAGAAAATACTCATTGTTACCCTTTAACAATATTTGAATTTTATGAAGCATTCTAGCCATAACATGCGCTCCACTGTAGACAATTGTCTCCTTGAGAAAGAAAGCCTTGTTGTTTGTTTTGCATAGTTCAGCTGCTGAGCAGCACTGTGTGCCCTGACTGTACTGTGGTTAGTAAATAATAATACACCTCTACCTCGATATAACGCTGCCTGATATAACACGAATTCGGATATAACATGGGGGGGGGGGAAGGGGCTGCGCACTCCGGCAGATCAAAGCAAGTTTGATATAACGCGGTTTCACCTATAACGCAGTAAGATTTTTTGGCTCCCGAGGACAGCATTATATCGGGGTAGAGGTGTAGCTCTAGAACTATATTGATTGGATTTCATTTCTGTGTTAGTCCTTTTTATACACTGCACTGCATTATATCGAGTTGCTAGGGGCCAGTTTGGCCCCATGTACATTAGAGAAGCCCTAATGTTCCTCTAACTTTCAGTCACTTCCAACAGCTGCTAAGGGGCTGTTCCAGAAGTTAGGAGTTGCCAGAATGCAGTATGCTTCGGCTATGCACCCTCTTCAGTGCACCCCGAGCATGCTAACCTGAAGGCTGACCAGGGGGCTGGCAGAGACCTAGCTATGCCAACTCTGGGTTGCGCTGGGATTCACCTACATAAGGTGGCCACTTAAGACACCTTTAAGGCTTCTTTGTGTCACTCCAGTGAGTGGCACAAAGCCGTTTCATTGGGCCAGAAAATGGGGCCCACACTATTATCTATCGTGTGTGTGTATGTGTGTGTGAGAGATAGATATGCAGGCAACTTTAAGGAGTATAACTTTAATGTGGGTTTTATTGTGCATTTACACTCAAAACCTTAATGCTGTTCACATATACTTTTCATAGACTATACCTTATTGTAATTTAAATTAAAACCTTTAGTTATAAATTAATTACTTAGTGTGAAATAAGAGGAAGTTATTTCGTATTCTTTTTAGTTAAAAATGGTACCACACAACTGTTGAACTCTCTTACATACAAAAGATGGTATCTCTTGACAACAGAATAATGTGGTTTAATAGTTTTGCATTAGTGTATGTAGATAGCTGTGTGCTTAACCTGGTAAAATATTGAAAGAGAGGCACCAAATTCCAGGTTTAAAGTTTAAATAAGAAAACGCTACTTTACATCACCTTTCCCTCACAATTCAGGAAATGCAGAGCATAAATGGGGTCAGAAAAGGGCTCATGACTGAACTTCTTTGCAGCTGCTTCCCCAGTTACTTTTGCTGTGTTTTAACCTCCGTGATATCATTTGCTCTCCCACCCACCCCCGCCATCATCTTTACAGGTATCCCCACCGGGTCAGTATTGGTTTCAAAGAACCTCACATGCACAGATGTGTTGGCCCACGTGCTCCTATCTCCACAAATATGCCCTCACATGTTGCTACCCATTAAACGTCCCCCTTAGTGTCTCCTGTCCTTCCACATTAGATTTCTTGGGAGGGTATGGTTACAGCTAACTTTGTAGTGCTGCCACTAGAGCATAGTTTTTGTATCAGGAGTTGGTTCATTCTAATCCTAGCTTGGGGCAGACTTTTAAAAAAAAGTAAATACTTGTTCATGAGAATTAGGTCCAGCACTGAGCTATTGTTACTTTAAGCAACACTGACTCTTTCCTGAAGGGTTCAGCACCATGATGCACATTGGCTACCAGGCTAATTGCTTTACATTGCAATCTATTTTCATAGGCAAATGGTGCCCAAGGGTGAAATAACAAAAATACTGAGGCAAATTTTCCAACATGTGTTCTTTAAAATTCCCCCCTGAGTTGAAAGAGTGACCTCTGGTGAACAAATGTTCTTTCACCTTCAGTGTTCAAAACTATTAATGTTTTTGTATGCTTACATGATTAATTCACAGGCTTTCTTTTCAGCAGAGTGATTTCTAAACTCTGCTTTTCTTGCTCCCTCAGATTTAAGGCAATTTGTTTTATAAGACTGGAAATACTTTATTCTGTAAGACTATGTTTGATTATATGTTTAATGGTTACTGAGTAAGTGCTGCATTCAGTTACCTTGGCTTTAGTTTGAATAGCCTTTAAAGAGAAAGGTCTTCAGGCAGATTATTCTGTAACTGTGATCCTCTACAGCTGACAGGTCTCACTGCAGATTCTGCAAGCTGGAGAGTTCCATTTGAAACATATCAAATTTCCCAGTAGTGTTGCTTGTTTACAGTTCTGCATGACAGTCTAACTTAAGAGTGAGGCAGTCTCTAGGCTTTGTACTATATTTTGGGTATCTTAAATAAACCTTTTACCAGGAAAGCCCCAGAAATTTTTCAGAAATGATTTGAATATAAAAGAATATAACTGCCACTGGCACAGCTAAGAGTGGGACTACGGGGGCAAAGGACCAAGTCGACACTGTCCACATACAGTGATGATAACCCCATTTCCTGTTCTGACTTTGCTGAGTCCATACAATTCAAAGGGTATCTTAGCTTACCCAAGCATTGCTTTCCAGTAATGAATCCAGTTTGAACTTTCTTTACCTCGCCATTTGCTGTTCAGTGTCAAGGAGTGAGACTGATGAAAGGAAGTAGGTCCATCCACAGTGTTCCACCTCCTTGTGAAGCTGGGTGACTCAGGGCAGTTGCATCTTTGAAAATTAAAATCTGAACACAGATATTTTCCTGATTTTAAACAGTTGTTAACTCAGTCCCCCTCTTTGACTAAGGTGACCTCAAGGAGGTTTTTTTCCTTGGACAACAAAATAATTCCTCCTCTTTTGTTTTGTTGCTTTCCTCAGGTGTTTATAAACCATGATGTTTCCTCATTTCTATTCACTCTGCTTATGTTCATGAGGAATCCCATCCCATCTCCAGGTCCTTTTATAGTTTCACCCTAGTCTCCTCTGTGTTTACAACAAATTTGGAATCATCTGCAAATTTAGATGTATTGTACAGAATGACCTGCATTATTAGGGTATGACTGAATAAGTCTTCCATTTTTGATTTTCATGAACTAAGTACAATTTCATTTAATACCTTCTTGAGGATTCTACTAAAATGTAGAAAACTCCTAGCTTCATTCGCCACTTAGCCACCTTTCCTCATTCAGTGCCCAATCATTCTGTTGACTCATTCTCACTCCTTTTCCCTCAGCACCAATTATCTCCCTAATCAGCAGCACTGCTCACAGAGGACAATACAAGCAAGACTCACATACATACATTGGGCTAGGCTGTGTGATTCAGATTACATGCTGTGCAAATGAGGATGGGGAAGTAAGAACGCCTTTTACAACTCCCTTCCTGTCAGGGTGGGTAGGACCAGGGCTGGCTCCAGGCACCAGCTTGTCAAGCAGGTGCTTGGGACGGCCGTTCTGGAGAGGGGCGGCACGTCCAGGTATTCGGCCGCAATTCGGTGGACGGTCCCTCACTCCGCCTGGGAGTGAAGGATCTCCCGCCGAATTGCCGCCACAGATCACGATCGCGGCTTTTTTTGTTTTATTTTGGCTGCTTGGGGCAGCCAAAACCCTGGAGCCGGCCCTGGGTAGGACTAAGTGGATGATGGGCATTTACTTACTCTATCCCTGGAACAGGTGGGTGGGGACTGTCCCTGACTTGTTGATCAGCTAAATGGAGCATGATGTAATTTGCTATTAATATAGGCCAGCAGCAAATTACTACAACTTTTCACAAGAAGGGGGAGTCATTGCGAATGCTAGGTGTGTCTCCAAGCCACAGTGGCTTTTGAAGTGGTGCAGTTTATGCATCACTTCTCATTCAGGACTGTGCTTAAAGTCACAATCTAGCCTAAAAAAACAAACAACCTTCCCTGAACAACATAATTAATAATAATAAATAAACACAAAGATCCAGGATAAGAATCACAGGTCTAGCAGATATGAGTATAGTAAAAAACAGTGATTTTTACCTCCTTCCCACTCGCTCCACAGGAGGAACTTCTTGTTCCATTCACCATTTTCATCTGGCTCTTGTTTAGGAGAAATATAGTCTGCATTTGGGAAAGTGCAGGTGTGTTCAAGAAAAGAAAAGGAACTCAGGTTCAGAATGGAGAGAGGCTTCCTATTCCTGGCTGAGTGTCTCCTTCTGGTTCCAAAGTAATCCGCAGATGCCTGTCCCTTTGCACCTGGGTTTCTATCAAAGCTGCTGTGTAGGCCAGGATGTGGAGTAACCTCAGTCTCTTGTGACTATCCTTGATCACTCATGATTTCTTTCCTACTGAACTTGAGCTGCCTGATGAGAAAATCTTAAGAAATAACACTTTACAAATCTGGAATGAATAATCTGAGAAATAATTATATTTATAATAATTATACGTACACATACTTTCTAGATGGAGAGTATGTGAATTATATTGTACATACTTTTGGAGTGCTAATTAAATAATATATATATACTTGTTTTGTACATAGGAATTGCCATGCTAGATTGTACCAGTGGCTCACTTAGACCCCTTCCTATCTTCAAAAGTGATCAGTACCACCTATAAATACAAAAGTATAAGAACCACGCATGGATGACATCAGAAAGCAGGGATCATGAGTGGAACATGTCCTTTCCAAAGCATAATCCTTGCAAGTCCTTTGCATTACCTTGACTAATTGATCCTTTTATGACTTATATCAGCATGTGTGATCCTTGCACTTTTGCCCATGTAGGAGGAAAATGTAAAAACCCTGTGAAATAGCATACTTATAGGGGAAGTTTCTTCAAATGGAAAATACTATATTATATTACAGGAGCACCAAGAGACCTCAGGCCCAGTATGCTAGGCATTGTACAAAAATATAACAAAACTATGGTCCCTGTCCTGAAGAGTTAAGATAAGAGCTAAGAAGATGAATAATTATTAATAATAATGAATTTGACTTATGATTGTCTTACAGTGTGGGTTATAATATTGCACTCTTCCTTTCTACGCACAATAATCCTTATATATCTGTTATTGGTAATAGAGTTTGGAGTTGAGGGTATTCAGCTATAAGGGGTGTGTGTGTGTGTCTTCAGACTATTTGAACTTTATTGATGCCAAATGAATATTACAAAGTTGTATTATAGAACTGTATTCAGACCTTGCTAGTGTACAATATACTAAATTTAAGAAAAATGAACACACATTTATTGAAAAGAATTCTAAATACTGTATATTACTTTTCATTGCTTTAGAAGTAGTTAATGCATTCTCTGGCTTATTCAAGAAGTGTCATACACAAAACAATTACAAATAAGGGCAATGGTGATTGTTCCCTTTCTGTCCTTTCCTTGCATAGCTTGCTTGAATCCTAGTATCTTTACTGCTCCTCATGTCCCAGTCTGCACCCATCTCCTCTCAGATGGTTTGAGTGGCCAGTGTTTGGTTACTGGTCCTCTTGACTGGCTTGTAAAAGTGTTTTGAGATGCCCCTTCCATTTACTACTAAGGATGGTCACATGCACAGTGACCACCTATTTTCTTTTTAGACACCTCCCTTCTAGGATTTACAATTCATAGGACTTTATGCTCTTCTGCAGAAACTGATCTATTTATTGGAACATTTTTGAAGCAGAACATTTATCTCCATGGGCTACTTAGAAATCTACAGAACAAGATGTTTTATGAACAGCATTTTTCAGTGTTGCAAAAGAAGCAGCAGAAGCACTTCATTATTACAGTTGTCTTTGTGGCTAACATCTGAAGTATTTCAGGTTTATTCTTTTTAGTGTGGTGACTCCTAGATTTAGAATGACCAAACATTTCCCCCCAACCTGTTTTACAGTTATCTTAAAGAATGAAAACATGGTATCTCCTTTGAACACACTGTACATGTAATCCATGGCAACAGTGGCAACTAATGGTTGGGCCTTTGGAGATTGAGATGGGTACCATTTGTATTTATAAATTGAAAAAACACTTTGCTTCCTAGATTTTAATGCCAAAGGGCCTTATGGGGTGCAAGTGGTAACCAAGTGTTGCATAGGTCTTGTGCTGGCCCTCTGCATGGGCATGAATTTCACCCACTGTGACTACAATGGGTGAATAAGGGAAACAGAATTTGGCCCGTCATTCATGTTGGGTAGGTAGATGTGGTGACAGATTTTCCTTTTCTAGTCTGTCACTGTGTAAGCAGTACCTAAGATTCCAGGTACAGAAGGTGATATCTATGCATTCAGCCAGTTCAGAGAAGGCAAAGCAGGAAGAATAAATTGTTTGACATTTTAGTCTTAGAAAACTGAGGAGAGAGTCTTTCCCCCGCTGCAACCCCTGTACACTACTCCAGTGGCAGACAGGGGCTGGAAAGGCACCAATAGGTTAGCATAAGCTCACCTTTAGCCCCTCTTCCTTTGGGGTGTGCATTCTCCCGGGAGGCATAGCATTAAATTAGACCACTGGTTTACTTTAAACTCTAAAAAAGTAATTCTTAGTCTCAGTTTTGTGTTTCTTTCTTCTCTAGGGCTTCCCCCTCATATATGGTTGATGGCTTGAGGCCATTGACTCTCACTAGAAGGGTATCAGTGTGATTCCCTAGGTATCTGAATGTGGAGCTTTGTTGATTTAGAGATCAGCTGCTAGGGAAAGTTGATAGAACTAAACAGTAAACAGCTCTCTCCTCCCACCCCCTGTAGACTATTCTCTTGACATCTGTAACAATACAGGTCTCCTTCTCAGTACAAAACTGCTGTCTTTGGTATTAATGATTCCTTTCCATCTGGCTGACAATAGGAGTTTGAGCCTGCACTCGTTTTCGGATCCAAACTTTTGGACTTGACTGTGTATTCTCTCTTCTGAAAGGCACAGTTCCATGGGAAAACTTTGCCCATTCCATCTGTACAGCACAATCCCTGCAGAGAAAAATCTGCAAAGCAGCCAGTTGGTTAAAAAGTCAAACCATAAGTGTGCTTTATATTAAAATTCAAGAATACTTAGCACATCCAGGAATGAAGTTCTCAAAGCAGCCCCTAAAGATCATGAGACAATTCAATAGCCATATCCCATAGTATATGGGAAGTTCTTTTGTTATACTGGGATTTGTTTTTTGCCAGGAGGAATAGCAGGGATGAGAAAATGCAGAACACTTATACAAAGGCCAGGCCTTATTATACAGATTGGGCTCTGGAAGGATGTTGTGTAGGTCACATCTTTAGGGACAGTGGTGCAAGTGGAATCCATTTTGTACTGGTTCGGGGGGCGGGGGGCCCACGGAGGGCATGTGACCTCCTCACGACTCCTCCCTGTCCCACCCCCAGCCTGGGGCCCCCATGCTTTCCCTGTCCCCTCCCCATGATCCACTCCCCTTACTTGGGGAGGAGGGGCTCTGTCCTCCTCCCGCTGTGCCTTCAGAACTGCAGCAGTGAAAGGAGCAGAACATGGGGCCACCAGGTGGCCCCAAGCCTGCAGGTCCTCCAGTGTGGCTGTACCACCCCCAGCCTCACCCACCACCCTGTCCTCTGGTGGGGCTGCTGTACAGACGGAGGAGACTCTGCGTGGAAGGTTCTGGGGGTGATACATCTGCGCAGGAGGAGCTGCCAGCGTGGGGCCGCCCAATGACCCCACATTCTGCTGCTCCTCTTTCTGGTTCGCCGTGCCAGCTATAAATATCTTGCTGGTATGGCATACCATACCGCCCTACTTGCACTGCCATTTATGGATCATCTGCTGCAGGAGGAGTTAATGTTATTCCCACATCTTTTGTAGTGAATTTGCAGGCGGGGGTTTAAAAAGCATTGAACTGGGCATGAATGAATATTCTTCATAAAGCACTATTATTTATACCATTTTCTTCATGCTTAACAACACTAGTGCTCAGATCCTCAGCTATGCCTGGGATGTGCATGGCCTAGGTCAGGATGGGTGGCCTTTGCTCTCCTCTGAGCCTAGGATTGCTGTGAGATGGGACAATCCCCTGGCATCATTTAGGGCACCCAGAAGCTGCTTTAAATTATTTCAGCTGCCAATCATGCTAAATTGCCAATATGGCAACCTGGCATCATTGGACTATAGGGAAATCCTGAACACCACCGTCTTCCCAGCCATGTCCTCTTATGCTGGCATTAGGGAGAGAGTGGCAAAGAAGCCAGTCTGCTGGCTCTATGACATCCTAGGGTCCCTCTACACTGGGGTGGTCTTCCTGTAGCTGGCTATGCTGGCTTTACAGTTAAAATCCACCAGTACAGCAACACAAAGAGGCCACAGTGCATTAGTGAATCTGGTCTTTATGTGGATTATGTATTAATTCATGTCATGCTATGCTTTACACCTTATTTAATCTAATAAAAGGCACTGACTAAATTGCCAAATCAACTTGTTTAAGTGAGTTTTACACAGAAAAAATGTTTAATGGTAATAGATTTCTGTGAAGTTATACATGGAATATTTAGGGTGCTGTATCCTTGAACAGATCATCTACCCACTCAGAGTCAATTTCTGTATATAAAATGGGAATCGGTTCTTCCTTATTTACCTACCTCATTGGTGTAGTTAGAATTAACTGTTTAGTGTGTGCAGAGTAATTTGAAGTTGGAGGCACACACTTCCAAAGTGACTTGTGATTTTCGGTGCCTCAGTTTTCAGATGGCCAATGTGAAACTTATTAAAAAGGGGCCTGAGTGAGAAGGCAGCTGCATTGAGATAGACAGGATAGTCTAGTGTTTAGGGCCTATGCTAAGATTAGAGAGACCTGGGTTCAATTTCCCTGTTCTACCAATGTCTTCATTTGCGACCTTGGGCAAGTCACTAAACCTCTGTGTGCATCAGTTTCCCATAGTACCGCCCTGCCTCTCACAGGGGTATGTGAGAATAAATACACTGAAGATTGTGAGGTGTTCAGACACTACAGTAATGGGAGTCATAAAAGTACCTAAAATAGCTCACACTTTCTGAACATCTGGTCCTTGAAAGATATTGAAGGCTGGGCCAAAATCACTAGCCACTTTCAAAAATGTAGGCCATGAAGTACTACATAAGAGCTATGCATGGTGTCAAGTATCAGGGGGTAGCCGTGTTAGTCTGTATCTACAAAAACAACAAGGAGTCTGGTGGCACCTTAAAGACTAACAGATTTATTTGGGCATAAGCTTTCATGAGTAAAAACCTCACTTCTTCAGTTGCATCCGAAGAAATGAGGTTTTTACTCACGAAAGCTTATGCCCAAATAAATCTGTTAGTCTTTAAGGTGCCACCAGACTCCTTGTTGTTTACATAAGAGCTAATTATTCTTTTAAATAAATGTAGTGCTTGGTAGTTGGAGTTCCACCAAGAGGACCAGAGAGTCCTGTGGCGGATTAGATTGGGAACCAGTTCCTATTTATATACCACGGATTTGTACTTTCAATTCAACATGTTAAGTGTGAAAGTGTATAGTTTAGAAATAAGATGATGAGGGGGCCTTGTTCCCATTTACACTAAGGCTCTTTATGTCACTCTGCCAGGATAAAAATGGCCTTAACGTGAGTGTAAATGTAATTTACTCCATTATACGGCTCCTTTACATTGCTGGAATGGTGTAAAGTGACCTTTGTGTAAATGAGACTCAGGCCCAGTAGCTTTAGTTTCCTGGTTAGTTTTGTTTCCCAGAATATGATATTCCCCTGTTTTCTGTACACCTGCTATGGATCCAGAGGGGGCAGTTTCAATGAAGTGTTAGAAAAACAGAGGATACAGCCTCAGTTTGGTGAGTTTAGATGTTTATTTTAATTGTAGAGAGACGAGCAGGACTGTTTTTCCTCTTTGTTTCCTCAATGTACCACTCCACCCCTCCATCTTACGCCTTTCCACAGGCTCATTCAGGTGGATAGCACTTTGCAATTCCCTGCTGGGCTTCTGTACTAACATATTCTGGATATGACGTCCGAGACATTATGGGCTGAGTGTGGAGTGTTTTGGCACTCACACTCCTTTAATCTTTTTTTACATCTAAGGGTTTGTCTACATGTAAAACGTTACAGTGGCACAGCTGTGCTGCTGTAGCACTTCAGCGTAGACACTATCTGGGTGGATGGGAGGGATTCTTCTGGCAGCATAGGTAATCCACATCCCTGAGAGGTGGTAGGTAGGTTGATGGAAGAATTCTTCCCATTTTTCCATCGACCTAATGATGTCTACATGGTTGGCTTAACTATGCTGCTCAGGGTATGGACTACCCCTGAGTGATGTAGTGTGGCTGATCTAATATTCTCGGGCAGACCAGGCCTCAGGGTGCCTGTACATTACTCCTCTGGGTCCCTTTTGCTTCAACAACTGTATGATTTCAGTCCTTAGTAACTACATATTCCAGTTGGATTTTCCTACAGCAACCTATATACCGATTTGTTTCAGCACAAACTGTATAGCTTAGAATTAACAGCACTTTCTGGCTATCTAGTCATGCGATCACAATGTTTCACACAACATGTGTGTGAAACAAAATGTAAATGAAAATTTATAATCTGTATGTTTAAAATAAACAGTAAAAATATTTACTTTATTATTACTTAATTCTCTATGAATCTTTGTTTCAGTTTTCACAGATGAGAGGAAGAAAAGGTTACCATTTCAGCTCTGAGCTGTCTTCAAAAAACTTTGAGTGAATGTGGTCCACAGGATGTGATAAATAAAATCCAACACAGTTAGGCCAATATAAACTTTGCAAAAATGAAACCTTTCATATTGTTGGAATCATCCCTAAAGCAGCTTTCCAAAAGTTCCAGGGAACAGTATTATATATGTCTGATTAACCCTCGAAGGGGCAGCAAGAGCTCTGTAAACTGATCACATGTATTGCTGCTAAGGTCTCTATAGTGCTCTAATTTTTATTCTGTTTTTAAATCTGTATTAGAAAGTCTTGAAAAGAACAAAAAATGCAGGATAAATGTAGATACTCTCCCCCCCCCCCCCCCCCGAGTTAAAAAGTTTGAGTCTGCATCCAGATAGAAACTTCCCCTATATCTACCCATCTTAGCACACCTCATTCCTCAGAGTTGCATCTGATTGCCTCCAGAATATCTGAGCACCTGATTTTGTGAGGGGGACAAGTAGGAATGGAATTTTAATCTCTTGTGGAGAAATGAGTTGCTTTGAAGTTCAGATCTGAACTTTTCCAAAGATTGGTTATGATGAAATACAGGATTTTGGTTTGGTTTTACATCTAGTAAGTAACACACATAGAACCTAAAATGCTTCTGCAAAATAGAAAACATTATTGCACTCAGTTTCAATGAAACATATACCTTAAGGAAATCAGATGTGAGGTGCCTTACTTATTTAAAACAGCCTAGTATTTGAAATATTGAGAAATCAATTGAAGATATCAGTGAACTGAGACTCTGTCATACTAAACATGCTATACTCATTTTATCTGAAATGATAATGGGTCACATTCATTTCTGATGGTTACTCCACTGAAGTAAACTACAGAATGAATTTGGCCCTTTCGTCCTGAAGCTGCAAAAGCATTCCTTTCATTTCTTTGGCCTGGTTTTTTATCATAGGAACATTTGGAGCTTTCCATTTTCAGAAGAGTTAACTTTTTGGCAATCAGTATAGGTCTTCAGAGCCAGCCTTTATAAAAGTTCAAATTACTCAGGAGTGAAAAATAAGCAGAGTGTATAAAGGAGGATCATACTGGAGAAGGAAACTCAGCACTAAATGAATCCTACTGATGGTTCCTTCCCCAAAAGGGCTGATTCTATCACACTCCCAGACCATATGTGCTAATGTTCTAGGAACAGTGTTGAATCACCAGCATTAGCTTTAGCACCAGGACTAAACATTTTTTCTGGATTTCAATAGTCTCAGAAGATCGTTTTCTGCTGGAATAGCTGTAACCTTAGATTTTTTTTTTTAATGCTAGAAAAATGTTATTCTACTGTGGTTGAAAAATAGTGTAATTAAAATCATTGTTCCAAAGCCTTCATAGGAAAATAAGAACATATACTACTTCTGAGTATAGGTGGGAATAGATATCAGAAACTCTCCCACTTAGCTAATGTTAACGTATGTTTAGTTTTCTGTGTACTACTCTTTTAGAAGCAGTTTGGCTAGTGGGTTAAAGCTTCCTTCTTTCTTTGTGGTTAAGAGTGTGGGAGGGGAGGCTTTAATTTAACAATTATGTATCTGTAGTGAGTCGGTGTGGCTCCCCTCCTGTCCAGAAGAGGGAGCCCACGTGCCGGCACCGGAGTGGGTGGAACCACCACCGCCTGTCCCCGCCCCCCGGAAGTCAAGGGGCGGGACAGGAAGTATAAAGGCCAGCCGCCAGAGCTCAGTTGGGTCTCAGCCACCACAGGGAGCAGACGTGCGGCCGGTAGCTCCTGGCCAGGAGACCGTCGAAGACCGGGGCTTGGACCCTGGCTGGCCTGAGCTACCCCGGGCCCACTACGAGGAGGAGCCGCCGGAGCCCGTTCACGCCCGCCACTGGGAGAACCCCTGGGAACCGGACCCCACTAACCCTGAGGGTGAGACTGGACCTGAACCCCTTCACCCCTGCTGCTATCCAGAGGAGCCGCCTGAGGACCATTGGCCGGACTTCCCGGCAGAGCTACCAGACTTGCCGCCGAGCCCGGGCAGAGAGGAGCCCATGGAGATGGACTGGCCCGATCCCGGCGTAACGAACGAGGTAGGCTGTGAGGGGGATCACGGAAGTAGCCCGGGGATAGCCGACCCCGGTCCGGCTGCAACTGAGTGTGAGCCTATGTCAGTGTGTTGCGGTCTGGATACCCCACTGACCAGCAGCGGCAGCAACCGCTGTTAGGGCCCCGGGCTGGAACGCAGTGGAGTGGGTGGGCCTGCGTTCCCCCCTGCCACCCCCTGCACGGGTGGCAGGCTTCCCCCTCACCCAACGCTCGGCTACAGCAAGCCTAGGCGTACCTTTAAACTACTTGCTCGCTCAGCCCCTGCAACAAGGGCCTGAGCCTTACTGTGTTTGCCCCGCCCTGATCCAGGGCCTGGGCTTTGAACTATTTGCTCGCTCAGCCCCTGCAACAAGGGCCTGAGCCTTACTGTGTTTGCCCCGCCCTGATCCAGGGCCTGGGCTTTGAACTATTTGCTCGCTCAGCCCCTGCAACAAGGGCCTGAGCCTTACTGTGTTTGCCCCGCCCTGATCCAGGGCCTGGGCTTTGAACTATTTGCTCGCTCAGCCCCTGCAACAAGGGCCTGAGCCTTACTGTGTTTGCCCCGCCCTGATCCAGGGCCTGGGCTTTGAACTATTTGCTCGCTCAGCCCCTGCAACAAGGGCCAGAGCCTAACTGTGTTTGCCCCGCCCTGATCCAGGGCCTGGGCTCTGAACTATTTGCTCGCTCAGCCCCTGCAAACAAGGGCCTGAGCCTAACTGTGTTTGCCCCGCCCTGCTCCAGGGCCTGGGCTCTGAACTATTTGCTCGCTCAGCCCCTGCAGTCAAGGGCCTGAGCTTTAACTGTGTTTGCCCCGCCCTGATCCAGGGCCTGGGCTCTGAACTATTTGCTCGCTCAGCCCCTGCAAACAAGGGCCTGAGCCTAACTGTGTTTGCCCCGCCCTGCTCCAGGGCCTGGGCTCTGAACTATTTGCTCGCTCAGCCCCTGCAGTCAAGGGCCTGAGCTTTAACTGTGTTTGCCCCGCCCTGATCCAGGGCCTGGGCTCTGAACTATTTGTTCGCTCAGCCCCTGCAAACAAGGGCCTGAGCCTAACTGTGTTTGCCCCGCCCTGATCCAGGGCCTGGGCTCTGAACTATTTGCTCGCTCAGCCCCTGCAAACAAGGGCCTGAGCCTAACTGTGTTTGCCCCGCCCTGATCCAGGGCCTGGGCTCTGAACTATTCGCTCGCTCAGCCCCTGCAGTCAAGGGCCTGAGCTTTAACTGTGGTTGCTCCGACTCTGCACTAAAGAGCCGGAGTTTCGGGACTAACTGACTACTTGTTCCCACAGTAGTGAGTCGGTGTGGCTCCCCTCCTGTCCGGAAGGGTCGAGCCCCGGCTAGGACCTACTACATTTGGCGCCCAACGTGGGGCACGAGCCCCTGCCCCTGTGAGAAGGGGCTAGAGGGGGAGTGGCAGTTGCCCCCCCCCCGTTCTAAGGAATGGATATGGAGCGGCTGTTTCAGCTGCTCACGGAGAGCCAGGAGCGGCAGCAGACGGCCCAGCTGCAGCAGCAACAGCAACAGCAGGCCGCTCAGCTCGCACAGCAACAGCAGCGAGATGCCGCCCAACTCCAGTTGCAGCAGGAGCAGCACACAGCCCAGCTCGAGCAACAGCAACAGCTGGTGCGGCAGTTGGGAGTCCAGCTGCAGCAGCTGCTGGTCACGCTCCCTCGCCCCGCACCGGGGCCGGCAGGGGAGGCTGCGGAGATGCCGCGGTTAGCTGCCCCCCTTCGCTTGACTAAGATGAGCCCAGACGACGACCCGGAGGCATTCCTGGTCACGTTCGAGCGGGTAGCCCTCGTCGCCGGGTGGCCCAGGGACCAGTGGGCTACCCTCTTAGCCCCCTACCTGACGGGGGCGGCCCAGGTGGCCTATCGTGGATTGGCGGCTGAGGAAGCACGGGACTACGACCTGGTGAAGGCCGCGATATTGGACGCCCTCGACGTCAGTCCCGAGACTTTCCGACAAAGGTTTCGGGGCCAGACTTACCCCACCGGGGCCCGACCGCGGGTAGTGGCCCAAACCTTAAAAGAAGCTTGCCGACGGTGGCTACAGCCCGGCACCCGGACGGCGGAGGAGGTAACCGAGCAGGTGGTGTTGGAACAGTTCGTGCACACCCTACCCTCCCGAGGGCGCGCCTGGGTGCTTCGCCACCGGCCGACGGCGCTGGCCCAGGCGGTGTCACTAATGGAGGACTTCCTGGCCGCCGAAGATGCAGTAGGGCCCACCTTCCGCCGCCCCGGGCCCGAACCAGTCCGCGGCGAAAAGAAAGGGGAAACCCCGAGCGGACCACGACACCCCGCACCGAGGCCCGACCCCCGCCGCGAGATCCGGACCCGGCACGCGGACCCGACTCCTCGGACCGGACCAGTGGCCCCGGGCCAGGGGCCCCCAAGGGCTCGGCGAAGCCCCCCCCGGAGCGGACGACCTGAACTCGGACCCTGCTTCAGTTGTGGGAAGATGGGGCACCTCCGGCGAGACTGTCCGGAGATGGATTGCAGCTATGGGCAAGTGTGGGCGGGCCACACTCGAGCCAGGCCAGCCATGAACCCCAAGCTGACCGTCCCGGCGGCCGTCGGAGGGCGGACTACGCGGGCCTTGATCGACTCGGGTTGTGGTCAGACGTTGGTCCGTAAGGACCTGGTACCGCCGGGTGATACCCGCCTCGGATGTATTCATCTGCAATGCATCCATGGGGACGTCCGACCATACCCCAGCGCCCGGGTCCCCCTAACCATCGCGGGGATCACCCGACACCTGGTGGTTGGGGTAGCTCCCCATCTTGCATACCCTGTGATCCTTGGTCGGGACTGGCCGGCCTTTGAGGAAGTCCTACGGTCCACGCCGGCCCTGGGGGCTGATCGGTTGGGGTCCTCCTCCGAGACCCCCGAGCAGGGTCCGGCGACCGAGATAGACGACACGGACGCAGCGGGACCGCCACCGGAGCCGGCCCCTCAGCCCCGCTTCGATACCGATTTCTGTCGGGACCAGCGAGAGGACCCCACCCTTAGCCGCTTTTACGAGCAGCTCGCGGCAGTAGATGGGAGTGTTGTGGACCCCCAGCGGGCCACCCTGTGGCCCCATTTTGAGCTGCGCCGGGACCGGCTCTATCGCCTGGACCGTGACCCCCGCACCCAGGAACCACAAACCCAACTGTTAGTGCCCCTGTGTCACCGGAGGGCGGTAATGAAGTTGGCCCACGATGTGCCAGCCGCCGGGCACCTGGGGCGAGAGAAGACCCTCGCTCGAATCCTGGCGCGCTTCTTTTGGCCAGGAATCTCTCAGGAGGTGAAAGAATATTGCGCCTCCTGTCCAGAGTGTCAGAGGGTCGCCCCGCCTGGGATCCCCAAGGCACCCCTGGTCCCCATGCCAGTGATGGAGACGCCCTTTGAACGGGTCGCCATGGACCTCGTGGGCCCCCTCCCGAAAAGTGCCGCGGGGTTTCAATACATCCTGGTCTTGGTGGACTATGCCTCTCGGTTCCCCGAAGCCATCCCCCTGCGAAGTATTACCGCCCGGTCTATCGCGGGGGAATTGCTGAAAATCTTCGCCCGAGTAGGACTGCCTAGAGAGATACTGACCGACCAAGGAACGAACTTCACGTCCCAATTGTTGCGACAGGTCTGTGCCCTCTTAGGCATCAAACAACTCCGGACGTCCGTGTACCACCCGCAGACGGACGGGTTGGTGGAGCGGTTTAACCGCACTTTGAAAAGCATGTTGCAGAAATTCCCCGCAGAGGACCTCCGCCACTGGGACCAATTCCTTCCACCCTTGCTGCTAGCCATCCGAGAAGTCCCGCAGACCTCAACAAAATTTTCCCCTTTCGAGCTGCTGTATGGACGCAGACCGCGGGGCCTCTTAGACCTGATGAGAGAGACCTGGGAACAGTCAGCATCCCCGGCCCAGGGCCTCCTGAAATATGTCATCCAGTTACAGGAGTACCTTGCCCAGGCCGGTGCCCTGGCCCGCGAAAATTTGAAGACGGCGCAGGAACGGCAGAAACGGACCTACGATCAGGGAGCCCAAGTCCGGGAGTTCCAACCAGGAGACCGTGTCCTACTCCTCCTCCCGTCTAGTGAGTCAAAATTGTTAGCCCGGTGGCAGGGACCTTACGAAGTCGTGCGTAAGGTCGGTCCCGTCACCTACGAGGTGCGGCAACCGGACAAGCGGAAGGGAACCCAGCGGTATCACGTCAACCTGCTGAAACGGTGGCAGGACCGGGAGGGCCTCTTGATCAACCCATGCCCGCCCGAGCCGGAATTGGGACCCCAGGTACCCTCGATGGATGACCCCCCGGCACCCCAATTAGGACAATCGCTCACAGAAGAGCAATGTAAACAGACTAACTGCCTGCTGCAAACCTTTAAGCGAACCTTCACGGCCGTACCGGGCCACACGTCCCTGGTCAAACACTCCATCCAGACCGAGCCGGGAAAGGTGGTTCGAGAGACGACCCGGCCCCTGCCCTATCGGATGCGGGGTGCGGTCGAGGAGGAAGTAAGAGCCATGCTGGCTCTGGGCGTCATCGAACCATCCCAGAGCGAGTGGCGTAGTCCGGTGGTCCTGGTGCCCAAGCCGGACGGTACCCGCCGCTTCTGCGTCGACTTTCGGAGGGTAAACGCCATCTCACGCTTCGATGCCTACCCAATGCCCCGTGTAGACGAGTTACTGGGCCGCCTGGGGGAGGCCCAGTATATCACCACCTTGGATCTGAGCAAAGGCTACTGGCAGATCCCCCTCGAGGAGACCTCAAAAGAGAAGACCGCCTTTGCCACTCCAACGGGGCTGTACCAATTCACACGGATGCCATTCACTCCATGGAGCCCCGGCCACCTTCCAGCGGCTGATGGACCAACTTCTGCAGCCCCATCAGGACTATGCGGCGGCGTACCTAGACGACGTGGTCATCTATAGCCGCGGCTGGGAGGATCATCTGCCCCGGGTTGCGGCAGTCCTAAGGTCCCTACGACAGGCGGGCCTGACCGCCAACCCCAAAAAGTGCCGGATTGCCTGGCAAGAGACCAACTACCTTGGCTATACCGTCGGGGGCGGGCGGGTCAAGCCCCTCGTCGGGAAAGTCCAGGCCCTCCTGGACTGTCCCACCCCATCGACCAAACGGCACGTTCGGCAGTTCCTGGGCCTCGTTGGGTATTACAGACGGTTCATCCCCCAGTTCGCGACCATCGCAGCACCTTTAACTGGGCTTCTGACGAAGGACAGCCCCCGGCAGGTACGATGGTCCCCCGAATGTGAGGCGGCCTTCCGGACACTGCAGAAGTGCCTCTGCCAGGAGCCGGTTCTCTATAGCCCGGACTTTAAACGCCCATTCATCTTGCAGACCGACGCCTCCGGCGTAGGATTAGGGGCAGTCCTGTCCCAAGAAGTGGAGGGAAAGGACCACCCCGTAGTATATCTCAGCCGGAAGCTGTTCCCCCGTGAGAGGAATTACGCAGTGGTGGAAAAAGAGGCCCTCGCGGTGAAGTGGGCCTGCGATGCCCTGCGCTTCTACCTCCTCGGGGCCCCATTCACCCTCGTCACAGACCACGCCCCCCTCCGGTGGCTAATGCGGATGAAAGATAATAATGCCCGCATTATGCGGTGGTACCTCGCCTTACAACCCTACGCATTTACGGTCCAGCATCGAGCTGGTAAGGACCATACGAATGCGGACTTCCTATCCCGCATGGGGGAGATGGCAGGACCTGGCCCCGACAGGCGGGAGCCAGTCTTAAGGGGGGGGGTGTGTAGTGAGTCGGTGTGGCTCCCCTCCTGTCCAGAAGAGGGAGCCCACGTGCCGGCACCGGAGTGGGTGGAACCACCACCGCCTGTCCCCGCCCCCCGGAAGTCAAGGGGCGGGACAGGAAGTATAAAGGCCAGCCGCCAGAGCTCAGTTGGGTCTCAGCCACCACAGGGAGCAGACGTGCGGCCGGTAGCTCCTGGCCAGGAGACCGTCGAAGACCGGGGCTTGGACCCTGGCTGGCCTGAGCTACCCCGGGCCCACTACGAGGAGGAGCCGCCGGAGCCCGTTCACGCCCGCCACTGGGAGAACCCCTGGGAACCGGACCCCACTAACCCTGAGGGTGAGACTGGACCTGAACCCCTTCACCCCTGCTGCTATCCAGAGGAGCCGCCTGAGGACCATTGGCCGGACTTCCCGGCAGAGCTACCAGACTTGCCGCCGAGCCCGGGCAGAGAGGAGCCCATGGAGATGGACTGGCCCGATCCCGGCGTAACGAACGAGGTAGGCTGTGAGGGGGATCACGGAAGTAGCCCGGGGATAGCCGACCCCGGTCCGGCTGCAACTGAGTGTGAGCCTATGTCAGTGTGTTGCGGTCTGGATACCCCACTGACCAGCAGCGGCAGCAACCGCTGTTAGGGCCCCGGGCTGGAACGCAGTGGAGTGGGTGGGCCTGCGTTCCCCCCTGCCACCCCCTGCACGGGTGGCAGGCTTCCCCCTCACCCAACGCTCGGCTACAGCAAGCCTAGGCGTACCTTTAAACTACTTGCTCGCTCAGCCCCTGCAACAAGGGCCTGAGCCTTACTGTGTTTGCCCCGCCCTGATCCAGGGCCTGGGCTTTGAACTATTTGCTCGCTCAGCCCCTGCAACAAGGGCCTGAGCCTAACTGTGTTTGCCCCGCCCTGATCCAGGGCCTGGGCTCTGAACTATTTGCTCGCTCAGCCCCTGCAAACAAGGGCCTGAGCCTAACTGTGTTTGCCCCGCCCTGCTCCAGGGCCTGGGCTCTGAACTATTTGCTCGCTCAGCCCCTGCAGTCAAGGGCCTGAGCTTTAACTGTGTTTGCCCCGCCCTGATCCAGGGCCTGGGCTCTGAACTATTTGCTCGCTCAGCCCCTGCAAACAAGGGCCTGAGCCTAACTGTGTTTGCCCCGCCCTGCTCCAGGGCCTGGGCTCTGAACTATTTGCTCGCTCAGCCCCTGCAGTCAAGGGCCTGAGCTTTAACTGTGTTTGCCCCGCCCTGATCCAGGGCCTGGGCTCTGAACTATTTGTTCGCTCAGCCCCTGCAAACAAGGGCCTGAGCCTAACTGTGTTTGCCCCGCCCTGATCCAGGGCCTGGGCTCTGAACTATTTGCTCGCTCAGCCCCTGCAAACAAGGGCCTGAGCCTAACTGTGTTTGCCCCGCCCTGATCCAGGGCCTGGGCTCTGAACTATTCGCTCGCTCAGCCCCTGCAGTCAAGGGCCTGAGCTTTAACTGTGGTTGCTCCGACTCTGCACTAAAGAGCCGGAGTTTCGGGACTAACTGACTACTTGTTCCCACAGTAGTGAGTCGGTGTGGCTCCCCTCCTGTCCGGAAGGGTCGAGCCCCGGCTAGGACCTACTACAGTATCCTTTCCCAAAGGGCATTTTGCTGAGTTTTGAAGTTTTCCCCCACTTGGTAATTTAGTGACTGAACTGACATCATTGTTGGTTTATTGGCCTGAAGCAAAAGACATCAATAAGAGAATGAGTTATCTTCTCTACATTTGCAATTTTCTTTCCATCCATGCAAATGGTGGATGGACTATAGTGCATGGTTCTGTTTAAAACTAAGCCTGTGGTTTAATATCACTGTGTGGGAATATGATCTGTTGTATGCGATATGTTGCACAATATATTGAACATACAACTCCATTGCTTTGTTTTTGGAGATGTTAAAACTGGGCAGGCAATTTAAAAAAATATGAATGAATTACCAGTATTCATCGAGCAGAGTATCTTTCAACAATGTTTTAGAGGGATTGATCTGAACACATTGCATATTTTTGTACTTTATGACAGTCATAACATGAGCTACATTACTTAAAAAACTAGTAATAAACCAGGGAGATGAGCAATAAAAGTCTACCAAGTTTGGGATTATTGCATAGAAAAGGTCAGCTAGGTATCTCTCTTCCAGGCACACAACTAATGATTAAACTGCTGATCATCATGGCAACTACAACCCACACCTGTTTGCCAACATAGAATTTACTGGGCAAGGTTCTGTGGCCCATGTTATGCAATAGGTCAGATTAGATCATCATAATGGGCCCTTCTGGCTTTATAATCTATAAAACATCTCTTTGAAAACACAGGTATCCAACACAATCTATTTCAGTGCCTACCAGTAAGGTCCATCAATCATTGCCTCTTGGTTGCCACCTCTTCCTTGTACAAATCCTATCAAATTGTTCCTCTGCCTTTCCAAGAAATCATATGACTTTTACAAAGAAAATGGTCAAATGAATGTATGAGTATATCTACACAGCAGCAGAGAGGGTGACTCTCAACATAGACAGATACATGGGTACGTACTCGGGTGGCTAGCCTGAGCTGCCACCTGTTCCACTGTGGCCACACTGCTATTTTTAGCATCAAGCTCAAGCAGAGTTAGTGTGTGTCTATCCACGCTGGAAAGCACCCTCCCAGTTGCTGTGGGGACATATCCTAGGTGGCTTCCAACAAATTCACAAAGGATCTCCAGTGTAAAAATAGTGGAACAAGCACAGCCAATCCCCAAAGTCTTTTGTCTCTCCTCAGCTCCGTTTTGGAGAACACTTTAACTTTTGTAACCTGGAAGAAAAAGCTTCTAAGACCTCAGTGAACACTGTCTCATATTTATGAGACTCAGAAGATAAGGATGAAGATGTGTCTGAAACGTTCTGCTCCTCTTATGTCTGAATAGAATATGTGAAGAGCAAACAGCAATCAAGAGAATTACAAGGAGGATAAAGACAACAGAAATATCTCACAAAAAGAGCTGAACAAATCCTCTAGTAAAAAAATTCATAACTTTTTCTCAGCTCTGACTCATGTTCACAGTGTGGTCATGTACTGAAATACAAGCTGTTGTGTATTGCAATCCTGCTAAGTTGGGAACCACAATACTGCAGATCCAAAAAATATTCTTCAGACTTATTACTCGTTATTATTGTTACTGCAAAAAAAAAAAATCTGCAAAAGTAGAAAAGAACAGTACACACATTGAGGGCCAAATTTTGCCCTGGATGGGAACATGGGATTCACATTAAAGAATAGTGGAATCAAATATGTAACATCTGAGGGAATAATTTGGTCCCCAAAGAGAAAGAGGTTGTTCCTTATATTGAATATATCCCTTTGGCATAAATATGACGTGAAATAGACCACAGCCAGGAATACAAAAATTTGCTTGGCCAACACGTGTGTGCAAGATGTAGGAGGGTTATTGGTAACTGCTCTGCCTCACACCAACAGGAGCCAAGATACAAAAATGTAAATTATAAGAAATTTTATAAGCAGGCCCAAATTGCTTTCAACACAAATAGAAAGCAAAGTAATATTACATATTTTAATGAGGGTAGCTCTTGATTCTCAGAATTTATGCAATACTGAAGACACTGGATCAGACTTTGCCCTCGGTTACACTGGTGTAAAGCTGGAGTAGCTCCATTGATTTTGGCAGACTGTTGGGGAATTTACAAGTCAAATGGAACATTCAGCCTTGCATTGTTTATTGTCTTGTAATCCCAATTATGCATGAGGATGTCAAAGTTGATATCTTGGCAATTTTGAAGCAGGTTGGAAGAGAATAATTTTATTACAAACAAAAGGACCAGACCAGACCAGTGCAGGTCAGAAAAAAAAAATCAATATTTCCAAAGTCTCATTGGCTCTCTGGCTGATAAAAATCAAGCACAGTAGTTTGGAGTGACTACAACTATGCATGGATGACTGAGCTGAAGTGGGTTGGATTTTGGTGAAGGCATGGCCAAGATGAGGGCATATTTTGACAATGGTCTGGAGTTGCTGAAAGGTAAATTTACAGATGAGGAAGGTTCAAGGAATTTAGGAAAAAGAGAACATTTCAGGAACAAGGATGACTGAAAAAATCTGTTCCTTGGATTAAAGTAATGGTCTCATATAAGGAGGGTGTGACATTCTAATCAAGAGATGTGGGATAAAGTAAATGACAACTACAGCAGAGACATTTCTTCTTTAAACCATTTGATATTGGAGACTCATAAAATAGTCAGGAGCCCACAGAGTCAAGAGAGAGAAACAGATGGGTGTAAAAAGATCAGAGTCTGAGCTGAGAGAGAAAGAAAACATATATTTGGACATTTTTAATAATGAAAGAATTGTTGGTCTGTGACAGCATAAAAAGGGATGTGGTGCAAACTACTGTTCTTGCAATAAGTTGGTTTCATTGTACTTCAGAAATTTAGTAGATTTTTTTATATTTTAAATTATATATTTTTTCTTTTAAACAGAGGTTATTTCATTGTATGGGAGCAATTGTGCTATTGAAATGTGTTACCAAAAAACCAAAGAATTTGAAATTCCATATGGAAAGTAAATCAAGGAGAGCCTTTTTGAAATAGAAACATGGGATTGTAGGAATATTTAAAAGAAAGGAATTGTATCAAGGCTAGGCCTTATGGGCCTGGGAACTTTTACCACATTAACCTGAGAAATTCATTTACAGGCTGCATTGTGATTATGTTTCTGTTGAGCTTTTTCTGGTATTGCTGAATTTTAACCACCCCTTTTCTTTAAACATTTCTGACCAAATTGTTTTCCTCCTGCTTAACTTCAATCCACAATATCTTGTTTTAAAATTAACTAAGATTCCAAACAGCTGATTGGCAACAGTCTCCTCCTTTCCTTCCAGGATCATATAGGCCTCTAAGATATTCTTCCAATGTCATTTTTTCTAAGCTATACTGTATAAGCCAAGTCCAGCTTATGATTTCAAAAAACATAGACATCTTCCCTATATTTTTATAGTTGCCTTTGCAATATCCTTGTTAAATGCGTGACTGCCATCTCATGCAATATTCCAAATTACTATTCACCTGTGCTTTACCGAGTGCCAGACTAATTTCCCATATGCGCACACCACAAGTAGACTGTATGCATCGTTGGCTGAAAAACAGTTTCCTTTCATATAATAATCACCATGAATTTGTGGTCCTTTCCATGTGTCCTAGCTGTACTCTTTGGCACATTGTGTTTATTATAGGGGCTTCCTTGGCCAGTACTTTAATCCTCTCAAACCATTTTGGATTTCCAAAATCGGCTCCACCCTGTGTGTTTGCAGCTCATTTTCCCCAGTGTTTGAGTCATCAGAAAATATAACCACCTGTGAATTTATACCTCTCCTAGGTCATGCAAGGTGAAAAATATTGGGGGTATAGTATTGTACTACCTTACTTCTCAATTTATTTATCAGCGATTAAGGGTCTAATCCCGTGAGGTGCCTTGAGAAGTGCTAAGTGTCCCTCATTTTGGGAGATTTAAGAGCACTCAGGGTCAAATTGTCAATGGGGGTGCTGAAAGTGAGGCACTTAGGAACATAGAATTGCCATACAAGAGCAGACCCAATGATTCTTATAATTCAGTATCCCCTTTTAGGGCATGGCTACACTAGAGAGTTTACTGATGCAACTGTGCCGTTGTAAGCTCTCTAATGTAGACACTCTAAGCAGATGGGAGAGAGCTTTCCCATTGGCTTAACTACTCCAGCCCCCGTGAGTGGCAGAAGCTATGTCGGTGGGACTGGCGCTTATGTCGGCGTAACTTATGTCGCTCAGGGGGGTGATTTATTCCTCCCCACCGAGTTACGTAAATTATGCCAACATAAGCTTATAAACATAGCCTTAGACCCTAATTCAGGGAAATAGCACTAACTAGGAAAGCCCTTAAGGACACACACTTCATACAATCAATTGGATTTAAGCACATTCTTAAAGTTAAGCACATGCGTTCCTAACGTGCTTTCCTAAATTGGGCCTCTGACAATGGCAGATACCAGATACTTCAAAGGACCATGCAAGAAACAACATAGGAGGGTGGTGAAGCACTGGAATGGGTTTCCTTGGGAAGTGGTGGAATCTCCTTCCTTAGAGGTTTTTAAGGGCAGGCTTGACAAAACCCTGGCTGTGATGATTTAGTTGAGCAGGGGGTTGGACTAGTTGACCTCCTGAGGCCCTTCCAACCCTGATATTCTATGATTCTATGATTCTAAACCTCACAGTGGACAATTCTGTAATAATCTCCCCTTTGGGGAAGTTTCTTCCAACTTCAAATACTTAGTAGTTTGTTTATGCCTGAGGCATGAGACTTTATACCACTTATGAAAATTGATCCTATCTTGTGTAATCAGAACATCCACACTTACATATCTTTTTTGAATGCTTCTCAGCTTGGAGCCCTGGTCTACACTACAAAGTTAGTTGGGGGTATAGAAAACCACACCTGAGTGATGCAGTTATAATGACTGAACTCCTGGTGTAGACAGCACTATGTTGATGGGAGGGGGAGGTGGAGTACCTATGCTGACAGGAGAATCTTTCCCATCAGCCTAGGTAGCATCTTCAATAAGTGTGACAGCATCGCAGCTGCACCGCTGGAAGTGTAGACAAGCCCTTAGTCTGTTATAACTTTTAGCAATGAAATTCACAAGTTAATAAGAAATACTTTTTAAACTATGCATTATCAGTTAATAACTGAATGCTTTTCAGATGCATTGGCTAGCCTCTTATTCTGGTATGATAATCTTTATTCTAGAAATCTTAAGTCTGTTGTTACAATTTAAGCACCTAAAAACCTGTCTTTGGTAAACAATTACTTGTTTGGGGGGCATTTATATTCACATTTAGGTGCTCCAATGTGAAGCTAGGTGACCAGTTTTAGGCACCCAAGTTTGAAATGTGTATCCCTGCACCTCAGAGGGTATGTCTACAATGCTAAACAAACATCCCCCTCTCTCCCACAAAAATCCCAACAAACAAAAAACAATGAACCCATGGCAGCAAATCTCAGAGTTTGGTTCAACTGACTTGGTCTCATGCTACAGGGCTAAAAATAGCAGTGTAGATGTTCCCACTTGGGCTGGAGCCTGGGCTCTGAAACTCTGCCCCCTCACAGGCTCCAGCCCAAGCGGGAATATCTACACTGATATTTTTAGCCCTGCAGCTCAAGCCCAAGTCAGTTGACTCCGGGTCTGAGACTTGCTGCCGCAGGGTTTTTCTTTTTTTTATTTGCAGTGTAGACATACCCTTAGAATGCTCCCTGCACCTAGAAGTCCAGAATCACCACCCTGCTTGGCCCTGCACTGCACAATACTGACGCCAATGTTACATATTTATTAAAATTTGAACATCGGTGAGTCACAAGAATAAATACTTAGACTTTGTTAAACAGTCATTAAAAGTTAATCAGTATAAACATTAATATTTTTCTTGAGTTACTCAATATTTAGACTTGAATTCATGACAATGTCAATTAAATATAAAGACTATGCTTAGTTTTCACATTACTGAAATAGTTCTAGCTCCTGGCAGAGAGCTGGTAAGGGCATAAGGCCTTGATATGACTAAACTGAGACCCAGGCAAAAGAAGGGGGTGATTTATTGGCTTTGGTCCCAATCCTTCCCCAATTGATGTCAATGGCAAATCTCCTACTAACTTCAATGGAAGTTCAGACTTACATTTAAGTTGAAGAAGGCTGGCTCCATGAAGACAGAGCCCAATGAAGCCAGGACTGGGTTTTAATGGCTATCAGTGAGTTAAATTGCCACAGTGATAGCACTCTTTTATGCAGCAAATAACACATCTTGCCAGATTCTGAATAAGAGGCTGTGGTAGGTAACCACATAGTAATTCCATCCTGACTATGTAAATGGAATTGAGGATGAAAGAAAAGAGAAAAGAAAAGAGCTAATTACAAGACAACTCATATTTTCATTTGGTTTCAGTTTAGCAAGACGAGCTTACTTCTGACGTGACCTTTACAGTGGTGAAATTCTGCTTCCTACATGTCTTTCCATGTCATACTGTCCATCTGTCCTGTATTAGCAAGAACACCATATAGTCCCAGTAGCTTGCTCAGGAAAGGTTTCAACAAAGAGTGGAGATTTCAACAACAGATATATATACACACATACATATATAAATCCTTCTCCCTGCATAAAGCATCTGCCAATTCTTATAAGTGTCATATTTCTAGCTTTGCTTTATGAATGGAAATAAGAGAATTTGATTTAAATTGGGACATGACCTACTCTAATAAAGTATCCCCTTACTATCAGAAACTAGATAGTTCCTGCTTCAAATTGGGGTTGTGAGGATTTTTTAATTGAGGTTTGCAAAGCACTTCAAGACCCTTGGAGGAAAGAGTGTTAGAAATATAGAAAAGCAAAGTATTTACTGTGAGCTTATGCCACTGTCTGTGAAATAACCAAGGTGATACAGAAGTGTAACATGACTAAATAAGGGTGTGTTCATTTAATAGAGTGATATGTATCAGCACTATCTTTAATGACTCCATTTGCTCTGAGTGTCAATCTTTGGAATAGAATGGTGGTCTAGAATATCCATAAGTGAAAACTAAATCATCAAAACATACAGTGGAGCATTTAAGAAACTGCAGGAGTTGAGACGTTTCTCTCAAAAGTAGATAATTTTGGCTAAGATATTGTTATGTACTGGTGTGGCAGCATGAGATATACAAATGCTGCTTGAAATAAAAAGAGACAGACATTACTAAAACAGGCAAAAAGAGACTGAAGAATCAGGATATGATTATATCTATATGGATTGGAACTAATTGACAACTGAAACCACTTTCTGAAATCCAAACCGGCCTTTTTTTTTTGAGGTTCAGAAATGTTTGGTTTATTTTTCATTTTCATGCACCTCTGTCCTACCAGCAATGGAAATGGAAATGGCAAAATACTGCTGGAATGAAGCCATTCTAAAGAGAATCCCAACCCAACCAGACTCAAAGTATAGTTTTTTACATAATTGTATGTGAAAAATGGTTCTTGCGAGATTTCCTGCTCAGTTTTGTAGAACCAAGAGATACAGATAGCTCAGATAAGGTTTGGATAAGCATCCAAACTTTGGGGTTCTTACCTGAACTGATTCTTTGAACTTTCTGTGGTTTGCTCATTACTAGTGGTATACTCTTCCCTTTACATACATGCACTATTTCAGTTTAATGTTAAGGGGAGTTGTAGGCTAGTACTCAGAGGATGCCGGTAAATATTTACCTTCATTTCTTTATATGTGGTCATAATCTTTTTTCCAGAAACTTCATTTACTGAGGTAGAAAACTGTTCTATTCAACTTTAGGTTTACCACCACTCTAGATGAAGAATTTTGGCAATCCACCTGTCAGCAAAGCAAGTCCCTCTTCCATTCTAACTGGTGAAACTTTCTTCAGAGTCATGGTGCCTTGCTGAAATGTCATGATGCCATAGAGAGTCACCTTTCCAGTGTATGCCTAACAAGGTCCTTGGTAGCCACTGGGAGATGAGCATCAATAAAGGTGCTAAAAGGATTAAGTCTGAGGGAGCTGCATGCATATCCAAGGGCAAAGTTTGGCCCTGGTGTTCTGATTATTTTTTTTTACCAGAAATATGCAGGAATGATGCTGCCAAGTAACCTTTGCCCTATCATGGCTTTGAAGAGCTGCAAAACTGTGTTCTCCCTGTTTCACTGGCTAGTACCTTATTGGGAAAAGTTCACTTTTGTGTTGCCTAAGATTTGCAGTTACCTCCTGTTTGATAACAGGTGGTAAGGATCTTTTATCTAATTTTCAAGATACCTATGCACATGAAATGAAAGTATTTCATACAAGGTTTTATGCAGATGGAAATCAACTTGGGACTCTCAGTAACAGATTCTAGAATCACTAGATGTGCTGCTAATCCTGGGAAAGCACTTACAGCTTTAAATTGAGAGAATTCACTTTTTAGTTTGGAGAAAAATGACCTCTCTTTCCACTTCTCTTGCTTACTCTTTCACCCTGATTTTACCCTCTTGTAACTTTACTTCAGTGGAGTTACTCCAGTTTCCATGCGTCTAAGGAAAAGGAGAATCAGTCTCAACATCTCAGTTAAAAATATGAAAAGCAAACTTATGTCAGTGTTTCCACTTAGAAAAGCCTGAGAGATGTGGACTTGACTGAGCGATTGACCTTGCTGAAGAGAGGATGAGACCCCAGCATTAAGTCTGGGCTTAGGCTTTGGCTGGGGCTCTCTTTTGGGCTCTTGCAGGCTGGACCATTGACAGCAGGGGCAAAAAGAAAAGATAGGTTAGAAGAAAGAGGAACCAACTGTCCCAAATTGCTGTTTCCCAAGGAAAGGCAAACGGGATGGTTGGTTCCCCTTCCTCCTAATCTGTTAAGTGTTTTTTCCTCCCCTCCTCAAGCAATACTCAGCAGTCTAGTCTGCATTGCAGGGCAGGTTCATTGTTTCAGTGGCTTGAATGGGAGTCAACCATTCAGGAACAGGGAGAGGAAAAGGCCCTCAAGAACGTAGGAAAAAAGTGTTCTGCCCTAACTTCCTACTAGTTTCTTAAATTCTTGAGGGTTTTCCCTCTTCCCCACTTCTCAATGGTTTCATCCCCACCACAGGGCAGACAGGATCTATCTCCCCAGCTTGCCCATGAGGAACTGCTTCTGTGGGCAGACAGATTATAAAATTACAGTTACTGCACAGAGAGTAAAATGGCAAGCTAGAGAAAAGTAGATGCAAACCAGGGAATATTTCTGCCAAATGTTTGCAGCATATAAATGGAACGTGACATGTCTGATGATGTTACGCTTTTCACTGTGTACAACATTTTAGTTGACGATAAAATAATATCACCATGTAGAAGCCTCATTTCAGACAGAGGAGGAGAGAAAGCTTTATTCTGCTACACCCTGCTCATGAGAAAAATAGATGATTGTGCAGGAATTGTTTAATGTAAAAACAATGCAGTAAGGAACAAGATAAATAGTCCATTTTAATTTGGTGAAAGTGTTCATATCTGTACCAACCACTCCACTGGAAAACCCTATTCTATCTTCCTACCTAAAAGTAAACCTGAAATCTATTTGCTTACTGTAGAAGTTCAAGAATGTTTGTTGTTATACCCTAGTCAACCACTGATTCTTGGAATTTTCCAGAGTCAGATTATAACAAGTTTAAAAGTGAGTGAAAATTCTTTGCATCTTTCTTCAGGTATTCAATGAAACATTTTCTAGATCTTTATATGATGTTGTTTGGTTCATACGTCCACTAAAATATAGATTTATGGAATTTGATGGTGCTGTTTTGAATAAATAAAACTTTAGGCCCAAATTTTGCCCTCAAATACTCCTGTGCAACTCCCCATGGCTCTTACTGGTGTCCCAAAGGAGAAAAATATTGCCTTTTCAAACAGACTTGCTTGTTCTTAAAATCAAAGTTAATCTGTTTAGAACTAGTGCATCAAAGGATGTAAACGAAAGCACTTCCCTATGCCTTTGTTTAGCAGTTCAGCCTTTTGGAAATCTTTGCAATCTCATTTGTTTCAAGGTAGGGTGATGAAAAGCAGAAGTGCACTAGAAGCAGTGAAAAAGATCTGCTGACCTGGAACCAATCAAATTTTCAGAAGTATTTAGACGGAGAACTTCATAGGTCAGGAGTACTACTTAAAAAAAACATCAATTAAAGTGTCAGGAAACATCAATTTATCAAATGACAAGCTCTGCATAGAGCACCTGTCATTTATGAATGCTTAAGCATTCATAAATGTGAAGCATTTTACTCCAAACCAAGGTCTAATGGCTTTTTAAAATTCATACATTTCAGTAACAAACCTTTGTGTGTGACTGATCAATTTATGCTGTTGAAGTAGATTGTAGAGTTCAGTTCTGAAATAGATCATAGGAAATTACTGTCTATTATTCTGGAGCTAATTTACTCAAGTTCTTATGCACTACAAAGTCTCAAGTTATGATCTATAAGTCACTTTTGAAAATGGGATTTAGATTCCTAAGTCATTTCCTTACAGAAAAAAATTCTTATTTCCATTTATAATGCTCCAGTGGATAAAACTCGAGCCTAGGATGCTTCAGGGCTTGAAGGGCAAAGATTTCATTCTGGGCCCCACTGAGAACCTTACATAGAGGTTGTCTACTTGGGGTTTGCACAGGGGTGATGTGTTACTTTGTTATCAGTAATTTAGACTCTCTGTTCTTAGTTGGGTCTATGTGTAATGCTTTATGTACAGTAGCATGTGTGTGTTGCAATGACAATTCACTGACTTCCATGCTACTCGAGTAGGGGCTCCTGGGCAGCTCATTAGTTGTTGACCACCCCCCACCCCTTTGTGCTAGCTTAGTCACCGCTGGCACAGAGGGCACCTGACCAGCAGGCAACATGTGCAGTGGCTGCCTTGCACAGGGACACTGCAAGAAAAGAGTGGGGTGGAGGCGCTTGTATGGGCACTCTACAAAGTGAATAAACCACAGGCCATGTTTAATATAGGTATTATACTTGAGCTTCACTTTTGAGTACAGTACTGAGTACTGTCAGGAAGGTTTGAGACCAAATCAGGCATTGTGAAAAAGGTGATGCTGTACTAAATGTAAATTAGATGTGAAATTTGCCTAAATGAGTTAGGAACCTGAGTCTCATTTTCAAAAGTGATTTTGAACACTATGGGGGTACAGCTTTTTTTAGCAAATAGTAAATTTGCTGAAAATGAATTTTTGGGGGTTCCGAAACTAGTCACCAATTTGGATTAAATTTGGTGAATAATTTCAGCCAACATCCCTCCCCCTCCCCCGAAATGTCAAAATGGTTTTGGTTCAAAACTACCCTCCTCCCCCCCCCCAAAGTCAGTTATTTGCTTAGCTCTACTCAGCAGCTCCCTACGCATAGGCTTCTAAAGCAATAAGATGCTTTTGAAAGTTTTGCCCTAGGCATCTAAAGCAGAACAGATACTTTGCCTTTCAAAAGCCTTTCAAATATCTGAACTCCTGAATGTAATGTAGCAGAGTCTATTGGATCAAATATAGGGCTGAGAGGCAAGAACACCTGACTTTTAATCTTAACTCTGCCACTGGCTCTTTTGTTTCTGTAGCCTGACTTTCTCCACGTATAAAATGGGTGCCATAATACCTCCCTTACAGCAGTGTTGTGAGGACTGATTAATTAATATTTGTACATTACTTTGAAAAATCTGACAACCATATGCTTGTTTCTGTCAGATATCTGAAGGCAATTTAAGCTGAATCTCAAAGGATATAGAAGTGTATACAAATGATTCAATTCTCACAGTGTTTAGAATAAACATCAGAGACTTTACATTTCACAGATCCTGAAGATTGGTATTTTTATTATTCTAGGCATTTGTATGGGGTTTATCACTGTAGCATCTTGATTTGACCCAAGCTTTGTTATTAAATATTAACCACTGGGTTCAATTCATGTTGTGGAAAGAGATGTTTGATATAGTAAAACTGAACCAGGACTTTTTCCATTATAAAGAGTTTGACAAATACTGAAAGACCTGGTTTAAAAGGACAGACTTTGGTTTTGGTCTTTTAATAAGGAACATTTTCTTTATATATGAGATAGATAAATGTACTGATTTTTATGCTAATACATTTAAAGAATAATTGATATAGCTAATGGGCCAGATTCTGCTCTAATTTACCCTGGTGCAAACCCACTGAAATCAATAGGGCCTGATACACCACATTTCCACTGCTGTGAGAAGAGAAACTCCGTTGACATCAGTAGAATTACATTAGTGTAAAAGAAAGGAGAGTCAGGTCCAGTATATCACCAGTACTGCTTGAAACTCACATTGAAATCCATGTGTAATTGAGAGCAGAATTGGATCAGATACCTGTTGTGATACTGACAGACCAGCTCAGACCAGAGCCATAGGCCAATTCACTTGTGTGTGAATAGAGATGAAAGGAAATGTTAATTGTATTGTTTTTGCCCATCTATATCCTGTTTACAATTATATTACATTAACATTATGCATGTTTGGTAATTAAATAATTCTAGATCAAAGTGTGTGTTAACCTAAATGTGTATTCAGGTGTTAAAACTTCTTGAAAACTAATGGAATGCTACTTGTATTGTTTTCACTAATCTATTCCTATTATAATGTAATGGAAGGCATTTACATTATGTATATCCCTGTGACCAAATAACTCAAATGCAAATGAAGAAGAGTGCTAACTTCAAAGCAAGGGTCATTGTGTTCAACAATCAGAATTCACAGACTCATCATCAAAAGGAAAGCCCATGTGGGTAAATACACTGTTCAAATTGTTTTCTGGAGAAGAAGCTATAAATATGGATTTAAGGAATGGTCCTGTATATCTGGATTGTTTGGATTCTAACAGGATAGAATAACTGAACAAGAAGATGGAGATCCCCAGAGTTTGGGATCTCAGTCCTGTTTTCTGATAGTCTGACCTAAGGTTGTCAGTCACAGTTGTGAGCCACTCCATACAGCATGACACCTTTAACCTGAATCTAACATATTAAAATTACTGATTCAGTCAAAGAAACCCCGATCTATCTTTTGCTCTGTAGTCACTGATAATTGACAAGAATACCTGCTTGTTTTCATATTTGGCAAAAAGTGATTTTTTTTTCATACAACCAGTCAGCTTGACATATATTGTACCAGAAATGGATAGCAAGGTCCTTGAAACACTTTTGAGCCAAGCCGGGAGGATTCTACATTTTTTGTGAGGATTTTCTTTTACATCCCTGAAGAGAAACTGACAATAGGCCTGTTTTGCTTTGACAATTTGGGAAGGGATTATTTTGATGGAATTGGGTCGAATATTCTTATTCAATAGCCATTGCAGTAAAATTGTTCATTTCCACAACAGCTGGTGAAACATGAATTGGAAAACCTGTGCTGGAAAATTAGCTAATTTGCCAATAAATAAAGTGCAATTTTTTTTTGGTTAACTTTATAGCATATCCCAGTAAATGCAAAATAATACTGGATAAAGATTTCCTTTCTCCTGTAGTCACAGAGGTCACCCTTAAAAACGTGACTTGGATAATGAAATAATTTTACTTCACTATTTACACACCTATTGCTTAAAGGAAAACAGGCAAATTTTGAAGAGTAACCACTGTAGATTCATAGATTCTAAGGACAGAAGAGACTACTGTGATCATCCAGCCTGAACTCCTTCAGAACACAGGCCAGGGAATTCTGGGAAGTTTTATTTTTCAAATCAGAGAGAGAGAATTTTTCCTGTGACTAAAGGGAATGTAAATAGCATTTACAGCCCATTCAACCTTGTCTAGAGTACTAAATGAAATGTTGACAATGGGCTTTATGACAGCTAGCTGAACCATTACCAAACATGGCTTGTCCTTGTCTACATTTACAGTTAAACCATATTCAACACTGGTTTAGCTGCCATCATTGTGATAACCATTGTTGGCAATAGTTCCATTTGGTAGTGGAGGCCTTAGTTCTGTTGGATCTTTTGTAACAGCTGATGAATTGGTGCTCAAGAGGTAAACAAGTGGCAGGCATTTAGAAGACTTGGCTAACAATGGTTTGTGTTTAGCTTATTTCTACCAAGTAAACTTGTTGAGTGTGCTAATGTTTTGAGCCAGAGATGTCAGAAACCAGTCTTTATTGGTCAAATATGAATGGACTGGTCATATTCTCTAACGGCAGGAAACCATTAAAGCTGGGCTGTTCTGGAAGAGGGGAAGAACAGACTTCCCGGTATCCAGCTATAAAAGGGGAATAACAATATCTACCTCCTGGGGTATAGTGTGAGTTAATTGGTTATTTTGGAAAGTTGCTGTAGGAGTGAAAGTGGGAACAATGCCACCTCAGTACTGTCTACACTCTATAGTTAATCAAGGAGCTAAGTCTTTACAATTGGTCATCATAAGGGTTTGTTGGCCCTGGGGCAATCCTGCTTCTAGTGCTTCATGTTAATATGTTTACTTTATGGTAGTTTACACCTACAGTACAAATGACAAATTAGTGAGAGAACAGAGTAAAAGCCACTTGCAAGGTACCCTTTATATGATGTGTGCACATACACAATCAATCATTTCATGTGAACTGAGGAAATCACACAGAGAAGGTGCAGTTTCAGAAACAGGAAATGGGATATTTAAAAGGTCTTTGTTGTGCTAGGGCAGTGTGGGGGTCAATATAGCTGGAGAAGGCTTACTATATTAATAACTCAGGAAACAGTAAATAAATAAAATGTGAGACAGCTAATCTACATTTAAGTGCCAGGGCTTGAATCCAGGTTTGGAGGATAACACAGGAAACTCCACAACATGTAGTGCTTTATGCAATGAAAGTTTAATCTCAATATCACTGTTTCGCAGTGAAGCATGAGAGGCCAAAATGCTAATAGTGTATACTATCCCAGAAGCAGAGATGGACAAAGTTGTCAGCTGAGGTAAGTCAGCATAGCTCCATTGACTTAAAAGATCTATATCACTTTTACACCAGCTGAGGATCTGGCCCAAGATGTACAGAAGAATTATTTTGTGGGAAAGTGTAATAGCTTTCATGAGAGGAAGCAGAATTTCATTTAAAAGATCCAGTACTTATCTGTGGTGGAAGCTTAAAGGGAAGA
Source organism: Malaclemys terrapin pileata (assembly GCF_027887155.1). NCBI lineage: Eukaryota > Metazoa > Chordata > Testudines > Emydidae > Malaclemys > Malaclemys terrapin. The sequence goes on along the minus strand of NC_071510.1, from coordinate 82,771,613 downwards.
AAAAAATCTGCTTCAGTGAGATGCAATTCATATTTTTGCTGGCAGTGGCTTTGATTCTTAAATTAACATTATTGCATGGACATTTGTGCTTAATTAGCTGAAACTAGCATCAAATATACTTTTGAGGTCAGTAGTAAAGACATACCAGAGAAATTTTAGTACATGCAGTGAGGCAAAGAGTTATAAATGCCTAACATAATAGCTCAGAAGATTACATATACCACACACCAGTTTCTATAGACAATGCCATTTTAGTGAAACTGTTTGAAATGAACACCAAACACAGAATACATCTATTACATACAACCCCCACATAACACCCAGTGAGAATAAATGTCAGCCATAAGCATTCATTTTTGAAAGCTACCTGCAGATATAATTAACACCTTTTAAAGTAATAGCTCACAAAGGAATAAGCCCCTTTAAAAAGAAAAGCAATTTTATATCACATGTTCTCATTTAAGTGGTCTCAGGTGTATTTTATATATTGCTTTTGGATGGGGTTTTAAGCCTTTTTAGGCCCAATGGGTCCTAGTAATTTGGTAGTGTCCAACTGGCTGCCCACATTTTAAATCTTTAGCTGACATTCATTTTCACAACACGAAAAATGGCACTTTGTTTGTAGACCCTCAAATGATCTCTAATACTGAGTCTGAGAGGGCTGTTTTAGCCATTTTATTTTGGTGTGGCCAGCTGCAGTCACTTGAGAATTAAGACAATAACTAGGTTCCTGAAAATACTAAGAGTCACATGCTAAATCTGAATATGTATAAAAGACAACCAGAGGCCAAAATGGCTCCACTGGGATAAAAGTATGTGTATTTAAGCAATAATACCTTAAAATGTAATCAGACTAAATGAGTTTAAAATGAGAAGCAAATATATTAGATTTTGGGTATATTAATTAGATATATTAATTTTTATCTGAACTTTTGGATATTTCAAAATGTTTTGACAGTTCTTCAGCTTGTGATTTAATTAACCTAATTCTATTGTGCCCTTTAAGTCATCTGACCTCTTTATTTTAATTAATTTATTTTTTATACAAAAGGCAAAAAACTCATCTTATTCAGTCAAAACTCTCTTTGGGACCAAATTATTCTCTGAGGTACCTCAGCATCACCCTTCCAGGTGGGGTTGGTATAATCAGTTATAGAATATGGGCTAGTGAGAGATTTCCTTGAGTAAGGACTTCAATATTTGGCCCATGGAGATCCCACAGACATGCCATTTGTACTGTGGTGTTTAGTGTTTAACTGTGATGCTTTATTATTTTTTAATCACTATCGTGCCAGCTTGCTCATTCCACATTCTTTCAACATTGCTCTTTAAGTTAAGGTTGCTACTGGGAAATGTTACACTTCTTCCATTCCAAGGCTCAGCACTTCTTGGTCTTGTAAAGCAGGGGTCGGCAACCTTTCAGAAGTGGTATGCCGAGCCTTCATTTAGTCACTATAATTTAAGGTTTCGCGTGCCAGTAATACATTTTAATGTTTTTAGAAGGTCTCTTTCTATAAGTCTATAATATATAACTAAACTATTGTTGTATGTAAAGTAAATAAGTTTATTAAAATGTTTAAGAAGCTTCATTTAAAATTAAATTAAAATGCAGAGTCCCCCAGACCGGTGGCCAGGACCTGGGCAGTGAGAGTGCCACTGAAAATCAGCTTGCGTGCCGCCTTTGGCACACGTGCCATAGGTTGCCTACCCCTGTTCTAAAGACTAGTATTCTCAAGCCACTGCAGTCGCTGCCTCTAAGAATGAAATATATTTTCTTGCCTGATAGACTTAACTTATTGTATTGTAGTATGTGCCAGAACCATGTCAACATTTAAAAATGTTTCATACATGAGATGCTGAGTGGAGCTTTCCATTGGGTGCAAATAATCTTTCAAAAGCATTGATTACAATTCAGGAACTGAATTTGTCAGTGGTCCTTTAGGGAGACTAACTATAGATGTAACAGTGAGTGAACATCACATGCTTTTTTGACCCCCCACATTTAGGTGGTACTGTACATATTAAATTGATTACAGACTGGCTAACTGATAGGTCTCTCGATATAACCGAAGAATCATCATTAAGTGGATATGTTTCTAGAGGGGGTCTAACAGGGATCAGTTCTTGGCTTTATTCTATTTAACATTTTTATCAATGACCTAGAAGGAAACAAAAACATCATAGATAAAATTTGCAGATTGGGGGAGTGGTATATAATGAAGAAGACTGGTCACTGATACAGAAGAAGCTAAATAGTTGGGTGCAAGCAAACAACAAGAATTTTAATATAGCTAAATTTATACCTATAGAAACTAAGAATGTAGGCCATACTTACAGGATGGAGGGATTCTATCCTGGGAACAGCAACTCTGAAAAAGACTTGTGATTCCTGGTAGATAATCAACTGAACATGAGCACCCAGTTCAGCACTGTTGCCAGAAGAATTAATGCAATCTTTGGATGTGTAAGCAGGAGAATCTTGAGTAAGAGTAGAGAGGTTATATTACCTCTATATGTGGCACTGGTGTGACTGCTGCTGGAATACCATGTCAGCTTTTAGAATCTACAGTTCAAGAAGGAGGTTGATAAATTGGAGACAACCTCAGAGAAGAGCCACAAAAATGGTAAAAGGATTGGAAAACATGCCTGTAACAAGGTCAGATGCCTCTTGAGAGCACAGTGCCTTGTCTCTATTTTCCCTTTCTTCAGGGCTCCTTAAACAAACTGCACACAGTCTCTCATCCAATCACAGCCCTACATGGGGTCTGTTTATTAAATTAACAAAGTTCTAAAAAACAAACAAACAAAATCTTCTACCCAGCCTTGAGCTGGGCACAGTCCCTCCTCCCTGAGGTATTATTCCTTCCTGCTCTCTTAATGGTCAGAGAAGATGCAAGCCTCCTTCTCCCAACGGAAAAAAAGAAAACTTTCAGCTGGGTCTTCTTACTCAGCCCCAACTCCCTTCCTTGGGAACCACTGCAGGAGACCCTCTGTTGCTCATTGAAATGCCCTCCTCTGACCCTCTAGAGCCCAGGTGCAATCTCAACACGTCATTGACTCAGCTGGAAGCTCGTGTGCTGGGACAGGGGAGGGGCATTTACTTTAATCACAGGGGTCAGTCACCTTTCGATAATGCCTTATGATGAGAAACTCAAGGAGCTCAATCTATTTAGCTTTGTCTTTAGCAGACAAAGAATTAACAGGATCCAGTGATTGGAAGTTTAAGCTAGAGAAATTCAGACTGGAAGTAAGGTGTAAATTTTTAAGTGAGGGTAATTAACCATTGGAACAATTTACCAAGGGCCATGGTGGATTCACTATCACTGACAATTTTAAAATCAAGATTGGGTGTTTTCTAAAAGATACACTCTAGTTCAAACAGGAATTATTTGAGGGAAGTTCTGTGGTCTGTGTTCTGCAGGTCAGACTAGATGATCACAAAGCCTTTTGGGCTTTGAATCTATGAAACGGGGATCTCAATATTGGTAGCCGTGATCAACTTTCTAAGTTGTGACACTCCCCCCTTCTTTATTTATGTTTGAGTGCTGAATTACTGAGCTTTCATTTACCCACAATTATTAAAGTATTAAATATATATTAATTCTACTTTCTTTGATTGGTCTCTGATATTTCTACATCAAATACATTTCAGAGGAAAAGAAGCTATTAAGAGTGTTCTCTTATTTTAGGCTGACAAATGTTTTTGATTTCCTTTGCTGTTATATAGTCCCAAAATAAATTCAAGGGAAAGGAGTGTCAGTTTTTATTAAACCCATTTACTCATTATTTTTTCAAATATAAAACAACTTAAAAGTTCTGTTTGGTGCTTAGTTCACCTTTCTGCTGTTTCCTGACTCAATCAATCTCCAATTCTTCATGAGTTCACTTTATACACACACCAAAAATACTCCCACATGCCCATTTAAGAGTGAGATTGTGATGCACAAACACTATCCTTGACTCCAGCAGCTCCTTTGAGCTTGAATTTACACCCTCTCCTGATGTAGTGCCATACTTTGGTATATTCTATTAGGATCATTGTTCATTATGGGTCTGATGGAGGCATTCAGACAGGGCTTCAATTCAGCTGGAGCTCTCTGGAGTAGAGCTGCAGTAAATATTTTTGACCCCCCCCCCCTGGAATTTTTATGGCATGTTGGGGTGGGGGATATGGGGGCTCTCGGAAATACTCTATAAGAATTTAAGCCCTACATTCAGACTTACAATGAAGAGTGATACTACATGCTGAATGACAGTTTATTTGCTGTAATGGTGAGTACTTCACTTCAGCCCCATGCCTGTGCCTCACCTTAGTTAAAAAAATAAAACAACGACAAATTAGAAAGTCAGGGATTAGTCCCAATTTCAGGATTCCAATAATATCACCACAAGATCTGTAGCATGGTCATGGGAAGTGCTGATCACTCTCAATTTCCATTGACTACCTTTCAGAAGTGGTGTGCCGAGCCTTCATTTAGTCACTCTAATTTAAGGTTTCACGTGCCAGTAATACATTTTAATGTTTTTAGATCAGGATCAGGCCCTGAGAAAATAGTGTCCATTGTGTGAATTGTGTAAATTTATAATTTGGATTATTATTATATATTATTAGTGTTAGTAAAATTGTATATTTAACGTACACAGGCTTTGTTCTGAAGAATACCAACATTAGTTAACATAAGGAACATAGATCATCTGTAGCATGAAATATAAAATATGAACTATAAAATTAGTTAGCAAATACATTGTTAATAAAGTTTATGAACACGTTCAAAAGTATATTTTCATACTAAAACCAACTTCATATTTCAGTATTTTTAGTCTAATGGGTAAATTGTGGTCTTTTTATAACATTATGTTTTTATAGCTTCTATATAAAAAGTTCCTTTTAAAGAACCATTTTTCATAGTTAATCACAGGGAATTTCTCATGATACAGAACAATTACCACTGATCTATTATTACCGTTATTATCCTCAGGTTACTGAATGACATGCTCAGGATCACACAATGAGTCAGTGGTAGAGTCAGGAAAAGAGGCAAGGTTTTCTGACTCCCAAGACCCCAGTTTTAGCTTTTATTCACAGACAAAAAACTATGTTAAACTGGAATTAAGGTTGAGAGTACTTATCAGTTACTTAAGAGTCAGAAACATATATTCTTCACACAAAGCCTGAGTAAACATTCTTTGTCTAGAGAAATAAGCAGGGGATTGTGAAAATGGAATTCACATATAACCCCAACTAGAGTGCAGACCACAGGTCCCTTTGCAACCCTACTGGATCTATGTAAGAGTGGGTTCAGTGGCTCCTACATCAGTTTGCTCCTTGCCCCAAGGCTCACATCTGCACTGGCATATTGGGAGCTGGCACTGAGTCCACCTCTCCTATGTGAAGAGGGGTTCTTGTATAGATTCTCCGCCAGTGCCCTCCACTCCAGGTAGAGATTTGTCAACATGTAAGGCTTTGCACAGATACTCTGCCAATAGGTGAATTATACACTCCTGAGAAGAAATGTTATTGCACATTTTGTGCATGCAACTACTTGTTTGCTTTTCTACAGATGTATTTTCTGTGCACTAGTTAGGCACCTATTCCTGAAAATATGACTGACTCTAAGGTCACAAATTTGTTTTGGACTAATAACCAAGTATTAGCATTCTGCACTGCCATGCACAAGGGTCATGACTGACTCCCAGTCTTGGTCTCTTGATCTTCAGTGCACCAGTAGTGTGACTAGTCTGGAAAAAAATGCATTCATGGAGGGGAGAACTTCATGTCCCTCAACAACAATCCTTTTAATGGGGTCTAGGAGTTCATGGTGAATGAAAGGAGAAAGTGGAAGGATCCTGAGGGCTTCATCAGATATGGAGAAGATCCCATTATCCTTCATATTTCATGACAAGAACCTTTACCTCATTTTATCACATTTCAGATTTTTACAGATAAAGTTTTAATCTGCTTAAATTTAGTATAAGTGAATCTCTGATATAAAGAATAACACATACATGGAAACAGCTCTGGAAACAGACTCTCTTTCAGTGAGCTGAAATCATTTAATCTCTGTGGCTTTTCCACAAAATGCTGCCCAGACATTGGCTCTTTAGGAACTTTTGTCTTCAAGTTTTCATGGGGCTTATGGAGGTTTATTTGTTGGATCAGAATTCACTTGTGGGCCTTTGTGATGTAAATGGAATGTTAGTATTCTGGCAGTGGCATCCTATACATTATGTGCAGACATTTCCTAAGGCTTCCCGAAAGGAGCCAACTTCTACTGTGTACCATATAAGAACAATCTGTTCAGGATTTGGGAACACCCTATTTGTAGCATATTAAGCTAAGAATGGTCTTGCAATGGGGAAGCTACTGATTTTGCATAAAACTTTTAAGGAAGGCGACTGCAAATCTTTTTTTTATATTTGATCATGGTTTAGTGTGTCTCTGTGTTACATTTAAAATATCTTATGTGTTTCATTAAGCCGCCCCGGCCACCAAACTTTTTTAACAATATTCTTTCAAAATCTTTTCTAAGTTTGTATCTTCTGTTCTCCACATAAATATTAGTGTTGTTAACACTGCCCTGCCAGATACTGAGAATCGCCGGTTGCTATATGCATATGGTTAAAGTCTGTCTTCTGTTGTGCCTCTAGATTTCTGGCTTTCATTGTAACAGTGTTTTTAACATATGCCTTCAGTTTAAAAAAATGAAACACACTCAGGAACTTTTAATTAGAAACAGATGAATTCAGTTTGCCTAATTTCTAACCCACCTGAACATAGTGAGTTTGAAAGTTCAACTAGAACTCTAACGTTTTGGTTTATATTCTGGTTATGATAGGTTCAGTAAAAAGAAGCAGAAAGGGATTGTGGGGAAAACCCAACTGACAAATAAGAAAGAGTGGACCCGAGAGCAGGCAGAGAGAGAAAATGAAAAACAAACAAAACAAAGCAAAAAACAAGTTGAGAAGGTAAGAGAGAAATTCTTATGAAAAATAGGTATATATTAGGATTCACATTTTCGTGAGCCTTACCGTTTGGTAGGACGAGGGGTTGTTCTATTCTTAATTCATACAGGTTTCTCCTTAGCTGGAAAGACATCTTTGTTTTTAAATGGGATCATTCCTATGTGGCTTGGGAGAAATGATTTAAGTTACAGGAATCAAGTTCCACAAACTCATACTAGTTTTGCAGACCCAAACAATGATTTGAGAGGTTCACAAAACCTAGAGTTTCTCAGTATTCATCCATCACTACTTTTAATCATAACCTTTGGGCCCTGGTGTTCTCAGGAAATTATCGGGAAACCAGAGGGTTAGCAATACTGAGACTTTTTTATATCTGTTTCTAGAAAACCAACTGGTTGCTGTATTTTATCAGTTCTGGAAGTGGAGAATGCTTTGGTCATTCTGTTCTCATATATTCATATCAAGTAGGCGTTTGTGTCATTTTTCATTTCTGTGATGAAAGTGGTAGATACTGTTGTGTCTGTCAACTGAGAATCATACAGTTGTGCTAGTCCTGTGCAGGGAGACAAACAGGAAAGAGGTTGCAAAGAGCCTTCTCTCCACATTGCACCAGTGCGCCTACATAGAGATTGGACACAATCACCTTGCACTCCAGGGGTAAATTCACCCGTGCAGAGAACCGGCACCAGGACAATGCCCCACTATGAACCCACTTACATCCTTAAATATGGATTAAATAGGACACTGGTGCACATAGGCCTTATGCATAGGGGTGAAGTTCACCCAGGGAGCGTGGGCTAGCGCTAACCAGGAAGTGAAGCTAGTTCTGGGTGAAATGGGGGGCTGCATTCAGAGAGATGGCACAATGGCTGTGCTCTCCATGCTCTCCTCAGAGCTCTGGGAGATGCAGCTGACCAAAATCAGGTTCAATGCCTCCTGAGCTCTTGCTGGGACACTGTGCCACACTTGAAATCCTAAATCATTAGTAGAGATATAGCTAGTTGACAGTCTCCTCCACGGGTGGATGGACTTGTTTTTGGATGTCCTGCATATTACTGGAGCTGAGATTTGAACTGGATTCTTTCTGATCCAAGGGCAGTGACTCTATCGGGGATCCAAAAAGGGAGTCTTCTTCTAGCCAAGCCTGTAGTTACTCTGCAGCTGATTTACATGCTCTTGCATTCTGTCAGTTTAAGTTCTCTTATCAAATTTGATTTCACTGGGAGTTTTGCCTGAGTAAAGTCAGTTAAACTGAGTAATGACTTCAGGACTTAGCCCTTATTATAACTTGGCTCTGAAAGAGGATTTCCAAGTGTATTCTACGATTTCTCCTGAGAAGAAAACGTTCACTAATTCCATTGTAAATATCCACCATGCTATAATTATGTTATAAAGCAATTTTATTAAGAAGATACATTTTTGTGCATTAAAATGTGGTTGTTTAATACAATGGTTCTCAACATTTTCCATACAATGACCTCTCTCCCATCTAGTCAGGATCCAGCCATTTACTAATATGGGAAGGGCAGGGTGGTCACTACCCTCTGACACCTGTTCATGACCTCCAGGCTGTGAATGCCTGCTTAACACCTTCCCTGCTGGCAACATGGGATGCTCATGTTCCCTTTTTACAAGGCACCTAGCATGCAGAGCTATAGCTTGGAACATTCAGACAAGCACTGTGATCAGCTGCCCATCCATTACTGCTTCATCATATATTTCAGAATTAACAGTATATTTATTCTGGGTGATGGACTCTATTTCAGTGAAGGACGACTTTCTAATTTTCCTCCCAGTTCTATCTGTCTCTTCTCGGCAGTAGTGCGGTTTCCTTTTGGAAGAGTACTGCTTACTTGGCTTTGAAATAGTCCATTTGGTCTATTCAGCTCGACGCCAGAAGAGGTACCATTATGACACAGCTTCTGCCAAAATTGGATGCCTAGCCGCAAGTGGTTCTGAGCCATTAAAAATAGCATTCGATTTTAAATCAGTAATTTATGGGCAAACAATTATTCACTGTGCTGCATGTGTTGTCATACAACCGTAAGGCTAAGAAAATGCAATACTTTGTGTTCTCTTTGGCTCTGTCTGCACTGGCGCACATATCCAGGTATTGGGTTGGTTCATGCAGGTGAGAGCCAGACAAACCCACCCTGACAGTCCACATTTGCTCTGCTGGACATGCACAGAACATTGTGGTCTTGTTTTCTATCAACATCCACACTTCTGCTCTGAGTACATGAGTTTAGCGTTACTATTCTTGACATCACACAGAGATGCTCTAGGAACCAGTTTGTGGCGTGTTGTTGGTACTATGTTGCAGTCCTTCCTGGACCCATGTGTGGAACGTATGTGTGCCCCACCTTTACACATGTAGCGATAGCACTGACAGATCAGGTCTTTCTTCATTTCTATTTCTGCAAAACTGGGTCAAAGTAATGGATTCATTGGCTTGCTCCTGCCCTTTCTTTAATGGGACAAATGTTTATCCAGTAGAGTTGGAGCTCAGCAAGTTGTTTTATGATATTTTGGCAGCAGTTGCTGAAGAAGTCAAAGGTAGCAGACCTTGAGGGATGATGACAATTCATTTTTGGCACAGTGGACAGATATGTTGAATGGCACAATTGCTACAGAATCCCCTTTAGTTTACTGGTGCAGGAAAAATAGCAGTGTGGTGGGATCATATCGCCTTGTTGACTTAGGATAACCACCAGTGGCTCCAGAACTTCATGAGAAAAGAGACCTTTATAGAGGTTGTAAAGAGCTTGCCCTAATTCTCCAGCACCAGAACCCTTCAGTGAGAGAAGCCATGGAAGTACAGAAATGGGTTGCTACTGCTCTGTGGAAGGCAGCTACAAGTCCATTGTAAACTATTTTGGAGTCAGAAAGTCTACTGTTGGGATCAAGACTGTAGAGATTTGTGAGCTAATTAACACTGTGGTTTACCCATGGGTTGTTGGCATCTGAAATAATAGCTGGTTTTCAGAAGATGGGGTTCCCAAACCCCAGAAGATGGGGTTCCCCATCGATGGCACTCATGTGTCCATAGTTTGCCACCACAAGGGGCAAGTGAGTAAGTGAATTGCAAAGGATACCCCATTAACAGATAACCTGGAAGATGTGGGGTGGGGTTGCTGTGGAGGAAAAATGCAGACAATGTGTCAGTGTTTTAACTGTTCATAGTCTCAACTGCCTACCATACTTCACGGCTGTTAGAAACCTCTCTTTATAGATATGCTGGAATGTGTTTAAGGCATAGGGTGAGGTTGCTGCAGGGAAGTATGATTGCTAGTGTTTTCCATGTGCAAAATAAAAATAAATACCAACATGGTGAGATGTTATGAGTCTGTTACTGGAGGGGCAAAATTCCTACAATGGCAGCAACAGTCAGAGAACATATTGGTATACCTAAAATAACAAGAGAACACCATTCACTGGGGGAAAAGAAAGTTGTTGCAGCCCATGAGAAAGGACCATTCACATAGACTGGTGAGATACATACAATACTTTTTGGAAATTCAACTATGTAGCATGTAGTAAGGGTTGTTGCGGGGTGGTGGTGGTGGGGAATGAGGGGTTAATTTATCCCCAGGCCTTTGGCACCAGTGTGAATTTCTTTCTCTAACTGAGGTTATAGTTATATTTCAAGTACCTGAATGGAAAAAAAAAAGTGTCTTTCCAGTGCAGTGGTAGGGATCCTTTGGTGTACACCAGGGAGACTTTTAGGAGTATGATCATTTCACAACATATCAATGGATGGAGGAGTCTGATGAGCTCCCAAGGTGGTCCTGCCAGATTTGCACTACCAGTGAACCAGAAGGACCATGGAGTTCATGCTGCATGACAGATCTGTTGGAGTGAGATTCCAGGATTGGGAGGAAATAACAATGCAAATTGATAAAATCCTGAGCTAGGATAGAGAGCTTTGATACAAGAGGAGATTTGAACCACCCATGCCCTTGCTGAAAGCCCCGACTCTGTGACTGCCTGATGGCCAGAAAAGAGAGATGGAAGGAGAAACACTGCATCTTTACTTTCTTCCCCACCCCCAAAACTGGGATCCCTGCTCTGCGCTTCCCCAGGACATTCCCTGCATCCGTGTGGCTGTGAAATGGATAGACAAAGAGGCACACTGATTTTTACGTTTCCAAGTTTCTACAGAATGTGGACTGCTTTGTAAGCCACACTCTCTGTAGTCGTAGTTCTTTGGAAAACAGTAAACTTAATGTTTAAGAGTATTTTTTTCCCTTGGAAGTCCATTAGGGTCGAGAACAGCAGAAGCTTGTTGGAAGGGGAAAAGGTGGAGGAAGGTATATGGGGATGAGGCATGATAATGGTATGGCTTTAGCACTATACCTCACACACAGTAACAGACACTGCATGGCATATTATCTAAGGGATTGGTCCATCTTCAGGATCTTCCTCAAGAGTATCTGCAACCGGTGCTCTGGATACAATTGCAGAATCAGTTCTTTCTGACTTTTCAGGTCTTCCAGGGTATCCTTGATATTCCCAGCTGCATTCATAGATTCATAGATTCTAGGACTGGAAGGGACCTCGGGAGGTCATCGACTCCAGTCCCCTGCCCGCATGGCAGGACCAAATATTGTTTAGACCATCCCTGATAGACATTTATCTAACCAACTCTTAAATATCTCCAGAGATGGAGATTCCACAACCTCCCTAGGCAATTTATTCCAGTGTTTAACCACCCTGACAGTTAGGAACTTTTTCCTAATGTCCAACCTAGACCTCCCTTGCTGCAGTTTAAGCCCATTGCTTCTTGTTCTATCCTTAGAGGCTAAGGTGAACAAGTTTTCTCCCTCCTCCTTATGACACACTTTTAGGTACCTGAAAACTGCTATCGTGTCCCCTCTCAGTCTTCTCTTTTCCAAACTAAACAAATCCAGTTCTTTCAGCCTTCCTTCATAGGTCATGTTCTCAAGACCTTTAATCATTCTTGTTGCTCTTCTCTGGACCCTCTCCAATTTCTTCACATCTTTCTTGAAATGCGGTGCCCAGAACTGGACACAATATTCCAGCTGAGGCCTAACCAGAGCAGAGTAGAGCGGAAGAATGACTTCTCGTGTCTTGCTCACAACACACCTGTTCATACATCCCAGAATCATGTTTGCTTTTTTTGCAACAGCATCACACTGTTGACTCATATTTAGCTTGTGGTCCACATTAACCCCTAGATCCCTTTCTGCCGTACTCCTTCCTAGACAGTCTCTTCCCATTCTGTATGTGTGAAACTGATTTTTCCTTCCTAAGTGGAGCACTTTGCATCTGTCTTTGTTAAACTTCATCCTGTTTACCTCAGACCAGTTCTCCAATTTGTCCAGATCATTTTGAATTATGACCCTCTCCTCCAAAGCAGTTGCAATCCCTCCCAGTTTGGTATCATCTGCAAACTTAATAAGCGTACTTTCTATGCCAATATCTAAGTTGTTAATGAAGATATTTAACAGAGCCGGTCCCAAAACAGACCCCTGTGGAACCCCACTTCTTATGCCTTTCCAGCAGGATTGGGAAGCATTAATAATAACTCTCTGAGTACGGTTATCCAGCCAGTTATGCACCCACCTTATAGTAGCCCCATCTAAATTGTATTTGCCTAGTTTATCAATAAGAATATCATGCGAGACCGTATCAAATGCCTTACTAAAGTCTAGGTATACCACATCCACCACTTCTCCCTTATCCATAAGACTCGTTATCCTATCAAAGAAAGCTATCAGATTGGTTTGACATGATTTGTTCTTTACAAATCCATGCTGGCTATTCCCTATCACCTTACATCCTCAGCCTCATCACTGTCCCGTTGGACAACGAGTCCTGCAGGATTTAGCTGCACATTATGAGTCACATTAGTCACAATACTGAGGGCCTTTGAAAATGTACAGTTGAGTTCCTCATAGAACAGGACTGTGGCAGGTGTGTTCCTGGACTGGTTGGAATCTTAGGCCTTTCTGTACAATTATGTCACATGCTTCATTTGCTCCCTGCCTTGAATTGCATTACGATCAATGCCCATCTCTTTGTGATGACTGGTGTGTGTGTTCTTTTCCTGCTTCCTGTTCTTGTCCCTGTTTTGTTTCCTGCTTCCTGAACTCAGTGTTCCAGTTTAAAGGTGTGCATGTGTTTGTGTGTGTGCCGTGCATAGCATTGGGTGTGTGCAGCTACTCAGAGCCTGCTACATATCTGCTTTTCTGACTATTATGTTTTGTTCAGACTGTTGCTGACCTAACCACTTCATGGTTCTTACATATTTTAATTGACGACCTACCTGTGGGTCTTGCTTTGTTTTTTGGTGGTTTTGGGTTGCTATTCTGGTTGCATCAGAGCATAACATTATGGAGATGAGTGCTTCTGTTCTGCAACCCATGCCGCATGCTCATCCTTCGGCTGCTGACTGGCAATACGTTATTCGGAATGTTCAGAACTATGTGCAGATCATGCAACTTTCCAATGCTGCTAGGTTACCCTTGCTGCAGAACTGCGTAGGCCATGAAGGCATCGCATTGGTATTTATGATGGATTCCCAGAGTCCAAGTCCTCCTTTGATGTGGCTGTAAAGTGCCTCCACAAGTATTCCAGCACTGGAGATTCTAGTCTATTAAAGAAGAAAATATTTTTTGAAACTCTCCAGCAGCCCAACAAAACCATACGTGAGTTTGCATGTCGTTTGCAGCAGTTGGCCCAGACTGTGAATTTGGGGATGTTATGATCTTGCTCAGCGATATTTTTGTGATTGGCGTAGCCCAGTGGTTTTCAACCTTTTTTCATTTGTGAACCCCTAAAAAATTACGAATGTAAGTGCGGACCCGTTTGGAAATTCAACCTGCAGCCTCCGGACCCGTACTCTAGAAGTCTTAGACTGAAAACTGACTGAATAGAATCCACTATAAATGTTGCACATGCTCGGCACGGTCTTTGACACTGCATGCAAAAGGGCGCTGAACTGTGGGCTTCTTTAGTAACAACAACACTTCTGGGTTTTGACCTGTAGGTGGGAGTGTTCACATATTTTTGACTGATCAGAAAAACAATGCTTTTTCTGGGATCTGAAACTTTATTTGCATAGTCACCTTTCGCGGACCCCTTAGACATAATCTGCGGACCCCCAGGGGTCCATGGACCACAGGTTGAAAACCACTGCTGTAGCCAATGACCACCTGAGCAAATGATTACTGGCTAAAGATGCTACAATGCTAACTTTTGATGCCATGGTTGCTAAGAATGAGGTATATGAGAGCACTCAGGCTGAAAGGGGTTCTATGTCTCAGACTGCTGCTACCTTTGCATCTACACTTAAACGGTCAGCTGCTCCTCCTGCTTCCATCACCCAGAGTCATATGACACTACCTACTCTGTCTCCATGACCTCGGCAGTGAAAGCTGCCAGCTGCTCATTGTTTCCAGCATGGTAATATGGGTCACTCGACCAATTTCCCTGCCTGCCTGGCTAGAACTGCTATGTGCTGGGCTTGTGGGAAGCATAGACATTAAGTTAGTGTGCCATGGTACACTGGTTCACAAAGACAGGAGGCCTGAAGTGCATATTATGGATGTGGAGCCACATGAAACCACCCTTAGCAGGGACCCTGATGTTTCCTTTAGTGTGATCTTCTTACATGGCCAAGTGCTGGAGCTGGTATTCTATATCATGGAAATTAATGGTACACAATGGAAGTGCATGGTGATAAGGGTGCTGAAGTTAACATTCTGGACATTTGTTAACAATCTAGACATTTGCCCAACCACAGTGGTTATAAAAGCTTGTAATTTGTATGCCTGGCAAACAGTGGCTGAAGCTGTATGCTCTGTGCTCTACAAAGGCATAGCTTTAACTGCAAAGATTTACATTGTTGAAAGTTGGGCTGTGAATGGTGTTGCATTATTGTACTATGCTCTGTGATTACAGCTTGGTATTATGGAACTAAAGAGGACACCTCAGGTGTGTTTATGTCATGTAGCCTAGAAGGGGATACCCAAAGTATTGTTAAGAGACCATGATTTATTTAACGGTGATGGTGTTCTGTCCATGGGATATGTGTTCTCTCCACAGCTGGATTTGAACACCAAGCCCTTTGCACCACTTGCATGTCATGTACCTCCTGCACTTGTGGACAAAATCCAAGCAGATTTACAGTGCATGAAAGATAATGGTATCATTCAGGAGGTGGAAGGGCCCATGGAGTGGAGCTCACCCACGATGATTGTGTACAAAAGGAAAGATGATATTTGACTGTGTACAGATGTTAGGACACTTACTAAATGTGTGAAATGTGAGCAATTTCAGTTGCCAACCTTTGAAGAGGTGACTTGGTGGATCTTGGATTTTCTCTGTGTTGGTTTACCAACCTGTGTCTGAAAGTTTGCAGCTGTTACTGACTTTCAGCATGCCATTTGGTAGGTACTGCTATCCATGGATATGTCTCCACTGCAATTAAAAACCCATGACTGACCCGTGCCAGCTGACTCAGGCTTGTGGGACTCAGGGTAAAGGGCTGTTTAACTGCAGTGTAGACATTCAGGCTCTAGGACCCTGCAAGGGCCCAAATGTCTACACAACATTTAAACAGCCCCTTAGCCTGAGCCCCGTGAGCCAGAGTCAATGGGCATAGGCCAGTCATGAGTGTCTAATTGCAGTGTAGACATATCCAATGACTCCCTTTAGGCTTAGGCTTTGCACCTGAGGTATTTCAGAGCATAGTCTCTAAACTCCTGCATAATATCCAAGCTGACATTCACATCTTTGCTAAGACTCTACCTGAGTATAATGCTATTCTGGACTGGGTGCTAACCTGACTCCAACAAGCTGGAATAAAATTGAATGTGGCCAAGTGCAATTTTGCAAAAGAAGCTGTGGAGTTTCTAGGGCATTCTCTGTCAGCTGATGGTGTAAAACTGAACACTGAGGTCTGAATTGCTACAGGTTGTTGCTTTGTTATTGTTACCCTCTGACAGTAATAGTTTTTGTTTACTCCTTGGCTTAGCTCAATACAGAGGTGGTTGTGGTTTGCCGCATTTTAGTATCCTTGCCAAGCTGATGTGCAATTTAACCCAGGGATAGTGGGTTTGGATTAAAGAAACAAAGCAGTCTTTTGAAACCCTGCTTCAAGCTCTCTGTCAGATCCAATCACATGCTTATTTTGTTCCATGGAAGTCCGTAGTGATTCAAACTGATGCATGCAATCAGGATCTGGGAGCAGTTCTGCTCCAGGAAGGATGGACAGTTGTGTCCCATACTCTCACTCCAACGAAAGCAAAGTATTCCCAGGTTGATCTAAAGTTCTTGGTGATGGTTTTTGCTGTTGTATGCTTCAAGCTTACTGGGAAGACATTTCACCTTAAAAATGGATCATTTGCCTGTTCTCGGCCTCTATCATAAGGCCATTGACCCGATTATTCAGTTGCAGCAGTATGACTTTTGTTTGGTACATATCAAAGGAAGATGTAATTTACTTGCTGGTGCTGTTTCAAGAAACTCTGCTGGATTGGCATTCTTGTAGGCAGAAACCGCAGAGTATATGATAGACCTTTTTACTGCAAGATATGCCAATTGATTTAGGGCGGATTGCTGATGCCACTCTTCAAGATGCTGAACTATGTGGCCAACTGGGGAAGTTGCACCACAGCAACAGAATCCAGACCCCCGAGCTGAATTAGAGGTATAACCTATAGCCCTGGGATCATCTGCTGCCTCCGGCCAGGTACTGCTGAACTTTTGGAGAGAAGGGAAGGAAATTGTGATGATTGGTGTGTGTGTGTTGCCATCTTGCTTCCTGCTCTCTGTTCCAGTTTTGTCTCCTGCTCCCTGACCTCAGGATTCCTGTTCCTGTTTAAGGGTGTGCGTGTTTGCGCATAGTGCTGGGTGTGGGGAGCTACTTGCATCACACTGCTACATATCTGCTCTTCAGACTGTTACCATGTTTTGTTCAGACTGTTGCTGACCTAGCTGGTTCATGGTTCTCACATGTTTTGATTGACAACCTACCTGTGTGTCTTGCTTCCTTTTTGGTGTCTTGGATTGCTATTCTGGGGTGCTTCAGAGTGTAACACGCATCCAGCCGGCTGGAAATTTGCCGTAAGGGTGGATGTTCTTGCTGCTCCACCTGAAGTTGTGCTGCTGGCTGTATTCGCCCCTGATATTTATTAAAACTCTGGTATGCCCTTCGGGCTAACTCACTGCTTGCTGAACTGTTGCCATTTTCACCTGTAGTAATGAACTTTGCACACGACAGCAGAATGCTACTGTTCTGTACAAGGGGAGTGGTAACTTTACTCACTCGCGTTTAGAAGAAATGGGTACAGTGCTTGGTGGGAACTGGAGTGAAGGACTATTGAAACTTGAGACCTGATACTCACCCTCTTACCCACATCCACACTATAACTTGGCTGAGTACAGGCCAAGCCACAGCTCACCCATGCTCTGATCCACGCCCCTCAGGCAAGCTAGCTAGCTTGGCATCAACTAGCTCATGATATGTGCACCAGAAATTTCAGTGCGGACAGTAGGGGAACTTTGGCATAACTGTGCATCTGGACCCATGTAGAGTCACCAGTGTAGTCACACAGCCTTTGATCATTGTGGGCCTGATTGTGCCATTTAAGCACAGCCAATAGTAAGGAGCAATGCACAGTTGCCAAGCCCCAAGATCCCTTCAGGAGCTGCCTGGAGTGCAGAGATTACATACTAGCAGCTACAATATATCCTTTGGGGCCATATTGTGATGTGTCCTAATGAGGCTGCACAAGGGGAGTAAGAGCTTAATCCTAAACCCATTCAAATCAATGGAAAAACTGCAATTGATTTGAATAGTGCAGGACCAAGCCCCAAGTATAGTAAGATGCATGTTATGGCTCTAGGCATTGTTGTTTTGGTGCATAAGGAGGACTGGGGATATTTGCATGAAACCAGGAATGTTTTTGCTTAGGAGTTTATTCCTACTCATTGTTTTTCAGTTCCCCATGACATATCCTTAGCATTACCAATGGGGATTTCATAAACAAAAGCTTATTAATTAAAATAAATACATAAATGAGATTAAGAGATGAACAACAAAGACAATTTTTCTGCAAATATCCTTAGTTATAAACACAGGAGAAGAGAAATTCAGAATATATAGGCTATACCAGAAGAATTGTCTCCAAGTAAAATGTTTTCCTGTAAAGAATCAGCAAGTCTTTAAGCTTGTGCTTAACTATAAGGTTTTTATAGACTTTCTCCACAGACAACCTTTTATCCCAATGGGATACTATAATGATATTGAAATGACCAGTCCCAAACCAACAAAAATCAAAATCACTTCTTACATAAGAAATACATTCATACTGAAAGCTGCTTTTCCCAGTGTTCAGATGAGCGTCCCAGGATTTCAGGTTTATTTCAAAGTGAATTAAATAACTGCATTTCCAATGTGTTAGTATTCCCTATAATAAGTATAGGGAAGTTTAGGGAACTTACTGAGACTCAAGGAAACTCCTCATATAAGCCCCACTCAACTCAAATAATGGTTGCAGAATGGGGTCCTTCATTAATACAGAAAACTCTATGGGTTAGGATTGTGCAACCCTTATCTTTTCTGGTTAGTGCATAGGAAAACATGGTCCTTGCCCCAAAGAGATTACAATCTAATTTAAGACAAAACACAAAAGTAAATATGCCAAATAGGGAATGTGGGTTAGGATAAGGATAACAGTAATAAGTTAACATGGTTATAAACCCTACAATGTTTCCAGAACATAACAGTGTTGTAAATTATATTTGTGAATAACACAGTGTACGGATATATATTTGTGGCATTTTGATTGATCAGGTTTCTATTGATTTTTCCAAGTTTGTGACTAATAATTTCCAAAGAACCTTTCATACTTATATGCTTTCACCAGGGAAAAAGGGAAACGAGATTATAAACATGGAGAAACCATTTCCCCATATTTAATACTACATTGATGAAGCACTTACCACTGAATGAGAGATGGACTGTGGTTTGAGGTTTGGAGTTCAATGCATTTTGGTACTGCATTATATTCGTACTCAGTGGCTCTTTGTGACTTCAGAAAATGAAATGTGGTTCTTTATCCTGGGAAGGGGGAGGGGAGAAATAATAAGAAACAATGAATGACACAATGAAGTAAGAGCATGAGATTCTTTCTGACTTCTGAGTTCCACCTTCCTGTTATGCTGGTACATTTCTTATTCTGTATGCCAGTAGGACTAATCATTCATGGTTTAAAGTGCTACTCAATATGGGGAAGAGCATAAGACTCTAGATCCAACTGTGGAGCCAAAGGAATGTTGAAGAGATTCCAAGTGACATCCCTGCATCATGATATTTATTATTACTGCAATATTGATATATTCCAAGGCTTGATTGTCAAGTTGTCCTCTACAAATACACAATCAGCCATCAAAACAACAAGGAGTCTGGTGGCACCTTAAAGACTAACAGATTTATTTGGGCATAAGCTTTCGTGGGTAAAAAACTCACTTCTTCAGATGCATCAGCATTCCCCAACCTCTCTAGAGATTGCCCCAACCACACTTAATCTTTTTGTAGCAGAAGCCTATCCTCAGCATTTTTGCTGGAAATATTTCTATCTTGCTGGTCAAAAAATGGGATTTTTTGGTGAAAATTGTCACCAATATGTATCTGTTTTTCATCAAAAGATTTCAAAATTTGAAATTTCCTGACTGGCTCTACTTTGCAGGTCAAAAGAAGCAGTTTTTAATTTGTGAGATGTAGAGGGTTCACAGACCTACTCTCTCTCCTCCAGTCTTATGCTGCACTGAATGGCAAGAACTCAAATGCCAAGAATTCCCCAGTAATCATTGTGTGGGATATGCCACTTCTTGTGACATTTCCTTTTGGTGCTCTGATTGTTGCAGATATTGCTTAAACTACTTTCAAACAGCCCCTTTAAGATATGAAAGATAGTTGCTAGATGATTCTTCAGATCAAAGCTGAAAGAAAAATGCCAGTTATTAATTACTTCTGATGCAACCTGCTATATGTTTTTTTTTAATGGGGGTAGTGATGATGGTCTAGCTAAAAATAACTAATATAGGAAAGGTGTGAAAGTACAGAGCACTTTATTATATTAGCTTATTTGTGAAAAAAATGTTGCTTATGGTATTAGGGAACCCACCTCAGGGTTTTCTTTCATTTTGACCGTGGGAAGTTTTAAAGGTGAATTGTAGTGAAAAATAAAAGTGATAGGTCTGGTTGCCATTTACACTAAGGCCCTGTTACACCACTCTGGCAGTGTATGTGGGAATTAGGGTGGATGCAAATTATTCCTGGGGAGAAATGGCACCAGCAACGACACCAATGTAGATATGGAGAATTCTACTAGCCCATGATTTCCTCCCCACAATTTTTGTTTAAAAATTGGCTTTTAACATTATAAATATCAGGTTTTGAATTCTCTTCCACACTATGGAGGAACAGACAGAAATGGTGACAACACAGTAGGCTGGAATCCGAGCTGCAGGCTTCCCAATCCTCAAGGAAGAGGGAAGAGAAATAACGTATTCATTATTATTTTCAAGTATTTTCTACCCTCCCTTGGGTTTCTCCCTGGGAGGAGAGAATGCAGCCCATAATTCCACATTATATGATAACATAGTTCGTAACATGCAATTAACTGTACAAATTAATTCTAAATTAATACCTAATTAGAATTCAGAAAATACGTATGTATTTACCTTCAGAGACCACAGTAAATAAATACATGCTTTAGAATATTTCATAAAAGCTTAAAAAACACTTTAAGCCATCTTCAGCCCCCCAAATTGATTCAATTTCAATAACTACATTCCCATTTTATGCCATGCCATTCATGCCAGACATTAAATGTTTTTTTCTCAGAGCTGCATTTAGGCTATGGACAACCACAAAGACACCAGAAGCCTGACATTGCTGATCCGAATATTTGTTTCTGGCACAGTGTATATGATTGCAGCTAAGGGTGCTCCTGAGAAAAAAGCTGCAGACTCCACAGCTAAAGGAAAAGTGATGTGGTTGCTATAAAGTAGATGATTACTCTAAGGTAGTTTTGCCCTTGTTATATGTCAGACAATAAAAATTTTGTTTTTCAGTTACAGGCTCACGATCCTATATGCTGACCAGTCCCATTCTCAAGACACTGCAGTGTGACACATAAGGTACCGGAGAAAGATGATGGAGGTCCACTGTATCCTGAAGTGTCATGAGAAGGATTAAAAGCAGTTTAAGTAATTGAGGTAATATTGTGACATCACTGATCATGGGGAAAAAGGCAAAAATCTTTGGTAACATTCTTTTAAAAACAATAACCTTTATTTTTCACAAGAAATAATATATCAATATATAACCTTTAAGGGATAGCTTAAAACAACTAAAATGGCAATCCCGGTGCTGGTTAGTGTAATCCTGCACTAGGCTCCACCCCCACCCCATCACCATGTGACAAAAGATTACATAAACTATTTTATAAGAATTCCTGCTCTCTTCTTAACCTTTCAGGCTTCCCAAGTTTTAACTTAACAGCTCTCAAATTTTTCAGTGAATGTAGTCAAGCTTTTACCAGCATAGCCACTTACCTGCACACACAAATCTCAAAATATATGAAAATCTTGATATTCTTGATGCAGTTCCATGACATCAGTCCAACCTTACCTGAGTTACTTAAGAGATGGGGGCACTGGATATGTATGGCCTGATCTGACACTCAACTCTACCTGGTATGAATGAGAGTTTAGGGTGCTCAGCCTCTCTCAGCATCTTGTCGGCTCAAGCCCATTTTGCCTATATCATCTAACAAAGTAAGTCTTGTTAATGTTACTGAAGTACAGTACCTTTTCCAGTGATGGAGAGTTGTGCAGTGTTGTATGTATGCATGAACAGACAGTAATTCTTGCTTTCACTAGCAGTTTGTTGTGAATTACACAAATCTCATGAGACAGATGATAGTGGCTACAAGGAAGTTGTTCAGGGGCATCTAATAAAGCAATCTTGTACAAATCCCAATTATCATTCACATTTGGATGTTTAAATTATTCCTCTCTCGCTGTTGATTGAGTGCCTTGAGAATGATTGAAGCCATTTGTATTGTGGGCCATCTATTTTGGTGAGGTCTACTAAGCAGATTGATGGTACCTTGAGATCAATTGTGTCAAAGGCTGCAGAGAGGCCAAGTAATATAATGAGGTCATTTAGCAGTCCTGAAAGAGGCGTCTCCATGTCATATCCTGCTCTGAAGCCTGGAGTCAATGGGAGTCCTGTTAGTTTCAGTACTAACAAGGTCAGTTTTTTGGTACATTTTTACCTCTGTGGTGCTTTTTTATGTTACACTTAATGACATAGACCATTTATGAAGATTTATTATGATGACAACTAACCAACCAGTACCAGGGAATTTTAAAGAAAGGACTGACATTCTGTCATTAACACAGGACATTGCACCTATTTTCATTAGCATACGAGTTAGTTTGTAATTAAAGTAACTATTTCATAGGGTTAAAAATCAAACCAAATCATGGATCCTTTAAGCCATCTCTTTTTTTTCTGTATAGTGTATTTATTTCAAGTTCACCCTTCAGAAGATTTGTTCCAACATGGCAGGTTTTCTTTTTAAGTTCCATTAAAAATTCATTTGTTTTAGTGGTGCATATTACTATACTTCATTGATGCTATTTTCTTTGTTCATTATCCAGGCCATTACAATAATTTTCCAGACTAGTCATGGCTGGGTGAATTCAAATATTTGGAGCTGTATTCAGAACTTGGACCCACATAAGAAACACACTGATAATAGCCTAAAAGTCCTGACTAGTTATTGGAGCTTGAATTGATTTGAAAACACAGCAGTGTAATAAGGTTCTTCTCCATTTGTGTGTTGCTTTTTCAGTTTTGATTTTGTCAAGACGCTATAACCACTCAGCACATGACAGATGCTAGCCGGCTGGTAGTAATACTTAGCACCAGCTGCCATGGAGTGATGAGTAAAGCAATTAGATCTTGTACATCATGTGAAAGCTGCTCATGGTATTTTTCAAAGTAGAAAATACTTTTATCAAAAGCACTGTGTGAGCTGGGTAAGATTTTCATATGGAGGAAAAATCCATAGTACTGGTGGGAACTGAGTTCCCTACAGATGGAAAAAAATCTGCTCTATTTCAAATCAATCCCAGAGAGTGAGGACAAGTTTTACAAATTCATCCACATTTCTTCACCACTAGCCATCTCTTCCAATGGAATTATATTCTGTCAATGGATACAATTACTCCGATTAATTTAGTGATATAAGCCCCAAAAAGGCAAGAATGCATCTGTGTAACATTCATATTTTAATTCCTGCTTAATGCCACCAGTGGTTTAAGCTTGGGGTAGGAGGAAAGGTCTGGTGTACCAAGAACTGAAGTGCAGAAAAATCATGTACTAAAAATATTTTTGGTGATCTCTGGTTTCCTTTTCAATCCTGTTTCAGAAAACAAACATCAATGTGGGATGTGGTAGTGGTCCACCTGATTAGAACTGAACATTTGCAGTTTCATTAATATATTGCAATTTGTTACTCTTTACTCCCCTTTGAGAATCTGGCAAGGCACAAGAAGCTATAGAAAAATACACCTTCATTGTCCCATGCCTGCAGTGGCTAGACTGTTTCTACTAGAAAACAGTAAGTTGTGTGTCATACATTATAAGCAACAGAGGGTCCCGTGGCACCTTTAAGAGCTTCTTAAAGGTGCCACGGGACCCTCTGTTGCTTTTTACAGATTCAGACTAACACGGCTACCCCTCTGATACATTATAAGGAAAACAGTCAATGAAGGTTCTGTACTTATCCATATAGACCATTATTGTCAAAGTCCTAAAAACAAGTAATTTAATTACAAATCATGCATATTTTTGGTATCTTTAATTTTTTTTAAGAACATTAATATCTATATATTTATGGATGGTACATTGGATTGTTTTCTTTGGATATATTACAATGAATGGAAGAAAAAGAGTGAGTGCTCACACCATACAGATAATTTTTACTATTAAGTTATATGCAGAACCCTTACATTTGGATATGGTTCTCACAGCAAATCATAGGTACTGGCACTAGGGGTGTTGCTGCACTCCTTGGCTTGAAGTGGTTTCCATCATACACAGGGTTTACAATTTGGTTCAATGGCTCTGGGCATCTACACTATACAAATTGTTACATTTGCTGCAGGGGCGCTGGAAGTCCCATCCTCCCATGGATGCCTTACTATAGGGTCTTTCGTTTCATGATCACATGCCAGAGTGGTGGTGATCAGGTGGCTGAGGGGGATAATGCCCATCCCCCAATAATTCAGCAAGAAAGACCATAAGAGGGAAAACAGGACAACAGCACCACTCTTATTCTCTCTCTCTTCATTTTGCATGTCTCTCTTCTTCACTCCACCTGACTGTTGAGCTTGTCCTCTCTTCTGCAGCTACTGTCAGGTAATCAGAATCATCCTTTCTGAACGTGGCCTGGATGTATGCTTGTCTATTTCACCCAGTGCAGAGTGGCTGGAAGCAGTCCAAGCACAGAGATCGACCCTCAGCTCTCTTCCACCTTTGCACGGCCCTCCTGATTTATTTGTATATATTTTATTTGAGTAGTTTATGATGCACTCATTACCATGACATCTGGGGGCACTGCATAGAGGAACAGAGTCCCATTATAAACAGAAAAGTGAAGAGAAAGAAAAGACAGTGCCTTGAATGCAGTCTGTGCAAGCAAAATCAGTTGTCTTCTTCTGAAATGTACCAAATTTGTGCTGTGCTAGAAGCAGATCTAGGCAAGGTAGGTGTTACGTCATCATCAGTCTGCATTATCTATCTAATCTAAGCAGATTGAATGAGCCAGTTCTATAGATAGATATAGATATAGATATAGAAGTTGCTCATTCATAGATATATAAGTAAATAAAAGACAGCACCATAAGAATTTCTGGAGATTTCAGTGACTGTAAATCCAGTCTCTGACACTACTCTTATGAGTAAGGTTCAGTTCTTGGTGAATAAAAGTGGCAAGAATTGGTCCAAAAAGTCCCCAGCAGTCAGAGGAATAAAAAGGGACTTAATGTTACAACACAGAAAAGGAAAGACCAGTTAAATAACAAACAAAGAAGGGCTTTAAAACCCATATACCTCTTCTACCTTTGTTTGTGAAAATCATAATGTTACCAGAGTTGACTGCATTTCGAATATGGTTTCATTTAAAAGCTCTTAAACAATGCAGGAAAAAAACTGCTACTTAGCTTGACCTTAACTCAGTGAGTTAGCAGTACACATGGTAGGAGGCCTTCTTGTTAATAAAGAGCAGCTGTTACTATCCTCAACATATATTCTACAAAGCTTTTCAGTGGAAATGAATATCCTTTTCTTGCAAAACTTTTAGGACTAAACTGTAGGTACCTAAGCATGCCAGAAGTAGCACCTAGTTTTCCATCTGATGAGGTCACAACAAACTATTGAGACACGATGATCACTTACTTTAGGAAACAAGAACCTTGTGAAATATTTGATGGTGAAAGCAAACACACATAGACACTAGCTGCCTAAAGAAGATTCTATGTTGCAAAGTGGATAGCAATTTTACACCTAATCTTCACCTGCTGCTGTGATTTCTCTTTAGTTATATCACTATCAATTTGTCACTCAAGAACATGTGAAAGTGATCCTGAATCCTGCAGGAACTTTTCAAAAGAAAGTAAGAAATGGAAGGGCAGATCTAAGACAAAATCATTTCCAGACTACACTCCACACTGCTCTTTTGTAGAGAAGGGCATTGATGTTGAAAAATTTGGCAGATCGCTGCTGCTATCATGGCCCTGAAGCTCATACTATATGCTGCCCTTTGACTTTTCACAAATCTGTGTGAAAATCTGATATGAAAAGAGTTAGAAGAGTCACACCTCTGACAGACCCGATCAGTGTCGAACCTTTACTTCTACCATTATAGCATATTTGTGGCAACTATTTATCTTGTTCTGATTGACCCAGTCAAGACCAGACTTCCTAAAAACACATTTATTCAGCATAATATAAACCTATATAATAACTATGATTGTCATTACATGAAGACTAAACTAACTGTAGCTAAAACTACAGGTTTTAATCAGTACAGCTTAATATAACTGTGAAAGACAATAGAGTCTGGTGTTCAGAAATCGGTACCCCAAAATGTGGGTAACAGAGTCAGATATTGCCATCATTACACATATTGATTATTACCTCACTACACAAATAGTCCCTTTGATTGCAGTGAGCAAGTGTCATAGTATTTTTCTCATAATTTGCATCTGTGATTACCAGAACTGTGCATTATGTGTGCACTGATGACCGATTAAGCATGTAAACGATCACTTGGCAGGGAGATACCAGGGGCTAAATCTTCAGCTATGTGCAAACAGAAGTGTGCGTGCACTTTTGCAATTTTTGTCTGTTTGTGTGCACATAGCTGCAATCTCCCATATACAGTGAGTGAAGTGAAAGGGTTATGTGTTGAATTTTGACAGAAATACCCAAAAGACTAGTGTACAACATGCTTTTCAGTTCACATAGAAGCAAATCACAGTATGGAATGGAATGGAGTTGTGTAGGAGGTTTTGCACTTTTGGTCACTAGCAGAATGTGAACAGATTTTTAAGTATGGAAGCTCCTGGCTGCTAAATATATTATTTACACCAAATTTCTGAGATACATGGTTCACATAATAATATTGACTCTCTGAATTTGCCGCAGGAAACAGGCATCCTAAATAAACTAGGATAAAGTTTTTGAAAATATTTTACTATCATTGAAAAGTATTCTAGAAAAATTCAAAATCAGCAATCAGAAGATGATAGGAGAACACATGTGGCCAATATATTTGCTGAAAAAGAGCCAAACCCTTGTAGTTCCATTGATGTCAGTGGAGTTACATCAGGGTAAATTTGTCCCACAATATTTATCCAACCATGATTTAAAGAGTGAAGTCATACATGGCCCAGTTTTCAGAGGTGATGATGAGTACCCCCAGCTTCCATGGAAATCAGTGAAAGAGTTGGGTGCTCAGCTTCTCTGAAAATAAGACCAACAGGATCATGAACCTTCAAACATTAGTGATTTTGACCAAAACTCTAGTGATTTTACATGATAAAATCTTCTGGGTTGGGACAGTCTTCTGGGTTGTTCAAACAAAGAAAAACCTATCACAGAGGAACAAGGTGGATTCTTCAGCAGTATTTCTACTTTTCATAATATAAATAAGGATGGATTTGTAAGGTATACCAGTACAAGCAATCTCTAAGCCTACCGCATATCAAAGTTGAGATTATCTGTCTAGTAGAGCATGGTTCAGATGTTCATTGCATGCAATACAAATGAGCCTTCATTTTAGGGTAATCTGGTAATTCACATAAATAGTAGCAAAAGTAGTAAAGGTAAACAGGTTTTGGTGACTGCTTAGTTGAGAGTCAGTTATTGTGTGGGCCACAGTTTACTTGTAGACGGAGTCTGAAATATACTGTGCATTTAAATATCATTTCTTGTTTCTCTATGAATTATAATTAACGCAAGATTATGGCTTAAAGGGTTCTTCTTTCCACAATCATTACCATATAAATATTTTACATGACCTAACTCTAACCCTGAATACAATGGAGTAAATATGAAATGGTTAAAGACAGAGCAATATTTTTTTTTTTAATAGTTCTGAGAAAATTGGAAGCATATGTCAGAGCTGTGTCTGTGTCAATTTTTTCTTGATTTCTGTCAGATAAGGATCAGGCCCTATTTAGGTGCAGTAACAGTTAAGAAGTTCTATTTATACACAGGAGTTACTGCTTTAATATTACAACAGTAATAGTATTATCTAATTACACAGTGAAAAGTGAAGTGAAACCGTGAAGTTAGAGCACAATTGTAACAATTCTTCTCTCACCATTTTATATCAGTGCAACTTCAACAGACACACTCTGAATTTATACCAATTTAAGTGGGAGAAGAATCAGTCCCAGTGCATTTCAGAAAGCATCAAGATGACACATGGAGTTTTAATATTCTTTTTTTAATCCAAAACTTGCTGTGATTTTCAGCAGCTTTTGGAATTAATTCTCATGGGACTTTCCATTAAGTTTCTGTAGAGTACAGTATGTCCAGTTGTAAAATGTATGCAATATTGTAATCATTGTTACAGGTCTTAAGTGCTTTTTCACACATTCTGGTTTTATACAAATAATAGGTGGAATATTATCTTTCACTCTGAATAGCTTTGTTTTTGGATTTTGAGCTCGCTGGGGCATAGACTGTCTTTGTACAGTGGAGCTCTGATCCCTAGCATGGGTCCTCAGACACTAATGCAATAGAAATAATAATAATTATTATTATTATTATGTACGGGTTTCTTTTGAACCCTTAAAGGAAAACACTTGCTATATTGCTCAACTCAGCAATCTGAGAGTACAAAAAGATACGTTCTTCTTTCAATGAACTGTGAAGCATATTTGGGTTGTGAGTGACTCAGCTCTGCACTGGAGGGTTTGCTGGGGCGAAGGAACCTCTTTTAATGGGTCCTCAACATTTTGGACTAAAATACATGATCATACAAAAAGCCATATTGATAATATTAGGCATCGATTGACCTTTTTCACAGGGTATCTTTGCTCCCAGAAAGGATGCCTATAACTGATGCAAATGTAATTGACTTGAGTGCATGCAATCTTGTGGCTGGCCGCAGCTAGGATAAGAGGCTGCTACTCACTGATAGCTAACAGAATCACTCTTTTAGTTCAAGTGGAAGGGGGTTGTGCTTTCTGTGCTGAAAGTTCATTACAAAAACCAGCAATAAATCTGTTAAATATAAAATGGAGATTGGCAACTATGTGGAGGTTGTTTAGAACTACCAATTGGTCCAAAGTTCTGGCTGAACCCATTGTGGATATACAAGGTTTTCTTCATCCATAGGATTGCATGGTCTCTCTAAGATTGGCTTAGGCAACATAAAGTTAAAGATACTGGAGTCACCTTATCTGTAGCTAGGAATTGTATTATACATGCCTAGGAGAAAAGATCGATTCTATCAATAGCTGAATAGATCTGTGCCCTTGATGTGGTTAACCACTTGAAAAGGCTGCCTATAGAGTAAGAGGCTGGCTCCCCTAAGAATGTTGAGAACATATGGAGATTCTTACCATGGGTTTTAATTGCTTACAGTCCATTCTTGATTAATATTCATTAGAAGGGGAAATTTTGGCTTTGTAAGATTGTTTAATTTAATGCCTTATTCTTTAGGGAGCGGGGAGATAGAGGTTTATGCTTGATAAGATTTTTGTTAGTGTGTTCCAGGCAAATAACTGTGAAAGAAAATTTATTTTAGCTCTAGTGGGAAAGAAGTGTGTTTTGTGACTAGAGGATCTTGGGATCTAGTCTCAGTGCTACATACATGTCATTTAGCTGCAGTGACCATGGAGGCTGCAGATTTGTTACAGTGGGATTGCAGAGCAAATAGATCAGTTACTCTCAGCCAGTAACTAGTGTAGGGGATGCAGTTTATGAGCCCAATCTTATCAGGTTCTTACTGTCCTCAGTAGTTCCACTGACTTTCCCACTCAGACTAATGTGGGTCCCACTTCCATATAATTTACTCTTGGGAGAATTCTGTACTAAAAATTAAAAGTTCCGCGCACAATATTTTAAAATTCTGCATATTTTATTTGTCAGAATAACACAATATAATCACTCAGTTTCAATTATTTTGGTAATTTATTTGAAAATACCCGTCAGCAAATACGTCTGTAACAATACAGAGCAAAAGAGATGTGAGAATTGTTTTTTTTTTTGACAGATTCCTTACTAGGCATATTAATACAGAACTTTGAGTAATTCATTGAATCTACATCACAGAAATGTATTTCCTGCATTGCTGAGAAGCAGTGCAAAGGCTTGGGAGAGTCAGGGGTAACAGAGGAGCTGAGGGAGAGGGAAGGAGCCTGGGAATGAACCTGGAGGGCTGTTGGGTGTGAGTGGGAGATGTATGGAACACATTATTTGGGGGGAGGGGAGGGATTGTTAGGGAGTTGGGGAACCTCCCCCATGCAGACCCTGGCTGGACCCCTAGCCTCTCCCATTCAGTCCCATTCTCCCACATCTGCCCCCATCCTCATGTATCCCTACACTCCCTACCTCCTGTCCCCATGTGGGTCATGCAGCCCCACTCCCATTCAGTCCCTGGCTCAATACTGTCACCCCACTAGCTCCTGAGCCCATACCCCAGTCTGTCCCCCCACTAGCCCTTCTGAACCCCAATCTGTGACCCTCCCCCAGCAGCCCCGTATGCCCCGCTCTTTCTCATGCTTCCTCACCTGGCCCCACTGTGAGGAATGCAGCTTCTCTCTCTTCCTCTCTGCCGGCTGGTTGCCCTCTCTTCTGGTGCCACAACAGCCCCTGGTGGGTGAAAGGTGTAATTGCAGTGCCTCTCCAGAAAAATCTATATTTTGCAGAGAAAAAAATCTGCAGGGGATATGAATTCTGTGCATGTGCAATGGCACAGAATTCTCCCAGGAACAATAATTTCTTTTGCATGGATTAACAAGGTGTGCAGGCTGAGTCGTGGAATGAAGCAGTATTAAAGAGATACTGTACTCTGGATGCTATCTGCAATGTATATTCTGTTTTCAAAGAATTTTCTTTGTGGCTATTCAAATTGCTACAAAAGCTCTCTGACTAATAGTTGAGTCTTGTTTAACTTACAAGGTTCTTAGTTTTCATTAGGAAACTTGACTTGCAATAAAGGCCAGTTATTTGAGTAACCAATTCCTAGCATGCAATTTCTCCTTTTCATGTATCAAATGCATACACATTTAATTAACAGAGCCCTTCAGGCTGGGAAAATAAACATTCAGATGAGACCCTTTTCCCCACTGGCTAGCACAGTCCCAAGTTACAGACAAATGAAAACTTGATGAAGGATATATGACAGGACCCATTCCACTCCCTTCCATTGACCTTCATCTATCATGAACACAACTGGCCTGTATCATGGCAAGCAACCTCTGTGTCAATAAATCATATAGTCTAAAGTTATGAACTCTCCACAAATGCTGCCATAATTCTTGATGTTCAAGTATTCACATGCTTCAGTCTTACAGAAGTTTTGAACCAGGTTCACCCCTGTTGGCGTTATGCTCTTACATCAAAAAGAAATGTGTGCCCTTAGTGAGGAAAGAATGGCAGCAAATTTACCAATGCTTCATTCTCAGGAAAAATGCTTCCTTTGTACTGCTCTCTGTAATATGTTGAGGCATCCACTATCATGAGAAGCACATGACAAACACCTTTCATTCAAATCAGAACAGAAGGTGTTCTGAAAAGACTGGTACTTCTGGTTTCTGTGAAGTAGTTAGGTCATGTAAATAAAAAGTAGTAGATACTACTATACAAGCGAGTCAGGGGGTTGTTTCTGCACAGGTGGTAAGGTGTATGTGGGAATGGGATTTATCTTAGCTTTATGCCGTTAGAGTGTTCCTGGTTCTGTCTCTTTCTTGTTATGCACCACACAACAGAGACAATTTTCAGCAGTGGACAGATTTTTCTTTTCCACTACATAGTCACTGGTTTTCTGTGTTCTGAATACAATGGTGAGATGTACCACAATATCAGGTTCATTGCCACCAGTGGAGTTACACCAATACCAATTAGATCAGAATCTGGTCCATAATAGTTATAGTCCCAAAGAATCTGCTCCATAATACATTCTCCACAGTAATACAAACCAGTACTACTGAGAGATGGAACTGAGTGGTTTAGTATGAGGAACCTTGAGTTAGATTGCTCAATCCATTTGTAACAGCAGCTCATTTTGGCACTACAAGCTTTTTTAATTTTCTGAAGAGGCTGCTCAAATGATGTGGCAACTATTTCTACACTGGGAACTACTGCAGAGCTGCTTGTGATGGTGTCTTGTGCTCTTAAGCTGTTTGACCCGCCAGTTCCTATACTGTTACACTCATCACCTTTTGTGGCTCAGTTCTGAAGGAAGACAGCAGGCTTCTCAATGCTATTATCCCATTCACAGACTGTCACTTTCACCTTTCTTTACCTCCTGCACTGGACAAGATGCATTGCCCCTGAAAGTACTAGTACGCAAAGCTCCAGGCTCAAACCAAACAGTCCAACTCAATTTAGCTTAGACTAAACAAAACAAATATTTATTGGCATTTCACAGAATAAAGAAAAAAGAAAATAACATTTCATTACAAATTAAGAAGGATATGTTCAAATGCACAAAGGGCAGGTTAGATGCCCAAATTCCAGAAACTTTCAATGGGAGTTGGGCATGTAGCTGCTCTTTGTAAATCTCCGTCTAAATGCATTGACATGGAAACTAGAAAAACATCTGTCTTTTGGCAAACTTAGGGTGAAATCCTGGCCCCACTGAAGTCAATGGGATATTTTTAGTTACATAGGAGAATAGTTTTTTAAAAAAGCAAAGTTAACTGATTGAAAGCTGCTCCCTCAATGTGTCTTTCTGTTCCTGGACAACAACAAATACCAATCAAATTATAGGACTGAATGCAAATGTGATACAAAGTACTATACCCACTAATGCTAGGTTCAAACTTTCCCTCTTTTTGAAACCAAACTGACATTTTCCTTATTTTCTTGTTACCAACCATCTGTTGGCATCTGATTACAATTAATACCTTTCCAAATGCAGAGTTCAGATTCTGCAAATACGCATGTGCTTAGTTTTATTCATTTGACTACTCCCACTGAAATCAATGGGACTAGTCACATGCTTAAAGTTAAACACATGTGTAAAATTTGCAGACTCAGGGACTATGCAGAGGTATTTGGCATTGCCTACATGAGGGTTTTGCCAAACATTTCCTGCTGCTGCTGCTGCTAACACAGGTCCAGTTCAATCAGTATTGGCAATAGTGCAAACCCTAATGGAAGCAAGGCTCAGGAGTCAGCCAGTGCTTTTTAACATCGTGTTGTTTAGTTTCTGGGAAGAATTAGATTGTTAAAAATGCTGATGGCTTCATGAAGCCATCTTCAACATTAAAACTTCAGCTCCTGCAACCGCTGGTGGAGCTATGCCATTGTTAGCAGAGTGGGAAGTTTTTGCCCCCAAATCCTACTGCAGAAAAGCCCCATGTGTACCTCAAAGGAATTATCCCTCCCTTTGTCCTGATACAGCTGGAGAAATAGAAAGAGTTAATTCTAATGTCTCTTGCTACTCAAATCCCTTTCCATATGTCCTAATTAACCCTCTACTATTCTGGTTAAAGGTTTCTGTTAACATCTTCCTTTTAGTATTTCTGGCATGCTGAATAAACAATCTTCATGCATGAAGTTCCATTAACATGCAAATGATGAAGTTACAGTTTTTGTTGAACTCCATTAGTATGTAAAGGAAGCAGTTCCCAATGGGAGGTTACTTGTACAAGACTTAGTACAGTTGTACTTAGTTC
The DNA here is from genome assembly GCF_027887155.1 of Malaclemys terrapin pileata. Taxonomy (NCBI): domain Eukaryota; kingdom Metazoa; phylum Chordata; order Testudines; family Emydidae; genus Malaclemys; species Malaclemys terrapin. Next base: position 82,738,178 of record NC_071510.1, on the reverse strand, counting down.
TTAGTGACAGCTTAATAACAGCGAGGTCAATACCTCAAAACTTTCCCCTGAATATTTACTCAAACAGAAAACTGAATTTGCTTGGAATGTGTTTGCACCCCTTTGTGTGACTATTCTAGTGAATGAATTTACTAGCAGGGATAGTTAGTGAAACAGTGAATTTTAAGTTAGTTTTAGAAAATATGCACATAAGATAAATTCTGAAATTTGTAAAGAGTATTGTAGTTGTACTGAACCCAGAAACCTGATCTTTTACCTTACATTTTATCCAATCAGATAATAAGTAATTGTGTGATGTATGTACCAGTAAAAACAAATACGGTGCAAATTTCAAAGACTGCTAGCAATTTGTTATGAATATTAGAAAAATCAAACAACCTTCAGAACAATAATATTTGAAGAAGTTATTTGGTGAATAAATATGATACATGACACACGTGCAAAATATTCTCAGCTGCTAATTTATTAACACAAAATGAGGCTAGCTTGATCAAAATATTATCTACTATGAATTATTCATTTGGCTCTAATTAATACAGAATATCTACATAAAGAATCTTAAATACTATGACATCAGGTCATAATATTAAAAACAGGTTTATTTTAACTTGTTACATGTATGCAGTATCTTCCTTGAAAATGATAACGAAATAGGTCCTGATTCAGTAAGATACTTAGGTATATGCCTAGCTTTTGAGTAAAGAAGAAGTTCCATTTAAGTCAATGGACTACTCACATGCTTTAAGTTAGGGATGTGCTTAAATGTGCCTGCTGACTGGGAGCCATAATCTTTAGCTTCATGAGTAGGGACACAGAATTACAATACTTAAAAAACTCCACCCATCTTATTTTGAAAGTGGAGATAGGGGTGACTGGCCCCCGTGGGCTTCTGTGCTGTGTGTGCTAGAGTTGTGAATTCTGGGAGCAAGAACTTTCAGAGAAGTGTGCAGGGGAAGATGCTCCTTGCTAACCTGAATGGGCTATCTGAATATCCAGGTTGCGTTGGGGGAAGAGAGCAGCTGCCATGGGGCCACTATACCTGTCCTGCATAGTCAGGGGTGAGTGAGCAGGCACAAGCAAGGAGTGGAGGGAGTCAAGACTCCGCCCTCCAGTCCCCTGATGGGATAGGCAGCATAGTTTAAACATTGCTGAAGGGCAAGCAATGCCATTTTTAGGGGTGGAACAGCTTACTTTCATCCCAGAGCAAAGGGGAAGCAGGGACCAAACTGTGTCTCAGAGGCTGCTCTGACTCACTCTGGAAACAAGCCAGGCATCTGGAAGATCCCACGATGAGGGGAGCATCAAAGATAGCTTACAATCAACGTTGTACCCACCCTCCTCCCTGAGTTATGTGGAGCACAGCTTGGCTGAATCAGAGGGTCTTACAAGGAAGTACGCCCATTTGGATCATATTAATTTTACCCTATCTTTCCCACCAGATGAAAAGTTTGTTAACCCTGTAGTCAGAGTTGCTAAATGAGCCAGCACTTCAACAAACTGCAGTGCAAGAATGTTAGGGTATGTCTACACTACGGGATTACTCTGAATTTACAGAATTTGATTTTTGGCAACCAATTGTATAAAGTCGAGTGTATGCGGCCACACTAAGCACATTAATTCGGCGTGTGCGTTCATGTACCGAGGCTAGCATCGACTTCCGGAGCGTTGCACTGTGGGTAGCTATACCATAGCTATCCCATAGTTCCCGCAGTCTCTCCCGCCCACTGGAATTCTGGGTTGAGATCCCAATGCTTGATGGGGCCAAAAATTTGTCGCAGATGGTTATGGGTAAATGTCGTCAGTCAATCCTCCCTCCGTGAAAGCAACGGCAGACAAACATTTTGCGCCCTTTTCCCTGGATTGTCCGGGCAGATGCCATAGCACGGCAACCATGGAGCCCTTTCAGCCTTTTTTCACTGTCACCATATGTCTACTGGATGCTGCTGACACATGCGGTACTACAGCGCTACACAGCAGCATCCCCTTGCCTTTGCAAGTTAGCAAAGACGGTTACCAGTCATACTGTACTGTCTGCTGTTGTCATGGGTGCTCCTGGCTCGCCTTGGTGAGGTCGGTTGGGGGCGCCTGGACAAAAATGGGAATGACTCCCCAGGTCATTCTCTTCTTTAAGTTTTGTCTAATGGAGAGTCAGTCCTGCCTAGAATATCAAGCAAGCCTACTAAAGAACCAGAGAGGCAAATGGCCGCTCCGGGTCGGAGCCCCAGACATCCCGCAGAAATGATGAGCTGCATGCCATTCTAGGGGGTGCCCCTACAACAACCCCACCCATTGCTTCCCTCCTTCCCCACCCCTCCTCGGTTACCTTGGCAGTTATCCCCCCATTTGTGTGATGAAGTAATAAAGAATGCATGAATTTGAAACAGCACTGACTTTATTGCCTCTGCAAGCAGAGATCAAAGGGGGGAGGGGAGGGCAGTTGGCTTACAGCGAAGTAGAGTGAACCACCATTCTGCACTTGCTCAGCCTATAGCTGAAAATGGGAATCTGTGATAAGCACTAGGATAGAATCACGGGCAGGACTGAATCTCCATTTGTGTGCGGGCCTTTGGTTGACACTGGTAAAATACAAAATGTCCCAGGATATGTATGTTGGGGGACAGTTCTAAATGGCAGCTTTATTTTTTTATTTGCAGCAAAATGTATCTGATTGTGAGCCCTGGGAGCAAGGAGTAGGCTGGGGTAGGTGCGACTGCGCAGTGCTGCTGACTGGGAGAGCAACCTGAGGCAGAAGCCTCCTGCTGGCATGATATTCCAGGCAGGACTGAATCTCCATTACACAACACTTAAAGAAGAGAATGACCTGGAGTCATTCCCTTTTTTGTCCAGGCTCCCCCAACCGACCTCACCAAGGCCAGCCAGGAGCACCCAGGGGACGACAATGATGGTTACCAGTCATACTGCACTTTCTGACGTCCGCAAGGCGAGGCAAGGGGATGCTACTGTGTAGCGCTGCAGCACCGTGTCTGCCAGCAGCATCCAGTAGACATGCGGTGACAGTGAAAAAGGTGAGAAACTATTTTTTTCCCTTTGCTTTCACAGAGGGGGAGGGGAGACTGACGACATATACCCTGAATCACCCGCGACAATGTTTTTGACCCTTCAGGCATTGGGAGCTCAACCCAGAATTCAAATGGTTTTCGGAGAGTGCGGGAACTGTGGGATAGCTACAGTTGTCAGTCGCCCTTCCTTCCGTGAGCGTCCATTTGATTCTTTGGCTTTCTGGTACGATTGTCTCAGCTCCTTAAGTTTCACACAGCACTGTGTTGAGTCCCTGTTGTGGCCTCTGTCCATCATGGCCTTGGAGATTTTTTCAAATGTTTTGGCATTTCGTCTTTTGGAACAGAGTTCTGATAGAACAGATTCATCTCCCCATACAGAGATCAGATTCAGCATCTCCCATACGGTCCATGCTGGAGCTCTTGTTTGATTCTGGGACTGCATGGTCACCTGTGCTGATGAGCTCTGCATGGTCACCTGTGCTGATCAGCTCACCACACTGGGCAAACAGGAAATGAAATTCAAAAGTTCGCGGGGCTTTTCCTGTCTACCTGGCCAGTACGTCCAAGTTCAGATTGCTGTCCAGAGTGGTCACAATGGTGCACTGTGGGATAGCTCCCGGAGGCTAATACCGTCAAATTGTGTCTACACTAACCCTAATTCGAACCGGCAATGTCGATTTTAGCGCTACTCCCCTCATCGAAATCGATTTTAAGAGCCCTTTAAGTCGACAAAAATGGCTTCGTTGTGTGGACGGGTGCAGAGTTAATTCGATTTAATGCTGCTAAATTCGACCTAAACTCATAGTGTAGACCAGGCCCAAGAGTTAAAAGACATAAAGGATTCAAATTAGGGCTGTCAATTAATTGCAGTGAACTCAAAAAAATTAATCATGATTAAAAGAATTAATCATGATTAATTGCAGTTTTAATTGCATTGTTAAACAATAGAATACCAATTGAAATCTATTAAATATTTTTGGATGTTTTTCAGCATTTTCAAATATATTGATTTTAATTACAACCCAGAATACAAAGTCTACAGTGCTCACTTTATATTATTATTTTTATTACAAATATTTGCACCGTAAAATTGATAAAAAAAAGAAATATTTTTTTTCAATTAACCTCATACAAGTACTGTAATGCAATCTCTTTATCATGAAAGTGCAACTACAAATGTAGATTTTTTTTTGTTACGTAACTTCATTCAAAAACAAAACAATGTAAAACGTTAGAGCCTATAAGTCCACTCAGTTCTACTTCTTGTTCGGCCAATCACTAAGACAAACAAGTTTGTTTACATTTACGGGAGATAATGCTGCTGGCTTCTTATTTACAATGTCACCTGAAAGTGAGACCAGGTGTTTGCATGACACTTTTATAGTCGGCATTGCAAGGAATTTACATGCCAGATATGCTAAACATTCGTATGCCCTTTCATGCTTTGGCCACCATTCCAGAGGACATGTTTCCATGCTGATGACGCTCGTTACAAAAATAATGTGTTAATTAAATTTGTGACTGAACTCCTTGGGGGAGAATGATATGTCTCCTGCTTTGTTTTACCTGTATTCTACCATCTATTTCATGTTATACTAGTCTCAGATGATGACCCAGTACATGTCGTTCATTTTAAGAACACTTTTACTGCAGATTTGACAAAACTCAAAGAAGGTACCAAGATGAGATTTCTAAAGATAGCTACAGCACTTGACCCAAGGCTTAAGAATCTGAAGTGCCTTCCAAAATCTGAGAGGGACGAGGTGTGGAGGATGCTTTCAGAAGTCTTAAAAGAGCAACATTCCGATGTGGAAACTACAGAACCTGAACCACCAAAAAAGTAAATCAACTTTCTGCTGGTGGCATCTGACTCAGATGCTTTGGATCGTTATTGAGCAGAATCCCTCATTAGCATGGATGCATGTCCTTTGGAGCGTTGGTTGAAGCATGAAGGGACATATGAATTTTTAGTGCATCCAGCACGTAAATATCTTGCGAGGTCATCTACAACAGTGCCATGTGAATGCTTGTTCTCACTTTCAGGTGACATTGTCAACAAGAAGTGGGCAGCATTATCTCCTGCAAATATAAACAAACTTGTTTGCCTGAGTGACTGCTGAACATGAAATAGGACTGAGTGGACTTTTAGGCTCTAAAGTTTTACATTGTTTTATTTTTGAAAGCAGTTTTTTTTGTACATAATTCTACATTTGTAAGTTCAACTTTCATGATAAAAAGATTGCATTTCAGTCTTTGTGTGAGGTGAATTGAAAAATACAATTTCTTTTGTTTTTATAGCACAAATATTTTAATAGATATAAATATAAAGTGAGCAGTGTACACTTTGTGTTCTGTGTTGTAATTGAAATCAATATATTTGACAATGTGGAAAACATCCAAAAATATTTAAATAAATGGTATTCTATTATTGTTTAACAGTGCCATTAATCGTGCGATTAATTTTTTAAATTGTGCGATTAATCACAATTAATTTTTTTAATTGCTTGACAGCCCCAGTTTAAATCTTTGACAATTATCATTTAAGGATATCTAGAGAGTATGAGATAGATTCCCATTAAATCTTCAGCTGAGATAGTTAAAAGAAATGCTTGAAGGTTTAGACATTTATAGTCACAGTGAAGACATCCTTACGCAAACATCCTTAACAATGCGCAACCTCTCACAGGACAGCCTCAGACACTGCCTATTGATTATAGGGAATAATGTTAATAATTCTATGTAAAGGACAACTTTGTTTTAAAAGTAGAAACATAAGAATTGCCACATCAGAGCAGGCAACCATATAGGGGCAGATCCTCAACTCGTGTACTCTCATAGGTCAGGACTTCAATGAAGCTATTACAATTTAAACCAGCTGAGGATCTGTTCCTTAAACCAGTATCCTGTCTCTGACAGTGGCCACTACCACATGCTTTGGAAGAAGGTTGTTAAGGACAATTATGGAATAACCTGCCCATCATGGAATTTTTCTCCCTAAACTAAGTGGTTAGTGGTTGGCTTATACCCTCAATCATGAGGATTTATACACTGTTAAAGCTTTTATGCTTTCTAATACAAATGGGGATGTTCTCATTATCCGTATACATACCCAGTTTTATTTTGAATTGTACTAAGCTTTTGGTCTCAGTGATATCTTGTGGCAATGAGTTCCACAGGCTTACTACTACTTTGTAAAAATATTTCTTTTTCTCACAGATTTAAATTTATTGTCATTCAGTTTCATTGGCTGTCCTCTTGTTTTTATTTAATGAGAAAGAGTAAATAAGATTGACCTCCTCAATCTTTTTTTCTATTTTGTAATATCTCTATCCTCCTAATCTAAACAGTCCTAATCTTTGCAATTTCTTTTCTTATCAAAGACTTTTCACAGTATTGTAGGCGAGAGTGTAACATTTTTGTTTATCTAGTGGCATTACAATATTTTCTGTAATATCTTCCATCAATGTCTTCATACACCCTAATATTTTGTTTGACCATCACTATGTATCTCACAGATGTTTGCATTAGCTGCCAATAATGACATCTGGAACTTTTTCCTGAATGGTTTAGTTTATTTAGAATCCAGTAAATTTTATAAGAAGTTCAAGTTATTTCTTTCAGTGTGTATCACTTTCCATTTGTCTTTCATCTACCAGTCTGCTGCAGAACTGCCTAGCTTTGAAAGGTTCCTCTGAAATTCTTCACAGTATTCTCTTGTCTTCGCTAACCTAAATAAATTTGTCATCTGCAACTGTCACCTTATTACTCACCCCCTTCTCCAGATCCTTTGGGGGCACCCTGACAGTTCTCCTTTGGAGTTATTCTTGTTAAGACCTTTACTGACAAATGCAATGTATTTTCAGTATAACATCTATTTAACTTAAAATAATTCCTTGACCTTGCCTGGTGCTATCTGACAGCCCAGATCTGTATCTGCTGGCTTGTTAAATATACATGAAACAGGAAGCTAAGGATAATGTTTTATCTCCAGTTTTGGATTCTGTATACATAGGGCCCCTCAGGGCCATGTGGTGCATGGAACAAAATAATTGTTTTCCAGAAGGTAGGAGAAGGAACCCTCTGAATTCTACATTAAAAATATGTTAACTTTCCACATTGCCCTAGGTAGTCTTTAAATTGTAATCTGTATAGGTCCAACTCATATCTTTGCTCTGGTGGCTGTATTTGAGAAACACTGTGTTAGACAAGAGTATGAAGCAACGAGGAGAGAATGTTCCAGATTAAATATGAATTACAATGGAACATGTGCATTGTGAAATAACTACTTTTATTTGTTATGCAGTTTTATTTTAATAGAAGTCTTTGGGAATCTCTAGCATTTCCAGCGCACTACTGCATGCATTAAGCTAGCCAGTTTAATTTAGCAGAGAAGCTGCTCCCAGAGTTAGAACCTAGGGTACATCTTCATCTCCCTTCCCCCCTCACTGTGCTCCAGACAGCTTGGGCGTCAGTTATATTCTCTTTTATTTATTTCTCTTTTTGTGTTTGTTGTACATACATCCTAAGTGTTCTGATCTGACTTACCCTGTTTTTACACTAGTGTAACTCAATCAAGGTCAATGGAATTGCTCCTGAGTTGTCCTAGTAGATGTGAGATCAGAACTCTTAGAGTGCATCTACAATAATGAACACAATATTTAATAACATACACAAAAAAAGAAGAGATTTCTTGTGTTGTGAGGAGCAAAGGGAGACCCAACATGGACACTGCGTGCTTCAGGGGAGAACTTGAGAATGACCTTGTATCTGGAATGCTTTGTTTTATTAAATCCCCCATTCAAACACATCTTAGTCATCCAAGAGCTGGAGGACCCAGAACGCCGAGACAAAAACTTTCCAGTTTTGGCGAGTTTATATTTTTTGACAAAAAAAAAATCACAATTTTTCATGTTAAATTTTTGATGAAAAATTTAGTTTAGTTGAAAACCCAATTTTCTGTTAAAAAAACAATTTCAGTGGAAATTTTTTGGTCAGGTCTAGTTATCTGGTGTCTAGTATAGAGACAGAACAGAGACACAAAGACTGAATCTGGTCCAGATCTAAGCTCCCTCAGGACCTGATTCTCATTTACACTAAGGCACCTTTACACTCTGGCAGTCAGTGTAAATAGACCTTAAAAGTGGATGTCAGTGTAATTCACACTCACCTAATTTATGCTTACTGCCAGAGTGTAAAGGAGCCTTAGGGTACGTCTATACTTACCTCCGGGTCCGGCGGTAAGCAATCGATCTTCTGGGATCGATCCTGGATTGATCCCGGAAGTGCTCGCCGTCGACGCCAGTACTCCTGCTCCGCGAGAGGATTAGGTGGAGTCAACCAGGGAGCCTGCCTGCCGCGTGTGGACCCGCGGTAAGTATCTTTAAGTTCTAACTAAGGTACTTCGACTTCAGTTATGTTATTCACGTAGCTGAAGTTGCATATCTTAGTTCGAACTGGGGGGTTAGTGTGGACCAGCCCTTAGTGTAAATGAGCATCAGACCCTCCAAATTCAAGGATGGGATTAAAATGGTAGAAGTGAGAGGAGAAACTGGCCTGTTAAGGTCATTGCAATTACTCAGGACTTACAGTGGTGTAACTGAAATCAGAGTTTGGCCTTTTGAATAAATCTATCATAGTTAGAAAAATACCTGGCTCCTCTTCCTTCTACTGCTCAGAACCTGTTTAGCCATACCAGGATTGTAGCCAGTGGTGTGCTGAAACCAGGGCCTTTCCGGCTAATCAGTATTGTCTCACTGTTTCCGTGTACTCTCCTGTCTTTCTGTATCCATCTGTTGTCTCCTGTCTTACACTTAGATTGTAAGCTCTCTGGGACAGAGACTGTCTTCTTGTTCTGTGTTTGTACAGCACTTAGCACAATGGGGTCCTGGTCCACGACTAATGCTTCAAGGTGCTATAGCAATACAAATAAAAAACAATGATAACAATAGGGACTAGGGGTACTAATATGTATTTCCCCCCTAAATTCCAAACTGAGAGGTTTAGGGATTCTAGGCTGAATTCCTACTTTATTTAAACAAGAGAAATACACTCCAAATATTGTCTTCCAAAATCCATTTTACCTGATTTTTAACATTAGTTGCATTTATTATATTTTTAATATTGTGGAAACATTTCATTTTTAACTTTTATAATCACTGATAAGTCATATATTATATAAATGGTCTGTGTACTGTATGTAATTGAATTTTGAAGCAAATAAATGCAATTATATATATGATACTCTTTAAACTATTATTTTAACTACTAATACAACAAACTAAATATCTCTTGGCAGAAATCTTATCCTGGCTGGGATCTGTCATTTCACTTACAGACGAGTCTTAATTTATTAGCTTTAATCTGTTTTTTAAAAAGACCTTCGTTTGCCAAGTAGTTTTGTTTTCTCATTAAATATTACTCAAAGATATTTTATTCCCTGAAACTTTTCCAAGGGTACATTAAAAAACCTCTGTTTTTAATGGATTTCTTTTAACTATACGATATGGAAGTTTGTACGAATTTCATGCAGCTTAAACTTAAAGAGTGACAAAAACCTTTAGAGGAGTATATGACATTTAATAATAAATTCAATAAAAAAGTATCTGACTTTTGCCCTGCCTAAGCGTGCATACATCCATGGAAACACCCAAACTGGAGTGCAGCGTGCAACATGGACAATGTCACATTCTGATCTCAATTAGGCCAGTGTAAAGCTGGAGTAAGCTCTATGGACTTCAGTAGAATTATTCCACATTTACAAGGCTATACACAGTTGAGATCTGAATCTGGACTGCATACTGGATCTTTTGCTGAATCTGGCCCTGAGTGTTACCCATAGTTCTCTGGTATTGCAGAAGTATAGCAATGTGCGTAATCTGTGTACACACTTCTGCATTTGCTGAGCTGAACCCAGCCATCTTTACAGTGGTCTGAGAGGGATCAGCTAGAACCATTTTATAATTCTGTATGTGCCCAGTACTGACAGGTGTGATATGACTATGGGAAAATCACTTAGGGCTAGATTTTGTTGCACCCTAATTTGGGGGTATTTGGTGGGGAGAAGGAGTAAGGGTCTCCCCTGCCCTAGCACAGCGCATGTAAGAATTGCTGTTTCTGTGCTCGGGGGTGGGAGTGGAGGCACCATAGCTCTGCTTCCTCTCCCAACTCTGGCCAGTGAAGAGGTGGAGCACTGTGCATGCTTCCCAGGTGTACTGGGGAGCTTTGAGAGGCAATGTGCTTCTGTGAGGCATAATGACTCTGATACCTCCACTGGTGTGGTGCAGCTGTGCACTGTCATCACTACAGGTTTGTGCCTAGATGGCTTGCTCTCTCTCGCTATGGTTTTGTACTGCTACCCATCACCATAGTATCTGAGCATCTTCAATGGAAAATAGATTGGCAATAGAGTCTCTAGTGGACTCCATAGCATCTTTGGCTCTTCTCCCTTTCTGGGCTGTAGAAAGCTCTCTTTGGGTACTTTGCTTTTGTATAATGAGGGAGGTGATGACTGATAGTGTGGATGCTGTTCTGATTATGGTGGAAAAGTGTTATCAAATAAGAAGGTCTTGCAGCATTTCCTAAATGTGATTAGATTTGGGATTCATCTGTTTTCCTCTGGAAGTTCATTCCACACCAGATCCCCTGATCCATTTGAAGACTATGACCAACTCCTTAAACAGACAGTAGAAGCAGATTGAGAGCCTTTGGCGCACAGGACTTATCTGCTCATGGCTGCCTGAATAGTGGAGGAAGTGGGCAACTGCATTTTGCACTGGTTGGAGACTTTAGAGTATTTTCACATTCAGCTTCACATACAGTAAATTACTGTAATCCAGTCTGGAGGCGACAGATGTATGGATCATTGTGGCCAAGTCCTTGTTCAGTAGAAAGGGGCAGAGCTTTTCAAGTGAGCTACCTAGACAGCTGAAAAGCCTTATTTTATCTGCACAATGGAGCAATATACAATACTTTCCTACTTTCTATTTAGACTGTGAACTCTTTAGGGACAGGGACAGTGCCTACCACAATGAGGCCCCATACTTGGTTGGCTCTTAGGCACTACTCAAATAAATATGTTAAATAATAATACTGTATCTCAGAAGGGTCTCGTGAGACTTAATCAAGATTATCACTCAAAATGTGCTACATAAAATTCAAAGTACATCAGGACTGGGGAGAATGAAAAAAGCAGCAGCATAATTTTAGCTTGGAACTAGATAAAAGTAATGCCTAGATCTAGAGAAGGTTAATTTATTTATTTTGAATAATACTAATTGGAAATGTAACCCTTTATCTCGGTTCACGAACTGCTCACAAACAAATCTGATTTCTACAAATGTGTCTTTTATTTATAGGCATTGGCCAAATTGGACTAACAACATTCAACTTATGGATTGCTGTTAAAGGGTCCCTTTGACTGTTTGTTATTCAGTATTTGTGGTATGTGATTAATAACCTAAGTTATCTGGTATTGTTTCTGCTCCCCAGTTGGGTGACTGAAACTTTAAACAGGAGATTAATGAATGCTGAATAGCAACCAGTAGATAATGTATAATGCACTGTGTTACTAAAATTTCAGTGCTTTCAGGATTCACAATCATTTTCAGCAGAGTAAACTAAGCCCATTTATTTATGAACATCAGTGTATCACTTTTTTCATTATTCAACCAGTTTTGCATAGCACGAGAAAGGCACAGGTATTTCCTATTGGTGTTGGATATTAATATCTATATCAATGTCCTTTTGAAAGTTTCCATTTTTGGAGTAACTCAAGCCATGCTCTTTCATCACAAGCAGTAACATAGCTAAAACACCCCAATGTGCTTTGAAAACGTATGCCTTACTGTGACCGGGGTACTAGTGGGGGCCAGCTATGGTCATTCAATTAGGGTGAACTGCAAAAAATGGGGCAGCCAAACCCCCAAAAGTTGGTGGATTTTCCAATACTTAGATTCACAACCCAGCATAAAACAACTTCTTTATTACCTTTCTAGTTACTCAGAAGTCCAAACAACACAGTCCCTTAAAGTGATCCAGCCTCAGGCCTCCATCCAGATACCCACGTCAAATATGATGAAAATGTTTGTAAATCTTATTTCATCATATAAAAGAAAAGGTTCTACCAATCTCAAAGGATTGGACACATTACCTCCCAGGTTAATGAATGTTTCAGATTTTACCCAAATACATGCTATAGCCAATTCTTATTAACTAAACTAAAATTTATTAAAAAACAAGAGAGAGAGAGAGAGAGAGAGAGAGAGAGAGTATGGTTAAAAGAGCAATATACATACAGACATGAGTTCAATTCATTTAGCTGCAGATTCATAGCAGAGATGGTGAGCTTTGTCATTGCAAAGAGTTCCTTTATAATTCAGTTTTAGGTCATAGTGCAATGTCCAAATCTCATATTCAGGGCGTACCAGCATAACTGGGACCTCAGTCTTGAGACTCAAACTTCCCCTGATGAAGTCTAAACAGATCTGAGATGACAGAATCAGAACCCAAAGATCTTTTATACAATTTAATGTCTTTGTCAAGTTGGGAGTTCCTCGGGGAACAAAAGGTAATTAGGATGACTTTGAAGAAGGAAGTCCATCACCGGTACTTAGCTATATGAATTAACATAAAGACATTTGCTTGTTCCTCCGCTATTCCCAGGACATTTCAAAGAGAGATGAATACTGAGATATCCCATGTTTACAATTCATTTTGACCTCTGAATCTTCTTTTGACTTCTGAATTATCAGAATACAGCATAGACAGGGACTGTTGATTACGTTGTCCACCTACTCATACATATGTAAATACACAAAAACACAAACATTATCTCCTCACCTGTCTTTTGAGGGTTATTTATTTTGCAGGATGTTTAACCCTTTCTAGCCATGTGTCACACTTACCATTTCAGTTATTGATTAAAGAGGTCTGTCTTATGATCTTATGCTCTATAGCCAAAGCAGCAAGAAAGCAGAGTATATGGCAAAATATTGTTTAAGATTCAATGCTCTAGTGAATGTTAAAATTTCAGGTTAGTAGTTTTGGTAGGACTGGTGTTTTGGTGAGTAAAGAAGAGTGATAAGTTTTCCACTTTTATTGTGCTCTGTGGGCTTGTGCTCAGTGTTGCAGACTATAAGCTCTTTCTCACAGGCTCTCATCCAAGCATCTGTCTAGGGACAATTAGGCAACTATTCATTTTGAGTATACATTATGAGGCAATTAAATAAGAGCTGCTCTCCTCAGAGAGGAGGCAAAAGTGAGATCTAGGACATTAATTACTGGGATGTCATGAGAAGCTACAGTGATGCAAGTCATCTGGTTCCAGCATAAACTTGCAGCCAAACTACAAATTTACTGCAACTTAATACCATCAGTGTAGATTCTGTGATGGCTTGTCACTATACGAGCATGTGTGTGTGTTAGAGAGGGGAAGAGGGAGAGAATATGCCTTAGGTAAGACTAGAGAACAGAAGCTATATCCTTCTTTAAAAAATCAGTAGGGTAGATATGGCAGCTCTTTGTAAGCAAGTGAGGCAGTTCTCATTAATACTTTCATAGTTTTAAAATAAAAAAATAGATGCTACTGAAATGTCCTTTGGTTTCATTGCTGGTTGAAAGTCTATTTTATCATTGGCCATAAAAATGCTGTTAATAGGTGTGCTGAATGTGCTAAGTTATCTTATGCAGAAGTGAGACGTTAAGAGATTGGACCAGACTAAATAAATCCAATGCAAATCCAGAGTAATTCCATTTATCTCAGTGGAGTTAGTATGGATTTATCCCCATGTAGATCAGAATCTAGCTCAGCTGCCTCGCCTTTCTAAATTGTTCATTTTTTCAATTGTTGAATGCACTTCTGTTCTCCAAATGTCACTGTTTAAAATACATGTCTGAGTGGTGCCATTTATAATGAGCCTGGAAGAATTTGCTGCTGCTATAGAACTTGCTCATTACTGTTGTTTTATAATTAATAATAAATTGTTGATTTCCCTTGTCCCTCAAACAAATCAAAGTTCTAGTTTGAATGTATCCTAGAATTGCGGCTAATTGAGAGCTCAGTTGTCTGCTACAGTTTAGTCAATCAGATTGAATTGCCCATGGTTGGGTTAAGAGGATCAGAATGTAGGTCAAAAACTATGTGATTATTATTTTGATTTCATGGTTTTTAAGACAATTTCATATTTTTAGGGTCTGACTCATGATTTCTGAGTATGTGGGGCAAGCAGTATAGTGATAAGCTAGTAGATCTGATAGACAGAGTAAAGTTGAATGGTGAAGGGCCTTAAAGGCAAAGACAAGGAGTTCATATTTGATGATGGAGAGCAAGGAGAGCCACTGGAGAGAAGGGATGATGTGGTTGGAGCATCAAGTCAGAAGGATTATCATAGCAGCAACATTTTGAATGGACTTAAAGAGGCCAATATGGCTAACGAAGACACTAAAGAAGGGGATATTATAATGGTCAAGGTATGAGATGATGAAGGCTTGAACAAGAACTTGGTAGTCTGTAGAGACAGGAATGGGTGAATCTTAGAAATGTTGTGAAGGTAGAAGTGGCAAGACTAGGACATGACCTGGCCATGTGGATCTAGAGAAAGGGATGAATTGAAGATGATGCCTAGATTATAGGCCTGCGTGACTGGGAAGTTGATGGTGTTATCCATTGTGTCTAAGTAATCGTGAAAGATGAAAAGATTTGAGGGGGAGATCAAAGCTCAGCTCTGGCCATGTTGAGCTTAAGCTGCTGGCTGGACATCCATTAGGAGATGCAGTTGGAGAGGTCAGAGGAAAACCATGAAAGGACAGAGTCACAAAAGTCAGTGGAGGACAAGACTTTAAAAAAGAGGGAATGTTTGATAGTGTCAAAGGCCAAGGAGAGAACAAGAAGGGTGAGGATAGAGGCACTGGCCAGAAAGAGGTCATTGGGGACCTTAGTGAGAGCATTTTCAGTGGAGTGGAGTGGGAGGAAGCTGGATTGGAGAGAGTGAAGGATGGAGTTGAAGGCGTTTGTCTATCGTGTAAGTATTTTATTTGGTTTGTACTATAATAAATAATAATATAAAACAGTTGTTGCTATACTTTAACCTTTATTGTGCATCGGGAATGTATGGAAATAAATAGGCAACATATTTCATAAACTTCCTGGGTCAGAAAAGTCCAGACTAACTTTTCCTGAGATGAGTCTCATTGAAAGAAAAACGGTTCTGTTCTGTTTGTTTTGCTATTGGAACAGGACTGTTGTTTAGTCACTGTAAATTATTGTAAACAGATAACTATTGTAAGACACATGCTGCAGCCTAAATTTAAATCAGAACATTTGATAACCTGACTATGCTAGTGGAGCCAACATGTATTATAGAAAGAATCTAAACTCACTCTTTTATTGATAATGACTGGAAGCTGTTTTCTCTAAAACCAGAAGAGTAGCAAGAGAATGAATACATTTAACAGGTTTTCTCTGAAACTCCATTCCCTTTGTGGGGAGGGGTGTGTGCATTACAGCTGGGCAGATTGTTTCTAATTGATGAGGAGGAAGTGAGATCTGTTACTCGTGTTTGGTCTGGGTACATGCAGAAGAGCCTCAGCAAAAAGGAAACTGCAAATTTAGTCTGCAGCTTTGCTTGGTCATATTATTTGCTAACTTATTCCCCAAGAAGCCTGAATGAAGCCAATGGCCCAGAGGCCCTAGTCCAGCCGAGCTGTGCTTCAAACCAGCTTGTAGGGCAACCCATCATGTTCTCTTTCTTTTGGGAACACCTTGTTGGGATAAGGGTGAGGTGGCATAAGAACCACCATGGCAGCTCTATTTCTCTGGAAATAGTTGGCAGCAAAGAATATTCTCATAAGATTGGATCTACCGGTGGCAGGGAGGAACTGGAAGTGAGGGGAAATGTGAAGTGTCCATAGTCTGAAAGGGGCCTGGAAAAAGAGGCAGTAAACTGGGAGGGATATCTGGGGTTATCATGGAGCTGTGCTACTTGCTCTTGGAATGAGGAATAACTTTCTGAATTACTCCACCAGCTCTGTTTTTCAGAAACATTAGCTATAAGGAGCTGCTTGCAGGAAATGTTGACAAGTGATCTCTAAGATGATTTGAAAAAATCTTGCAAGTTCACTGCTCAGCTTTCACTCCTGTTAGGTTTGGGATGAAAAGCAAGGAATCCTGAACATTGACAAATATTTGTACTTAGAGATTTGGTGGTTTTATCTCAGCATGAAACCAGGGAGGGAGATGGAATAGCCTGGCAAACCCGAAGTAAAATAGCACTTTAAATAGCTATTTCCCCCCCACCCTGAAGATTTCTCCACAGTGATTTAGTTAAATTAGAGGTGGAACCTGGCTCCACTACCTCTGAGATTTAGTGACTGTAATAATTTAGATCTAAGCTTTAGTGCTGGCCCCAATTGTATTGTGGGGCTGAACCAAAATCCTGGATCTGAACACTATAACCTTGGTGAAGTTTCGATCTTGAGCTAATCTTTGTGGACCAGACTCATTCAAATATATTTTTCTTTCTGAATTCTCCATCCAGGAAAGACTGTGGGATGCTCTGAAAATCATGTTTGGTTAAAGAAGCATAGAAAATTTAGTTGCTGAAGAAGCGGTCTTCAAACCAAACCCAAAACAATCCTTCAATGTGACAAGTCCCTGGGTTATTTACATTCTCCCTATATTAGCAAATAGGACTTTTTTTTTAAGGGCTTACTACTCACCAAATAAGTTTTTCTACGTTCAAGCAGTGTATTATATATGGCAAAATATGGTAATATACTGTCTTCTCTACATTAACCAACAACAGAAAGGGACAAATAGCTTCAAGCAAGACAGGAGAGGGATAGATTCAGCCTGGGTTGAATGGCCACAGGCACATATCTCCTGGAAACCCAGACATGGGATCCTGATGTACAGAGTGAACCAGGGAAAATTCTGTGGCTGCACAAAACATCTGACCTCCATGGAATGGGCCAAAAGGCAGTTAATGTAGCCCATGAAGTGGGCAGCACTGCCAGTAAGGGAATATACTCGGGGGATGTGCTGATTCAGGGTACCCTCTAAGTATCTTCCACTGGAAATTAAAGCTGCCTTCTCCCACCGTTAGTTCAGACTGTAAGCTCTTTAACGTAGGGACCATAGTTTGTTCTGTCTTTGTACAGTGCCAAGCATAATGGGGTATGTGCTATGGCAATGCAAATAAATAATGATAAGGGCAGGTGACACCATTTGACAAAGGAACCAGCTGCAGGAGTAAAAAGAGAATACAGGCAGAAGTCCATCAACAGAGTGGGGGCTACTCAGTTTATTGTACCCAATGCAGCATGTATGATTACCTGCCCTGTGGGCAGGTGGCATATGTGTGCATTTGGTGCAAGGAGCTCCTGGACCTCAGAGACTGTGTATGGGCTTTGGAGGCCAGGGTGGCTGAGGTGGAGGAGCTAAGGGAGACAGAGAGGTACATAAATGAGACTTTCCGGGACACAGTAGAATGGTCCCACCCTGGGTCTGACAGCTTCTGTGCTGTTGACCTGCAGGGTCTCAATGCATGTCTGAGACGATGGTGTAGGGAGTAGGGGTTTAGATTTATTAGGAACTGGGGAAACTTTTGGGAAAGGGGAAGCCTATAGAGGAAGGATGGGCTCTACCTAAACCAAAATGGAACCAGATTGCTGGTGCTTAAAATTAAAAAGGTCGTAGAGCAGTTTTTAAACTAAGGTCTAGGGGAAAGCAGACAGGTGCAGAGGAGCACGTGCTTTGGACATCCCTTAGGGGAGGATATATAAATGGAGATTCCCTATGTCCTAATAAGGAGGAGAGGATGGAAGATGATAAAATACAGGTAGGATCTGATGAGAAACAGTCAAATGAAAAGAAGTCCCATTCAATTACATCATGTAATGGCAGGTAGCTAAAAAGTGACAAGTTTTTAAAGTGCTTATATACCAATGCTAGAAGTCTAATTAATAAGATGGGTGAACTAGAGTGCCTCATATTAATGTGGATATTGATAGAATAGGCATCACAGAAACCTGGTGGAATAAGAATAATCAATGGGACACAGTAATACCAGGGTACAAAATATATCGGAAGGACAGAACAGGTCCTACTGGTAGGGGAGTGGCATATATGTGAAAGAAAGCATAGAATCAAATGAAATAAAAATCTTAAATGAACCAAACTGTACCATAGAATCTCTATGGATAGTAATTCCATGCTTGAGTAATAAGAATATAGCCTAGGGATATATTACAGACCACTTGACCAAGATGGTGACTGTGAAATGCTCAGGGAGATTAGAGAGGCTATTAAAATAAAAAACTCAATAATAATGGGGGATTTCAACTATGCCCATATTGACTGGGTACATATCACCTCAGGAAGGGATGCAGAGATAAAGTTTCTTGACACCTTAAATGGCTGCTTCTTGGAGTAGCTAGTCCTGGAACTCACAAGAGGAGAGGCAATTCTTGATTTAGTCCTAAGTGGAGCACAGGATCAGGTCCAAGAGGTGAATATAGCTGGACTGCCTGGTAATAGTGACCATAATATAATTAAATTTAACATCCCTATAGCGGGGAAAACATCACAGCGGCCCAACACTGTAGCATTAAATTTCAGAAAGGGGAACTACACAAAAATGAGGAGGTTAAACAGAAATTAAAAGGTACAGCACCAAAAGTAAAATCCGTGCAAGCTGCATGGAAACTTTTTAAAGACACCATAATAGAGACTCAACTTAAATGTATACCCCAAATTAAAAAAACATAGATAACCAAAAAAGAGCCACAGTAGCTAAACAACAAAGTAAAAGAAGCAGTGAGAGGCAAAAAGGCATCCTTTAAAAAGTGGAAGTTAAATCCTAATGAGGAAAATAGAAAGGAGCATAAACACTGGCAAATGAAGTATAAAAATATAATTAGGAAAGCCAAAAAAAGAATTTGAAGAACAGCTAGCCAAAGACTCAAAATGTAATAGCAATTTTTTTTTAAGTACATCAGAAGCAGGAAGCTAAACAACCAGTGGGGCCACTGGATGATCGAGATGATAAAGGAGTATTCAAGGACAATAAGGCCACTGGGGAGAAACTAAATGAATTCTTTGCATCGGTCTTCATGGTTGAAGATGTGAGGGAGATTCCCAAACCTGAGCCATTCTTTTTAGGTGACAAATCTGAGGAACTGTCTCAGATTGAGGTGACATTAGAAGTGGTTTTGGAACAAATTGATAAACTAAACAGTAATAAGTCACCAGGACCAGATGGTATTCACCCAAGACTTCTGAAGGAACTCAAATGTGAAATTGCGGGACTACTAACTGTCCTCTGTAACCTATAATTTAAATAAGCTTCTATACCAAATGACTGGAGGATAGCTAATGTGACACCAATTTTTTAAAAGGGCTCCAGAGGAGACCCGGGGAATTACAGGCCGGTAAGGCTGACTTCAGTACTGGGCAAACTGGTTGAAACTATAGTAAAGAACAAAATTGTCAGACACATAGATGAACATAATTTGTTGGGGAATAGTCAACATGGTTTTTGTAAGCTCTTTAATTAAATATGCAGCAGCATTAAATGTTTCCCTGTACAAACATGCACAAAAAATTAAGGCAAGTACAGTACTGAGTAAAGCACATAGCTTTTTTATGCTATGTCCTTAACTAGGCATATAGTTCGGGGCACAGACTAGCTCTGGCTGTGAGAAAGAAAACAAATGAAATATAAGTAATGCAAGACCCCCAAAAATAACATCCAAGGGGCAAAGACTCCTTTTAATAAAACCAGTGATAACATTTCCGGGCAAATACGTTAGAGTTGGTCAAAGAAAAAAACCACAACTAGTTTCACAGAACATTTCAAAATTGTTTTTAAAGGATTAAAAAAATTGATTTTTTTTCAATTTTTATATAAAACATTAAAAACATTATTAAAATTGCTATTGAATTTTTTCATTTACCAACCATCTAATTTTCTGTAAATAAAAAATGTCAATAGCTATTGTCTTAATGTTTCTAATAATGTTTCTGATACAAAATTTCTATAAGTGTCACGACGTTGTAAAAAACAGATTTTGGCCATGTTGACATTTTTTCTGCAAAATATTTTTTCCAAAAAAAGGTCATTTTTTGACAAAATCCCTTTTGGACGAGCTCTAGCAAAAATGCTTTTGTTCTAGGTTTGTTCCGTTGTGAAAGTTGTATTGTTATTTTGTTGAATCCCAATCCTGCAGATACAAAAACCATATGTCTTGATAGAAATGATTGGCAAAAATACTGCAAATATGCCACCCAACCTCATTTCTGACATAAGAATGAATTTGCTCAGGATTTACCACAAACTGTGGCCAAAGAGGTATCAATCTTCTGAAGATTATGGCTTGATGCAATCCTAAATTAAAGCCGCTTTTGTTGAGTTACCAGCATCATGTATCTGCAGGAGAATAAAGAATCAAGACCAATCCACTCTCATGTGGAAGACAGTGAAGTGCACCGGCCAGTGAAAACAAATGAGAAAATAAAACCTGCCACTATACCGACCTAGGATCCAGTAACTGAAGCCAGTGGCACCACATGAATCCTCTGGCTAATCTTATCTGAAGGATCTGAGACTGAGTTACAAATAAAAACAAAGTCTAATGAAAAGATACAAGGGATTTTGTAACCAACATAGCTGATGCAAAGGAAAATGTGAACTACATACTACGTCAGTCTTTAAGGACACAAATACTAAGGAATTAACTGCACATCTGCTGAGACATTTACGCATCCAGTGTGAATGTTACCCTAACATGGGACCAACCAAAACCACTAAAATTCTGAAAGAAAAAAAACAAAGACTACAGAGTGGTGTAAATTGACAGCAGTCTGAAATGCCCTACTGCTTCAAATCCAATCCTCATTTATTATTACCCAAAACACATCTTCTTATGATTTTTTGTTGACATATTAGGAACATTTTCCTTCAATGAATGCTGTGCTGCCAACATTCTGGCACTTCACCCCATCAGAGCCCTGCTTGCAGCTAGTGGAACAACACTACATGCAATTCTGGCTCATCTTGAAGGCTGGGAATAAGAAATTCCATGGAAAATTAAACTGGTGGGGGTGGGGGGACGGAAGAGGGTCAGAGGCAATGTGTTAAGAAATTCCTAGCAAAACAGTGCTAGGGAGAAAAATAAATGACAATGAAAATGTCCTTGTGTGACAAACCAGGGACCACCTTATGATGCCAAACACTAACTTCCAGTCAATCTAATGTTCAGTTTTACCATGTCCAGACTGGAAAGGAAATTAAGCTATGGTGTATACAGAAGATATAGGACACATTTTTATTCTTTTCTGATTTACCACACGAGCTTGCCCATTAAAAAGTCATAAAATATCATGGTTGGAAGGGGCCTCAGGAGGTCATCTAGTCCAACCCCCTGCTCAAAGCAGGACCAATCCCCAGACAGATTTTTGCCCCAGATTCCTCAATGATCAAACTCACAACCCTGGGTTTAGCAGGCCAATGCTCAAACCACTGAGCTATCCCTTCCCAGCACCATTGTATAATATCCCTACTGGTTGAAGAAAAGTTTTATCCTATCTGAAGGATTTGATGGGGAATGAATATGATTAATTATATGGCAAAAAATCCAAGATCAGAACACATAAAGCATGCATTGCACTACTCCAAAGGGATCTTAAAGATCCATAGGTCAGTTGTATGATATTTACTCTGTGTGTGTGAATGCACATTACAGTAAAATACAGAAAGATTTTTGCTTATGTTGTCATTCCAGTGCCTAAGCAAACAGTGGCTTCTATATATTGTAGTCAGAAGAATCAATATAATAGGCCATTGTTAGTCTATAAACCGCTTGTTATAGGCTGATGTATTGACATTCCCATATGTATGCTGAAGGTCAGCTTTAGCCAGTTAACATGATTACCCAATGGCAACATAAACTGGGCTGCACATATCATCAGCTGATTGAAGTCTTTGTCTATTCAGCTCTTGGGGATAACCACTAACTGCACAACCCTTAGGACACAAGGAATCTTGACGTTTCTCCCCATCCCATTCAGCTTTGGGATGACATGATTCTTTCATAGACTAATGAGCCAAAGCATGATTTTAGAAGAGGTTACTGTATTTCAAGGAGTTCTCCTCTTGATGTTAATCATAGATTTCAGGATACCACACTGAGAGCAAACTGGAACATGTTCCACATCAACTTTCACAAGCTTAAATGGATTGACAGTCCCTTGAATTAGGGTCCTGCTGCATCATATAAATCCTAGTTTCATTCCAAACTGGAAAAAGTCAGTCAGGGATGGATAAGTAACATCTAGCTTTCAGGGCAAAAGGGAGAATGAAGTTGCTGACACTATTACTGAGCCCACATGGGCACAAAGCTATTGTTTGTGCATGTACTCTCCTTCTGCATATTGTACAAAAGCCCTTTGATGACCTAAATGGCTACCTATCTGAGAGAGGGCTTCTCTCCCTGTGCCACATTGCCAGTCCTGAGATGAGCAAAGGTCCATGAGCTTGAGCCTCTTGGTATAAACAATAGGGGCCTTCGCTGTGAGGGCCCTCCTGTGATGGAATTTATGTCCCCTCCCCATTCAGATGTAGTCCAGATCTGGTGGCTTTAAGGACATGTTGCAAAGCTCATTTCCCCTCCCCCCCAGGCATTTGTAAACAAGAGGTGGTGGGGAGAAATTGTAAGTGTAGAGATGGGGAGTTGTTCTGAGGATTGGGGAGAATCTGTGCTGGGTTATCAAATTACTGCACTTGTATTTTAGGCTATGCAAAGGGTACCTAGAGCATGTGGATGGGCACCTTTTTAGCACTTCTATAAATCATAAATAAATAACCTAGCCATAAACTGCAATGCTGGCTTATCGCTTATCCTTCAACAAACCATGTTTACCTGAGCACCCACTTCTCTGTTTTCCATTAGAAAATTGAAGCCTACTCAACGAGAAACAGGAACCAACTCTCAACTGATGAGGTGAACGTTATTCACAAACCAGCATTACAACTTGATTTTAAACCCTTATTTTAGCAAAAATATCTAAAATAACCAAGGTTTCAGAGTAGCAGCCGTGTTAGTCTGTATCCGCAAAAAGAACAGGAGTACTTGTGGCACCTTAGAGACTAACAAATTTATTAGAGCATAAGCTTTCATGGACTACAGCCCACTTCTTCGGATGCATACAGAGTGGAATAAATATTGAGGAGATATATATACACACATACAGAGAGCATAAACAGGTGGGAGTTGTCTTACCAACTCTGAGAGACCAATTAAGTAAGAGAAAAAAAACAAATTAAAATTGCATTTTATGGGGTTGTTGTGGTTTCCTTTTTTTGCACAAATCTGTGATTCATCCTCTTAATTAGAGCTGGCTGAATAATATTTGATTAATATATTTTTAACATTTATTCACCCAGCTCTGCTACCAGTGCAAATCCATCTATTTCACCAACGTGTGGTGATTAACCTTCCTTTTCTCCCTGAAATGCCTGATGAGTTCAAATGAACCTCAGATCTATTGGTAAGCAGTAGAATTATTGCAAAAACACTTCCAGGGTTGTGGACATGTGTTCTTTTGACTCCCCCACCATCTTAGTGAAAAATAAACTACTGTACTTTATGGCTTATTTTGTCTTTGTCAAAGAAATGCTCTGCTTCCATCTCAGGAGAATTATACATTAGCAGTTTGATCCTGACCTTTCTACCTCTTCCTTGAATAATAGATGAAAAGTGGACAGTGAGAAGTGGCCCATGCTCCATAATTTGTGTCTGAGGCACAATCTAATGACTATCTGCTTCTATTAAAAACAACTGTAGCAGCAAAGGTTAAGGTAAACAGGTTTAGCAAATTACCTCTTAATCAACTCCAGTTATAATTTACTGCTCTCCTGTGAAAGCCTGTGTCTGTTAAAGCATTTCTATTTGTTGAGTTTTCTCCTCTCTAATAAATATTGTGTGATAAATACATTCTCCTGCAGTGCAACATCATATAAACATCAAACATAAATAAACCATGATCAAATAAACCTACATCTATCCCTATCATAGCAGAATGCCCCAAGCCCCTCTTGTACCAATCATAGAAACCAAAGAACACATCTTTTTCTAAATTTGCAACTCTTTTTGTTAATTTTCTGGAAAAATAAATAAGATGGAACCACCAGAGGAAAGAAAAGTAAAATGATGAAGTAGAGACTGACCTCAGATTTTCAAAATTAGGCATATTGCATGCATACATTTATGACTGCAAATACTTAATGTGGACATGTAAATCAAGTGTTTGTGCATGCACATGGTCACACATTTGTGCTATTTAACTTTGGAAATATGGCTTTAAATGTATAAATTAACTCATTTTTAATGATGCTTTTAGAACATGACAGAATTTGTTTCCCACAAAAGTGACAGGGAAATAAATACCACTCAAAAGAGTTTCCTGAGATGTTTGCAATGGGATCTAAAATCACACAAACTAGTCTAGTTTTGGGTTTTGTTACAAGCTCAAACCTCAGACCAGCTTAATCAAAACATTTACTAAGATTCATGAAATTTTGAGCAAACCTGAGACCAATTCTGAAAAAACCTGGGTTGACTTATGGTTCTGTACCAAAATCATCAGAAAGTCTTAGTTTACACATGGTTTTCTTATGAAACGGGCTAAAGTCAGTGGTTTCAACTGAGTTACAGTCTGACATTTAAATTTTTTCTGAACTCAAAACTTGAAGCAAATCTTGGAAGATGTGACCCAAGGGCAAATGGAAACAGAAGCAACTGTCTGCATGGACTCCTGCAGTAGGAAATTACAGTTCCATTCAGCTCTGCTAGCTTCAGTCTGACATGGTGAGGGGAAGAGAATTAGGTCACTAAATCTGCGACCCCAAATAATCTAAAATATGAAACTAAACTCACTTCAGCATCTAGGTCATCCCAATGTCACTTACTTACTCCAAAACAGCAGAGCATCCAAACATCAATAGGTAGAATACCAAAGACCTGTCTTAGGTTTAACACTGAATGCCTTTCTCTGGACTGCTACAGAGCCAGTACAACATCCCATGGATTCAAATACTCTTTTACTAACTCCATGTCATTCTGCTGCTCCCCATTGTCACCCAGTCAGCCTATCTGTGGTCATACCAAACAAAGCAAAAAACCTAAATATATGCAAAATAGAATCCAGGACTACCCAGAGCCCAGACACTACTTTGGCCAGACACACACAATTCCTTAAGTACTATCACTTCCAAAGAAAGCCATCTCTAACCTTAAGATAATGAATCTGGGCTTAATAGTTTGTACAACCTACTTATACTTAAATTGGACAGACTTTCAGAGGAAGGCACATAAAACAGAGGTAGAGAAGGCTGAGCACCAAAGCTGTCACTGAATGAATGGCTACACCAGAAGCTTACAAATTATGATGCTGAACACCATCTCTTAAAACCCTGGAAATATCAATTAGTCAATAAATTTACTAACACATATACACTTCAGACAAACAACAGGCTGGGTTGATTTTTTTTGGAGTCTTCCAAAGCTCCCTTCTATTAATGGGGACATTTGCACTTGCTGCTGGCCCTTTGATTTGCCCCCTTTTACATGTGTTTTTTGTTAGGTTGGCTGTTGTGTTTTTTGTGAAACTCAGCTGCAAATCCAAGATTCTATAGAATGGTTGGATTTTCTCAAGCCATTGGTGTTCAAGCCAATAAGTAAGTGACCTGGAGTACAGGCCAAATAAATTCAATTATCTTTAAATAAAAACAAGTGTCTGAGACAAATTGAGAGGACAAGGAAGTTCACAATTAAGAATTAAATTTGAGCCACCAACTGTGCAATATTAGTAAAGATGAGCCAGAGAGTATTGTGGGAGTTTGTGCTGTCATGATTACATGTGAATTTTTATACTTGTATGGCTTTGTCTCAGACCCTGCACTGAATGATACAGTAGTGACATTTGTAAAAAGCAACAGAGAGTCCTGTGGCACCTTTAAGACTAACAGAAGTATTGGGAGCATAAGCTTTCGTGGGTAAGAACCTCACTTCTTCAGATGCACTACTTGCATCTACTTGCATCTGAAGAAGTGAGGTTCTTACCCACGAAAGCTTATGCTCCCAATACTTCTGTTAGTCTTAAAGGTGCCACAGGACCCTCTGTTGCTTTTTACAGATTCAGACTAACACGGCTACCCCTCTGATAGTGACACTTGGTATGTGAATTTCCTTCCTTTTAATAAATTTAAGATGATCATTTTATTCCTATAAATACTGTTATTATGTGAAATGACATCATATGTGATTATGTCACTCACCAGTGCCATGAAAGCTTGGTGGGCCTGATGGCTCTGCAGTTGCTCTTCCTGAATATAGTCCAGGATGACAACCTCTAAATGTTTGGTTGCTGCAAAATTCTACATCAGGCTTTCTGAATTTCTCATCCACCAATGCAGGTCTAGAATCTTGCTGGCTGACTGATTAGCTCCTTCTGTTGGTTAGACAGGAGAACCATATCTGTGTACAGTTAATTGTTCCTCAGACCAAGGCTATCTAATAGGACTCACTTCTACCCAGTGGCCGAAGCAGGAGATTTGACAGGGGGTGTATGAATGCTTAGTTTGGGTGAGCCCCGCTGTGAGCTTTTCACTAAAACTGTAATTTGGCTGATGACACCATTGTAAAGATGAAGAACTATCAGGATGTTTCCTTTCCAATCTCTGAGTTCTCCAAAATGATGGGATAAAAATCTTCCTCCCCGTAAGTCTGTCTTGTGAAATTATTGACATTAGTGTGCGCTCATCCTTAAATTCAGTGCCATATGAATCACAGTTACTCATCAGCTGGGGAAGGAGAGCCTGTCTGAGAGGCTCTCATCCTCCCAAACAGATCCACATCTCTCTGCAGCCTGAAGCCACGTAAAAGCAATTATTCCATAAGGTACTGCTCAGTGACTGGCTGGAAACTGCTTGAAACGGGATTCACTTAGCAGCTCAATGTGCTATCAGTCTCTGGATTAAACAGTAATAAAATTCGCATGACATGAAATCTATGGCTGTTAGCAATTTTATTCACATAGAAGCACAAATATTTCGGTTGGCTACTATGGATTGCCAGTTGGCTCAACAATGCCAGATGGGATACTGGAAGTTTGTATTTAGTCTGAGAAAGAGTTTACTACATCTTCTGTTGCACAAGCTAACTCACAAAGGGTGAAATTGACCCCTACGCAAATGGTACACGAGGCCCTATGCCTCTCTTACATACCTTTTGGGCCCGTTCCTGTTCCCATAAAATCCATAGCATAACTGCCATTTATTTCAGGTTCTTAATAAAGGGCTTAAAATTCTTCCTGTGCTGTAAGGTGAATCCTATTGAATAACACTGAGTTTCTTTAAAACAGACAGACCATTCCTGCATGACAAAAGGAAATTAAAAGGGCAAGGGTTTTAAGTGTTGCAATAGAATTGTGGAGTTCCTCTCTCTTCGGTGAATTTCATCCTGTGTTATTCTCAGTATAAAGAAATACTTCCTTTCTGCACAAGGCAGCTAGGTGCGTCTTTGAAGTATGAAACTTGCTTTAAAGGATTTGAAGGTGGAAGTTCAACATCTGAATCTGAACCTTTTGTTGAGATTCTAAGCAGCTATGCACCTGTGCTCCCTGTTGTGTCAACTCTGAACTCTAAACTGTGCACTGTATGCTGGGTTCAAAATTTCCAATGTACAGCAACTATGTAGTCTGTTTTCACTGACACTACCCGTTGTGGTACTATGTGATCTTCCACATGATTTTTAATTTCTGGTGCTAGCAGCTCCAGTGAAAACCAGCCATTAAAATATTATAACAACATAAAGTTAATAGTAAAGTTATGATAAAGAGGGAAATTTCTAAATAGCTTTTATGATGAAGGAAAATGACTCAGTTTTGGGTACATCGTAATGAACTCAATCACTCAAAGATTTTATTCAGTGTGTTATGTTCAGAAACAGTTCTAGGGGCATACAGTGGTTCATTGCCCATAAGATAAATAACTCTAGTATCTTCAGTAGTCTCTCATGCTATCCTTTTAATTGCTGGAGGAAATACTTATAATACCCTATGCCCCCAAGGGATGGTCATGCTTTTTCTCAAAATATGCAAGACATTCACTAATTAAATTTGGCTAATAACAATAAATGGCTAAAACATATTTATGGTGGGATTTTCAAAAATGCCTATGACAGTCCCCATACAGAAGGCCTTGTCTTCCTAGGCCATTTGGGACATGTCCACACTGTGCTTTAATTCACACGAGAAGGGTTTAAATCCTCCTGCCCATCAGGATGTTGACATGCACTAAAAGTTCCATAGTACGCATTAGTTCATGCAGTTGCCTTCCCTTTTCTATCATCTTTCTTACAGTCAGTAATCAATTCTCCAGTAAATAAATGAAGCCTTATCATTGTTAAGCAGTGTGGATTAAAGCAGTAGGACTACACTGAGTTAGAAGCACCTGAGGATCTGGATATCTATATTTCAATGAGTTACCATGATCTTTAGATTCCAGGTTTGTGGTTTGATGGAATACAGAAGAGCTTTAATTTTAACATATCATATTGGCACACCCATTTCCTTAATGTTCTTTAAGAGATCATGCTTTATTGTATCCAACACTTTTCAAATGATGCTGTCAACTTTAAAGGCATGAAATAATTAAATTAACTAAAATTTTCTGTTCTTTAAAAGTTTGAGTTTGAACTTTCCAACTTTGCATTCTCTCCTGACTCAACTGATTTAGCAAGAAAAACAAACAAAAATCCCTTTGCCTTCACCATCAGCCAATCACAGTGGAATAGAACATAACCTGATATATGAACAGTTACTATCTAGTTGTAATTTAAAGTTGTGTATGCTGAAGAAACACAAAACTGCCTTTTGAATTTCCTTAAATAAATGATTATCTTTTATTTGTAATCACAGAAGAAAGATTTCAAGGAGCATGGAGATCAATACAACATTACAAGTAACTTAGAAGTCAGCACTTTTGTCACCAGCAAAATCTTTTCTATATATAATGAATCTCTGGATTAGTTAAACACTGGTGCAAACTAGAACGTTAGTTGAAACACTATTAATTTGTACTATCATTTGACAGACACTTATAGGGTATATATACACTGTGCTTAAAAACCCAGTGGCTGACTTGTGCCAGCTCACTTGGGCTCACGGGTTCAGGCTAAGGGCTATTTAATTGTGGTGTAGACATTCGGACTTGGGCTGGCACCTGGGCTCTAGGGCCCTGTGAGGTGGGAAGGTCCCAGACCTCATGTGAAATGAAGATAGATGAAGGACTTCACAGGAGAAGTGCAGGGATGTTTTCCACCATATTTGTTTGTTCTGCCATTTCACAGAATCATAGAAATGTAGGACTGGAAGGAAGCTTGAGGGGTCATCAAGTCCAGTCCTCTGTGCTGGAGCAGGACCAAGTGAACCTAGACCATCCCTGACAGATGTTTGTCCAACCTGTTCTTAAAAATCTCCAGTGACAGGGATTCCACAACATCCCTTGGAAGCCTATTCCAGAGTTTAACTATTCTTATAGGTAGAAAGCTTTGCTAATATCTAATCTAAAGCTCCCTTGCTACACATTAATCCCGTTACTTCTTGCCCTACTTTCAGCTGACATGGAGAACAATTGATCACTGACCTCTTTATAACAGCCCTTAACATATTTGAAAATGGTTATCAGGTCCCCATTCATTCTTTTCTCAAGACTTAACATGCCCAGTTTTGTTTGTTTTTTTTTTACATTTTCTCATAGATCAGGCTTTGTAAATCTTTGTTCATTCTGGAGGCTCTTCTCTGGACTCTCTCTAGTTTGTCCACATCTTTCCTAACGTGTGGTGCCCAGAATTGAACACAGTACTTCAGCCGAGGCTTCACCATTGTGAGCAGAGTGGGACAATTACCTTCCTTGTCTTACATACAACTTTCCTGTTAATATGCCCCAGAATGATATTAGTCTTTTTCCCAACTGCATCACGTTATTACTAATATTCAATTTGTGATCCACTATAAGCCCCAGATCCTTTTCAGCAGTAGTCCGCCCAGCCAGTTATTCCCCATTATGTAGTTGTGAAATACTTTGCACTTATCTTTATTGAATTTCATCTCGTTGAATTCAGACCAATTCTCCAGTTTTCCAAAGAACAATCTAATCCATCCAACAACAAAATCCCGTGCTCCTCAAATATTTTATGAACCCCCGGGGCTCATAATATAGCAGGAAATGGGGAACTCCAGCAGAGACAGGTAAATTATATTTCCCTTAAAATTGGTGCCCAGATTTTAACATGGAGCTGCAAGGACTCAACAAGAAGCCCCTCCAGCATATCATTGGTCCAGTAGAAGTCAAATAGTTAGGAACAGATCCTCAGCTGATGTAAACTGGTGGAGCAACACTGAAGTCAGCTGAGAATCTGGCCCTTAATATTTTCATCACCACCATCAAGTCAGTATTTTCCAGTCCCCAGTGTTTGGAAGAAATCAGTGGTACATGTGTCTATTTTAGAGTGATACATGTGTCAATCTCATTGGGGAAAAAATACACTATACTTCATGACTGGAGAAAAATGTAAAATTATTGAAGAAATAGTAAGGTTCTGTGGGACCCCAGCTGTCAGTTCAAAAGAGGCGAATTTACAGGTAAAAGAATGGGTTGTATAACTCAGAGTTGCCAGCTGTCTGTAACATTTTGCACAACTGTTTTATTAACTGCTAGTGACTTTGTGCTCCTCCACCAGGGACTGATTACTGATGACATGATCAATGGGTGTGCATGCACTCAGAACAAGGGCTAGTTAAGTATATCACAATGTACAAATAACCCCAGCTGAATGAGAGTCTGAGTTCTGCTCGTGCTGCTTACATAGAGGAGTAAAAGTCTAAAGGAAAGAAGAGAGTGTTATGCTGTAGCTGTTTGAACACATTGGGAACCACATTCAATGGGCTATTTTATTTTATTTCAGCTAGTGTACTTCGAAATGTACTTTGAAATAAATGGAGCATTCGTATGTTTCCTTTTCATGAGCTACCACTACTTAAGTACTCAGAAGCATTAATTCTTTTCCACTAAAGCCTCATCTACTTGACTCACTGTTATAGGTTACTAATTTTCTTTAATAATAATGTGACAACTACAGTCTAGTAGGAAAACTCTCTAAATATAGAGTTACCCTCATAGGGTGGGATTCATAAAGGTACATAGGCACCTAAAGTCTGAGATTTAGGCACCCAAGCACCTTTGTGACTTCCATCCTAAGTCTGTGGTGTAGGTGCCA
The DNA here is from genome assembly GCF_027887155.1 of Malaclemys terrapin pileata. Taxonomy (NCBI): domain Eukaryota; kingdom Metazoa; phylum Chordata; order Testudines; family Emydidae; genus Malaclemys; species Malaclemys terrapin. The sequence continues at coordinate 82,706,826 of NC_071510.1, read as the reverse complement.
CAGTGAGCCACAAAACTTCCACTGAACTCTGTGAGCACCTAAACTCACATGGCACCTAAGTTCTCAGGGTAAAAATTTCCTAAGCACCTAAATTTCTGCCTCTGGGCATGCACGCTACTGCCTTATTTTAAGCATCCAGACACCTATCTCCTGCCTAAGCCCCAGCGGGATCTATAAACCAGAGGAAGATAGGCATTCACTTGCCTATCTGGCATGCAGGGCCCAATCTGGTAGGTGTGGTCAGAGGCTGACTGCTGGGTCACGTCCCATTCAAAATCTGGCTGGAAGAGGTGGTGGTGGTGATGCCACCCATCTTATAACTTTTAGCCCAGTGGTTAGTGCACCCACCTGGGATGTGGAAGACTCAGATTCAAATCCCGCCTCTGCCATCGGGGAGAAAGGATTTGAACAGGAGGCTCCCAACTCTATTTCAACAATGCTGAGTTTGTTTGCAACTCCCCCCCCCACAAAAAAACATTTTTGAAAAAACGGCCATTTTTAACAATTTTTTTGACTAAAGCTACTTAACTCTAAAGTAAAAAATAGGGTAATGTGTGTATTCTGTCTCTAGATTTTCCCATCACTTGGTATCTGCGTGTTCATCCTTATCACTTCACACAGATGTAGTCTCTGACCAATATATTGCTAATGATCTGCACAAATCTTGGGAAAGGAGCAAATCTAAGACTGCTGTTAACCGGGGCTCTCTCCTTTCATTGAGATATAATTGCCTTGAACCATATTTTATATTTTTACTATCACAGTTTTAAAGTTAGATGTGCACAAATGTTTTTGCATGCCTAACTTAGGGATGCAAGTGTGTACGGGAGTGTACAAGAGTGAACTCGCTGCTGAAATGCCTCCACATGGCTGGGCATAGCAAGGCTGGCTGTACTCTTCTACCACTCACTGCTGGTGACTGTTCCCTTGTGGTGGCCTGCCTCTTCTTTTGACAGCCCTTTGGTCCAGTTATGTTTAGTCTCACCCATTCTGAGGTAACATAAATTCCAACAAAACAATCTACTGTCCTTACCAAAAGGTATTTGGTCCCAACTCAGGGCCCAGTGGTCCTCATACTCTTCTCTCAGGACTCTCAGCCATCCTTATCTCCTTCTCAGGAGCTTCAGGACACCTTACTAGTGATTGGTAGGGAAATCCGGTTCTGCCTTCTACACTGGGTAGTCCAGAGATCCTAAAACAGGCAATCAAGTGTCACTTCTTGAGATTCTTTGCTACCATCTCCGTAGACTTCTTCCTACTTCAGCATGCCTCTCCCATAGCCCCTCTAAGTTCACCCATCTTTCAAGAGCATGACTCTGAGGGCTCCCTCTTGAAGTCCCCCAGGAAATCCCAAACCAGCAGCATAAACTTAACCCAACTTCTGTCTTGAATGCCTCCCAGGGCTCTCTCTCTGGAAGTCCAGTTCCTGCCCTATTACCAGGGATCACCAGACCTTCCTTCACCTCCAGTGGCTGCTCCGCATCTCTCCTAACCTCTTGCCAGACTTTGCTACTCAGGAGAGGATCCCCAGGCTTCATCCAGACCCTCATTGTCTTTCTGATCCCAGAGGGACTATGCACTTTTCCCCTACAACCCATTATAGCAACCACCCAGGTACTATCCCAGTTGCAACTCATCTTTAATTGGGGCTAATCCACTGTCCAGGTGCAGACAAGTGGGTTAATTGGCAGCTGAGGCCCACATTAACCCTTTTAAAGCCAGGATGGGGTATATATCTCATCACAGGGAGCAAATTAAGTGTTTGCACATGAACTCAACTGGTTGGGGGCACATCTGGTATTTCTGTACATAATCAAGACATGCACAAAGATGTGTGCATCTAACAATGAAAATCTGGCCCTTACTGTGCTTTTCAGCTGAATACACATACAGTGCTCTTAATGGCATATGACAAACACATTCTTCCTTGTCTAGATTTCAAACAATACCCTAACACTGCAGAAGCATGTAGTGCTTAATAAAAAGTATGCCTTTAAAAGCTGATTATGGTGTATGGCAAAGTGCCACTCAAACTACCTTAGAAAATCACTGCCATGGTAACATATAGTTGCTGGCATTCTAAGACCTCTTCTAGTGTTTTGAACCAAATCTGTGACTTCAGAAAGCACTAGAGGGCAGGCTAACCTACACTAGTTTTTTTTCTAATGAGGAGTAAAGCAAATTATGTTTGATATAAGATTTCACTAGAAATGTAATTAGAACGTGAGAAAACCTCAAACTGCTCCAAAAGTCATTGATAGGAATTAGGCCACTTAATGAGAAATATTTAATTATGTTTTCATTGGAAGGTATTAAAACACAAGCACTAGTGATAAGTGGTTGTGCAACCAACCAGAAATTAAAAATAAATAAGGCTCATTTGTGCCTTTGAGGTACAGCCTTGTGTTTCTGGGAACAGTGCAAAGCCTCGGTGCCCCTGAGGGATTATGCATAGGCATGCTTTGCAAACCCATTAGTCTGCCAGAATTCCCAGGAATAAAGGGGGCTCATGTCCACTTTGTACCTTTTATAGGATGCGGATTGGACCCCTGCATTTTGGTCCCACTTTGTTGGCCAGTAGATGATGAGGTTGGGCCATGGCTCTACTGACTCGCTAACTGTCCTGTATTCTTTGAGGTGCTGTGTATCCCTGGGAATCAGAGGGCAGATTCTGTGGTTCTCTAAGTTCAGGTGCTAAAATTGTGCCTGACCTATACAAGGGCCAGTGCAAGAATGGAACAAAGCCCCTTGCACCATCCCCACCGCAGTGCACTAGAGCTAGTCAGAGACTTCTTGAGGAATTGTTTTTTGGTTGAAAAATGCCAACTCGTAAAAATCAAAACTTCACAGAACAGGGTCAGGCTTGATGAATTTCCTGCTTCCAAATATGTTGAGAAAAAAGTTTCAACATTGTCAAAATATTTTTGATATTTTCAAAATGAAAAATTCTGGTTTTCCAGCGCAAAATGACTTTTTGTTTGGATATTTAAGCTCGTTAGACTGAAAAGGGTCAAAAAGTGTTCAAATAGAAATGACACCGCTTGAAGTGATCAAAACAGAATGTTTAGATAGACCTGAAATGGAAAATTTAGTTTTTTGGATTGCAAATATTTTCAATTTTTTAATTTTTCTTTCTGATTTAAGATTGGAAAAAATGTCAACCTCTCAAAAATATTAATGGGACTGGTAAACTATTTCCCACCCAGCTCTGTGCTCCCATGTACGTGCCAAGTCCCTATGCTAGTTAGCAATAAAAATAGACATTTTGTTTTCCAACGTGGCTGCGAGAGTAAGTTTACTGAATTATTTACTGATAAAAGCCAGACTTTGCAACCATTACTCATGCAGAGTAGTCCCATCAAGCTCAGTAGCACCACTTGGATAAGTAAGTACTTCTACCATGAGTAATCATCATCATCACTAATAATACCTATCTCTTATATAGTGTAAGCTCTTATACAGAGTAGACATGCAGAACTGAGCCCTACATTAGTTTCCACCTAGCGTGACCAGATGTCCCGATTTTATAGGGACAGTCCCGATATTTGGGGCTTGTTCTTATATAGGCTTCTATTACCCCTCCCACCCCCATCCCGATTTTTCACACTTGCTGTCTGGTCACCCTATTTCCACCACAATAAAAAATTGTAAGTAATAAATACTACAGAACTGTAATTGTACTAAGAGATCACTTTGTCATTCTTAACTGCATGATTTGATTACTTTTTCTTCTGTAGCAATTTAATGATTGTTAAGCTATTCAGAGGCCCTGTGCTGGTCAGGGTAAAACAAGCTGGATTGATGGCACAGAGCCATTGAATGAGATACAATACTGGCATGAATAAATTAGCTGTGAAATTGGAGATCACATATCAGGCACAGAGTGGTAGGTTTTAATGGGTAAGTATAGAGTTCTAGCTCCTCCTTCAAGTCTCATTGTGCTTTCCCCTGGTTCCAGTTATCCCTTGAGAGTCAAATCAAGCAACAAATCACACACATAACACTGCCCCCAGCCCAAATAATCTTGGCAACAGTAACCTATAGATGAAATATATTACAAAAACATTTTGTATGCATGCAAAGAAAACCACAAGCATTAGATATAAACGAGATCTTGTCATTTTGTCTCTCTCTGTCCAGTGCAGAATTGTTCTTCACAGTTTATCTCCCAGTGCTTTGCCCAGTCCAGTTTCAGAGAACACAAGGGATGGAGCGATTACCTTTCACTTATGTGTTTCTTCCACAGTTCAGAACATTTGAGGTCAAATTTATCCCTGAAGTAAGATCAATATGATCTTCGATCAACGTGGCCTGGTGACAGCATTTTACATGCTACATACATCTACATTTTCCTTTATTTAATTTCCTTGTATTACTCCTAATCATACCATGTTGATAATTCCTGTCCCCCGCCTTGTTGTTTACATCCTTCAAACACCTGTATAAAACAGAGAGAACATGTTTTTGTGTCAAATAATATCTACAGATGTGGGTTGTGGCGAATGAGGACAAAATTGCTTGAGATGCCTTTTGAGGGCTTATGCTTTCCTCAGCCCTCAATGGTCATTTGCTACACTCACTGATGGAATGGGAAACAAGATGGATCATTGGTCTATTCACTAATGGCAATTCCTATGTGTTGTTCTGACTGGACCAGATCCTGAGGTCTTAAAGCCAATGGGAATTTGCCTACAGATTGAGTAAATACTCAGTAAGCACCTTGGGATTTGGCCCTGTCTGAATAGGCAGAGTCAGTGGAATTTTCAAAAGCACTCAGCACTGGGCTATCTCTGCTCTCATTGAAGTCACTGGAAGCTTTACTATTAACTTAAATGGAAGCTGAGTCAGGCCAACACTGAGTCCTTTCAAAATCCCACAGCAGGCTTGAGGAGCAATATCCTGAGCCAGAGGGTGAGCAGATGTAGATCCCACCTAGAGCCATATGGCCCAACTGTATTTGCACCTGAGCAGCACTAGTCAAGTCCAGACTGGAGTGGTCTCTCTTATCAACGGCTGGAGAGCCACTCCATGGCATCCCAGCCTGTCCCTCGTAGACAGTGTTTGTGATTCTGCTATCACGCTACTATTTTGGCAGTGAGTGTCTGGAGAGCAATGGGAGGATGCAGCTCTGCCCCCAAGGTTCCTGCATAAGGTGTGGTCTCCTTTGCTGACTGATGAATGGAGAGAGGGTCAAGTCCCTCCTCCTCCTTCTAACACATGGCAGCTGTCAGGGCTGAAGAACCTCTCCCCCACTCCCTCAAGACCTTGGAAATGGAAGTGAGGGGGCAACAGAGCATAATGAATTAATGTCATGATCCAAACCCAGAAGAATCGATGCAAAGATTCCCACTGACTTTGGCTCAGGCCCCAAATACATCAATGCAATATCCTGTCAGCACTGGTGAATGACATCTGCCAAGGCTTACTGAGCCACACATCCATGATTTGGGGATAAAATGAATTGAAATGATGGGGATACATTCCCCCCCCCACACACACACACTCTATTACATGGTTGAAGAGAACAGTAGGAAGAAGAGCCTTGTTAGCCAGCTGCCTTGTGGCTTTTATGGAACTTGTGGTAGTTTCCCAAAATTTGAACAAACATAACTAATCTGTATGATTGTATTTGTTTATAACACAGCACACTTTTTGTTTGTTTTTGGTTTTGTTTCAATCAGTAAAGATGCAAGTCTTTTACTTTCATCATATACAACTGCAAAGAATGGTTTGAATCTGCAGAGTGATTCTGGTTTATGTTAGGAGGGTTCCTGAATGGGGCTTAAAACATACTTAATTTTTGACATTAGAGGGTCATAGCAATAGGAGGACCAATAGCTGCAGGCTTGACAGTGTCCAAAGGTCAGCCTGAAAATGAGCTTGGTTTCATCATCCTAATTCACATTTTAATCCAGCTCAAAACCACTACACACTTCAGCACCATTTTAACTCACTGCTAAAATGAACCAGCATAGGGATAGAAAGGTTATTGAAGGTCAGGGCCAGTATGTAGTGGCAGATGTAGTGAAGCTTGCAGTGTGCCAGGGTCATATTACTCCTAAATTCATTGTGATGAGCCTACATTCATTCAATAACATTTTAAAAGGGTCTATGCCTATTAATGGCCCAAATCCAGCATAGCATGTAAGCATTTATTTAAATCCCATTTATCAATGAGATTGAAGCATGTGCTTGAAGTTAAGCACATGCTTATATATTTTGCTGAAATATGGATTAAATTACCTGCATTATAGCAAAGATTTTGGGTAACACCAAAATAGCCTAGAAGCCCAGTGTTACACTGAATGAGCTGGGCAGCTGGAGAGCAGTGGCTGCTGGCCGGGAGCCCAGCTCTGAAGGCAGAGCCGCTGCCAGCAGCAGCTCAGAAGTAAGGATGGCCTGGTATGGTATTGCCACTCTTACTTCTGCACTGCTGCCTGCAGAGCTGGGCCCTCAGTCAGCTGCTGCCACTCTCTGGTTGCCCAGCTCTGAAGGCAGCAGCGCAGGAATGAGGGTGGAATGGTATGTTATTGCCACCCTTAATTTTATGCTGCTGTTGGTGGGGTGCTGCTGCTGTCCAGCTGCCCAGCTCTGAAGGCAGTGCAGAAGTAAGGGTGGCACTACTGCGATTCTCCTAAAATAACCTTGTGACCCCCCCCTGCAACTCTCTTTTGGCTCAGTACCCCCAATTTGAGAAACGCCAGTCTCCCCTGTGAAATCTGTATAGTACACGGTAAAAACACACACAAGACCAGATTTCATGGGGGGGAGGGGAGGGCGAACTAGATTTCACAGTTCGTGACGCATTTTTCAGGGAAGTGAATTTGGTAGGGCCCTAGTTGTATTCTACAGTGTGGGTCAAATTCAACTTTGGTCTCAATCCACTGACAACACTGGGATCAATGTAATTATATCAGGTATGAATTTGGCCCAATATGTTTAAAATCGTGTTTGTTGACTTACTCTTTAGATTCATTTTCTAAACCTAGAAATGGTCACATAATCTAATTAAATTTAAAGGTTTCACTAAATTAAATTTTTCATCGATTTAAAATATTTAATCAATATTCTTACTCTATTAGTAAAAGGTACAACATGGCAATAAATCAATTAATAGGTGAATGGTTGTTTAGTACTAACATACATAGTTTTACAATTTCCTGATATTATTTCTCAGGTGGCATAGAATTAATTTGTGTGAAGAAACATCTCTCATCACATAACGCTAGCATGCAATTTAAAACTGAGAACGCCAATAATATTTGTTATTCAGAGTCTGATTTCTGTTTGTTTTGCCATTGAACTCAGCAAAAGTCTTAGAGAAGCGGATTTCACTAAACTTTCCTGAGCCAACAAGATCCTCCTTTGGGGCCTGATTCTCCTCCCAGAAGTCAATGGGAAATTTGACACTAACTTCAATGAGAGCAGGATTGGGTTCCTCCTTTCGAAAGCAGAGTAGATGTATTTAATCCTTTTAATTAAAAAGATGCTCTTTAAATAATATTTGTACTGAGTAATTTGTTATCATTAAATGTGTTATGTTTCATGAACTTTTCCACTTAGGAAAACCAAATAATATTGTTGGTGCTTGATCCTAAGTTTGAGTACAGACTCTTGTCTTTAGAAACAATAGATGGTTGTATAAATAAATGATCTTATGCCCTTATGTTTTGCCCTTTCATTAAATATTCCTTTTGAAACTGTTCTTGAGTTATTTTGCCAACTGTTTTGAACAATAAGTAAATAAAAGGAAAAAACTATGTGAAAATACACCTATGGATTGTTTGTTGTTGTTGTTGTTTTTTTTTGCAACCTGCCACTGGTTGAGAGTCTAATCTAAAGCCCATTGAAATCATTGAGATTATTTCCATTGACTTCAATGGGTTTTTCATCAGGCCTTGAGTGCCTTTAATAGCAGGGGCACATTGTAGTTTTATCCTCTAGAGCTAAGAAAAACTACAAGTTGAATTTTCCTTGTTTGATAAATACTTGTAACAAATATAAATCTTTGCAAAAAATTACAAAATGCAAAAAAATCCCAAACTGTACAACATTGCACAACTTTACTTCATTTCCATTATGTGGCTCAGTATTACAAGTATGGAACAAGCTCTGCCCTTGGATACCATGCCCAACTGCATCAAAGTCATGTGGGTGTCACAAGAAATTCCTGATAGAACTTGGACCTGTAGGTGAATAAGAGACCTTACATCTCAACTCATACATAAGTTGTATTTAACTCATCATTCTCAGCTCCGCCACAGGCTCCTTATGTGACTTTGGACTAGTCACTCAATCTCTCTGTGCCTCAATCTTCCTGTCTGCAAAATGATAATGAAAATAAAACACTCTTCACGGGGTGTTGGGAGGCTAGTAGCACAATCCTGAGGTTTAACTCATTAATGGTTTGAGATCTCTGGATGAAAAGCACGAGAGAAGTGCAGTATTATCATCATTTTAAGTATAAATGGTATATTCACCTCTGTTATTCACTTCAGTGCATTGTCTAGATGTGTGGAGCATCTAAAATATTAGTTTAAAACTGACCTTTGCTGCTTGAAAAGAATATTTAGAAACAGGCATTACAAAGATTTCTAGAAGAAATTCTGTTGAAATTTTTCAATTATTTCTACTGGGTAAAATGTTCAAAATTGACTAAGCAACTTAGGGCCATTTTACAACTGAGAGAGGCTCCTAAGGGCCCAAGGCTGGGATTCACAAAGGTAGATGCCTAATGGGGTCTAAATACCTAAAGAGCTTTGCGAATTCCACCCTGACTTAGGCTTCTAATTTTGAAAACAGAAGTTAGGCTCCTAAGTCACTTAGCTACTTTTGAAAATTTAACCTATTATTTGTAGGTACTTAGACATCTCAACCAAGATTGTGCTATGAACTATACAAACACATTGAAGTCAATGGCAAAACTCTTACTGACTTTAGTGGAGTCAGGATTTTACCCGTAGCCAGAGACAGTTGTTGCCTAGAAACTCTAGACCTCACAACCAATACACTCTGCTAACTGGTTCAGGACCTCTCGCCAAGTGAAATCCAGTAGTGGGGGTGGAAGGTTCTCAACAACAGGACTTTTCTGAAACATGAATACATCCAATGGAATGTCCCAAAATCGCTCTGTCTTTCCTCTGGGAGCAGTGCGCCCTGCACAGAATTTCTGCTGAGATCTGCTAAAAATTTGTTACTTTCCCTCAATTGTGCTTTCAGTCACGGTCAGGGCTTGCTGTGTGCCAGTGCACTGTATCAGCAGCATACAGCTAGATACAGGCTTCATTTACTGTTGGAGAACGATTCTTGAATGGAGTTTATTGTTTTTAGAATGGACTTGAACCAGCACTTCCTACACCTTTCAGCTTCTATTTCAGAAATACCATTATTGGAGGAGCCTTCCAACCTCAAACTACTCCATACAATCCTCATTTTAGGAGCCTGTACATTTTCCAGTGTGTCTTATTTTTAAGCCTGTATAATTCTGCAGAGTGAGTAAGCTTGAGGGGGTAGGCTTCACCTTCATGTCCTTTCTCACAGCTAGAATACAGGACTTTAAGATGTAAACAGAGGGCATAAAAAGTTCAAGGTTTGGTAAATGTATTTGTTTCTCTTCAAACAGCCTCCCACACCTCCAGAACCAATTCGTTTCAGAGGAAGCAGACTAAAACTACTACCTACATGGAAAGGAGATTCATAGATTCATAGACTCTAGGACTGGAAGGGACCTCGAGAGGTCATCGAGTCCAGTCCCCTGCCCTCGATTGCAGAGTTAATTGCAGCCTTCATCAGAATAAAGCTAGCCAGATGAGAGATACCAGTAAATCTGACCACTGCATCAAGAACAGATGACCAAGCTGAAAAGAAGCTATTATACTGTTCAAGATGTTAATTTAGACCCCTGCACTGTATTCTGCCCATCCATGTATACAACTTTCACTGGATTTCATTCTCACTAATATCTATGAAAGACAATTGAGAGTGGGTGAGAGAACAAATGTCATATTGTTTGCAAAATATGAGTTGATGCAGATTTTATAGCTGTTGACATATCTATTCTATAACATTTTAAAAAAGTTTTAGAATTGCAAGTTTTTAAAAGAACATTTTAGTGAAGCTTTTCAAACCCTTTTCTCATTCACTTCTTATTAATACTGTTCTGTCATCAGACTTTTTGTTGCATTAAGCTCCTCCTCATATCAATGAAATCATTGATTCCATACTTCTAAAACAAAAAAACTGAAAGAAGATTTATATACAAACAAGGAAAAAATGAACTGTATAAGTGTCATAAACCCAATTTGTGATGATGAGGGCTGTGAATAATGAGCTGATCCCAAGAAACGCTGTACAATAGCCATGTCATCATATTGTGATGTGTCATTCAATATTCTTTATGAAAATATGCTTATTGTATGAATGACATAACTGAGATATACTTTATGCAAGATGGCTCATGTGAGATATCATTGGAAAGGTTATGATTTACTGAATGTTATTATCCTATTTGTATTCATGTATCATTTCTGTATCTGAAATTAGGAATATTGACTATGTATCTGTATTTCAACTATGCTACTTTGGGTGACACCCACTGCCAACACTTCAAGTGCAATAATGGAAAAGCCAGACAGGCCGAATGGTCCATCAGCAAGGACAATGTAAAAGAGCTTAGTTTTCCTGTGAACATGTGGGTCTGCCTGTGAAGAATGGCTACAAGGGCCCTACAGAGTCAGGTCGTCTTGTCACCTGATACTAAAACATTACCTGGGACTTCTTGTAACTTTCCACTGTAATGGAAGGGGGGGTCAAACTAGGAAACAAAGGACTCCCGCCTTATGCAAATCCTATTTAAGGGTGGGACTGAGGTAGTCCAGGTCGTCAGTTCTCCCCTGCTACCCCACCCAAGATGACTGCTGGAAACAACTAAGACTGAACAGGGAGAAAGAACTGGACTCAGGCTGGAAGAGCATCTGGCCTGTGAAGAAGATTATTAGAACCACATTTAGGGTGAGAACTCACATGTAACCAGTTTCTTTGGTGTATTAAGCTTAGTTTGCATGCTCTGTTTTATTTTCATAGTAATCTGTCTTGTTCTGTCTGCTACCTCCTTAACTACTTAAAATACACCTGTTATCGTTAATACATTTGTTTCTGGTTTATAATACAACCCAGTTTATGTGATTTCTAACTGGGGGGGGGGGGAGAGAAATTATGCATACCCTCTTCCACATTGAGGGAAGAGGTGAATATAATATATCTGTTGGTCTGTACTCCAAGGGAGGTGAATAGCTGAGTCCTGGAGCAAGTCCCTTAAGCGGAGTCTTCCCAGAGCTGATCTGCAGCTGGGTGTGGCCCTGCCTGCGTGTGTGTTAGAGGAGATTTTAAGAGCTTGGCTCAGCAAGACAGGTTAAAAGGGGCCCATGCTGGAAGAACAGGTAGACTCAGTGGTAACTCAGCACATCAGGTGACTTCCCAAGGGGTCCACCCTGTCACACATATTACATAGAATTAGGGCTGGTCAAGAAATAGGAATTCATTTTTACTGGTAAAGAGCCCAGCATAGAATTTGCAGCCCTGGGCAGGGATCACTATGGTGGTTTTAAGTCACCTTTGTACTTTCCTGATCCTGGATTGGGCTGGTGTCTGATGTAGTCTCTGGCATAACTTTGACAGCCCATGGGGCCATGTTTAAATTACAGCATCTCCATCCCGCCCCCCTGCCCACCCTGTGTGAATCTTCACACTGCTGCAGGCTGTAGCCCCACTCCAGGTGACCCTCCTGCTGCCAGCATCCTGCCTATGCCAGCGCATGTGAGGGGGTCCTCAGAAGGAAGACTTATGGCTGTCTTCCACAATTCTTGCACTGGAACAATTATCCCCCAGCCAGAACCAAGACTTTATGCCACTCTGGGGTATGCCCTTTTATACTGCTCCAGCTCTTTTACCTGGCGTCAAGAGGCTGAAGTGGGGGTGAGGATCTCACCGATAAAGAGAGCTAGTTTGGCAAAAGGGTAGTAGTTTAAAAGGCCAAGTTAAATGAAGACTCCAGGGGGCACTGTGTACCAGGGACTGAAGGAGCAGATCCCTTGAGCTCCAGAACCATCTGCTAATATCCATTTCTATCTAGAGTCCGGGGCTCCTGATGGATCTCCCCCCTCTGACCTGCAATAAAGAACAGTCATCCAAAAATCTCTGGCATGTCAGCAGGCCAAGATTTCTTTACTGGGAGCTTATGAGTATCTGAAAAACAAGGAGAATGGAGGCTCTCCACCACCTGAACAAGATGGCTGCTGCTGAGGGAATTGTGTCTATGATGGCCCTGCTGGGAAAAGTTGCTGTAGATGTAGTAGATATCAAGGCCATAATGGCCACAATACCACTGACTGTTACCTCAATTAATTCCTCTCTGCAAGCACTGACAGGATGGCTGAATGAAGCAGAAGGGAAAATATCATGGTGGAAGATCAGGTACAAGGGCTCTCTATCCAGGTGCAGAAAAGCCTCACAAACTTATCTTCTTTTAAATCTAACAGAGCAGACCTTGAGGGAAGATCTCGCCACAATAATTTTGAGAATTATAGGAGTACCTGAAGGAGCAGAGAAGTGCAACCTCCTAGAATTTCCCTCCTGGCTCCTTCAGAAGTGCTTAGTGTGTTGGATGTTTTTAAATTTGATTTAGAGAGAACACATAAGTCCCTGGCTTCTAAATCAGCCTCAAATGCCAAACCTTGTACACTGATTGTCAGATTTCTCAGATTTACCGTAAAAAAATATAATGCAGCTCGTGGAAAAAAGAACCGGGTTGGGGATGCCACAAAATAAGATAATGATTTTTCAAGGTTTTGCAATAGCTGTGGTTGAACAGAGATCAGCCTTTAGAAGAGCAAAGGAACTTGCCAAGCAACAAAGGCTTAAATATTTTATAAAGTTTCCAGCTCGGTTTCATGTCAAGGTTGGTGAGAAAGTGAATCTGTTCCAAAAGCAGCAGAACATTTTAACTTTTGGGACATGTAGATCAATTTTCATCAAATGGCTGAATATGAAGTGCTCCAGCTGAGGAGTCAAGGGAACACCTCATCCTGAACTGAACTCAGGGGAGTGTAATGACTGTGGAAAGAATGTATTTAAATTGAGTATTAGCAATCTAAAGTGTCTTTGTGATGGGGAATTAATGAAACATTTGAAAACATCCCTAAATGGACAGACCAGCATGAACCATTTGTCTGTGATTATATAAGGTCTATGTATTAATTCAGCACCGACATACACCTAAGCAATCATCATGGGACTGCACATCTCCTTGTTGCTCTGTAGAAATTCAAGGGCTACAAAACCACTTTTAAAAATGAGCATCAGTGGGAGACTGGGCTGTGTCACAAGGTCTTACTGCTGGGGTCCTCGAAGCCTGGCAGCTTGACATCCCATGTGCTGGAAGCACAAGAGGCAGCTCTCCTCCCTGCAAGGTCTCATGGAAAGCTGCACAGGAACTGAGCAATATAATTGTACCCCCTTTGGACCAACAGAGCAGAGTAGAAGACCAACATGGGTTGCTGAGTTATGTGGACAGTGATTTCTGCCCTCCTATTACCTCCACCTCACTCCCTCTGACCCTGCCCTTTCCCCCATCTCCTTTCTTTCTCTCCCTCAATGCCCTCCCTCCACCCCCTACTTCTGCAACCTCCTTCTCCTTGTTGCCCCATCCCCCTTTGTCCTGAACCTTCCCTCAACTTCTTCAGTCCCTTCCCCCCACTCTAACACCTTCTATAAGCTCAACCCCCCAGTACATGAACATGAATTATGAAGTTAATATAGGAGAGTCACTTGTTCAATTGGATTGTTTGTTGCGTTCTGTGGTACAGTAATTTACAGATTGTGGGAGCAGTTAGCAGGAAGGGAAACAATGTTTGATTATAAACTAAAAGGTGGAGGGACATGTAACCCTGGGAAAGAAATCCCTGCAACATACAACATGTCATTCAGTGCACCAAGCTGCATCACCATGTTTGGTTTGGGCAAACTGAAAAGAATATAAAAGAGGGGATAATATACTGGCATATCAGGTTGAGAACTATTACGTTTGTGGAGTGTGGGCTCCCCTTCTATCTCCTTACAATGTAGTTACTACTTTGTGGTATGGAAAAACCAGGATTCCTGTTAAAAAGAATAAATAAATAACACATACTGGTGTGATGTTTCACTCCATATTCTTTATGAAAATATGCGTATGATATGAATATGATATAACTGATATACTTTACGCAAGGTGGCTCATGTGAGATATCATTGAAAAGGTTATGATTTACTGAATGTGATTATCCATTTTGTATGCATGTATCAGTTCTGTACCTAAAGTTAGAAATATGGACTATCTAACAATTACAGCTGGGTATGTATTGGGAAGACACCCACCAGATGATAGGTCATCAGATTTGATGAGCCATCAGGAAGGAAGATCAGGAAGATACTAATCTCTCTCCCTCCTGGGAGGCATCTGGGGATGTAACTGTGACACTACTAGGTCAGGTGGTCTTGTCACCTGATACTAAACATTACCTGGGACTTCTTGTAACTTTCCACTGAGAGGTCAAGTTTGGGAAACAAAGGATTCCCGACTTATGTAAATCCTATTTAAGGGTGGGGAGGAAGGCAAACAGAACTCCTCCTCTCCATGGCCTGTTTGCTCAAGAAGAAAGACCGCTAAAGTCACCTAAAGGGAAGGAGGGGGGGGGGAGTCCAGACTGAGACAGGGGTCCAGTCTGAAAAGAAAGATGACTGGAACTCTGAACCACAAAAACTTTGCAACCTGCCTAAAATAACCTTTAGGGTAAGAAATTACATTTTGTAACCTGTTTCTTAAGTATATTGAGCTTGGCTTGTGTACTTTGGTTTATTTGCTCAGTACTGTAATCTGCTTTGTTCTGTTTGTTACCCCCTTTACCACTTAAAATCTGCCTTTCATAGTTAATAAATTTATTTCTTGTTTCTAATCTAACCAGTTTATGTACAATTTCTAACTGGAGGGGGGGTAAGAAGTCATGCACATCTCTCTTCACATTGAGGAAGAGGGCGGATTTTTATGAGCTTGCGCTGTGCAGATTTTTCTATACAGCGCAAGACAGTATTATTTTGGGTTTATCTCCCAAAAAGGGATGTGCACGTGAGTGCTGGGGGAGTCCTCTCACACACAGCTGACTTCAGTCTGTGTCTGTGTCTACCTGTGTGTGTGTGCTGCAAGAGGCTGGAAAGACTAATTTAGCAAAGCACGGAGATGAAATGCAGGCTGACTGAGCAGGAGAGGCTCAGTGAAATTCCAGTACATCATGTGGCATCCCAGAAGGGGAGTCCAACCCATCACAACTGGGGGAGCCCCAGACCTAGATGGTGTGTCTCCCCATCTGGCCCCCTCTGGCATTTACAATTAGTGTAGTTTTGTTGATAGTGTCAAATGTTTGCTGATTGTTGCATTTTCATTGTGATCTACTATGGTTGGTAATGTTACATTGTTATATATACACATTGTGTTTTTGCTTTATCTTGTCTTTTTGTACTCTTCCCTCCTGCTACCTGGAGCCCTCTCTTCCTTATTCTCTGGAAGTCTGGCAAGTGACAAGCATCTGGCAAGGTAATCCAAAATCTGAGGTATAAGTGTTGGTGTTGTTTCATCTATAGAATTCCCACCTCATGGATTTCTGTGTGGAGAGCAGGATGGGATATAATAGAATAAATGATGCAAACATTCCATCACCTTCATTTGCAAGACTGCACATATAAAAATAATTCTTAACACAGCCAAATGGTCCTGAATCTTAATTTAATTTCCTGGAATGTAAAGGGTATCAATGCTCCAATTAAAAGAAAAAGGGTGTACTCATTATTAAAGAAAGCAAGGGGAGATGTAGTGCTTTTGCAAGAGACAAACTAGATCACAAATGAGGTTGCTAAATTAAAATGTGACTGGGTAGGAAAAACAGTGAATTGCTTTTTCTCATTCAAATCCAGGTAGCCATCCTATTTCATAAAGCACTGAGACAATTTCAGATAATCGGGGCAGACTTGAACTAATCATTGCTAATCTGTATGGGCCTATCCTTGATGATCCTGAAATCTAAATCATATGGCGAATCCCATATACCTACTGTGCTTGCTGGGGATTTTAATGAATAAACCTCAGCCTCATGATCATAAACCAGCCAAAACTAGAATGGCTCTGGTGTTGCACATTAAAGATCTGGGATTACTTGATATCTGGCATCTTACACATCTAATGGGTAGGGGCTATTCATACTTTGCTCTATTCCTGAATAGATTTCTTTGTGATCTCCAAGGACTTGGTTAATTCTGTAATTGACTCCTCCATAATACAATTGCTGACTCTGATCATGTCTTATAGTTCTTCAAATAGCAACAGACCCAGATGAAAAACAGCTATATAGATGGAGATTTATTTCTTCACTTTTATTAGATCCACATTTCAACTTTTTTATTGAAGAAGAAAATGGCTTGTTCCTGGAGACAAATGAACCCCCAATATCTTCTAGCAGGCTATTGTGGGAGCCAGTCAAGGTCTATTTGAGAACTAGAATTATAAGTTTTGCATCTGCCAAGAAGAGGAAAAGTGGAGAAAATATGATAGCCCTTGTGAAAAAAGTAAAAGAGTTTGATTTGTCTTATGCCTCTACCCCATCTCTGGATTTGCAGCAATCCCTGCTTAACTGTAGATATGAACTCAATAAGCTGTACTTGGCACAGACTGAATTTGCCCTATTTTGACTCAGGCAGGACTTCTGGCAATCAAGTGAAAAAGCTGGCAAGTTGTTGGCATACCGCCTAGAACAAAAGACCTCTGCATGTAGGAACATAGCAATACATAATAAAATTGTAAATTATACATAATAAACATGGTAAATTATGTACATCACCTAAAGATATTAATAAAGATATCTTTAATTTTGATAAAGATCTGTACAAATTAGACAGCTAACCCCTCCACAGATGATTTGGATCACTTTTTCCAAAAATATTATATTACTGCAAATTACTGCAGCTCAGAGTAGAAACCTTGATATGCCCGTAATGGAGGATGAGTTAATTGAGGTGACTAAGACTATGAAATTGGAGAAAGCCCCAAGTTTCCTGCCAAATCCTATAGAAACTTGCTTGACCTCCTCTTTGACATGCTTCAAATGTTTAATGAGTCACCCCTAGAGGGCACCCTTCTCCTTAGGCTGAGGGAAGCTTCAATATCAGTTATTCATGATGTTCAAATTATAGGCCAATTTCACTTATTAATAGTGATGTCAAAATATTGGCAAAAGTTCTGGCGATGTGATTGGAGAAGGTTTTGGGTTCTATCATACACCCAAAGCAAGTCAGGTTTTTCAGAGGGCATCATAACTCTGATAACCTTCAACAACTCATTGGTATTATAGCAGTGAAATATACGACCCTGAACCACAAGCCAGATTAGCCTTATATGCAGAAAAGGGGTTTGATGGTGTGGGCTGGAGGGATATGTTTTATATCCTACAAAAAATTGGATTGGATACATATTTAGTTTCTGGATCCAACTGTAACATTCTCACTCAAACTCTCACATCACAATCAACAATGTAACCTCAGATACCTTCAGCCTCCTCCAGGGTTCTAGGCAAGGGTGTAACAATGTATATTCCTCTTGACTTACTTATGCAAATCTTCTTTAGTATTATTCAGGATCAGAGAAGTGCATTGAGAGGAGATAGCTCATAGCCTATGTCAGCCTTAACCTTCACATCTTTTCTTATTGTTGAGACACAGGACTGATGGAGAAGGCCATATGGCATAAAAAGTTCAAGATTTGATAAATGAAAAGAAATGTCTAATAGGTTTCAAGAGCAGCTAATTACAGAAGCTTCTGTTCAGAAGAAGTTATTCTCAAAACAATAATGTAACAGTAAGAGATGAGAAGTAGACCTGTAAGAACTTGGTCTAGTGTTTTTGAGAGCCATTTCTTTCAAAAGCTGCTGCTCTCTGTTCACTATAAGTTCAAACTTATCCACAAAAAGTCACTCTTGGCTTTCTTGAAAAAGTTTGTGGATACTCTGCCTAATGGGCTGAAAAGCAAGAGAGCTTGTGATATTTATCTGTCCATTATTTTATCTTAGTGTGAGATCAGTCAGGGAGAGGAAAGAAAGCCCAGCAACAACTTTGTGAGCATTGAACCAAATGAGGCCCATTCAACATTTTGGCACCAGGCCTTCAATTTTTCCAGATGTGCCAAGTCAATGAACAGGCTGGGGAGAGCTGCTAGTGCATAATTAAGCTCTTCCTTTTTTTTTTCTTGGAGATTTCTCAGTTGACTTTAATTACACTCTCTCTCTGCTTGCGAGCTTGGGAAGTTGCTTTTTTTCAGTGAGCTTTCTCACCAAGCAGGTTTATCCAAGTTTTCACAGTTCTACTGATTACTAACAAAACAGATCAGGTTTCAAATACAGAGCCAGATGAGGAGTTATTTAGTGGGGAAGGGGAAGGGTGGGAAAGGTACAACACTGATATGTTTTGTTTCTATTGCTGTTGGGTTGTCAGTGTCATTTAACTGCTATGTGCATCTCTCTGCATAGGTGAGTGAAAGTCCTGGAGAGATGTGATGTGAATGCAGCTGGGGAGTCAATAATAATAATACAAATAATTATTAAACTCTTTGGGGCATAGGCTGTCTTGTATGTTTGTACAGTTTCAAGCACAACAGGACTTTATTCTTGATTGGGGCATTGGGACACCACAATAGTAAGTAATAATAATAATTAAAATGTAATAGTTTTATCTAATAAAACACAAATTTACAAAACAAAAGCCACATCAAGCTCATCAAGGTGCATTTATACAAATCATAAAAAACCACGTCAACATATTCATGTTACTATTATCATCTCCCTCCCCTCTCCCCCCCGCTTCTTCCTATCTGTTGTTCTAACTTGTTTTGGGGCCAGATCCTCAGTTGATGTAAAATGGTGTCATTCTACTCATTTCAATGGAGCCATGCCAATTCACTCCACCTGAGGATATGGATTCTTATGTTTAAATGTAGGGTCCAATCCTGAAACACTGATGAATGTGAATAACTGTAGGGTCTAGTGAATAACCCCATTGAATTCAATGTGACTAATTGTGGGAGTAAAGCTGATCACCCATGTCCTATATTTGCAGGACACATTGATTGTAAGCTCTTTGGAGCACCTTGTTTTTTATGTGTTCTGTAGAGTGCCTGGCACACTTTGGATGCAAAATGAAGCCTTGATTGTGCGTATTGGGGCTGATCCACACTCCCTGCAGTCAATGACAAGGCATTCATGTACTTTGGCTCAGACACTTATGACACAGTCCAGAGATAAGGACAAGAAAAATACTGGGAGTCTGCAGGCCATTGTGGAGGTGGGGTGGATCATTCCCACCCTCTTTAAGGCAACATTCAACACCTAGGGAAGTAAGGAGGGAGCAGTCCCTGTGCTTTCCTGAATGACGGGGCTGCAATTCTGCATGGCCATAATGCAGGCCATGCAAATGTGTGCAGTGAAGGCTAGTTGCACCTTTTCCCCAACTCACACATACACACTAAATCCCCGTGTAAGGCCAGGAAGAATCTGGCCCTTACTAAATATCTAATAGTGATTAACAACAACATAAAGAAGAACAGGAGTACTTGTGGCACCTTAGAGACTAACAAATTTATTAGAGCATAAGCTTTCGTGGACTACAGCCCACTTCTTCGGATGCATATGCATCCGAAGAAGTGGGCTGTAGTCCACGAAAGCTTATGCTCTAATAAATTTGTTAGTCTCTAAGGTGCCACAAGTACTCCTGTTCTTCTTTTTGCGGATACAGACTAACACGGCTGTTACTCTGAAACTTAACAACAACATGTGGTCTTAGTCTGAGCATGTGGTAGACTGGAGAATCTGTTACATCTATCTATTATGACCACTTATGCATCCACTCAGAGTGAAGATGTTTATCTTTCCTATGCTGCATAGAACACTAAAAAGAAAAAAAAAAGGTCAGTCATAAGCTAAGTAGTCTTGCTTTTTTGTGGCTCTTGGCCCAAAGTATATGGTGGTTGGAAAAAAGTCAGAGCAATGCTACTTTGTACAGTATTATGTCCCTGCTTGAAGGCTGCTTTGAAGTTTCCCAACTGTACAGATTTTGAAGGTAAATGCTCAACCAGATGTTGAATGAATGACATCTGAGTTCCCGATTCCAAACTTAGATAAATAAATTCCCAGGGATCCAAAGAAGGACAAAGAGCTGCCAATGACTCAGGTTTAATTTTAACATTACGGTTAAACAAAGGCTGAGCTTTTCAGAGCTGCCTAAGGGATTTGAACACCCATTTCCCAATAAAGTTAATGATGGTTTTGAAAATCTTGGCCAAAATGTTCTCAAGGCTAGTTGTTTGCTTTGTTTTTTGTTTTGTTTTTTGCATGTACAAAGTATCAGGCAAGAAGCTGTTGGTAGTAACTACTTTTGCTTTTCATTATTATGAGCATGATTGTTAAACTTGCATCATGAATCTGCAAAGACAAATCAGGTCTATTTAGACAATGAACAAGAGTTCAAGAGGAACGTGTCCCCTAAGGAAGTCTGTGGGGGCAGTTGCCCACCAGAGAAGAATTCCACCTCCCCAGCTGTGATATCATTTAACAATGACAGCTCTCTGGTTTGTAACATGCAGCATATGTTTTCAATGCTCTCATTAGTAACTGTTTTCTATAGTGGTGATTTATAGCCAGATTTTGCTTGCCTTTCCTCCTTGTAGCCTCACGGCCTTCAGCAGAACAATTGCTATGAGTAAGGTGAGTAGGATTTAGCCCACCAAGGGGAAACTCTTTATGCTTCAGAGCTTAAACCTATCTCTAGGTTGGAAGCTTAGAAATAAACTTTCCATGTGAATGGATTATTTCATAACTGTTTGCTGCCATCTCTTGCATCTTTCTTTGAAGCATCTGATACTGGCCACTGTTGACGACAAGATACTAGATTAGATGGATCACTGGTGTGATCCAGTATGGTAATTCCTATGTTCAGAGCACTTTCCTAAAATATTGCTCGGAAACAGCCTAAAATAGCCTTAATGTTGAAGGGAACTGGGAAGGGAAGGGATTGGAGACATTCTCATCAACTCTGCTACCCAATTTAATATACTCTGAAATGTAAGTCCTAGAAAGGCCAATGCAGGTCAGATGAAAAGTACTAAATATATATACGCCTTCTTTCACATAAAAGTGCTATGTGGCCAGAAGGATCTGTATATGGCTAAAGGAGTGCATTACCTGTCCCAGGGGCAACAAAAATGAAGTTATCGTTACCACACATAATGAAAAATGAAGTGCTGGTCTCAGGCATCTGCAGCATTCACTGCAGTGTTGTTGGTGGATACTTTTTTATGTTCTAAAAGTTGGTCCAAATTATTTAGTTTCCAAGGCCTATATTCCTAAAATGTAAGTGCACATTTAGAAAATATTACTGCACATCTGTGCATAATTTTTTAGGTCCATGATACAGGAGGAACAGGTTAATATGGGACAGGCTGAAATTTAATGCCAACAGCAGGAGATGCAAAGAGGGCTATTGTCTTTGTTAGAAATAAATAAAAGCTGGAAGAAATTTTCATTAAATTGGAAACAGAATTATCCAAGGACTTTACAATATTAATTATATTCTGTAGCTCCAAAGCACAACTTTTGCCATGATATAGTCTCAGTGATTACTGAGGACCCATGCTGTAGACGGCTGCAAATATATAACACAATGCTTGCCTTTAATACAAGAATACTAGAGAATGTTTTGAACCAAGTCTTCAGTTTTAACAAATGTTGAACAAGGGGTTTTATTTCTCACTGGAAATGGGAATGTTTATATTAAAGGCCAGATTTTTGCTATGGGCAAAGTGAGTGACAAAGAAAGATTGGAAATAAAATCCTGTGCTTGGTCTGGGTGAAGAGAACCCCAGGCAATAGGATGATCAGTTTCTGGTAGTCATTGTCAGCCATATTTCTAGGAACATTGGAATTGCCATACTGGACCAAACCAGCATCCATATAGTCCAGTATCCCATTTCTGATAGTGGCCAGTACCCCATGGTGGACAGTTATGAATAGCCTTCTTTTAGGGGCAGTTTCTTCCTAACTGCATAAGTTAGTGATTGTTGGAGCTGGTCAAAAATTGTAATTTCCATCTTGTGGGAAATTTTGATATTTAAACATTTGTTTTTACCTTTAACTGCGCAAATTCTGAAATTCATAGATGCATAGATTTTAAGGCCAGAAGCAGCCAATAGAAAGAAAAGTTTTTGCATAACAAAGAGTTCTGAACATTTGATTCAGAAATGTCAAAACCTTTCATTTTGGCATTAAACTGTGTTTGCCTCTGGTACCATAGTGGGAGCTATAGTGTGGGGTCTTTATACCTCCATAGTCCCCTATGAACCAGGCTCCCTGGCTGACTACATTTCCCATGATGCACCATAGCCATGGGATTCCCTTGATGCAGGGTGGCTGTTCAACCAAATGGGAGACTCTGGGGCATTGTGGGAGATGTAGTCCAGCAAGGAAGCCTGACCAATGGGTGAGAATGGGAACATGAGGATCCTGAACTACAGATCCTAGGAGACACAAGTTGATTTTGCTGAAACTACATCTTCCATTGAAAAAGCATGTCAGCAGAAAAATCCAAACCAGTTCTAGTGATTAGTTTATGCCCTGAAGCATGAGGATTTATATCCTCTCTTATATTAAAAAAAAAGTATCCAAGTGTAACTGTTGATTTTCTCACTAGCCATATAAATACCTAAACCGTTTTGTGAGAGCCACTAAATCCTAGCCCAATATGGTTCCTTGGCAGGTTAAAAGGCACGGGAGGGGAAATTTTTTTTCAGTGAAGGTAATTAAACACTGGAACAGCTTACTAAGGGATGTAGTGGTTTCTCCATTGCTTGAAGTCTTTATATTAAGATGGAATGTTTTCCTAACACATACACTTCAGTTCAACCACAAGTATTGAGTTCAGTGCAGTTTTGATGATCATAATGGGTGCATTTTGACTTAAAAAAAAACTATAAACCTCTGAAAATTTGTCCACTAATCTCTGTAGCTTTTCCTGTTCTGATATTCTACTGTATGTTCCCTTCCGAAAATGGGGCTGCTGGAACCAAACCTCTCATTGGGCTGTTTAAAACTGCACAGTGGGTGGGATGTTACAATGTAATCTTTCCTCATGCTTTCTGTTTCTGCCCTTTTCCTACTGGAACTGCATAGTTTTTCGCCTCTCTGTCATGCAGCAATAGGGAGCATAGTGGTTTATAGCAGGGATGAAGACATGAATTATTTCCAGATCAGCAGTTAGGAGTGCAATTTCCCACAGTATACATGCAAATAGAGGTTTTTTGTATGGATAGAAAATGAACCTGCATTTTGTTGGCATTAAGGTTGCCAACTTTGGTTGGATGTATTGCTGGAGGTTTCATCAGATGACATAATCTTTAATTCCTGGAGACTCCAGGGCAATCCTGGAGGGTTGGCAACCTGTTTAAAATGTAGCTCTAGATGCTAAAGGTCTATTGTATGATCACATGCATGCAACAGTATATGCTTTGTTGCTATTGCATATTCTTGGCAACCATACACTTTCTGTTTCCTGCTGTCAGCTCACTCCTGGCCCTTGTTCCTGCCTCTGGGTCCTTGTTCCTGGTTTCTGCTCCTGGTCTCCTACTTCTTGCTCCCAATTCTTGGTTCTGGGTCCTGCCCCTGTTCCTGCTCTGGCTCATGCTCAGTCTCTTACTCTGATCCTTGGCCTCTGCTACCTGGCTGTTGGCTCCAGCTCACCCCTGGACTTGGTATTTGGCTTCTGACCCAGGCTCTGATCTTTGGCGCTTGGTTCCTGGCCCCCAACTCCAGCTCACTCTGTGGACTTGATAACCTGGCTCCTGATTTGGGCTCTGGCCACTAGGCTTGATAATCTCTGTTCCAACCATTAGGCCAGCGCCTGTCCTCATCATTAGACAAGGCTGCCCGCAGCCCAGTCCTTAACAGAGTCCCAAACCTCTGTTCTAGGGTATGGCTCTTACCTCAGAGCCTGGGCGAGCAAACAAGTTTCCTTCACAGAGTCTCTCTTATTAGCTTGCCATTGCCCTGTCCAAGCTGAGTCCCTTGCGGCATCTCAGAATAAGTCCCCTTTCCCCCAAATCCAGAACTGCTTCATCTTCTTATAATGAAGCAGCTGCTTAAGGTTCCTTTCCTGCGCCACATGGCTCTGGTTGACTCTTTTAGCTAGCCTGCTCCTGCAGGGCTCTCCTTTGCT
The DNA here is from genome assembly GCF_027887155.1 of Malaclemys terrapin pileata. Classification (NCBI taxonomy): domain Eukaryota; kingdom Metazoa; phylum Chordata; order Testudines; family Emydidae; genus Malaclemys; species Malaclemys terrapin. The sequence goes on along the minus strand of NC_071510.1, from coordinate 82,682,493 downwards.
GTCACAGGAATGCAATAAATAGGATGTACCATACAACAAGTTACCTTCATTATGTAACAGTTGACAGATAGGTTGCAACCACAAAACAGGTGGGATATATTCCTTACAGTTCACCCACATATATTCTGCATTCACCGTATCCAAATGAGGCAGGAATAAACTGTCATGTGTGAATGGAATTTAGAATTATGATGTGGTTTTCCCTTCCATCTATGTTATTCAACAGTGGTTAAACCAAGCATTGTGCCCATTGGCTCCTCACTGCAGTCAGTCTGAATTTGTAAATGATTATGGTAAAGTCAAATCATTTCTGTGTTTCTGAATTTCTTCCTTCTGAAAGGTGAAACTCTGGGCATTCTTGACTGCTGGTGTGAGTAATCCAGGTACAATCCCTGATAGTTTTTCATGACACATGGGAACAGGATTACATGTTTCAAAAGCAGCTAGCACAGTTTCATAGATTCTTGGAAAATATGTCTTGCAGTCTGATATTCTGGATTGCTTATGTTTGCCTGATGATTTTTATAGATCTGTATGCATGTGTGTGTATATTTGCATTCATCTTTGTATTTGAGAGTTTTATTATGCAGTAATCACTTCACTGAGGGAAGAAATATCTTTTCTGCCTTCCTTGACCATCATTACAACATAGTTTGAGACAATCCATATTTGTGATGAGCTAAAAATGCCCTTTGGGGATCAAACTACATTTCCTCTGGGAAAACCTCTGTGCCAATATGGCTGTGGAATGAAGACAACACAGGTTCCTGCTTGACACATGACAGCATCTTGAACAGCTATATTTGCTGCTTATGTCAGATTCATCATGCAGATTTCATTGAGGGTTTCACCCTGAATCTTTTAACTGTTGACCAATTTTCAGCCATTTCTGGACACTCTAGTTTAAATATGCAGGGCCAGTCAATGGAGCTATGACAATTTATACCTGCCAAAGAGCTGGTCCTCAGTGACTTCAATTAATTTACTCTAGCTTTATCCTTGACTTACTGAGAGCAGTATTTGGCCTCACCACATAATGGAATTCCCCGTCTTGTTTCCAGTCTTGTAGGGCTTAGCTACATTGGAGAAAAAAGCCCACAGTACTTACTTTACACTAGCTACTTTTCAATATCTCCTTGTGTGGACACTCTTACTGTGTACTAAGAGTTCCTTTGTGCACATTAGCTTTAAATACTTTAGAAGTGTACTAAACTAAACTGTCTGAGGACATTTTTAATGTGCAATAAGAATGTCCACATGGTGAGTTGGTGCAGAATAGCTAGAGTGCTTTAAATTCACATCCTCGCTTAGTAAGCACTAACTTCCCCATGTAGACAAGCTCACAGAATGTTGGACATATACATGAACATAGCAAGGCCCTAGCCCAGGATTCTTGTGGCTTGCAAGCAGTGGCTATAGTATGAGGTGAGCTAAAAGAGAGGAGTTTCACTCCTGGAAAACCATGCTAACCTTTTCTCATTCAGAAAATGTTTTTTCACCATATGCAATTCTTTCTTGGTAGCATCTATTTGTATGAAATGAGCTAGATCACTATATATGGGCTTGTCTTCTTTATCACGCTACATCGGCGCAGCTATATCAATGCAGCTGTGCTGATGTAGTGTGTCTGGTGAAGACATGCTATGCTGATGGGAGAGCGCTCTCCCAATGACATAACTACTCTACCTCAAAGAGAGGCGGAAGCTACGGTATGTTGGCGGGAGAGTGACATAGCACGGTGTAGATACCATTTTAAGTTGATCTAATTTATGTCGCTCAGGGGGTGGCTTTTTCACACCCCTGAGCGATGTAAATTGCATTGATTTAAGCGGTAGTGTAGACAAGCCCATATAGAATACACTGATGCCACATTTCAGTGATGGTTTAAACTTTGATTGCATTCCCTCTCTAAAAAGTGAAGTAGCACTGTTATAACTGCATGCTTATCTTTCATCTGTCAGCAATTAGCCTGAGAACGTGCTTGTCCCAACAACTTTCTGATTTTGAACCACGGTGCAAGAGAAAGTCTTTTGTCACAGTGCATTTTGTTACTGATGTTAATCCATTCTCTCTGTTTGATCATTACCCATATGGATTGTTACTAAAATGGGATTATCTACATTGCTGATAGTGGAAACTAGAGAAAGATCTGGTTTATTTCTGGCTTGTTTCAAAGATGAAAATGGAATGAGTTAGCAGACAGAGGGGTGTGTGTGTGTGTGTGTGTGTGTCTTTGTCAGTGTTCTGCTTGAAGTAGAATCAGACTTTCTGTAAGTGATTAGTATATATGAGTTCAGTGTGTTCAATGTTATGCTTCTAGTTAAGCCATATATTACCATACTAGAAGGGGCCACAAAAAGGATGGCATAATTTCTTCTTTTGTTTCTCAAGTGGTCCTCAGTTTACTGGGCTGGGCAGAGAGTTGAGGGACTAGAGAGGGATTTGAGAAGCAAGGAAAGCTGTAGGCAGACAGTCCATATTTTGAAGACAAAGTGTAGTAAACTGTAACACACTATTGCATGATATGGACTTTGTTTTAGATTTCTTCTCTCTCTTTTTTAATTTTTAGACCAAGAGGACCGTGATAATGACTTCACACCACCATTCACAGTCCCAGACATTGTACTGTATGCCTTACTGTTGCTCTGGGGGCTTCCTGTCTGGCATAATTTTAAATCCTTATGAGCCTTAGAACATTGAGCCTTAGAATCATTGATGATCATTCCCTGTGCCTTCAGTGGAAGTGTGGCTTGAGTAGGGAGAGTGGGATCCAACCCTAACCTTACATCTTGTGAAATCCTGGATGGAGCAAGGTATAATTGTCAAATGGTAGGAAGTGTTTTCATTCAGCAGCATAGGAGCTCTGCCCAGCCACTGTTTTAAGCCACCTTTGGGGCCTGTCAGTCACTGGGACAGCAACACAAGCAATCCAGAGGCTGGAAGGATTATCCAGAGTAAATAAATAAATTTAACATGTGGTGCTATCAATGAAACTGATAACTGTCCATATGGATTGGAAGGAAGCTATTACCAAATCAAAAGGAGCTGTTTATATCATGGGATGTAAGTAGATGTAATAGGATGAAGTTAAGAATGAAACTTTAGGCTGAATATCAGGGAAAAAATCCTAATGGTGAGAGGAATTAGACTGTGGATTAGTTTTCCAAGAGAAGAGACAGAAGGCGCATTACTTGAGACAATTAAAACTTGATGGGATGAAGTACATTGTCAAGGAATGAACAAGTTAATTGGTCTTTTCCATCTCTAATATCGATCATCAGAGGAGTGCAAAAAAGGAAATGAATGACAAACTATTACCCTTGCTGTGGTGTATTTGAAGACTGTTAAAGCTGTAATATCTCACTTTAAATTCTCAGGTGGTTTCCTGGTCCTATTTGCAGGGTAGGTGGATCTGTAGGGAATGTGTGATGAGATTCTAGCAGCAGCCAGTCTGCAAATAGCCAGTCCAGAAAAGGTGGGGGTGAATTGTGCCTATTTTATGGAGTACCCTGCTTTCTCCCTTTTTTTGTTCTTGTGAGTTAAAGCTCTGAATTTTAAGAAATAAAGTTGTGTTATGTTGCAACCTTCCTGAAAGAGGATTTTATGTTTATATCTAACTTCTCGGTCTGCTATGAATATAACACACTGATATTTTTCATATAAAAATGATTGCAGTTAGACAAATTGGAAACAGGAAGCACAGAAGACTATCCTCACTAGACTGCCCCATCAGTATTGACAACCAAGAGTATTGGATAGTTTCAGCTAAGGTTCATCTTCTGTTGGGAGTTTTGGTTGTTTGTCTGAAGTGAACCTTATGACATTTGTTCAGCTCAGCTCTTCAAGTCAATCAGTTGTAATTATATCACTATCAGCTGTTTTGCATGTGTTAATGTGAAAATATTCCTTTCTGATTGACACACTTGTAAGAACAAAGCTGTTTGGCTATTTCATCACTGGAGACTTTCTGATGAGGGTTATAAAGTACATCCAATTGCATTCAGTAGTGAGAACATCTGTGGCACTTGCCACTTTCTTCAGGGGCTTAAAAGGATTTTAAAAAGCAACCTGAAGCGATTCTTGTAAGCAATCTTCTCTCTTCCCTGATTAGACAATGCCTTTTGTAGGGCGAAATTATACTGCCCCCTTTATATGCAAAGTTTGCACATTTAAAGTGAATGGAAGATACACACTACACATGCTGCTTTGAAAAGTAACTTGCCTAAGTCTTGTTATTATAAGGGATTTATTAGAACAGAAAATTAGAGAGATAGCTACTGGGTAGACACTGGAAACTCCTAGAAATGCTTCTTGGTCAAGTCTCCCCTATATGCACAGAACTCTCAGTATTATCAATGAGAATTATATGCACAGGACAAGGGGAGAATAATATTTTGAATTATGCACTTGGGTGTTTAAAACTTGTTCCATCAGGTGTTTTGATGCTCCAGTAGCCAAAGGTAAAAGCTGTGGGAACATTTTCAATAAACATTGTGCCCATGTAGTGTATTTATGTATGCAAGACAGCTGCAGAAAGAAAGCCTCTGAGACAATAAACTGAGTGCTAACTCTGCTCTTCCTCTAGAATCTCTTTGAAAGCTACAGCAAGTCTGCTCTTTAATCAGTTTCCATAATAAAAATTATCTGTAAAATTTCTTCTGGAAGGCTTGTGAAAAACACTATTCTTTATGAAGGCACTAGCTGTGATTTGGGTTCTCAGCTGGATTTTTAGCACTTAATTACGGTTGAGGAGTGACACTAATGATAGAATAAAGTACCATTTTGTCTAAGTCCCTGTATTCAGATGCTTAGCACTTTCTCAAATAATTATACTTTAGGCTGAAATTTCTCATGTATGTGCCAAATATAGAGGTACTTTAACAACAACAACAACAACAACAAAAAACTTGCTAAAATTCTGGTTTGGGCCATTCTGTCCAATTTATTGCTGAAATGTTTTTCCCTCACTGAGAACTCAAAAACAGATTGTCTTCAAACTTGCCATTTTAAATATGGATATTGAAATATCACCTAAAAACCAAGCCCATCAGACCCCCATTGTACTATGCACTACAAAAACATAGAGGGAAATGACCGTCTCCACCCCAAAGAGTTTAACTCTTACAGAGGACAGATTTTGAAGAAATTTCCTATAGAAATAATGCAGTTACAGCATAAAGACACTATTGTGCACCCCTTAGATAGGCAACCTTCACTAAGGTAAGTAGCAGGTTTGCCTGTGAAAGAATTGCAGGATTAGGCCCCAAGAGTTGATGATAACCTCCTGCTATTTAACTCCACACACACAAAAAAACAACAACCCAAAATTCTCTCACCCAACAAAATCCACAGAACTACATTATAAAAGTGAACGTGGAAGGGCCAGGGCTGGAGCAACAGTAAAGAGAATTTACTGGAAACTCAGGATTAAACCCCAACAACCCTCTCTGAGCCTTCCAGTGTATTTCAGAAGCTCTGGCTTAATCAAACTTGGCAGTAGCCTCTAACTACATCCCTGCTTTACTAGCAGTAAACTACAAGAATATATAAACCAAACAAAACACCTGACTTTTGTTACCTTAGACTCCCTCCCTGTGATACCTTCTAACCAGCCCACCACATACTCTCTCTTCTCTTAGAGCAACCTGGCCCCTCTACAATGTGCTGATTCTAACTAGGTTCAGCTGCATCTAATTAGCTCTCATGAGGGAGCACTTCCCTTCCTTGAATCTGAAGCCTGGATGTGAATTAACCCCCCAAATCCCAGACCACTTGTTGGTTCAGCTGAGCTTCCTCCTACTAGTATAACTGGGGTGTGTTGTGGCAGAGCTGCAGGGTCTTCACAGGGAGGTTATTGTTGATAGAATGTCAGAAAAGTTTAAAAAAAACTCCACAGCAGATAAAACACACCTATTTATGCCTTTTCATTACAAAAGCAAAGCTTGGGTTAGGTTCATTGAGAGCTGCAATCCTGGCAAACCTGATACTAGAAATTAATATATTTTAAGGTCACAAGGGATCATTATGATATCTAGAGCTGGAAAAACAATTTACAATGAATAATTTATTTAACCAATTTAATCCCTCTTTAAATGCCTTTTTAAAACTGCTAATCAATTTACAAAGAGACAAATCAGTCTAGAAAGCAAAGAATCAATTTCCCACTCTCTCTTAAGATTGTCATTGTAATAGAAAAAACTATGGCTTGCCACCTATCATTTGTTAGTGGAGAAGAAAAGGTTAAAATGACTTGTGCCTATTTTGGTTCACGGTGGTGTTTTAACATGCTGTTTCAGGGCATTTTTCCACCTGTACAATGGCAATTTGTATAACATTGTATGTATTGAAACAAAACAACCAGAAGAGAGTGAGGGAATGAGAGATAGTGAGCATATACACAAACTAAGAGCTAGATCAACAAACATTTGGCTACATGGGTGTCACAGCTCAGTGATGGTTAAACCAGAAAACATCTGTCTTAGCCAAGGGCACTGAGTTTCTAAAACAAGCTGTCCCTTTGCATTTCTGACTTTAATAAAGATCACACAACAGTCAACATGCTATCTAAGTTACTAGAACAAATAAATATAAATGTATTAATGCTGCAACCAGATTGGCCAGAGGAGTCTAGCTGAGAGACCTCTGTGGCTCCCTTGGTGATTTAGAATGTGGTGTCTATACTGCTCTCAGATCCTGCTGGGTAAGGAAAAAAGATTAGACTTGGGAATCAGACCCAGAGCTCTCGCTTAATAATGTGGAGTGTTGACTACAAGGCCATTGTGCCAGCCCAGGAATAACACCATTCTTATAGCTCTTCTAGACGAATCTCCAAAGTGTCCAAATGCTTTAGTCACTCTGTAAAAGCTTGTCAAGGAAGAACTAGAGAACAACAGAAGGTGCCAACTTGATGAAACTCTACTTTGTACATACTGGAAAGTGTGTTCAGCCACAATTAGGCAATTTGTTTATGAAGCACACGATACAGTGCCTTGCTTTTAGCTAGGCTTTTCTTTATTTGGGGCTACTTTGTGCATTTGAGATACAGTGTTGGGTAGGGGATGGTGGGTAAGCACATTGCTCCAAGGAGAACACCGGGAGGTATTGTGCCAGCGAGGGCTCCCCGATGGACAGGGGAGACAAACAATGAATGACACCCTGTTGAAATGGACTGTTTGTACAGCAATATGGACCTGGGGGACAGAATCTCTGATGGAGCCCCATGCCCCTCTGTTGGCCAAAAGCACAATTAGGGAGCTCTGTCATGGCTGCATCATGATTCCCCTGCACAGTGAAGTCTTACACAATCTAGCCCTTTGAAAACAGGATTTTTTGGTTATTTATTTTTCAAAAGTAAAACTGAGTCAGGATTTTCATTTATTGATGTTTTAAAAAATTTCAAGTTAGCATATTTTCCCCTGAGAAAAAAATTTCCATCCAGAAATCTCCTCCAATCTGATCTAGAAGAAGTACTATACTAGATGGCATCACTTTGAGAGACCTTGTATAGGCATTTCATTTGGTTCATAAGTATAGTTTTGTACCCCCAAATACAGCTTTATGTTTGGGATTTGGATGGATGCAAACTCACAAGCAAAACTCACATGAGACTGTCAGGTTTCATTTGGCTTCATGTTAAAACTGTATAAAACGGCAATTTTCGCATGATTTTTCTGTAAATCTATAAATTAGGCCTCAAAACTGGATTTATGTACACTCTAAAGGTTTATGAACTGTAGCAAAACTTTGGATGATCTTGATCTAAGCTTCAAGTTTGCAACAAAATTCAAACTAAGGCAGGATTCATTCAATAAGATAGGTGTTTATAGAATAAATACGTATAAGACCACAACCAGTTAAATGAATCCTTCTTGTTGAGGAAGAGTATTAATACAAATAATATAAGTTAAGCACCTACTGGAGAACCAATCTGAGAGCCCAATGAGACTCCTGGAGATTGGAAGTGCATCCCTCATTCCACTATATTATATTTGTTACGCTTGTAGAGAGGCTAAGATACTGGTATCTGTTTGTGATTACCAAATTAAAATTCAATTAACCAATTCCATGGAACAAACAATGATTTCTTTAAAATTCCTCTTTGAAATGTACAAGTGAAGATGGGTATCAGATTCATATGGTTAGGATGTTTTCACTTATGGAAACTTCCTATGAAATGCCTTTCTGAGCACCACTGAAAACTGGTTTTGCTTTAATAAAACTGAACAAAATTTCTAACTATAGTGTTGTAGTGTATAGATTCGTCGCATAGAATCATTTATATTCCAGTGATTTTTATGGAGCAGATCCTCAGCAGATATTGTCATAGCTCCACTGAAGTCAGTGGTGGATGTATTCCTAAAGATGTATTTTATAACATTACAAGTCAGAAAGGAACACACTTGCAGCAATTTATAAAATACAAACTTGACACCTTCACTTGGAAATATTAAATGAAAACAATATGTTTAATACAATTTTAAAGTTGCACAGTGAAGCATGCAAAATTTGGGAAATCGTAGATTCAGAGAAATGTTGGGCTGAAAGCCATCTGAAGAGGTCATCTAGGCCATCCCCAATGCTGAGACAGGATTAGGTTCAGCTAGACCATCCCTGAGCGGTGATTATCTAACTTGTTCTTAAAAACATGCCCTGTTTTTTTAACCTTTCCTCATAGATAAAGTTTTTCAAACCTCTTATCATTTTTGTTGCTCCCCTCTGGACTCTCTCCAGTTTGTCCACATTTTTCTTAAAGTGTGGCACCCAGAACTGGACACAGTACTCCAGCTGAGTTCTCACCTATGCCAAATAGAACAGGACAATTACCTCCCCGCCTTACATATGAAACTCCTATCAATACACCCAAGAATGATATTAGCCTTTTTTGCAACCGCACCATACTGTTGGCTCTCATTAAATTTGTTATGCACTATAACTCATAGGTGCTTTTCAGCAGAACTACTGCCTAGCAGTTATTCTCCATTTTATAGTTGGGCATTTGAGTTTTTACTCCTAACTGTAATACTTTGCACTGATCTTTATTGAATTTTATCTTGTTAATCTCAGACTAATTTTCCAATTTGTCAAGGTCATTTCGAATTCTCATCCTGTCCTCCAAAGTGCTGGCAACCCCTTCGAGGCTGGTGTCATCAGCAGATTTTATAAGCATGCCATCCCATTATCTAACTCATCAATGAAAATAATGAATAGTACTCGAACGAGGACAGACCCTGCGGGACTCGACTAGATATGTCCTCCCAGTCTGACAGCTACCCATTGATAACTACTCTTTGAGTATTGTTTTTTTGACCAGTCACGAACCCACCTTATAGTCATTTCATCTAGACAAAATGTCCATAGTTTGCTTATGAGAATGTCATGGGGAAACTCTGTCAAAAGCCTTACTAAAATCAAGATATATCACAGCTTCCTCCCTATCCGTTTGGTCTGTAGCCCTGTCAAAGAAGGAAATTAGGTTGGCTTTGCATGATTTGTTCTTGACAAATTCATGTTGGCTATTACTTAGAACCCTATTATCCTCTCAGTTTACAAATTGATTGTTTAATAGTTTGTTCCAATAGCTTTCCAGGCATCAAAATGAATCTGAATGGTCTATAATTCCCAGAGTCCTCTTTGTTCCCCCTTTTAAAGGTAGGACTATGTTTGTCCTTCTCCAGTCTTTTGGAACCTCACTTATCCTTCATGAGTTCTCAAAGATAATCGCTAATGGTTCCAAAATTGCTTCAGTTACTTCCTTAAATACCCTAGGATAAACTTCACCAGGCCCTGCTGTCTTGAATACATTTAACTTATCTCAATATTCTTTAATCTCTTCCTTTCCTATTGTGGCTTGTTTTCTTTCCCCCTTGTTAATATGAATTGTGTTGAGTATCTGGACACAATTAACCTATTTAGTGAAGACTGAAGCAAAATAGGCATTAAACACCTCAGCCTTCTTAATCTCATCTGTTGTTTGTTCTCCTTCCTCACTAAGTAGTGGTCCTATACTAAAATGGCTGTCCCCTTGGTTACTTCCTCCAACTCCTGAAACAAAAAGTTTCAAGAATTTATTGGACATTTTGTGTTTTGTGAAAGTAAAAATTGTACAAAGCTTAAATCTGCCCCTTGCATGTCTGTATTAAGAAACAATCTTTAATGCACTATTCTTAAATAATATATGATAATATAATAGAGTTTTCTGCAATCTTAGATACATATGAGCCTGATAATCATTTATACTAAAGCTGCTTTATACAATTCTGGCTATGTAGGGGTGTTAAAATGGGCATGAATTATATTTACACCACTTTAAGGCCCCTTTACATTGTCAGAGTGGTATATGTAGCCTTAGTGTAAATGAGAATCAGTCCTGTATATATCTTAGGCAGTCTGTAATAATGTTGTGATGGAATGTATTATAATGTATCTGCTGTTCTAGGAGGGTAAAATAAGGTTGTATGTGCAACTTAACATGCACATTTCCTGAATTTTGAGTGACTAGCTGTTCAAACTTAATATTGCTTTTATATACTATAGTTTTGTGACCAGGGTCTCAATGGGGGCCAGCTATGATCACTCAATTAGGGTAAACTGCAAAGAATGGGGCAGACAATTCCCATAAATCTGGTGGATATTCCACTACTTAGATTTACCAAGACAACATAAAACAGCTTCTTTATTACCTTACTGGTTACTCAGAAGTCCAAACAATACAGTTCCATTAAAGTGATCCAGCCTCAGGCCTCCATTCAGGTAACCCACATCAAATATGATGAAAATTTCTGTAAATCTTATTTCATCATATAAAAGAAAAGGTTCTACCAATCCCAGAGGATTGGACACATTACCTCCCAGGTTAATGAATGTTTCATGCTACAGTCAATTCTTATTAACTAAACTAAAATTTATTTAAAAACAACAAAGAGAGAGAGTATGGTTAAAAGATTAATATTCATACAGACATGATTCAATTTATTGAGGTTCAGTTTCATAGCAGAGATGGTGAGCTTTGTAGTTGCAAAGAGTTCTTTCGGAAATAGTTCATAGGTTATAGTCCAATGTCCAAATCTCATATTCAGGGCGTACCAGCATAACTGGGACCTCAGTCTTCTGACTCAAACTTCCCCTGCGGAGGGCCTCCGCACGCTGCTGCTCCCTAAGCAGATCTGAGATGACAGAATCAGGACCCAAGGTTCTTTTATACAATTTCATGTCTTTTGACAAGTTGGGAGTTCAAAAAGTAATTAGGATGACTTTGAAGGGGTCCATTACTGGGGCTTAGCTATAGAATTAACATAAGGCAATTTGCTTGTTCCTCCACCATTCACAGATTATTTGCTATACATTTCAAAAAGAGATGAATTCAGAGATATCCCAAGTTTACAATTCATTTAAATGATAGGATGTTCTTTTGATCTCTGAATTATCAGAATACAGCATATACAGGGACTGTTGATTACATTGTCGACCCTACTCATACATATATAAATACACAAAAACACAAACATTATCTCCCCACATCTCTTTTGAGGGTTATTTATTTTGCAGGATGTTTAACACTTTCTAGCCATGCGTCACAAGTTTTTTTTTTTTTTTAAATATGTACATCTTCTTAGCATATGTGCAACATGCCTCCGGTGGAATGTGACTGGGATTCATTACCAAATTTGGACTGCCAGTTGGATCATTAACTTCCCCGGCCCAGGCCAGGTACTGATGGGGAGTGCAACATGAATGCTGATTCATGCCCTATGTACATGTAGGATGGATCTGGCAATGGTTAATTGGTGCCTATTGGTATCACAGTAAATTGCTCACTTAGGGCCTGATCTTTGCCATTGACTTACAGTGAGATACTGAAGAAGCTCAGTCTATTCATATTATTAAAGAGGAGGGAAAGAGATGTCTTGATTATAATCAATAAGAACCTAAATGTGAAGAAGATTTCTGATAGTAGAGAGCTCTCTAATCTAGCAGGCAAAGGCACAAAAAGATTCAATGGCTGGAAGTTGAAGATTAGGGTAATTAGTCATTGGAACAATTTACCAAGGGTTGCAGTAGATTCTCCATCATGGATAATTTTAAAATCAAGATTGCATGTATTTCTAAATGGCATGCTGTAGGAATAATTTGGGAGTTTTATAGCCTGCAGGAAGTCAGGTTAGATATTCACAATAGTCCCTATTGGCCTTGTAATCTGTGAATCTCTGAAGCTAGATACATTCAAAACGGATATTAGGCACATATGCATATCAAGAGAAGAGATGGATTCTCTATTACTCGAAGTCTTTAAGTGAAAACTGGATGCCTTTTTAAAAGACATACTCTAGATCAACTAGAAATTATGGGCTTGATTCAGGAATTACTGGGTGAAATTCTATGGCCTGTGTTATGCAGGAAGTCAGAATACATGATCAAAATGATCCCTGCTGACTTTAGACTCAGGCCTTTATAAGCTTAACTGATGCCAGTGGTGTCTCTTTTTACTGAAGGTTAAGCATGCATTTCCATACTATGTATATAAAGCTGCATCTTACCCCGATAAATGTGCAGATTAAATAATCTTTTAAGGTAGTAATAAATGCCTCCTGCCCCCTGACCAGCCCCCTTGCTTTTCGTTTCAATGTGATTTTTTGAATGTTTTATGAATTTTTCAACAAGTATAAGACCTTAATATAGTATAAACATCTTAAACTGAGCTAAAGCTGGGTTTGGCTTAAATAGCTGAAATAATTGCAAGCATCTTAAACCACTCTGGTTTTTCTTATATAATTAACCTTTGCCTGTAACATAGAATCAATACTTGAAGTCTCATACCCATAGCATTACAGAGCATCATGCAAAACTGGCAAGCTCTCGAATGCTTGGACTTTTAATTCCTTGTTAGATATCAAAGCAGGAATAATGAGAGAACAGATTTTCAAATATATATGTGAATAAACCACTAAAATTCATTTTGCAGCTATGCTATGATATTTATTATTCATAAATATCCTTATAGACACTCACAGTCTTGAAAATGTTCCCAAAGCTCAGAATTCTCTGATGTTTGCACCACAAGTTCATTACTTCGTCATTTGTTATCTGCTATTTGCCATCCAGTATTTTCATGTTAAAAAGTTTCATTTAAGTCAGGACACATAAAATGAGACACAAAAAATTAAAATAAAATAAATGCAAGGTCTGTCTGTCTATCTCACCTCTCTAAAAGTTTTTAGATCATGCTTTTCACGATGGTATCTAAATGCCTAATATTTTAAAGAGAACAGTTCATGAACAATTCTTAAATCAATAGTCTGAAAGTTATTCATCCAAACAATTGAGTGAATGCTTATAAATGCCAAATACCTTTGCAGAAATCAGAAAAGATTCATGAACCAAACAAAATAAAGAAGCTAAATTCATCTAATTTTTGATGATCTTTACAAAGGGGTGAACTTCACCCTGGTATGATGGTCGCCCTGCATGGGCTGATGTGGTGGGAGAGGTTGGGGCATTATCTTGTCTCCTTTCACACTTCCTCACCCCCTTTGGAATGATACATATCCCTGGAGTGCCCGGAGGGAGTCTTTCCTATGCTCCCTACGTGTAGGGACTGGGCTCCTTCCTGGTCCTTGAGGGAGATATTTGGCAGAGCACCCTCTCCCTGGGACAATCTGTCCCTAAGAAAACACACTCTGAAAGGCAGATCCAGTTTGGTACACAACACATACAGTGCAATCTAGTTCAAATATATGAGAAATGATGCAGGCTTGGTTGAAAAGAAAACACAGGTCAGCTGGTCCAGTCGATTTTATTTTAAAAGATGATACTTTACAAACACTCTTCATAGAGATTTAGCCACGTGATTCCCATTGACATCCATGGGAGTCAAGCAGACAAATCCACATGCACTACACTGAAAATGTGTCCCAGGGCGCCCAATTCACAGTAATAAAAACAACCCAAACTAGTAAGTTTACCCACAAGATTTTTACTTACTTGATCCATGAACAGAGCAAAAAACATTTAGTGGTTCATTAAACTTTCTCACTGTATATGAGTGAACACACACACACACACAGTCTCTCTCTCTTTTTCTCTTTGGTGTGTAATGATTGGAGATCTCCAACCCTTCCACCAGAATGGGGAGAGGGGGCGCTTATCTAGTAGTGTAATACATTAATTAGATATTTAAAAAAAGTAAGGACTGAGATTTTCTGGAAAAAAAAGTTCACTAATGTGAAACCCTTGGTGGTTGTAAAGTATCATTACCTTCCTATGGTGAAATTGTTTAATGAGCCTTTCTTTTAGCTTCTGAATTTTCAAGGCTGGCAGTGGGTTACTGAGTGGTTCAAGGAGTTGCCAATTCCTTCATTGTGGGTGCCTTTATCTCTTGCTCTGCTGGCTATTTGGTGGGCTATATGAAATGAGTCTGATGGTCTCAGTCCAGTTTCCACCAAACAGGTGTCCACATCAAAAGATCACATTAGGTATGGGACTCAGGTTTGAACTCCTGAGTTTCCTCATCTCTTTTTACAATAATTATTACCCTGAAAATATTTATTATCCTGCAATGAATGTTGTTCTTGTGAAAGGTGCATTATTGACCACTCTGGGGAGTGGGGCTTTCTATTTATTCACAGAATAGCTACAGCACTCAGAGAGGCAGTCAAAGATTCCCCATGTTGTACCTCAGCCATGAACTGGACAGACTGCCTGGTGGGTGAAAGGCAGTTCAGACTTTCCTAAAGCCGATGACAGCCAATTTGTGCCCGTGGTGCTTATTGTGATTGTGGATTTTTGTGACATGGACACTTGTCCACTGAGAATTGGGTGGGGAGTACCAAGCTCATTACAAGCTAGTATGTCACCAATAACTGGGACTTCCTTAATTCAAGGCATTTATTCTTCTTATTGAGGTACACAGCTGTGAGCTTTATTGGTCATTCCAGTGATGTATGAGCACTGCCAGATCCTATCCCAGCATGCTCTAGGCTCAGTGTAAAGCCTAGAATGGATTTGTTGGGAGCAGTCTCATTAGGACTCTGGAGAGGATATGCCCAGGATGTTAAACTACCAGCCCAGATGAAATACAAACCATTAACTCAGAGGTGAAGGGCTCTCAAAACTACCCAGCTCCCCTCATTTTACTCTTTTCAAACATATGTAACCTCAGTAGTGTTGAGATTACTCCCCATTCTGTTGCATTGTTTCAATTGCTTTTCCTTATTGAGGTTGCAGGAACAAACCATCCCGATGTGTAGAAAGAATAGTAAATATGGCAGGCGACCAGCTTGGCTAAACAGTGAAATCCTTGCTGATCTTAAACGCAAAAAAGAGGCTTATAAGAAGTGGAAGATTGGACAAATGACCAGGGAGGAGTATAAAAATATTGCTCAGGTGTGCAGGAGTGAAATCAGGAAGGCCAAATCACACTTGGAGTTGCAGTTAGCAAGAGATGTTAAGAGTAACAAGAAGAGTTTCTTCAGGTATGTTAGCAACAAGAAGAAAATCAAGGAAAGTGTGGGCCCCTTACTGAACGAGGGAGGCAACCTAGTGACCGAGGATGTGGAAAAAGCTAATGTACTCAATGATTTTTTTGCCTCTGTCTTCACGCACAAGGTCAGCTCCCAGATTGCTGCACTGGGCAGTACAGCATGGGGAGAAGGTGACCAGCCCTCTGTGGAGAAAGAAGTGGTTCGGGACTATTTAGAAAAACTGGACGTGCACAAGTCCCTGGGGCCGGATGCGCTGCATCCGAGGGTGCTAAAGGAGTTGGCGGGTGAGATTGCAGAGCCATTAGCCATTATTTTTGAAAACTCATGGCGATCGGGGGATGTCCCAGATGACTGGAAAAAGGCTAATGTAGTGCCCATCTTTAAAAAAGGGAAGAAGGAGGATCCGGGGAACTACAGGCCAGTCAGCCTCACCTCAGTCCCTGGAAAAATTATGGAGCAGGTCCTCAAGGAATCAATTATGAAACATTTAGAGGAAAGGAAAGTGATCAGGAACAGTCAGCATGGATTCACGAAGGGGAAGTCGTGCCTGACTAACCTAATTGCCTTCTATGATGAGATAACTGGCTCTGTGGATGAGGGGAAAGCAGTGGATGTGTTATTTCTTGACTTTAGCAAAGCTTTTGATACTGTCTCCCACAGTATTCTTGCCACCAAGTTAAAGAAGTATGGCTGGATGAATGGACTGTAAGGTGGATAGAAAGCTGGCTAGATCGTCGGGCTCAACGGGTAGTGATCAATGGCTCCATGTCTAGTTGGCAGCCGGTTTCAAGTGGAGTGCCCCAAGGGTCGGTCCTGGGGCCGGTTTTGTTTAATATCTTTATTAATGATCTGGAGGATGGTGTGGACTGCACTCTCAGCAAGTTTGCAGATGACACTAAACTAGGAGGCGTGGTAGATACACTAGAGGGTAGGGATCGGATACAGAGAGACCTAGACAAATTAGAGGATTGGGCAGAAAAAAACCTGATGAGGTTCAACAAGGACAAGTGCAGAGTCCTGCACTTAGGACGGAAGAATCCCATGCACTGCTACAGACTAGGGACCGAATGGCTAGGTAGCAGTTCTGCTGAAAAGGACCTAGGGGTCACAGTGGACGAGAAGCTGGATATGAGTCAACAGTGTGCCCTTGTTGCCAAGAAGGCTAACGGCATTTTGGGCTGTATAAGTAGGGGCATTGCCAGCAGATCGAGGAACGTGATCGTTCCCCTTTATTCGACATTGGTGAGGCCTCATCTGGAATACTGTGTCCAGTTTTGGGCCCCACACTACAAGAAGGATGTGGAAAAATTGGAAAGAGTCCAGCGGAGGGCAACAAAAATGATTAGGGGTCTGGAGCACATGACTTATGAGGAGAGGCTGAGAGAACTGGGATTGTTTAGTCTCCAGAAGAGAAGAATGAGGGGGGATTTGATAGCAGCCTTCAACTACCTGAAGGGGGGTTCCAAAGAGGATGGAGCTCGGCTGTTCTCAGTGGTGGCAGATGACAGAACAAGGAGCAATGGTCTCAAGTTGCGGTGGGGGAGGTCCAGGTTGGATATCAGGAAAAACTATTTCACTAGGAGGGTGGTGAAACACTGGAATGCGTTACCTAGGGAGGTGGTGGAGTCTCCTTCCTTGGAGGTTTTTAAGGCCCGGCTTGACAAAGCCCTGGCTGGGATGATTTAGCTGGGAATTGGTCCTGCTTTGAGCAGGGGGTTGGACTAGATGACCTCTTGAGGTCCCTTCCAACTCTGATATTCTATGATTCTATGATTCTATGATTCTATGAAAAGAGACCCCATGATTTTCTAAAGTGATTAAAATCACAGAGTGGGAGAAATTGAGTCTCAGTTTGAACTGGGGGTACAGCAAAATGATTTACTGCTGTTGCTGAACTAGGAGCACCGATGTGTGACTCAGACTGTGCTGCATGTGCCATTCTCATCAGTGCATAGCGTGTGGTCTGAGTCTGATGGCAGAGCTCCAAGTCTGGCTCTCATGTGCAAAGCACTCTAACAATGCTGAGCCCAAAGGCAAGGCTAGTCATTTAGAAATTAAAGAATGGCAATGATATTTCCCCATAAAATCATCCTATATAGTCCAAAGAAAGCTTGTAAGGGTGGGAGACTCTCCTGTAGAATAGAAAAAAGAAAGCTGGAATGTAGTGTATCTGACTGTCCCAAAAATAAATCAGCTGAGTCCTACCTGTCTTTGCCATTTCACTGATAAACTCAAGGCACTTCCAGTTTGTTCAACAGTTATGCTGATGGCTCAGGACTGCTCTTCTGCATGGTGATTATGGATCATGCATTGTTGTTTCCTCTAAACCCAGTCTATGTAACACACAGAACGCAGGACAGCACAATTCCTGTGCATGTATTTTGACTATGGCCTTGAAAATTTTTTAACCCTCTAAAATGGAGGCGACTATTTCAGATTTATCTGCAGTCAAAATACCCAAAGATCTAAACAAATCACGGCAAATACAAAAGAAAGGAAAATATCAGTACTTCGTTAGAAGATGCTGTAGTGTTTTTCACTGAAACAAGACTTTGGCCCTGTTCATTTTCATAATTTTTGGTGCCTGTTTTGACCATTCAAAATGTTTCTCTTTTAAGTTCTGCTTTAGGAATCAGGATTAATATTTTGATTTTTCTTGAATAAGCTCTCTACTGTCCTTGTAGGTAACAGGCAAAACAAACCAAAACAACCAACCAACCACTTGGTAATTTATTCAAACAGCTACTGATCCTTCAGGGAAAACTGAAACTTTCTGCTTAGAAATAACCAACTTACCTGTCAGTTTATGTATTTTCCACCCCTTTTAAAATTGTCTTTGTTTGTAATCATAAAATGTATTTGCATGAAGATGGGTTGTCATCATGGGTGTCATGAACAGGCCAGTGTTTGAGACCCCCGGTGAGACAAGGTGAAGCAACAGTCTGGAAAGGGTCAAGGGATCCCTGTCTATCACATGGCTGGATGGGATATATAAGGAAGAAGAGTAGGAAGCTGGATTGAGGAAGCAAAGGTGTATTCTTACTGTCCTTTAAAAGCCTGTGGGGATTGGAGTCAGTATTTGTTGGGTACATTTTTTTAATTTTGTGTTCTTTAGTTTTCAGACTATAAAATTGTGCTCTGAAGCAGGGACTTAAAGGGACTTGAATGCTTCCTTCCCCTGGGCTGGTGAAACAGCTCACCTGCTTATACTGAGTATTCTGAAGGAGCCATACACAAAGGTATGCTCAGCACTAGCTCTGAGTGTTGACATTTTCAGGGCCTCCTTGCATTGGGACCCCCATGGAAAAACCTAGATGCCTTAACTGGAAGTGGAATTTGGGCTTCTCTCCCAGCTAAGAACAACTGAAACAGGTCCACAGTACTGAATGGTTAAGGCATGCAACAGTATATTCCAGGGTTAGTCCAACCCTCACTATTTTCGGACATGCAAGATTCATCTCTTCATTAACCCATTCTCAAAGAACTGGAGAAGAAGAAAAATCTAGATGCATGCTCAGACAGTCAGTGATGACTAAAGGAAAGAGTATGGCAGAAAACTGATGATTCCTTCTGGACAGAGCTTACTGTGTTCTGTAATCCAGGTATTGTGCCTAGACTTTATAGTAATAGGTCCTTTAGAAATGTGGACACAGATAGATAGGGAGGATTGGGCTGCTGGTCAGCACAGAATCTGACCTCTGCTGTCCTCTCACTGTATTGTTCTAAGCAACAGAGAGTCCTGTGGCACCTTTAAGACTAACAGATGTATTGGAGTGTCTGACGAAGTGGGTATTCACCATGAAAGCTTATGCTCCAATACATCTGTTAGTCTTAAAGGTGCCAGAGGACTCTCTGTTGCTTTTTATAGATCCAGACTAACACGGCTACCCCTCTGGTGTATTGTTCTACTTTACATCCAGCAGGTAGCACAAAAGGGAGTGCAGTTCTCCCTCTTCTATTAAAAGCAGACAAAGAGCTTTCCTTACTTGGGGTAGCAGTGCTATCTTCAATTCCCCCTCCTCCTTGGCTGGTGTGATGAGAGCTCCCCCTATGGTTTCAATCTACGTTAGCCACTGTGTACTTCTACTTTGTTTTTAAAAAAGAAATACTGGGAGAAAGTGATTATTTACTTACAGTATTGGTGCTATACATTTTTATAATTGTGTAATTCAGGCTGCCCTTAACAGATGTCAGAAATAAATATGGGGTCAGATCC
Organism: Malaclemys terrapin pileata; assembly: GCF_027887155.1. Classification (NCBI taxonomy): domain Eukaryota; kingdom Metazoa; phylum Chordata; order Testudines; family Emydidae; genus Malaclemys; species Malaclemys terrapin. The sequence goes on along the minus strand of NC_071510.1, from coordinate 82,662,801 downwards.
TCAGCTGGTGCAAACTGATGGAGTTTCATTGATTTTAATGGAACTATGTCAGTTTATCTCAGCTCAGGATCTGGTTCATGATGTACAGATTGTACTTCCTTTACAGAGTTTCCCTCCTATGGTTTGGCTGAATTATTCTATTTCTTTTCTTTTCTTTTCTTTTCTTTTCTTTTCTTTTCTTTTCTTTTCTTTTCTTTTCTTTTCTTTTCTTTGTAGTCTGAATGCTTTATCTCTCCCCCCTCCCCCCCATATGGCTCCTGTATACAGCTACACTACTCAGAATGCCTTGGATTGGATTAGGGTGATTGTGAATACTATTTAGATGCTCATGAAGCTGAGTTTTTTGCGAGGTTTGGCTTTAATAGCTGCACACACTCAGTAGACTTCACCTCAGCAGGCTCCACACGTCTTTTCAGAAATCAATTCCTCACACGTGTTATAGCTCTTTCTCCCCTCTCTTTGAGTTCTTACCCAATAAGCTGTTTTGTAGAGAACACATTTTATTGTGATTATTTATAACAATAAACTTACATGGCTGTTTTCTAATTCTCAGTGACGTATGTCCCTAATTCTCCTTGACACATGGAGCAAAGCATGGTAGCATCCTAATACCATCAGAAGACCATCAGAACAACCGCTAAAGGAAATGTGTCACGTTTAATGCTCAGTATTGCTTCGAAGAAGCCACCTGTGGACATACAGCCCTTCACCTAACTGTTCTCAAAACTACAAAAAAAGAATAAACTTAAAAGACTTTCCTGAAGGTTGGAAGTTTGGACTGTAAGCAGCTCCTGAGCATATACTAGAGAGAAGGAACACCATTGGCCATTATAACTCTTCACAGAGAAAGAGCATGTCCTGAGTTTAGCCATTGTCAGATTTATATGGTGAAACTATGAAGTGGAAAATAATTTTCCCCAAGAGGCTGAAAATCCTTTACTAAGGGCCAACTTCTGATGGTGGTTTAGGCAGTAGTAAGGTCAGTGTTACTCATTTCTCTGTGAACTGTCTGTGCAAAGTGCCCAACTGATCCTGGGATGGTTGGTACCAGTGTGAAAAGGGGGAGGAGGCCTGTATATCTGCCAGGGTGGTTGAGGTACATAGCCACTGGTAATGGGGGCAGGAAGCGGGAGGAGAGGAGCTGAAGAGAGATGGAATTAACACAGATGAGCTCCCTGCTCCCTGAGAGACTCTCCAGAAATCCTGTTCCCCCTTTCTCTTTGTGCTGGGTTCATAGAGATAATGGCAGTAACCTCTGTAAAGCTGTTATGGCAGTGAGAAGGGGACCAGGACATTTGGTTCGCCCAAAAAGTGATTATTTCCTGAGGAGGTTGGAGATGGAGGCTCCAGTGTGAACTGTATCCTTCCCCATATGGCTCATCATCCTTTCCATTTGACAGATTTTGTCAAAGATTTTCCATTGAGTCAGAGAATTCTTGGCTATAATCGATGTGTTGTGCGGATGGAGAGCAGCATTTGGAGATATGAAAATAATCATTTGGCTGATGGAAGAATTGGGCAGCTCTGCAAGCATTACAAGACTGACCCTGAGACAGGATTTGAGCCTCAGAATACATTTATGCACTGGTGGCCGCAGAGACCAACCAGCCCACACGGGCCCAGCAGAGTGCATTGCACAGATACCAGGGGAAATAGAGGAGGTCTTAACTGTGAAAGGAGATTTTGCAGGAATGGTTGTGGTAGTTCCCTGGTAGGTGTTGAAGATACCCTTGCAAAGGAGGTGCTGATTACTCTGGGGGATTTCATTTGGAGTGGCAGACATGTAGCTTCTCATAAGCAGCAGCTCTATGGACAAATAGGGAAAGCAATTTTCATTTTAAAACAGTCAGATGTAGCTGATTTTAATTTCTCTCTTGGCAAGAGAAAAACATAACTGTCTAAATTAGAGGAGGTCTGAAGGTTTACTTACAAGAAGAGCTTTCAGTCTGAACTTGATTTCCATGAACCACAGGCAGTTCAAGGTTGTTGCTATTAACATAACAAAGGGAAGTCGGCAGAGAGTGAAATTATACCAGAATGGATTTATCAATAGGGGACTGTGAAAGGAGATGGAAGATGGCTTGATTTCCTTTTTTTATTTTACTCTGCTGTTTTAGTTGCAGTGTTCATATTGTGGCTGTAAAGACGTATACAAACCATATATTTATGATGCAATTTCTGTTTTCAATTTATTTGTTCCACAGATTTAATAAGATTACGCTAATATTTTACAGGGGGGAAAATGCATTTGCAGATTTTATTCCCTTTGGCTTGACTGAAATGAATTGCATTCCTTGTATTAAGTGACATCATTACGGAAGAAAAGACCCTCAGGCACAATGTGAACGCTCTTTAATTTGTATAAATGTTAGAGCTGCCCTGACTAGTCTTGTCAAATATCTCCAAAGGTTCTGAAAGGGGACATGAAAGCTGAACAGAACATAAGCAGAATTCAAAACAATGTTTTCATGAGAAAAAGCACTTGATATTTATAGAGAATCACTCGTCCTGAAGGATCTCCAAGCACCTTACAGACTAGAAATCATTCATTTACCGCTGAAATATAACCTTTCTTGAAGGTCAATATAGAAGAGGTTTTAGATCAGTAATAATGACACCACAGTTCTTAGAGAAGTCGAAAATATCATCTCATAATGAACACACAGAGGAATTTTTTTAGTTAGGGATAACGCATCCAGGACACCGTTTACTCCTCTGAAAAGTTACATGAAGTCTGTGATAGCCACATGTGGTCAAGACCTCAGTTTTGTGTGCCATGTGTAAGATGGAACCTTTAACCATATAGTGCCGTCCTACCACCTGTCTTGAGTATTAATAGAATACTGACCTAGAGTGGAACGTACTGCTGCTGCTACTCCCTGCAGTGCCTGTCTTTTCCTTGGTTGTGTCTCAATCACATAATGACCAGGCCAAATTCTGCTTCGTTTATGAGGTATTAGATCCTACAGGCTCAGGGTAGGCACAGTCCAAAAACAAAAGTAGAAAGGACTGTACAAACCAGTGTATATTGCCTATTGAACATGCTGGTTCTTTTTCCTTAGCAAATATTTTGATTTAATTTAACAACAGATAATAGAACAATCTAACAGCAAAAGGGGTTTGAATGGTATAGTGGTGAATAAGGGAACTTTCAGAGGAATTCCATATTTTGGATGACATTATGTAGCTATTTTTACTGGCTAGATAAATTGCCTCTGGTCAAATCAGGTATCAGGTTTGTGTGGCACTATAGCCTACTGTACTTCTATAACAGCTTGAGTAATTTATCTGTGCTCTTCAAAACAGCGTTTGCTATCAGCATCATTTTACAATTACACCAGGCCTCTATTATAAGAAGCTTTCACGAAGTACTTTAATTTTAGCAGAAGAAAATGCTTTCACGTATGTTAAGTGGCTTATTTATAGACAAGGAAACTCAAAGAGCTGCAGTAGTTCAAAGCCTATCATTTAGAATTTGAAATCTGAATATTAGAATATTTTCTTGACTCCCATATTTTGCCTGTAGAATTCTTTAGGCATTGCTTATAAATAGTGAATTAGAAAACCTTTTTGCCATGATGATATCTTTTGATAAGAAGCTCCTGGAACAACTGGAAAAACAACCAGTTTAACTGACAAAATAAATAATAAACCCAATAACACTGATGACTATTGATAAGAAGCGTATGAGTCTAACATGATGAAGGCTTTCATATTTATTCCTCTAGTATCAACAAATATTGAAATACATGTTATTGTGTATAGTAGTACTGTGTGTGTGTATTAAATTGTTTATCTCCCTAGTAAAATTCTAAAATTCCATCTGGTACATTAGGCATCCATTAGGACAGTATTATTATTACTAATCTTTATAATTCCTAATTTTTTGTCTTATTTTCCTTGTTTTTCTCTTTCAGAACAATATGAAGTAATTTAGTGCCTAAGAAAAATGCTGGCTTCATAGCTTCAGAGTTGGGGTCCTTCCTTTATTCACAGAATAGATATAGCACAAAGGTCAGCAATAAAAGCTTTCCTACCCATCCTTGTGTCACATTCCTGAACTAAAGTAGGCAGTTGCAGAGCTGAGACGACAGGAACTTATTTGTCAAAATAAATTATTGGTGTAAAATCGGGAAAAATTGTTACATTTTCCTCCCTTTCCTAGCTAGATCTACTGAAACTCATTCCTGCAAGGTGCTGAGTAATTCTACATCAGTTCAGCAAAGCACTTATGTGCATGCTTAACTTTAAGCACGTGAGTACTTGACTGACTTTGCTGGATTAGGCCCAGAGCACTTAGCATTTCTCAGGAATGATGGAGGTGAGAGGGTAACTCAATGTCCAGGCAAGACAATTTCTTGGTTTCTCTGCTGAGACAATAATATCCTTAATTATGCCTGAAACTGTAGTAAATTGATTTGGCAAAAATGGTAGATTTTTACTAAAAGGAAGCCATTGAGTCCATAGTCTTTTGGGATAGAAATGTATGTGTTGTATGAAAAGCAGCGTGGAGAGAATGGAAAACCTACTGGTGCTGATGTGTAGAAAAACATCTTATCAGAGGTCTTGGACATATACAAGTTGTTCTTGAAGTTCTTTTCTGGTCAATAAGCTTACTGTATGTTACAATGAATACTACAATAGTTACTAAGGTTACAGAGACAAGGCAGCATAGAAAACATAATTATTGGGCTAGATGCTGGTGTAAACTGAGATGAACTGCTTAAGTCACCTGGGGATCTGGCCCATCATTTTTAACCAGGAGATGGCACAACAGCTGCACTCCTGCATTTCTCTTTTCTCCTCTAACTCAACAATTGGAACAGTCCGCAAAATGGTTACACAGCAACTACACAGGCATTGATAAGAACTAACAGACTGTTTGCACTTTTTAAATTTCCACTGTAAATGCTCTGAGAATTTGTTATTATGGACCAGATTTCTAGATATAAGAATACAAAAATGTAGATAGAGATTGTGTAACTGACTTAGGTGCACAAATTTGTCAATGTACATGTGCATTTTTGCAGCTGAAATTATGAAATTTTAGTTCTTTATGACCTAAAGACTATACCTAAATATGAACTCTTTGGATCCGTTACCAACAAACTAAAAGACCTCCTGCCTAATCCAGTGTTCTTTCTAATCCTGTGGGAAGAAACCAACCAGCTCAAGATGCTGCCTGACTAGAAAAAGATGATGTCTGTTCACCTCAGTTAAAGAATCAACAAAAATATCTTCTTGACATAGGGATTCAGTGCCTGGAATGTAATTCTCTAGAATGTGTGTTGTTAGTAAAAGCAGGTAGCTAAGGACTGTTGAGGGATAAAAACATTTTATTTTAAATTAAGATTTATCTTGATTAGAAAAAGAAATATTGGTAAATCTTTCCTTCTCCCTCTGTAGCAGCTATTCTAGTGAGTTTACAGGCCTACAAGCCTAATTTGGAATAGTCTTCCTTCCCCTTCACCTCACTGATCCACCATCTCTTTTCAAATCTCAAACTGAAAACATTATTTTACTTCCTTTCTATGCCACTTAATTTCTCACTGTTTTTGCTATTATTTTATATATTGTTAAATACAAGAAGAAATTTCAGGCTCATGGTTAACTGAAAACTCTTGTGCTACAAATCATGCATTTCTGTTGTTAACCTACCCAAGATCAATAACACTGAAGTCTGGAATAATGTTAGCTTTAACCAATCAGGCTGCTCATACAGATACTATTCATTTGTGTAAAACATCCTGACTAGAGAGATCCAGAGGCCTCCCCAAAGAATGACCAGTTTAGCTGACAGAAGAGGGGAGGAGAAAGTCAGATAGTGCAGCTCAGATAGTCAGGGTCGTCTCTGGCTTTTTTGCCGCCCCAGGCAAAAAAGTCTCCCGCCGCGCCCTCCCCCCTCCCCCCCCAAAGGGAGCGTGGCAGGGGAGGGCGCTGAGCCCGGCCGCGGGCCCGCTTTCCCCAACCGTCCGGAGCGCCGGGAGGAAGGCAGAGAGCCCGCCACGGCTCTGCTCTCCCCGGCGGCCGGAGCGCTAGGGGAGGGCGGCGAGCCCGCCACGGCTCCGCTCTCCCCGGCGGCCAGAGCGCCAGGGGAGGGCGGTGAGCCTGCTGTGGACCTGCTCTCCCCAGTGGCCGGAGCGCTGCGGAGAGGGCGGCGAGCCCAGTCGTGACCCCGCTCTCGGGCCGGAGCGCTGCGCCGCGCCGCTCCCCTCCAGGTGCTGCCCCAAGCATATGCTTGGTGTACTGGTGCCTGGAGCCAGCCCTGAGATAGTGCCACTCCAAGCTGCAAAATCAATTAACCAAAATTCCTTATATTGCAGTTGGTTTGTACTGCATTTTCTTGGAGTCAATCAGATTGCATATGGAAATCTCTGCTTCCTGTCTGGATTATAGAAGGTAAATAATGCATCTTTTCTAGACCACTAGCTTCATTGTTCCTTTCGTTTCAAAGAGAAAAACAATTAACTTTTCAAATTCATGGACCCAATATTTTCCTATTATATGTAACAACACATATGCTGAATTCTTGTTTCAGGGAATGGCAGTGCATTGTGCCTCAAGGAAATTATTTACCCAAGGTAAAATTTTCAAAAGTGTCTGCGTGACTTAGGAGTCTAAGGGTATGTCTACACTGCAATTAGACACCTGTGGCTGGTCCATGCCAGCTGACTCGGGCTCGCGGGGCTTGGGCTGTTTAATTGCCATGTAGACATTTGGGCTTGTAGCCTGAGCTCTGGGACCCTCCCATCTTGCAGGGTCCTAGAGCCCAGGATCCAGCCTGAGCCTGAATCATAGAATCATAAAATATCAGGGTTGGAAGGGACCTCAGGAGGTCATCTAGTCCAACCCCCTGCTCAAAGCAGGACCAATCCCCAAGAAATATCTACATCACAATTAATAGCCCCTTAACCTGAGCTCTGCGAGCCCGAGTCAGCTGTCACGGGCCAGCTGCAGGTTTTTAATTGCAGTGTGGACATATCCTCAGTTCCATTTTCAATAGTCACTTCGGCCTAGATCCTCAAAGGTACTTAGGCATTGCTCGACTCACCATTGCACTGTCTAACCCCTTTGTGATCTGCTGCCTAATAGAATCCTTGAGATAGGCACCCAGGCTCCCCATACAATGCCTGGGGAGAGTTAAGTGCCTAAGAAAGGGATCCTCAGAAGCCACGTAAGCGAGCCAGGAGTAAAATGGGGAGGAGGGGATGGGAGAAGGATGGGAAGTGGGCAGGGCTTTAGATACTTATGTAACTAACCCAGCATGCCTTGCTGATGGGCCAGAGATGGGAGCCTCCCTCCACTTGGGATCCTTAGCCATGAACCCTTTCCTGAAGTTAAGCACCTAAGAAATTGTCTCCCTCTCTATTCATGCTCAATACCTCTCTCATGCTTGCCCTACATTTCCTTGTGCCCCAGCTGTCTTTTATGCAGATGCTATACTACCCCCACACCTATTGTCGCCTGCATCTGACCCTCCTGTTGTGGGTTTTGACAGGTATCGGGCCTTAGGACTCTGCAGACACTAGGATTGGGTCCCGCCAGCGGGATAGGTGTTCCCCCACCCAGTTTGAGAAGCCTCCTTTGGGGCCCCTAAGGCTTCAGCTTGAGCTAGGGCACTAAACTTCTCATTAGGCATCAGGGCTTAGGCAGCTTTGTAAATGCCAGCTGACAGAAACGTAGATGCCCAGGGGACCCCGGTGGCTATGGAGTTAGGCAGCTGCTAAGTGGCAGTTTTGAAACAGTCAGTGCCACCTAAATGGTGGACTTAAGTTCCTAAGGCCCAGATCCTCAGGGGGAGTTAGATGCCTATCTGCCTGTTTAGGAGTCTAATTCCCTTTGAGAGTCTTGGCCTTAGACACCTAACTCCCATTGGCTTTCAGTGAGATTTAATCACCTATGTCATTTTTGAAAATTGGGCTTAGGATACTAAATCACGTAGGGCCAGATATACAAAGGAAATTAGGAGCCTAACGATGCAGATAGGTGCCCAGTAGGCTTGACAAAAATAACCTGAGAAAGGACTTTTGTAAATCTGGCTTTTCCGCATTTTTGAAAATGTTAATAGTTGCCAGTCAGGTAATTAAATATTGATATTCATCACAATATATATGAGTCAAATTCACTGATCGAGAAACTGGCTTGATATCTACTTGTTATTTAATTCTAGAGGTATTATACTTGCAGGAATTATTTGGGGTCATACATTTTGTGAAAGGCACTATACAAAAGAAAATTACATCATTTGCTATTATATTGTACAGCTAATTAAATAATACCATTAGTAATATAGCCACATTTTTGTCTTATGCAGAATAGATTTTAGGTATCATCGTAATTTTGAAAAATGAAGATTTATTTCAAATTTGCTATGATCTGCACTGTACTTTCAACTATATCTTTCCATACTCAATTACATAGTGATTTGACTTCCAGCATTTACAGTTGTTCACCTGGATAAACCAATATGTCTAGTTTGTATGTGAAATCCTTTTTCTTTTGTAAAACTGCTGATGTGGTTTTCATTAAAAACCAGTTTTTATTGTTGGTGTATATTTCCTGTTTTCCACCTATTTTAATTCCCACACCTCACATAAGGAGTCCCCTAATATGATGGATTTATGGAGAGACCTGTTAACATAGCAATAACCGCAGCTTTCCACTCAGCTACTGCCTGTCAGCACCCACACCAAAGTGGTATAAGATTATTCAAATTCTGTTATTTCTCTCTCTCTCCCTGTTTTATCACATAGAAAGACCTTCACATGAGCACAGCTGAGATCCGGCATAAGCTGCATTGGGAGTTGAAATCAGCTATTTGTAGCTGGGATTATAGCTACACATTACCAGAAAGCAGCAGATGGTCAATGCAGTAGATCGGATGTATTAGGATGTGATGAAGAGGAAGATGCAAGGATGTGGACAAACTGGAGAGAGTCCAGAAGAGAGCAACGAAAACAATAAAAGATTTAGAAAACATTAGCTATGAGGAAAAGTTAAAAAATCTGAGCACATTTAATCTTGAGAAAAGAGGACTGAGTGGGAACCTGATAGCCTTCAAATATGTTAAGGGCTGTTATAAAGAGGATAGTGATGAATTGTTCTCCGTATCCACTGAAGGTAGGGCAAGAAGTAATGGGCTTAATCTGCAGCAAGGGAGATTTTAGGTTATATATTAGGAAGAACTTTCTAACTATAAGGATAGTGAAGCTCTGGAATAGGCTTCCCAGGGAGGTTGTGGAATCCCCATCATTGGAAGATTTTAAAAACAGGTTGGACAAACGCCTATCAGGGATGGTCATGGTATATATACTTGGTCCTACCACACTGCAGGGGGCTGGCCTGCTGACTTTTCGAGGTCCCTTCCAGTCCTACTTTTCTATGATTCTGTGGCTCTGTGAAAATGAACTGGGCTTATTTCTTCCATCAGGAATCCTGTTTAAGAAATATACTAACAAAAATCACATGAAATAAACAATAATAATTAATAATAAATAATAAAAATCAATAGCTGGCTAACTGAGGATTCTAATTACTGTGCTATACTTAGTATAAAGGATGGGTCAACTTGTTATGCCTTATTCTGAATCCACTTGAATATTGTGGATTTAAATGTACAAATCAAATGCCAGCATTATGGGATTCAGGATCTACCTAGGAGAGACTGGAAAAAGGAGCAGAGACTGCACAGAGGGGAAAAGAATCCAAAGTAAAATATAGGATGAGAGTGGAGTAGACAGAGTGGAAAACAACATAATAGTGTAAAGAGACTGAAAAAGGGAGTGGAGAAGCAGAGAAAGAAAAATTGTCATGGAAAAATAAATGCAGGCCAAATTCTTTGGTGAAGCGCCATTGATTTCAATGGCATTGACTTTAATGAGCTGTGCTAATATACACTAGCAGGAAATTTGGCCCTCTATCTATATCTTTTTCACTCTCACGCATACACCATATATTGGGCACCTAGCTGTTCCAGGCTATCTTTGGGATGTGTGTTTTTCTAATCTTTATCTATGCAGATTTCTCTTAAATTAGAAGAATACATTGGAACAGATTTTCAGCTAGTATAAACAGAGATAGGCACATTGGCTGATTGATACCAGAACACAAACTAACCCTATATATTGAACTGCCACCAGGGCAAAACATTGCCACGAAAAATGGCTCAGGGATTAAAAATAGTTTTGCAAATGTGTGTGCACACCCCCATCCAAATAGCATGAGAATTTAAGAACCTCTTGAACTCTAAGGTATGCCTACTCCTCACCCATACACTGCCACAGCTAGCTCCTGATTAATGAGAGCTATTCATTATTCTGTAAACAAAGAGTATTATTACAAGAGATCTGATGTCCAACTCACTTTTCCCTTTCCTCATTGGTTTTGCCTTTGATAAGTAGGTTAATAATCCATCTGACTATTGTCTGATACTGTGTAATACATAATAAGCAGGGTTACACATGGAATAGAGAATACATAATCATGAAGTACATTGCTGGAGAGGTGTTACTGGAAAAAGCTGCCAACCTTATCACAGACTTTTCGTTCCTTATACTTGTGATATTAATTGTCAGATCATTACTGGAATAAAGCTGTTAAAGGTTCATTCAAGCTTAGTTCAGAAGGTAAATCAATCTTGGCATCAGGTAGAAGTTGGCATTTTTTTTTAAATAACATTTCTAAGAGAAGTTTCTATTCGGAGTCCACGTTGGCTTCAGTTTCCAGAACCGGCTGCTGTAAAACCTCTTATTTTTACTCCTCTGTGATATGACTACATGGGATAGTTTAGACTAGCCTGAGAAAGCTGGATCCAGCACAGTGCAACTAGCTTCAGGCAATTAAAAAATATGAAACAGATTGAAGCACATATTATGGCCACATTACCCTGGAGACATTCTGAGCTCACTATCTGTAAGGGAAATAACACGGACAAGCAACTTGATAACATTTGCAAAGATTTAAGATTGTTTCTATATGGATAACAAACTACTTGTCTGAATGTGTAAATGTGGGGTTTGTATCCACTACATGCAGGCACAAATATAAAGGGTGTTTCTGAAAATATGGTCCAGGGTATTTATTTTTTTCATGCTGGATTATGTGATATCTGTGTTTGCATTTTGGATAAGGATCCCCCTGTGCATTTTTGCTTCCAACAGTAGAAATTGGAACTAAAGCTGCACAAACTATTCACAATGAACACATTATTTGTTGAATTTAGTTCTTTTTTGTAACACAAGCAGATTTGGCCTTCTCTGTTTGAATTTATTTGAATTTTTCTGTTAAAGATAATCACTGAATGTCATGTATGTGAACACATGTAAGTTTATCGACTGCTCAGTCTATTTGCCAGGACAACTAATTTGTGTATTTGCTATTCATAATTTGCTGTTTGTGCTGTGTGATTGTCACTTAAGTCACATGGTATTTGTGGTCCCTGACTCTGTGATTCCCAAACCCACAAGGAGATTTCAAGCTGGCCATGCAAACCATTTCAGAGAGAATATTCATGTGTATGTGTATCAGTTTGTCTTTCTGTGGCTAAAAATGTATTCACACAGCTGTTTGCACAAACCAATTAAAAAGAGTCACAAATACGCGTGAAGAAAATTGGTTGTCTTCAAATGAATATTCATGATTTATTTTTAAAATTTCACCTAGCCATACTCAGGGTGGTGTTATCTATCAGAAAGCTGTTCTATGAGGCTGGTTCTGTTGGTGTTAGTAATACATCAGTTCATTGACAGTATTATGAACAAGGGTAATCTGCTGAGCTGGCTATCTGGGTAGAAATGCATTTTCTTTCCTTCCTTCATTGAGAACAGCAATTTGTGCCCATCAATGATAGTAACAAGTTATTCCAAGTTTATGTTCTACTATATTAGCCATGTAGGAAACTCCTTGTTGACCTTTGACCCTGACCTGATCTTAGAATTCCTGAGATAGAGGCTTTTGTGTTATCATTGATATGATAGGATAAGAATAGATGCTTAGGGAAATGCAATTATCCATTATTTACAGTATTTTTGGAAATAGGCTTTGCTATAAGCATAAAGTTTAGTAAGGCCTGGCAGTTAGCATCAGCAGTTATTATACATTAGTCTGAGTTTCAGGTTATAAGATTACAGAGTTTTTTTGCAATATGTATCTTTGGGATAAATAAATAAACAGCAAAAGAACAAAACATGCTTAAAATAATGGATTTGGGCGACTATGTGCCTACAAGGTTAACTGCTTTATGGATTAGAAATAGTGTGAAAAGGCAAATGTAAATGTATTGACATAAATAGTTTGTGTTAGCAAATGGAAGCCAAATATGGTTCTCCGGATTGCCACGCATGGTCAGGGTTAGAGGCAACTAAATATGGTCACCAAACACATGCGGGTGTAAAATAAGGTGTATTGTATGCCTAACCTCTAGTGGGTACATCAGGGTGACAATGTGGTGGAACTCATATTCAGGACATGCTAGAAGACACACTATTCTCCAGGCTCTTCCTGAGTTGCAGAATATCAGGGAATAGGTTGGAAGTTATGAAAATGAGGCCATCATGTAGACTTTGTGGCTGGTGAGAAGGGCTCTTAAAATAAGGTGACCAGAGGGCAAGTGTGAAAAATTGGGACAGGGGGTGGGGAGGTAATAGGTTTCTATATAAGAAAAAGCCCCCAAAATTGGGTCTGTCCCTATAAAATCGGGACTGTCCCTATAAAATCGGGACATCTGGTCACCCTATCTTAAAAGGACTCTCTTGTTATGACTGAAGGTCGATTGATGACATTTTAATAATATATTTTATCTTTGGTCAGGGTAGGTGTTTTTGTTCTGTGTACCATGACCATCTAAAATTAAGATAGGCACATTTGAAATCCACTTAAATTAATTTAAAAAACCATGATATAATTTGCTCATATTAGCATTTGATCCCACCCATTAATGAAGCTGATGGGGGTAAGGTACATACAGTACAAAGTGTGTTGACCAACCTGCTCTCTGAACAACCACCTTAATGGCTATGCTTGGATTGGCAAACTTTTCTCTAAACCTTAACAACTAATTAGAACGCATTAAAAATGACAATGCCTGTTGTTTGTAGGGCTAAAACCCAGAGATTATAGTGTCACACAACACCACACAATATGTGAGTTGGTCGGCCCTTTTGAAAGTTCTTCACATCTGGCTGCTAGTGAATGGACCCACTGTCAAAGCATTTCTGTTGTAGTACCTGGTTCCTTCTGTACTAATTGCAAGTTCTGAACGCAGGAGTTAGGAGCGTCTGGGGACTTGTGGCTGGAGTTCACATGGGCTGGTTAAACAAAGGAAGCCCTGTTCCTCATTATGTTCCTGCACTTAATTAGGAAGTGAGTTTGTTGATCACTGGCTGCATTAAGAATCACTCATTTATAGCAGAGTACTTGGTGATTTTGTGAAAGTTTATTTAAATGACATCTTACACTTAGGCCATAAGGGATGTGTCTCTATTTTATCTGAGTTTAAATATAGCTCTTGTAGTCGCTTGGTCTGACAGAAAAAGAAACAGGAGTGTTTTGTTCCATAGGGTAGGCAGGGGGAGGGACAAGGGGAAACATTTCATTGCAGGGCTCCGTTAATTGTTTTGGGATTAACACATTGCTGTGTGAGTGCTGGTAAATTACTTGGAGATATGTGCCTTGAATTCAGAGGGGAAGGATCATTGCCAGGGGGATGCCATTCTCGTGCCTTCTGGCTAGGAGTTCAAGGCAAAACATTTATTGGTCTGACAGTTTATCACACTCAACTTGGCTGTGCAGAGCTCACTGGTTTATAAAACTGTGTAACACTTGCCCCACTCACACTGATGGGTGTCTCATCTGGGAGGCAGAGCATTAGAGACAGCGAAAGAGGCTGAATGTGATCAGCTGACACTAAAGGATGTTTCACCATATAAGAAGTGATTGTTGCAGCAGTCCTTTCAATGTGGCTTGTGTTGGGAGTCAGGGGCTTCTCCTTCCCTATTACAAGAGAAGTCATTAAAATCTAGATTGCAGGAGGAACAATTCTTCAGTCCTAGAGCTAACACAGATGAGTGATGGATTGTGTTCCTTGTCCAGAAACAGTGTTCCTGGGTTCGAACACACAGTAGAAAGGAGATCACATGAAAGAAGAGTGGAAATAAGCTGGAGGGGGAAGGGGCGATGAGGCTGAAACAGAATGGAAAGGACAGAGCACCTTCAGATTTTCCTTAGTAGCTCCAACTGGAATTAATCAGTTGTTGCTAGAAGGAAATTTGCCATGGTTTTATACTCTGATTCTGTGCATTATTATTACTTAATTACAGGGATTTACCCAGATGTTGCCTCCCCTCCGGAGTGGTTCCTCAAGCATAAAATGTAGCTAATCTCAAAGCTAGCATGTAAATTATCATAGCCCCATGTCTGCAGGAATATCAGCAAGCACTGATAGGCGGAAGCATATGGATGTTTCTTAGAACTATTCCTGTATGTGATTTTAGCTTTAGTACACATGAAATCAGTTGAACTAGACTGGACAAAACTGTTCAGAGAGCGTGACAAAGGAACAATCCTGGCCTGGTAAGGGGATAGCCTAGATAGCCTAAAAAGGTCTGTCATGCTCCCATTTCTAATTTCACTGATACTAAATGAAATTAGAGTTACTTGAGTTGTTGTGCAAACTCACCATGCTTTTTTGAACTCACCTAATATGGTGTCAAGCCTCGCTGCCTGAAATCCTTCATCAAACTGTTCCTATTGTTGCCCCCTCCCCGCCAAAAAAATAGTTTAACGTAGCTTCAGAATCAGCCAAGGTAACTGATGGCGGATTCCAAGCTACTGCTCAGGTAATACTTGCCAGAGGAGAGAGAGTGAGGTTTTGCTTTGCCTGTAGGAAACCATTCATTTGATCCATAATCAAAGGGTCTGAACATTATCCAGAAAAATGAGCTGATTCCTTTTTCGTTTTCAGAAGGTACATTACTGCTTAAGGAGGTGACTCGGAGCAAAAACAAGATAAAACATGGCAAAGAATGTTAACAATATGATAAGTGGTTAGCATAAAAACTATTCAGGAACACAGTGCTATCCCTTTGGTAAGAAACCAATCAGGTACTATGGTATTTCAAACCACAACAATTTCAAACTGTTACTACAACGTTTGCGAATTATCATGTGGAGTTATATAAATCCATCAGAAGAAATAGTACAGCTGTAATTATGTTACAAAACTCCATCTTACAAAAATGAAGGTAGGCTACGATCCTGTAAAAAGTTATGCATGTGCTTAACTTTACTGCCTTGGATAGTTCCATTGAAAGCACAGTCAAGCACATAAGTGTTTGCTGGTTTGGGGTGTTTGCAGGATCAGGGTCTCAGTGCAGAAGCAAATGTTAAATACATAGTCAGATGAATAAAAAAAAGAGGCAATTAACAATCTGTAGAGATTAATATCTCAGGGCCAGATCCTCTTCCTGATTAATTTTATAGTCTGAAAAAACTGACTAGAATCTACCACCGGAGGCTAAGGTTGTGTTTTCCCTCTTCATAACTATGCAGTTTCAGTCCTAAATGTCTAGCCTTTGTTACTGCCTCCATAGTCTCTGTCTGTCTTTAACCCTTTCAGATACCACACCACCAGTTTGACCAAAGTGGGTGGTGCTTTCACAGAGCAAATCAGCACAATGCTCAAGGGATAAGACATGCCTCCTGCCCCCCCCACACCTCCCTTCCCCCACACACAAAGGTTCCTTGTAGCCTGCCACTCCCTCTTCACAACACAATGGTAGCATCCAAGACACTGTTGTATTTCCCTATAGGAAATAACTGTGATTTCTTAGGGTTTGTCTACACTTCCACGCAGAGTCGATCTAAAATACGCAACTTCAGCTACATGAATAGTGTAGCTGAAGGCGGCGTACTTAGATCTACTTACCATGGTGTCTTCACTGTGGTAAGTTGACAGCTGACGCTCTCCCGTCAACTCCACTTGCACTCCTCGTTCTGGTGGAGTACCGGAGTCGAAAGGAGAGCGCTCAGCGGTCGATTTATCACGTCCATATTAGATGCGATAAATTGACCCCCGCTGGATCAATCGCTGCCTGCCGATCTGGTGGGTAGTGTAGACAAGCCCTGAGATGTATCTGAGCAGTCACCAATGTTGACTTTTAATGGTGACCATTGTATATGAACCTAGGACTCAAGCCTTCGGTATAGTGTGGTTTCATTAGAGAGGCTTTTGGCTTTCCATCTGTTTTCTTTGCTGGTCACTCAGTTATTTCGATTTCTAATGTTTCACTGGATTGGTATTACCATACAGCACTATGTCTGCCATAAGTATTATTAAAATGTCTGGGCGTGCAGGTTCTGTAATCCTACAGCTGGCTTCATCTTTCACTGGCTGACTGTAATACTCTGTTCACTGTATTTTTTATTGCTACCGCTGTGATTGTATTACATAGCTCTTGCTCCAGTTCTGGCTTGTTAAATGAATGGAATATATCCTTGTGTCTGTTGCCTCAGTGTCTGGAAGGGATTTGATCCTTTCCCTTAGCATGAATGCTTTATTTGGGCCAAAGTTCTCTAGGTTAAAGATACTACTGCAAGTGTTTGGGAGCCCATCTGGAGGTGTCCCAGAATTAAACTTATGTAAGCAATTAGTCATTTCAAGGGCTGCATTGATTCATGCCCTGGGTGTATTTTGAGGCATGGAGGCCAGGCACCCGAGAAGTGCACAAGAACCCAGAAATTCACACCTTGAATGATGTACCTTATTGCTATAGCTCTGTAGTGAGGTAGACACTCGCTCCTGCCCTGAGGGGCTTAAAGTCACCCCTGGGAGAGGGCTGAGAGAAAAGCGCGCTGATTGGGAGGCAGCCTCGGCTGGAGGACACGCCCCCAAACAGACCCAGCTGGCCCTATAAAGGTCAGGGCAGCCAAGAGTTCAGAAGGCTCTCTCTGGTCTGAGAGGGAGCAGGGCCTGGCTGCCTAGCAGAAAAGGTACTGGGAGTGAAGCAGGGCTGGGGAAAGGCCAGAGGAGCTCCTGGCTGGCAACTCCCCAGGTTGCAAGGCCTGGTTTAAAGCCTAAAAGGGTACTGGGTGGTAGAGGAAGGCAGCAGGTCCGAACCCCCTTGCCTGTGATGAGTGGCTTATACTGCAGTCTGCCCCAGTGGGGCTAGATGGTGACTGGCAGACGCCCAGACTGAGGCGAGGTGGGGTTAGTGGGTGGGGGTTCCCCTGGGTGTGGAGACCCAGAACCTGAGAGTGTGGGGCTACTGCCATGAGGGCAGCAACCCAGAGAAAGGGGTACTGAGGTCTGGAAGGGACACGGGGGCCCAGCAGTAGCAGATCACCGGCTGACAGAGGGCGCTCCAGAGGGCTGGTGAGCTAATTCCCAAGGACGACCAGCAGGAGGCACCACTGGGTGAATCTGATAATTACTGTATCTTTTAATTGTCATATTTTTTAAAACACTTATAAAAACCCACTCTGAGGGGACTTTAGACCATATCACTCCATTATGAAACATACTCTATAGTAAAATATCAACAAACAGTAGTGAAAAGAAGGAGAGCTGCCTGAATTTTGCAAAAAGAATGTTTATTTGAATTCCAACCCACTATTTGGTTCAGCCATGTTCTGGCCTCTGTGTTATTCACCATTCACAAGCTTTCTTACTGAACAGATTTTCTATTTGCATGAATGTTTGGGGAGGGGCTATTCTTTGTAAAAATGCCCATAGTTATACATAAACAACGGCATGTGTGTGTGAAATTGTTTGTGCAACGTGTCCTTTGGCTGCTGTAATTTGCACAAGAGGCCTATGGGGGAGGCCCATCCCCAGTCTCAGGGGAAGTGTAAAGGTGAACCCAGTGCAGTTTATGATTGTGCACAAAACCACTCATGGGCTGCAAAGCATTTTGGGATATTCTGAATGAACAACAGAATGCAACCTTTCATTATTTGCATCTGATTTTTGCATAAAATATTCAAAAGATCTCTTTTATCAGACTGCTCCTTCTCCAAGATTCAACATGTGTGTTATTTTTAGTTTCTATACATTTTCCTTCCAGTTACTTCCTCTTTTCCCTATACTGTAGCACTTCTTCTTATAGATGTTTTGCAGGAAATTTAAGCGATTTGGGGATTTTTTAGCTAGGCTTTTCTAGCTGTGTGTTCCAGAGTTTGTTATTATATGGAATATTAAGAATGTTACAAATGTTAAAATGTATGAGAAAGAGCTGCACTGACTATAGTGAGGTCATTCCTCAATATGGCAAATACTGTATATTTTAAAAACGTCTTAATTACCATACACATTTATCCAATAGTTGGAGCCTATTATGGGTTAATCGTTAATGGGCTAATTCTCTAAACCTTACTTGGGTTGAGTAGAACTTTCTCATGCAAGTAGTTCCATTTTCTTTCGAAGCCCTGTTTGATACTTGCAGTTTGAGCTTGACCTTCCAAGGGGCACCTCTCACAGGAACGTATTTGCTGAGGAAGGGAAAGCAGGGTTGTCATGACACAGCTGCATGAGCACTCTAAACTATGTTTAAGAACATGCTGAGAACATAGGACAAGGTTCAATGTACACAATGAATTTTAAACCCAAGGCTATGACTGAATGGGCTTGAGGTTGATGCTAATATTTTTTTGCACAGCTCCAATGTTTGGGCTCACCTTGCGGTTTTCTTTAAATATAATGCAATAATCAATATTAATTTAAATGCAATTATCCTAAGTCTATGCTTATACTTGTGGATTTTGAAAAAAAATGTTTCTTTTCACAAGGTCAGTTGAGAAAAGTAGGTCCACTTGATTTGAATTTCCTGAATTTAGTGGGCTTAAGTGAAGTGGACTTTTCTGGATTTTCCTAAAGTCACTTTGAGACCTTTGATCTTCCCTAATCTTCTAGGCAATTGTTTTGGAAACTAAACACTGGGGGCATTTAAAAGACAATTTATGGCATTTTCTAATCCTGTAGATCACAGGATTTCAAAAGCTGTGATGGAGGCAATGTTTGATTATGCTCCCAAAATATGTGCTTCTTTTCAAGTAAAAGAACTTCAATGATCAGTGTTAGCATTCTTCTCTCTACAAAAAGCAACAGAGGGTCCTGTGGCACCTTTGAGACTAACAGAAGTACTGGGAGCATAAGCTTTCGTGTGCCACAGGACCCTCTGTTGCTTTTTACAGATTCAGACTAACACGGCTACCCCTCTGATACTTCTCTCTACAACTTCATTGAAGTTTAGTCCGATGCCTTCTTTCAAATAGAGTGTATCATCGAATTCTAGATCTACTTTATTCTACTTTCATTCTAAAGCAAAATGACCATGGAATGGTCATGTTGTTATTGAATAATCATTTGTGGTGGTAAGACTTCTTTACAGTTTGAATCTGGATATTGGACTGATGATAAGTTTGAGTCCAGTATAATTAGCTTAATAAAACAAGGATTCTTTGGTACAACGTGACAGGGATCTTGCCTTATAAGGAAGAAAACAGCACATTAGTATGGCTAATGGATGAAAACATGGGGAAATCGTACCCCTTCTGGAACTTTACCTATGACTTCAATTTTTTATTCTTGGGAAAGCTCCCCCCCCCCACCCCCACCCCCACCAAGAATGATGAATCTAAAATCTGTTTTCAGTTACAGGAGTTACTTCAGGTTTACACGTGTGAAACAGAGAACCAAATTAGATGTACAGAAAGCAGAGTTTAATGAGATCTTCTAGTCCATCCACTTGGCTGAGTAGACTTTGGCCCTCTTCCATGGGTTTTGACATAAGAGGCTGCAATTGGGGACTCCATTTTTACTCAGAACTTATTCAAAATGCAGACACTGGCCTATTTAGGCCAGTCTAGCTTGCTGGGGATATCAGAGTGTAAAGCAGGGAGCTGTGCACATAGGGGCGGGAACTAGGGGAATGGGGGGTGCTGCAGCACCGCCGGGATCCTGGCTGCCACCCTGTGCTGCCCCCCACACCCCGGGTCTCTGGCTGCTGCCCAGTGCGCCCAGGGCTTTGCTCCCGACCTCAGCTCGGGGGGGGGGGGGGGTGGAGTTGGACAGGGATAAGGGGGCTGGCTTTCAGCACCCCCACTATTAAAAATGTTCCAGCGCCACTGGCTGTGAAGCCTTGAAATCCTAGTCATGTGGGAGTGAGACCACTCGGCCAATTGAGATGATGGCTAGGAGCTGGAAACTTTTAAGTGAGTGTCCTCAAGGGACCATGGGAGAAGGTGAGACATAGGTGCAGTTACCTTGAAACTGTGACACACACTACATTGTATGTACATTGCTGTATTTAATGAACTCTCTCACACACACACACACACACACACACACACACACACACACACACACACACACACACACACACACACACACACCCCAGCAATTTCACTTGATTTCAGTTCCCCTGATTTGGAAGAATGGCTTGGTGGAGACTTCAAACTATGGGTCTGTTGTACTTATTAAGACTTTACTTAGTCCTTTCTCAGGCAACTTCCTATTTGATTTCTGTGGGATTGTGCTTGAGGAAGGGCTGAGTAAAACATCAAGTATGAATTGTGTGTGTCAAAGACAGCAGAACTGTGGCAATAGCAGTTCTGCTCTGCAGGAGGAATGTGGACATTAAGCACAGTGGATTCTGCAATGCTGCAGGGGTGTAGCCTCTCTTAGTGCCAGCTCTCTGAAGCCCAACATATAGGGAAGGTTTAGGGCTAGGCAGATGGTGTGGCCAGTGGGAGACCTCACCCTTTTTTGCTTCTGGCAAAGAATAAAACATTAGCATCAAATGCTTTACAATGAGTCAAAAGCATTCAGGAAGATGATACGAAGAACAGCCCTGGTTTCTGGGTTGGAGTCTTGCATATAGGCTTGTTCGTCTTAGTTCTGCTGGGGTATATCAGAAATAACTCCACTGTGGTCAGTGGGGTTACAGAAATGTAAAACCAGTGTAAGTGACAGAGAATCAGGCCATGTTCATCCAGAGTTATTGACAAATGCATTGCTCATGACATATCTATATTTCTGATGCTGATCAAATCTCACCACTCATGGGGAAAACAAAAATCAAGAACAAGATTCTCATTGTAAATGTAATCAGAAATTCATCAGCTGAAATGGTTCTAGAAATGCAAACTCATATCTGGCACACACAGGAGTCCCAAACTAAGGGTTCTATTATCTCCTCTCAAAGCACATGCCCCACTCCCAGTAACCTAATTAAGCAGCTTTTCCCCATGCTTTATCCATAAAATGCTATTAATGCCTCAAAACCAACGGAATCCTTAAATCCTGCAGTTGTATTGCTCATAAAGCCACATTTACCCATTTTACCAAAAGGGATATACAGCCAAAAAGAGGACAAAGCCAAATGAAAAAAGTGTGTGTTTCTGGCTGGCTCTGTATATGAATTATGACTATTCAAGAGGAAGAAATACTGAATGATTGCCAAAGAAGCCAAGTATGTAAAGGGACAGCTGGAGTTTTATTCTAGAGTTTACAATGCACTACTGTTCAATTAAAAAAAAAAAAAAAAAGCAACTCACACATCACAGGATGCACAGACTACCTTTGAATTCAGAGTACCTTCTTCAAAGAAAAAAGACATTTTCTATTGAATTAGGTATAAAAGGAACAGTAGATGCTCCACCTAGGAATGTGTCACAGTGTAGAAATGATATGATTACCAGGCTTAGAATTTTTTTTTAAAGGCGATATATGAGTATGGAGGTTGGTATATGTCTTCCCATCTCACAGCTTACCTGTCAGCACCTAATCCTCATCTCTGTTCAGGGGTGACAAGTTTTAAAACCAAGACCAACACTTTCAAAGCTTTTGGCAGGGATAAATAGCTATTTGATGCCCATTTAGGGGATCAAGTTGAAGCTGGGTCCAAAGAGTAAAGTTTCTAGTTATCACGCCCAAGCTGCCGGTCTTTTTAGTGTTTCTAGAGGGCTTTGATACCAAACAGTATTTTCACAAGGCCCTATGAGTCCAGGTGCTCAAAAATTAGTCATGCCAAAAGGTACAACTAAACCAGGAGGGGGCTCAAACAGCAACCCCACATTAGCGGCTCCGCAACAAGGACAGCAGCAGTGTAAGGACTTCCTGCTCCTCCCCACAACCCATTCCCACACCATGAGATAGAGAAATGGGGATGAAGAAAGAGACAGAAAGAAAGGATATGGTAAGGCAAGGATGAGGACATGCATACACTTGTCTGCCCAGTGAGAGGGTGAGAGAAAAAACACATGACAGATGTTAATCACATTGCTTAATGCAGTGCTGGAAGGTGCTAAGAAACTGCAGTGATGAGAGCAGTATAAGGCCTTGTTTACACTGGTGGTGGCATATGGTGTATGTGTAGCTACACGCTGTGGTGAAAAGCAGGCTGTGTCCACACTGCGATGTGTAGCTACACACAGCAATGGGGGAGGCAGTGACGACAGGCTCTGGCAGTGGGATGCTGCTGGAGCCTTTCCCCACTGCCTCCCCCGGGCTAAAGTCTTTCCCTACTCCTGGAGCCTTTCACTGTGGCTGGGAAATGTTCTGGCAGTGGGACACTATTGGGGGACTGGGGGTGGGCATGCAGTATACATAGTCAACATGCCGTTGTAAGTGTAGACATAGCCCAAAAAATATATATAGAACACGATAGAATCAAATATAATGGAATAAAATGTTCTTGAAGTATATATAGTTAAACTAGTAACAATTTTTGTTCGTTATTTTTAGATGAAAATTGGCCTACTAGTCACATTTCTTATTTGTTCACCCAAGGAAAAAGAAAACGAATGAACTAAAACGTTTACATTTTTTGAAATTGGAAATATATATTTTTTTATTTTCAGTTTTTCATTTATTAGGTTTTCCTACTTCCTCACCCTTTTTTTTTATTCCACAGACAAAATATAAAAAATAAAGAGAAGAGAGAAAGTGGAAAAAGGAGAGATGGAAATAAGCCCCCAAACTCCTGAAAAACCAAAAACTAATATTTTGAATTTTTGGGGGGGAAAAAGATTGAGAAAACTAATTTTTATGACTTTTTTGTGAAACACTTATAATTTTTTGACCAGCTCTAATATATAGCCCACTGGTTTTTATTTTTAAATGGAGAATTTCGTAGAATAACAACAGGATGTGGCTCTGAATTTGATTTCACTTACACCAGAGTAAAGCAGGAATAAATAGAGATATGCTGGTATAAAACTGCTGGATGTGGAGAACCAAACCCAGATGCACCACAGAGTTTACATTATCACTTTATTGCTGTGTTATCAGCATTACACATTTTAGTCACATTAATCTTTTGTTCTCTCAGGCATCAAGAACTGGGATTTCCTGATGCTAAATTCAATGCAAAATGTGCCCAGCATTTGTATTATAACCAATTCTCATGGTTTTATCACATGGCTCATAATTTTTGATGCTCTTCTGATAGCCTCAGCTACTGGAGTCATGTGAATAAGTGAGAATCTCAGCTTTCATTTTCCTAAAAAGGTAGTTATCTAGACCCTCATGATTATAAAAAAGACTTTGAAAAATGTGACCCTCTAAACATTCCAACACCAGAAGACCACAAACAGACCCCAACATTTTTTTTATTATTATTTATTATTATTTTATGATTTTAAGTTAATCTTATGACTTTGGCAGGGTGGCTAGACTCGATTTTTTTTAACACTTAAATTGACAATGCCCCACTTGAGAAATCCTCTTCCTGGTACCAAATGTGTAAACAGCTTATTCACAGAGACTAAATATTATTGTGTTTTTAAGAGACTGGTATACATTTTTCCCTAATAAATCCTTTACAATAAAATGCAGTATTAATATTTTGATCATATATATAGGGAAAAAAAGAAATAAGGATGGTCACCAGGGCCTTACTTTTTAGCTCATTTTTCTGCTGCAGATGTAAATAAGGAACATAAATAAGAAATATGCAACTTTGGCTTTAGACCCCTTACAACAAGAGAGTAAGGAATTGTTACACACTTCCACCAACCACAGTTAACAAGATCTGTCTTTCTCTGCAAAATGCATCTTTTGATCCACATTGAGACTAAACAGGGATTTCCCTGTTTACTTTCAGAAGCACAGAGCATTGAGAAGCTAACACTAGGGGATGAAATATTAAAGAAGCTTTCTTTGTGTTAATGTCCACAAATCTTGTTGAGATATTGCTATATTGCATTAATAGCAAATGTGCATGTGTATACTTTTATCGGAGTTTAACTGTATTTATAACAAAAGAGAGAAAGTATTGGAAAGTATAAGCACTTTGGATGCATCTGGAAGTATTTCATTTTTATCAGCAGACCACCACAGTCAAGGACACTTGAGTTCTGCATCTCTTGTGTTGGTTATTTCATATCTTGCAAAAGCTTTATTACAGGGTGCAAACAAGTCAAGTTTAGGTAATTATTTTCATGACTCTCAGTTTCCATGACAAATGAAAATTTACTGTTGAGTTGAAAAATTAATCCCACCACAAATGTCTAGTACTGAGGCTGCATCCACCAAGCTAAATAGCTGCATATAAAGGGGAACACATTTTCAAGTAGTGTACCTCTAACATAGACTGATCCTTATTAGAGACCAGAAGAATGATAGCAAATGGGGGGACTTAAACTGCAGCAAGTGATGCATCTATGTGTCTTTTAATTACTTAGAATGATTGATGATCCACCCACAGCTAACTCCTACCATAGTTGTAAGAATTAATTGAAGGCCCAGTCTCATCTAAACTGTTACATAGTCCCAGGCTGAGAAAAAAAATCTGAATAATTTTCCATGGGCAGCTAAGATTTGAAATGGTCATCTGACAAGAAAACAAGGTTGTCCCAGTTTTTATTGTCTTCTTTTTAATGTGTCTGCTTTTCACTTGGTCTTACATATTTAGTTTTGTTCTCCTTTTAATATAAACTGCCACCACCAGTCTGAAATTGTGAGTCAGATCCAAAATGTTTAAGAATTTATTTCACATGCGAGTAAAAATTCTAATACCTAAACAACACTGTGGATACTATTGAAATCTACAACTGATCAGAGAGAGTAACACTAGTCTGTTACTCCACTAGTGCTGTCTGCTGTTGCTGTTTAGAGTTCACTCTGTTTGTGTAGGCAAATATGTTTTGTTCCTGGTCTCCCTTCCAAACTAGGCTGATGATACTGGAAAGCATCTAGACTTGGGCCATTCAGTCTTGAATCAAATCCTGGGGTTTATTTACTACGCATAAGTGTGTTGGCTTGTTTGGATTAAATACATTATGGAATATCCACCTTCTATCACTGCACCACTGCAGACAAATGACAGCAATATTTCCACCACAAGTAATATATCCTGGTTAAAAGATCCGTTTAACATTCATGAGACTGGTGTAGACTTTGGGAATGTGCATGTCACTTAGAGGCAACCACAAATTAAGGGTACTCTGCTTCTCCTCCTCCAGTGCTTGTGTGATAGGTTTAGCAGATTGTGCAGATCTATTTCCATAATAAAACATTTTTTTTTATCACTAGGTCACTGTGTGGAGTCAAAGCATTGAAATCCTGTGAATGGTGGTTACTGTCACCTTGTGAATCTGACCCCCATATGTTCAAAGTCATATAGTTCTGAATTTTCCTTCTGCTTTGCCTCTAAAAACTCAGAAATGTTTACCACTGCGTGCTTGTTATCTATAAGGATACATTTTTTCTGAAACACAGTTCTAGCAGAGCACGTTCTAGCTCTTGCAAGGCTTCAAACAAGCAGAGCTTGTTTCCTTGAAAACCAGAAGATTTCAGTCACCATAGAGATTTACGTGAACTCACAAATTTGCCTGTGTTGATCTCTTTAAGGATGCCGCCAGCTAAGTCTACATCAGCCCAGGACTCAGTTTGAAATTTGTTCTAAATGTGAGCAGGTTTCCTTTGTGCTTGAGGACTGAAAGGTCAGATATAGAGTGATTGCTTTGTGAAAAGTGTTCCCCATGGGTGATATGGTGTTTTGTCTTTTATCATTTTCCTGTGTGAGTTCATTTGAGAGTGTAGTGATTTTCTGGTTTCGCGCACATAGTTGCTATTGGGACAATTAGTGGACTGGATGAAGTACATCACATATTGTGATAGGCATGTGTAGGACTCATGGATCTTGAAATCTTTCCTGAACTCCCTCTTTTGCTCTTCAAACAACTGCTCAACCTCGCCAAGCTCATCAGATGCAAGCTCCCCACAGACCAGGACCCACCAACTCAAAGCAGCACCAGACCCTGCCAGAACAACAGATGCAAAACCTGTAGACATATCTCCACTGCCACAATGATCAACACCCCCCACAACATACCATTCAAGATCCATGGATCCTACACATGCCTATCACAATATGTGGTGTACCTCATCCAGTGGACACAGGAAAATGATAAAAGATAGAAGATACAGATAGTAGAAAATAATATACTGAGGAGAATGGCAGACAAGCGGAGAGTAGACAGCGTGTTCATGGAAGAAATTAGGGTGGAAATGATCTTGGAACTCTCAGTGACAGATAAGTTGGATAGAACACATTTGAGGTGGACTGGACATGTCATAAGAAAGGGAGAAGAAAGACCAGCGATACAGCTGAGAGAAAGAGGAAAGCAAGATAGGATATGTATGACTGAGGATCTGATAGAAAGATTGTGTAGAGAAGCACGAAGAGAAAAGGACTCGAACTCCAAGACCTATGAACCCGTGCAATGAACCAGAAGGAATGGGGAACAATTGTGGGTGTCAGAAATCAGGGTCTGCAGAAAAGCCTGTTTAGAAGCAGGGCCTGCAGCAGAGCCAGTCTCCAAACAACTTAACGAGCACAGCTGGCCTATAGTAGGCTGTCTGATTGGCTGTGCCACCTGATTGGTTGGTACAGTCAGCAGACTGGCTCTTAAGCCCAGCAGCAGTTCAGCAGCTGCTCAAAGCATTTGCCCATGGCTGTGATAGCGCCTATGTCCACTTGTTCCCAGCCCTACTTCTGCCTTGGCCCTTACATCACTCCAGATAACCTGGTTCTGCCCCTCAGCTCTGATTCCTGGCTTCTGACTCCAGTTCTGATTCTGGGCCCTGGCCTCTCAGGATATGTTGACCCCCTGTAGTGGTCCATGTCAGGTGACTTGGGCTTGTGGGATTCAGGATGTAGGACTATAAAATTGCAGTGTAGACATTTGAGGTTGGGCTGGAGACCAGGCCCTCGGACCCTCCCCGCTTGTGGTGTCCCAGACAGGGCCGGTGCTTCCATTTAGGCGACCTAGGCAATCGCTTGGGGGGCCAGGATTTGGGGGGGCGGCATTTTGCCTTGGCGGCAATTCGGCCGCGGGGGGTCCTTCCACACTCCGGGTCTTCGGTGGCAATTCTGCGGCGGGTCCTTCACTCGCTCCGGGACCCGCTGCCAAAGTGCCCCGAAGACCGGGACGCGGAAGGACACCCCCGCCGCAGAATTGCCGACGATGACCGGGAGCGCGGAAGGACCCCCGCCTAGGGCGCCAAAAACCCTGGCTCCGCTCCTGGTCCCAGAGTCTGGGTGATTTATTGCAGTGTATGGGGGTGAGTTGGGGGAGAGTAGGGGTCTTCTGGGAGAAGAGGAAGCATGACTGATGAACCCCGTTAAAGACCCTATATGGCTGGTAAAACAGTTGCCTGGAAGCAGATCTAAGTGGCATCAATACTGCACCAGCCCTGTGGCTCAGGGAGCAAGTTATGCTTCCTCTCTTCTTCTGCACTGAGCATAGCTCTGTGATAGGAGAAAATCTATCCAACCAAGTCTACTATATCAGCAGAGAGAGTACCAGCCATTTAATGGACAACTAATTATGCTCAGCATCAGAGCTATCAGTAGATTAATCAGCAGGCACATTAATGCACCTACCTTTCTTTAATTCTGAAACACTTCCCCAAGAGACTTTGCAATTGACCCTATAAAGTCTTTCATTACATAGCTGTTAATATAGTTTAAGCCAAGATTCATGCAAATTTTATCTTGTAAATTGCAGGAGTATTTAATAACCTCAGAAACTGAAACTAAAGTCAAAGACTATGTAATAAGTGTTAAGGTAGGTGGCAAAATTTTGGATCTCCTCATGTTGCATTTTATTGAGCAATCTAATAATAGGAGTTTCTTGTGGATGAAGTGGCACATGTTCTGCTGCCACGCATTTTGTATCAGCAGCAGAGCAGTCGTACACATGTAGGGAGTCATTCTAAAGCTCATAAGACAATTGCCCTTTTCAGAAAGCCTCTCCTGCTTTCTGCATTTGCACAAAACATTTTGTCTTACTGACATGAAACACTTGGGTATTTAATTTCCATGAATAATGGAAAGTGCATTTATGTCAAATTTTCTATATTCCTTAGCATATTCTGCTGCACCATGTGCTTTTTGCTAACTTGACCTTCAGCATAACTCTCTGCTTATTCAGGGTGAAAGGATACCCTAACTCTTGATACTCTCCTACCCCCCACCCCACCCCAGCAGTGTGATTTGATGTGTTCCAGTAGTTTTCTAAATATTTTTTCTTAAAATCAACCAACAATGTGTATGTATATAGAAGTCACACAAATGACTTTTAAGCAGTATGTAAATCCAGGCTTGATTAGTAAATTAACTTGTGTGACCCCTGGCAGCTGGAGCAGCTAAGTATGAAATGGCAAAAGGTTGTGACAAGGTATTAGAGAAAGACCATCTTGCTGCTAAAACCAAATCAAATGGTTTTTGATAGTTGCAGCAAAGGCTACTGTGGCTTGGCTGGTAAATTAAATGATTGTTTGCCTTTCTGGCAAAAATAACTACCTACCAATGCCTAAAAAGTTGAGACCCAACCCAAGCCCTCTCAACTGAGTCACTTCTGATCAGAGCACTAGCAGAAAGCATATCCAATGGAAACTGAGGTTCAGCCTCTGAAATGCTCAGAAGTGCACTTCTTCCAGCTCACACCAACTTCTTTCAAGGCACCGCTTGAATTAGGCCCCTCACTCTCCCTTCTGACTAGTAGCTCAGTTCTTCTGCTCTGCTCAGCCCAGCCTCCTCCCACTACCTGGAGGCAGTTTAGTTCTCTTAGCTCTCCTCTCAGCTGAACCCCTGGCAATCCTCCCTGCTGGCTGACAGTCACTCAGTCCACCCCCAGTTTCCCCTCTAGTTCTTATCAGGTTGGCA
The DNA here is from genome assembly GCF_027887155.1 of Malaclemys terrapin pileata. Taxonomy (NCBI): domain Eukaryota; kingdom Metazoa; phylum Chordata; order Testudines; family Emydidae; genus Malaclemys; species Malaclemys terrapin. Next base: position 82,633,633 of record NC_071510.1, on the reverse strand, counting down.
GGAACTACTTGGCCAGATAGCTCTTCAGCTTGCCTTAAACTTCTGGGGAGTAGGATTTTTCCCAGCCTTTCTGCTTCACCTCCCAGCACAAAATGACAAGACAGTTCTGTTCGGGGACATGGATGAAAACTCTGGCATCCATGTTGCAAACTGATGAGTAAAGCCACCTGATAACTTACTTTGTTCCATATGAACATGTATGTTTGTGTTTTACAGGAGAGGGAAAAAGATTACAGGATCTCCTGTGTATTTCATAAGTGAAATTTCCAAGACCTGAAGAGCTCTGTGTAAGCTCGAAAGCTTGTCTCTCTCTCACCAACAATAGCTGGTCCGATAAAAGATATTACCTCTCCCATCTTGTCTCTCTAATAACTGAACTATAACATTTCTCATATCCTTTAACATTAAGGAGCTTAAAATATGTGTTGGGGCTTTGCAAACCTGATTTCATTTCACTATGCCTCTCACTTCCCTATGAACTTTAAGGAAGAGATGAAATAAGCAAGTTTTGCACTCACATTATTGTATGGTTTTTGCTTAGAGTGAACAGGAAAAGCTACTTACTACTTCTTATATCTTTTGAGAAAGGTCAGGTCAATATATTTGTCACTCTGCTCAGATGAACTTGCTATCACACACAACTACAGTCCAGTAAATGCTGACAAAAAGAATTCATAGCTCCCCATGAATTCAGACAAGTACTGGGATCAGCAAAAACTTGAAAGTGAATATAAGGTTTTATTTTTTCTTTCTTTTCTCTAGGGAAGGATATTTTGGGGGGGAGGAAGGGGACAGTAAATAAAACAAGAGATTCACGTTTACCTTAGCAATTGTCAGATGTTCCCCTTATAAAAATAAGCAGCAATGGATGGCTGGATGTGTGGCCGTAATGAGATACATGTATACATCAGATGTGCTCTCAGGCACAATAATGAGAATAAAGGCCTGATTCTGTAATCTGTAACCCAGGAGCAAGTCTACTGAAGTCAACAGTGACACACTGGTGGCTCTTCCTGCCATAGTTTTCATCTTTTATATAGAATCGGGATGCCCCTGCCTTCATTCTGCAAATGATGCGACTTTTGATTGCCCACTTATAAAATTTTCCAAGTTGGTGCTTTCTTCCATGCCATCCCTTAGGCAGGGAGGAGCTCCCCATCAATATGCACAAAGCCACCTCTTCCATCGCTTCTTAAAACTATTCGCCTCTCTCATGCATACAAAAAACTCGACAATGATTAGGCAGCTGGTGTGTTGTGATCATTATTTATCATGCTGATCACTGTCTCATCATTTCCTTGTGTTTCCCCCTTTTGGACTTGTGCTCTCCCTGTCTCTCGCATCTTATACACAGATTGTAAGCTCTTTGGGGCAGAGACTATCTCTTTACTACGTTTGTGCAGTGCCTAACACAATGGGGCTCGGGTTTCTAGGCTCTACTGTAATAACGATAATAACAATTCACTGCTGCTAACTTGGTTTGAGATCAGAATCAGGCCTTACGTGTCATATTGTTCCCTCTTGCAGGAAAATCCCTGGGTGGATAAGAGGGAGGAAAATCAAAGAATCATAGAAATGTAGGGGCTAGCAGGACCTTGCGAGGTCAAGTTCAGCACCCGGTGCTGAGGAAAGACTGAGTAAACCTACATCATCCCTGACAGGTGTTTGTCCACCCTGCTCTTAAAACCCTCCAACAATGGGGATTTCACAACCTCCCCTGGAAGCCTATTCCAGAACTTAACTATCCTTATAGTTAAGGATAGTTTTTCCTAATATCTGAGCTAATTCTCTCTTGCTGCTGATAAACCCATAACTTCCTGTCCTAACTTCAGTGGACATGGAGAACACTTGATCGCCGTCCTCTTTATAACAACCCCTAACATATTTGAAGACTGTTACCAGGTTCCTCATCAATCTTCTTTTCTCAAGACTAAACATGCCCAGTATTTTTAATTTTTCCTCACAGGTCAGGTTTTCTAAACCTTTGTTCATTTTTGTTGCTCGCCTCTTGACTCGCTCCAATTTGTCCACCTCTTTCTTAAAGTGTGGTGTCCAGAACCAGACACATAGGCCTCACCAGTGCTGAGTAGAGCAGGACAATTACCTTTTGGGTCTTACATATGACATTCCTGTTTTTACATCCCAGAATGATCTTAGCCTTTTTTTTGCAACTGCATCACATTGTTGACTCAATATTCACTATGTGATCCACCATAACCCCAAGCTTAAAAGAATCCTCCTGTAGAGTTTCCACCCAAATTGTTCCTTTGGAAGGAGGATTTGCACACATGTGAACACACACTCACACCAAATCACATGCCCAGCCCCTATAGTCCGCTGATTTCAAGGGGACACAGGAGGCCAGGGTCATCTACGTGGAGGCATTATCCCTCTGTGATGGCTCTGATGGTCTGCTTCCACAACCCCTTGATAGCAAGATGCGATTGGAGACAAACTGACAGGCATCTTCCAGCCAGGCCCAGCCCTGAGATGTCCCCCAGTGTGCCAATGGAGTGGGGAACACAGAGAAGTAATTCATTCTGGGAATATATTACATTTCTGTCCTGAACATTGTGGGGCCAATGGGAGGAAAATGCATGAACCCCTGGCTCATATCTAGTTATAGCCACTCTTTCTTCCACCCGTGCAAAAAAGCTGGACGCAGGTATCTGGCCCTTTATATAGCCACTTTTTGTTTTGTAAAGTTAAACTCTGTACCTCCAGAGTTGATGTCACTATAAAAATAACAGCAAAAATAACAATTCAAGCTACTTTTTTTAGCTGGTGAAACTACTGTATTCTTCAAGGCCCAAGGCATTCTCACCGTGCCCTTTATTTGGCAGACAATCAAGTGTCTGAGAATAGTGATTCAAGGTCTGAGACTTGTTGAAGTGTTGCATCAATTTACTCAGAAACATTCTCAGCTGCACTGACTGTCCCGAAGTTATAGCTTCCTTCCTGTATCGTAGCCCAGTTTAGGTGTAAGTGGTGGCAATGCCCTCCATTAGCTTGCATGCTATGGCTCAAATCACTAAAGGTTTAAAATATCTTGATCCTCTTATGAGTATAATCTGTGGGTTTTCTTGCCGATGATAGTACCTAATCCTTGCCCCTTAAAATGGTTGCTTTGAAGATTGTAGTCTTCCCACATTTCTGCTCTGTTTGTTTTTATTATGGCCTCTGAGGATACAAAAAGATAAGTGATTCATCATATTCAGTTTTAGGACCTGATCCAGCATGCAACGTTTCAATAAAATACAGGATTAGGTCTGGTGGTTAGCCTCCTCTCATATATTGGAATACAAAAACCTTGTGTTTACAGGATCAAAGCCACAGAACTGAACAAATTAGCCTTATTTCACATTATGTCTCTTCCATTCTTCTCTGTAGTTGATCCAGTTTGGATTATAAATTCTGTGGGGCAGACATCTGGGGCCTGGCCTGATTCTGATCCAATGGAATCTGATCCCATTTACATCAGATTCTCACTGATGTAACTCCATTGGAGTTACTCCTGATTTATACTAGTGTAACTATCATCAGAACCAGCCCCCCCAATCTTCTTTCTTACATATCTATAAATTGCCATGTACACCTTAAATTTAAATTTTTTTAAATATGAAGTTCCTTTTGAGCTTCACCCATCTGTGCATGTTGTGTTCCCCATTCTCTAATTCATTACTTTTTTGAACATGTTCAGATACATTGATTGTGCAACTTGCTAACTAAAACCAAATTCCATTTTTAAATGTACAGCATAAGCAGACATGTCTACCACTCACCTATATCTGCTTCATACCTTATCTCCTCAAAACTTTGTACTTGATCCAGTATTTTATTAATGTCTTTAGGAACTTTATCAAATGTCTAGTTCAGTGATCTATATAATTTGTTAGTTCTTCCTCAGTTCCTTTGTTAGAGTTTGGGACTATGTTTCTTTCATTATCCTCTTTTGGTATCTTCCTTTCCTGCAACATGCTATTAAATTATCTTACTTATTTAACCAGTAATCTCATCAGCAATCTTCTTTCAGGATTCTAGGATGCTATATATCTGACCTTTGTCCTTGCAATTTAATTTAGAATACACAAAATATGTCCTGATATGCTAATGCTTTTTGTTTTCATCATATCTTCTTCAAAGATTTCTAGCATCTCCATTTCTAGCATCTAGCATGTAGTCTCCTTAATGATTGCGGATGAGAGCACATATTTTCCAGCACTGCACTTACCCTGCACTCTTGTGTGGGTGTTGGGTTTAGAAAAGGATGGGAGAAGGAGATTGTGGCTAGAGAACTTTGATCAGGAAAGTCACTAATAAAAACAAACAAGCAATAAAAGCCTATGAAGTTATCAAGATGTGCTCCTCACCACCCTGATAACAGTGTTTCTCAATGAGCAGTCCATGGCCTTGTGCCAGTCCCTGAGATCTCCCTGACACAGTTTAAGAAAGCAGCAAGCCAGTCCCTGTTATCAAAAAAGTTGAGAAACACTGGTATAGTGTTTCCATGTCTCACACTCTTTGGTTTTGCTCTTGGACAGCAAACTCTTCAAGGCAGAGACTGTGGTATCCTAATTCTAATGATAAATGCAGAACTGGGCCAGAATATAGTAAATTAAATTTAAAGCCCCATCTCTATGGTATGTCATACAGTAGCTGTGTTTTCCCTGATGTAGGCCTGGTATAAAGGGTGTCATTCTGCGAAAACTGCTTAACATTTCATCTTTTTTTTTTTTTTAAAGTTAATCCAATAAAAGGTATCACTTTGCTTTTTTATATGTTGTTTAATGGCTGGCACAACTACCATACCAGGTTGTAAGTTTGAAATATTTTCTGTGATTCCTGCTACCCCTGTGACCACATCTAATGTCCAGGAAAATACATCTAGTTGGAGGCATTTTGTTGTCAGTTCCAAAGCCTACAGTGAGCAGAGAGCAGGCTTAATCCATCTGTTTTCTGGGCACTTAACTATGTAGCCTGATGGCAGTGAAACAGATGCAATTCTGCAGCACAGTCATATCTGTATGATTCTAATTTTACCAGCTGTCATTACTTTACATTTTTCCAGAGAATAACTGGTTTGAGGGCAAGTCCCAGCATTAGCTGTTTTGCATTTATAAGACTGTGAATTTATAAAATGTACCAGGGGCTGCTCTGGACTCGTATTAATTCTTCCAAGATTTACAGTATATTGTTTCCTCTGCAAATGGATTTCTTAAATATAGTTTGCTTCTGTCATAAGCTCATCAGTTCTCATAGAAGAAGACTTCCAAATTAAGACTGGCTTTGAAGTAGAAATTGAAAGTGGTCAGTTCACAGTTAAAGGGTTAGATTAGAGCCTATGAATGATGATTATTATTTATTGTTTGCTGAGCACCAACACTGTGCTCAGACCTATGTTTGGTTAACACAATGAAACTTACAGTGAAAAAGGAAATATTCTGCCCAGCATCCTTGCCAAAGGTATTCTAGACCCTGACAGAGATCTTCAGGAATAAAGATTCTGCCATGGGACAAAGCAGCAATAACTACTTCTCCATCAAATGCAATGCATGACCTAAAAACTGGACAGTGCTGTTTAATGGGGAAGGGGGGCGCAATGCAGCCAGGGAATGCACTAATTCATTGCAACCTTTTGGCAACATCCATCAGCCGGGCTTCTATAAAGCACTAAAAGCAGGACTCGGCTACGATGCTTGCTGGCACACCAAAGCCACAAGGTGGCATGTGTAGCTGGCGACTGCATGTTGTGGTCAGCAACATGCCCTACTCAGCTTCCATACTGCTCATTATTACATTACAAGCAGAGTGTATCCTGTAACCTTGGCCATGTCACCTAGATCCAGATCCTAATCTGACTGGTTTCAGTGGAGCTATGTCATTTGTACCAGGACACCAATTCAAGCAAGCACTTCCACATGAGCTTAAATCCATTGCTTTTCAGAATAGTACCTAAACCCATGCTTAAGGTTTAGCACAGTTGTGACATATAAGGCAATTTCCTGCAATACCCTGGACAAACCTTACTGGATTAAGTTAAATTTATTGAACTAAGTTTAAATAGTTTAAGAGTTTATTGTATTAAAAATGCAAATGTTTATGTATCATTGTGGGAGTGTATGTAACTTCTCTAGCGGGGAGACGTGGCCAATGAAATCCCTGGGAAGTGCTATGAGCTTCAAAGGACTTTTTTTTTAAAAATGTGCCCAACAAGAAGGCACTTTTAGGGCCATTAAAATTAGGTGGGTTTCCTAGGAAATCTCTAGGTGGAGGTGTATGCAAATGTGAACTCAACAATTTGAAGCTTCGCCCTGAGGAGGAGCCCGTTGGCCGCTGATCACCTGTTACATGAAGACATGATCAGAGACCCGAACTGTATAAAGGAGTGACTCTCAGATTCATGGGGGTGCTTGTTCTGAGCCAGGGGGTTCCGAATTTGTAACCACAGAAACATCTCTTTGTGGGGTCTGAAGAACTGATTCCTACCAGAGCCCTTGTTGAACCTGGGGATGATCTCTAGTAAGTTTACCAGCACAAGTGTAGGTTCTTTTATTATTTTAATATGTTTTCTCTATAATGCACCTTAAGAATAAATGTGCTTGCTTAGAAAGAGCTGTGTGGTACCTTTTAACTGTGGACAATTATGCTGTTTATAGCCTCTGAAGAGAAAAGCAGAGCAGACCTGCTTCAGCACTCTGACTTTCTAAGGAATTCACAGTGTAGGCAGGGAATCGTGAAGCCTGGAAATACCCTGGTCAGGACTGAGTAAGATATGGGTCTCCTCCAAAGAAATGTACTAACTAAGGAGCCAGAAACCTGAGTGTAGGTATCCTTGGTGGACCATAGAGGAGGAATATAGGTGCAGTTGCCCTGAGCTGTGACAACAACTTTCCTGAATCCAGGCCCAGCTGAGGATCAGGACATTAATCTTTCTGTACCTCAGTTACTTTAAATATAAATTGTGGATAATATAGCAGTACCAATCCCAAATGTTCAAAAATCTTGAATCAGGCCCTTAAAAAATCAGGAGACTATCTTAAAAAAATACATGAGATTTAAAAAAAAATACAGATGTTAGGTTCTTTTTCTTTGTCTTCTGGTGTTTGAGTCTTTTGGCTGCACTTTCATATTTCCTTGGTTTTCCCCGCCACAACCTTGAGGGCCAGAAGCGTGTTTTCTCTTTTAAAAAACAGCTTAGATTCTCCCATATTCACAAGACTTCAAGAACCGGGGCTATAAGAAAAGCACCAATTATCGCAAGATTAAAAAGCAAATCATGAAATGGCAACATTGATAATAGCTAGGAGTCTTGTGAGACACCTGAAAAGGAATCACCTCAGAAATGGGGTTTTAGGAGGGATTTGAGTGTGGCAAAGGTGGGAGGTTGGGTCTAATTCAGGGATCGACAACCTTTGGCATGCGGCCCGCCACGGTAAGCACCTTGGCGGGCCGGGCTGGTTTGTTTACCTGCCGCGTCTGCAGGTTTGGCCGATCACGGCTCCCACTGGCCGCGGTTCGTCGCTCCAGGCCAATGGGGGCTGCGGGAAGTGGTGCGGGCCGAGGGATGTGTTGGCCACCGCTTCCTGCAGCCCCCATTGGCCTGGAGTGGCGAACTGCGGCCAGTGGGAGCTGCGATCGGCCAAACCTGTGGACGCGGCAGGTAAACAAACTGGCCCCGATCCCTGGTCTAATTCAAAGCCTATTGAAGTCAACTGTGTTCAGAGCAGATGTAAAGAGCTTCACAAAAGGAGTCATTTGTAGTGCGTAACAACTGTCAGTGTTGCCAACTTTCATGAATATATTGAGTCTTGCAATATTTGGTATTATTCTTAAAGCCCTGCCTCCCAGATTCATGTGATTATATGAGACTTGTGACTTTATTTATTTTTAAAGTAAGTTTCTAGCCCTTGTGGCTATTATTATTGCCGAGAAAAACTTGAAAATGTACCCAATCGCTCCCGAAAGGCTCAGAAATCAGAAAACAAATTCAATGAATGTAAAATGTATTATATTTTTTAAACATCATGATTTTATGGCAAATATCATGATTTTTTGATGACTGATTTTTGAATGTTTAGGGTTGGCAATGCTGTATTAGTGGTCCTACAAAACCAAGTAACTATGTTATATATTCTACTGGCATCTACTGGCACCTTATCAATTAACTATTTACATATACACAGATATAGAACACCCTCAAAACAAATGGCAGTTTTTTCCTTGACTTCAGTGGACTGTGGATCAGAACCCAGTTGAATAAGTTTTGGAAGAGATATCATTGCAAGCATAAGGGAAAAAGTGGGAGGAGACATGTAGATGCTTTTGAGAGATACAAGTAATACGGAGACTGGCATCACAGGAAAAAAGTTGATCAGAAAAAAAATATTCCCCCTGAAAAATTTGAGTTTTCAGTGGAAATTCAAAAACTGAAATATTTTGGGCAAAACCCAAAATATTTTCATTTGGAAATTTCATTGCAGTTCCTATGGGAGTTGTAGTTCAGGTGTTTAAAGCATCTATTCTCGACTGTAGGCTGGGTTTGTTGGTCAGATTACATCTGCGAGGATGCACCATGTTCTTCTCTCTTGGAGAGGGGAGGCAGTGCAACATGGGAATTCCTGGCCATGGTGTATCATGGGAGACGTAGGCTAATAAGAAATCCCAGCCCACATTGGAGAATGGGAACATGAGACAATTGAACTATACCTCCCAAGAGGTACAACAGAAGTGTTTCCAAATTGAAATATTTTAATTTTTTGGCTGAAATGTTTTGGGGTTTGGGCATTCAATTTTTTGGGCAAAAAATCAAATATTTCCACAGGAAGCAGACACTTCTTGCAAAAACTTAAATTTAATCAAAAACTGCATTTTCCAGTGAAAAACAGTTATGACAGAATTTTTTCAACCAACCCTAGTGGGGTGGAACATGAAGAGACACCAATCAGAGATGGTGGCAGGAGTTATGTGATGTACAAGCAGAGACCAGAAGTTTGAATCAGGAGCTTGGGACAATGGGATGTCAGTGAAGTGGCTGAAAGAGAGAGGTGACAATGACATGGTTGAAACAATGCGTGAGAAGGATGAGTTTGTCAGCAAGGTTTTGGATGTAGTGGAAGAGGGTAATTGCTAGTATCAAAAGACCTGAGATTAGAAGAGTAGGAGAAATTGCAGTAGTCAAGGCAGGTCCTGTAGGGTGTTGCAATAGAAAAGAAGGTTCAGATTTTGGAGAGGTGTGGAATAAAAAGCAACAGGATTGTATTACATTAGCATTCTGTGGCAATGCTTTGTATAACTGCACTCAGAAATGTTCACAGTAATCACTCTACAGTCTTCAGGGAAGTCAGCAGCCCTCTAAAACTGACCACTATGTACGTACAACTATTGATGAAGCTTTCCTTGGCGTATTCTTAGAAAAACAAAACAATAAAATACCACTAACACAATATGCTGCAGCTGGATAGTTGTGTATTTACAAGCACTGCCCTTGCCCATAGATGTTCAATTAAATCAACTTTTCACTGCAACATTTCACTTTTAAATTAATGCACCGTTAAAAGTTGAGTTGCCACAGTGTTCATAGTTTTAGCAAAGAAAATGATCTCAGATCAATGAGCCCAAAGAATATTGGATATTACACATGCTGTGGTTGTATTGTGTTCTAATGTGTTGAATTTTAAACCTTATAAAAATGAATCTGGAAATGTACAATGCATGTGACTAAGAAGGAAGATGGCTGCAGGTTGGCGCTTTGTAACTTTTGACAAGTACTCTGAGAAAGGTGTGTGTATGACAGCCATCTCCTTTTGCTGCTTCTTGCTCATCCCTAAGGTGTTGTTCACTAGAAAGAAAATCTGCAATACAGAGTCCAGGAGCTGAAGAGTAGGTTGTTTCTGCTTTAGTGACCCCTGCTCCTGATTTCCCTTTTACTGCCCCCCACCCCCATCCACCATTGCTCTTGTTGCTTCAGCTGCTGCTTCATTTTCCTTTCATCTTGCAGATTCCTCTGTCTCCACTGTGGCTTTGAATTCCATTTCCTCTGGGGTTGATGACAGCATTCATGTGGCTTGAATGCACTGCCTAGCTAAAAAGTCCTTAGCATTGTGTATCTCAGAAGAGGCTGCTTCCTTTTGGTGATTCACTCATATACTGACTTTCACTTTCTCCTGTTCTGAAGTGTTCTCTTTGCTCTATTGCAGAGGCAGGGCAGATGAGTGCCATCCTCAGATGGATGTTTATTTGTCTGGATTTATGCAAATACTATATTAGAGGAAGTTGTCTCAGAAGGACTGATCTTGCACAGTGCAGGTGTAAAGTGACACATATATACATTCAGCGTAGAAAGCAGCGAGCAGAATACAGAATCCATTAATGGAGGGTTTAGCTGCATGGACATCTAATTACTCATGCCTAGTAGGAATAAGGTCAAACAGGGAGAATATAGTGCCTTAGCTGCATGCTGAGAATCTAATTCGAACCCATGTCTCTTTAGACGTGCTGTTTCTCCGCACACCCTGCATCCCTCATTTACTTTACAGTCCAGAGTGAGCTTGTGAAGGGCTTGGCCACATTTGCAATATGTACAGTTTACATATTTCCCCCTGATTTTTATATTCTTCACTATCAAGGTTCAGTGTAATGCCCTCACTTTTCCAGCCAACAACAATTTGGTCAAAGATCAGCCCATCATCAGCAACACACTTTGCAGAGCCCGGGGAGTCTCTATGGAACAGCAAAAGGTGAGAGATACTTTCTCCCCCCTGAGGAAGCAGGAATGGGAACTAAACCAGTTCCACATATGACAATGCAGAACATTGCTATTAACCACTATACTAACTCATCATATAGACTATTTTCATGGACTAGTGATATAAAAAGGATATATATATTTTGTTGCATAATCAAACTGGTAGATACATCAACTCTTGTGTGTTCATATCAGATTCTGATGGTACCCAAGACCTGCAGGTTCATAAAAAGGAAAATCTTCAATTATGCATATACTGTAATCATTTATTATCAATGTAAATAAGATTGTTTGTTATATATTTACAACCCAATGTCATGATGTAAACATTATTGTACATTATTGTAAACCAGTTCAGTACATACTTAAATGCTAAAACAATTGGAATATTATTTTCTTCAGAAAAAAGAGAGCAAAACCAAACATTGTTTACTGAAGCTCTCGCTAAAAAAGGAAAGAGAAATAATGTACAGTAATAGGATCGAAATGTGACAGAAATATTAATGGAAAATGTATGAATTCATACAGAAAAATTATACACAAAATTAAGACTATAAACTCCCTGATTCCTAAGAGTAACTGGTAACTATCCTTGACATACATGAATGCAGAGCTTTCCAAGCGTACTTTCGGTGCAGATGGAAAAGAATTCTCCTGCTAGAATTTTTGGCAAGGTACATGAGAGAATTTTGTGTGGGAAACTAAATAATGAAATTGACAAAATAAAAAAGCTAAAGAGAAATAAATATTGCAGGGCGGGGGGGGGAGGGGGAAGCAATGAGAATGCTAGCTGTGAATGTGAAATTGCACCTTGAATGAAGTTCCAATTTGTTCTAGTCTGTGATTTATTGAAACAGTCTCTGGGTACTTGTGGTTTATTTAAACAGGAAAAGTAGTTGCTATGTGCACCAGCCTTGCTACTCAGCAACCTGTGGAGCTATTGAGAGCTGTGCTGAACTTATGAAAACAGAGAATTTACCACTGTGCAATTAGTGGCTTCTGGTGATGGCAGTATCTACTGTAGACAATTCCTAACTCCAGTTCCCCTCTTGATAAGTTTTATGGCCATAAATCAGATCATGTCATTTGCTGAAGGACCTGGGACAATGATTTGTGGTATTGGAGTGAAAAAATCCTTTGCTTTTCTCCCTAAGGAATCAGATGTACAGTTTCTGAACAGTGTAACATGATCTGGGATTTTGGAGGAGAAGAGCTACTGCACTTTTTAAATCAACAGCTATGATCCAATCAGGATAATAAGCCTCATGAATTAATTGGTTTGGTGTCATCTAGACAGAAACTAACTGTTGAACAGACTAGATATAAGAGCCCTTTCTGCAAAGGGTTAGAAGTCAATGGGACTTCTCAAGTGCTTGAGACTTTGCATGACTGAGCCCCAAGACCCGAGTGCCACAACCACACGTGTATTTGTTCGCAGGAGCAGATATGAGAGCTTCTATAAATCCTCTTTAATTTGGTGACTCTTTCCATAGATAAGCCTCTTTACTATCTATTTTCCTCAATTCCTTGCAATTTAAACCAATGGGTACGTAGTGACTGGTGGCAGTTAGGGCTCAAACATGGCTTTGCCGTGATCCCCAAGCAAGGGACAGTGCACTGTTGTGCTATCCTCAGAGCACACTGGAAGGCACTTTGTGATTGAGTCACAATCTGCCCTCTGGTTCCCCCTTGCTGTGAGGAGGAAGTACCCTGTGCAAGGTGGATACTTAGCACATTCCAGCAGCTGGTATCACTATGTTGGCTAGCACATTGGGGGAAAGGGTGGAGCCAATGCTCTGCCCAATCCATGCCCCATTCGATCTACTCCTGCCTACTAAAAAGCAACAGAAGGTCCTGTGGCACCTTTAAGACTAACAGATGTATTACTGCCTACTAGTATGTATGTAAGGATGAGCGGGGGAATGCTGCAGTCTTATGGAAGCTCCTCTCCTCCCAACACTGCTTCTGAACATCCCCTTACTCCTGGGCATGGCTGTGCAAGCTGGGCCACAATCTGATCTATAGTTAGCAATGTCTGTTGCAGAACCAGTGAGAGTGGCTCTTTTCAGGTTCTGTGGAAATGCATTGATTTGTGATACATTATCTATAGAGTAAGTTTTTATAAAATGATGAAACAAGAAAATTATTTTACATCTCTTGCCCACTTGCAGTCTTGTTCCTTTGGAATGTCTTTGTGACTAAAACCAGGCATACTTGTATGCAATACAATGGATGGAAGCGTCTCCACAGAGTTTCCATTGACTTCAGTGAGCACTGAATCAGGCCATAGTCAAACATAAATAGTTAACTTGGATGGATGATGCAATTAGGACTGTGATAGCTTGTTCCCTGGTTACTCAGAGTAGCCAGCCTATAAAAGACAGATTTTATTAGCTGATCATTCACCTCCTGTGTAATTTCTTTGGTTAAATGCAGATGCAACAAATAACTTTGCTACTAGCCTTCCCGGTCTGTGATTTTTTTGTGAAAGGACCACTCCGTGCATAAGAAACACATTTTACTTACAGTACTGCAGGCTGGGAATGTGCCACTTTAGTCAACTACATAATAAACAGAGAGGAAAAACACACACTCATTAAACAGGACCTAATGGCGGGCTGGACTGTGGCTCCAACTCATTATACTCTGAGTAACCCAGTTAACGCATTAATGACAACTTTCCTACATCTCTCCCTTCTTACTTCACAGCCCAGATGTGGTCTTTTAAACAACTGGTCTCTTCTCTCACGCAGGGTAGTGCCTCTCTGTGGCAGCTCAGGCCACCTCCGGGGGCAGACACCCAGTCTTCAGGTCCAGCAATTCTGTAGATACCTCTGTCTCAGGCATTCCCACCAAAACTGTATCCTCTTGTGGCGTTGACTCCTCCAGATGGTCATCACCCAAGGGCAAAGGCTCTGGAGCTTTCATGTCACTCTGTAAGCAGACATGATCCTGTTTGTCATCTTATGACTCAACCATCACTTAAACAGACTTTAAAAGGTGAGAGTCCACTTTGTTCTAAGATAGTACATGGAATCCACATAAGCTAGAGTACTGAAACTTTTGGTATAGACCTGGTCCTTTGGGCTCAACTGTCTGTCTTTAGTATGATAGTCATGGTTTTGGTTTTGAAAAGCTTGCTTCCTTAATCCATCCCAGCATGAAGGGGGAAGTGTGAAGAGCAAATGAATTCTTATCTTTCTGTCCATCAACAGCTGGGCAGGGCTTATACCCCTTATAGTTTGAGAAGTGGTTCTGTATTTCAAAAGAAATCGAGCCAGCTTTGTTTCCCAGCTCCAATTAATCATCTTCATCCTTTTAAAAAAATAACTCCTCCCAGCTCTTTCTGCTAAGCCATTGGAAGTTGGATGACATGGGGAAGTTTGAATATGTTTAATCCCATTTTTGCCCAGAGTGTCTTTATACTCCATGCTTGTAAAATTTGATTCATTGTCCGTGACAAATCCTACCACTAGAATAATAGAATATCAGGGTTGGAAGGGACCTCAGGAGGCATGATCTAGTCCACCCCCCTTCTCAAAGCAGGACCAATCCCCAACTAAATTATCCTAGCCAGGGCTTCGTCAAGCCTGACCTTAAAAACCCTCTAAAGAAGGAGATTCCACCACCTCCCTAGGTAACCCATTCCAGTGCTTCACCACCCTCCTATTAGTCCATGTATGACAAAGGTCCCTCTGAGCTTTTCACAGTTAGCAGTGGAAGTCATGACATGTACTTCTAACCATTCTGAATGTGCTTCCACTATGATTAGAAACATTTTCCCCATGTATGGGCCTGCAAAATCTATATATATGCAGACCCATGGGTGTCCTGGCCATTCCCAGGGGTGAAAAGATATCAGTGCCAGGGTCTGCTAGTGTGCTTGACATTCATGATACCCCTTCACTACTTACTACTTTTTCCAGGTCCTCATGTCTGGCTACCATATATACCTCTGAGCCAAATATTTCATGTGTGAAATGCCAGGGTGTGCTTTATGGTAACTCTGCAACTTTGTCTTGTCCTTGGGGGGGGAATAACTACTCTTTTGCCCCACAATATACATCCATTTTCTATGCTCAGTTCGGTATTCCTGGATGGGCAGAACTCTTCCCCCTTACTCTGATTTGCTAGTCCTGCAGTATGTGCTGCAGTACCTGGGCCAGGATAGAGTTGCAACCAGCCCATTTCTTATCTGGGAAGCCTTTACTGGTGTCTGCCAGAGTTGTTCCAGGAGTAACAATCTCTTCTAGAAGCTCCATAGAACCAGACAGTTCTGGTAATGGCAACCAATTGTGGGCATCTGATGCCCTGACTTATAGACTATCCTATAAGCAGCTAAGGTCAAAGTCCAGTCCTGTAACTGGGCAGCTGCCATGACTGGCATGCCCTTGTTTTCACTGAAGTGTCCCTCAGGTGGGTTGTGAATTGCCAGAATGGTAAAAGGCTTCCCATACAGGTATTGATGGATTTATTTTTATTTCAAAAATCATAGGTAGACTTTCTTTCTCTAACTGAGAATATGATGACCAGACATATCCAACTGGTCGTTCTCCAACATCCTTCATGCTGTGTGATAAAACTGCCCCAACCCCATATAGTGAAACATCACATGACAGGATTCTTTGCCCAGGTCAAAATCAGAGGCGCTGACTTTGGGTTTTCCCCGGGGATGCTGGAACCCCACTCCACCCCAGGCCCCACCCCCACCCAGTCTCTTCCTGACCCTGTTCTTCCTCAGTTTCTTCCAGCCCCCACTCCTCCCCCTTCCTCCCAGTGCCTCCTGCTGCTGAACAGCTGATCGTGGCGGGTGGGTGGCACAGGGAGGGAGGGGTAGGAGCTGATCGCAGGGCCGTCAGCGGGTGGGAGGCACTGAGGGGTTGGACAGTAGGAAATCCGTGGGGCAGCCACTATTTTTTTCCCAAGGCTGCTCCAGCCCCAGAGCACCCACAGAGTTGGCGCCTATGGTCAAAATGAACAAGGAGCTCCAAGTGCTTGACTAGCTTTTTAGACTCCAAGAAAGCTCTCTCTTGTCTCTTTCCCTCATACCAGGGGTGTATCCTTCCTCAGGAGTTCATGCAAGGGCTCTAAAAGGCTGAAACATTTGGCAGAAACCTGATAATTTATCATACCTAAGTGTGCTCATAACTCCATTGTGTTCTGAGTGTCTGGGGTCTGTTTGACTGCCATAGCCTTTTCTGCCACAGGGTTAAGCCCCTGATTGTCTGTCCTGTAACCCAGGTACACCACTTCCTGTGTTATAAAAAAGCATTTACTTTCTTTTAGTGAAGTCCTGCTGCCTCCAATCTGTGAAGTATCTTCTTCAGGTTCAGAGACGTTCAGCATCACTTCTGATGTTGTCACTCCTCACTACAACACATGGGATACTTTTCAACAAATTTTCCATTGCCATCTGGAGAATTCCAGGTGCTGACAGTATTCCATATGGCAATTAATTGTACTCATATATAAGCTTTTTGAGTGTTTTATAGTGGCAAATTTCTTATAGTCCTCCTCCAGATTTCTTACAGTCTCATCTGCTGTTACATCTGTAGCACGTTCAGCTCATTACATTTTTGACCCTCACACCTAACACTGCCAACAAGTCTTCTGTCTGTGGAATGGGGATAATTGTCTAACCTGGAGACCTGATTCATCATGGCTTTATAATCCCCACAACTGCATATGGTTTTGTTTGGTTTAAACAAGGGCACCATAGGTTTGGCCCATTCAGAAAACAACTCCTTTTCCAGCCTGTTTAACTCAGCCACAATCTTTTCTCTGAGAGCATTAGGAACTGGTCTTGCTTTAAAGTATTTTGGCTTGACCCTTCTCTGAATACAAATCATGGCCTTTACACCTACCAAGGTCCTTAACTCTTCTTTTAAAATGTATGGATGAGCATCCAGGACTTCCTGGAATGCTGGTGTTTTGCTAGGGTCTAATTTGAAAATTTCCTCTCAATTCAGTTTTTGTTCTTGCAAGCAATTTCTGCCTAACAGATTATGCCTTTGTCCTCGGATCACTAGGACCGGTAACTTTTTCTTTTGGCTTTTATATTTTACAGAGACAAGCACAGAACTATTATGCTTAGGCCTGCTTTGCTGATATGGATCATTGAGCACAGCAGCGAAAGTCCCTGTATCTATTTCCATTTGTACTGAATGACTGCTTAATTCTACTATTACTTCAAAAGGTCCCACTTTCTCCCCTTTTAGACAGTACATACTGTGTATCTCCTTCCTCCCCCTCACAGTAAAAAGCCCCCTGCTTTCTTCCTTTTCCTCTGCTCTATCAAGTAGCATATTTGGGCTTGAGATGATTATTTGATAGTCATCTTTGCATTTTCTGGCTAAGTGTCCAATATTGAGGCATTTGAAATTTACAAACTGATACAAAATGAGCTCCTCCACACTGGAAACACCCATCAGGAGCCTGAGTGCCTTTCAGCTTTCTTTGCCTTTTCTTTATGGAAGCATTTCAATTGTCCCTGCCAGTCTAAGCACATATTTTGTAAGTTTTTCACTGCTGCTTCCATTGACATCACCAATTCTATTGCACTGGGCCAGGTTAAGTTCCCCTCTGCTAGCAGTTGTCTTTGGAGTCTCTCATTATTAATATTACAAACAAATCTACACCTCAGCATCTCCTCCAGGAGATTCCCAACTTAGCAATATTGCATTATCTTTTTCGATCTGCCACATACACAGCTACAGTTGCATCTTGCCCCGTCAGTGTAGTATGAAATGTGAAACTTTCAATAATGATGTTTGCCTTTGGTGTGCAGTGCTCTGTTAGGATCTGTCACAGATCTTATAAACTCTTATTTCCTGGTTTCTGAGGTGGTAACAGAATCCTTAGGAAGGAGTAGGTTTGATAGTCACAGACACTGAGGAAAATTGCTTTCTGTTTGTTCTTACCTAGACAATATCTAGGCAAGAAAATAGTCGTCCAGTCTTTTAATTTATTGCTGCCTATTCTCATTTTCTGCATTAACACCTCAATTTTCCCATTCTCAAGTTTTTCCTCATTGCCAATTTTGTAAGGGGATCACTCAGTGCACAAGAAACCCTTTTAGTTCAGGTTAGGAATGTGCTGCATTATTAAACTACATAACAATCAGATTGGGAAAACACACACTAACTAAACAGGAAGTGGGAGAGGAGTGGAACATGGATCCAGCCTATAATACTCTGAATAACCTAGTTAACTGTTGCTGACCATTTTACTACATGACTGGTCACCTAAGTCACATGGTATTGCATCTACTACCTTATTTGATTACTGAAGCTTTATAACTAGGGGTAAGCACTTCAGTGTGAAAAGTGAATACATATATTTGAATGCAAATACCATTGCATAAATATGCCTGTTTGCATGGGGAGAAATTCAGTTCCACATATACAGTCAGCAAATGGCCTATGCGCCACTTCAAAACAGGATTTAATTGGGACTTCAGTGGAATATAGTCCTTGTGAAGATGTAACAACTGCCATCTTGAAACACCAGGGATTGGAGAGACACGGTGGGTGAGATAATATCTTTTATTGAACTAATTTCTGTTGGCAAGAGAGACAAACATGTGAGCTATACAGAGCTCTTCTTCAGGTCTGGAAAGGTACTCCCAGTATCACAGCTAAATGCAAGGTGGAACAGATTATTTAGCAGATAGTTAGCATATATTTTAAGTGACCATTCAAGGTAGAGTAGGGTCCTTTAGAGTTGAAAGCATGAATCTCTACAGTTTAAGCTAAAGATCTAGGGTCTCACTGCCAACTCTGAGGAAAGTGATTCAGAGAAGATTCTTTGTGAAGAACCACAACACAATGAGATAGATACGCTTCTCTATATTTTTGCCTTCCTGTGTTAAAGACTGATTGAAATAAAAGACTGCCAGGTTCACATGCATGTGAATGAATTAGCGGCATTAGTGGTAGAACACCACAGAAAAATTCCTTGTCACTTGAAAAACCTAGATGAAGAAGAACTGTGGAACTCAGCAATACAAGGGATTATTCAGCTGAAATGTAGCCCTATTACATGGGTCTTATTAAATGTAGTGCTTCCAGAACCCAAAGCACTAGGCACAGGAGAAATTGCATGGTTCTGTAACTCCTGAACATAGCAATACAGAGAGAATGCCGTATCTCACCAGAGGCATAACTCTTGCACTGAATGATGGCATTGTATTTCTGAAGCTTGATCTCAAAGGATCTCACCAGCTGGATCTAGCTTCTGCATCTTATCTGCCAATTTTTTCAACACATATTGGTCTAAGATAGTATACAAGGCTAACATCTGGAATGTGTTCAGCTACAAAAATATTTCAAGATACTGTGAGAAGTATTATTCGGTATGTTTCCAGTATCAACTACACTGATAACATCTCAGTATATGGGGGAAAAAAATCACCTGGAACAAGATGTAACCTATAAAGTTGTTTTCCAGTGTCTTCTTGAACATAACCTCATCCTGCACAAATAAAAGTATGTCTTAAACAAGGCCATACTTTAGTATTATGGTCATATTTTTTTACTCAAGTTAATGCTGCCTATCCTGAAGAAGGTCACAGCAATCTAAACAGAAACAGTTCCCAGAAATGCCAATGTGGTTCTGTCTTTTCCGGTATGGTTCCTATTGTACACTCACTAAAGATTGCTCAACACTGAGTGTCCCTTTTTGGTAACCTATTAAAGTTTGCCCAATTCATGCCACAAAATTTTTAATAAAATCAAGTATATTGTGTGGACTTCAAAAGTTTGTTATGGGTTCTAGTGGTATTTCCCATTAAATGTATGTGTAGTATTGCTCAAGCAAGTAAAATCTGAAAAACTGGTACAAATATATTAGTGGTATCCACTGTAATGGACCATGACTGACATAACAAATGGCAGATTTGTTTATGGAACCAGCTGTTGTCAATTCCATAGGACGAAGAGCCATTCTCACTCAATAGTAGTGGAGAGTTGATACTTCAAGAACTGTTTTATATGAAAACCAAAATATGACATCAGTAGAAAAAAAGGATGTTGTAAAACTGTGAAGGTTCAGAAAAGGGATGACAGGGATAAAAAGGGTTAATCATGAGAATGATTTGAGGTCTGGAAAATACATCTTACAATGAGAGATTTTAGGAGTTCAGTCAATTTAGCTTATCAAGGAGAAAGTCAAAAGGCAATTATTGATCATGATCTAGTTAACTACACATGAAGAAGAAATCTGATACAAGAAGGCGCTCTCCATGTTTAAATGAAAGTAAATGATGGATTCTTGAAGTCTTTAAATCATGATTCGAGGACTTCAGTAAGTCATCTAGAGGTTATGGGTGTATTACAGGAGTGGGTGAGTGAGGCTCTGTGGCCTGCAATGAGCAGGAGGTCAGACTAGATGATCACGATGGTCCCTTCTGGCCTTAAAGTCTATGAGTCTAACTCTTGAATGCAGTAGGCAAAGGTATAACAAGATCCAATGACTAGAAGATGAAAGTAGAAAAATTCAAACTGGAAATAACACACATATTTTTAGCAGTGAGGTTAATTAAACAAAATTTGTGGAGTATTAATCTCAAGATAGGCTGTCCTCCTGAAAGATATTTGTTAAGTTCAACCAGAAGTTATTGTACTTGATGCAGAAATTGCTGAGAGTAGCTCTATGACCTGTGTTATGCAGGAGGTCAGACTAGATAATCATCATAATCTCTTCTGGCCTTAAAATGTATGAATCTAGGTTAAATAATCCTCACTATTTAAAAAAAAAAAAAAAGCTTAGCTGTGCTATAGACATGTGAACACTATTATTTATTTGTATGTGGAACACCCATTGCAGAGTTGGTCATAGTGACACATACTTAGCAAAGCTGTATGAGGTGGACCTTGCTTGGGGCACTCCAGTTGGTGGCCGAACCCCTGGGGCTAGTTTAGCGGCAATAGAACAGGTTTTTTTTAAGATAGAAAGGTGTTGAAAGGTGAGGGTGGTGAAAGTCTCATTTACAGGGAGAGTATGCAGTGGGCAGTCAGGAGGGTCTATTGAAGAAACTGGAGCCCCTCTGCACAGTTTGTCCACTCCCTCTAAAAATGTGTAAGACCAGCAGTGCAACCTTGACAACTGTGACTGATCATCAGGGCCAACCACCACCTTTGGTAATGCAAGTGCTAAAATGAATGGATATACAGAAGGCTTGCATTTTAAAAAGCTATCACTACAAAAAGACATAAATCTGCCAAAGAGAATTATCCTACTGATTACGTATCTTGTCACTTACGGAACTCTTCACAATCATCTCATTCTATTGCTGTGGAATATATTACCATTATGGCTGCACATGCCCAGCACTGTCAATGATGTATAGCATGCCCCACAGAAAGACTGTACTCTCATGGCGCTCACGTTCACCAAATCAGGCAAGTAGAAGGCATTAAATCAAAATCACTTTCCCAATCTGAAACAGATCTAGCAGATCTAAAATGCTTTACGGGGCGCTGGAACAATTTGTATAGTGGGGGTGCTGAGAGCCATTGAACCAAACTGTAAACACTGTATATGATGGAAACCACTTCAAGCCAGGGGGTGCAGCAGCTCCCCCAGCACCCCTAGTTCCAGACCCTATGATGCTTTACACATGTGGAATGGGAACATTCAGCCCTCAACTCTGATATCATCCTGAAGGGTACTTGTTTATGCCCCAATTCTACAGTTCTCATTCATGTGCAATAGTACCTTACTCTGAGAGTAGACCTATTAATTTAATTCTGCCCTCCTCTTTCCACTCCCTTCCTAGTGATACATGGAAGGAATTGTTCATGCACTCCCAAGTGCCAAGGCAGAAGTTGTCCTTTGCTCAGGGCAAAGAAGGAATATAACCCTGCACACCTATAAAATGGTCCTGGACAATCTGACCCAAAAGATTTAGAGCCAATAGAACTTGTGGTCAGTTGAAGACAGGAAATTTGCCTGAATAAACTACAGTGGAATTGCCCTATGTCACAAAAGAGAATTTTCCCAGAGGCTTTATTGACTTACTTTATTACATATGTGACTGTGGTGAATATAATCCCCAGGTTTACAATATCATTCATATTTATATGGCTTTCATGTCAATTAGAATCTTTTCAGCTCCAGAGTCCTGCATCTGTTATCTCTCCACTTTATGCTTCTTACATTTTTTCCCTTAAATTCTTTGCAAAATAGAAATTATAATAAAACGTCAGAATTGGAATGTGATAAAATACTCGTGAGATTCAGCAGGGTAGGCTTTGTTCCAATTTACATCAGGATGCAGTTTAACCCCATATCTTCCAATATAACTAGGGGGGATGAAGTCACAAGTCAAAAATATTGGGTTTGAATTACATTTCTTCACACCATATCAGTCTACCCGAGGTGCTCCTCTGTCAACAAGTGCCTGTCTGTTCCTTTTTCTTCCTATGCATGCACTTTCCAGTTTTTGAGAGGGCATTTAAGGAACATAGGAAACATTGGGATGGAAGGAGTACCAGAAGCTCATCTGGGTCTGTTTTCTCTTAGAAGTTTAATGAGAACTCCAACAAATGTGATTGGCCAGGTAACCTTGACAGTTAAGTCTGTAAAGACACTTGATAGCTGTTGTAAGCACTAACAGTAAAAGCTCTTAGTCTACTCCCAGGGCAATTCGAGCCTAGAAACAATTGCATCCACTGAGCTGCTCTATGAGTTGACCTTGTAAACAGGCTCTTTTCTTTTCTATTGTGCTTGTGGTTTTTGTGGTCTTATTTTGTATTTGAAACTGTTAGAACACTTTGAAGTCTAAAGCTCTGTCTTGATACCCAATTCCTACTGGAAGCATATCAAGTGTACTATTACTGATCTGCTTTGGTGAGAGAATTGCAGAGACGGTGTAATATACCGAGGGAAGGTCACATGCCAAATATGCCCTAGAGAAAGAAACAGATCCACAAATTATCAAAGCAAAATAAGAGGGAGAGGAGGGGCTATATATGGTGTGGTTCATAATTTTTTTCTTCTGATGTGGCACAGATTATGAAAGGTAATCACATAACCACTTTAGTCAATGGATCTTTTCTGACTGTCAAAGCCTTTCATCTCCTAGTTATTAAAGGACCTGAATGTCCAGCATGCTCAGGGTAACAGGGTTATTCACGTAACCGAAGTTGTGTAAGTTAGATTGATTTACTGCAGTAGTATACACGAGCCCTAAGGAAAAGCTATTTCCTCAGTAATCAGCGTGAAACTCTTGCATGATTTATTCAGTGAAATGGCTACAACAAACAAAAAAATAAAAGGGATGGAATCTTATACCCTTATTTACATTGAGTAGCACTTAAAAATATTCTCATTGAAATCAATGGGACTATCTGTGGACTTATTCTCCTCAGAATCAATAAAGATATCAGGATCTGGCCCATCGTAAACACCATGATAGCTGTGACGCTGGCAGGCCAGATGCCAGCCCTTGCCCAGGCTGCAGAAATTAGCTAAGAACTGACAAACTTACAGCTGGAGACCAGACCAGTTCACCTGGATGGTGATTTTGGTCATAATAGGTATTAATCTCATAAGAATGTATTTAGTGTTTAGACTCTATGAAATGCATGTACATTGGTGCATGCATTAATCTCACTTGCAATGTCTGCATTCCATGCTATAAGAAAATCTGTACGTTTTGCTTTATAACTTTGAAAATGTTTGCTCTGAACTTGTGAACTCAGATATGGGAATCATCCCCCTGACCCATCCAAAAGGACTATTAAAATCAGATGGGCCATCAAAGATCATTACAATGCAAAGGATTGGCTAATGGCCCTATTGCACCTGGGAAATGCTACGTGCAAGAAAGCTCGTCTGATGGGCTTCGAGACTGAATAAAGGAAATAAAACAAAGCCACTGGAAAATTTTCCATTTTTTGGGGTGTTTCAACTGTGATACCCTAAACCAACAGATACCCTAAACTGAAGCCAAAGATCCCTTTGGGTCTGCCCTGCAAGACACTTTGAATTGACAGATCACTATAACTGTCACTCTTAGGATTTAGATGACAACTCATTGGTGTGTGTATATGTTTGCTTGATTTAACCTATAAGCAAGTCTCTTCTTTCTTTTTCCTACTTACTAAACCTTTAGATATTTTATTACAGGATTGGCTAAGGCATTGTCCTGGGAGTAAGATCTAGAATACCAATTGACCTGGGGGTAAGTGACTGGTCTCTTGGGACTAGAAGCAACTGAATGTGGTGTGATTTTTGGTGTAAGTGACCATTTATCAGGGTGGCAAGATAGACTGGAGAATCTAAGGGGACTATGTGCAACTCCATGGTAAGACCGTTATAGTGATCTCCAGGAGTTCACATTTGTTACTGGCTTGGTGAAATCTAACTTCCAGTTTGGGGTGTCTGCCCTGTTTTTGATAGTCTGCCCTGAGGTAGGCAATCATGGTCATGAGCCACTCCAGATAGCTCCCCACCAGTTGACATATGGAATGGCCTGATTTTGCCAACCAAGTAAATCTGCATGTCTTCATCAACACACTTAGAGCTCAGGTCTGAAACCTGCTGAGCACCTATTGACTTCACTGGAACCAAAAGCACTCAAGTGCCTATGAGCCTCTCGTATAGGTCTGATCCAAAGCCCTTTCAAGTCAAAGGGAACTTGGATGAGTTTGGGATCAGGTCTATAGTCAAATTCTTTGAATTTGAATGGGGATGGACCTAGTTCACTGAGATAGAATCTGACTAGTGCTTCCTATTTGGCAAATGGCAGCATTGCTGAAGCCAAGAGTTCAAAAATCAGAAGGCAAATCAAAGTAAAACCAGGAGATTATTTGCCACAGTCCACAAACCCCCTTTGTCTCAGTTACGCATACACAAGCAGGAGCTTAATTGCCAGTGCTGTTCTTCCCATTTAAAATGATTCCCCATTAAAGGCTGGTTGTGTGTGGGTCATTCAGCTGTAATATTTTAGCTGTTTGCATTTACATTTTTCAGTCTGAGCATCTCACACAAAAAGCATTATCCATTGGTATGAGCGGTTTTAACTGGCTCATTGGATCAACATGCATTCCAACCAGTTACAAACATGTAACAACAAAACTTCTTTTTAAACCTGGGAGGAGAGAGAAAGAGTGGGTCATTTTTGCATAGTAAGTTCTAGTCACCCAGCAGCATGTAGTTCCTGAGTCATGAAAAGTCAACTCCTGGCACTATGGAGTTACTAGAAGAGCTACATCTTCAGTTTTAGCCATCTTATTGCCATATGCCAGTAACCTTCTTACCTGAGAACCTTGTCAGAACTCTCCATATTTTCTGACATGTATGCAACCCTTGCAGCCCGCTTTCTGTCTTAATAAAGAGTCTGAACACTAAGGATTCACATGAAAAAGAATCAGCTCATGAAAACATTTTGCAGATGTTGAGAGTGCATCTTTTGACCTTCAGCATCCTCTGCCACTTCCTTTTATAACACATGTTTTATGTTTTGCTCAGCACAATATATTCTTGCTGGCAATTCTGGTTCCAACACAGTGGAAAGGAAATGATCTCTGATTTTACCTGTGTAACTTTTCACTCATCTTAAATAGTAAATTGGAATATTAATGACAGAAGATGCAGCCTAATTACAAAATGAAAGCTTCAATTTACATAGACACATACTGATAATTTACAATTTTGGGACTAGAAAAAGAATATGATACTTTAATAGGCTGTTATAATACAAGTATATTACTTTCCCATTTCTTGTAATATGGCAGTGGCATATGGAGAGCACTAAAATAAAATCTGAGTGACAGGGAGAGAAAATATTTTAGATTTTATTAGCCCTCTAAAGATAAGTGAAGCTGTTACTCTTTCTGCATCGACAACTAAAATGTATTGTTACACAATTAGAATTTTAAAATATATTGCAACTTTCAGAATTTCAAGTGTTTAGTTCTTCAACACTGCCTCTTGATGAGGTTTTAAACTACAGGATACTGTCTGAGAATCTTCAGCTTGCAATTAATCAAACACAATGCATATTTTATTAATAATAATTATTATTATTTGCACTGCACCAGTACTACGCTGGTGCATTGACTTTAGCAGAGCCAGGATTTCACTGAAGGAGCCTGCCCCAAAGATCTTAGATTCTAATTAGATAACACATTGATGAAAGATAAGAAAAAAAGGATTTAACAAAAACCAGTGTGGTTGAACATGTCTTGTTAGGTATGTGACTTTTGTTTAGATATTTTAACTAGATTTGCAGTTGTGTACAGTGGTATGCTGTATTGGTGCTTTGGAAGAAGTACAATTTGAGGTGGTAATTGTTCCTAAATTAAGGACCAGATTGCTGAGGTGTATGCTTTCCTGCTTGCTTGCTTTTTTCCTGCACTCATCATACCACGACTTGCACAACTATCTCAGTTACACCTGTGTAAATCTAGAATTACGCTATTGATGCCAGTTAAATTATTCCAATTTTAGCAATGTAGCTGAGACAGAATATGGCCCAAAGCAAGTGGGGGTTTATGAACCCTGGAAGATAGACAATTCTTGGAAACATGAGCTATGGTTTTTTTTTGTTTGTTTTTTTTTTGAAGAACTACATGAGATGAAGCTTGTGTCTGTATGCATGTAAATACTCTCCCCACAATTTGAAATGAAGAATAATGATTTTCATTTAATTGATATGAAAATCAGTTTGTAGGCATATAAGAGAGTAAGCAGACATTATACATAAGTTTCCACAGCCTGGAACCCACAGAAGTCATACATCTGCCTTCTTTGTCCAATTGAACTACCAGGAAACTATACTGGGCTATAGACACATTTTTGCAAATTTCCAGGGTTGCTTCCTACAGAAATCTGCTCCGGAGCAGAGAAACAATTATAATACTGCTTTCCTCTCCTATCCCCACAGTCCTCATTCAGACAGAAATATGCCTTACATGGGGTTGAACGCTACTTTATTTGGAGATTTTAAAAAAGATTTTAGCAGAGTACAGCCCCTTACCTTTTGTAGCAGTTCATCACTCCTAGATGAGAACTTACCTCTTAATTAAGAATTTACCTCTTAATAACCATGTATAATACAGAAACAAACTCTGGGAGGCCTGCACTCATGCTTATTTGTTAAGGTGACACGGTGTCCATCAGTATGCAGTTGCAAGAGGACACTAGTGCCAACCAAAACTAGATCTTTAGCTCATGTAAATCAGCATAGCTCAAAGTCATGTTGATTCACACAGCTGAGTCTCTGGCCCACTAAGCTTAGAAGTCTCACCTTCAGAATCTGTTCTGGAAGATGATTTTAAAACAGAACCATACATTCTATTGTAAGAGTTCATAGCTATTGACACCTGTAGCCATTGCACTTTACCACCAACACATCGGTATCCTATTGCTTTTTGCCCAAGCCTTTAACTTCTGCTGTACTCAGTTGTTTCATTAGTGCTTTAATTCCTTCACGTGCCTGACATTTTTATATCAAGCTCTTTATTTATATTTAATGGATAAAATGATGTTTCGTCCTGTTTGGCACTACTCATCAGGAAACGATTTGTGTAAGTTGGAAGAAAAAGCCCATTTTCTTAAAAGGGCTGTTGGTCCACAGGTTGAAATCCAGACCTGATCAGTAGTAACATAAACTTGTTATTCCTAGAAGGCTGTTTGGTGGCTTATGTGAAATGAAGTGGAAGTCTCAGTCAAGTTGTGTCCAAGACACAAAAGAGTCCATATCACAGAGAATGAGCAGCACAACCACTTTTTTGGCAGTCTCAATGGGAAGGACAAAGATTGAATGTCCATGAAGATTGAAATACCCAGTCATGCCATAGGTGGCACCTCCACATGAGGATTTGTTTACATTGCCAGGCCAATGTGGGAAAACTTGTAGTGCTGCCTTCCATGACACTGCTGTTCTGTGGAGAAACAGAAGGTTCTCCAGGGCTGCCAGTCAAAATAATTAAATTCTAACACAAAATTAAAAAGGGCACTGGCATTTTACTAGCAACCTCTTCTGCACATCACCTGTCCAGTTTGAATCATTACTTGTTCTACCATATATGCCTGAATTAGACTGTAGGCTACAAGTGGGGGCAGGCAGAGAGAGTTAGTTGTTTATTAAAACATATGACAGTAGGTGGTATTGATTACATACGGGATAGGGTGGGACATATAGTAGTGCTGTGTCTACATCATCTCCCTATTCCAATTTTGATAAACAAGTACAGTAGTGGATGATGGATAAATTAATGAAATTAGATGATACTAAATATACATACCATACAAATTTACAGGGTACATAATTGGTCCATGGTAAAAAGGAATCCAGGACATTTTAAGACTAAATCATGGGCAATCGGAATCTCAAGGAAGAATCTGAAATTAAAAGGAATTAAATACACTGCTGCATAAGCCTGAGTGATGGGCTTATGTAGAAATGTAAGTGGGCTGGGGAGTTTAAATTCACCTTTCCACCTAGAACCAGAATGTTAGACTGCAAAATGGGCCCTTCCTGTCCCAGGGCTACTGTTCCAGTCTCTGAGCTACAACAATGGCAATAGCCACTTCACCCCACTTCTGCTGCAGCCAACACATCCACCTAAATATGGATCCTATGGTCCCTTCTCTGGTCAGCAGCACAGACTCTTTTTGGAGCACTCAGGGAATGTGCAGACCTCTTTGCAAAGTACATAGCTCCCCTGTACTGCCTCCAGATCAGGGCTTAAATATTGAGCGTGGCTGACAGCCACATCACTGGTGTATTTCATCCTAATGCATAGTACTGACAGGAAAAAGTATTGCATATAGAATACAAAGAGAAAAACAAAAGGATAAATTGGTAAATTAAACAAAAACTTAAAGTATTTGGAGACCAAATGATGAACCTCTAGCCCTAATAAAATATTGAGAGAACTGATGGAAATATAGTGTGAATTAAAGTCACAACAGGTCAAACAGAGTTCTGATTTCAGTCATCCGGAGCCAAATTTTATGATCCAAGAAATAGGACCTTGAAGGCTTTTAGCTACATTTTGAAAAGATAGACAACTTTCCAAGTGCATTTCATCCCTCAAATCCTACATGATGTAATGAAAACACTCCCTATTAAAATAAATAAAACATTTGAAGTATATTGTCATAAACTATATGAACCAAAATATAAGTCTGCAGGGAAAGACTTGGAAAATAAATGTAAAATTCCTCTTAACAGAAGGATAGCAAAAATATCTGGAACAGAACATTATTTTTAAATAAAAGAAATTAAAAGTGCTATTATATTGCTGGCTAAGGATAAGATACCTGGGGGAGATGAGGAAGATGAGGAATGTCGTATTTTTTAATATACAACATCTTGAGGGTTCTTCAAGTATATTCTTTGGGAATAGATTACAAGAAACATATTCTCTTGGTAACTGTGCCTCTGGGATAGAGCCAGGGGATTATAAACTATCAAGGTCACAAAAAGCATCTAACTATACTTTTTTAATGTGCTCATCACTGCAGTATATTCCATACTGTGGAAGAGGTTTTTGCCCATATTGGATAAACAACTGCGGCACGATATTGGAGTGACATCTATATGAATAAAATGGATGAGTAACATTGGGAGGTGTTTAGACACAGTAAAATATTATTATTGTTGTCTGTTATTTACGTGGCATATTTGATTCACAAGGTACTTGTACTTTGGAACATTTACAGTCACAGCTGGAGCAAATAAGAGGCTCCATTGATGTATAAGGCCTGATTCTCATCTATCCCCAAGGGAGTTACTTCCTGAGCTACATCAGTATAAGTGAGAGAAAAATCAGGCTAAAAGAAAAGACAACAAAGATATGAACAGACAATTGTCTCAGCAAATGACTAGTATGACTACTTGAAGAAAGTATAGCCACCTTTATTAACTACCCTGACTACTGGATGGTCACCACTACACTACACCAATAGTTACCAAATAGGGGTAGCTTGTTTAGCATACTTCTCCACTATTCCAAATACAGAAGAAAACTGATATCCCTGATATCACTATGTGGTAACTGATGACTTTCTATTGGCAATTAGTGAATCTCACATATACAAATGGCTTTTTCTCCTTCACTTGGATAGAGGAAATATTCAGGGCAGACCAAGAAAGTGATTAAGGAGGCCAGATATGCATAATAATTAGGACTGGCTGAAAATTTTATAAAGTTTTCAATTTCAATGATTTTTTCCCTCAACATATTGAGTTTGATTAAAAAAGTGAGTAAAAATTGTATCCCATTTTTACTAGCTCCAACTATAATGTTCCTTCTTTTATAAGCACGTGTAAAATTATGTTTCATAATAAAATCACAGCAAAAGTATGGATGAATTTACCATTCAGAAAAGCCTAGGTGATAGCGATTTATGAAAATACAGTAATGATAGTAATCAGCAAAAGCTCTAATTACAGTAAAAATGGAGCTGCTAAGAGTTTCACAAGAAGTAAACCTGATTCACTAGTAATTCCCACACTCTGATTCAAACCTAATGTGTGAGTGAAAACAATCCCACAGAATAAATAGAATCTCTCACTGGAAGAGATGGACTTGATTGTGGATATTTTAATGAGGGGGTCACGCTTTTATACAAGAGATAATAATCCCCTTTCATGGGTGAGACATCTTTTATTTAATCATAAAAGCAATACTTGAGTGTTACATTTGTTCACATTTAGTTACAGGATCTGAATGCAATACAGCTTTGTCACAATCTGAGCTGAGTTTGGATTCACAATGTGAATGTCACACTGTGGATGGGTGATTTGACATTGACAAGTGATTTCTTGGCTTTTAAAAAAAGGTCTTCTCAACATGACAGGTCAATCACACTATGAGGCAATTGTGCTCTATTTTACTATATGCCTTACATAGTGAGACACACACACAATAAAATATTGTGTAGGGGCAAGGATGGAAGGAACAATGTTTTCCCTTAGAAACTAATAATTTTTTCTCCCCCTCCCTTCCTCCCCTTTGAATTTGATTAATTTAATTACACAAATTAGCAGATTTATGAGGGATCTAAAACCAGTTTACAGGTTGTACATCTCCATGCATATTTACAATTCTATAAGAATAATAAACAGCCTAATATTAATTATTATTTTAATGACTGTGCACGCTGTCCTAAGCAATTAATGAAGGGCCTGATCCCTAGCCTCGGTTTTGCCAGAAACTGGGAATTGGAGACAGGGGATGGATCACTTGATGATTACCTGTTCTGTTCATTCCCTCTGTAGCACCTGGCACTGGCCTCTGTTGGAAGACAGGATACTGGGCTAGATGGACCTTTGGTCTGACCCAGCATGGTCGTTCTTATGTTCTTATGATCTGAATCCCACTGAAGCCAATCTAAGACTCCCAATGAATTCAGTGGGCTCTGGATCAGTCCTATAAAACTTGGCCTGCCGCACCCTTGTTAGTCCAGTGCAGGGTGTCACGGAGTATTGGGGACTCAGGGCCCTGCACCCCCGGCTTCCTGCGATTCACCATGACTCTCAGCCAGCCAGTAAAGCAGAAGGTTTATTTGGATGACAGGAATACAGTCCAAGACAGGTCTTGCAGGCACAGACAACAGGGCCCCCCTCAGTTAGGTCCAGCTTGGGGTCCCAGGGCATGCCAGCCCACCCCCCCTTTGGGGGGTCAGAGCCATCTCTGCCTCCCAGCCATCTCTCCAGCCTCCCTCCAGCCTGCTTCCAGCCCTCTCCTCTCAGCGACCCCTCCCACAGCCTTTGTTCAGTTTCCCGGGCTAAGGAGTCGCCTCGCCTTCAACCCCTTCCTGGGTTCTCATGTTACACACTCAGGTATGCGCCCTCGGGCAGATCCCATCCTACAATGCAGACTATCCCAGCACACTCCCCTGTCAGCATTCACAGACCACAGTGAGAACAGGCCCAGTTCGTCACATCTCTCCCCCCTTTGAGACCGAACTGAGCAGGGTCACTTTAGCCAGTGACCCGGGGAAGTTCGAACCTACCCCCGTTCCCATGGATGCCCCCGCATCCCTCCCATTCCTTGGTGGGAATTACACCACGCCCCTCCAGTTTCACGCTCCCCCTTAGGTTGGGGGTGCTTGATGGCACTCGCAGTTCGCATGTGGGAAGGTTTATGCGGCCTGCGCCCTTTTCCCACCCCCATACCTCTGGGGCTCCAACTGGGCTGTGGTCTTCTCCCAGCGCTCCAGTCTGGAGGTCTGTGCTTTGGGCTCTCTTGGTTTAGAGCCGCCCTTTTTACCTTGGCCACCCTCCGAAAAGGCTCCTCTATGCTGGGCAAGGGTCCTAAAGCTGTTTTCCCCTTGTCCCAGGCCTTCCTCCCCCTCTGACAGGGGTCACAGGATCTGCAGTACTGTCGGACAGTAACAAAGACCCCAGGCCAGTAAAAGCTCCGTAGCAGCCTCTGCTGGGTAAGCCAGGTTCCCTGGTGCCCTGAGAGGGGAATGTCATGGGCCCGGCACAGCAGCTGGCGGCGATACTTCTGGGGTACCACCAGCTGCCTCCTGATCCCCCCTGACTCCATTTTCCCTGGGGGAGCCCATTCTCGGTACAGGAACCCCTTCTCCCACAGGAATCTTTTCCGGCCACCTCGTCCCATGGTCTGTACCGCATTGAGGTCGGCCAGGTCCCTTATCTTCCGCAAGGAGGGATCTCTCTGTAACTCGGCCTGGAACTCAGCAGCTGGGACGGGGATGGCCACCTGCTCTTTCTCGCCCGCTGGGTCCGAAGCTGCAGCCTCCCTGAGCCGCATCCCTGGGCGTTCCCTCCCCACCAGGTTAGGGTCCCGCGCCTCAGGCAAGGCACCCCCCCCAAGGCCAGGGCGCAGTGCCCCTCGCCGGCTCTGACCGCGGGTCACAACTAAGGCGGTCTGGGGGCTGCTGGGCCAGTCCTCTAGGTCCCCCCCCATCAACACCTCAGTGGGCAAATGGTGGTGCACTCCCACGTCCTTGGGGCCTTCCTTGGCCCCCCATTTCAGGTGTACCCTCGCTACAGGAACCTTGAATGGGGTCCCGCCCACCCCGGTCAGGGTCAGGAAGGTGTTGGGCACCACCCGATCTGGGGCCACCACCTCGGGCCGGGCCAGTGTCACCTCTGCGCCCGTGTCCCAGTAACCATAAACTTCCTTCCCATCTACCTCCAGGGGAACAAGGCACTCGCTCCGCAGGGACAGCCCCGCGCCAACCCTGTAAACGGAGAACTTTGAATCCGGAGCATCTGGCCCCCCAGAGAAGCTAGCCTGGGGCTCTCCTCCCTCCTTAGCAGGTGGTACCCTGCCAGCCCCCCTTCCCTGGGAATGCTGCCTCTCGCCGGGCTGGGTCTCTACCCAGTCAACCCTCTGTGGGTTCGGCCTGCTCAGTCTGTCCCTGAGCCTGGGGCACTGGGCCCGTATGTGGCCCTTTTGGCCACAGTGGTAGCAGCCCATGTCCCATGGGTCCCCTTGAGTGGGTCGGATGGTCCTGATGCCGGATGTTCCCCTCTGATGGGGTTTTTCTGTATTTTCCCACGGGGAGGTCCCATGGTGACTCTCTCTCTGCGTTGTGGTGGGATTGCTCCTTTGGGACTCCTCCCTTTTATCTCCTGACCGGCTCTTTACGAACTCATCGGCCAGCCGGCCTGCCTGTCGCGGGTTCTCTGGCTTTCTGTCCACCAACCACAGCCTCAGGTCAGATGGGCACCGCTCATACAGTTGCTCCAGTACCAGCAGTTTGACCAGGTCCTCCTTCGTCTGGGCCCCATCAGCCCACTTGCTGGCGTATCCTTCCATGCGGGCGGCTAGTTGTAGATATGAGATCTCAGGGGTTTTATCCTGACTCCGGAACCTTTCCCGGTACATCTCAGGAGTCAGCCCAAACTCTCGTAGCAGGGCCTTTTTGAATAGTTCGTAGTCCCCTTTCTCTGCCTCTTCCAGTTGGCGGTACAATGCCACGGCTTTGGAGTCCAGTAAGGGGGTAAGGACCCGGAGTCTGTCCGCGGGATCAACACGGTGCAGCTCGCAGGCCGTCTCAAAGGCCTCCAGGAAGTCATCCATGTCCTCCCCCTCCTTGTATGGGGCCATGATGCACTTATCAAAGCTCCGTGCAGTCCTGGGTCCCCCCTCACTCACCGCAGCCGGGGGTTCGCTGCCCTTCAATCTCGCCAGTTCCAGTTCATGCTGACGCTGTCTCTCATTCTCCTCCCGTTCATGCTGTCTCTGTCTCTCTTCATGCTGATGCTGTCTCTCTTTCTCCTCCCGTTCACGCTGATGCTGTCTCTCTTTCTCCTCCCGTTCATGCTGATGCTGTCTCTCTTCATGCTGTCTCTGTTGTTCACGATCCTCCAGCTCCCTCAGTTTTAGCTCTTTCTCCCATTCCAGCCAATTCGGCTCCCCGGATGCCGAACGTCGCCGGGAGGATCCTCTGCTGGCCGGCGGGCTTCGCCGGGGGGACCCCCTGCTGGCCGGGGGGGTCACGGCGCCTTCGGTATTTGCTGGGCTCCTCCCCACCCTTCCCCTAGGCATAGGAAGGAGGGGTCTCGGGAAGCCCTCAGCAGCCGGCTGACCACTCCCAGCTGGGACAGACACTGGTGCCTGCGCTGCATTTGCCAGGCTGCTTCCCTGAGACACAGGGATCAGTTCATTCGCGCGATCTTCCGCCTCCAGCTGGGCAATGAGCTGTTCTTTGGTGAGCCTCCCAATGCGCAGCCGCCTCTGCTTGCACAGCTCCACCAGGTCGCTCTTAAGCCGCTTGGCATACATCTTCCTGCTGGCCACTCACCGGCCTGTGTGCTCACAGCTCCCCACAGTTCCCAGGGGGACCCCTAGTGTGCCAGCCCTTCTCGAGGTCACCGCCTCTCTGCCAGGGTCGAGCTGCAGACTCCTCCGCCCCTGGGACCACTCGCTGCGATCCCCCCGGGGGACCCTGTTACTGCAAAAGTCCTTCTCGCTGGTCACACACTCCCAGGGGTAATAACCATCTCTCTCCCACTCTTCAGCCGGCCTGGTCCCCGTCAATCCCCCTTCGTTTTACTGCTCCCCAGTCACTTACCGCAGGAAGCGCCGTCCACGGGGTGCAGTAGATCCCACCGCTGCCACCAGTTGTCACGGAGTATTGGGGACTCAGGGCCCTGCACCCCCGGCTTCCTGCGATTCACCATGACTCTCAGCCAGCCAGTAAAGCAGAAGGTTTATTTGGATGACAGGAATACAGTCCAAGACAGGTCTTGCAGGCACAGACAACAGGGCCCCCCTCAGTTAGGTCCAGCTTGGGGTCCCAGGGCATGCCAGCCCACCCCCCTTTGGGGGGTCAGAGCCATCTCTGCCTCCCAGCCATCTCTCCAGCCTCCCTCCAGCCTGCTTCCAGCCCTCTCCTCTCAGCGACCCCTCCCACAGCCTTTGTTCAGTTTCCCGGGCTAAGGAGTCGCCTCGCCTTCAACCCCTTCCTGGGTTCTCATGTTACACACTCAGGTATGCGCCCTCGGGCAGATCCCATCCTACAATGCAGACTATCCCAGCACACTCCCCTGTCAGCATTCACAGACCACAGTGAGAACAGGCCCAGTTCGTCACACAGGGTGATACTTATTTCATTAGACTGCTGGTGCTACTGATGAAAACTGATGAACTAATTCATTTCACTTGTGGGCTAACTCAGGTGTGAGCCTGGTTTTGCAGGTCAAAAGCTAATGCATCAACCCCCTGTGTCACTGACCCCACCATTCTCAATCCTCTCAGTCCAATCACAGGGCAGGGCTTATCAGAAATCAAGATCAACTGCTTCAAAGACCAGTCCATTGCCTACCACAATCAGCACTGAAGTTTGATCTCAGTTACAATGGTAACGGCACTATATAAATAGAGAGGAGTACTTGCGGCACCTTAGAGACCCACTTTGTGGAATCCACGAAAGCTTATGCCCAAATAAATTTGTTAGTCTCTAAGGTGCCACAAGTACTCCTTGTTGTTTTTGCTGATACAGACTAACACAGCTACCACTCTGAAACCTATATAAATAGAGGTTTCAGAGTAGCAGCCGTGTTAGTCTGTATCCGCAAAAAGAACAGGAGTACTTGTGGCACCTTAGAGACTAACAAATTTATTAGAGCATAAACTTTCGTGGACTACAGCCCACTTCTTCGGATGCATATATATATATGTTTCACTCTATATGCATCTGAAGAAGTGGGCTGTAGTCCACGAAAGCTTATGCTCTAATAAATTTGTTAGTCTCTAAGGTGCCACAAGTACTCCTATTCTTTTTTATATAAATAGAGTTATTCCAGATTTTCTCTGAAGTACTGATGAAGCTTAATTCTCCAGTGCCTTGTGCTTTGTGCAGTCATTTATAGCAGTACAAAGTGAGGGCAAAATGGTTGTTAAATGCTCACTAGTGTTACTTCATGTAGTAAATAGTAGCATTTCACACCTACTATGTATGTGTGTGAACGCCAATATGCAAAGTCCAAGGCAGTGAGACTCGGGGCCTAAGAGTAGACTTTGGCCCAGAGTGTGGAACCTTACCGTATCTAGCTTCACAAAGAAAGAATCCAGCTGGCCCAGAGAACAACCATTTGTTTAATCTCTTTTTCCTGCTTCTGAAACAGGCATTTTTCAGACCAGTGGAGAAAGATAAAGAAAGTCCAATGATAATAGTTCTTCTGTCTGTTTCATTTCTCTTTTCTGGTGAGTGACATCTTGTATAATGTTATAAATAAGTACTGCTTCAGTTTGTATTTGCAATTCAATAAGACACCAGAGCAAAATTTTGCACTGTTGAGATTAGGTGAGTCAAAAGTAATGCAGTCCTCTAGCCTGACACTGAAATATACCATGCCAAATTCAGCCCTAGTGTCAGTGGTTGTAATGCCATTGACTTCAGGTCTGAAATTTGTGCCATTGTTTCTTTTCTAATGTTTAGCCTTGCCTATGGTGGAAAAAGTTGTTAACTATTAGGAGAAACTACAAAATCATAACTGAGTCTGCATCTCACACATACAGAAAATCCAGATCAGTCAGCAAATCAGAAATCCTAGTAAAATCAGGTATATGTTTGTCCAGGATCCTCTCATATCTTTTCTTATTGCAATCATTTAACCAAGTTAACTGGTGAGATATATGTCATTGCTTTCCTTCCCATCTGTTAGCTCTCCACAGTGTCTACTGGGCCATAACAGAGAAATGTTTTAGGAACTAAATGGTGTAGTGGGCTTTTTGCCCTCCAGAAGCATTATTCTCCCACTGTGGGATTTGAGTGTCTCTCATTTATTTCATGGCAGATCCTTTTCATGTTCAGAACCTAGATTTTAATGAAAGTTACACATATGCTGTGCTGGGAGAATAGGGTCCAGGGAAACTACATAGTCCTAATCAAGAAGGCCAATTAAAATATTCTTCTTAGTTATTATTTTCAAACGTGACTAGTGATTTTGGGTTCCTCAAGTTTTTAGATACTTTAAAGAAGCCTGACTTTCAGAAAGTGCTGTGTGTCTGCCCTCTGAAAAGTAGGCCCTGTAAGTGTTTCCAGATGAGCTCTTAAATTTATTTGTGACTCTTGCCCTGTCATCATACGGCGGCAGATCGCTTACAAAAATCAATGGGGCTGTTGGATGAAGCTAAATCACAGGATATGGTATATAATAGAGATGGTAGAAGTTTTCCATAAAAACTTTGTTTGATGAAAAATGGCCTTTATTCAAAAAAGAACATTTTCAGTTCATTCCAAACAAAAAAAGAGCATTTAACTTATTTTTTTTTGTCATGAAAAAATAGTGCAAAATTTCAGTGAACTTTTTTCATTTCTTTCAGAAATTTTCACGAAAACTATTTACCATTTTTCAGCTAATGTCATTAGTCATTGAAGGTTTTGTCTGAAATATATTTGATAACTTGAACGAAGGGTTTGTTGATAGCTACACTTAAGTCAACAACTAATAATACTTCAGTAATGCTCTGAATTTATTTAATCAGAATATTTCACAGTACTTTAACCCCCTCCTTCATGAATGTTTAAATAGGAAATTATTCACAACTGTAAGAGATAAAGGGACTACTGGGCAGAGTCACAGAGGAGGAGATATTCTTGAGTAGCAGGAGGAGGCAGAAGGTAGAGGGGAAGAGTGGAGGATGAAAGAGTGTGGAGCCAAAATGTGGGGGCAGCAGGAGTTGAGCACTGGACTATTCAGGTAGACAGGTATAGGACAGGCAAAGAGTGTGTGGCTGGGGAGGGTAGTATAGGGAAGAGAAGCCAGGAATATCAGGGGGAAATGGGACTACCAGGGAAAAGAAATAGCAAACACAAGTGGAAGGCTGAGGAGAAGATGCAAGTAGATGAGCTGTAGCCATATGAATAGGGGAACCAAACAGGAGGAGCACTGCTTGTAGCAGAAGCTAGGGAGGACCAATTGATGGGACTGGGTGGGAAAAAGTCTTAGCAGCATGTGGAGGAAAAGTGTGAAGAATGGTTCACCAAGCAGGAGTGGCAGGAAATAGATGGAGTAGAGAGCCAGCTGAGATGTAGCTGGCTTTCTGATATAAATGTGTCACCATTCTTTCAGAACCTAGAAACTTGAAATGCACCTGGAAAAGCTGCCTCTTAATTTGCACTGGCCTTCAGATAGTGCAAAAATTTGAGCCCACCTTTGACATATTGTTACTGATGTGAAAAGCACCACAGGTTGCAAGGATGAAGCTCCAATGCAGAGCACTGCTCTGGCATACCTGAGAATTCTGCAGTAGATGGGTGCTGCCTAAAATGGTGTACATCACCCCATGTGCTTAAAATGGAACATCCAGAGATATTTGACTCTGCATAAAACAACATGACATACAAACAGGGCTAGAACAACACACTGGGCTAGATTCTGATCTTTACACTGATTTCAGTGATATTCCATGGGTAGCAATGAGGTCAGAATGAAATCCTTTAGGTCAGGACACTTTAAGCAAAATCACCAGTTAAAATAAATTGGCTTGCAAAGTTATTACTGAGCCATTGGGCCTTTGAATATTTAATAACTGATTAAAGAAATGAATACAGCCCCCAAGCTTTGGAAAAAAGGTCATGTAGATTATTTTTTCATGCTACTGTCTTTAATATTAATAATGGATTGCACAGCTTGTTATACTCACAAATGTTCAAGAAAGTTCCACAAGCACATTGAGAGAAGATTAGCATCAAATATCATTATGGACAATTGTGATGCTAACTACAGTGTGATTTCCATTGTGGGGAAGGTTTCATCATATGCTTAGGAAAAACTTCCTAGCTTTTCAGAACAGTATTTCCAGCTGCAGAACAAATAAATAAAAGGTCTCTCTGTTAGTTGCTGAGAACTGCCATGTGCCATTTCACAACGTAGTCAAGACTTCAGTAAACAACGTACGTAAATATCCTGAGAACAAGTATGTGTTGAAATTTCTGCCTTCTGTTATTTTCCTGCGCATGTATTTAAAAAAAGAACCAACATAATATGTTTTTAGTCACCATGCTGGGTACAGTAATACCTCATGCATGACACTTAACATGAGAACCCAACAGTCAGTGTAGTGGTCCACATTTATATGCTGTGCAGTATTTAAATGAGATGCTAAGGTTCTCCCATTCTGTATTAGTTCCAGTACTCCAGTTTTTGCATAGATCAGTTCCACTAAGAACAACAGAGTGGTCAAGGGAGTGACATTAAAATGTTTAATGGTGGAATCTGTATTTTCACAAAGGGTTTAATCCATGTCCTTTTGTCTGAAGGCAAAGGACAGGCCCCTATTTACTTGGATGGCAGTTGGATTGGGTCCTAAAGGAGAATCAAAATCTTGTGGAAAAAAGCTGCTTCTGCTGTTTTTACAGGAAGATAATTAATAGCAAGGTTTTAGTAAGATCAAAAGCTCATTATGGGTAATTAGAAAAATCAGGAAATTGCTTCCTATAAAACAAAAACCACTACAAAAAGGACAAAATAAAACTGCCTCTTTTCTTCTCAAAGGAAAAATATGTTTCTTATTCATTTTGTAAAAAATGACTTAAGAGAATATAATTTGTTTCTCTTTGCTGCTTTAGTCAGTTAAATAACAAGGATGGTAAAATGCAATTATGACAATAATAATAGGCAATGACAGTGACCTAGGCTGATGAATGCCTGCTTGCTTTTTCATTAGAAAGGCAGTAAGAGGGAGCCCATTTCATTGCAGGCGGAGAATTAGGGAATTAGATTGATTTTCAGCACTCTCACTTTGACCTCCATGAGATCCGCATCTGGAGTAGCAGGAAGAGGTGTGCTGGACAGCATGCGGTCTCCAGCGAGTTTCCACTAGGGGAGCACTTTGTTTTGATTGATGTGTATCTTAGGTCCCAAAGAGAGACAGTAGCCTTTCTAACACTCCTGAGTACCCTTGAGGTGGGGGAAGTCAGTGTAAACTGCTTGCTTTTCAGTGCCTCTACACTGAGAATTTGATTAACTTTAGGGTTTGTTTTTTTGCCTCGGGCTTCTTGGCTTTCATTTCTTACCAAGCTATATTCCCATTAAAATTGAGAGGATAAGTATCTGCCAGCAGGATAGATCCCTCCCTTTACAAAATGTCCTTTGATTTTATGATGAATTCCACCCAGAGGCCTGATTTCACTGATGTATACCACAGATTAGGGTGGGGAAACAATGTGATGGGACAGCCTCCCCTCCCTCTGGTCTTCCCTATAGCAAATGCTACCCATAAATTTTGGAGAGAGGACATGGACCAGGCAGCCAGGGATGCACTGATTTCAGCACAACTCACAGTCACCTCACCTTCTTCTCAACTGCTGGGAATAGAACACATCCACCTTGATTGAATTGGCCTCGTTAGCACTGACCGCTCCCACTTGGTAAGGTGACTCCCATCTTTTCATGTGCCATATATTTATACCTGCCTACTGTATTTTCCACTCCATGCATCTGATGAAGTGGGTTATATCCCATGAAAGCTTATGCCCAATAAATTAGTTAGTCTCTGAGGTGCCCCCAGGACTCCTCATTGATTTTACTGATACAGACTAACATGGCTACCCCTTTGTGAGCTTGTATCGAGTCCCTGATGGAATTTACAGCTGACCTTCCATAGCAGAAACTCCAGGGTAATTTAGTGATAGAAACACCACCTGCCTTCCCCTGGTGTAAATTCCTTTGTAGCACCAGAGGCCTCAAAGGTGCAGGAAAGTGCTGTTTTCTAACATTATAGGAAGGGAGTGAATCCAGCACAGTATAACTAAAGCTGATTCTAACTAACAAGCAAGATTTAGGGAAGGAGTACGTACAGCCACATAGGTTAGTATGCATTTGGGATTTAGGAAATATTGCAGACGCCATCAGAAACAACCATCCGGCTTTCTAATGGGAACCATACAAAGGGAAATGTTTCAAGGTTTTACTAGAATGTTGAAGCCCAAGTAAAGTTTACTACTTTCCTATCATTCAGTATGCAAATATTGTCAGGAAGTAAGGATCACTCTACCTTGATCACAGCACATCTAGCTGAAGAGACTCCACACAACTGCTTTGAGTAAGGTAATTGAGAAGCTAAAATAGCCTCGGTAGACTTGATATTATGTTTAGATGTTCTGTTTGCTTATAAACCTGAGACTATGAAGTTACTAAACACAGTTCTTAGAAGAGGGGACAGTTTCAGAGATTATATTGTTTATTTCATTCCTACGCTGACGAAATCTTCACCTCAAACTTCTGACTTTATACATCACTATTGATGTCAGCCATTTGTGTTTTTCATAATGTAAGTTTATCTCTACTTATGACACTGAAGTTCACTTTCTACTGTGCTCTCACAAGCTAAGCAGCTGTAAGATTTGATGTTGCTTATTCAGTAGGTGGCACTCTTCCCTCTGGCTCCATCTTGGACCAATGTCCAACCTAGTATTGACGCACACACTGCTTTTGGAGGTGCTGGCTTTCATCCAGTCCAGGCACACAGAGTTCAGGCAACTTGCCATCATTTCAAATCCCATGATACTTTCTCTCCTCTTCCCCCACACCTTAACAATAGGAGTGTTAGCTCCAGTGATCAAGCCAAGAATTTGATTTGGGTAATATACATGCCACCTAACTAAAATTCTCCCTATGATTTCAAATGGATAAGGCATGCTAACCTTCTGTCATTACCATGTTGTGCAATGTTGCTCTGTTGTTACACAGCTGTTGCCTTTCACCTTGAGATGGCTGCACAGCAGTTGTGGGGAAAGTGATTACACACACACACACACACACACACACACACTTAAAATGTGTTGGTAAAGTTTGTAAAGCATGTTGAGTTCTTTCTGTATTAAAAGCAATATATGACTGTAAGTTATAATTATCATTATGTGTATCCTCTTCTAAAGATGCATTTGTAGATTCATTAGCATTAACGGAAGTGGTGAACATGCATCAAAAAAAGCCTTAGTTCTCTAGAGACACAATAGCAATGTCAATTAAAGTTGTGGTAACAGCAAATGGTTCTAGTCATGTGTTATCAAAAAGCTTCAACTGTTTGCTCAATACAGCAATCTCAAAGCAACCCCTTCCAATCCCTGTCAGGCCTTGGTCTACTTCCACAGCCTTCTTCATTTATTCACAACCAGCTCAGCAGCACTAAAGATGAGCTGAATGTAAACAGGGAAAGAGAGAAAGTTCTGTTACTTAGGATAGGTTTGACAAAGAGACACCACATTTCCCTCTTGCATATGCCCTACATAGGTTCAAGTGTCTGACTGTTGGCCTCCAATTATGATACTCTTGAAGTGCCTTTGAAGCACTGTACTCATGCTTATATTCCAGGGAGTCATTGAAAGGGATGTTACAGTGGTTTATTTGCAGGACACCAGTTTCTAATGGACTTCATAATGTCTGTTTTTTTTAAAGGAAATCTGCTCCATCTCACCCCTGGCATGAATATCTCATCTCCATGTGATTATTGTGATGCAAATGTTATCATTCTCCCCTCTCCCACTCTGAAACCTGTCTCCCAGGAGGGTATGTGAACCACCACGCTTGTTACAGTAACTCCTCACTTAAAGTCGTCCTGGTTAACGTTGTTTTGTTGTTATGTTGCTGATCAATTAGAGAACATGCTCGTTTAAAGTTGCACAATGCTCCCTTATAACGTTGTTTGGCAGCTGCCTGCTTTGTCCACTGGTTGCAGAAAGAGCAGCCTGTTGGAGCTAGCTGGTGGGGGCTTGGAACCAGGGTGGACTGGCAGTCCCACTATCAGCTCCCAGTTCCCCTAAGTTCCCTGTGCGTCAGCCGCCCAACAGTCTATCAATTGTCGGCAGTTCAGCTGTCCCTCCCCCAACTGCCATGTGCTGCTGCTCCCGGGAGCTTCATTCTTGCTGTGCAGGGGGAGGGAGGGGAAGCGAGGGGCTCATGTCAGGGTGTCTTCCTCCCCTCTGCTCCTGCCCCCCACTTACCCCATCTCCATAGAGCGGGGTGGGGGGGACATAACAGGACTCAGGACAGAGGGAGCTTGCTGGCAGCAGCTGCTGTCTTAACTTGCTGATGTACTTAAAAAGGCAATGTACTTAGAGTGGGGTCTGCAAACTTAAAGGGGTAATGCGCATCTCTCTCTCTCTCTCACATAGGGTGTGTGTCTCTGTCTGCCATGCTGTCTCCCCTCCCTCCATTTGTGCTGCCTTGTACAGTGTGAGGCTACATTAACAACAATGTGTTAACCCTTGAGGGCTCAGCTGAGTTCTAGTTCATCATTTAGCAGTAAGGCATTCCCTGGGAAATATCCCACCCTCTGACTTCACCACCTCAACCAAGCTTCACAATCATCATTGCTGTGTACAGTATTAAATTGTTTGTTTAAAACTTATACTGTGTGTGTGTGTATCTATCTATCTATCTATCTATCTGTCTAGATAGATAGATAGATAGATATAGTCTTTTGTCTGGTGAAAAAATTTCCCTGGAACCTAACCCCCCCCCCATTTACATTAATTCTTCTGAGGAAAGTGGATTTGCTTAACATCATTTTGTTAAAGTCGCATTTTTCAAGAACATAACTACAATGTTAAGCGAGGAGTTACTGTAGTTATTTATTCAGGCAACAAAAGCAAAGCACAAACATCAGCCTCAGAATACATGATTTACCTTTTTTTTTTAATATCTGCAGAGGGCCAGGCATGGGGCCAAATTCTTTGCAGGTGCAAATGGATGCAGCACAATTGACCTTAATGGCATTTTATTCACTTACACCAGCAGAGGATTTGGTCTGCAATCTGCAATATGATGATAATACTTATTGGGAAGATTAGCTGTAGTGGTGTCTGGCTCTGTGCAAGTGTGGGGGTGAGGCACTGCAGTTCCCATAGCACCATAGCAAATTAGTGGCAGAACCCAGAGTAGATTTTAGGAGTTCCTGATTTCCTGTGCCATGATCAATGCAGTAGACATTCCAAGAAAGCATAG
Source organism: Malaclemys terrapin pileata (assembly GCF_027887155.1). NCBI lineage: Eukaryota > Metazoa > Chordata > Testudines > Emydidae > Malaclemys > Malaclemys terrapin. Next base: position 82,589,492 of record NC_071510.1, on the reverse strand, counting down.
GTTTCAGAGTGGTAGCCGTGTTAGTCTGTATCAGCAAAAAGAATGAGGAGTACTTGTGGCACCTTAGGGCTGGTCCACACTAACCCCCCACTTCGAACTAAGATACGCAACTTCAGCTACGTTATTCACGTAGCTGAAGTCGAAGTATCTTAGTTCAAACTTACCGCAGGTCCACACGCAGCAGGCAGGCTCCCCTGTCGACTCCGCATACTCCTCTCGCGGAGCAGGAGTACCAGCTTCGACGGTGAGCACTTCCAGGATCGATCTGGGATCGATTTATTGCGTCTAGACAAGACGCGATAAATTGATCCCAGAAGATCGATTGCTTACCACCGGACCCGGAAGTAAGTATAGACGTACCCTTAGAGACTAACCCATCCACTCCCAGTCTTTATTCAAGCCTAATTTAATGGTGTCCAGTTTGCAAATTAATTCCAATTCTGCAGTTTCTTGTTGGAGTCTGTTTATGAAGTTTTTTTTGTTGGACAATTACGACATTCAAAAACCAGTCGGAGAACACTTCAACCTCCCTGGTCACTCAATTACAGACCTAAAAGTCACAATTTTCCAACAAAAAAACCCTTCAAAAACAGACTCCAACAAGAAACTGCAGAATTGGAATTAATTTGCAAACTAGACACCATTAAATTAGGCTTGAATAAAGACTGGGAGTGGATGGGTCATTACACAAAGTAAAAACTATTTCCCCATGCTAATTTTTCCTCTACTGTTACTCACACTTTCTTGTCAACTGTTTAAAATGGCAGGTTTCAAAGCAGCAACCGTGTAAGTTCTCCTCACACCTTCTATGGGTCATCTCGATTATCACTTCAAAGTTTTTTCTTCTGCTGCTACTGATAGCTCATCTCAATTGATTGGCCTCTTACAATTGGTATGCGTACTTCCACCTTTTCATGTTCTCTGTATGTATAAATATCTTCTGTCTGTGTGTTCCACTCTATGCATCTGAAGAAGTGAGCTGTAGCCCACGAAAGCTTATGCTGAAATAAATTTGTTAGTCTCTAAGATGCCACAAGTACTCTTGTTTAAAATGGGCCATCCTGATTATCACTACAAACGTTTTTTTTCTCCTGCTGATAATAACCCATCTTAATTGATTAGTCTCGTTAGAGTTGGTATGGCAACACCCATTTTTTCATGTTCTCTGTGTATATATATCTTCTACTATATTTTCCACTGCATGCATCCGATGAAGTGGGTTTTAGCCCATGAAACTTATGCCCAAAGAAAGCACAGAAATTGGAAATGGAACAAACCAGCTAAGTTGTTTAGTCCAGGCTGCTGAATGTGCCCTTTTGTTCCCTACAGTATATTTTGTGTTCAGGGCACAACTATTAATTGTAACTACGATAAAAAAAACAAAACACCATGAATAGCTCTTGAACATTGAAAAGGATATTATTCAGCTAATCCTGCTGCTGGAAGTGACACAGCTACAGCCGTCTTTGCAGCTGTGTGTATGTAACAGAGGCCAGTGGCTCTCTTAGTTGCTTACTGCAAAGCTCAAAGAAGAATGGACATATTATCATGTTACCAGGCTCTTCTTCCAGAAGTAGTTGCTCCTTCTGTTCCAGCAGGATTACCCTCTGCCTTGCAAAATTTGAAAACCTTCATATGACCCTGACATTACAGCTGGTATTTGAATCCTCAGCTGTGCAAAGTGACTGAGCTAGGACAGAGAATGAACTGAACCTATTCAATCAACCAGGAGCACTAATATTCTCCACAGTGCTAATATGCTTCACTCTGGACTCAGTCTGAATACGTTCAGGAAGAATCTTACAAATGAGAAATTTCAGGTATAAAAAAGCGAGCACACATCAGTTGTTCTTTTACACTCATACGTATATTACAAATGTGGATTTTTGTCTATATGAGTAAGTAGGATAATGTTGCTTAGATAATGTGTGTTAGAGAAAAAATAATTTGGCAATATACAGTAACAGGAAACAAGTATGGCAATGATCAGGTTGGAAAATTACAGAATCTGTGGAAATACTTATGTTTCTGTCTTGCTTACTCTCCATTATGGGTCAAGGTGAGGAGGGGGCCATAATTTGGCTCTTTGGTAGGGGTTGTAAGTGGAGCTGGTCAAATATCAGTAAACATATTTGTTGAATAAATTATTCCGTGAATTAAAGTAATATTAATCAAAGATAGTATTAGACTACTGCTCTTTGACCAGTTCTTTATTTAAATTACACTAAGTCAGAGCTACGCAAGTCCAACAGCCCCCTAGAACAGAGTATGGCATTTGGCTGCATAACAGCAACATCTCCCTCTTTGGCACATAATCACACCCACCCACTTCCTGCTCATCCATATTCCCAAATGGAGATGTATTGCAGAAGAGAGAATGCATGTCTCTGTTCTCCTAGCAGCCTGGCACTTCAGCTGAAACTCAAGGACGGTGGTCTTTGAGCATGACAGACCCTTTCACACATAGAAGCTAGAGGCAGCATTAAGTTCTCTGTGATGTTGGTAGAATAACTATAGACAAAGGTTATGTCTAGACAGCAAAGAAAAACCCATAGCTGGCCTCTGCCAGCTGACAGGCTTGTGGAACTTGGGCTGTGGGGCTGTGTCATTGCTGTGTAGACTTCCCAGCTGGCTCAGGCTGGATCCCGGCCTCTGGGACCCTCCCACCCTGCAGGATCCTAAAGCCTGGGCTCCAGCCTGACCCCGGAAGTCTACGCAGCAATGAAACAGCCCCACTGCCTGAGTCAGCTAGCACAGGCCAGCCACGGGTGACTAGTTGCTGTGTAGACATACTCAAAGTTGCTTTCCTGAAGTCCAATACTGTCTTTATTACAGCAAATTACAGTGAATCAGTATTTGATTTGGGAGAAATGAAATAACAGAGAGCGGCCCAAATTGAACTTGAGTGCTCTTGAACTTTGAGGGTGTTCAAATCTGAAAAGGAGGTGCTAGATTGCCTCTTGGAATATTAGATAAATCTGGAAAGGAAAAGCCAATTTCTGCTTTTATGTCTTAGAAGTGGAAACTGAGTCACATCCTCCTGTGTGCCTGGTACTGTACCTAAAGCTGCCCAGGTCCTCTAGTATAGCCTTCCCTCTCTTACTTATCATTTTAATTTCTCCTGGTGGGGTCCACATACCTCCCTTGCTAGGCTTCAGATAGAGGTGCATTGTCCATTCATTCCACCCAATTCCTTCTATGGGGGTTGCCAACCGAGGCCACCAGCATCCCTAATCCAGTCTGGGGAAGTCTTCTGAGGGTGATATCTGGGCCAAAGCCTTCTACTCCTTGTGCATACATGTTCCCCATTCACAGTACCAACCTCTTCTAGCAGCCAGCTCCCCATTCACAGCAAGCCGGTGCATTGAAAAGGAGAAAGGAGGGTCAGGGTAAAACTGGGAGGCAAGATCAAATCAGGATCTTAGATGCCTATATACAAATGCGAGAAGTATGGGTAATAAGCAGGAAGAACTGGAAGTGCTAGTAAATAAGTACAACTATGACATTGTTGGCATCACCAAAACTTGGTGGGATTAGAATGTTGGTGTGGATGGGTACAGCTTGCTCAGGAAGGATAGACAGGGGGAAAAGGCAGGAGGTGTTGCCCATATTAAAAATGTACACACTTGAACTGAGGTGGAGATGGACATAGGAGACGGAAGTGTTGAGAGTCTCTGGGTTAGGCTAAAAGGGGTAAAACGCAAGGGTGATGTCATGCTAGGGGTCTACTACAGGCCACCTAACCAGGTGGAAGAGGTGGATGAGGCTTTTTTTAAACAACTAACAAAATCATCCAAAGCCCAAGATCTGATGGTGATGGGGGACATCAACTATCCAGATATATGTTGGGAAAATAACACAGCAGGGCACAGACTATCCAATAAGAGATATTTAAGAGTAGGTTATATAAATGTCTATCTGGGATGGTCTAGACAGTATTTGGTCCTGCCATGAGGGCAGGGGACTTGACTCGATGACCTCTCGAGGTCCCTTCCAGTCCTAGAGTCTATGAATCGATGAATCGAATGTCTCATCAGCCCCGGCAGCTTCCCCGCTCCCTCCCCATCCCTTTCCTGTTGATAGCAGCCAAGTGACTGTTGGGAAATGTAGTTCCTTCCCTGCTCCAGGGCCAACTCTCTAGGCAGGGAACTGGCCAAGCTCCGGGGTCCCTTGGGCTTTCAGCTCCCAGGCTGCATCCCTGCAGGCAGAGGATGAGAGTTGGAGCATTGTTGCCTGTCTCTGGGCACGGTACAGGTGATACAATGTAGCAGGGCCCTGGTACAGTGTACAGTATAAACCCCAGGAGGGGAGGTGGTTGGCAGTCTGCCTGCCCCAGGGGCTGGCCGGGCCTGTGGGGGAGTAAGTGTTCTCTGGGGCTGGAGGCTGGGTACCATGGACAACGAGTGCTGCTCCTTGCTCTCTCTCGGGGCCTCTCGCAGTACTGCGGGAGGGGAGGAAGCGGGTGTTAGGGGCCCCTTCTGAGTGTGGGCCCGGCGCCATGGAGCCATTGGCACCATAGTAAACCCGGTACTGCTTCCATGCAGCCCCTCTAGGCAGGCCTGGAGGACCCACCTCCACTGCTTCTTCTTCGGGCAGGAAGTAAGGATGATAAGGCCTCCATCAGGAGATCTCAAAGAACCTGGAAAAAGAAGAACAGGAGTACTTGTGGCACCTTCGAGACTAACAAATTTATTAGAGCATAAGAACCTGGTACACTCTGTCATACTTGGTCATGAAGTAAGTCTGTGAGAGACCAGGAAGCACAACCCAGATTTCCTGAGGCATACAAGACTATCCTTTCTAGATTAGTTTAGGTTAGATTAATGGCCAGACATTGTATGATACAATTGTTAGATTAAAATTGAGGATTTTTATTGCCAACTGGACAATTTTGAAAGTCAGCGCATCAACACTTTCTTCCACTGTGCCATTTCATTTTAAAGTCTGAATTTTTTTCTCTGTATGAAAATGCTTTTGCTATCCAGAAATAGCTGGTGAGGATAAAACTGTAATCCCACAGTCACCCAGTACCTTCACCTATATAAATAATATTCAAAGCTTATTTATATGACATATTTTTAAAAAATTGTTAGTTACAATTTTTCTCTCCATTTTTGCAGTTGGACTCTTGGGTGCTAAGGAAGCCTGGCTTTACTGGAAGAAAGATTTGATAAACAGGATCAACAAAACATTTTAAAACACTCTAAAAATGTTTTCTATAATATATGTATCATATACAGGATACATAATATGGTATGAAGTTGCTTATGTGGGACAATCTACGTAACTCATTCAGGGCTTCAACACTTGGGAGTAGTGTTGGCATCCCAACTCATGCCAATAAAGCTTAAACACCACCCCATCATCTATCCTCTCCCTATTCCCATTTATAATATATAATATAATATAATATAATTAATTAATTATTTGCATTTTGAAGGGAAAATTTAATAGAAGCCAGGAAATAAAATCTGACTTGCATGTTTATATGTCACACCTTCACTATAGTTACAGTTTACCCCTGGCTAGGTTGGTCTGTGAAGTTTGGGTTCTGTTAGAAAGAACTTTGAAGCTAAAATCCTTGCAAATTGGGTGTTACATTACAGTGGGTTTGCAGCGCCTTAATAGAGCCTTATCTGCTTTGAAATTCAATAACAGCATAAGAAAGATTAAAATGTCATTAGCAGACAAGTATTCACTTTCCAAAATGGTTGAGATTTCCAAAATATGAAAAAGCCTCCGTTTTGAAAGCTGGAACATGCAATCATAACAAAGTGAGATCCCAGCCCTGCAAACTCTTATTCATGTCAGCAAGCCTTACTAACATGAATAGTTCCATTGACATGAAAATAATTGCTTGTGTGAGTGTGTGTTACTCACTTGAGTAATTGTTTTAAGGATCAGGCCCTTAACCATCCCCTTACACTGATTAAAACAGCTGAAAACTTTTGAAATTGTTTGAGCTGTGTATGCCAGCGACTTAAATCTAAAGTTTTTCTTTCCCATAAAAATCACGGGTTTTTCTCCCAGAGCAATAACTACAGATGTAGTTAATCCAGCTCAGACTGTATCAGGAGATAGTTATAATTCATTCTGGTAATTTAGCTTTGCCAGCCATTTATAAACATTGTGAGAAAGAAATCTGCTCTGCTCCGTTCATGTCCTCAGAGAAAGATTTGTCTAGAATGTTAGCCAGAGTAATATAAACGTATCAATATTATACATGCTGTTTGCGGTTTAAAGGAAACAACTGTTTCCAAAACCTTAGCTAACTGGCCTTTAGTGCAGAGAAGTGCTGCATTGCTTCAGCCACATTAAATGCTGTTTCATATATTTTCTTCACTCTGATATGTTCACAGTTGGTCCTCAATTCAATGTTATATTCCTGAGGAACTGATGTGCTCTTTGAAGTTTAATACTCTTTTGAAGCAGAGATTTAAGATCCATGTGTGTCTCTATCCCTCTTTTTTAATCTCTCTCTCTGTATATAATTAATGTCAGTGATCTCCTAAATAATTGGGCCCAGATTTTTACAGGTATTTAGGCATTGCTGCATTCATGATTTAGGAGCCTAAATCAGTTAAGCATTGAGACTCTGACTATAGCGATGCCTAAATATTTTTTAGAACCTGGGGCTAGGTCATTATCTTGGTTTAGAACCTACTATAGAGCCTTATCTTGGAAACGCCTATTTGTGTAAATAGTCCCATTGAAATCAGTGGGACTCTCAATGAATAATAGTCTGGAGGTTGGATCCTGGAGTGAAATCTTGTCTCTATTGAAGTCAATGGGAGCAATTGCCATTAACTTTAATAGGGTCAGATCTTTAACCCTAGTGCTTAATATTGGCTTTATCTGAAGTTAGCATGTGCTAAGTGAGCCCCAAATTACTTTCATCACCCACATTTCCAATAATTGTTTCCTGTGCCTTGTTTGTTGATGCAATAGGTGATCTTGTTTACTGTCTACACTGACCAAGGACTACGCCTCAGACAGATCTTTAAACTCACCTCAACTGCATTCAAGACATTTCATACTACTACAACATTCAAAGGGTCCCTGGGAGTTCAAAAGTTCTATTTTTATTAGCTGTTAAAGTTCCAGTAAGTGAGAAATGTGTCTGTTCTGAGATAACACAAATATAGCACATTGCTGCATGGTTAACAGGATTTTTACAATACTTGCAAAACCTTGCAGAAAAACCTTTTGCGGTGCTAATGAAATTTGACGTAATTCTTTTTTCATAGAGAATGGGCCTGATCTTGCAAGCCCTTTCTGCTGAACATAGATCCTGACCCAACAAAGCACTTAAGCACATGCTTAATTTAAACAGGATAGTCCCATGGAAGTCAATGGGACACTCACATGGTTAAAAGAAAGCGTGAGTTTGAATGCTTTGTTGGATCAGGGCCAGAGTGCTCAGAACCGTATAGAATTGAGTTCAATGGGACTATGCATGCCAGTAAGGACTATGCCCAGTAGCAAGAGTTCAAAGTATCAGGCCCATAAACTAGCAGGAGCTTTTGTACCCACAATAAACTAAAAGAATGTGCTGTGGCTGTTTAGTAATCCTTTCTATTTGTTTCCTGATAAAGCAACTGGTTAACACATAAAACACAGAACACAGAACATTTCAACAAAATGAAAATTAGGCCTTGATTATGGAACCCTCACTTTGATGGATGGGAGCAATTTAGTCATGCAAGTAGCACCTCTGAAAGCAAAGGGTCTATCTGACTAAGCAAGTGCTTACTAGAATGAGTTAGGACCCCACAAACTTGCCTTAATGAAATGTGAGGATTTGTATTGTGACTTTTGGAGATGAAAATGCACCACTTGGTATCCCAGCATGTACCACATTCTCAGAAGCTATTTTCCAGTTCTGTATTGAAATTACAACTACCATTTCCCCATGGTGTAGACACGAATGCAAAACAATGCTGAGGACCCCTTTCTAACACTTTTTTCAACAACATTGGAAACATATTTCTGGGTTACAAGTCAGTGTGTATAATTTCTTGGGGAATAATGGTCAGAGTTTTATGTGATTTTTTGTTAAAGCTGTTTCTAAATAGGAAGGACCACAGGGAAGCTGGCATGAACAGTAAACATTCAGAGATATAATTTGTGATGACAACAGTATTTATTTAACATTTAAAATTTATCTGAATGAAAAAGGAGGCCAAAGACTGACTAGATCCATAACTCCTTCCCAGATGTTCATTCCGCCTTTTCCTTCTAGGTTGAGGATCATGGCAGGAGATAGCCCAGCTGATTCCTGTAAAACTTAAAAACCTATCAATTTGCTTATTGTATTATTAGGTTATATGTGCTTATTTAGAACTCATAACAGATACCAGATTATGACATGCGTTTCCTTTCCCTTAGCAAAATACACAAGGATCAAGTTTGTTTTCCAAACACCCAATAAATTACATTTTCTAAATAAACAAAACAAAGCATATCATTGTCTTCTGTAAAGAAGTAATGCAGCAAAATCCTGTGCTCCATTAAACTGCAAATAGGAGCCACTTGGCTTGGTGATTCTGTTTAAAACAGGACACAATGAATACATAACTCACATCCCCCCCATTGCATATCTTCTTAAAAATCACAGCATGAATAGCCCTGCTAAGTGACTGAGTCTTCTCAGTAGATCAGCTCCATAGTTAGAGGGGGACTATGCATCAAAATTAACTGCTAATCAAAAAAGAAAATGAGTTTAATCACAGATTTTTGTACTGAATTTCCCTACTAAATTGACTGCAGTGGATTTCAGTAGAGAAATAGGATTCAGTTAACCTCTTCACATTCTTTTTCCCCTCTGTGAAATTTACACAGCACCTCCTGTGTCTCTGAATAAGTCCCAGAATCCATCATTTTGTAACATCACAAATATTATATATATAGGGTGGATTTCAGTGTGACTTGTCAAATCTGTGATATCACATTATGCAAACAGTGGTGCTGGAACAATTTTTATAGTGGGGGTGCTGAAGGCGGAAACCATGTATTTGGTTGTTATTACGACTTCAAGCCAGGGGTTGCTGCAGCACCCCCAAAATCACTAGTTCCAGCATCAATATATGCAAATGCCAAACAGGATTTCACAAAGAGGTAAAATATAAATGAAAAATTCTGTATAAAAACGTAATTCTTTGCTGAATATACCCCTAAGACTGATCAGTGGTGCCATCACTATAGAAACTCTAAGTTTGAATGGGTAAATTTAATAACATTGAAATAAATTAAAACCAGAAATAGATTAGAAAACAAACACAAGAAGGATGCATGCAAGGCCAAAGCAAATTCATTTAAAAATTGTTCCCTAATATTCACACACCATATTTTGCAGAATTTACCCAGATGTATAATTCCAGGAAGAATACACTGAATAAATGGTCTTCTTAGGCAGTGGCTGGTATATGTGCCTCAATGGCACAGATTTCTTACTAATGGTCAATATTTTCCAAAAGCTTTCTGGCCCATGATGACTTCATATGTGATTTCTTTGACCTTGACTTTAAGACTCATCTATCAATCCGTCCATCCATCTGTATATGTGTCTATCATAGCACCACTCATTGCAAACAGAGATATTGTGTCTTGCTGGTTTATTACTTTTTTCAGATTAATGATCTCAAATGAACATGATGTTTCTACTTTACAGTGAAATACTCAACTAATCTCAGGATTGTTGTAAGCAAATTGGATGAGATGGTGTCATATAAATTTAACATCTATTTTAACTTGTAACAAGCCTTCTGAAAAATAAATCACTTTGAGCTATGGCACATATTGATTTTTTGAATATATGGTTCTGTTTTCCATGTTGTTCGTAAGCAGAGGCAGTGTGTTATATGGGCCCGTGGTGCCCATGCTCCAGCAATATTCAGGACCCGGGGGCCCGGCTCCACCAATGTTTAGGCCAGGTCTCTCCCCTGACCCTGCCTGCTTCCCCCGTGCGCCTCCCTCAAGTGTCCCTGCCTGCGCCCTGGCAGCTTGCAGCTGCCCCCTGCAGCTCCGCGCTGCTCTCCGCTCTGCCGGCTCCCGGCATCAACTGCCACTGCAGGGTCCTAGCGCCCCCTAAGAGAGGGTCCTCTCCCCCAGAGCTCGCTGCTACTGGCGGGGAGAGGGCTGGGGGGAGTCCTCCTCTCTGGCCCCAGCCAGAGGCAGCCTGTCTGCACCCCAAACTCCTCATCCCCGGTCCCACCCACCCCTGGAGCCCTCACCTCCCCCAGTCCCCAACCCTCTGCCCCAGCCCTGAGCCCCCTCCTGCACCATGAACCCCTCATCCCCAGCCCCACCCCGCAGCCCTCACCCCGCACCCCAACCCTCTGCCCAAGCCCTTCTTAAACCCCAAACCTTTCATCCCCAGTCCCACCCCAGAGCCCTCACATTTTTAAATTATTTTAAAAAATATATATCTGCTTACAAGGGAGGTGTGGGGGGAGCAGGACTTGGACCCGTTCTGGGCATCAGCAAAATTATACAAACCTGCTGCCCCTGTTCGTAAGAGTGAAGCCATGCCACAGCACATGCTGTAGCTTTCTACTATTCTGTGATCTAATGAAGAATGAATATGAGAGTCAAGAAGCCAGTTTTCAGTCCCAGAATATAATGTTATTTATTTGTGGAAACAACATGCTGTGTCTATAAAGTTTAATATCCTTTTGTGAACTGAAGATACTTTCACCTTCGTTTCTGTTGTATAGGAGTTATTTTTGGTTTTTGGATAAGCAAGAAGAGCTCACTCAGCACTATATGATGCATCATGATTAAAAAGTATGTTCTAAAAGCATTCCCATTTGTGGAAGTACAATATGTTCTAAGTCAGCGGTTCTCAAACTGTGGGTCGGGACCCCAAAGTGGTCGTGACTCTATTTTAATGGGGTCACCGGGGCTGGAGTTAGACTTGCTGGGGCCCAGGGCTGAAGCCTGACCCCACTGCCCTGGGCTGAAGCCCGAGGCCAAGGGCTTCAGCCCGTGGTGACAGGCTCAGGTTACAGGTCCCTCTGCCTGGGGCTGAAGTCCTTGGGCTTTGATTTGGCCCCTGCCTGGGGCATTGGGGCTTTGGCGGGCTCAGGCTTCGGTCCCCCCTCCTGGGGTCCTGTAGTAATTTTTGTTATCAGAAGGGGGTCGCGGTGCAGTGAAGTTTGAGAACCCCGTTCTAAGTTCTCAGTAGAATACTAGTGATGGGGAGTTCTCATGTGTGTTCTAGTTATTCCTGAGTCCTTTTAGAGTTCAATCTTCCTTTCCTTTTACTTCTAAATAGATTGTATTAATTTTTTTTAAATGTCCGTTATGGAATTTGGTGAAGATTCAGGATGAAGGGCTGGCCCCATTAAAAACAATGATAAAACTCCTGTTGGCTTCAATGGGCCAGGATTTTGATATTTTATATCTGATATAAAGTCACAGAGTGGACATCAATAGAAAAATGTTTTAAACAATATAATGAATATATATTTATATTCATTATAATTGTGTCTTATACAGCACCATGCACATAAAATAATAATACATGATGATGATAATGGAACATCATGATCTGTCTCTCTCTCTCTCTCCAGTGTGCATGGTGCTGCAGAAGACAGAAAGAGAAAGACAGTCCTTTTCTCAGTAGCTTAAAATCCAAATGGCAAACACATAGGAAAAGAGTACACTCTGGGAAAACCATAGGAAGAATAGCTTAGAGTTTTGTTTTATATATTTATATAATTATTCTATTATTATGAACAATCAGCTCACTGCTTGTGGGATTCTGAGTGAGACTTTAGGAGGGGTTTGAATGAACAGAGCAGTTGTGATAAACAGACTGGAGTAGGAAGGCACGCCTTGCATACTAGAAGCCAATACTTCTCAGGTTGCTGGAGGCGCTTATCATTCACAACACAATACGAACTGAGCAGGTATCCATTATAGCCACACACATTATCATGTGTTTTTGCTTCCTTGCAGTACAGAATTCATGGCAACTCTCCAATATCCTCTTAGTCTGTTATTATACTGCTGTATTCCCCCATAACAAAGTGTGAGGTTCTTTTCCCTTTGAAATGATTTCCCATGCCATTCTTAGACCTTGGTCATGTTCCAAGTTTTTCTTAATCAATCTAGCATTGTAAGCTGTCAGATCTCATTTTCTTTCCTATGAGCTTATATGACTATACATTTAGTATTTGTAGCACAGAAATCTTCTTTCTGTTCCTTATTCTTGTTTATTAGCTCCTTTGTTCCCTTCGAGATTTTCTTCCCTTCCTTTCTGGCCTCTTACTGAATTATCTCCGGCTTTTACTGATCTGTCCAGTGTAGCTGTGAGAATGTTTACATGTAGAGGAAAACCAGCAAAATGTGTCTCTCTTGATGTTATTTTGTTTACCCCTGAGGTTCTATTGTAGCCTCTTAGAACAAAGCACACAACAAAAGCAGTGTTCCAGCAATTTTACTTGTGTACTGCTGCACAGAGGCCAGCACAGACAGAAACCCACAGTAAAATAAAACATTTACCACAGTTCCTCCAGGGAAGGAGACTAACACTATGGGGCTAGCTCATACTCCCACATAGGGCCATGGAGAAGCCACAAGTTTGGAATTGCCATGTTCTCCTAGTTTTCTTCTATTTGGAAACAGTATTTGCTCCCTGTGCAAAAATAGCCAAGGGTTCCACCATCTGGGGGCATCTGCAGCAGCACAGGGGCTTCCGCTCAGGAGTTGAATCTTTGCCCTGGGTCCTGGCTTCCAAGGCCAAAGAGAAAGGCCCACACTTGGGAGGTGTAGAGTAACTAATGACTGGAAGAAGAGTGCATGAAAATAGGCTCCCAGCCTCCTGTGCGCCACCAAAATCTAGAGATTGTCCCTTACTTGGAGCACCACATAGCACAGCAGCTACACCACAGAGTATCTACCGTGTGTAACCCCCAGGTGGGAAAATAAATAGTGTCAGGCAAATATTTATTAAAAATAAAAGGTCAGAAAAGGGAGAAAAGGTTTGTTTCTCTCCCATATCCCTCTTTCCAGAGTGCAGTGAGCATTACTTCTGCATGCATGCCTTGGTGTTGTTTTACAGAGGGATGGCAGTGCCCAGTTAATCAACTTTGTGTTGGTAGACTTTACTGCCCAGTTGACATTGTAAGGCTAGAGTGGAACATTAGTCAGACGGGTTAATTTCATAGAAAGGATCCAACAGCCAAAGAGAGCTTGGTACAGCATGTTCTGTCTGTGGTTCCTTGAAGTGTCCTTTTTGGCTGACTGACATTAGCAAAACCAAGTATTTTAATTATTTTGTTTGTTTTCTCCCCCTCCTTTAGTACGTGTAAATGTTTGCAGGCTGACAGTCTCAGCTCCAAAACTTGAGTTTTCCAAAGGAAAAAAGAAGATAATTTGTTTACACAATATAATATTGCTGTACTTTTCTGGACCACGCTTTAGTTACAAAAGTTTTCAGTTATCACAAGAGAGAAATTATTGCACCATCAGCACATATTGAATAATACATTCATCCCAGACCATATGATTTTTTTTAAAAGGCTGCATTCCTTTTGATACTGAGCCAATGTATACTTGCAAGGAATTATAGACAGGAAATGAGTGCAAAGCAAGACAACTAGTCAATAAACACCACCATGCTAAGGTTTCATTCTCTCCCTCCGTGCTTGAACTACTACACAACTGCATCCCGAGTTATATACTGTACCAAAGAGAACACCGATCACGAAACAAGCCATATTCTAAGAAACACTAACGTTTTAGGAGAAGAAGATGGAGAATCATGAAGAGATCTATGCCATATGTAAAAGGTGTTTTGCATTAGGCTGTATTCTCCTGACCTATTCCAAAAATAATAGTCATGAGTTTTGTTCACGAGAAATGTGACTGCTGGAAAAGGCTTGGATTAAATGATACACCTTGATTTTCATCTTTGCACCTAGAGTTTGAATGAGCTCATCTTTCATTCTTATGGAGTGGCGTTTGTTTATGACACAGAGGCAATCATGCTGTTTGTTGGAAAATTTAAAGGTATCTTTGAAAACTCTTCCAGAACAATTCACGTACTTCCAAATTCAAACTCTACTAAAGCACAGCTGGAAAATTAGGGCATGATGGTCTCCTGTGCTGAGATCTGCTCAGTCCATGAGAGTTGGGAGGGGCTTCCATCAGAGATCTGGATGCATCTCCCTGGTATTCTGGCCTGATCGGCACTGGCATGGTCCCAATGATATTTAGAGCACCCTAGCAGCTGTTCCAAACTCCATCAGTTGGTAACAATCTTTAAAGAATGGTGCACCGTTTGGAGATCTCTGGAGCAAGATACAAACCCTACCACAGTCACACACACACACACACACGTCCTTTACATCCCTCTATGCCAGGGCCAGGGGAGCACAAAGGAATGGAAATGCAGGAGAATATGTTCAATATATTCATAAATGATCTGGAAAGGGGGGTGAACAGAGAGGTGGCAAAATTTGCAGATGATACAAAATTACTCAAGATACTTAAGTCCAAAACTGAGTGAGGAGAGTTACAAAGAGATCTCAGTAAACTGGGTGACTGGGCAACAAAATATCAGATGAAATTCAATGTTGATAAGTGCAAAGTAATGTACATTGGAAAACATAGTTTCATTTATACATATAAAATGATGGGGTCTAAATTAGCTGTTACCATTCAAGAAAGAGATGTTGGAATGTGGAGTGGCAATCAAAGAAGCTAACAGAATTTTAGGAGACATTAGGAAAGGGATAGATAATAAGACAGTAAATATCATAATTCCACTATGTGAATCCATGGTATGCCCACACCTTGACTACAGCATGCAGTTCTGGCCGCTCCATCTCAAAAAAGATATATTAGAATTGGAAAAGGTACAGAGAAGGGCAACAGAAATGATTAGGAGTACGGAACCGCTTCCATATGAGGAGAGATTAAAAAGACTGGGACTGCTCATTTTAGAAAAGAGATGACTAAGGGGAGGATAAGATAAAGGTCTATAAAATCAGGAATGATGTGGAGAAAATGAATGGGGAAGTGTTATTTATCCCTTCACATAACACAAGAACTGGGAGTCACACAAAGAAATTAATTGGAAGCAGGTTTAAAACAAACATAAGGAAGTACTTCACACAATGCACAGTTAACCTGTGGAACTCATTGCCAGTAGATATTGTGAAGGCCAAAAGTATAATTGGTTTCAAGAAAGAATTAGATACGTTCATGGAGGATAGGTCTATCAATGGCTATTAGAGAAGATGGACAGGGACAGAACCCCATATTCTGGGTATCCCTAAATGTCTGACTGCTGGGGATGGACAACAGAGGATGGATCAATCAATAACTTCCCTGTTCTGTTCATTCCCTCTGAAGCATCTGGTACTGACCACTATTGGAAGACGGGATACTGGGGTAGGTGGACCATTGGTCTGATCCAGTACAGCCATTTTTATGTTCTTATATTCTTAGAGCAACTTGCCCTTGAATTATTTTTACACTGCTTCTTCACTTTGGGTTATACACAGTATTTGTTTTGTTTAAAAAACCCTCTTAATTTTCCCTCATATGGGAATTTGCCCTTAATTTCCTATCTAGTTTCTCTTATTCTTCCTAGTTTCATCAAGAATCTTAATCTCCTTGTTGTCATCATTGTTTCTAAACATCAGCAACAGCGGGGAGGCAGCAGCAGGGGGCTTTGGTGGGGCCAGATCCTGCACTTTTAACTCAGTGAGCTCAGATTGATTTCAGTGGGAGATTGGGATCTGCAAGAAATTCCAGATCAGACGCAAAGTCTTCATCAGCTAGCATCATAACGTTGATGGAACAAGCAAGCCCTCCTCAAGAGTTCAGTTGGGAACAAACAGCCTCAACCCCTCCGAGAAATTCTACCATCGATGTTGGTGGGAAGATGCACCTTTGGCCCCAGAAGACTGCACCTGGCTATTAGGTGGGGAAGTTGGGCAGGAGGGAAGCAACCTTCCTGAGGAGAAATCAGCTCCTGAATGCCATCATTGGATGTCATTACTCCCTACTGGCAGCCAGACCTTTGGGCCTAGGGGAGTCTCATCAATCTTCTGCATCCCCTCAGCTCCACAAAGCGTAGTGCCCTTTTACTCATTTCCATGAGGACTGGTTCTCAGTTTCTCATCACAGAAGATCCTGTCTTTTGAAGTTCTTGCAACAAAAGGGGCAGAAGGAATCTGATAACTCCACTCTGCACGTATTATACCTCCATCTAGGCTGGGTCGCTCAGTAGGTTGAATAAAATTAACTACAAAAATGAAGGATTTGGTAGTTCTTTGACAATGGTAACTTGTAAAATCCTGCCATTTCTTGCGCAAATCTACTGTTCAAGCTACTGTAGCCTTTGCTCAGAAACAAACTTGCTCTTTGTGAATAGCTGAGGATGTGCCTCACTGTCTGGAAATCTTTTTTATTTAAAGCCCTAGATGATCTCTTCAAGTGAATCCATTCATTTCTCAATAGTTGCTGCCCCCCCGACCCCTGTCTGCTTCATTAACTGAAACTGACAGTCTCATTTTTGTGTGCAGTGTAGTTGTAGCCATGTTGGTCCCAGGATATTAGAGAGACATTTTTGTTCACTAGTGAGGTCATAACTCCTTGCAGGCTCTCATATTGAGCAACAAGTTCTGGGAACATTTCTTTTATTGTGGAGCTTGTCTCAGACTCTGTTACCAGAGTCTCAGCTGAGCCTGCCGGCTAAAGAAAGAAAAGGATGGTGAAGACCAAGTATGTGGTGTAGGCTGCAGTGTGAAACAGTTATTTTGTGGACTAAGTGTGAGGCTTTCTTGGGGTGTCCAGAATTGTAAGTCACCTTGTTACTTCTCTGCTTCAGTGAGAGAGAGAGATTTGCTATTGCTAAACTGTATGTCAGCACCCTGACACTTCAGTCTCTTAGCCATCCCAGCACTCCTCAGGACTCTTCTAGTCCTTTCCTTGCCTTGCAGGTAACTCTTGGTGCCCCAGTTCCTGAACCCCTGGAAGAGCATTCTGCTGCAGCATCCAGCCCCTGACACTGGACACTTACAGAAATTCCCGAGTTCGCTGTCTTCAAAGGTCCGGGTCTGGCGGTAAGCAATCGAGCTTCTGGGTTCGATTTATCGGGTCTTGTCTAGACACGATAAATCGATCCCGGATCGATCCCGGAAGTGCTCGCTGTCAACGCCGGTACTCCTGCTCCGCGAGAGGAGTACGCGGAGTCGATGGGGGAGCCTGCCTGCCGCGTCTGGACCCGCGGTAAGTTCGAACTAAGGTACTTCGTTGCGTATCTTAGTTCGAAGTGGGGGATTAGTGTGGACCAGGCCAAAGAGACAGAACACACACCGACTTGATGGGTCAGCTGATGATGTACACCTCACTTTAATATAACAGCACTCAAATGAATTTATAATAAAACAAGAATAAATTATTCATAAAGAGCAGAGATTTAAGTGATACCCTGGAGAGATAATAGAAAATAGAAAATGTTTACAAATAAACACGCTTCTAAGAGACCAAATATAACTTCATCAGGCTCCAAGCTTTGTCTAAGCAGTTGTCTCACCTACAGCTACTTCTCAGCATCATCAGCCCATGTGATTGGGGATCCACTGTTTATAGATGCAAAGAGTGCTGACCTCTTTTTTCTTCAGTGTCCTCTCAATGTCAAAATGTCTCTTTGCTTGTCCTTATATTCCCAAAGTTTATTGTCTTTGTCAACAGAGTCAGGATGAAGCCCTGTGGTTTGAACTCGAGTGTCTTCCCATGCTGATTTCACATCCTCACGTTAATTTGTTTCTCCTGTTTACCTCCAGTCAGGGCCGGCTCCAGGCACCAGGCAACCAAGCACATGCTTGGGGCGGCACCTGGTAAGGGGCAGCGGGGGGAGCGCGGCGCAGCATTCCGCGGGGAGAGGGGGGGTGCTCCGGCGGCGCAGTGCTCGGCGGGGGGGCGACGCGGGCACGGCGCTGGGGGGGTGTTCCGGCGGCGCTCGGCGGGGGGGGCGGGCTCCGGTGGCACTTGGGGGGGTGGTTCCGGCGGTGCTTGGCGGGGGGGGGGCTCCGGTGGCGGGGCGGTGTGGGGCTCGGCGGGGGAGGGTTCGGGGGGGCGGCGCTTTTTTTTGCTGCTTGGGGCAGCAAAAAAGTTACAGCTGGCCCTGCCTCCAATGCAAATGAACTGCCCATTGTCTCTGGCATCATCATGCTCAATTTATATTAGAGACAGGGAAATAGTTATCCTCTGTCTTGTCTGGAAGAAAACTGTTTTCTCCCTTTGGTTACAGACTATAAAGCTTAATATCAGTAAGTATCAATAATTCCTCATGTAGTGTTAATACATACATTTCACAAGAATATTAGTGACCAGTGTGTCACCAGCTTTCATATTCTTTACAGATGAACATTATGACAGCAATGTATTAGGTGTAGTGAGTTTGTCAGGCCTGACAAGGGTTGCTGAGAAAGAGTAGTGAACCACCAGTGGGCCTCTGTGTCACACCAAGGAACAAATTTTGTTCCCATTGAAGTCAAGGACAGTTTTGCCATGGATTTCAAGGAGATCAAGATTGGTAACTTATTCTTTGTTGTGTCATATCAGTTACTTCATATCCTTTGTTCCTAGACTGTAAGATTTTGTGTACAACACTCTTCCTTTGGACAAGTAGCCTTGATTAGTAATCAGTCAGTGTGTTGATGACCCAAGCTCTCTTGCATTAGGCATTCATTACCTTGGTTGGCTAGTCCTGTTCCCTCATTTTCTTGCTTTTAATGAGTTGCAGGTAACAACTGCTCCTGAACTAAGCCTGAATTTATTGCATGATTGGTCTCTCTCTGAACTCTGATGTCTGAGACTGCATTATACACTGCATTGACGTATTTGCAGATATGCTGAAGACACTATAGATGTATTTTGTTACATGATAACTGTCATGAGATACCATGACAGTATACCTGACCTCCTTAAATATCTATAAAACTGTTAGTTAAAAAAAATCCAAATATGTCAGAGATGCACAATGGAAAGGATTAAAAACGGATACCAAACCGCACATCTCTTTACCTACATATGTAGTGGAAATGTGGTATTGACACCTGTTTCTAGTCTGAAAGATGCCTGGGTTCATAGAAGATTTTGAATCCCTAATTACTATGACATGTACCATGTAGCATGATATAAGCGTCAAGTCCTTCTAGAGAACTGAAAATATTAATTTCCGGTTCCCAAATATTTTGTGAAAAAAATCCACACACCACAATATTGAATGAGAAATTAATTAAATAGAAAGCCAATTTTGCAAGTAAAATCTTAGTTTTGTCTACAAGTTCTCCCACTCCGCCCAAGACATGACTCGAGAAAGAGCCTGCAGACTTGGACTCATTGATATGAATAGTAGTGTTTTAATTATATCTTTCAATTGACCCTGATCTTTCCCTAATGGTTCTTTTTTAACTCTGCTCATGAGAAAACAGGCCAAACTGCTGACTATATATTCCATCCTCCACACAGAAAATCTCTGATACTTGGATATATAGGACCAGTCCAGCTTCAATAGCATTTTTGTGTATATTCAATACAGGCTGACCAGTTGGCCACTTTTATGTATTCCCATTCTAAATGGTGTATAACTCCCATAGGCCTTTGCTGAGGCTGTTAGTATAAACTCTTTTGTCTGTATTCCACAGTGCCCTGGAATTCAGTGTGTTTGTTCCCTCCCTTATCTGCGTTCTTCTTTTTTTGGTAAATAAGTGTTAGCTTGTGATGAGAAGGAAGGAGGCAAATAAAGTAACACTGTACTACAACTATGCAAACTATTACATGGAATGGACTTGCCACAGGAGAGCTGGAGCTCAATGCATAAGCTGACTTCTCTTTAAAGATGAACCTTCCAAGAAAAGCAAAAATCAAGCAAGCAAGCAAGCAAGCAAGCAAGCAATCCATTATTTGTGTCCTCAATGACAGCAGACTCAAAGATTTTATGGAGGAGAAAAAGCTTTTTATTTCTTGTTTTTACCATTATATAGACTCAGCTCCTGGTGTCCCTTGTTGATAGACTTGGACAATCTTTGGAGGACCTGGAACTTGATATCACAGCTGGACTGAAAGGCTGAGCTGTAGTTCTCCAAGGCCTAAAATGAATAGGGAGGGAATGTGGAGCCTTTGGCTGAGACAGCTGTATCTGTGATGTAATATTCCACATCCTCCAAAGAGTACTAAAGTCAGCCCGAATAAAGAAGTCAATACTAGATATTTATAAGGTAAAAAACAAACAAAACAAGTAAACAAAGAACAAAAATCAATGACATTGTCTTTATACATCATGCGTGCATCGTAAAGAAAACTCGCACAAAAGGTTTTTTTTTTTGCTTTGCAGTCCAAGTTTCAACCAATTTCTGTCCCGTGGTAATGGGGGAGTCCAAGCTATTTCATAGTGGGGGCAATGCTATTCCACCAGGCATACATGAATGATTGTATTCAACAGACCAAGCATGTGTATAAAGAGTTGTTTTTTGTCCCTGAGGAAAGACTTGGTTGTTATTGCTTGGAAGGAGGCAATCTACTTTCCTGGAACCACATCCCATTGTAAGCAGGCCTCTCTGGAATGGGCCAAACTAAGATTTTCTACTTAGCTTGAACTTTGGCTGAATAGGTTTGCAGAGGATGGAAATATGCTTGGTGCCCTTCTATAGGCCTACACATGTATAAAAGGTGCATATAATTAGGCTTTATAGAGACTTTAGTAATTACTCAATCTAGAAATAATCTAGTGGGTACTCCTAGCCTTGCTATTCAGAGAGAGCTCGGACACTCCAGAAATTTTTTAATCTGATGGGCAACAGAAAGAATAGTACAGTAATAGGAGTTAGAGATGGAGAAGGCCTGCTAGGACATCTATTCTCTCTCTTTGCCAGTGTAAGAGTGTTCCCTGTTTTCTATTGTTTTATCCATTCTAGTTTTAAATGTCCAAAGGGATGAGGTTTCTACTCCTTTCTGTGTGAGACTATTCCACAGCCCAATAGATCTCAATGATAGAAAGTATCCCGAGATATTTAGGGCCAGACTCTGATACTCTTATTCACACACTGAGTAGTACAGTACTTGATGAGGAGTCTCATTCACTCTAGTGGGACATTTCATGGAGCAAATACTACCCAGAATGAGTCAGAGTATCAGAATTTTGCTCTTGATAATTTAGGGAGAGATGAAAACCTTACTGAAGTTGATTCATTTAATTCTTCATCTTACATGTGTTTTGGTTTTGGTCTCCATTTTAGACACTGTTTTAAATGTAATAAAGAAATAGTCTTTTATCATGCTAATTACAAAAGTCAGCATTTTAGACAGAGTCAGTGAGTGAAGTAATGAGAGTGAGACCACATTCTCTACTGATCCTTAACAGTTAAAAATAAAGACAATCAGGGTTCAAAGGTGTTTCTCCTGAGGCAGGATTTAACCTTAGCACAACCCCTGTTTCTAGCTGGCACTAAACCAACTAATTGGTGTCCTCTTTTTGGAAACACCAATTGTTGTCCTGATAGCTTAGTAAACTTCTAAAGCATTATGGACTGGAAGAGATTATAATTAAAAGCATATAATCCTTTAAACCAGGAAAGAGAAAACTTAAAACAGCCAAACATCATATTTCATTTAATAATTCACATCTTGAAATATATTTTAATTGAAAATGGGAAATATTAATTGCCATTCTACTTGAAACTCAGCCAGAATGAAATGGCATTACTATAGTATCTCTCTTAAGAACTTACTGATGGACTACAGACTATATCAATGAACTTTTCACTGATTTTTGTAACATGGGAGTTGTATTTTGTATAGTAAATATAAACCAGCTTCTCCTAATGTAGGATAGATTTATTTTACTAGTTAGTAAATAACCCTACTCAGTTTCGTGTGTATTATGATAACCTGGCAATCTTTGAAAGGAAAAGAAATTTACCTGCTTGTGTCGTAAATAGAATAAAGTACCAAATGAACTTGTGTACAGCTGGTTGCAGTTGAATTTGTTTCCAGAAAGCCTGTTGCTGTAGAGCAGGGGTCTCAAACATGCAGTCCGTGGGCTGCATGCGGCCCGCAGGGCTATTTCCTGCGGCCCCCAAGCAGCCCGCGCCCGCCCCCCCCCGGCCTACCTCCAGGCCAGGGGTGGGCAAACTACAGCCGCAGGATTGCCCCCTCGAGCCCCGCACTGCTCCCTGAAGCGGCTGGCATCACATCCCTGTGGCGGGGGTGAGGGGGTAGAAAAGCAGAGGGCTCCGTCCGTGTGTTGCCCTGGCTTCCAGGCACCTCCCCCCCCCCCTCGCAGCTCCCATTGGCCGGGAATGGGGAACCGCGGCCAATGGGAGCTTCGGGGGAGGTACCTGGAGGCGCGGCAAGCAGCATGCGGAGCCCTGCGTCCCCCTCCCCCAGGGGCCGCAGAGCCATGGTTCCAGCTACTTCCCGGAGCGGGGCTGGCAGCCTGCCCTGGCCCTGGTGTGCGCCGCTGCCACCCCGGAGCCCGAAGCCCGAAGCCCTCCTGCATCCTGCCCCCCAACCTCCTGCCCCGAGTTCCCTGCTGCATCCCACACCCCTTCTGCACCCCAACTCCCTGCCCTGAGCACCCGCTGCACCCCAACCCCCTGCCCTGAGCCCCCTGCTGCATCCCACACCCCTTCTGTACCGAGACCCCTGCTTGCACCCCAACCCTCTGCTGCACCTCAACTCCCTGGCCTGAGCCCCCACCACACCCCTCATGCACCTTCTGGGGGCAGGGAGGGGTGGAGTTGGGGTGGGGACTTCAGGGGAGGGGTTGGAATGGGGGCAGGGAAGGGGTGGGAAGAGGCGGGGCCTCATGGAAGGGGTGGAGTAGGGACAGGTCTGGGGGCAGTGAGGGGTGTGTGTCAGTGATGCGGCCCTTGGGCCTCATGTGGCCCTTGTGGTCATTTGAGTTTGAGACCCCTGCTATGGAGTATGGTTGATAAATAAGCCTGTAGCAACTGGAGGTGGCTTAAGGAGAATAATTAAAATTTCCCAGAAGGGGAGAACACCTTTGAAAATTATCATTACTTCTAACAGTTATTTGAAAATATGCCCCCACTGTGGAAGTGTAAGCTCTTAAAATCTTTCTCAGGGGAAAATAGACAGGATGGGTGTTTGGTACTCAGTTTGGTGAGGTAGGGGTCAGTTCTTCAGTTCATGCAAATTGTCTTAGCTTCATTGAAGGCAATGGAACTTGTATCACTGGCAGATCAGATGCCAGCTCATGCCAAGGCCCCTAGACCTCAACTGAACACTGACAAATACATAGCTAGAAACCAGTCTGACTCGCCAGTGTGTTAGTATTGTTAAAATAGGTATTAGGCTAATAAAAATGTGTTTAGTGTTTAGACTTTATGAAATGACTGTAAGATGCTGCAGGTGTAATCTCACTTAACATTTGTATTCCATGTTATAAGGTTATATTGTGTGTTTGCGTTGTAAGCCTCTGTAACTCAAACAGGAAAAAAGCATTAACTAATGTAAAATGCTGTCTTCCTACAGGAGGTGTTAGGTCCTGCCCACAAGAAGCCAAATGAGTTATTGTGACACATCAGAGAATGAAGACTTTGTTAATTGCATTCCTTCCCACTTCCCATGAAGAGGAGATGTGTAGGTAAACTCATCCCAACAGCTTGAACTCTGAATGGGAAGAAAAATCCTCAACAAGAAGAAACTATATGCTGCTTGGACTCTGAGGAGCAAGGATTATTAAACATAAGCAAAAGATCCCCCGTGTTTGGCCTGCATAGACATAAAGAACATATAGACAAGTTTCAGAGTAACATCCGTGTTAGTCTGTATCCGCAAAAAGAAGAACAGGAGTACTTGTGGCACCTTAGAGACTAACAAATTTATTAGAGCATAAGCTTTCGTGGACTACAGCGCACTTCTTCGGATTGCATCCGAAGAAGTGGGCTGTAGTCCACGAAAGCTTATGCTCTAATAAATTTGTTAGTCTCTAAGGTGCCACAAGTACTCCTGTTCTTCTTTTTAAAGAACATATAGTGCTTGCTTATTATAAAAGCATGTATTTCACCAGTCTTATTATCATCTGTTTGTCCTTTAAAATATTATCTCTTATTCCGTAGCCCCGTAAAAGCGTCTTCATCTCCATTAGTCTGAAGCTGTCCTGCAATAACTTCACTTTGACATGTTTCATTTCCAAATGCTGCTTCACCAGCTGCTCCACAGCTGTACTCCAAGGCACCACAGCACCATGCATTATCTGCAGTACTGCATCAAATACCAGATCTGTATCAGATATGCAGCCAATGACAGCTATTGCCTTTGCCTCCCATGCAGTTTCAAACACTGATGTAGATCGTATACGACAGCGTTCTAGCAAGTCCTTTATATACTGCAAGAGAAGTTCATCCTGTTGTAGATTATGTTCATGTATATATGGCTTTATAAACTTCTCCAAAATGGATGGAATGAGCTCTGGTGCCAAAACTTTATCAAACATGCGGAATACTATTGTACTTGCATTCTCCTTTTCAAAATCCCAGAGCGCTAGTTTGCAACTGTATTTTTTGCGGATCTCCACCAACTCTTGTAAATAATTTACAAGCTACTTTAACCAGTGGACCTCTTCGCAATCATCACACTTCAAGGGAATCCAACGCCAGGAAGATGCCAGTCCCAGTACACCTGGATTTTTACTTGTAAAAAACACCTCTGAAGTCCATTTTCTGGCCAATTTGCCTTATCGGTTAATTCAAGATTTCGAGCTCCTTGTTCCAGCTATTTTGCTAATATTTTCTGTCCTTTTGGCACAACCCTCCTTACAAAGGGAATCACAACATTTTTAAACCACACAGACAGTTCTTTTACAGGAATGGTGGCACAGATTGTGTTAAGCAGGTCCTCCAGCATTTTCACATCAAAGCTGCTTTCAAAATCTGCCTGATGCCTAAGCCAGAGGTATTGCGCACAAGGGAGATTGCCTTCTTGTAGTTGAAAAAGGATGTTCTTGAAAATATCTTCATTATTCAAGGATTCAGTCCAAGCAATTCCACTGAATTTCTCTGGTCCAAAGACTCCATAGGAAGTAGTTAGCCTTGCTTGAGCTCTCAGTACTTCTGTTATGGAAACTTGAACCCCATCAGATAAGGAAGCAATCATTTGTTCATCTCTCTTCAAGATTCTGATTTTAGCGTAGTTTAACATTTACTGAGTTGTTTCATACGTTGGCCATGGAGCATTTATACAGTAATCCATGACAAAATGGTTATCCTGTGTTTTATGCAGATTTTCTTTAGCTTCATCCACAAGGTCTAACCAAACTGTTTGACCATAACTCCCAATGGAAGATGAAGCCAATTTCTCTAAAATAGCACTTGCTTTTACTTTGTAAACAAGCTCAACATTCATCCAAACTGAATCGCAAAATTCTCAGCTTCAGTAAACTTGTGTTTGTGAAGTAAGCGTCTTAATCTATTTTCTGGCAAGGCTTCTGTTAAACTTCTCAATACTAAAACAGACACCGGGCCTTCAGGGGACTTTTGGTGATTTTCATTAATTCCTTCCAAAAAATATATTGTATCTGTGCTGATTCCACTTTGAACGAGTGAAGAAACAACAGATACTTCTAAAGAATAGAGCAGGTGCATTGCAGGCAGTGAAAAAAACATGAGGTTTCTCATCTGTTTATTAACAGGTACTGTCAAGTTTATTAGTTTAAGGCTAGCAACCCCTTGTCTTATGACTGAAGAAGAATCTGATTCTGTAGTTAGAAGAAATTCTTCAATATGAACTAAAGGCCAATCCCAAATCAAGGTAAGAGAATAAACATCCCACATGCTCAAAATGTTTTCCTTATCCAAGACAAACAACAAGTTGTCTATGACCTGAAATTGCACTGCATCTTTAATCAAACTTGAATCAGCAAAACTTTGAACAGACACCAGATTTTTACTAGGATCCACCTCCCATTTGGAGAGCACACAGTCACCTTGACCCCCAATTATCAGCAGGATGTTGTTCATCGAGTCGCCAATCACAAAATTCAGACAACCAAGGGTGTGATAATCCTTTGTAGAAATATAAGCAGTCTTGATCATTCCTTGTAACTTCTTTGCTGTAATCATGTCCATCTTGTCAATTGCTTCCTGAATTTTTGCAAGAGTGAGGCACATTATTCAAAAGAATTCATTGCTTGTGAGAATGAATATATGATAGATTCCTCCATCTGCATTATCTTTTTCTATAATAAGGTTTAGATAAGTCTTTTCATTTGCAGATTTCTGAACAAAAACATTAGTTAGCAAAGTTTGCTTTGATGGTACATGAATAAGATGTAGGTTACCACTTCTCTCACCGACTACAAGAAACTGCCCTTTTTGACGCAACCCAACCACATCCACTTCAGTATCAAACTGGATGTGCATCTGAAAAGACTGGCAAATGCTATCAAGAAGTGCCACTGATCTGTCAGCCACAATAATACAGCCATCACTTGAGTTGCATGCATATAGTTTTGGATTACTGTCACGGAGTATTGGGGGACTCAGGGCCCTGCACCCCCGGCTTCCTGCGATTCACCATGACTCTCAGCCAGCCAGTAAAGCAGAAGGTTTATTTGGATGACAGGAATACAGTCCAAGACAGGTCTTGCAGGCACAGACAACAGGGACCCCCTCAGTTAGGTCCATCTTGGGGTCCCCGGGCATTCCAGCCCAGCCCCCCTTGGGAGGTCAGAGCCATCTCTGCCCCCCAGCCCTCTCTCCCTGCCTGCTTCCAGCACTCTCTTTTCAGCGACCCCTCCCACAGCCTTTGTTCAGTTTCCCGGGCTAAGGAGTCGCCTCCCCTTCAACCCCTTCCTGGGTTCTCATGTTACACACTCAGGTATGCGCCCTCGGGCGCCCTCGGGCAGATCCCATCCTGCAATGCAGACTATCCCAGAACACTCCCCTGTCAGCATTCACAGACCACCGTGAGAACAGGCCCAGTTCGTCACATCTCTCCCCCCTTCGAGACCGAACTGAGCAGGGTCACTTTAGCCAGTGACCCGGGGAAGTTCGAACCTACCCCCGTTCCCATGGATGCCCCCGCATCCCTCCCATTCCTTGGTGAGAATTACACCAGGCCCCTCCAGTTTCACGCCCCCCCTTAGGTCGGGGGTGCTTGATGGCACTTGCAGTTCGCATGTGGGAAGGTTTATGCGGCCTGCGCCCTTTTCCCACCCCCATACCTCTGGGGTTCCAACTGGGCTGTGGTCTTCTCCCAGCGCTCCAGTCTGGAGGTCTGTGCTTTGGGCTCTCTTGGTTCAGAGCCGCCCTTTTAACCTTGGCCACCCTCTGGAAAGGATCCTTTATGCTGGGCAAGGGTCCTAAAGCTGTTTTCCCCTTGTCCCAGGCCTTCCTCCCCCTCTGACAGGGGTCACAGGATCCGCAGTACTGTCGGACAGTAACAAAGACCCCAGGCCAGTAAAAGCTCCGTAGCAGCCTCTGCTGCGTACGCCAGGTTCCCTGGTGCCCTGCGAGGGGAATGTCATGGGCCCGGCACAGCAGCTGGCGGCGATACTTCTGGGGTACCACCAGCTGCCTCCTGATCCCCCCTGACTTCATTTCCCCTGGGGGAGCCCATTCTCGGTACAGGAACCCCTTCTCCCACAGGAACCTTTTCCGGCCACCTCGTCCCATGGTCTGTACCGCATTGAGGTCGGCTAGGTCCCTTATTTTCCGCAAGGAGGGGTCTCTCTGTAACTCGGCCTGGAACTCAGCAGCTGGGACAGGGATGGCCACCTGCTCTTCCTCGCCCGCTGGGCCTGAAGCTGCAGCCTCCCTGAGCCGTGTCCCTGGGCGTTCCCTCCCCACCAGGTTAGGGTCCTGCGCCTCAGGCAAGGCACCCCCCCCAAGGCCAGGGCGCAGTGCCCCTCGCCGGCTCTGACTGCGGGTCACAACCAGTGCCTTTTGGGGGTTGCTTGGCCAGTTCTCCAGGTCCCCCCCCATCAATACCTCAGTGGGCAAATACGGGTGTACCCCCACATCCTTGGGGCCCTCCTTGGCCCCCCACTTCAGGTGTACCCTTGCCACGGGTACTTTGACTGGTGTTCCGCCCACCCCCGTCAGGGTCAGGTAGGTGTTGGGCACCACCTGATCTGGGGCCACCACCTCGGGCCGGGCCAGCGTCACCTCTGCGCCCGTATCCCAGTATCCATTGACCTTCCTCCCATCCACCTCCAGGGGAACAAGGTACTCTCTCCGGAGGGACAGCCCCGCGCCTACCATATAAACCAAAAACCCTGAGTCTGGAGCATCCAGCCCCCTAGAGGAGCTGGCCTGGAGCTCTCCTCCCTCCTTAGCAGGTGGTACTCTGCCAGCCCCTCTTCCCTGGGAATGCTGCCTTTCGCCGGGCTGGGTCTCTACCCAGTTAACCCTCTGTGGGTTCGGTCTGCTCAGTCTGTCCCTGAGCCTAGGGCACTGGGCCCGTATGTGGCCCTTTTGGCCACAGTGGTAGCAGCCCATGTCCCATGGGTCCCCTTGAGTAGGTCGGATGGTCCTGATGCCGGATGCTCCCCTCTGATGGGTTTTTTCTGTATTTTCCCATGGGGAGGTCCCATGGTGACTCTCTCTCTGCGTTGTGGTGGGACTGTTCCTTTGGGACTCCTCCCTTTTATCTCCTGACCGGCTCTTTACAAACTCATCAGCCAGCTGCCCGGCGTGTCGCGGGTTCTCTGGCTTTCTGTCCACCAACCACAGCCTCAGGTCGGATGGGCACCGGTCATACAGTTGCTCCAGTACCAGCAGTTTAATCAGGTCCTCCTTCGTCTGGGCCCCACCAGCCCACTTGCTGGCGTATCTCTCCATGCGGGCGGCTAGTTGCAGATATGAGATCTCAGGGGTTTTATCTTGACTCCGGAACCTTTCCCGGTACATCTCAGGAGTCAGCCCAAACTCTCGTAGCAGGGCCCTTTTGAATAGTTCGTAGTCCCCTTTCTCTGCCTCTCCCAGTTGGCGGTACAATGCCACGGATTTGGGGTCCAGTAAGGGGGTAAGGACCCGGAGTCTGTCCGCGGGGTCCACACGGTGCAGCTCGCAGGCCGTCTCAAAGGCCTCCAGGAAGTCATCCATGTCCTCCCCCTCCTTGTATGGGGCCATGATGCACTTATCAAAGCTCCGTGCAGTCCTGGGTCCCCCCTCACTCACCGCAGCCGGGGGTTCGCTGCCCTTCAATCTCGCCAGTTCCAGGTCATGCTGACGCTGTCTCTCATTCTCCTGTCTCTGTCTCTCTTCATGCTGACGCTGTCTCTCATTCTCCTCCCGTTCATGCTGATGCTGTCTCTCTTTCTCCTCCCGTTCATGCTGACGCTGTCTCTCTTCATGCTGTCTCTGTCTCTCTTTCTCCTCCCGTTCATGCTGTCTCTGTTGTTCACGATCCTCCAGCTCTCTCAGTTTTAGCTCTTTCTCCCATTCCAGCCAATTCCGCTCCCCGGATGCCGAACGCCGCCGGGAGGATCCTCTGCTGGCCGGTGGGCTTCGCCGGGGGGACCCCCTGCTGGCCGGGGGGTTCACGGCGCCTTCGGTATTTGCTGGGCTCCTCCCCACCCTTCTCCTAGGCATAGGAAGGAGGGGTCTCGGGAAGCCCTCAGCAGCCGGCTGACCACTCCCAGCTGGGACAGACACTGGTGCCTGCGCTGCATTTGCCAGGCTGCTTCCCTGAGACACAGGGATCAGTTCATTCGCGCGATCTTCCGCCTCCAGCTGGGCAATGAGCTGTTCTTTGGTGAGCCTCCCAATGCGCAGCCGCCTCTGCTTGCACAGCTCCACCAGGTCGCTCTTAAGCCGCTTGGCATACATCTTCCTGCTGGCCACTCACCGGCCTGTGTGCTCACAGCTCCCCACAGTTCCCAGGGGGCCCCCTAGTGTGCCAGCCCTTCTTGAGGTCACCACCTCTCTGCCAGGGTCGAGCTGCAGACTCCTCCGCCCCTGGGACCACTCGCTGCGATCCCCCCGGGGGACCCTGTTACTGCAAAAGTCCTTCTCGCTGGTCACACACTCCCAGGGGTAATAACCGTCTCTCTCTTACTCTTCAGCACGCCTGGTCCCCGTCAATCCCCCTTCGTTTTACTGCTCCCCAGTTACTTACTGCAGGAAGCGCCGTCCACGGGGTGCAGTAGATCCCACCGCTGCCACCAGTTGTCACGGAGTATTGGGGGACTCAGGGCCCTGCACCCCCGGCTTCCTGCGATTCACCATGACTCTCAGCCAGCCAGTAAAGCAGAAGGTTTATTTGGATGACAGGAATACAGTCCAAGACAGGTCTTGCAGGCACAGACAACAGGGACCCCCTCAGTTAGGTCCATCTTGGGGTCCCCGGGCATTCCAGCCCAGCCCCCCTTTGGAGGTCAGAGCCATCTCTGCCCCCCAGCCCTCTCTCCCTGCCTGCTTCCAGCACTCTCTTTTCAGCGACCCCTCCCACAGCCTTTGTTCAGTTTCCCGGGCTAAGGAGTCGCCTCCCCTTCAACCCCTTCCTGGGTTCTCATGTTACACACTCAGGTATGCGCCCTCGGGCGCCCTCGGGCAGATCCCATCCTGCAATGCAGACTATCCCAGAACACTCCCCTGTCAGCATTCACAGACCACCGTGAGAACAGGCCCAGTTCGTCACAATTACACAAGACCTTTTCAGAGGAAGTTATTTTAACTAGCGTATTCTCTTGGTACAGGGCAGTTCCACATTCATGTCTCGAACCTATGTTCAGTCGTCTACTTCCTGTGTCATCGTTTGTCAGAAGTTCAATATAATTCCACATGTTGAAGAAATTCTTTACCTCAGCTCCAGGAATTGGAAGCCGGCCATCACCCCCTCACTCCCAGGCTTGCCGCCATTATATTTATATTATAAAAGTTTTTTCCATCTTTTCGAACCTAAGACTGTAACTCATTTGTGTGTATAACCTTACCTATTTTCACCTTGTAAATAACTCATTTTCTACTGAATTTCTCTGTCTTAGTTAATAAGTCTTTAGTTAGCTTATTATAGGATTGTCTATAAGCATTGTATGTGGTATAATAACTAGAGTGCAATTGATCTGGCATAAGTGATCAGTCCTTTGGGTTTGGGAGTAACCTGAATAGTGTTGTGATTTTTGGTGTAAGGGACCATCTATCACAAAGGCAAGCTTGTCTGGGTGGCAAAATATACTGGAGTACCCAAGGGTATGGTCTGTGACTCCATGTTAAGGCTGTTGTAGTGCCTGAGGAGTTCACACTTGATGCTTGGTGAAATCTAAGTATAGAACTCATAAACAATTTTGGGTGTGTGCCATGCTTCTAAATAGTCTGCCCTGAGGTTGGTACTCATGTCCTTGAGCCACTCCAGGCAGCTTGAGAGAACTATAACAATTTACACTACTTGAGTATCTGCCTTGATGTGATTATGAGTAGAAATGCTGATACTACACATGTGAGAGAAAGACACACTGATGATGCTGATTTTCAGGCAGCCCTTGGGCCAGTCACACTGGCTGCTGCTGGGGCACTCTCAGGCCACCGTGCCCTCCCTCCCCAAGCAGCACAGGAGTTTGGGTGTGGGAGGGGGTAGGGGGTTGGGGCATGGGACGGGTAAGGGCTCTGGGTGGCACTTACTTCGAGGGGCTCCCTGGAACTGGTGACATCCCCCTCGCTCAGCTCCTAGGCAGAGGCGTGGTCAGGAAGCTCTGCACGCTGCCTCCACCTGCAAGCACCACCCCTGCAGCTGTCATTGGCTGTGGTTCCTGGCCAGTGGGACTGTGGAGCCAGTGCTCTTGGCGGAGGCAGTGCGCAGAGCTATCTGGTCACACCTCTCTGCCTAGGAGATGAGGGAGGGGGATGTTGCTGCTTCTGGGGAGGCGCGGAGCCAGGTAGGGAGCCTGCCAGCCCTGCCAACTGCCCCCCTAACTGCCCCCTCAGCACCAGCAGGGGTCCTGGGCTGCCCCCCCCAGCACCCACAGTGCCCCCTGTCTGCTCCCCAGCACCTGCAGCACCCCCTGGGCTGCCCCCCTGAGCACCCGCGGCACTCCCTGGGCCACCGCCATTCCCCCAAGATTTAGTCAGGGGTAAATAGTACGAGTCATGGCCAGGTCACGGGCCATGAATTTTTGTTTACTGGCTGTGACCTGTCCATGACTTTTACTAAAAATACCTGTGACTAAAACATAGCCTTAATAATACACACTCTGACTAAAATGCTATTTGCTGAAGATATGGAAATGAACTTTTTGACTGTTCTAAGAAGGAATAAGAATAGTATCATGACAAAGACATTAACTGAGCCGTTATTATAATCATTGTTATATTTTATAAAGCATAGATTTGTTTTCTACTGAATTTTACATTCCCTGCTTTCTTTTTTCTTCCTTTGCAGCTACAGAGACAGGCATGGTATAAATACACAAGAAAGCTCTGTGCTGTTTTCTGTGATTGACAACTCTGCTCCACTGACAAGTGGAATTTTCTACTACAGGAAGAAAGCTAATCTTTGTAGGAGACAGCGCTTTCTTGGGTGCTGGTTCCAGTCTGTGGAATAAACTCCCCCAGGAACTAAGGACCAACACAAACCTCACCACCCCGCTCCAACTGCAAGGCCACTTCTTCATTCTGCCTTCTCTAACATAAACATGTAGTAGCATTTAAAAAAAACAAAACAAAGCAAAACAAACCATATAAACCAAGAACCAAGCCCAGCCAAAACAAAACCTTGCACTGCACACACAGCTCTTACCTGGAGAGAATCTGCGGGAGAAAACAAACTATATGTGTCAGATGTTAGTAACATCTCAATGCACTACTGGAAGGTACTTGGATACTACAGAGATGTACAGTAATACAAGAATCTATATAGAATACAAAAGAAGAATAGAGTAAACTAGAAATAATAGAACACACTATATGGTGTTATACTGTCTATTTGTGTACCACTCCCAATAGACAACATAATCTTCTACTCCAGGGACAGCACTAAGATTTCTGGAATAGTATGGATGAACCATGTTTGAATGACTCTTTCTGAATAATTTTGCATGACTAAAGTTAGAAACTTTGTTCTGTCACAAAGGTCACTGATAAAATTCCACAACAATGGAAAATATTAGCTGTAAAATGTTCTTGTTTTGCACAAGGGAAAAAGCAAGGGACCAAAATAGCAATCCAAAGTAGCAATCTTTTTCAGGAAAAGCAGATTATAACTGGAGCTATAAACATTGTGAAGAACTAAAAATAGTTAGTTGACTTGGTTGGCAAAGTTCATCACATAAATAAATTCCAGATCTACAAAATGAATAAAAATAGCACTAAAACAAGCTATAGTTCCCAAATATCAGCCCAATCTTGCAAACCCTAACTCCTAGGAGTAGTCCTTCAAGTCAGTGGGTCTATATGTGAAACAGGATCAGGTCCAACAGCATCAGGAATGAAAGCTGTTGTCAGAAGTTGGGGGTGGCAACTTTTTTAGACACATTAATTTTTCCTTCTCTCCATGGTCTTTCTTTTCATCCATAATATTACCAACCTAGCTGTAGCTGCTGTTCTTTAAATCCAGGTACAGTATAGTCCAAATAATTGTGCTGATTGTGTGCATTATTGCAACAGGAAGATAGTATTAAATTGCAGTTCATTGTGAAGAGTAGCTTTACAGTTTCTGGTGGCTATGTAGTTAGGACCAGATAATGACAGGGAAACCTACACAAGGGCCTAGAACAATCACAGACTATATGCCCAGGGGAATGCAAAGACTGGTCCCTCCAGAGCACACATTACCCCAAAGGAAATGGGGGCATGACTGCGGATGAGATGAAGTTATAGTCTAAATGATAATGCAGCCTACAACTGCCAATGCTCATATTCTTGCCAGTTACCCTCAGGATGCTGCAACCCCAAACCAAGCCTAATTCAGGGCTATAATGTAAAGGCATTTTCCAACTCCAAGTTTTCAGTCATCTCCAATTTTCATCAAGTTTTGTTACCTATTATCCTGTTTGTTCTTACTCCTCACTATCTACCCTGTTTTATTCAATATCATAAATGCAAATATTTCATAGTCAGCAGGAAATCTGTAATCCTTCTCTGCAGGCTATTGCTATGACTCCATGCACCATCTAGGCCTTCATGTTATTCCTTGGAGTATCCTGTAGTACAAACTTCCTTTCCAAGCTTAGCTTTAGCTTTATGAAAATGACAGTATTCCACCCTAGCAGCCTTATACATTACAAATAGTGTTTTTTTGTGTCTTTTACTGTAAAATAGGTACTATATGGAAGCAAGACAGTATGCTTCAATAAATCCCTTAGATAAAGTACAATACAGTTGTATTTATAGTGATTAGTGTAATATTCAATCATTCATAATTGTCTTACTGCCAGCTCAGTTACACTTGAAAAGTGTAACAATGGCTACTCTACTCTGCTATTTCAGAGTTCTGGAAAATTGTGCCTAGAATAGTATTAGGACAAAGTTGGCAAGTCTTTTGTATCTCTAACATTACACAGCAGGTTAAAGGCCAGATGACTATTTCATTTCTTATTTTGGTCATTAGTAACTTGGGCATAAATATTCTTTCTGGGCTGAATTTCTCTGCCATCCTGGGAGTAAATTTGAAAAATGTTGGTCCAGTTGATTTTGTGCCAAAAAGCAGGAATCATTTGAGCTATCTTAAAATATATTATTTAAAAAGTTACCCAGCAGTATGTTAGACTGTCCTATGTTAATTGGCCATGTAATAAGATACTCTATCAGTTACCATTGCCATGAGAACCTTGACTCTGAGTATCCTTATATTTTTTTTATGGGCCAAATTTGTTTTAAGAAAGGAGGCCTATGGTTGTTGCATAAAAATGCTTCCGAATTACACACTTGCATTTAAATTCTCAGCTATTGTGACTAGCTATACAAACTGAGAATTTGCAAGTACAATTGCAGGCTGACCCAAGGCGGTGGAATGAATTCCCACAGAACCTAAGGACCATCACAAATTTCACTGTCTTCCACTCCAACTACAAGGCACATTTCTTTGACCTTCTCTTCCATAATACAAATCCATAGTAAAACACACACACACGTATTATATAAATGTGTAAATAAATAAATAAAATAAATAAATAAAAACAAGACACTCCACTGCCCACCCTTCTCTCCTGGGGAGAGGATGGGAGAACAAACACATGACAAATGTTAGTCACACTGCTTAATACACTACTGGAAGGGACTCAGGTATGAGAGTGGTATAAGAACCTATATAAAACAGAATAGAAGAGATCAGGTAACACAAATGTACCCACTCACACTGTTCAGGGGTAGAAGAGGAACCGTCTTATCTAAAAGACTGTCAAATATAGGCCAGAGCAGTAGAGCCAAATAGCTTAATAAACCCTGTATAAAGTAAGTTTTAATGTTTTAAAGCTTTCTGAGTTTGTCTAGGCTGTTATTCAACATAAATTACGATATTACTTAATCATATACTGTATTCAATTATTTGGAAAAGACTCCACTTTGTTCTGTTGGCTTGTCTGGGGTTTTTGTTCCACTTTCTGGATCAGTTTCTTGCTTATTGGAATCTGCTATCATAATACTTTTTTGGTTTTTCACCAGAAGATTGCAAAAAGCTTATCAGTGATGAAGATGACAACCAAAGTCATAGGTTGATGGAAGAGGTTTTGTAAGCTGGCACTGAATTTCACATAGTCCTGAACACCTTTCTCTCAGTTCTACAGATCATATCTTTTTTTTTTTTTAAATGAAGTGCATATGCAGGTCAACAAAGAAAATAATATTTCAAAGGGATTCATGAGCAAAAAATTTCTTTGGAGAAGAGCTCTAACTCCTGTCCTCTCTGCCTCTGCCCCTCCTTCCCCGCCCAATATCTTATCACATACACTGTAGGAAATAAATCCAGACAAAAACTTCCAGCTGGGATTATTACATTCTTTCCCTATATGTTTTTGATTTCAAGATACAACAAATGGTGATCAGCTGATAAAAATATAGAAGTAGATCAAGTAAATGAAAATATGAGTTACAGATGTGAGTATTGGTATTTTTGCTAAGGGTCCATGGCCCATATGAAACCCAGTAAATTTAAAGATCTTAAAATCCATCTCATTCATCTGCAGACTTCTCTCAGGAATGTGTGAATGATTGTGCAAGAATCAATAAAGGGTCATCAAGGAACTAAGCTGTAATTAAGCTAGAGGTGGAGAGACATTTGATAGAAAATAGCAAATTACAGGCTTTTCCAGTTATGAAACCACCTTGTGTGCATCAGATAGGAAAAATCTTTGAGCCAGTGTTGTTCATTTAAAAAAAATTAGAACTAGGCAGTTTTAAAATATAAGTATTAACCATTTTCAGTAACAGTAATTAAACTACTTGGCTAAACACGTCTTCCTTACAAAAGCAAGTGCAATTGCTGTTGTCAAAAGGATAAAGATATTAATTGGAAAGGTGTCTTGTGTCTAACATACCTTTCAGTTTCTTTCCTAAAATATTTGTATACCACATAGTAGTAGTAGTATCTGAAGTTATATTATTGTAGATATTGATGATATAATCTGGTTTTGTAATCAAATGATTATGTGCCATTGTGAGACAGGGAACCCCAGAAGTGGTGGGTCAACATTTTTCAGTAGGTCCTGCAATTTTCTTGATTCAACATGTATTCATTAATTAAATCCACTTTTGCAAGTGCCTGTGAGTGCAATGCTGTGGCTGGCAGGCTGTTCAGTGAAGTATTCCTTCTGCTTTGATCCCCCTTTTGGAAGAATCTACACTAAAGGCTCTGGAACACATGGAGCAATGCCCCTTCATGGACAAAATTGTGACTTGTTCTATATGGTAGCACAGGAGAGTAAGGGGGCCTAAAGATCATAGAATCACAGAATATCAGGGTTGGAAGGGACCTCAGGAGGTCATCTAGTCCAACCCCCTACTCAAAGCAGGACCAATCCCCAACTAAATCATCCCAGCCAGGGCTTTGTCAAGCCTGACCTTAAAAACCTCTAAGGAAGGAGATTCCACCACCTCCCTAGGTAACCCAATCCAGGGCTTCACCACCTTCCTAGTGAAAAAGTTTTTCCTAATATCCAACCTAAACCTCCCCCACTGCAACTTGAGACCATTACTCCTTGTTCTGTCATCAGCTACCACTGAGAACTGTCTAGATCCATCCTCTTTGGAACCCCCTTTCAGGTAGTTGAAAGCAGCTATCAAATCCCCCCCTCATTCTTCTCTTCTACTGACTAAACAATCCCAGTATCAGAGGGGTAGCCATGTTAGTCTGAATCTGTAAAAAGCAACAGAGAGTCCTGTGGCACCTTTAAGACTAACAGAAGTATTGGGAGCATAAGCTTTCGTGGGTAAGAACCTCACTTCTTCAGATGCAAGTCAGTTTGCATTTTTCCCCACAATAGCAGATATAGGTGTTGATTACATGGGAGTATGAGGGGGCTTGGGCGGGAGGAGGGAGATGAGTGTTCCTATAGTTAAAGCATGAAGTGGTTCTGAAATACTTTATATGGGTAAAAAGCAACAGAGGGTCCTGTGGCACCTTTGAGACTAACAGAAGTACTGGGAGCATAAGCTTTCATGGGTAAGATGCATCTGAAGAAGTGAGGTTCTGACCCACGAAAGCTTATGCTCCCAGTACTTCTGTTAGTCTCAAAGGTGCCACAGGACCCTCTGTTGCTTTTTACAGATTCAGACTAACACGGCTACCCCTCTGATACTTTATATGGGTATTATACTCCTGTTCTTGCATCTGAAGAAGTGAGGTTCTTACCCACGAAAGCTTATGCTCCCAATACTTCTGTTAGTCTTAAAGGTGCCACAGGACTCTCTGTTGCTTTAAACAATCCCAGTTCCCTCAGCCTCTCCTCATAAGTCATGTGCTCCAGGCCCCTAATCATTTTTGTTGCCCTCCGCTGGACTCTTTCCAATTTTTCCACATCCTTTTTGTAGTGTGGGGCCCAATACTGGACACATTTCTTTTGGCCCAATCCTCTAATTTGTCTAGGTCCCTCTGTATCCTATCACTACCCTCCAGCGTATCTACCACTCCTCCCAGTTTAGTGTCATCTGCAAATTTGCTGAGGGTGCAGTCCACCCTCCAGATCATTAAGAAGATATTGAACAAAACTGGCCCCAGGACCAACCCTTGGGGCACTCTGCTTGATACCGGTTGCCAACTATACATGGAGCCATTGATCACTACCCATTGAGCCTGACGATCTAGCCAGCTTTCTATCCTCCTTATAGTCCATTCATCCAGCCCATACTTCTTTAACTTGCCGTCTAGAATACTGTGGGAGACTGTATCAAAAGCTTTGCTAAAGACAAGGAATAACACATCCACTGCTTTCCCCTCATCCACAGAGCCAGTTATTTCATCATAGAAGGCAATTAGGTTAGTCAGGCATGACTTTCCCTTGGTGAATCCATGCTGACTGTTCCCGATCACTTTCCTCTCCTCTAAGTGCATCAGAATTGATGCCTTGAAGACCTGCTCCATTATTTTTCCAGGGACTGAGGTGAGGCTGACTGTCCTGTAGTTCCCTGGATCCTCCTCCTTCCCTTTTTTAAAGATGGGCACTACATTAGCCTCCCCCGTTCGCCATGAGTTTTCAAAGATAATGGCCAATGGCTCTGCAATCACATCCGCTAACTCTTTTAGCACCCCCGGATACAGCGCATCCGGCCCCATGGACTTGTGCTCATCCAGCTTTTCTAAATAGCCCTGAATCACTTCTTTCTCCACAGAGGGCTGGTCACCTGCTCCCCATGCCGTGCTGACAGTGCAGTAATCTGAGAGCTGACCTTGTTCGTGAAGACAGAGGCAAAAAAATCATTGAGTACATTAGCTTTTTCCACATCCTCTGTCACTAGGTTGCCTCCCCCATTCAGTAAGGGGCCCACACTTTCCCTGACCTTCTTCTTGTTGCTAACATACCTGTAGAAACCCTTCTTGTTATTCTTAACATCTCTTGCTAGCTGCAACTCGAATTGTGATTTGGCCTTCCTGATTTCACTCCTGCATGCCTGACAATATTTTTATACTCCTCCCTGGTCATTTGTCCAATCTTCCACTTCTTGTAAGCTTCTTTTTGTGGTTAAGATCAGCAAGGATTTCACTGTCCCTTTACTACCCTGTGTAACATCACCAGTTTGCAGATGTGGTGTTATGAGAGTGCTCTGTGTCTTTATACCTGAAAATAGTTAGTTGACAAGATGCCAGTAGTTGAGTCTCAAGATTATGTAACATAGTTCCTAGGACCAGTAAAACTTCTTGTGCAGTGCGCCTGACTTTTCTTTGCATAGCTCTTAACATCCACTCTTAATATGTGGGAGAGCTTGACTGCTAATCCCCACTTCTCCCATAGACAGGAAGTGGCTGGGGAGTAAAGAGAATGGGACAGAATCCCCCATCCAATTCCCCTCTACCTAACGTGTGAGGGTTGATGGCATGGAAAGGAAGGAATCTGCTACTAGTAGGGGCCAATAGAAGGTTATTTCCTCCATGAAGCAATGAAAGAATCATGACTAACTTAGA
Organism: Malaclemys terrapin pileata; assembly: GCF_027887155.1. Lineage (NCBI taxonomy): Eukaryota > Metazoa > Chordata > Testudines > Emydidae > Malaclemys > Malaclemys terrapin. The sequence goes on along the minus strand of NC_071510.1, from coordinate 82,549,955 downwards.
CAAACGTAGAATATTAAGATAAACATAGGAAGGGTTAGGCGAGAGAGAGGAATGGAAGTTAAATCAAAATAAAATATTGAGTAGCACGTAGCAAGCAAATTATAAATTGCAATTGAATTAAAATTATGCAACATTTTAGTTAACTAGGCAAAACAGATTTGTGTTGCTATAATATTCTGTTCACACATTTGTGTACAGAAAGCACAAAAACTGTAAGAGCTTAAAAATACGAATTAACTTAATGTTCTTCAGGAGTAAGTGCTTCCAAATGCACCATGGAAAGACTTAACACAGCAGCACATAGCACTGCCAAGACACTGTGCAATGCTTCTCAGCATATTGATGAGTTTTATTCGTTTACAGTTTCTAGCTGTGGTTTTTATGATTTGTGTTGATGAATAGTATTTAAGCTAAACTATAACATAACAAAATACTACTGTTCTTTCTATTTGCTTTCCAGCCATCATTTCTTAGATGTTCAGTCACTGGTAATAGTTCTGTTTGCTTTCTATGGGTTTTTATCCCAGTTTCTTGGCCAGTACTTCTCATCTGCAAGAGAGAAGAGTAATAATAAATGGGGTCTCTCATTCTAATGTTAGTGATGGACAAAATTCAAAAGTTTCAGAGGTTTGGATGAGCTTAGATAGGTACCCACGAGTATGGATGCTGATCCAGTTTGTATCTGAATTTTCCAAACTGTAGGAGGCTCTTCTGACCATCTCTTCAGCAGCCTCCTCTTCTTCCTGCAGCATTCTAACAGTGGGATCCAGAGGCAATCTCCTCCAGGAACCTCACTGGACCTTCTATTGGTGTCAGCTATGTTCCTTCCTGTAGCATTAGTGCAGGTTGGGATTGAAAGATGGTTAGTGGGCTTCAGGCAGTTCTGGTTCAGATTCATGATTCTCGGTATTTAAGCAGAGTTAGATGGTCATTACTCAGCCTTTACTGTTCCAATACATTCCCAAGAAAAGGGCAACTGAAAAGTAGGACTAAATACAATTATGCTAGTTTCAAACAGTTATTTGGCAATAACCTGGAAAAGATTAAAATGTTGTCCTTTAGTGTACAAGCTATAACGTCACAATAGGTTATATTTTGCATTACAAGGTCCATTTGAATGTCTCACTGCTATTTTAGGTTCAATGCATTTTTTTTTTTAAATTAAGTCCCATGGTAAGACAAGGTACTTTCAGGAACACACTGTGGAAATAAAATTTTTCCTGTTTGTATTTTCCTTAAAAAATTATAATGGTAAAGAAGCTCCAGACCATTGATTATTATGACTGTATGCCAACCTCTGTTAAACACACTGAAGACCTCGTATCAGTTTAGCTCCCTTTGACTATGGGATGTGTTTGAACACTTTTGCTCCTTATTTGACAAACTTTCTGTGGTCTCCAGAAAGGAGGACAAGAAGCTGCAAACAATAATAAAATATATACTAAAGACAATGTTTTCCTCTACTCTCTTCCCAAAATCAGAAAAAATAACTAGGTGCTGATAAAATCCTCTTGAGACTATTAATCACTAGCACTGAACTTATTGACTATGTAATTGTGATTGGAATTCTTGACCAGGAAATACCAAAACAAACACATGGACACACGAGACTCTTAAATAAAAATGTTCTCCAAGGAAACTAGTATTGTAAGCTTTTTGGTAGAAGTTTGTTGAGTTTAGAGGTATAGGCTGACGGCATATATATGCTGAAGGCAATACTTTTACTGTATATTTTTCCATATGGCATTTCAACCCCATTGATGTTGTTTAAACATTATTTGTTACTTATACAGAAGAGAATCTAACAACATGAACAAATGCAATATAATCAATATATCCTCACTATTATCTACATTCCCTCTACTTTCCTGTTCTAATTCACTTCCTTTTTTGCATCCTTTGGTGGACACACAGTTGGAAACTCAGATTCTCCTTTCTGGAAAAAAAAAGGAGCCTGTATATAAAATATGACTGGAAAAGAAAGCCCATATCAAAAAGCTCTCTGATGTCAGCAGTCAACTGACATTCAAAAACAATTTTATGCACTCAGATGAAGAGTCTGGTTTTTCCTCTTGCAACAAGTTCCAACTGTTTTCTCATTGAAATAATTCTAAGGTGCGTCAGAGCTAGATTAGCATAGAAATGGTAGAGTAATGGGCTGCAGACTCATCCAGCATTATAGATGAATCTGCAATTGGGAAGACAGAAGGGACATGCACTCTCAAATCACTGGCTGACAAGAAAACACCGAAAGTGTAAATTCTAAATGTCAGTTGTGATATCATTTTATAGATTTCTGTAGACCACTTGAAAGCATTTTTAGGCTCACGCTCAGCCTAAGAACCAGAGATTGAGTAGTCTCAAGATATGTTTTTCATTCAAAAAGCAACTGCCACCTCTTGGAAAACTTGAAAAGCTTCTATTTAGTACTAATTCTTCCTATCAATACTATAAAGTATATCCAAACAGGGCTTTTGTCTTTAAGAGCTAATCTGCCCTTTCTGCTCATTGCACAACTGGACTTTCTCATTGCATGCTATGCAAGGATCAAACACAAAACTACTGCGCGCCATTGTAAGGGCTTGATCCAATCCCTTTGAAGTCAATGGAAAGACTCCCAGAGACATCAGTCACAACTGGCTCAGGCCTCAAATGATATTGGAGGCTACACATGGTTTTATATGAAGTTAAACTGTGGAAGTAGTTCCCTGCAATAGAGAGAAACAAATCCCTTGCCCCTTGTGTGCCCATCTATTACTCTCCAAAATATGAGACAAAAAAGTGTTGGTATATGGGCTTAGAAGGGGTATTTTTAAGGAAACATGGGCTCAAACATGATCCTTAGCAGGCTAGTGAGAAATTGAACTCTGAGCTATTAACTCCCCTCTTTGGCCTTACTTCTGAAGATAGCTCTGGGTGACTTGTTGGCCACACAATCACATTCTCATTAATGTAGGCTCATGTTTCCTTGCACTCATCCATTTTTACCTTGCTCTTCTACATTTCATACTCCACACCTGCACTGTTCAGGAGTCTCAATTCTCTAAGCTCCTAACCATTGCCACAGCAACCAACCATGATGTTACAGACTCGGAATTATGATGAGTCTCCTGGTGGGGCTAAACAGCTGGAGCAGATGAGATCTTAACAAAGATCATCTCAAATAGTCATAAAAATGTGGGAAGAGAAACATGGAACATTTATGATTACTTTATTTGAAAGGTTGTTAGCTGGAACGGAGGGGAAGGCCCAGCCATATTCTGGCTCCTTGCCTACATCCAATATAGAGAGACACATTTCTGAGGACAAGGTTCATGTGCAATTGTGTAATTGTAATTCCTGTGACCATGCACACAACTGAGGTGTCTAGACATGGAAATTGCTTGTTAGGCATCCAGCTATCCTTCTGTTAGTGCAGTCACCTGATTGCATGCTTAATTGTAGTAACTATTATGCAAATATGGGCATACAGTTTTGCCAGCGGAGCTGGTAAATTAAAAAAAAATAACCCAGAAAGTGCAGCACAACCATTTAACAGACTAAATCTCATTATTATTCGATGTACTGCAATACATTTATAATATGTAGCAACATACAGTATATGTATGTAGCCTTCTTTCAAATGTCTGGCTAATGTGTTTTAAAACAGCTTAATGACATTAATGGCTCAAAGGGCCCCACTAGTTTGTTCTGGCACATGGCTACTTGAACACAAAAACTTTCCTATAAGGAGAAGTGCTTTTAAATGGCTTTTTTCAAAGCTTCCCATGAGGCAATGGTGTCTCTTTAATGTCTAACATCAAAGTCTGAAGGCAAAATAGATCCATCCTTTGTCTTGCTCCACTCCCATACGAAAGACACCACACCTCTGAATGAGACATTATATTCTTAACTGTGGGTTCCCTATATCTGTGTTTGACTGAATGATTAATCTTTCTCATGACAAAGATTGCAAACAGAACCCTGCTCTGGAAAGGGCTGCTTCCCTATTGAGAATCTTAAAAGTTTGGAGCAAATATTCAGCATTGGGAATGGATTCAATATTTCCCTTTTATTGATACAGCATGTGCTGGCTACCGTGGGAAGTAACAATGTATCAGTACGTGAGTACAACCATTAAGCAGAGCTAGAGTAAATGTTCAATGTCATTTTACTTGTAATCATACGAAGGCATTATGGCCTGTAGGTTCTAACAGCTGGCCCCATTATAATTAGAATTTGTTAACACAGTTGGTGGTATGCTGTCTATTTTTACACCATTGGATTTCCTGCTGGAATGTCTAAAAGGTGTTAGCATGTTGTACTGATCCATCAGCACCTTGTGAAGGTGAGGCGTTGATGGATCATAAGCCGGGTGCCAGTCTTATAATAGGAATCATATGGTTTGGGAGACTTAAGGCCACTGCTGGGGGAAAAAAGATGGAGATTAGATGAGCATGGACCATTTGGAGTAGAAAAAGAATAAAGGAATCATTTACAGAAAATATTTAAAGTCTGTTAATTGCTTGGCAGGAGACTTCCATTAGATTGCATATTTGTACTGCTTCAAGGCACACATTGTTTTGGTATCTTTGGTTCCCAGTAGAGACCCATTGATGTTCTAATGTGTAAAGTGTTGGTTTATTAACTCGCACACTTTACATTTTCACTGAAAATGAGTAAGCCTGAGATGAAGAGCGCTATTTGGCCTCTTGTGAACCTGAGCCTCTCTGGAGAGGGGGTGGAGGCAAACAACACTAAGGCTTGGTCTACACTACCCCCCCTAATTCGAACTAAGGTACGCAACTTCAGCTACGTGAATAACGTAGCTGAAGTCGAAGTACCTTAGTTCGAACTTACCTTGGTCCACACGCGGCAGGCAGGCTCCCCCGTCGACTCCGCGGTACTCCTCTCGCCGAGCTGGAGTACCGCAGTCGACGGCAAGCACTTCCGGGTTCGACTTATCGCGTCCAGACTAGACGCGATAAGTCGAACCCAGAACTTCGATTTCCAGCCGTCGAACTAGCTGGTAAGTGTAGCCAAGGCCTAAATGAGGTAGGCTTATGGTCTTAGAAAGGCCATATGGCCCACTGGGTGCTGGCAGCAACACACTTGGAATCAATCTTTATTCCATCTGTTTAAAAGCAGCATTGCACATACATTTATTTAATTGAAATTTAACAAGATATAGTTATTCAAACTGTGGCCAATTAGGAAGCTAATTCCAGCTTTGCTGCTAATGTGCTATATGACATTGGGCAAGTCACTTGACCTCATAGGGATTCTCACGATGTGTTCTATCCTAGGTACTTCTTTAATTCAAATAACACATTATTGTGGAGCACGATTACTACAGAGACTTCCATGCATAGAAACCCACACAGCTTTACCTAAATCACCTGTGGAAGCTTTGATATACATTCTATTGAATTGGGAATGCAAAGGTTACTAAACTGTGAGAGAGAAATATTGAAGAGATGGCAGGTAATGAAGCTGTAGGTCAGAAAGTTAGCTAGAAGCTGGATAACTGAAGGTTTTGCAAGTTTAATTGATAATATTTTAATGATTATACGTGTATAAAATTCTCTTTTGGGGCAGTCAACTTTGTTATACATTTGGAGATTTGTTTCTTAATACAGTCCACACGGTAAATGAAATCTCTTCCACTTCCATTTAATTAAATCATTACTGAGGACTGTAGGAGCTTGAATTATACCACAGTGTAGTTACATTCCATGAAGTATTGTAGTACAACTACATACGTAATATCTGTGTATCTTCGTATATTGTTTTGAAACTATCCTTGCCAGTGGACTAGTAGAAAAGCACACACTTCTATTCCCTACAAAAAAAAATTATTAAATATGTTTCATGGATTTTTTTCTTTGAAGATATAGTTAATTTTTTCAAATGAAACACTGCCATGAAACTTGGATGAAATCAGATGTAAAATATTGATCCACAATTGTTCCAGTACAGTATTGCTCTTTGCTTTGGCTGGATTTAAGTAGTTGAATTTTAAAGAGAAAGTACACTGTTTGCTCTCCCTTGTTGGCAATAAAACAAATGAACAAATCCATCAAATGCAAAGTAAACCAAATTTGTTTGTAGAGAACAAATTCATTGCATAGAAATCAACCATTTATGTTTCCCTTCTCCCTCTCAGTCAGTAATACCACAATGTGGTAGATCCTTTATCAACAGTTAATCGTTTACCCTGGAAAACCAACCAAGGCATTTCCTTGTTGGCAGGGATGCTCTTGCCAAGTGGAATTATTAGGTCTGGTCTCCTGCCAGAGTTTACTCCCAGACTTCATTATATAACCATTTCTTTATGTAAAGCTAGATTGTCATTAAGTAAAGTTGGCATGAATTACCATGCCTACTCTTGTGCATGCATTTCCTACAACTGTGGGAACAAATCAGGGATCTGTGTGTACACAGTGGGATATTTAGATAAGATCCCAGTTTTCCCTGTACAACTGAGTTAATAGCACATGCAAATATAAGCATGGAAATGCATGTGTAAAAAGGATCTCAGGACTCACCTTAAGAAAATCTGGATTTTAAAGTTATTTTCTTAACCACCAAACACCTAATGAAAAGGTAGCTCTGTCATTTGAAACCATGTTGGCCAACGGGTCTCCATTCCCTACACAGTATGATGTATGTAGACAGACAAAACAATTTCTTGCTGTCTCGAATGCTTAAAACAAGTTGCCTTTTGAAGAACCCAGAGGTCTACAGCACACAGTCAAAACATTATTCTGGTAATGTTGATGCACTGCAGAAATCTCATAAAACTGCCATGTTGAGCAGTGCTCTGTTTTGTGGTCTTCACTGTAAAGGTTATGTAAGCGCTGGAGGGCACATGGCTTATCACAATACTGAGTAAATGAAAGTTCTATAATCTCAGAGGAATCCTTTATAGTTATAAATTGACAGAAAGGATGAAAAACTTTGACAGAAGGAACACATCAGTCATCAGATGAATTTGACAAATGATTGTTCATTAAAAACACAAACACCTACCAGAGACATCGGCAAGATGGAGATATAGAACTCAGCGGCAACAAATGATTTCCCCACGTTTCTCCACACACCACTGACCTTTCCAGATCAAACTAAAACAAAGGCTCTACATGGAAAAAATGAAGAAAGACTGATCCATTTCCCCCCCAAGTTGTTTATTGAGCTGCTAGATCCTCTGCATTGTTTGTATTTTTGTCCTTCTTCCTTATTTAAATGGCTTCTCCAAAGCTACTCTTCATCTTTCCAAGAGGGTTGGGCACAGCCTCAGCTGCTTCAATATGGAAGCAAGAATTCCCACAGCTGTTGCAAGTACTGAAGCAGTGAGGTAATGGTTGCGGCAATGGGACTGCTTGACAGTGTATCTGAATTCATATTCAATTGTTGAGGCCTAGAAAGGATAATACTCTGGCACTTCTGTAATCAAATAATGCACTGAGACTGGGCTTGCCAGTAGTCTGTGGTCAAGTGTGGTCTCAAGCCAAGCATGCTGGGTGCTTTGCAAAGACTACATTGAAAACAGGTTCCTCGCCCCAAAAGCTCACAATATAAATGATGGACTTGACGGAGAAGTAAGGATATGTCTGTGTCCCTCACTCCCTTCCTAGTATAACAAATATAAGATTAGCAGTAACTCATTTGAGGCATCCATTCATCTTAGGGGTCCAAATGTGGTGGGTGTTTTGTTTTTTTATTAGTTCAAATATAAACATGCTCTTTTTGTATAGGGAAGGCAGAGAAGCAGGTTTCTAGCAGTGATTCGAAAGAGGCAAGTCTGAGGTTTGATAAATGGCATTCCAAGGGCAAAGGGCAGCAGGGAAAGGAAGGCACAGAGACAAGTACTGTGGGCCAACCCACTGGGAGTGAAGATGCTGGGCCAGGGTCCAGTTCCTCCCCTGCACTAGCCCCTGGAGGTGACAGAGCTCCAAGGAGAGCCCACTTGCCATCTTTTGAAATGTTGCACTGTAGAAGTGTACCCTGAGTGCTCCTGTGGGACTGTGATGGGGTGTTCACACACCTCCCCCTCACATACACATACTTGCCCTGAAAGACTGAGAAAGGCTAATTAACCCAACAGGCCACAGTTGAGGGGAATCAGGTGGCTAAGTAATCCTCTGACTGAGTGAGGGAGCTGGCTGAGGAGGAGCGAGCTGGGTTGGACTTGTAAAGCTAGGAAATTGGCAGCTGAGGTGGTGGCTGGGAAAGTCTGCAGTCACTCACTGAGAAAAGGGTTTGGAGGCTGCAGAGATAGGTAGCCACAGTTACTCCCTGGGAGGAGGGAGTTGGGAGGCTGGCAAACGCAGAGAGGGGCAGTCGCAGATGGTAAGGAAAGAACTCAGGGAAAGGCAGTAAGATTTAGAAGGGAACAAACCTTGGCTGATGATTAGAGGGCTCATGAGCTGAAAGCTGGAGTAGAAGGTGGGCCTGTGTTTCCCTGCCAGCCACTGAGGCCATGGCACCATGAGGCAGTGAGTGGGAAGACTGTCTAAGATTGCTGAAGAAAGACTTTGATACCCTAGAAGTGGGGATGGGTGTGCGTATAATGACCTGGCTGGAGGGCCGAGTCACGAAGAGGCAGCAGCAGCAAAAGAGGGACTGCGGAGTGAGGCAGAGAGATGGTGTGCAACCGCAGGAAGGGGCCCTTGTGAAGCAAAATCACCAGAATAGCCAGAAGGAGGAGCCATCCCGCAGTGAGTACAGCACCCCATCACAGGGACAAAATGCATCCCAGATATCTTGCTGGTGCAGTTCTCCTCTGCCTGGGCTTTCAAACCACCATGGTTCTTTAGATTTCTGGATGAGCTATGTTAGCACTTAGGGGGAAATAGCTCCTTCCAAATTAGTCCCGTCCCTTGAGGAAACAAATGAGGCATTTTAAGAAGGATTTTTTTAAAGGAACATTTTAAAGGAAGTAAGAGGGAAGAGCTGAGAAAGATGCACAGTGGTCTGAGCACAGAATTGGAGCTAGGAATTCCTGAGTTCTCAGTTTGGCTCTAAACCTCTGGGGCCTGTGACAAATGACAGTTTCCCACCTTCAGACTCCCTGGTACTTTGAAGATGGAAATCACTATATAAAATATATATCATTACCTAAGGACGCATTTAGCCTCACAGAGGCAAGACTATTATTGAATGTTAGCTTTCCTTGTTCAATTTTAGAATATGATGCTTGCTGCAGCCCCCAGGTTTTCAGGGCTTCAATGAGATGATCTCTCTGGCAATCTGATGTCTGATAAGAGAGGTGTTCACACATGTGCAAGCAGCCAGGCCTGATAAGCAACAATGCAGCAAAAGAATGAAGAAATAAGTCCCTACTGCTGAATACACCTATTGTGAATCACTGATGCAGCACAAAGGAGAAAAAATTGGAAGCTGGAGATTTCCTGAGACTCTATTGTTTGGTTTTTCCCCCACTGTGAATGAACCCAGTCTCTTGAGAATGCTGATCCTGTCTAAGTCTATCAATCACTTATGGGCAAATATCTAAATTGTAGGCAAGGATTTAACCACAAAGTCAACTTTTTAAAAAATGCATGATAAATTATGACAAGCCAGGTCCTACTACAACACAATTTAACATAATAGTCAGGACCCTTAGGTTCAGTAGCAAGGGTGAAGGAGACGTGGGACACAATTCTGCAGACTTAGCACCTGTGATGTTAGTAGAAAGTTGAAATCTAACTTTACTGCTTCCCTCAAACCACCATATGTCATTTAAATAAATTAATCCCTGCTGTAAACTGTAGTAGTATTTACTCATAGCTGCCTGCTTCTTTAAAATAGGATATAAAAGACTTTCTGGGAGGTATGGGTTTGAAAGTGTCTATTTGCCTCTAATATCTTTCTGGTGGAGACAAGGCTGGCACTTCCACAAGGCAACCCTAGGTGGTCACCTAGGGTGGCAGGATTTGGGGGGCAGCATTTTGCCGTCCTCGGCGGAAATTCGACAGCGGGGGGTCCTTCCGCTCTGGGTCTTCGGCGGAAATTCGGCAGCAGGTCCTTCACTCGCTCCGGGACCCGCCGCCGAAGTGCCCCAAAGACACGGTGCGAAAGGACCCCCGCCGCCGAATGGTCTGAGGAGGAGCGCTGCTGCCTAGGGCGGCAAAACCCCTGGCACCACTCCTTGGTGGAGATGCAGAGGAAACAGGGTTAGAGGGACACAAGCCAGCTGACCAGTGTTAGGGAACCCTGGGCTTGAGCATCTATGTTGTATTTTAACCCTACATTAAGACTTTTCTACCCATGCTGGAACCTAGGGCACTGGCATCCTCACTGCAGGGTGCAGATCTGACTCAAGTAACCATATGCCAGAGCCCTGCTCCCCCCCACACATGACTGCTCTAGCCCTAGGACCGTGGTGGGAAAACATTACTGTCCATCCCGCACATTACAGGAAGTTTGAACAGCCCACCAACACAGCCTGCTGAGCTGGGCTGGATTTCCAATCAGGCACAGTAGGCCCATGCCTAGGGGTTCCGGCATTCTAGGGGCACCTTACCTCTCTAAAACTGTGTGCAACACGAAAGTCAATTGTAGGCGGGGGGGGGGGGGGGGGTGCTGGGCCTAGGGGCGTGTAAGGTATAAATCTGGCCCTGCTGCTGAGCAGTCATTTTGGTCTGTGTACTCCCAGCTACTGGAACCAGCGACATGGAGGAGGTGCCTTTTGATGAATGTCTCTTGTGAGGTGCTGATGGATGTTTCCCCACCAAAGGTACCTGATAGCTTTCCTGATGGAACTGCAGGAGGAGGAAAGGAGGAGTGTACTGGCAGATACTGCTCAGTATAATTGGTATAGCCACTGATGCCCCCTATGTAAGCTGCTGCTTTTGGCACAGGGCCACAAGCATAGACTGGTGGAACTACATTGTCCTGCAGACCTGGGATGACCAAAGACGGCTCAGAATTTTTGCATGAAGACACATTTCTGGAGCTTTGTGAGCAGCTTGCCCCCACCTTCCAGTGTAAAGAGACACACCTGAGGTCACCCTGACCGGTCCAGAAGCACTTTGCTATAACCGTCTGGAGTAGCCAGCTGCTACAGGTCCATTGACAACCAGTCTGGGTTTGGAAAGTTAACTGTGGGTAAAGAGGTGGCGGAGGTAACTGAGGCACTCAGGCATGTGGTTTACCCCAAGGTGACCTTAAAGATATTCCAGAGCTAATTGCTGGATTTGAGAAAATAGGGTTTCCTAACTGTGCTGGGGCCATTGATGGGACTCCTGTGCCCATAGTTTGCCCTCCTCATACATAAACTGCAAAGGGTACTACTCCATTGTTATGTGGGCACTAGTGGACTACAGTGGCATATTTATGAATGTCAACATGGGCTATATTGGAAGAGTTCACACTGCCAGAGTTTTTTGATGTGTGGTTATCTACATTCATGGATGGTCTTGGATACTATTCCCACCAAATGGCATTGACATAAATGGTGTTACTGTCCCCACTGCTATTCTGGAGGACCCCCACATACCCCGTTTGTCTTATGAAACCATACCTTGATTTCAGATGCCCTAGCAAAAGAAGGTTTAGTTAATACCCTCTCAATAGGTATAGAATGGTTGTTAAATGGTTTTGGCACATTAAAATCACATTGGAGGTGTCTACAAACCCATTTGGATGCCAATGTCATCAATGCTGCCCGCATTACTGTGGTTTGCTGTGTTCTTCACAGCTTTTGTGAAGCCAGAGGTGAGCTATTTCCCCTTGAATGGACCTATGACAGTGAGGAGATGTTGGATTGGTACACTCAGCCAAAAAGTGCACCTACCACTGTGGGAAGTCAGCAGAAGTCAAGGATGCTTTGTGTTCTCACATTATGGACTTGCATGGCCCAATGGAAAAGGCCTTTCATATTTTGGAAGACACAACAGTTCTTATGGTGCCCTATTGGTAGAGGGAGATGTTATTCCAAACTGCTAAAGAGAGTGTATGCAGCTGAAATATTCAGAAGTATAGTGACCAAACAGCACATTTATGGGTGGAGTGGAGTGGACTAGTCAGCTATACAGGGGGGCCTGGAAAATACACCATTCCCCACAATGTGACTAACTATCTGGAGTTCCTCCTTCAGGAAAAGTTTGCAGCTATCAGCAGCCAGGATTGGGTCAGAATGCATGAGGGAATAAACATGATGCTGTGTTAGCTCACACGTGGCTTATCCTGTTATTTGCTGCAGGCAAACATGCTGAAACCTTCAGCTATCCTCCACCCTGCACCAGCCACAGTTCTGGGGGGAAAAAATGACATCTCCATCATACTTTGTAGAAATGATTTTGTGACCTGCAGACTGTTACCTGAAATGGACTAGATTTGGAAACTGCTTCCCAAACACACACCCTCAGTTCACTGTTTACAGGCAGCTTCATAGAGCCAGAAGGAGTGATTACAGTGACAAATTTCTTTTTACTGAAAGGAAAACATGAATGACTCCAGCAAACCTCTGTGACTTAACAGTTAAAATAACCTTTTCAGCTGTTTATGAATGTTTGAAATTCCAAGCTGCCATTTTGAACTCCACATGGTGGGGGGGACACCGAGGCGCTGTGATACAATATGCCATTAGTGGCCACACTGGTTGCTGGGGCTTATTTTTGCATTGTTTTTTACAGCAGAATTCCTCCCATTACTGTGATAATCTGTAAATTTGAATCAGACACTTACTAGCCTCTGGGGTGGCTTCAGTCTCCACTGGGTTTGCTGCAGGCTGTGCAGTGGGCTGTTCCTTGAGAGGGGAGGGCAGAGAATCAAGCAACTCTTCAGAGTGAGGACTGAGAATTTGCTGTTGATCCCAATCCACAGCCTGCTCTGGGACAACTTTATTAGAAAGAGTCACTTCATGCTCCTCGTTGGGAGCCTGCTGGATTCAGGGGCCAACAGGGCACCATGCCACTGACCAGGTTGTCATGAAGCACAGTTAGCTCTGTGCTGGGTGCAGTGTCCAGGACCCGGTCACAGTCATCCTAAAATGGGCGTCTCATTGGTGAGTTGCCCAAGGTGTGGTTCTTGGTCTTCCGGGACTTGCTCTTCTGTCTCTTAATTCGCTCCCTTCACTGATCCTGTCCAGAAAATCTGCAGACCTGCCAGCTTTTTAGCTATCTGCTAGTTTACATGATCATTCCTGGTGCTTTTGCTGAATTCCACCGTTTTACTGGCCTTGCACCAGACATCCACCAAAATCTGTCTGTTCTCACATGACCATGAAGGAGCTTACTGAGCAAAAGGCTTGATCGGTTCTCTCTCCATTGCAAACCCAGGGGGCTCTCTGATAGTGTGCCTGCAGATCAGTGATCAAAAGAAAATGGGTTAACACTGACCAGAGTTGCTGCCGTTCGCCCAGGGAAGGTGGGTTTCCATTTCAATAGAGAGGATTGCAGATTGTTGGGGACAGAGGACTAAGGTAAGGAAATTGTCACATGGAATTGTGGATACTTCTGGTGGACTACTGGAACATGAGTCAAGCAGGGCTACATCTACACTGCAAAGCAATAGGGCTCAGACCTTGGGTCCTGGCTTGACTCGTGCTCAGACCTTTCAGCCCTACAAGGGTCTAGGACCCTGGTCTGAGCCCTGGGTTAGTGCAATTGCAGTGTAGACATAACTTTGAAGCAATCATTATTGTTAAAGGAGAGGCCTTCTCTTCATCTTCCTTTCCATTTAATCTCTCCTGTAGTTTGCTGCTGCCACAACTGTAATCTGCAGGGAACAAAGGAAAAACAGCAGCTGTTTCTCCATGGAGTTTCTGTTCCATCAAAAGAGACTATCATTCTGTTCCGAGCTGTGGGTTGGAAGAGACTGTACTCTACACCCTTAACATTCTGAGTTTTCATCTGCCTTTAAGAAGAGAGAGTGAGAAAATAACTTTTCATTTTAAACCAGTAAGGAAATTATGTATCCCCTACTTTAAGTGAATAGCTTGTAAATCATAGGGCACAAGACCTCAAGAACTGCCCTGTGGCTTCCTGAACCATGTTCTCCCTCTGTCTTCAATGTCATTTTCACAATCAGTGTCTGTGTATGTGGCATCCACAACCACATGTCCTCTAAGGGTCCAGCCACCAAAGGAAATCCACTAAAACCTGAGGTTAGGCAGAAGTGCAATCTCTCATGGAAAGCACAGTGGGGTCAGACAGACAGTGTGGCACAAATTTTCAAAAGTGGCCTCTAATTTGGTACACTTCCATTTTTGTGTGCCCAACTTTCAATATCTTGGACCTGATTTTCTGAGGTGCTGGCTACCCAACATCTTTCACTGGCTTCAAGTGGGCAGCACAAAATTAAAACCCATTTTTTTAAAAATTTGAGCCTGTATGACCATCACTACAACGTTCAACAAAATTAATTTATTTGACTATAGAAATATTCAGCACATAAAGCATCAGCTTTTTTTTCTTTGCCTATTCCATGAGAGAAAGCTTCCTAATTCTTCATCATTTGCTTCACTAGCCCCTTTAAATACATATGTTGCCTTATATTCACTGTGCCATGAGGTCAGTGCGTATAACGGTGAAGCTTGCAGATTAAGGCAGTTTGCTATTATCCGCTCACTGAAAAGAGGAATACCTTTATGCTGTGGTTATGACAGTGGTCCTGTCCAAGCCAATTTCATTAATTTTTCAAGTAAGATTTTGTGAGATAAAGTATTGAAATAGTTCCATAAAATCAAAGTGCAGTCTATTAATTCCAATAATTTAGTAATAATACAGTATCAACAAAGCAATCAAATGTGTCTGCAAAAGTCTATGGCCTAATCATGGAGCTAAGCCAATTTGCAATGGCTCTTTATAAACTCATTTTACCTATTGCTAGTCGTTTCAATATCCTCTGAGTTTTCAAAATTCATAACCCTAAGAAAAATAAGCTGAACTTTTTCTCCTTTATTTATGAAGTTATAAATACAGACCAGAACCAGAAATGTTTAGGCAAGCTGTAGAAAAATGGGGTTTGAACTACACAGAGAATAAATAGAAAAAGGAACATGACAAAAAAAAAGATATTTTCAATGGGATTCCCAGAGTATTTGTTTACTTTTTTGTTAGTTATATGCTGTTAGTGATTTAAGTGCTCATAAAATTAAAATGAAGCATTTGTAGTCCTTGCTAAGGTCAAGCACAGTGTGTGATGCTGAAACCTCAAGGCTGGTGTCTGGATAGAAGATTTGGTCCTCTATAGGTTATATGGTTAGTTTAGCTTGAATTGCTAGCTAAAAGTAGTTGTATTTTAATCACTCTCTCCTGTATTGCCTTTTGGAAGTTGCTTCTCTTTAAGTCATTTCCCAGGAAGACTTAGAAATACTTATGAAGTATTCTTGTTTGTCAGAGTTGGCCATCATTTCCTCTCTATCTATTATTTTGAAAAACCCAAAGTTTAGTAGCATATGGGAGAGAAGGTTGATTTGAATGAGTTTGATATTCTAAATGTTTACGATACATACTGACCCCCAAACAAAAATCAGAGTAACAGCCGTGTTAGTCTGTATCCGCAAAAAGAAGAACAGGAGTACTTATGCTTATGCTCTAATAAATTTGTTAGTCTCTAAGGTGCCACAAGTACTCCTGTTCTTCTTTTTCCAAACAAAAATGTTACATGTATTATTTGTCTGCAATCTGTCAATGAGCTAGGGCTTATCCTGTGATTGAGACAGAGAATCAGGTCCTAATAAACCTGACAATATGTTTGAAGCAAAACTAAGTTTCATTTGATTTAGACCCAAAAAAAGATAACCAGCCCAAAGAAGTTTGCACAACTTAGGAAGTGTGGGAAACTTACTGATCTGGACTCAGCCTTTATACATCTGCCAGTGCTGACCTCAAAACTACTGCTGTGCCAAACACAGGGCTATCTCACACACAAGCAGCTTGCCATGCCGCGTTGCACATTGGTTTTGTGAAGTGGACACATGTGAGAGGGTTATGGGCAAGTGGATATACCTGTGCTCCTTTTAACCTTGATTTCTACAAAAGGCCTGAAAGAGTGTTTTTATTTTCCTGCTATTTTTTTACTTTAGAAATTCAGGTCTTGTCCATCTTGGAAGAATACAGGACACTGGATATGGGGATAGTGAAACCTGATAATCAGAAATGGGAAGTGATTTTTATTAGAATTTAAAATTATGGGTTTTGCTTGTTTTTATTAACACCTGTTTAAAATCAGTTGTCCTATAAACAATTAGTTTTTAAAAAGTCCTTGTTAAAGATACAGCACCACAAACTCTTCATTTAAGGGTGGAAAAACCTAAATATGGTTAAAATTGGGCTCCATTTGATCTCCTAGATAGAGTGTTCCCTAGGTGGAGTACAGCATCTGAGAGTCTTATTCTGGGCCAGTCTAGCTGGAACATCTGCATCGATCTTAACTCTTGCGCCTCTTCATTCAACAGAGTCAGCACCACGAGGGACAATTGTGGTCATCTAGTTCAACCTCCTGTATAACACAGGCCATAGAACTTTCCCAAAATAATTTCTAGAGCAGATCTTTTAGTAAAACATCCAAACTTGATTTAAAAACAGTCAGTGATGGAGAATCCACCACAATACTTGGTAAATTATTTGAATGGTTAATTGCTCAAAGGTTCCTAAAAAACTTTACCAATATCTAATGATAAGGAAATTTGTCTGTTTATCAGTTTAGTGATTGTTAAATCAGCACAATGCAGCTTTTAACATATAAATTCTATTTTTTCCTGACTGTAGCATCCTAGCTTATTTGTCTTCTTGGAATGGGTTATCAGTATATCCCTCTGATTGGACAAGAGAAAAACAAAAGCTTAAAATTCTAGTAATAACAGATCACCTCAGTGGCTATCATCTTTAGCCACAGAGAAGGGGAAAAGATGAACGGCCTTCCATCATACTCTACAGCAAGAAAAGGGACCAGATTCCTCAAGAGGCAAAAAGCTTCTGAAAGGCTAGTGGGACATGGCAGGGATAAAAAAAAGTGTGTGCAATTCTCCAAACTGGAAATTCCCTGCTTGGTCAGCACCTGTCCCACTGTTACTGCAATGACTGCTAAAAGCTGTGGGCAGCTGCTTAAAAATCTCAAAGGCTAGAAACCAAGTGAAATGTATAAGCCAGAAAGGGAATGTCTAATTTTCTCGGGGGGTGGGGGCGAAGGAGGTAGATTAGGTGTTTCACTTTATTTACCCAGACTATCTCCCACCAACAAGTACAGCAGCAGATCTCCCAGAAATGCTCAGTGAGCACCCTGCAGGATGGGGTCCCAGGTTTGCAGTTCAACAGTTGATCTATGATATAGTTTGACCATTTAAACCTGTGCTGATTTAGCAGCATAAGCTTGTGCTGGAGGCAATTTTTAAGCTTTTTAATCTTAAAATGCATGTTTTCTTAGACACAGGAAGAACTGCTGTTTGAAGGTGAGCCAAGGAGGGGGAGGAGGTAGGACCTGGCAGATGTCAATGTGAGTCCTGGTAATAACCTCCTTTCAACAATCTTACCTATCAAACTAATAGTTACAATTATTCAGTCTGATCTTGAGAAGCATCTTATATTTTATTTCTCTTCAGTTCCCCTTGAGATAAGATTTTTGCTCATAAAGAAAAAATAATGCAACACTGAACAGAACATAAATTTATAGGCAAATGTCTGTGATCTCAACCTATGGATAATGAAAAACAAAGAAGTGAAACCAGGCTAGGAGTCTATGGCCCTGATTCTTGTTTACACAAATGCCCTTTTACAAATGTCATTTACACTGAGGCCTTGTCTACACTGGTGGCAGGGTGTAAACTAGAGTACACGTAGCTCTATGCAGGAGTGATAAGCAGGCTGTGTCCTCATGGTGGTGTGTAGCTACATGGGGCAGAGAGAGGCTGTGACAGGGGAGAGTTTTTCACTGCGTCAGGGAAAGGCTCTGGCAGCTCTCTGAGGTGGGGAAAGGCTCCAGAGGCACACTACACAGCTAAAAATAGTGCAGGAGGAGAAGGCACTGCTTGGGCATGTAGAGAGCTGAGAAAGGTCCATACTGTAAGGTCCTGGTGTCTTCACTCTATTTGCCTAAGCAGTGCCTCTCCACCTACACTGCTATTTATACTCATGCTAGGGAGATGTGCAGTGCATGTATTCTACACACTGCCATTAGTGTGGGCACAGCCTTATTTTAAGCCCCTTTACCAGTTAGGGTGACCAGACAGCAAGTGTGAAAAATCAGGACAGGGAGTAATAGGTGCCTATATAAGAAAAAGCCCCCAAAATCAGGACTGTCCCTATAAATTTGGGATATCTGGTCATCCAAGATGCAGTTCTGCCCAGCAGTAACACTTTGGGATATAAAAGCCCCCATGCATTAGAAAAGCCTGGCTGTGAACAATGCCTTAGTGATTGCGATAATACCTGACAGAAAGGAGTCAGTGACCAGCAATAGATTCATAGATTCTAGGGCTGGAATGGACCTCGAGAGGTCATCGAGTCCAGTCCCCTGCCCTCATGGCAGGACTAAATACTGTCTAGACCATCCCTGATAGACATAGAGGCTAAGATGAACAAGTTTTCTCCCTCCTCCTTATGACACCCTTTTAGATACCTGAAAACTGATATGTCCCCTCTCAGTCTTCTCTTTTCCAAACTAAACAAACCCAATTCTTTCAGCCTTCCTTCACAGGTCATGTTCTCTAGACCTTTAATCATTCTTGTTGCTCTTCTCTGTACCTTCTCTGATGCAATAAATATTTTAAAATAATCAATGTTTCAACAGGAAGCCCTATCATATAGGATAGATATCATCATTTTTTTAAATGGAGGCAACAGGCTAGGTGCAAAACTTTTGCCAAAGAGCAGTCATTTGTTCAAAATCTGGTCTCACACATGCAACCCCAAATCAGTGTGGTTGTACATGTGCTGCTGAGAGCAAAGTTTGTTTCCCTGTTTGCTGGAGTTGTACTAGGATCCTATATTATTTTATTGCTTTATATTTCAGTGTAGTCTTTTAGTGTTCAGTGCTTTTAAATACTTAGATCAGGGGTCGGCAACCTTTCAGAAGTGGTGTGCTGAGTCTTCATTTATTCATTCTGATTTAAGATTTCGCGTGCCAGTAATAATTTTAATGTTTTTAGAAGGTCTCTTTCTAGAAGTCTCTAATATAGAACTAAACTATTGTTGTATGTAAAGTAAATAAGGTTTTTAAAATGTTTAAGAAACTTCATTTAAAATTAAATTAAAATGCAGAGCCACCCGGGACCAGTGGCCAGGACCCAGGCAGTGTGAGTGCCACTGAAAATCAGCTTGCATGCCGCCTTTGGCATGCGTGCCATAGGTTGCCTATCCCTGACTTAGATTGTCACTTAGGGCAGGTCTACACTGTAGCTGGGATTGAAGCTCTGAGATCGATCCATGGTAGTTGATGTAGTGGATCTAGTGAAGACTCACCAAATTGACAGCAGATCTCTCTCCAGTCGATCCCTGTACTCTACCCCGGATGAGAAGAATAAGGTAAGTCAACGGAAGAGTTTCTCCCATCGACTCCCCACAATGTAGACCCCGCAATAACTCGACCTAAGGTACGTTGATTCCAACTACATTATTCAGGTAGCTGGAGTTGCGTAGCATAGGTCGACTTACCGTGGTAGTGTAGACATAGCCTTAGTCTTGTAAAGATGTGCAACAGGAGAAGGAGATGGTGCCAGAAAATAATCCATGCGCATCTCAAATTCAAGGGTGAAATTCTGGCCTTACTGAAGTCAAATGGGAATTTGCATTGACTTTAATGGGGCCAGTATTTCACCTTAAGTCTTTAGGTTCAGAGGGTAGGTACATGGTTGTTCCAGCCTAAACTCTAAAATGACACTGTTCTTCCCAAATAGAGAGGGAACGAGGAACCTCATGGCAAAACTAAGAGCCTATTCCCTTTCTG
Source organism: Malaclemys terrapin pileata (assembly GCF_027887155.1). Taxonomy (NCBI): domain Eukaryota; kingdom Metazoa; phylum Chordata; order Testudines; family Emydidae; genus Malaclemys; species Malaclemys terrapin. The sequence goes on along the minus strand of NC_071510.1, from coordinate 82,530,083 downwards.
TACCAGCTAGAGGATTGGGAAATTCATGCTTTCAAAGCAAAGCAACTGTGTCCTCTGCTCCCTCAATTAAGCACAATGGGAGTTCCTGCTTGAGTGATCTATCTTCCCACCTAATGAAGGTTTTACCCCATTTACTCCTTAGTGGAAAAGATGTCCAGGCACATCTGGCAGTTCCTATACCTCTAAGAATGGGAATGGCCTGTGGTCTATAGGTCTAACAATTGGTAAGCTACAATATACCTGTCATAATTAAATACCTTTCAAGGCAATATCACAGCTATTTCATTTAAGTGTGTTTTTGTTGGCTTTTATCGTGACAGATATTTCAAAAGGCTCATCTAATAATATCTTTTAAAATAGAGAGTACCTTTGAACTCTGGAGACTTCTCACATCTATTTCAGGTCAAAAGGGGTCTGAATGGGTAATTGTCGAAAAATAGTCCTTAGAGGCTACACATCCCAGAATTCATCCATATCATCTGAAAATGCTGAGGACAGGCCATGGGACTGAATAGCAAGGGTGTGGTAGACTGCGAGTGAGGCATACCAACACTGATCCTAATTCTATCCAGAGCTATTGTGTTATAAACCACAGAGGAAAGCCAGACATTCTCTATTGAATAGCACAGTAAATGGGATGGCAGAGCCATGCAACATACTTGACAGTAAGTCATTGCTGTCTAGGAGCAAAGTTCATTTTACACACATAGCTTGTGTTTTAAATCCAGGAATGCACCATTTAAAAAATCTGACTCCAACCCTCTAGTTTTGAAGTTGTGCCCCTAAGGCATGTCATTCTCTGGTGTTCACTTACACTAAAGGGTGGGGGAAGGAAGGTGAACAAAGTGTGGTAAAACCTGGTATCGGAGTGCATTCTTCTCATCTCTTCTTTACAAAGGCAGCAACATTAATAACCCAAAGATCTTTACTATGTTTTTGACTCAGAATGTCCCCCCATTGGCAAAGTTCTCCATGTGTATAGCAACACTGGCCATAACAAGGGGGAAATGCACATGACAGAGAGCTTCATTAAAATAATACTATAAAACTACAATATACTGCTGCACATGTATAGATATGAGCTTTCATAAAGCAGGCATCATATGGTTTGACAGACCAACAGCATGACTTGAATTTTAACTCACAAAAGCTAGAAACATCTCACCCTGCCAGTAATTCATTTATACTAGAAGCAAAGCTATTTCAGATATTGCTTTTACCCACTAGCAGAGAGTGCAATTTATTTGTGTGTTTGATTTTATACATTTAAAAAACCCCACAGAAACAAAACAACCTTTTCAACTTTTCCTATACAAGAAGAAGTGGTGTTAAACTAACGCTGTAGCTGTTTTGGCCCAGGAGTGAATTTCCTATTTGTATTGGAGCCAAATTAATTCAGTTATATTTTCACTAACTCCATAATCTTTTGAAGATGTTGCACTTAGACTTTCACACTGCCAAATTCTTCTAAATTAGAACATGAACGTCCATGAGAAACTGGACAAAGATTTATTAGAACAAGGTGCTAGAGTTTTTCACTCTCCCTCTGGACTGGTGCCAGTGGTAATGTCATGTAAAAAGACACTCGATTCATTTTTATAGGGATTTTTTCTTTCACATTTTCCATTGTTCAGATTAACCTTTGAAAATAACTTGAAAATAAAATGATGTTCCTTACTAATCACAGCTCCCTCCACTGGCCCTTATTACTGGATTTCAAACATAATTTACCTCCATTCTATGCAATTCTGTCCTTCTCACTTTTTATGGTTACTCTATTACAGTGGTTCCCCAACTAACAACCCGCGAACCCCTTTCATGAAAATATCAAATCTTACAAACTCCTCCTAAATAAATATTTCCAGCAAAATTGTATTATTGGACAAAGGTACTACGTCAATCCTTTTTGCAGCCTTTTCTCCGAGCATGCAATGAATTATGTCTAGACTATGAACTAGGTCTTTTATACATGGACCAATCAAGCTCTCTGCTATGGTATGGGCTTCTGAGGCTTTTGCTACTTGGTACGACATTTCAAGTGTATGTTCGTTATCAGTACTTGCTGTAGACACAAAACTGGTAATGTCACTTTTCCACTTGGCTAATTTTTGCTTGAAAAAGAAAATCAACATGCTTGTCGAGTTGTGCTGGGTGCCTAGTTTCTAAGTGGGGCCAAAGTAGAGAAGGTTTGAGGCTGCTGTTTGCTAGAACATCACCACAATTGCGCACTGTGGTTTTGGACACTCTTGATCACCAATGCATGTAAAGCCATATTTTATATAATCGTAGTCATATTTTCTTTTCTTCATAAGCGACTTTCCAGGACCATCATGATCATTGACTTAAATTTTCCACACTTTAGACTTGATGAAACACTAGCTGATGTCGAACATTTGTTTTCTCGTGTCTTTGCACTTTCCATTTTGAGCCAATTGTCCATATTGGGTGTATAGCAGTTCAAATAAAAACAACACACTGAGAACACTAACAAATGAACAAACTAGTAAATGAAAAGATTCACTCACGTCTCATTGGAGCAAAACGGCACACTACAGAGAATGGACTAACTGAGGGTCGTTATCATCACATTGGCTACAATGACCTTGATTCTGGCTGATTTGGCATGCTAACACTTTTTCTTCTGCCATGAGGGGGATGTGGGACCAGGGACAAATTAGCCTGGATGACCCCCCAGGTACAGCACGGCTCCTCATCCCACTCTGCCCCTCATGCCACCCAACTGCCCCTCTCTGCCAGGGACAGGGTCCTAGCTGCTGCCTGCACTCCCAGGATCCCAGCTGCCGGCCCCACGCTCCACAGGGCTTGAGCTGCCCATCTCACTGGCTCCGGGACTCCAGCTGCAGCCCCGCACTCCTGGGTCCCAGTTGCTGCACACCCCCCACCTCGACCGGGGTCCCTAGGGACGGCTCTGTCCACCATTCTGAGAACCCCGCTACATTTTGCAAACCCCAAGGGTTCATGAACTCCAGTTTGGGAACCACTACACTATTGACATCAGAAATATCTGAAAAAGATGCATTGTAAAATATTATTTATAGGTTCATATGACAAAGTTATTAACTGGGGATTAGTTATTAACTAAATAGGCAAAATATTGAAATGAAGCTTGGCTCTTTTTTAATCAGATTAAAAACAACACTGCAAATAATTCAGAATCTAAAGGCCTACCATGTGTCCACTATGGGCGAGTCAGTTTTGAGATGTCCAAAGGGAGACACTTAAGCCTGGTCTACATTTGTGGTGGTGGGGAATCGATCTAAGTTACGCAGCTTCAGCTACGTGAATAACGTAGCTGAAGTCGACATACTTAGATTTACTCACCACAGTATCTTCACTGTGGTGAGTTGACTGCAGACGCTCTCCCATCAACTCTGCATATGCCTCTCACCCTGGTGGAGTCCCGGAGTCGACGGGAGAGCGCTTGGGGGTCGATTTATCGTGTCTAAACTAGACGCGATAAATCGACCCCGCTTGATCTATCGCTGCCCGCCGATCCAGCAGGTAGTATAGACATACTCTTAGGTGTCTGAAGTTGGGCATCCAAAAATCAGTGGGCACTTTTGAAAATTTAGATCCATGCTTCTTTCCTGTTTAGAATGAGGCCCAGAGTGTGCTGCCTACAGCCCTTTGAGCTTAGATCCTGTCATCTCCCACAGCCCTGTTTATCTTGGAAGTGGGGACCAAAGAAGGCTGGCACCCTTTCTTCTGAGCCCTGATGCTGCTCTTTCAGTTTCTCTGCCTGCTGTGGTTGCCTCATTGATTTGCGCCTTGGAATGATTCTTGGGGATCAATCCTGCACGCACTCTACCTCAGACCCAGCTAAGCACATGTGCACATAATTAAAGTAAGCATGTGAGTAGTCCCACTGAAGTCATCTTGAAGGCTGCGTCCAAATCTTCCATGATTTGCAGCTTTCAAGGTACATTCTGCAAACTTCTGCTTTAGTTATAAAGCTGAAGACTTAAAACAGGGCACAATTTAAAAGAAATATCAACGGGGCTCAGCAGAGATAGTGCAGCCCCCCTACCCTGCATCGGGTTAATCTCTACCAGCAGAGGCAGAGGCCCCAAAAAGAACTGCCACTGAGGATCTTGCCTCTGTAAGCCTACTCCGAAGAAATGGGAGGGATCCTTATAGGTACCAACAAATATCCCCTTACCATCAGATCATCCAAGGTAAGACTGCATATAGTGTGAAGCTGGCAAAGGAAAGAACTTGAATGGGGTTGTTTTGGAATGTCCAGAAGGAGGCCTCAAAAGGTACAGATAAGCATCCTGGATATCACCACCATTCATGGTATAAAAATTCATTATCCTGGCTGTAGCTCTGATCTCATCAACAATATATATAGGGACATTTCTGGATGAATGGAACAGGAGGAGCAGGCTAATTTAAGAGCAAAATATTTTGCTAGCAAACACTGAACATGAAACTACTGCCACTCCCTGCACCCTTGCAGAATCCATTGACCTGAGTATTTTGCCCCCTGGTTGTAACTCAAACCAATGAGCACCACCACCACTTTGGTTTTCATTATCACTACAGCTAATACCAGGAATGACATCAAGGTATTAGACTATGTCAACAGACTAATTCTGTAATGGAATCTCAGCTTGTTTTGGAGAAAGGGTGTTCCCCCCCCTTCCCCGTTTCCTCTCTAAAGTTATTTTTGAGGATAACTCAACAAAATCATTCTAACCCAATTTTAAATGTTTCATACAACATCACAATGACATGATCACTGGACAAACTCTATTAAAGTTTCCATGTTTGTCAACAATTTCCATTTCACAGTGAAATCTCAGATAACTTATTTTTCCATATACATGGAACTAGCTCACTGTGTGATAACTGTAGGTAAATGTTGACTTATTATGGTGACCACTGTCCTTAAAAGAACCTTATTTTAATAGAAATTCAATTTTCTTTCTATTGAGCAATGTTAAGCTTCATATGTGGGAAGCTTCAGCAAGAAAAGAAATAAAATTCAGTCACTGAGCGTAATATAGAAAGTATTCAGGTTCTCAAATGGGTCATAAGCTAGGAAAAATGTAGGAGCTCTGTTGTGAGTGATTCATTCAGTTTCTCTTTAAGGTACAGTGGCAGCACAAACTGAAACCCTCCTAGAGAGAACACACAAGATTATTTGAAAAGCTTGACTTGTTAAACATTTATTACTAATATACCAAATGACTTCACCAATATCCATAAACACAAATTATGATTATCCTCTTTAAATCATGAAGCCCTAATATGACTAATGAAATTTGGTCATTTTAAAGTGTGAGGATTGAGTTGCTTCTCAGAATGTCAGAAATAAAATCTATCCAGGAAATTTAACAATTACTACTTTTCTCTCTTGCTCTGTCTAGTTGTGAGAGGCAGTTTTGACATTGGGTGGGGTGAACATGTATAGACCTGAGCTTCTTGTTACCACAAAGTCAAGTCATTTTACTTTGAAACATTCAAAAAGGGAGGGGGGAAGGAGTACAAAAGTGTATGGATGAAATACTTGCCCTACTGAAGTCAATGGGAGTTTTGCCATTGACTTCATTAGAGCCAGGGTTTCACACTAGCTGTTCCACAACAGCAAACTGTGTTGAAGCTCTGTAATAGTTTTTTTTTTTTTTTTTTTTTTTTGCGCACCTCAAACATTTTCTTTTGGTACATTCATTTTGTGCTGCTTGTTCTGGAAGTGCAGAGGGAATCTTCTAGATGATTAGTTGATTACAATTCTTAAGTGGCAGGAAACAGCCAGTTTTCACCCTGAATGAAGGTACCTCAAGGATTAATTTGAGTCAGTTATCCTTAACAGCAAGTAAGGCAACTGAAATTTGATGGAGCATGAATTGCAATGTAACAACTGTCTGCTTATACTACTAAAAAGGAGGACAATTTCAGGACCTTGTTGTTACTGTCCCACAAATGGGTGCAAAATAAAAATACTTTTCACCAAAGGATCTCCAAATTCTTTTATTCTGTATAAAAGTGGGTAAAACATTAATCCCCATTTTATAGATGGGGAAACTCAGGAACAAAAAGACTTGCCCTAGGTCACATACTGAAACAGTGACAGAACATGAGAATAGAATCAAAGTCTCACTGCCCTTACGCACTGAACCATGCTTCCTCTCAAATAGTGTTGTTTTTCAGCCATGTTATGGCCATCTAAGGAATGCCCACACAACATGCATGCAGCTGTTTGTGCCAAGTATATGAGTAATCCCAGTAGAGGGGCATGCATGATGTACATAGAGCACACCCTGTCCCAGGACCCATCCCAGAACATCCCTCCACCATGGAGATCCCAAGTGTGAACTTTGTGGTTTGTGAAAGTCAATAAGGCACTTACACACAGCTTGGGCATGAATCTGGCTCAAAGAGAGTCTTCAGAAAGATCAAGAGAGCCTCACAAATAGGATTATTAGTTCAGGTCTTATATCCAGGAAGAATCTTCAGGAAATTGACAAGGGAACAGTAGCAAGGCCTGTAGTTTTAAATGCCTACGAAAGATATTGGGAGAGGAAGCCTGAAGGAGCAGAGAGCATTCAGACTGAACATTTGGAGAAAAGTGGACAGCCTCTCTCTCAGCCTTCTGAAACTGTGTTACCGGCCACCTTCTCTATCAACTAAAATGCCCATGCTCTGTCTTCTGCAAAAGACTAACTTTTTCAAAAATATTTTGAAATAGCCAATGAATTTATATACTGGATTTTTTTATAATTAGTTGTTAATTTTATTACTATGGCTCTGCTGGAGCGGACTGCAAAATAAAAAACATTGCATTGCTGAATAGAAGTTAACATTGACATCTTGAAAGAACAATTTAATTTTTAAAATATAATGGTAATAGAGAGCTATGTTTTTGCCGTGAATGTTTTTGCCCCTTGAGTCAGCTACATTTTTAGCCAGAATTTTTCACTACTAAGCAAATACTCAGATTTTTCCTGTAGGCTGTTTTCTTTTTATGGGGAGATCATATTTTAAAAGAAGATACATTCTGAAAGCAGTGACAGTTTAGCTGTCTATAATTCATTAGTATTTACAGGTTGGTTCCATTAATGACGGGATTACTTCACTGCTAGGGAGTCCCTTGTTTACTCATTTGGTGAGTATGGGTTTTCCATGCAAATTCTAGAGGGGCCTGAGCTGCAAAATGTAGATGTGGATTTGAAATCAACCAACATTTGGGGTGTGTTTGGATAAAAGACTTTGGTTTGAGCCCATTTAGAACAAACAGATGGGTGTCATTTTCCCCATATGGTAAACAATCAGAGATATAATAGTTGTAATGAATGCTACGCTGCTCAATTTTTTAATTAAGCACTAACTAGTTAATTTTCACAATAGTGAGTTAATAGTTTCAGGTACTACACCTGTCCTTTGGTTCCTTTGCCAATTTTTGTACTTTTGGAAATATGTGGAAGACCCCAACAAAAGTAGATAGGGCTTGTCTACATTACCCGCTAGCTCGACGGGCAGCGATCAAGCCAGCGGGGGTCAATTTATCATGTCTAGTCTATAGGCCGCCGAGCGCTCTCCCATCGACTCCGGTACTCAACGAGAAAGCATCAGCCATCGACTTACTACAGTGAAGACACCATGGTAAGTAGATCTAAATATGTCGACTTCAGCTACGTTATTCACATAGCTGAAGTTGCATAACTTAGATTGATCCCCCACTCCAGTGTAGACCAGGCCTAACTCTCCAAGGGAAACGGAGCCCTAGTTAGCTCAACAGTGAGGACAAGCCCTAAGAGATGCAGCACAGAACTCATAGCCTGAGGAGACAGGGAAGTAACAGTGCCTTTCAACCATTTTTTAAAATCCTTCTGCCACTGTTCTGCTCCAGGTGCTGGAGTGGCCTCTGGTGTAACGTAGACAGTTCTGGGGGCCTGTCCAAGGTAGGACAGCCTCCTCAGCCTGCTCTCTGCAGTACTGCATGCTGCCGCCCTGCTCCAACACATCTCTTCCACCACCAGCACATCCCATGGCATGCCTACTACACCAGGATTTTTGAGGTGATCCTTGAAAGGCAGTCTCACTGCTGTCCTCTCCAGTGCCAGTAGAAAGAGACCTTTTAGAGCTCCTTTATGCCCCTCTGGCCCCTGTACTTGGTGTACAAGGGTGAAAGCAGGTATGAGGGATTTCACCCAGGGCTGATTGGCAGCTTCTCTAACAATCCTTAATCTGGTTTGTGATCTAAACACATGTAACCCAAAATGTTTTTTGGAATGTTTGTGAAACACAACCATCTGAAAACCACAAACTTCTTTTGCAATCCTAAGCATGGGTGAATGACCTGACATCAAATTTGGCTTAAAACAACAAGGACAAATAAGTTGTATCAGCACACAATGGAAACAATCAGTGTTTCTAAGGGAGATGTTGACAAAATTTTAACTGCAGTAGGGGACATACCCACTTTTAGGGCAAACCTTTGCTGTAGACCTGTCAATAGGAGCCTAATAATAAAGCTACTATTGGCAGAATCTCTCCAAATAGTATGTCTGATGGCACAATGTGGTGCTGAGCTGAAGCTGGAATGATAATTACCATTTGTTTATGATTTATTTGGCCACACAAAATAAAGATTCACTTTGGAAGAAAACCTAGATGAAAGATACTAGGGCCAACATTTTCAAACATGAATGCCTGAATCTAAGCACCTAAATCTATACCTAGATACCTAAATGAGTGAACCAATCTTCAGAGGTGCTGATTCCACTGAACTCAATGGGAAGTCTAGGTGCCCAGGGCCTTTAAAAGAAAAAAAATCAGTCCAAGTAAACTGCTCTGACCCCACTTGCCTCTCCAGCTACCACCCTCTCTCTCTTCCACCTTTCATCTCTAAGTTCATTGAATGCACTGTTTACCATCACTGTCTGGAGTTCCTTTCCTCCCCTTCCATTCTAGACCTTCTCCAATCTGACTACCACTTCTTGCACTCATTTGCTCTCACCAAAGTCTCTAATGAGCTTTTTTTAGCCAAATCTCAGGACCAGTACTCCAGCCTCATCCTCATTCACCTGCCAGCCACCTTTGACATAATCAACCATGATCTTTTTGAAATCTTATCTTCCCATGGCTTCTGTGACTCTGTTCTATCCTGGTTTTCCTCCTACCTCTCTAATTGCTCTTTCAGGATATTCTTTGGAAGATTATCTTCAACAGCCCTCCAGTTTTCTATGGGGGGGTTTCCACAGGGCTATGTTGTTTGTCCCTGTCTTTTCTCCTTCTATACCTTATCTCTGGGTAATGTAATCCATAAACAAATTCCTCACCTCTCTTTGTGGACAATTCACACATCTGCCTCTTTACTCCAGACCTGTCTTTGTCCAAGGGGTGACAATTTTTAATGGTGAAAGTAAGTAACCATTGGAACAATTTACCACGGGTTGTGGTAGATTCTCCATCACTGCCAGTTTTTAAATCAAGATTGGATGTTTCTCTAACAGATCTGCTCCAGGAATTATTTTTGGGACGTTCTATGGCCTGTGTTGTACAGGGGACAGGGGTGAAAATAACATAAAAGATTTAACGGTACGGGGGCCCTACTCCAGGCCCTGGAAGGGGCAGAGCCTCAGGTGGAAGGGGCAGGCCTGGGGCTCTGGCAGCGATTTATAGGACCCAGCCCAGGGCATAAGCGCTGACTTCATGGGTGCTCCGGGGCTGGAGCACCCAGGAGAAAAAATTAGTGGGTGCTCTGCACCCACCCAGCAGCCAAGCTCCCCTGTCCTCACCTCCTTCTTCCCCCTCTCCCCCACCTGAGCACTCACCCTCCCTACCAGTGCTTCCTGCCGCCCCGCCACCTAACACCTGTTTGGTGGCGCTTAGGACTTTCCAGGAGAGAAGGGGAGAAGCGGGGGATGCAGCACTCTCAAGGGAGGAGGCAGAGAAGAGGCGGGAACTTTGGGGAAGGGGCTGGAATGGAGGCAGGCCGAGGGTGGTCCAGGGGTGGGGCCAGGGGCAAGGGTGGGGTTGAGCACCCACCAGGAAGAGGGGAAGTTGGCACCTATGGCCCAGGATTCTAGCCACTGCTGTGGTAGTGGCCGGGAGCACCAGGCCCTTTTAAATCATTGGGCCCCAGGGCAGCTACCCCCTTTGCCCCCCCACTGTCAGTGGCCCGGGGGGGGGGGGCACAAAAGGGGCAGTGTTGTTAAAGCACTGCCATGGCAGCCTTTTAACATTGGCTGTATATGGCCAGGTACCAATAGCAACTTCTTAGTGGTATGCCGTAGTGGCCCTGTAGTGGTGGGGACTCACGCCTGCGGTGCCTCCTGCTGGTCTTTTCTGGGAATTAGCTCTTCCAGCATCCTGGAGCACCCCCTGCAGGCTGGTGGTCCACCTTGCCACTGGCTCCATGTTCCTCCCAGGACCCCAGTGCCCCTTTCTCCAGAGTGGGGCCCTTCTGGCAGTAACCCCCAATCTCAGGGCCTCCCCACCCAGAGGAACTCCCACCCACTAACCCCACCTTGCCTCAGTGTAAGGCTACTGCCAGTCACCATCTAGCCCCACTCCCTGGGGCAGACTGCAGTATACGCCATTCATCACAGGCAAGGTTGGGTTTGGACCTGCTGCCTTTGCCTACCCCTGGGCTGCCCTCTGCAACCCCCAGTACCTGTTGGCCTAATGCTAGGCCATAGCCTGGGGCTTTCCAGGCTGGAGCTCCCCAGCTCCTCTGCCTTTCCCCAGCCCTGCTCCACTCAGGTACCCTGTCTCTAGCTCCCAGCAGCCAGGCCCTTCTCCTGCTACAGACAGAAGAAGACTCTTTAGTTTCTAGTTGCCCTGGCCTTCTTATAAGGCCCGGTTGGTTTGGTTGGGGCGTGGCCCCAGCTGCAGCCACTTCCCCCAATCAGCTGGGCTTTTGCTCCCTTCCACAGCCCCAGCCCTCTGCAGGGCTTTTCCAACCCCTTCAGGGCTGGAGCGGGTGTTCAGTCCACTACAGGCCCACTTTCACCTGTGACAGGAGGTCAGACTGGATGATTACAATGGCCCCTCTGGCTTTGGAATCTATGAATCTATGATCCTGCCTGTCATTCAGACCCCTAATATAGATGTCATCTTCAACTCAGACTTCTCTCTAGTCTTCATTTCCAGGCTATATCTAAGCCTTGCAGATTCTTTCTCCATAACATCTCTAAGATATGGCCTTTCCTATCCATTCACTTAGCTAAAACTCAGCCAGGTTCTCATCATCTCATGTTTTGATTGCTACAAACTTCCTTTTCTCTGGTCTTGACAAATGCAGTCTTGCCCCACTGATAGCCATTCAGAATTCTGCTGCAAAGATCATTTTCCTAGTTTGTTCCTTTGACCATTTCGTCCCTCTCTTTGCATTACTCCCCCGGCTCCCACTTCTCTATCATATAAACCACAAGCTACTGGTCTTCATTTTCAAGACCTTTCATGACCTATCCCTACGGTGACCAGATGTCCTGATTTTATAAGGACAGTCCCAATATTCAGAGTTTGTCTGATATAGGCACCTACTGCCCCCTCTCCTCCTCCTCCCCCCCCCACACACACACCCCCTGTCCCGATTTTTCAAACTTGCTATCTGGTCACCCTACCTATCCCCATCCTACTCACCATCTCTCATTCAGTGTCACAAAGTTCACTCCCACCTCTGACTGGCTCAGGTCAGCCTCCATTACCCCTTTGTCAACTTTTCAAACAAGCACTTCCATGTTTTCTCACATGCTGTCCCTCAGGATTGGGTGGAACTCCTTATATACATCCTCCAAATTAATTCATTGTCACCCTTCAAAAATCTCCTTCAAAGCCTCCTTTGGTATGAAGCCTACAAAAAACTTGACAGTAGTTAGGCTGCTGGTGTGCTGAGACTACTGCCTATCATACTGACCAATACTGTCTCACTATTTCCTTGTACTCTCTTGTTGGCCTGTCTATGGTCATCTGTTGTCTCTTTTCATATATGTAGATTGGCAACTTTTGGGGGCAGGGACTGTCTTTTTGTTCTGAGTTTGTACAGCACCTAGCACAATGGGATCTGGTCCATGACGGGGGCTCCTAGGTGCTACGGTAATACAAGTAGCTACAAAAATACTAATAGATGCTCTAATATGGATTTGAGTGTCTAACTTTAGGTACCCATTGTGGCAGACTGACAATATCCTGCCATATCATGGACAAACCTTATGGAATTAAGATTAACTTTATTGAATTAAGTTAAACCTTATTGAATTAGGTTTAGTACCCTTGGAGTACAGTCTATTAAAAATGCAATTGTGTATTTGTTATGTAATTGTATGTAACTCCTTTAGTAGGCGGGGGATGCTAATGTAATTCCTCTGGTTATCAACCCCTTTGAAGCCAACCCACAGGACAGGTTCATATATACTAGTTCAGACTAGATTCTTCAGGGACCAACAGACAGAGATAGGATTTTTGGATAAATAGCCTGGTTTTAAACGGGCTCAGGTTCTGCTTTGTGGTCTAGAAAACAAAGAGAATCCCTGTATCACAGAGGGTCCCAGACTTTAGGGAATGTTTGGAAGAACTGGGGCTCCTGAGGCCCTATAAGACTGGGTGCTTGTTCTGAGCTGAAGCTGTGATGAACTTGAAACCACAAGGAAGCCCTTTGGGTGGGGTGTTGATAGACTGCTCCTGCCAGAGCCCACATTAGGTTTACGGTGATCTCTGGTAAGCTTATTAGCATATGTAGGTTCTTTATTGTTTTTAAGGCAGTGCTTTTACCTTAAGAATAAAATAGGCTTGCATAAAAAGATCTGTGTGGTACCTATAATTGTTGATGATGACTCTGATCAATCTCTGAAAAGAAAGCGAGCAGATGTTGTGGGCAGCCTGTCTCTACTGAGAATGACATAGTGAAGGCAGGGAACTGTGCAGCATGGAAATACCCCAGTCAGAAGAGAGTGAGACATGGGTTCCATCCAAGAAAGGCAATGGCTGGGGAGCTGGAAGCCGGAGAGGTGGTGCCCTTGGTGGACCACTGAGTGGAAATGCAGGTGCAGCTGCCTTAAACAGTGCCATCCACATTTTAAACTGTTGGCCTAGCCTAGTAAACAGTTGCAGTCCAAATCGACTATAGTGTAAGTGCCCTGACTTACTGGAGGTACCAGGAGGAGAAATTTTACACAGTGTGTCAAATTTGCCCATTTCATAAATAGACGACTCCACTGAGTTGTACTCACTTATATACAGGAGGTACTAGGTCCACAGGTTATACTGGGTTAAATTAATACCAATATACCAAGCACATTTTTAGTACTATATACATAATCATTCCTGATATAACTCTAGCAATTTCACAAGAGATTAATTTGGTTTTAAACTCTGCTCTCGGATACACATATGCCCCTACCACTGACTTCGCACACATCTGTCTGAAGGCAGAAATAGGCATAATTAACACTTTAAATTAAGGTTTCTCAACTTTTATAAAAATACATTCTCATGAATCATTAACAGCTCTTTGAGATTTATTGCATTCTCCACTTGTAGATTAAACTAGTTTATCTGGCTCATAATTCCACTCATATTTTAAACTATTTTCCCTTTGCAGTCTTAATAAAAATGTAGTAGCTTTCTTCTCCAGATGAATATTCATCAAAGAGCTCACTGTCAGTTTGACGTTGGTGTTTTATCTCCGTTAGGGATGTTCTATTCTGACCATCCCCATAGTATTTGTATATCTCCTCTCACATTGAACAAATTGCCAACAGTGAAGGCACACAACACCATACTTATAGTTAATAAATATTGCAGTCTGTTGTGTAAGAATTAATAGATACACAATGAAAACTGTTATTCTGTTATAAACCAAATTATATGTGACTAAAGAAAGGGCCACATTCACTTTAAGTTAAGGTGTCCCTCACTTTTACAGATTACAATCAAGGCTACTGGGCTCTGGTGGCAGAAGGTATGTGGCTGGTTTGCAGTTACCATTTAAGTCATCCATCTAAGGTATGACCTTGCTACTCCGGTACACGGCAAAGAAGGCCTCTTTACCAGTCCTGCATAGGATAGTGGGGGAAAGCAATGGGAACCATGACTGCAGAGATCTAATAGACCTACTAGATCCCACAAAGGATACAGCAGGACTGAAACTGTTACTCCACACAGCAAACTGTCAAGGAGGAAAGGTTCAAGGTCTGAGCTACAAGTCCATTCCTTGTTGTCTCTGTGTGAATTGAACCTCCTTCATCCAAAGCCTTATTATCTCCATTTTTCAGGTAGGGAAACTGATGCACAGAGACACCATGACTTGTCCAATATATCACACATGAAGGCTGTTGCAGAGCTGGGAATTGAACCAAAGTTTCAGGTTAGTGCCCTAACTGCCAGACCATCCTTCCTGACTCACAGTTCTGTGCTTTAACCACACGACATGACCTCTCCCCTGGTTGGCCTGTTTCAATTGCCTGGATCCACCAAGGCAGCTGTAGCATAAGAATCCCCTGCTGAAGGACAGGAAAAGGATCTCAATGTGTTTGTGTGACCACAAAGAACTGAGTCATGTAGCAATTCCTAATGGGATTTTACTTGGCCCTGAAAACATCCTGAGAGAGTGCTCTTGTTTTCCTCTGGCATGCAAGACATAGGGAGCAACAGCATAAGGGCTCATTTCAATTGCACAGATGTATTTCTACTTTTCCCTTACTAGGCAAACAGTAGCTGTCACCTAATGCCTGTATGTGAAATTGGTAGTGAAATGTAGCATGACTGAACCACCCATTACATACAATTATATAGCCGCACATCATAATACATGTACTGGAAAGACAGAATACACCCCTGAAGCCATTGAAGAGATATCCATATAAATGAATAACTCCCTCAGCATGAGATGCAGGTGGAATGGTGAACAGGCCTGAAGAGTGAAAAGAAACATCTGGTTTTGATGATCTAAAATGTCTGCTCCAAATCTGTATATTTTTGTTTTTGGCAGATGGGACTCTTTATACGCAGCTTTTAATACTTCATATTCTGCTGCAGAGTTTCTTTAAGATGATGCAACTCTACGAAACTTGAAAATTAGCTAAGGCAGCTCCAGACTCTAAACCTTTTTCTGTTTCTTGGGAGCAAAGCCTGCATACTAAGCATCACTGTGGCTGTCTGGACCATATGTAAGATAAGCAGATTCACCTTTCAGTGGACTGGACTCTAGAGAAAGAGCGAACAGACAAGCTGCTGGCTCTCTGCCCTGTGTGGTTGTAACTGAATGTAGTATTTCCTGTTCGTGTTACAGTTCCAGGCGCTGGACTAGACATAGCTCTGACTACTTTGCTATGGAGAGCACATTCAAACAATGCAACCTAATAAAACACTGGCTCAAACCCATATTTTTTTAATCATAAAGCTATGGTTAAATTACAGTTAATGCAGTAAAATTCTAGCAACTATACAGATGTTATCATACAAGTTTAGTTTATTAAGTGAAAACTACAGTAAATCTGTCATGACTACAGGAACACTAGATTCAAATTCTAGGTATTGTAGTAATAACATGGTAAAACATGCTGAAGTGTAGTTTTAGGCTGGTATCTGCCTAAATTTATTAGTTCAAAAATAATGAAGTCACCAGGAGAGTTTTACTCTAATAGGCTATATTTCTAAATTGGTTAGCAGAATTCTCAGAACGTAATCTGGTAGAACGATAGCTGTCATTTATTGAGTTGGGGGCTAAAATGTGTAAGATGTATGGTTGAAGGTATGCAGGTATGCAACACCACATATTTTGTACTATTAGTTACTGCACATACTTGTTCAAGAACATTCACTGTTTCTACAAGATAGGAAGCAATGGTCACCTTTGTATCAAAGGTTAGGATAGAGCCCTTAGTTCAGTGATACTGTCTCCACATCTCTTCATAGCTTTGCCTGTGACTCTTTTCTCTGGCTTGAGTAAACTGTCGCCTGACAACTTAATATTCATCTTGTGGCTGCCCAGGAGAAAGTGGTAGTTTTTGAGAAAAACTGCAGAGAAATGGGTAGACCGATCATTCAAGCCTGGCACACTCACACAGAGGTCCTGACTTTTAATGCCTACGATTTGTTTTCTTCCATGTTAACTCTGACACAGGGAACACCTTCTCTGACCTAATCCTTATAGTCTCTATCTTACTCTCAGCATGACACACTTCTACTGTGACACAGCCAAGAAATTAGCTAACTAATCATGGCCCTGAAGAGGGGCAGTTGATGATAGCTGAAATTTATTAAGAAAAAACAGTGTGTATACAGATTTGATGGATGTTTTATCCCCCTCCACAACCCTTCATAAGTGGGAGATATCTGAGTACATAAACTGTATAATAATAATAATAATAATTAATAATGAATGGCTTTACATGTGCAAAACTTAGCTGGATGATTAAACACCTAGTTCAGTGTGCTATTACACATTTTGTGCATGTTAATGTGGGTTGCATGTGGTGGGTCTGTGTGCATTTCTATAGGTACAATTTAAGTGCCTGTATTTGCAATGCTGGCCCGAACACAATCATTGACACAGATTAATTAAACATGACTTTGCACTGGTAGCCAAAAAAGGCAATTGAAAATTTCTCTTTTGAGATGGAAGCTTTAGAAGAGTGGCTTTAACAGAGGGCAGTAATGGTGCAGAACTAAAATTAGGAGTGGAATTATCATTGAGCTCAAAATAATGCTGTTCACTTTTTTATAGCATTTATTTAGGGATTGCAAATAATTAGTTTTGGTGGTATTGCAGAGTGTGTTGGTGGAAGCTCTAAGTTTAATGTTTTAATTGTCAATGTAAAGGTCTTTTGGTCTGAACCAACCCTTCTCATTCATTCCCTGCTTGCTCTGTATTCTCCCTCACAGACTGCTCCAGAGCTACAGGAACAACCTATTCCTGTATTTGGTGGTCCATATTCACAGCTTAGGGGAATCTGTATATAAGAGCATAGTTGTGAGAAGAAAAAGCCTACACCGCGGCCAACGGGAGCTGAGGGGGTGGCACCTGCAGACAGAGCAGCATGTAGAGTCGCCTGGCCGTGCCTCCGCATAGGAACTGGAGTGGGGACATGCTGCTGCTTCTGGGAGCTGCTTGAGGTAAGCACCACCGGGAGCATGCACCCCTGACCCCCTCCCAGGCCCCAACCCCCTGCACCAGCCTTAGCCCTGATCCTCCTCCCACCCTCCAAACCCATTAGTCCCAGCCCAGAGAACCCTCCCAGAGCCCACACCCCCAGATGGAGCCCTCCCACCTCCCTTGCACCCCAACCCTCTGCCCCAGCCTGGATCCCCCTCCTACACCCCAAACTCCTCATACCCAGCCTCAACCCATAGCCCACTCTCCCTGCCAGAGCCCTCATGCCCCCCCCTGCACCCCAACCCCCAGCGTGGTGAAAGTGAGTGAGGCTGGGGGAGAGTGAGCAACGGAGGGAGAGGGGATGGAACGAGTGGTGGGCATGGCCTCAGAGAAGGGGCAAGCATGGGTGGGGCCTCGGGGAAGGGGTGGGGCATGGGGTAGGGCAGGGGTGTTCGGTTTTGTGCTATTAGGAAATTGGCAACCCTATCAGCATGATGTCTCTTTAAGTTCATCATGCTGAATAACCAATCCTGGGGGAGGGGCACACCCTTCACATCAGCCCCCAGCTCTGCACAACACAACAATCTCTCCCCCTTTACCCCTGGAGCAGCAGCCCGCTCTGCCTGCCTGTCTATGGTTCTGTGAGTCCCTCCAAGTTCTCCCACAGCCTCTTCAGCTACCAGGGCATCCTGAGCAGCTCTGTGAGCTCTCCAGGCTGAGGAATGTCAAATCTTGCTGGAGCTTTAAAAGGGGAGGGGTGCATGCCTGCAGGGCAGCCCAGGGCCGGTGCTACCATTAAGGCGAACTAGGCGGTTGCCTAGGGCGCCAAGATTTGGGGGCACCAAGAAGCGGTGCCCCCAATTTTTTTTTACAGCGTTCCTCCCCAAGCGCGTCGTCGCCGCTCCACTTCTTCTGCCTCCCAGGCTTGCAGCGCCAATCAGCTGTTTGGTGCTGCAAGCCTGGGAAGAGAATTAGAGCAGGGGCGGCGTGCTCAGGGAGGAGGCGGAGCAGCGGTAAGCTGGGGTGAGGAGGTGCCACATGGCTCCCCGGGCTGGGGGGGCGGGGACCTGCCGCGGGGGTGCCTCGGGGGGGGAGGGAGCTGCCACAGGGCTCCCCACCCCAGCTCACTTCTGCTATGCCCCCTCCCCGAACACGCCGTCGCTGCTCCACTTCTCCTGCTTCCCAGGCTTGCGGCACCAATCAGCTGTTTGGCGCCACAAGCCTGGGAGGGGAGGAAAATTAGAACTGGGGTGGCGTGCTCGGGTAGGAGGCGGAGCAGAGGTGAGCTGGGGTGGGGAGCTGCCGCACGGCTCCCCACGGGGGGGGGCGCCTTAGGGGAGGGGGGGAGCTGCCGCGGGGTGGGGGTGGGGGAGCTGCCACAGGGCTGGGAGGGGGCGCGAAACTTCCTTGCACCGGCCCTGGGGCAGCCGAGTTCAAAACAGTGAGCAGAGGGATCATGGCAGGCATTGTGGGATACTGGGGGAGGCCAGTTATTTCAACATCACAAACGGCAGTATCTACACTGGCACTTAGTCGACAAAACTTTTGCGTAAAAAGCCCCATGTCTCTCGTCGAGGTGATTTTATTTTGCTGACAAAACTCTGCAGTGTAGACAAGGCCTTAGAGAGGAGAATTTTCCTTACTATTTCATCTTTGAATCTATGATTTTTCTATTAAATAAACTTTATTTTTACCTTAAGCATATCTTTGTTGTGCAGACCGTGTGGAGTGTATGCCAAAATGAACTGATAACTGGTGGCACGTTTCATGCCTGTGGGGGTGATAAACCAGAGGGGAAGTCTGAGTGTCTGGTAGTTAAGAACTCAGGAGATGGATTTGGAGGATTAGGACTAGAGGCGATTGTTGAGGTCACCCTTCAAGAAGTAACTAGGCTGGTGGAAGCAAGGATGGGACCTTATGCTTGTAGACTGGCTACTGGTGTCAGATCACTGAACTATAGCAGCATAGCATTAAGACATCCAAAGTTACAAGGCATGTGGTGACACCCTTATTACTTCTGGGTGATCCCCAAAACATTATAGTATATAATACAAAATTTTAAAATTAGTATGCATTTGAAAGCATATTTTTACACACTACAGGGGAATGAAACATATGGTTTAAGCGTAGGCAGGAACTTGTATGGAACAATTAGCTGCTTTCACAGAACTAGGGAAGAAGACCGGGTTAGTGAGGCATCAACCTGGCAGTAGAATAGATCCAGTGTAGTATCACTAATAGCCCACCATGGTTATCACATATGAGCCGGGATTGCCTCAGTCCCCCATCCCCAGCCAAACCATCATCACTTAATGTAATATATAATGAGTCAAGTTCTGACATAACCCCTTCATCCTCCTTTCCCTGACACAAGGGATAAGGGCCAATACAAGGGCTGCTCCAGTCTATACTCAACCTTGAAGCGCTCTTCCCCTATGTGAATTAAAACTGCAGGCCCCAGACAAATACTTCTATCTCTGTCCTAGAATTGGGATAGATAATGGACTGGCATTCCTACCATTGCCTCTGTCATTGTTCAAAACCGCCCCCACAACATGCATGCAACATCCTGTTGCTCATCAGTTGGTTGCTGCCTTCGACTCCAGTGATGATGTCAATATCTAAGGCCATTGCAAATGCTTACATAACTTCTAGTTCCCTTCCTTAAATAAAAGGCCATCTTTCCTTCCCAGTAAACCTAAACTTCTAGGCTTCCTGAATTCTGTAGCTTCTGAAACAGGTGTGTGACTGAGTCAAACAAATGGCTTGACAGCCCCCTAGTTTTTTCAAACGTTTTAGGGAAAAAAAACTATGTGAAAAGTTTCATCTTACTGACATTCTACATTATAACTTTAAAATTACAGAACAAATTTTCTTCAATATTGACTTGTAATATTGATTTCACTGGTACTTAAAAAAATCAAGCAAAGTCTGAATAATGTAGATGGGATTTTCAAAAGTGCTCATTGTTGGATTCAGTCAGTAGGAGTTTAACCTGTGACTTCAACAGAAGCAGAGTTAGGCCAATGCTTTTTACACATCACTCCTGGTATTGCATTTGAATTGTACTTTTTGTTTTAAAAATAAAGCATTTAAATCCTGCTTATTATACTTATTATTCACCCTGTGTGAGTGTTGTGGGAATTATGCCATGGCTTGTCAGGGCTGAGCCTTTGGTAGTTCAATGATTCCCATGAACCCTAATGATGAGAAGTCAGATTGAAATTTGGCCTTTTTGTTGCGGCAGCTGAATTCTACCACAGGGTGTAGCTCAGACTGATTCAAGTTCTCCTTTCAGTTACACCCATGCAACCCTATACACATGATGTCACTGGAGTTGCAGGGATGTAACTGAGAACTGAAATTGGTATGTAATATAACAAATTCCTTTCAGAGACAGCAGGTTAACAGGCACAAGATAGCAAGCAAAGGACAATGTCAGGGAGTCAAAGAGAGGTTCAACCTAACTTTGAATTGCCGTACTTGTTAATTTGTTTTACAGCTTTAAGGTTATTCAAAGAGCTTCTGACAATTTATTAAGAAATATTTCTCCTTCTGTATTATGAATTTCTGTATCTTTTCACTTGTTTGGCATTTACTAAGTTTCTGTTTCTGCTTCTTATTCACCCAAAATCATAGGATGATGTCAGGAATGATTAGGACATTACATTCACGGAGGATTAGTTTATCAGGAGAACAGAAATTTTCCAGCACAAGAAGATTATGTACGAGAACTAAATTGTTTATGGACACCATGATTTCCAGTACTTCTGCTATCTGTAAAACAGCTGAAAAAACCCTTATTGCTTCTCTATAAATGCATGTGTCTTCTCGGAAATTTGTGATGCTTACTGTGGGCAGAACAAAGACATTAAAACACACTTACAATTTATTGTGAGAAATTCTGTGCTCCCATCTGCACTTTCTTCTACCATGAATTATCACAAATGGAACTCTATCTTCAATCTAGTGATGATGCAGAGGACATAACAACTTCACTCCTACCTAGTCCAGCCTCATCTCCTCCAGGCAGAGGTCAGAACTTTCCTACTCTGTTGCCCAGAAGATACGTGGACTATTAATCTTCCCCAGAAACTTGGAATCCATGGAGATTCCAGAATTCCCTGATGCAAGACTAATGCACAAATGGACTGGTAAATCACTATTGCCATCTACTGTGCACTGCCACTGATGGATTGGTACTTAAATGCTTCCCTCTCCCTCATTGCCTTGATAGATCACTTTGTTTCACTGACCACGTATGTCAGTTTAATATGAGAGCAACAGATTGTATTGGTGACCCCTTTCACACAGCAAGCCTCTCAGTGTGACCCCCCCTTACGCACTAAAAATGGGGGTTAATTTAATTTAACGGGGGCTTGGGGCTTTCAGCCACATGGAGCTGACAGCTTGTGACCCCACCATGTGACCACCTTGCGACTCCCTGAGGGGTCATGACCCCAGTTTGAGAACCTCTGAAATAGAATTAACATAATTCTGCCCATGGAGGCTCAAGCTCTCATCTCTCCATGCTTCAGATGTTTTTTCCTCCTCCATCTCTCCCCAGAATTCCTTTAGAAGGGGTGATGGTTTAGGGGGAAGTTCTTATGGAAGAGTGGATCTTGCATTTAGATCTGAACGTGTTTAGATCAGTCAGATGTCCTTTGGTAAGATACTTTAGAGCCAGAAAAATGACATGAAAAATGCTCCACTTCCAGTGTCTTGAAGGTCTTATCCTGGGGGTTCCTAGCTGCAGCACTCCAGTAGAGAACAGCTGTCTTGGTGGATAATGGCTGGATAAGAGATCTCTGAGAAAGTTGAGTCTTAGCCATTTTAGGGACTTGCAGATGAAGTCTTAGACTTCTAATTCAATCCAGAAATGTGTAAGGAGCCTCTGGAGCTCAGGAAGAACCAATATGATTCATTCACCTCTACCTTTATTGATCAATTAGTGAGAAGCTATATGCTGTACAAGTAGGAGTTTCCTCATGCACTTAAATTTTAGCCAAAGGATGAGCTACACTCTAATCCTATTGGACCTGCTTCTTGACACTCAAATAGCAGCCAGAGAGAAATACCTTGTTCCATTTTTAGATTACCAGGAGACTTGTGCCCCTTCTTCTCTATTGTAGGTTTAGCCATAGTCATCCATGCTTTCATTACCATCAGGCTAAACCACTGTTACACATTGTCTGGTACCTGAGATTGACCATGACTCCATGAAAAAGCTTCATCTAGTCCAATATGCAGCAGCTTTCTTTGATCCAATACGGAGGTAACCCCAACTGGCGAGCTCACATCACACCAGTGCTTCTCCACAGAAAGCATCTCTTCTCTGAGCTAGAGAACATGTTATTTTTTCAGAAGAACTGGTTTACACCAGTCTGCAGAGTTAGATCCCAAAGTCCATTAAAAACTTTAGTTCAAGCCTGCTCACTTTAGTCAATTACACCAGGACTCAGTCTCTGCTATGTGTTGCTGGACATAGAACTAACATGATCCAAAGAGTTTTGTAAAAAAAAATTGAAGTAAATTTAATTTCAGTTTTTTAAACATCTATTTTTTAATCTTGTCCCACCTTTACGGGTGGGATACTAAGCAGTTCATTATATCAGGACTTTTCAGCTGGTGGGGCATAATTCAAAACTGGATTGCAAGGGGGTAATTGCTATCACTGAAGTTAATATAATTTTTGCAGTTGACTTTAAGTGGGATCAGGTTTTGACCCCTGAAGTGTGTAGAACTACTTTTGCCACCTTGCTCAGCCCCTCAACTCAAGGAGAATATTTATGTTAGTTTCTCTGAACGAGGGCCAGATTAAGGCAGGGTCTTTAGGGGCTGCAGCCCAGGGCCCTGGCTCAAGGGGGGCCCCACAAAAATAAATCACAGGCAGCGATCTCAAACTACTATGGGCCGCTAAAAGTCCCTTGGCGTAGTGAGGCACTCAGGCTGCCTGCCTGCCTGCCTGCCATAGGCCCACGCTGCTCCCAGAAGTGGCTGGCTACTAGCACGTCTCTGCAGCCCCTGGCATGGGGGGTGTTGCCCCCGCCCCCAGCTCCCATTGGCCAGTTCCAGGTTCCAGGGGCCGCAGAGATGTGCTAGCAGCCGTCTGCTTCCTGGAGCAGTGTGGGGCTATGGCAGGCAGGCAGGTAGGCAGCCTGCCTGAGCCCTGCTGCACTGCTGGCCGGGAGCCACTTGTGGTAAGTGCCTCCCAGCCGGAGCCTGCACCTTGGACCCCCTCCTCCACCCCAAGCCCCTGCCCCAGCTCAGAATCCCTCTTCTCCACCCAAACTCCCTCCCAGACCCCACACCTCCTCCTGCACCCCAGTCCCCTGCCCCAGCCCTCTCCTGCACCAAACTCCCTCCCAGGAAAAAGACTTGTATACAGGGGCCTCACAAAATCTAATAGCCCTGGGCCCACAGGAGAGTTAATCCGGCCCTTCTCTGTACTACTTTGTATCAGTGGTGATTGGTTTATCAAATACAATTGTATGGAACAGTCTCCATAGTGAAAAAACTCAGGATCAGATGAGCTTCCAAATAATAAGTCAAGCAAATCAACTCAGGTGTTAGGTAACCCCTTCATTCCAGAGTTCAAGAATAGGTATAGTGAAACCCACAAAGACTACATCCTCTAGCAAACTCCTCATACTAAGCAATCTTTGTAGTTCTGCTCTGAAAGTTTATAGTATAAAAAATGGCAGTGTGACTTCCCCATTTATTATCCTTCCATGATTTGCATATTAAGTGTGCTCAATTTGCATGTAAAAAGCTGGGTTTTTTTCTGTTTGTGAGCCCTGCAAACACAATCTGAATTTCAGAGTCAAGCTGGATTTTTTCTTTCCCATTCACCATCACTCAACAATAGGTGAAGTTCTGCAGACAATTCAGGCCCTCAGTTCATCAATACAACTCCTATGTCTTTAAAATATATTACTGTAACTGACTGGAGCTTGGGGCTGAAACATAGCACAGTGAAAGACTCCCATTGACTTCAGTGAGGTTTGGAACAAGTCCTTGATGAACATGTAATCTGTTGATGGTGCAAAAAAGAGAAGTTGTGGAAACCCGCTCAGTTTCCCTTAGCTGTGTGATCTCCTGCAGAACTAAAAGGAGTTAAAAATAATAACAAATATGTTTTGGCACTAAAGTAATCAGATATGACTCTGAATACACACAGAGAGCAGATTTGTTGAATACAATGTCATTTTCCCAGAGTCACTTGTCAGAGTAGAACCATACCTGAAAGTATCCCCAAGCTTCTCTGTAAAAATTTGTTGGATCTTTAGTTAAAGGCATTGCCTCCATTAGCAAATAGGGCTTTTATTGGTCCCATATTTTAACATTTAAAACAGGCTTCACGATATTTTCAATCTATTCTGTTTGTGAAATTTAAGAAGTTTTCTCAGAGGTTTGTTGGATATTATCATTTATCACACTCAGAAGGCATCACAATCCCCAGGACTGAGAAATGAAGGGAAGCCAGTCAAGCATGCTATTGTCAGAAGGGTTTTTAGCCAGATTTGTTATAGAGTCTTAACGGAATGTGTTGAAGATTTTGAGCTTAACTTTCAGTTTCCTTCTTTTCATTTTTAGCCATTCTGGATTAGGAGATGCAATTCACAATAGAGAGCCTTGTATCTTTGTTCAATGGATACTACACATTTGCTGCTACTGCTGTTTCATTTCAGCATCTGCTACAGAGCATCTTGATCAAGGAGATTTGACCAGTGTACTAAATTCCCACTTATATCAATGGTATTTCTATGCTCAGATGAAGGATAACAGGTGAAAACTTGGCTGTTTTGCCATTGATTTCAGTGAACCAGGAGTTCATTCAATATATTTACTGGATATTTATAATAGACTTTGAGTTTTCCTACTTTTTCCTTAGTAACCTTTCCAAATTCATTATATTTCCTTACCTAAAAAAACCACCAATCTAATCCCCCCAATAAATAAATCTATTTAGAAGATAAAAGTGGCTGTGAGACTATTTGTGACCCTCTGTGAAAGTATTACTTTAATGTAATAAATAATAATTGTTATGTTATTTAATATTATTTAAATTACATTATTTAATAAGTATGGAAGTCCTGCAGTATTTAATGGATCATAATAACCCTTCTATAGCTTTTTTCCTAATCATCCTATAGAACTTAGAGAATTTTAACCATGCCCATCAAATTCTATAAGTGGTTCAAAAGTAGAAAAGTTAGTATTTTTATAAGAATCTATAGATGTTCAGAGTAATATTTATAGAACCCTATTGGTTTAATCCCTATTAAGTTCAACATGATTTTTCATAAGATATGGAAAATCTTGTAGCCACACTGAAGTTAATATGGCCTGTTTAGTTTGTAGAATTGGTCAAGGAGCTCAAGTACTCTGCCAAAGTTATTTACTCTAATCGGTGTCAGAGGTTCTCGCCTGTGGCCAAAAGGTCAAGACCCAAAATCCTACTAGCATCAATCTCAGCTTTTTTAGTCTCTAATAGATATGGTACTGGAAGGGGTGAGGGCATAAGGAACATCACATCAGAATTCATGGGGGCTGGCTTCCTCCACACCACTATACCCTCTCTTTCTGAGATGATACCAGGTAACCTAGTTGGCCTCTCAGCCCCTCCTTAACCCTATCAGGCTAGTGTGGGGTGTACACCCCATCACAGATAGCTTTTCCTGCTTCCCAAAGTGTAAATAGATTCTTAATACAATAATCTTCATCCACTTCTCCACTGCTCTGGTGCATCCATTTGTACATGCTGAGAGAAGAAATAAGGAGAAGCTAAAGCTAGGGAGCTATGACTAATTCTCTTTCCTTGCACAGCTGCTTTAAAAACACGCTGCTATTCCCTCCTCCATGCTTTAGGACTAGTTTACAGGCGAGAGACCCAGCGGCTGTACCTCTGTGTAGCTTCATTGTGTCCTGTTTTTCTAATGACACCTTCCTGTTATATTTAAATAAGAATGAAAAATATAGTGTTGCTCCTTTTTACCTGACAAGCTAGCCACAAATTTGAGGTATAGTAGGTTGTTCCAGTTAGGAGGTGAAATTGGCGATAGGTATTTCTTTGATGCAGTTTTGTTTATTTACAAGAATGTACAAAATCCTACATCTCTGAATAAAGAAGGAATCAAATAGCAGCAAAAAGCTTCGTTTGCTCACAGCACTAAGAGCAGTCTTTTCAGCCTGCAGCCCTGATCCAAACACCTCTCCACAGGTTACATCCGTGGTCATACATCATGCTTTTAGCAGCCCCTTCAGGTTGCCTGTGTGTCTCCCTGCTCCTCTGTGTTCTGCCTTGGTGGAGTCACAGAACCCTTTTATCTTAGGTGGAGGCTTGTGATTAACTTATCCTTACAGTTATGCTACTTGAAGTGTGAGTTCACACTCATCGAGCTCAGTGAGGTTTTAACTTAGTCCATTTTAAGATTTCAGCCAGCTCATAACAATATCTTTAAAGACTCAAGTGTCATGTCATAAACCCTATAGACAGGGTTAGGCAAATTCTTCATTTCCAGAGAAACAAAATCTTTCCAGGCCAAGGGAGCTACAGTATATTCAGGAGAAAAAAGGGTGGCATCTCCACAGGGATTTTACAATGGGTTCAAATGTGTCTCATGTTTAAGTAGCTGAATCATAAAAATTTGACTCAAATCCAGGGACAGACAGTTCTGCCAATAATGCTTTATCTGAAACCCACAGAACAATACTCTACATTTAGACCTCGAAAGGTTCAAAGACTAACAAGTGTGATATGTGGGGCTGGTAACTCCACCTATTCTTGAGGTTGCCTGACACTCCTCATTGTAAGATTCTGTTTTCAGTTGCTTATTACTCTGCCAAATTTTAACCATTCAAGCTGAAATTTTCCATGCCAGGTGTCCGCCCCCGGCTGATTTTTTTATTATTATTTTAATTGGGAGGGGGCTAGGGGAGGATTTCAGCTTATACATTTTTGCTTTTTCCAAGAAAAAGGCTAGGGAAAAAGATCCCCCCCCCCATTAAATTCTGGAAAACTTTTCTTTGAAAACCTCTAGTGTTCTGTGCTTTGGAGCAGGGACTTGATATTTGCCAGGAGGTGGGGAATTGGTCTTTGTGTCAGGAATGTGCCCTTTACTAACCCCATGCAAATCTGCCCAAATTTTGCATAGATGTAAACCTTTGAAAAATCAACATTTGTTGATGCTCAGTAGGGACTTGCTAGTGCATCACAGGTGAATTATGCTCAAATAAATCTGTTAGTCTCTAAGGTGCCACAAGTACTCCTGGGTTTTTTTGGAGATTCTATCTACACTAAGCATGCCCCAGCCTGGGGCTGAGCAGGACTTTCCCCACAACTGCAGTTATGAGCTTCTGCAGGCTGTGTCAGGGCTGACAACTGGAACTGAAAGGAAGCCTCTCTCAATGACCTGTCCCACTGCTGGGCACAGGCAGCATGGAGCAGGAGGCTGCCTGATATGAATGCAGAGGGGACAAGAACTGGAGTCAGGAATTGAGGGGACAGGCGGAGTAGATTTGGACAGAGCCTGGAGGTGAAGATTGGAATTAGAGGCTGGTGAGGTGGGGAAGGGAAGCTGGGACTGGGAGCTGAAGAGACTGGGATTGGCTGTAAAAGAAAAGTGGAAGTGGGATCCAGGGTAGAGGCTGGGAGAGGAAGCTGAGGGAGGAGACTGGGACTGGCTTGCATGGAGATTGGGACTGGGAGTCAGGGAACAAGGAAGTGGGAGACAGTGAGTGGGAGAGGGAGATTGAGATTAAATGAGGAACTGGGGATAGAGGCTGGGACAGGCTGGGGAAGTCAACTGGGAATCAATGGGGCCTGGGAAGGAGGAGAGACAGATTGTCCAAGTAGATGGAGTGCAGGGGGAGAACTGGGACTGCCTGAGCAATGAAACCTGGACACAGAGATGGGGGAGCACTGAAAGTGGACATGAGAATAGGGAGGGAGTCATTGGGGATGGGGCATGGAGGTCAGGCAACTGGAATCAGGGGGAGGGAGCCAGACAGATCAGCTGAGCTGGGAGGTGGTGAACTGGGCCTCACTGGGCAAGGAGTTTAGGGACAAGTGGAGAGAGAGCCTGGGATGGGGAGTCTGGAGAGGTAACGTTAGGATTTGCTGGGGAAGGAACCTAGGACTGACTAGGTGAAGAGAATGGGTCTGGACAAGGAGCCTGGGGTTGGGAACAAACAGAACGGGGACAGAGACAGGTTGGAGGGATAGGACAGAGGGTGTCAAGTTTAGGGGTAATGGGCAGAAGGGTCTGTGCCCACTAGATCACATTCCCATCCAGAGTCTGGAATGGAATCCTAAATTTGCTGGTGTCACCATTCTAGGTTGTCAGCAAATAGCTGTGAAACCCACTGGCAAAGTGTTCCAGGGAGAACTGGATTCTATCCCTGCCTCTTCCACAGAGTTCCTATGTGATAACAGGCATGTCACTTACACCAAACTTTTCACAGGTGTGACTAATGGTATGTTCCTAGTTTTCTGGGTGCCTACTTGAGAACCTGGGGTCAGATTTGTGAGAGTGCTGAGCACTTGAAGCTGCAATTAAATCAATGGGAACTGTGCTCTGATGCTATATAATGGTAAGAACTTTGAAAAATCCTAAGGCTCTCAAACTGAGCATCAGTTTGGATACTTTTGACTTTAATATCTCTGTGCCTCAGCTCTCCATCTGTAGAATGGAGATAATATCCTATCATCTCACAGAGATGTTATGAAAATACATTTATTATTTGTGAAGAACTCAATGATGGGCACCACAGAAAAGCTCATGAGGAAATAATTCTGTCTTCAGATCAGGATTTTAACAGTGTGCAGTGAATTTTTCATGGGGCCACACATTGAACAAGAAGAAAACAAAATATTGAATTGCTGTTTATTAAAGGAGTACCATCCGTCCTGTCCATTGAATGAGATTCTGTGGAAAAAAATAGTATGTGATCATATAATGAAAGACTGTATCACAATGTATACTCACAAGGTGGGGGGGAAATTAAGGTTCCACAAGCATCCTTTATTCTGGTATTTCCTACCTTTTGAATGTTTGACTTCACAACCTCAACAATGTTCTTTTTGTGTTTAATATGCTGATGACTGGATGCTCGCTGAACTTTGGTTAAAATGTCCCCCATAACAACCTCTGCATCAGAATGCCGTAATGCCTTTTCTAACCATTTTTACAAGGTATATTTTGGCAAGTTTGTGAGTACTAATATGGAAGGTATAAGGGGAGGGAAGCAGCTTATTTTGATGAACTATAGCCAGGAGCTGACAGGGTGGCAACATTCAATTATGGTCTGATCATGAATGAAGTCTGAGCCATTTAGACTAGCATTTAAAATAAATATTAGGAGAGGAAGAGGGGAAGGCAATAATGGTGGAAAGGGATTTGTATAAACAACCTCCTCTATAACTATTTGTATTATTATTACATTTCATCTGAACAATAGATATAGTCCAGGTTTTTCCTGCATAAGAAACCAGATGGGTTCAAGGCAAAACATAAATCATGCTTATTTACTTCTACGGTGACAGTTTATAGTTAAACAATGCAGTTTTGTTTTCCTTTCAAAGATTTATCGTAGTGGACAACTGTTGCTGACTCACAGAAGCCATTCAGAAAGACAGATACATAGTCTAACTTCAATGGAAAAAGTCTGATTCTGCACTGATATCATGCACAACAGGAATAATTACATGGAAGTCAATGGAGCCCCATCAGTGTATGTAAGAGAAAAATCAGGCCCAATAAAGATACAGTATTAGTAGACACTATCCGAGAAGTTGTTTCCTGAACTAAAACCTACTTTATCGGTCAGTGTCCCATCAAGGTAGATATAATCAGCCTCTTATTCACAGTATATTTAAGTATTGTTGCAAGTACTTATCTTTCTGCAGTCACTTACTGTATAGGATCCAAATCCCTCGATTCTACCCATTAAGACGCAACTAAGATTCTTTGATTTAAAGAGAAAAAGATGATGACATATAATTGTGCTATTACCACCAAAAACATTTTAAGGTGAGACCTGATCCCTTGTGACTAGAATAAGCCTGACAAGCCTGTCAAATGATGATGTATCTTGTATTCTCGTCTTCCCTATAAGCACCCAACATTGCCAACAGCTGCAGAGGGGAAAAAGCATGAAAACGATTTTCACAGAGCAAGAGATTAGCAGCAAAGATAACGCCCTTAGCCTGCAAAGTGAGACTATCAGTTTGATCCTTCAGCTGATCTAGGGAATTATTCAGCCTTCACAGGTGTGTACTTTGTCCTAGGGGACATGCCTTTTTCCTTAGATATTGCAGTGAGGGACTGGAGCATGGTAGAGGGGTGCATCCTTTCTTTAAATTACAGGGAACCCTTTAACACTGGTTTAGGGATTAAGAACTAGCAGTTTATCAAATTGGCTGATACCTATTCTTTCAACATCCGGGATATAGCCAGCTTGTTACTGTTGCAGTTCTGTCATCAGTTCAAACAATGAACAAGAGGAGAAAAATGATTTCTCAGCTTCATCTCCATGGCAATAGGCTGACATTTTTTCTTGTGCACACACAGAGTTTTGTCAGTTCAAGCCAAAGCCACTTTTAACATATGATTCCATAGTTCAAAAGCTTTACCAAGTCTCATTCATTCAGCCAAAACAGAATAATCCACATTATTAGCTGGAGTATACTAGAAGGAACTTCCTAGTTGATGGGTCAACTAATATTCTTTATCTGGTTTGCAAATCCAGTTCAGACACTGTGAACCCAAAATAAAGTGAATGGTTTGGTGTTTTAAAAAAGGAGCACATTTCTGAGAATTAGTGTGCTGTATTGCAAAAGTTTTGCTGATCAAACTCACACCAGAAACTGCAAACATTTATTGTGCAATCTGGATTCAGCTTCAATTAGGCGAGCACTGGGATGGCCCTACTGAAGTCATTTCCAGAATGAGATGTCTCCAGGGGACCATAAATTCCATACTTTCCTAGGAAAGATGCTTTTACTCTAGGGCAAGAATTCTGCTGAGCACCTCCCATGGAGCTATAGATTGACTTAAAAAGCATAATGACTGCATTTCAGATAAGACAGTGATGAACTATGTGTCTTCAAAGAATGAGAAGGAAACTTTCTTTCCTTCTGTTGACATCAGAAACAAATCCTTAGCCCACAGGACATTTGAA
Organism: Malaclemys terrapin pileata; assembly: GCF_027887155.1. Lineage (NCBI taxonomy): Eukaryota > Metazoa > Chordata > Testudines > Emydidae > Malaclemys > Malaclemys terrapin. The sequence goes on along the minus strand of NC_071510.1, from coordinate 82,498,834 downwards.
AGTGGGTTTTCTGTTTTCAAAGGAGACAATACTCCCTATATAACAAAATGCCTCTGGCTAGCTTATTTTGAACTTCTCTTTTATTTTCAGAGGTTTTTGTTAGAGGCAAGTTAATTTTTTTATTACTCAAATTTTAAGATAGTTGTAATACTTCACACAGCACTTAAAACCTTTGTGTTAACTCTATATATCATTTAAATGTGCAGAGGTTCGTGTTTCCTTCTTACACAATAAAATAGCCCTGTCCTGCTGGATTAGTTCCTGTTGTCACACAAATAATAGTTTGTTTAAGTGCAAGACTGCAAGATTTCTGGTAGGAAAATGTTCCATTTATATTATATTTTCCGTTTAGGTTTAGACCAACTGTTTCAGGAAGAGAAATAGCCCAAATACTACTGGAATCTAAATAAATATATAGTGAAGAAAACACTTTTACATCTTCTTACAAAATATATCTATATTCTCTAGTACCCTGAATCGCATTTAGTCATTTCCATCTGTACAAAGTGGCAGTAAAATGCAACCAGATCAGAATGGTGATGTTTTAAATCCAACTAGGGTTGCCAATTTTGGTTGGACATATTCCTGGAGGTTTCTTTACATGACATAATCTTTAATTAATGAGTAATCTTTAAATCCTGGAGATCCAGGGCAATCCTGGAGGATTGGCAACCCTACTGTGCACTCACCTTGCAATGGTTTAAATGACTATATATGGCGCAGAACAATTAATTTTAAGTTGTACAAGCAAAGCAAAACCTTTCAAAGATGATGTAAAATCAGAATATTATTGATTTAGTCTGCTTTGTTGGTAAAACTTTAACTTCTGCCAGTTCTCTTTCTCCTCTCCTCAGCCCTCATTCTCTGAGTTAAATTGTAATACCTTTACTCATTCTGTGTAGTATCTTACTCCATTACTAATTATTATTATTATTCACCATTTATATTGCAAGAACACCTAGGCCAGGTTCCCATTGTGCTAAGCACAATATAAACATATAATAAATTACACTAATGGTCCTTTTGAAATACATAGTAAAGCACTACTCAGTGTGAATAAGGATGGCAACATCTGTCCCTCTAAATAATGGTACCAATGCATTTACTGAAAGTCATTATAAAGATTGGTGTTTGGATGCTGCTCTGTAGAGAAATATTTATTTGAAGTATGAGGGGGAAAGCTTTTTAATCTTTTTAATTTGCATGTCCTCTCCATTTATAAGTGTAGCCAAATAATGAAGGCAGGAAAATATTCTTTTAATGCTCTACCTATTGTCCTAGTATAATTAAAGAAAGGACCTAAAATGCAATCAAATCTCTTGCAGAAGGATTCACGATGGAAAATTAACAAAGGGTTTTGTAACCTAAAAATACTTATAAAACAATGGAATAGGCAACAGATCTTATTGGTTAGTAAGGCTATAACTCTAGGAGTATTTGGCCTTAATTTTCCCTTAATCACACTGGCTGATAAAAGTTATAACACTCCCTAGTATGCTAGCCCTACTAAACTTTTATTGCTTCCTGTTCTCATACAGTGAATTGTTTGGACTCAAGGCTGGGTCTCCTCCTGATATTAATCTGGTTTAGAGCTTTTTGATGGTTATTAGATGTCACAGCTAGAATTTTTATTAATCTAAAGAGACTTCCTTTCTCTCTTTTTAAGGTTTGACTGTGGAATTTGTAGTCACTCCTGTCAGTAATGAAGATTTGGGCCATCCAAATCACATTCCCTAGATGTTTGTTTTCCCTGGCCCCTTGTTTTTCTTCTGTTCTATCTGGTTGCCTGATTAATCACATTGAACAATGTTAGGCCTGGTCTACACTAGGCGTTTATGTCGAAGTTATCGCCGTTACATCGAATTAACCCTGCACCCGTCCACACTGCGATGCTATTTAGTTCGACATAGAGGTCTCTTTAATTCGACTTCTGTACTCCTCCCCGACGAGGGGAGTAGCGCTAAATTCGACATGGCCATGTCGAATTAGGCTAGGTGTGGATGGAAATCGACGCTAATAGCTCCGGGAGCTATCCCACAGTGCACCAGTCTGTTGACGCTCTGGACAGCAGTACAAGCTCGGATGCTCTGACCAGCCACACAGGAAAAGCCCCGGGAAAATTTGAATTTGAATTCCTTTTCCTGTCTGGCCAGTTTGAATCTCATTTCCTGTCTGGACATCGTGGCGATCACAGCAGCACTGGCAACGATGCAGAGCTCTCCAGCAGTGATGGCCGTGCAGTCTGTGAATAGAAAGAGGGCCCCAGCATGGACTGATCGGGAAGTCTTGGATCTCATCACTGTGTGGGGCGATGAGTCTGTGCTTTCCGAGCTGCGATCCAAAAAACGGAATGCAAAGATCTACGAGAAGATCTCTAAAGACATGTCAGAGAGAGGATACAGCCGGGATGCAACGCAGTGCCGCGTGAAAATCAAGGAGCTGAGACAAGGCTACCAGAAGACCAAAGAGGCAAACGGACGCTCCGGATCCCATCCCCAGACATCCCGTTTCTACGAGGCACTGCATTCCATCCTCGGTGCGGCCGCCACCACTACCCCACCACTGACCGTGGACTCTGAGGATGGGATAGTGTCCACGGCCGGTTCCTCGGACATGTTAGGGGACGGGGAAGATGAGGAAGGAGATGAGGAGGGCGAGGCAGTCGGCAGCGCTCACAACGCTGATTTCCCCGACAGCCAGGATCTCTTCATCACCCTTACAGAGATCCCCTACCAAGCGTCCCCAGCCGTTACCCCGGACACAGAATCTGGGGAAGGATCATCCAGTAAGTGTTGTAAACATCTAAACATTTATTTTTAACAGAACAGGAATATTAACAATTAAAAGAATGGGTTGTTCATGATTACTTTGCCCTAGGCGCTTAACGGTTCAGTCATGGGCAGTGCAAGTTTTGAAAAAAAATCTAACAATGTCCGGTTTTCCATGATTGTCCTGCCCAAGCCGCTCTACTGTTTATTCCCTGCTACTGCAGCTACAGTAAAATGCGGTCTATATGTCCGGGGATAGAGCAGTAATCCTCCTGGGACATCTCGATGAAGCTCTCCTGGAGGTAATTGGAAAGCCGTTGCATGAGGTTCCTGGGGAGAGCGGCCTTATTGGGTCCTCCGAAGTACGACACGTTGCCGCGCCACGAGACTATCAAGTACTTGGGAATCATTGCTCTGCACAGCAGGGCGGCATACGGCCCTGGTCTTTGGAGGCTTTCCTGGAGCATTCTCTCTCTCTCGCTCTCAGAGATCCTCATCAGGGTGATGTCGCCCATGGTGACCTGCTTTGAATTAGGTAGGGGAATGTTAGTGTTGGGACTGCTTGACCGTTCCTTTACAGAACTGTAACCCCTGGTTTGCAGCCACGCGGTGGAGGCGGGAGAGGGGCAGCCGAAAGGGATCGTTCCCGGGGACAGCCGCGAGGGGGTGGGACAGGGGCAGAGTTCCCGCTTGCCAGATTGCTGGCAATAGGGACTGACATTGCTTTAAATGTGAAATGAGGCCAGTGGTAATATAAAAGTTTTAAACTGCCACAAGTCTACAGCTTACCATGTCTGCCTGCAACAGAAATTCCGTTGTGCTGCCCCGCTTCTCAAATGTGCTGTGCAAGACCCCAGGCACTGAATGCGAAGGCCGAGAATTCGACCTTGTGCTGAGTGCGCATGTGATAGGTGCTGTGCATGGTCTTGTTCACAGAGAAAGACTATGTTCTTTGTTCACAACTACATTTATCTTTCTGAGGAATTCACTCCCTTTTTCCCATTTCCACAGCCCCATCTGCGACTGTCTCACAACCTAGCCTGGCATCACACTCCCAGAGGCTAGCGCGGATTAGGCATAGGAAGAAGAGGACACGGGAGGACATGTTCTCGGAGCTTATGGCCTGTTCCCAAGCCCAGGCAGCACAGCAGACCCAGTGGCGGGAGAACTTGACCCAAATGCACCAAGCAAACATGGATCGGGAGGAGAGGTGGCGGCAGGAAGACCAGCAGGCGACTCAAACGCTGCTTGGACTACTGAGGGAGCAAACAGACACGCTCCGGCGCCCTGTGGATGTTCTGCAGGAACGGAGGCAGGAGGACAGAGCCCCGCTGCAGTCCATCTCTAACCGCCCTCCCCCGCCACCAAGTCCCATACCCACCTCACCCAAAGTGCAAAGAAGGAGAGGCGGCAGAGTCCGTGCTAACTCTCACTCCACCCCTGCAGAGAGCTCGAGTAGCAGAAGGCTCTCATTCCCCAAAATTTGAAAAGTTCTTTCCTTCCCGCCTGACACAAGCCCCCGTCCAAGTTTCACCTCCCAGTTCCATGTGTAGTTGATAATAAAAAATACGTTTCTGTTAACTACTGTTTCAATCATGTTCTTTTGGAGGAGGAGGGGAAAGGGGGTTGGTAATTGGACAGGACAGTCACCTTTGGCAGGGTACATAGGCGGGGGCAGGCACAGCAGCAGGGCACATAGACAGTGCAGTGATGCAGTGACTAGTTAACCTGGTTAGTCTGGGAGGTGGTTTTCATGTTATGTGGTGGGGGGTGGGTTGCTCTGTGACTTTGTGGCGGGGGAGGGCAGTTACAGATCTTAAGCGGCGGTCCTTATGCAGGATCACAGAGCCACGCAGCAGGGGATCTGTAACCGTCCTCCCCCTGCCACAAAGTCACATAGCCCCCCCATACACACAGTCCCGATCAGGAGGGGTGACAGGCTCCGTTGAAACAACCATCCCACCGCAGCGGAGCCTGTCAATCCTTGAGTTTAGAAGCTTCATTCGCGTCACTACACTACACCCGCTCCGCACCACAGTCTGCGTCCCAGTTTTAAAAAATTCCCGCGAAAACAGTAGTAAAGAAAACGGTGTGCATTAACAAAGTAGAACTATTTTTATTTCGACACGTGTGTTGGAAGGGGGGTGAAGGGGGTATGTAACTGGATAGGATAGTCAACATTAACTGGGTAAAGAAACGGGGGCAGGTTCAGCTTCTCTGTACACAAACTTTAAAGTCACAGGTTACCCTGCTCACTCAGGAACTTTGCTTTCAAAGCCTCCCGGATGCACAGCGCTTCCCGCTGGTCTCTTCTAATCGCCCGGCTGTCTGGCTGTGCGTAATCAGCAGCCAGGCTATTTTCCTCAACCTCCCACCCCGCCATAAAGGTCTCCCCCTTGCTCTCACAGAGATTGTGGAGCACACAGCAAGCTGATATAACAACGGGGATATTGGTTTCGCTGAGATCACAGCGAGTCAGTAAGCTTCTCCATCTCCCCTTGAGACGGCCAAAAGCACACTCCACCACCATTCTGCACTTGCTCAGCCGGTAGTTGAAGAGTTCTTTTTCAGTGTCCAGGGCGCCAGTATAGGGCTTCATGAGCCAGGGCATTAGCGGGTAGGCTGGGTCCCCGAGGATGACTATAGGCATCTCCACATCCCCAACAGTTATTTTGTGGTCCGGGAAGTAAATACCTTGTTGCAGCCATCTAAACAGACCAGAGTTCCTGAAAACACGAGCGTCATGAACCTTGCCCGGCCATCCCACGTAGATGTTGGTAAAACGTCCCCTGTGGTCCACCAGTGCTTGCAGCACCATGGAAAAGTAGCCCTTTCAGTTAATGTACTGGCTGGCCTGGTGGTCCGGTGCCAGGATAGGGATGTGAGTTCCATCTATGGCCCCACAGCAGTTTGGGAATCCCATCGCTGCGAAGCCATCTATGATCGCCTCCACGTTTCCCAGGGTCACTACCTTTGGCAGCAGTACATCAACGATTGCCTTCGCTACTTGCATCACAACAACCCCCACGGTAGATTTGCCCACCCCAAACTGGTTCGCGACTGACCGGTAGCTGTCTGGCGTTGCAAGCTTCCAGAGGGCTATGGCCACTCGCTTCTGGACACTCAGTGCAGCTCGCAACCGGGTGTCATTGCACTTCAGGGCAGGGGACAGCAACTCACAAAGTTCCAGGAAAGTTCCCTTCCGCATGCGAAAGTTTTGCAGCCACTGGGATTCATCCCAGACCTGCAGCACTATGCGGTCCCACCACTCAGTGCTTGTTTCCCGTGCCCAGAATCGCCGTTCCACGGCATCAACATGACCCATTGCCACCGTGATGTCCTCGGCGCTGGGTCCCGTTCTTTCTGAGAGGTCTGTGCTACTCTCAGACTTCAGGCCATCACCGCGGTGCCGTAGCCTCCTCGCTTGACTTTTCTGCATCTGCCTCAGGGAAACCTGTATGATAAGCTGCGAGGCGTTGAGAGCGGCCACAACTGCAGCGATGGTCGCAGCGTGCTCCATGCTCGCAGTGCTGTGGCGTCCGCGCTGTCAATGACTGGAAAAGTGCGCGAACTGATTTCCCGCCGGCGCTTTCAGGGAGGGAGGGCGGGAGTGATGGACGGATGACGACAGTTACCCAAAAGCACCCTCGACACATTTTGTTACCCAGAAGGCATTGCCAGCTACACCCAGAATTCCAATGGGCAGAGGGGACTACGGGAACTGTGGGATAGCTGACCACAGTGCACCGCTTCGAATGTCGACGCTTTCACCGTTAGTGTGGACTCACAAAGTCGAATTACTGTCCTTAGTGTGGACACACACGTTCGACTTTGCAATATCGATTCCAAAAATTCGATGCAAGTAAAATCGAACTACTCTCGTAGTGTAGACAAGGCCTTAGGGACTTGTCTGATATTCCTTCTGGGCTGAGACTGTAACATGCTGAGCACCCACAACTCCCACTGAACTCCGTGGGAGAGGAGGGTGCTATCAACACTTCCCAGGAGGCTCTGTGAATACTTTTGTAAGTTCAGGACCTCTAGAACTGTGGCAGCTGTGGAAACTTAAGGTAACAGTGTCTTTCCTCCTGAAAAGCTCATTCCATTTCATTTGACACTGTGTCTCAAGGAGTTGAAGGTAGGCACAAAAGAGGTACAACTTTGTTTCCTTGTCAACATGAAGCTACCAAGCTGAAGTAACAAGGTCTAAAATTGTGCTTGCTTTATTGCAGAGGATTAGACTGTGATTTTGAATGGACTAAATCCAGATCCTCAAAGTTGTTTAGGCTCCTAACTTCCACTGAAAGCCTAAACACCGTCAAGGATCTGGGCCTAAGTACCTGCACAAGGGCATGAGGGGTGAGGCTAAGAAGCTCACTGAAACCTGTGGGAGCTATGAGACCTTCAGTCCAAGAGCATGGGGAAAAAAGGGTGCTGCACACCCACTTACACCCCTTTTGGCCAGGTGGGTAGGGTGTGGACAAGGGAGAGGTAAGAAATGGGTAGAACCTGAGGTTCACTCCCTTAAGTGCTGGCCAGCACATCTGAACCAGTGTGTGAAAGTCATAATTTGAGGCTGGCTCATTCCAGAGCAAGGAGTAAGTAGAGGAGGAATTGTGACTCAGAGGGGTGTCTCCTGTGGCTACTCCTGGAATGGTGAAGCTTATGCACCACCTCTTGCTTGACATCATCGTCTAGACCATCTAATGCAGCAGTGAAACCCTCCAAAGATTTTTCTTCATTTTCTTCTGGAATTTTCCCAATTGCCCTAAATGTTGTGTCAGTTTTTGCTGTGCATTGAACAGCACACCCACAGCAGATTGTGCAAGTACATTTAAAAAACAAAATATGTTCCATCTGTTTGTGCAGGAATGTTAATGAAATCTACAGTACAGGTTTCTTACTTTAATCCTTCCAATTTATTATGCTTGTTTTTATATTTCAAGTGGCAGTAGCTTTGGGACTCGATAATTTGTAGTAGTCTACAAAGATCAGCAAATTTACAACAAATTGTTTTGCAGTGGTTCACGCAATCCAAGAATGCACAGAACTAAACCTCTCTTAAATCACAGTGCATTAAAGACACCCAACTTTAAAAGCCATGCGGCCCAATTCTGTCCCCACATACGTACATGGCTCTCTGGTTTAAATCAATGGGAGTGAGATGTGCTTCTGAAGGCAGAATTTAGCCCGTATCTTTATATTGTTGTGCCTCTCATGTTGTCAGGATTTCTCTTGCAGTGGTAATTCACCTTAATGTCACTGCTTAGATCTAGATCTACTCTTATTTAGGACCTGATTTTGCTACCCTTATTTACAAGGACTACTATCTTAACTCTATGAGTAGTCCCATTGATTACTAGATATGGGATTGCTTATTGAGTTTCATTATACTACTTTTAGGTCCAATTCTGCCAACTTTATCTACACTGATTATTTTTATTTATTTCGTTTCATATACTCCTTCAATAAAAAGGAGCATCTATCCTTTGCTATAGATGCTCCATGACACATTTTAAAATTACAGTAATAAACATAAATTCCCTCCTTCAACCAATAATGAACATATACAATAAACGAGCATCCAGAAAACTGTTTAAAAGCCTTTACAATCTCTCAGGTTAGAACAGTACTCTACTACCACTGAAGTAAATGGGATTCCGCCTGTAGTGAGGTATAAACTCAGCTTCAATAAGGGTGACAAAATCTAGCCCATGATAAAGTTTACAGTAAAACAGCATTATTCTCTTAAAGAAGCCAAAGATAATGTACTGAAAATCAAAGGGTCCAATGGTGTAAAGCGTTACTGATATGAGGGACTTCAGCAAAAGTACTTATATAGGACTTGAGCCAAGATTGTGTGGAGCACCCTCCTATTCTATTGAAATCCACAGTGTTGGAAGCTCAGGACTGAGCCCTGTTGTGTGAGTGAGTCTGACTTACATGCATGCCACTTTTCAGGATCATGCTCTTATTCATTTTGCTAGAAGAAACATATTGCAGGAGCACCTATGAATCAACCTCTAAGCTGGCTAATGTCATAATATTAATGGACATAATTGTATAATCACCGCAAAACATTTTATTTAAAAAGTGGGCAGAGGATAGAATATTTGCATTGTGTTATCTTGAACAATATTATATTGATTAGGAATAAATTGGCCCCATTCCTGGACTAAAGGTTATTTATTTTTTTCAAGCCCAGAAAACTGTTTTTCATTCCAGCACAATTAGCTGCAGGTGGTGGTGCTAACAGCGCTTCAGAAATGCCTCCACAGAGACTTAATGCAAACAGAGTAAGCAGGAAATCTGTGTGCTGAAGAGCCATGTTCCATACAAGTCTTTAAAATATATTAGTTTTAAGTTTTATATATGAAAGTGAGACGTTGTAACAATTTTTTCCTTCTCAGTTGCAAAAAAATCAACAAAACACTTTCCAGATTGCTTAGTTCTAAATTGCACAATAATTCTACTATGCGGGGATTTTTGCTTAGCAAATGTCAGATCTCATGCTGTCATCAATAGGCAGGCTGTTGAAAATTAAATGGATTAGCCAAAGTCAGTTGATTTTCACCAATGGGGGATTTTATGTGCTTTCCCATTCGATTGTTAGCAGTTAGTACGAGGAGGCAGAGCTAGAGGGGGAAAGGGAGAAATGTGCAGCAAGAGACTATGATCAAAAAGTGGAGGGAGAGGAAATTGCTGGTGGTCTCTAGAATTTGCTTTGAACCATGCTTAGCCCTGGGGGCAATAGGTCAACTGTTATGCCCTGGTGCTGAAGAGCAAATCAGCAGAATAGCAGGGAGCCACTTATTACTTTCAGGAATGTTTCTCAGTTATGCACAGAGGGGTAAGGACAGAGTGAGGAGAGTACCAGGTGGAGATTTAGGAGCAGCCTGTATCAAAGGAAGTGAGGACCCAAATCCCCCCTTATCCCCCCATGTGGAGCACCAAGAGTCAGAACATTTCTCATGTCCTGGGTGCAGAGGCTTCTCAGAGCTTCTATCTAGGGCAGGGGTCGGCAACCTTTTGGAAGTGGTGTGCCGAGTCTTCATTTATTAACTCTTCATTTATTAACTCTAATTTAAGGTTTCGCATGCCCGTAATACATTTTAACGTTTTTAGAAGGTCTCTTTCTATAAGTCTATAATATATAATGAAACTATTGTTGTTTGTAAAGTAAATAAGCTTTTTTAAATGTTTAAGAAGCTTCATTTAAAATTAAATTAAAATGCAGAGCCCCCTGAACCTATGGCCAGGACCCAGGCAGTGTGAGTGCCACTGAAAATCAGCTCGCGTGCCGCCTTCAGCACGCGTGCCATAGGTTGCCTACCCCTAATCTAGGGTATAGCTTATAACTCTTCATGCAGCTGAGCGGCTCCTATGTGCATGTGAGTCCAGGTGTGTTTGGGAGTGGGGAGGAAATGGGGAAAGAGAGCCAGAGTTATGGTCCTATATTTCTCTTGTGGCACAGGTGCTGCATACCCCTAGCTGAGTAGGGACTGCAGTTCTGCCTGGCCCTTATGTGAGTCACTCCAGGTAGGCAAAGGCTTCTTTCACCTTCCACCTTTGAGGGTGGGTCAGGATCACCACCATCTCATTTGGTCCTGATTCAGTTATTTCTATTCTGCCAAAGTTTCCCATGTTGCCACCAGTGTGACGATTTAATTAAGAAAACAAGGGTTAAAAGCAGCCCTGGAGAGGGCTGCAGCTGTGGAAGCCTTGGCTGATTAGGGAAGCAGCCACAGCTGTGGCCAGCTCAATCAAGGCCCAGCTGGCCCTTACAAGAGGGCTGTGGGCCAGAAGTTGGGAGAGTCTCACTCTAGCCTTGGAGTAGGAAGGCTAGCTGCCTGGGAGTAAGATACCTGATGTGGAGCAGTGCTGGGGAAGGGCAAAGGGAGCTGGGGAGCTCTAGCCTGGTAAACCCCCCAGGCTGCAGGCCTTGTTGAAGGCCTATGAAGGTACTGGGGCTGCAGAGGGGCAGCCTGGCAATAGGCAAAGGCAGCAGGTTCTAACCCCTTGCCAATGATGAGTAGCCATTACAGACTGCAGTCTGCCCCAGGGAAAGGGGGCTGGATGATGACTGGCAGTAGTCACTGAGGCAAGGTGGGTTTAGAAGATTGGGGTTCCCCTGGGAGGGGAGACCCAGAGTGTAGGGTACTTCTGGGGCAGAACCCCAAGGTAAAGGGCACTGGGGTCTGGGAGGAACACGGGGCCTGAGGCAGGTGAGACATCAGCTGGCAGAGGGTGCTCTGGAGCTAGAAAAGAGCTAATTCCCAGGACAACCAGCAGGAGGTGCTGCGGTGGTGAGTCTCACTTTGCTGCAACTTGAACAATGGCCCTTTGCCTATAGGGATGCTTTCAGATAAAGTTGCTGTTTAAAACAGATAGTGAATGTCATTAAACTATGCTACGTTTTTATAAAAACATTGCTATGTGTGTGAAGTCAAGGTGTGGTCACAAGGGAGAGAAAACTTAAAACATGAAAAGGAATCTGTTTCTGCTAAAGCAGGAGATTAACAGTATGAGAAGGTGAATCAATTTATTTGTGCAACTTACTTTATTCCCCCTGAATACTGAAAACACTTGTGTTTTCATAAACATTTTCATGGTCAAAGAATATAGACACTTCTACATCTTTTGCCAAAATGACATAAGATGAGATAATCCAAAAACATTTCTCTGGAAGTCTATGGAATCCTGGCAATTAATGGAGTTTCATTGCTGTAACTGTCAGCAGGCAGCCCTGTGCCTTCAGCACATCTGAAGAACTGCCACCCAGTGAAAACAGACCAAATTCTGGGCCCTCCTAAGCTCACTTTGTGCTGGTGGATTAGTCCTTTTGAGGTTGGCATTATTATCATCATCTAAAAGAGACAAGGAAACTGAGGGAGATTGGTTAAGGCCCACATTTTTATATTTTGAGTGAAAAGTTAGGCACTTTAACCCATGTATTGGAAATTAAAGAAACTGCCTAATTATCAAAGATGCTGAGCACCTCCAGTTTCCATGGGTCTGAGTCAAAGCCATTTGTTTACATGGCTGAATATGAATTCTGAATGACTAACTTAAAGAACTCAAGTCTGAAAGTGTTGACATAACTGATTTGCCAAATATGGTGAAGTCAGGTTAGAATACAGGGGGTCTTGGCTTCTGTGTTCCATTCAGTGGACCAGTGGTTCTCAACCAGGGGAATATGTACCTCTGGGAGTACGCATTGCTCTTCCAGCAGGTACATCAAGTCATCCAGATATTTGCTTAGTTTTAAAACAGGCTACATAAAAAGCACTAGTGAAGTCAGTAAAAACTAAAATTTAATACAGACAATGACTTGTTTATACTGCTCTATATACTATACACTGAAATGTAAGTACAATATTTATATTTCAATTGATTTATTTTATAATTATAGGGTAAATGAGAAAGTCAGCAATTTTTCACTAATAGTGTGCTGTGACACTTTTGTATTTTTATGTCTGATTTTTTTAAGCAAGTAGTTTTTAAGTGAGGTGTAACTTGGGGGTGCGCAAGACACATCCAACTCCTGAAAGGGGTACAGTAGTCTGGAAAGGTTGACAGGCACTGCAGTAGAACACATTGCTTTTTCAAGGATTCAGTTTGAAAACCCTTACTCACATGAGCATTTCTTCATCACATGAGCAGTGCCACTAACTTCAGTGAGACTTCTTTTGCATGTGTAAGGACTACTTACTTGAGTGTAGCCATAAGATTTGCGTTCACTACAAAAGCAAGTTCAAGGCCAACTCAGCCATCAATGATGCTTAGCATAAGTGGCAGGACCAGTAATGCAAAATAGATCAGTTTAAGTTTGAATATTATAGTTGAAGGATTTTTGCAGTTCAAGTGTCTTTTACAGGAAGCATTTAATAAGAGATATTTGGCTATAAATAACATTTTATAAGTGTTTAAAAAGTGTTTTTAATATGTAAAAGCAGCAAAGAATCCTGTGGCACCTTCTAGACTAACAGATGTATAGGAGCATGAGCTTTCGTGGGTGAATACCCACTTCTTCGGATGATATACATTCACCCATGAAAGCTCATGCTCCAATACGTCTGTTAGTCTAGAAGGTGCCACAGGACTCTTTGCTGCTTTTACAGATCCAGACTAACACGGCTAGCCCTTTGATACTTTTTAATATGTGTTATTCTAAGACATTCAAGAGGTCATTCTGTGATTAAAGAGTTTGTTTTGCTTACAGACTTCCACTTCAGTTGAATATTTGATAAAGAGAAGGGTGTAAATAATAAAAGATGCTTCTTATTTGATTCAGCTATTTCCCTTATAAAGCTACAATGAAATAATACTGGTAGATCTGCATATAACCTTTCTATGATGATAAAATTAAATGCATTTTACATGCATTTGTATACATTCTTACACAATGCTGCTGGAGAAGCCACTTTCCTTGCAAGGTAAGACTCATTCATTGAGCATCTTTACAGGTCAGGGAATGATGAAAACCTTAATGAGCCCATGCTTCCCTTTACTTCCACAAATGGAGGGAGACCCAAACCCATAGATCTGGGCTAGGGAGCTGTGGAAGGAGATTGGGAGTGCCAGCCATACATCCTCCTTTTTCCGTGTTTTAGAATATAGAAGCCTATTCTTGTGGAACCAGATCTATGGATGGAGGGGTTTGATGTTGTCTGATTAAAATATAATTATGCAAACCATTGTTGCTAACACTGCTATATAATTGCAGTAAATCTTATACAAAATATAACTCATGGCCAGAAAGGATTAAACAGCTTGCGGGCTGAATGACCCAAAGCCAACCTTTAAAATCATGTTAGAAAGGTATGTGAATGGTATGATAGACCCAGACTAGTTGGGAACAGCAGAGTAGCAGAAGGGAGATATACTGGCCACTGGATATGTAGTTTTCTGTTCCCTGAGTGACCAGAGCAGGGGCTGCTCCAGGCTAATAGATCACCTGACTCCAATTAACCTGCTAAGAGTCAGGTGAGGCAGTTAAGCACCTGACTCTAATTAAGGCCCCTCTGATGCTATAAAAGGACTCACTCCAGTCAAGTCAGGGGGAGCCAGAGGAGAGGAAGTGTGTGAGGAACTGGGAGCAAGAGGTGTGCAAGAAGCTGAGAGTGAGTAGTTGTACTGCTAGAGGACTGAGAAGTACAAGCGTTATCAGACATCAGGAGGAAGGTCTGGGGGTGAGGACAAAGAAGGTGTTGGGAGGAGGCCATGGGGAAGTAGCCCAGGGAGTTGTAGGTGTTGTGCAACTGTACCAGGAGGCACTCTAAACAGCTGCAGTCCACAGGGCCCTGGGCTGGAACCCGGAGTAGAGGGCGGGCCGGGTTCCCCCCATACCTCCCAACTCCTGATCAATCACAGGAGGAACTGACCTGGACTATAGCTTCTACTAGAGGGGAAGGTCTCTGGACTGTTTCCTGACCCACAGGGTGAATCTGTGAAGCGAGCAAATCTGCCAATAAGCGCAGGACCCACCAAGGTAGAGGAGGAACTTTGTCACAATGGTAATTGGGCCATTCATGGTAGATAGGTTTGCATTTCAAAGTTCTAGCCTATGTTGTTAGAAGTTAGAATTGATTATAATTGTTTGTGTGTTTATAAATGTTAGCCATGTTCCTGTCTGTCACTATAGCTAGTAATTTGGAGATCAAAAGGAAATATTAACATTTAGATGAATTTGGGGAGCAATAATGTCATTGTCTATATGTCCCTTTAAAGTTTGTGATAAACTGCCTAATGGATTAATTGTCCTATGTTAATTTGTGTAACTAATTACTGGTGGTGTTTAGGAAGCAGAAGGTTATATCAAAAGCCTATTGTTTACCCAGGACTATATGATCGAGCGAAACTGTGTAAAAGATCCTTGGGTCCTGATCCCTTCATCCCAGATCTGCTTAAGCTTCATCAGGGGAAGTTTGAGTCACAAGATGAGATCCCTGTTAAGCTGGTACACCCTGAATATTGGACATTGGACTATAACCTATGGACTAAATTCTAAAAACTCTTTGCAACTACAAAGATCCCCATCTCTGCTATGTATCTGAACCTCAAGAATTGAACTCATGTCTGTATGTATATTGATCTTTTAACCATACTCTTCTTTTTTTAATTTTAGTTTAGTTAATAAGAATTGGCTGTATGCGTGTATTTGGGTAAGATCTGGAATATTCATTATCCTGGGAGGTAATGTGTCCGATCCTCTGGGATTGGTAGAACCTTTTCTTTTATATGATGAAATAAGATTTTCATTGATCTTCATCATTCTTGACTTGGGTATCTGGATGGAGGCTTGAGGCTGGGTTACTTTAAGGGAACTGTGCTTTGGACTTCTGAGTAACCAGTAAGGTATAACAGAAGCTGTCTAGTTCTGGCTTGGTAAATCTAAGTATTGAAATATCCACCAGCTTTGGGGATTATCTGCCCCATTCTTTGCTGTTCACCCTAATTGAGTGACCTCAGCTGGCTCCCCCTGGGCCTCCGGTCACAAGGGGGAAGAGAGTAAGAGCAGGAAAGGGTAGGGAGAGAAGCTGTATTGCAGGCTCTGCTGACCAAACCTGCAGAGCAAAGTGGCACAAGTAGAGATGGTCAAAGAAAGGTGAGTGTGAGTCACGCAAAGACTGGGGGGGAGGGGAAGGAGATTTTTCCATTTTATGTGAGATTTCACAGAATCCTTCAAAATATATTTTTTTGGTGGAAAAAAATCCCACTTTTTCTTTTTAAAATCTTTTTTTCTTTTTTTCCAATGGGAAAAAGGTAAGGGGAGCTTTAAAAAATGAAAAAGCAGAGGACAAAACACTTTCTCTCACCTTTAATTATTCCCATGGGAAAATAATGGGGGGGCGGGGCATTTTATCTTCCATTAAAAAAAATTAAATAAACTTGAATTCACAAAAACGTCATAATGAAAAAATTAAATTGTCATCAAACCCCCATTTCTGACCACAAAAAGAAAAGCAAAATTTCAACCAGCTGCAGGCACAAGTTACTGCTGATTTAATCCAACCAAAGTATCTATAGCAGTTTGCCTAGGCTGTGCGCATCCTGGGGGCATCAGTCAAGAAAGTACGAAGCAACAGAATTTCTTTGGAGCCATGCTAACAAGTGTCTGCATCTGCAGAGAGCCATTAGGGTCAGGGAGCAGTGCAGAGCACAGGACCTCTTTGCAGACAGTGCTTTCCTTTAGTAGATCCCCACACAGCAGCCCAGACCATGGGTTTAGGGGATCCATACATTCAGAGGACCCTTTTTGACATGTAAGGGGACAAACTCCTTCCCTAAAGGAAGAATGCATGAGAAATGCCACAATTTGAAACCTACTGAGCTTCCACCTCCCTCTAGGAAGCATGGAATCCAAACACTCTTTCATCCATAATTGAGAGAGTTACAGACCAGTGGTTCAAAATATCCTTTTCTTAGATGAGGATTTTATAAAAAACAATGATGAAAATAGTCCACATTTCTCTATTGGCAGCTAAAATATGTTATGGAATATTTTAAAAAGTAAAATGACTGAATATGATTGAAATTATTCCAATTATTTTTTTATTTCTCATAACTATGTTCCAGTTACTTTTACAGTTGCACTATAGAATACAAATTTAAGATTTTAGAAACTATTAGAGATGAACGCAACCCATGAATTTACCAAAGTTTACATCCATTCCCCTTATCTGAAGCAAAAATGACTTTTAGATGTGGATCAATTCAAATAAGCAACCTGCATGGTATAGGAGGAATAGGGTACTATCCCTCTAAAAAATTTGTGATACCTTTAGTGGTGCTCACCATGTTCTGTGTTCTAGCAGTTGCCAGAGCAGCAGTGTGTATATGTAGCTAGGCCTTATATGCTGTTTGGAGCTAGTAAACATGGTTATTTGGACCCAACTGTGCCCACATAGTGTTTTCATACTATCATTGTTGTGTAAAGGTCAAAAGACAAACATGTACCAAACAAATCTCCTGTTCATTTCCTCACTTGCCCACTTTACCATTTAAGATGTGGCACAGGGGCTAAGGTCATATAAATAACACTACCAGTCTCTCTGCTGGGTTTTGTTTCTGCTTTGTTTTAAAGGTGGCATAACTCTTCAGCTTGGAACTGTCCTCCAGAGTGTATGCTGTACCTCTGAGAAGCCTGAGATCGTGCAAGTTCCCTGCTTTCCCATTAGGTTAGTGGCTCTACACAGAAAACACTATTTAGTACCTGCTCATGCTTCCTAGAGTGCACTCCTGGGGGAGCATCACAAACAGAAAGTTCAGAGTAGCACCAAATTTTAAATAAAAGAGCAAAGAGACCTAGAAAGGCAGGTGGGCGACACCATCACATCATAAAAGTTACAAGGCACTCAGTGAGAGAGCCAGAGGAAAATTAGGAGTTACCAATCAGTGTAGTGCCTGCTTGATAAAGCAACTCAGTAACAACATTTGATGAGTGACTGAGACAACCAGTGCCCTGCTGGAGACGGTGGAGCCAGGGCACTATTTAGGGTGAGAGAAGTTCAAATGTCTATGCAGGGCCAGTGTAACCACTAGGTGAACTAGGTGGCCGCCAAGGACGCCAAGATTTGGGGGTGCCAAAAAGCAGTGTCTGGTGTCACGGGAGTCAGCTGAGTGGGGCAGGGCGGGGAGCAAGGCCTCCATAACAAACCCACCCCCGCAGCGAGGGGCGCCGCACAAGACGGTCAGTGGGAGCCTGTGGTGGAGCAAGGAGGAGACAGCTGGCCAGGAGCAGCGACCAGCATGGCCGAGGGACAGAACCGTTGGGGGAGGCAGGACGCGGTCCTGAGCTCAGGTGAGCTTCGCCCTCCAACACGCCACGCCCGGGTCCTGGTGCAGCCGCCTCCTGGGGCGAGGGAAAGTGAAACTATACCCCGCAGCGCGACAGAAGGGAAATGGCTGGCGCAGGTGCTGCTTCCAAACACCAACCCTCCCCCAGTGGCACTGTACCAATGCGGGGAGCTGGCCCTGATCCCCAGGGAGATCCTCACCTGCTCCCTGGGAGAGCCCGGCTCTGCCCTCCTTGCCCCTGGGTCTCCCCCGCCCCCCTGAAGGGCAAAGTACTCCGAGCCTGGGAACGTTTAGAGACTCTGCGAGCTGGGGGCATTCTCAACCTCCTCCTTGCTCATATGTTCCCCCGGGCCAGAAGGGACCGTTGTGATCATCTCCTCTGACCCCCTTGTATTAATTCTAATGAACAATACCACATTATGCAGTATTCATTTTTGAAAGTTTATAATAAGCGATGCTCTGGGGGGAGGGGACAGGAGGCGCAAGATGGAAGTTTTGCCTAGGGCGCAAAATATCCTTGCACCGGCCCTGTGCAAACTTTGGGATGCTTAGCAGAAACAAAGCCTCTCTAACGTTTGGGTGTTGCCAGTCATGAGAAATTACATGCATGCTTTCCCTGAAGCCAGATTGTGCCCATGGATTGCATGCAAGTTATTGCATTAACCTTTCACCTCCAAAAACCTGAGTTCAATTTCTCCTGGATCCATTCACAAGTAAAAATGAATGTGGAGAGTTTCTAATCCTTGTGTATTATCTTCAGAAGCCACCATGTAGATTGGCACAATTGGCAGCCTATCTACCTACTGAAAAGGGACACAAACTAGAAGAATCAGAGGGGTAGCCATGTTAGTCTGAATCTGTAAAAAGCAACAGAGGGTCCTGTGGCACCTTTGAGACTAACAGAAGTTCTGGGAGCATAAGCTTTCGTGGGTAAGAACCTGACTTCTTCAGACGTCTGAAGAAGTGAGGTTCTTACCCACGAAAGCTTATGCTCCCAGTACTTCTGTTAGTCTCAAAGGTGCCACAGGACCCTCTGTTGCTTTAAACTAGAAGGAGAAAGTGTGCTGAAATTTAGGATTCGGAGATATTAGCAGAGGTATGTTGGGGAAACCTACACAGGGCTTGCCTCTACTATGCCTGAATCTAGCTAGTTCCTTCCTTTTGATAAGTACAGATCGGCTCATACTGTGAAATTAGGGTATTGATCCAGATTTCAACTCCCCCGGAAGTACAGAGGTGTTCAGATTTAGGGGTTTAATTTGGCCTATTACAAAGATAGGGGCCACTTGGGGGAAAAAATGCAGATAAGGATTGGGGTTTCGATTTCAAACTGTCCCCAATCTCTGTGTGTGTCTCATATATATATATATATATATATATATATATATATATATGAAAAGCTGTAGTCAAATGAGAAACAGATTTTGTTAGTTCACATAAAATCCAAAGGATATGAGTGCAAGCCAGAAAATACTATCATATCATGTGAGAAAAATGTGTATTTCCAATTGAAGATAACATTGAGAGAGTCACTACACAGTGCCAAGGTTCTAATAATGTTCCTTCCCGCAGCATACTATTGAGAGTTTGCAACATATTAACTCTTCCCACTCCATGCCTCCATTCTATGGATCATTGAGCCATTTGCAAGAAACAAGAATCCTTTGGTTCCACACAGAGCTCTTCTTTGTGTCTGGGGAAGGAAATCAGCATGTCTGAGCTAAGTACAAGTTGGGACAGACTGTTAGGCACAAGGAGTAACATGTAGGTGATCACTTGAAATGAAGTGGGCAGTTAAGGTGACCAGACAGCAAAAGTGAAAAATCAGGACAGGGGGTGGGGGGGTAATAGGAGCCTATATAAGAGAGACCCTAAAATCGGGACATCTGGTCACCCTACAGGCAGTTGAGGGCTAGATCTAACAATTTTATGCTCAACAGTCTGTCTCAACTTGTATTTAGCTCAGACACTCTAATTTCCTTCCCCAGACCTGAAGAAGAGATTTGTGTAGCTCGAAAGCTTGTACCTTCCACCAATAGAAGTTGCTCCTATAAGAGATATTACCTCCCCTACCTTGGCTCTCTCAATTTACAAGAGAATAATTAAGTGAATAGATGCTTGAATTAAAAAACAGAACAAAAGCCCCAATTGTGTACATGCACAACTGGGAGAAGAAACAAAGGGCCAACCAGCACAGTGTGGGAGAAAATCACTGTAGTTCTCACAAGAAGGCCTCTGAGCTATACCCTTTGCAGTGCTTCTAATGACTGAGCATCAATATAAGAGCCTACATTTTTAAAACCTACTGGTCCCCTCTCCAATCCCTCTGTGCTGCTCTGGCCACAGCCAGTGTAAAGGTGATGGAAAGATGGCTTTAAGAGTAGCCAGCTCCCTGGCACTTGTTCTTCCTCATTCTGCCCAGAGCATAGGCATATTCTGGCATAGGTTGGGGATAGGAGATGGGATGGCTGGAACAGTTGGGTCCAATGGAATGACAATTAGGAGGCCTTGGAACTGACATAAATTAGAGCAACCCTAAAACTGCTTGAACTTGCTCTGGGCTGAACCAGTCCCCAACTGCCCCAAGACTCAGGGGTGGGGGAAGATGGCAAAAAGTTACCTGTGCCCCACCCTCAAGCAGGGCTGGCTCCAAGTTTTTTGCCACCCCAAGCAAAAAAAATTTCCTGTGCCCCCTTGACTCCGCCCCACCTCCTCCCCTGGGCGCACTGCATTTCCCCTCCTACTCCTCCCTCCCAGGCAAGCCTGGGAGGGAGGGGGGAGAAGCAGAGCAGCAGCGCACTCAGGGCAGGAGGTGGAGGTGAGCTGGGGGGGGAGCGGTTCCTCTGCCCCCACCCGGGTTACTTCCTGCGGCCCTCCCCACGCCCCGCACCGCTGCAGCTCACTTCCCCTCTGCTCCACTGCCGCCTGCTCCCCTGAGTGCACCACCACCGCTCCGCTTCTCCCCCCTCCCTCCCAGGCTTGCCGCAAAAGAGCTGATCCACGCGGCAAGCCTGGGAGGGAGGGGGGAGAAGCAGAGCGGCCGTGCGCTCGGGGGAGCAGGCGGCAGTGGAGCAGAGGTGAGCTGGGGGGGAGCGGTTCCTGTCCCCCTCTTCCTGCGGCCCTCCCTGCCCCTCCCCCCGCACTGCCGCAGCTCACCTCTGCTCCCGGCTTTTTGTGCCCCAAGCAAAAAAAAAGGGGGTGGGGGCTGGAGTGCCACCACTTGGAAAATGCCGCCCCAAGTACATGCTTGGAGGACTGGTGCCTAGAGCCGGCCCTGCTCTCAACTGCATCAAGCTCATTTCAAGCATACTGGATATGATTCTAATTTTCTATCTTTTTGCCATCTCTTGGAATAGGGACCATGGTATTTAAACAGCCTCTTCACCAAGCCGATTATTCTGTCTTAATCTGTTCAGGACACGCACATTTTCCATTTTTCCTCTGTATTCATTTTCCAGTTTGCCTTCATGCTGTCAGCTGCAGAGTGCTATTCCACTTACTTCAGCTCTTCCCTTCCTCAGTAACCAACCACAATCCATATGTGCAATGTCTTTGAAAGCAAAAAAAAAAAAACCTATAAATCCCTAATTTTCCATCTAGACCCAATATATCTTTTTCAATTTTCTGGCAGGGGCTATAATTTTCAAATCATTCATTTCAGAGGTGCAGTGCATTCCCTTCTGTCCTTATTCAATAACCTACCAACCTATTCTTCACTGTCAAATAGTATCTTAACCTATGCACCAACCACCAGATTCTCCAGTCTGCCAACTTCACTTTGTGCCATTGAATGGGGCTGGAAATTGCCCCTGAAGGATTAGCCTTGTGTAAGAGGAATTTCCATTGGTGTACTGGTAGCAGAGGTGGCTTCACCCCTTCGTTCACTGGGTGGAGTGTGACACTATTACGTTTGATTCTCCACTGGTGCAAGATTCCTCAAGGAGCCTCAAGTTCAAGTTGTTCCCTTGCTGCTTTAACTTATGCCAGAGTCTGGTGGCTGAGAATCAGGGAGTTGCAACCAGTTCCCTCTCATTCTTCCCATTCCACTGTGCTTGAGTAGAGAGTCAAACACAAAGTGTAATTTAAGGGCCATGGTTCTTCTCATCTGAACTAGGGCATCCTCTGCGTTTACTCTTCCCTTCTGCACAATCCTCTCATTCCTAATGTGACAACATAAGATTTTAAGAAAGTTGTCCGGTTTTTCTCTTCAGTGATATGGTCACAATGGGCTAAATTCATCACTCATAGGCTTTAAGGTCAGAAGGGACCATCATGATCATCTAGTCTGACCTCCTGCTCATTGCAGGCCATAGAACCTCACCCACTCCTGAAATAGACCCCTAACCTCTGGCTGAGTTACTGAAGTCCTCAAATCATGAATTAAATACTTCATGTTACAGAGAATACACTAGTTGAAACTCCATCTAAATGAGCTGGGTGATACCCAGAATGGCTTTGGTCCCTTATAGCTAGCTGAGTATTTCCTGAGTATTGTATTGTAGTTGAATCATTCTGTCATTCTCACTTAGGCCTTGTCTACACTGCAGAGTTTTGTCGCCAAAAGGTAGCTTTTGGTGACAAAATAGTGGAGGTGTACAAACTGCAATGCTACTTTTGGCAACAAAACTCTTCAGTTTCAGGAACAAAATCACCTCGATGAGAGGCATAAAGCTTTTTGTGGCAATCTTAAAGCAACAAAGCATCCGTGTAAACGTTGCTGTTCATTATGTCGTCTTAACTGGCCTCCCCGAATATCCCACAATGCCTGCTGTGACTGTTCTGCTCACTGTTTTGAACTTAGCTGCCCTGCAGGCATGTGCCCCTCCCTTTCAAAGCTCGGAGAAGCTCTGACAGCTGAGCTTGCTGCTCTGCTCCACCAACAAAGAACAAGTCCTTAAGGTGGAATAAGAACAGGAGTACTTGTTCTTAGAGACTAACAGCTTATGCTCTAATAAATTTGTTAGTCTCTAAGGTGCCACAAGTACTCCTGTTCTTCTTTTTGCGGATACAGACTAACACGGCTGCTACTCTGAAACCTGTCATTAAGGTGGAATGTTTCTCTCTTCCACACTGTGAACACAGAGGCAAGCAGGGGTGGATGTGTGCGTGTGTGGATGTGTGTGTGTGAGAAAGAGAGAGAGATTGCTGTGCTTTACAGAGCCAGGGATGGAGGCGGGGTCTGATGTTGGGGGCATCCCCATCCCCCGCCTCAGGACTGGTTGCATCCACCAGCTGTCTGAACTTAGAGACAGCATCCTGACACACTCACTCTCCCCCACCCCCCAACACACAATCTGTCTCTCACACTCTTCCCCCCTCTACACTTCAGTTGAAAAGCGGTTGTCAATCGAACAATGGGATTGAGAAACCTGCATCATAAGAAACTATATCTGCTGCATGAGGCATTGCAAACCCTTCACAAAGCACCCTGCCGCCAGCTGCACAGTGGGATAGCTACCCACCGTGCACTGCTCTCTGTGTCGATGCAAGAGCTGCTTAGTGCTCTGCCGACACAAGGAGCATAGTGTGGACATGCAACAGCGGTTTAATTAAAGTGCTTTACTTAAAGAGGCATAACTTTTGGTGACAAAACTCTGCAGTGTAGACATAACCTTATTAATTTCAAATGCCAATCAGCTTATTTATTCACCATTTCACTTTCCTGTCTTTCCTACATGAGGCTAGTGCTTTTGAAACATCAAAATGTAAGTTGGAGGTTGGCTTCTATCATGAGGATTCTCTCAGCTCCTTACTCCTTGGGCTGATGTTGTTAACAGTGACAGCTTACAACTAAAGATTTAGTAGCTTTTTAATTACATGTCTACTTGAGATCATTAATATAGCCCCAATGCCACTTTTACATGGTTAAACTTGGAAGGCATCCAGAATGTATTTTAGTAATAAAACTTTTCCATTCATTCATATATTTCAGTGTTGCTGTCCAAAGGCAGATATGTTAATCCAATATTATCTACACCTCTGAAGGGCACTAGGAGCCCATACCATGGCTATCTGAGGTACAAAGTCCCATCTTCTCATCATTTTATTTCTTATTGTGTTACACACATTAGCGCAGCTAACCAGAAATATTTTCGTTGTGTCTGACTTAGGCTGACATGCAGCATATTAAATATGGATGAATGTGTTTGATATTTTCATAAACTCTCACAATAATACTGTGTTTGACATGCAGGGCTATTACTAATTTTGGACACGCAGCAGACAAAGCTCAAAACTTCCCATTTAGCAATCATTTTTTTTAATAAAAGAGAGAAGTACAGTAGAACCTCAGAGTTATGAACACAAGAGTTACGAACTGACCAGTCAAACAAACACCTCATTTGGAATCAGAAGTATGCAATCAGGCAGCAGCATAGACAGTGGTGGATTAGCCACTGGGCTAACGGGGCCCATGCCCAGGGGCCCCAAGCAATTGGGTGGCCCCTGGAAAAATAGGCGCCTCTGCGTCCCGACCTGCTCCATCTGCTCAGTGCTCTTGCCGGGGAGCGGAGCTGCAGTGTGAGGGTTTGCCCTGCTCCCCCCAGCACTTCTCCTGGGGAACGGGGTTGGGAGATGGAGTCTTGGCCTGGCAGGTGGAATGGGGCAAGCCCCCGTGCCCTGATCCCACTCCCCGGCAGGAGCACCTGGCAGGCAGGGCAAGTCCCTGCAACCTGACCCTGCTCCTCAGCAGGAACGCTGGGTGAGCAGGGGAAGCCTCCCATGTGTCCCAACCCCCTCCCCGGCAGGTGCGCCAGGGGCGATGGCAGGAGGGGAACTGCAGGCAGAAGCGGTGGGGAGGGGACCTCACTTGCACTGGCCCAGGGCCCCACAATCCCCTAATCCACCTCTGAGCAGAGGGAGGAGAAAAAAAGCAAATACAGTACAGTACTATGTTAAACATAAACTACTAAAAAAAAAGGGAGGAGAAAGCAGCATTTTTCTTCTGTGTAGTAAAGTTTCAAAGTTATATTAAGTCAATGTTCAGTTGTAAACTGTTGAAAGAACAACCATAATTGTTTTGTTCAGAGTTACACACATTTCAGAGTTATGAACAATCTCCATTCCCAAGGTGTTCATAACTCTGAGATTCTACTGTATAAGACTGTAAATGTGTTTTGTGTTCAGAGACACAAAACATTTTTAGATTCATGCCCCTGAGCTGGTGGCCTGTCAACAGCATGCAGTGAGCACTCAGATGTGACAGCTCTCTTAATTCTGCCCTGCCTCTGCTTGTAAAGAATGGACATGTCACAGAGAAACTATGTTCAGGTCCTGGCGTAAGAAGACAAACTACATCTGTTTGTAAATATCCCCTATTGTCCAGCTCAAAGAGTGCATTAGTGCAGTGCCAGAAAGGACTATGCATCCCACCCCACCTGCAAGAAGTCAATATGTGTTACATTTTTCATTATATAAAGAGCAACCACTAACTTTCAGCCAGAATGACCTTTATCTTTTATATTGTGAGAACAAAGAAGGAATAACAAAAGTAGAGGCCTCATGTAAGAGCACACTTTGTGTGCATCTTCTCTGTGACAGTCTGCACTGTACTGGATACAAAGTGCCTGCTTGTATGGGTGACAGTAGAGTCTTCAACAATTTAAGGGTACTGTGCACAGAAAACAAAGGCAATAATATGTAGTTAAATACGTTGACTTGGATGAAACACGAATCATCCCCAAATCTCTGGCTAAAGTCCAAACCAATTTTTTTCTGCAGTTCAAAAGTTTGGTTCACTTGTTTATTTAAATGATTTTTTATTTCCGCACACCTCTGCACTTCCTGATTCTAGATGAGATCAGAGGCAAAGTGTCACAAAAAAGCTGTTCTCAGAGTTTATTTAGCAAAACCAGAAGCTGAAAGACTGCTATTGTTATATTCCAGCCCAAATATGCAGACTAAAAAACTTTGGATACTTGGATAGTTGGGTTAATTTTGGCTAAGCACCCAAACTTTGGGTGCTTGTCCAAGCTGAATTAGCATACCTGTTGTGGTTTTCCTATCTCTAGGGGTAATGTGATCAAACAGATTGGGAGAAAACAGATTTAAATTATCTCAGACAGAAAGAAGGGGGAAAATCCAAGGATCTTGTCTGGACTGGTTTCTGGAGTAGGGCTAGAGGCAGAAAGGAAATACACACCAGTGATACAGTAAACACATCTGGACTGAATCAAACTATCAAGGTGGAGAGGGCAAAATATTTAAACAAGAGTCTTTTACCAAAGATTACATGTTTGGCTGCTTTTTCAAACAATATGCTTGTCCCAAAGATCCTGTTATATTTTCAATTAGTTTAAAAGCTTTTCCATAAATTGCTCATTTTGGCCTGGATTGTGGCTGCCTCTCACATGAGTGTGCAAAGGCAGAAGCCTTCTCTTATTGTTTGTATAACCCAGGTGAGAACCCACAGTCCCTGTACTTGCAATTGCAGTCCCGGCACTTGGGGGAGCATGGTGATTGCTCCCAACACACTCCATGGGGGCTGGAGAGGTGCGGTCAGAAAGTGGATTCATGGCCTCGCCACCTCCTTTGCACCCAGCACATTGCAGGGAACAGGCTGGAACGTTACAAGGGATAAAACAGCCTGTTCTGTACAGTTGCTCTGTACAACGGACCGGTTAGGAAAGGGTTAACAATACTTCAGAATTAGCACCGTCTCACCTGTAGATATGAAAGTGCCTTGCAGAAAGGGCTAAATAGCAGCAGCAGCATTTTACAGATGGAGAAACTGAACTAAAGCCAGGCTAAGTGATTTGCCCAAGGTTACAGCCTGTCTGTGTCCAAAAAGGGAAAAGAGCTCATGACTCCTATTCCTATGCCTGACCTACTGAAGTAACTTGCCTCCCTTTTTCTGTACGTTTAAATATTTCTGTGCTTATTTTTACATCATCGGCATAGCACATTCACAGCCTAATGCCTAAATCTGTTTTGAGGCAAAACTCCCAATTAACAGAAGGAGAAGGTTTCTCTACTTTGTACAAGAAGGTAGCTGAGAGGACAGATCGTCTAGACACTGGCCTGGGACCAGGACACTTGGGATCAGTTCTTTTTCTTTGCGACAGACTTCCTGTTTGACTTTGGATGGGTCACTTAATCTCGCTGAGCGTCAGTTCCCCATCTATAAAACGAGGATAATAATGGCACACTACCTCACAGAGCTGTTGCCAGGATTAATATGTTAATGATTGTGAACACTGACTCTATGGTGATGGGCTACGTGAGTGCAGGAATGTGGGAGCTCATAGAGCAAGAAATATTATTCACTAGGTAGTGTTGACTGGAAAAGAAATGAGAGGAGCAGAAAGACCAGCAGTGGTAAAAACTAAAGCAACAATGTATAAGAGTGAGACACAGCGCATAGGTTAGGAAATAATTTGTGTCCACCTTCTTGAGCTGGTTGATGCTGACACCCATGGTGACTGAGAACAGATCTGCAAGAAAATCTGCCCACTGGCATGGAGGCCAAACACAAACATCAGAGATGAGACAGAAGTAAATAAACCTAGTTCAATCATAGGAGCAAAGAACAGGGAAGGGCTACATGCAGCCCAGAGGGTTTTTGAAACCAAAACAAAGTTGCAAAAGAAGAGATGTAACAGGAATGAATGAATGTGATCCCCAAGGGCCATCCTTACACCCAGTAAACCAGCAAAACAAACAACTGCTGGCACATTTGGGCTTGAGCGGTATCAGCTGCGACATGCAACAAAACACAGCATTATCTTTCCAGAGCATCACAGAGCATAGCAAAGACGTTAGTGATACAAATATATACATGAATACACAGACCACAGGAGGTGATGGATTCCCTAAGGAATAAGAGGAACGTACAATAGCAAGGAAAAAAGATGCCATTGCTGCTGCTTTATTGTCCTAGATTGTTTGGAGATTCAAGAAACACACATTCTATTCCCAGCTCTGCCACTGATTGGCTGCATGATCTCAGAAAAGACACTTCACCTCTTTGTTTCCCCTCCTAATCTATTTAGACTGTAAATTTCTCAGCACAGGGACTGCCTCACACTTGTGTTTGTACAGTACCAACGTAAGGCCCCACAGGTCTAGAACCGAGGGCCTGTTTACTAGGCAACTGATACCTCCAGGCTGCCACCCAGCAGCACCTGTAACCACCCTGTGCTCCAATTCCCATATGAACACAGATCGTGGGATGTTCCGTCTCAAGGGCATGACAGACAGCAGCCCCATAGCTCCCTGACCTATATACACCCAAGGGGGCATTCCAGGAGGTGCTCAGGTAACAGTGTAGATTTTCTGTAGCTGCTGTGATTGCTCTTGAATTCCTGGCTTGACCTTGGCTTGATTTGGACTTTGCCTCCTAACTAGGACGCTGAAACTTGACTTGGACTCTGACCATTGGCATTGACCCTGGCCTGGACCTGACTATGAACTTCTCTGCTAATCCCAGGTTTGCCCCTGCTCTGACCCTTGACCCTGACTACCCTTGTTGGGACCCTGACCACCTAGCACAATGGGCTGCCAATCAGAGCTGCTACTGAAATAAATAATGATAATCTCTTCAGAGCAGTGCTTTGGTGCTTTGTCTTCTTTCCTTAGTCATCTCTCTTTAACCTGTTCCTCCATTAATCAGCATATTGTGCTTTCCTTTTTCTTTCTTTTAGGAGATTAGAAATGCTCTTCTTCCCCTACAGTCCCTTGGACTTCCCTTCCGTCACAATCACAAACAGTTAAAGGACAGTATTCTTCTCTTTACAGATAACTGAGGTATACTGATCAGTGATACAGAACACGCAATTGTCATATATTTAGCAAAATGTTTATAAATATTCTCAAAGCTGCACAATGAAATAGCAGGGCATTTATTGACATTCTGCAAAAGTAGAATATTTGTGCAGTTCTTTGCTTAATATGTCTGTCATTTCCTTCTTCTTACCCAGACCTCAATGTATAATTTATACATCATCTAAACAGACACAGGACAGGATAGGAAACAGAGCCGTGAAATGATGTGCTATGTAAGGTTGGGCAAATCAGTGGCAGAGCTGAGAATAGCTATTCTAGTGCTCTGCCCACTGGATCACACTGCCTCTGTAGCACCAAATCCGATAGCAGCTCAGAAAGGGCACAACGAGTGCTGGTTGGAATGTTGACTGACAGCGCTGCTGACATTGAACACGAAAGCTTGTCGTATGTTACATAAGGGAAATAGTGCAGAACTGTTTGTTCTGATTTAGACTGGACACTTTTAACAGTGAGGGTAATTAGGCATTGGAATGATTGATCAAGGATTGTGGTGGAGTTTCCATCACTGACCATTTTAAAATTAAGATGTGCTCTAGGAATTATTTGGGAGCTCTATCTAGGGCCTTTTACACAGGAGGTCAGACTAGGTGATCACAATGGTCCCTTCTGGCCTTGGAATCTATGAGGAATAAACACTCCACTTTATTAAGAGACACTCTTAACCACCTGGGTGGCTCAGTAAATGGAACTTTTTCCTCTTGGCAAGTATGAATCTAGAGTTAGCCTTTGGGCTTTATGAACACTCATGGTATGGGGTCCCCAGTTAGAGGACCCTTAAATTGTTTATGCTAATTAACTTGGCTTTCATTTAAAACATACTCTCTAGTCTTTTGTTGAAAGAATAACTGTAAATGTAAACTCATGATGTAAAATCTTCAGGGCAGGGACTGTCTCTGTTTTTACAGCACCAATCACAGTGGATTCAGGCTTCTAGGGGCTACTATAATGCAAATTTTTAAAAGTAAGTGTAAAGCTTGTCATGATGGTTTTTCTTATAATTCATGGGTTATTAATCTCCTCCAGGCACCCAGGACTGGCTTTGGGGCCTCCAAACCTCACTGTCACAAGCCACTCACATTTAAGGGGGACCCTCCCCCAAAGGTTTCACTGCTGTATGGGGCCATCTCACATGTTACTGAAGCATGAGGGGCACTGAATCTCAGGGAAGCATCCACCTTGCTCTCTTCCCAACTAAGCCTAGAAATGGGATCCTGGAGGGCAAAAGATGCTATAGACCCGATTGCTCTAATCAGGTGAGATGATTAATTTGTGCCATCATCTGTCTTTACCATTGCTGTTCTCAGCTTCACCCTACACTTGTTTGTCTGTTTCTTCCACTGTTGCATCTTGTTTTAATCCTACATTGTGAGCAGGGACTATCCTTGTTTTATTCGCTTGTACCACTAACTTTAGTGATAGCAGGATCCAAACCTAACCTCTTGTCAGTAGTAAAAGAGGAAAGTGCAAGTAGAGAAAATCCCGATAGGATAGTGTAAAATACAAGCTGTGTGATTTTTATTTTTATTTAATTAATATATTTATTTATCATAGTTCAGGCATCACTTAGAGAACAGGAAGAATATTTTACATCAACTACTTATTGAGAAGACTACACAGACTGTCTAAGCTGTTAGACCATGTGAGAATATGAAGGAAATGTTGATTTCACTACTACATAGAAGAAGACATTTCAGATTCTACATTTCTAGCAGATAAAGAACATAAGAACGGCCAAACCAAAGGACCATCTAGCCCAGTATCCTGTTTTCCGACAGTGGCCAATGGAAGGTGCCCAGAGGGAATGAACAGAACAGGTAATCATCAAGTGATCCATCCCCTGTCACCCATTTTAACTCCATCGTAGTTTATAGATTTAAACTACATTGAAGTTTAAAATCCATTATGGCTGTGTTATATTTAAACTCAAATGTACTGAACCTCCACAAGCAGAGTACAAAGTGGCTGTTAAACTGACCATTATAGTAGTAGCTAGTCTCCTGTAGTACACACTTCTGTGTATTGTTAGTCTGACCCAGTAATGACAATCAATTATTCATCCCATCAGGGCCGGTGCAAGGATGTTTCGCGCCCTAGGCGAAACTTTCACCTTGCACCCTCCCCGAGCCCTGCGGCAGCTCCCCACCCCCACTCTCCGCCCTGAGGCACCCACTCTGTGGCAGCTCCCCACCCCACCCTCCGCCCTGAGGTGCCCCCCCCCCCACCCGGGGAGCCGTGTGGCAGCTCCCCACCCCACCTCCCAGGCTTGCAGTGCCAATCAGCTGTTTGGCGCCGCAAGCCTTGGAGGGAGAGAAGCAGAGCGGGGCGGCGTGCTCAGGGGAGGAGGCGGAGCAGAGGTGAGCTGGGGCGGGGAGTTCCCCTGCATGCCGCCCCCCCCACTTGCTGCAGGTGGGCCCTCCCCGCGCTCCCCTACCCCAGCTCCCTCCACCTAAATGCCAGTGGCGACCAGAGCGGCCGAAGATCCGGCAGCTGCAGTTGCCGCTGAAGAAAATGCCGCCCCCCAAATCCTAGTGCCCGAGGCGACCGCCTAGGTCGCCTAATAGGTTGCACCGGCCCTGCATCCCATTCTTTTGGGAAACAGAATAGAAGTAGCTGATGGTCACTGTAACTTTAGCTGTGTAGGGCAAAAATAACTTGTTTGCATTGGTCAGAAGGGAAACTTGGAGCCTTCAGAGTGAAGCCTAGATCTTTTAAGAGGTAAGTATGTTTTGTTAAGCATCCAATCATCTTTTTCCTGGTATCTTTGTAGTCGAAAGAGCTAATCAGCAGTTGAAACTCCATCCTCAGCATTCAGATCTGAAAGCAGGCAAGAAGCAACTCCCTTTTAAGAGAAAGTCTGTGAAAGTAATGACACCCCACTAGGCTTTTGTGAAAGTCTTCCCTTTTCCCCATAGATGCTATGAAGCAACAAATATATGTTAGCTGTGTGTGTGTGTTAACATTACATTACCATCCCTAAGGTACAGTTTATTTAGTAAGGTTAACTTCAACTTCTTTGTAGAGATTAAGTTAAGAATACTCATAGGAGGGTTAAGTGCTACCTTGGGATTAGCTCAGTATGGAGCTGTGATGGCACAAGAAGTCTTCCCTTTGTGTACCTGCCCCAGGGCTAGTCACAACCAAAGTCCTCATGTTCCATAGAGCTGATTCTGCAGTGCTGAGAATGTGGGATTCCCATTCATTTCTATGGGAAATGAGGTCACTCAGCACCTGTGAGCACTGTGACCTGGCCCTGTGAGCACAAGGCCAGCTGGAGGCTAGAGCTGTCAGCAGTACATCTTCCCCAAAGGGTAGGAAGAAAAGAGGAGAGAGCCATGACCTTGCCCATTACCTCCCCTGCATACTCAGCACAAGTGGCCTTCTCTGGGCAGAGTATATGCTTCACCATTTCAAAAAGTGTAGCAGGAGTCATCTGGTCGCTGCTCCTACATATGTTGTGCCTGCAACAGACACAGTCTCTAGGAGCTGCCCTAATCCCACAAAGGGCTGTGGTTTACAGCCATAATTTAACCCTATTGCAAATCCCCTATTGGCCACTATAAGAATCCTTGGCAATGTTACAGATATGAAATCTGTCTCAATATTTGGTAATAACCATGATGAGGTGCCGAAACATAGAAGCTGAAATGCCTGGGTTATTGTTTTGTAGTAGAGTAGTCTTGCAGGACAATGTAACTTCAAAACAACATCTGGTATTGGATTGGGAAATTAGGACCAGATATGGCTCTTCATCCGCCAGATCGGTTCACATGATTTGACTGCCAAAAATGGGGGAGCCTAATTCAATTCCATTTGTGCTTGTTTGAATAAATTACAGATTAATCTCTATAGAGAAAGATCTATTTGTTATAACAAACACTTTTCTTTGTCTGAGGTGTGCAACCTGTCCCTCAATGTATTCCATTTCCTATGCTAAACATGGCCTAAACGCTTTGTGGATTTCACAGTTAATCTCTTCTTTGCAGATATGCTTGGCTTTAGACAGCTAACATTTATAGGACTCCCATCCAGGCTTCTTGTTCCTTTGTGTATTAACAGCTAGGAATGGGAAAGGAGACACAGATTGCTTTATAAATGGGTTTGCTGTCTCTAATAAGTATAAATGTTTCCTATTAACATTTCCTAAAGGAAAGAGAGAGAACAAATATGGTTCAATCTTTGCTACATTGCAACTTTAAAGTGGATAATTAGAATACTTCATTATATTGGTTATTCTAAATTAAAGTATGGAGACTAAGGCTTTCTTCCTAAATCCAGTGCTGCTCTGTCACAGAGCTTTTTATTAGCTAGGCAAGATCAGTTGTGCACTGGAGGAAACTGATGCTTGGTGTGCTGGGGCATATACCCCACATTGTCAGAGAGAGTGAAGTGGAGCCAAATAGCAATTAGTATACCTAGTTGTACCTGGAGCATTAACCTTGACCAATTTAGGATTCAGGCCAGCTGGAAAGAAGCTTGGTGGCTGAATGACATATGTCTCAGCTGTGAGGAGTGCAGTACTAATAAAGGAATGACTTCAGGACAGTCAAAGGGATATAGAGAGCCCAGGAGGGGAATTGGCCTGGGATCTCTTTCTGAGAAAGGAATGCTGATAAAGGGTCAGGAAACACTAAGAAGCTGCAGGTGGAATGAGCTCCTCTGATGAGCCTTGATTAAAAGAGCAAGACCTCATTGAGGTAACCTGGGGATGGGTCTCCAAAGGAAAAAGATAGACATGGGAGAGACAGCCAGGAACTGGGTAGAAGCCCTGGGAGGTGTTGGTTGGTAGGTACAGGAGCTGGAAAGAACTCTGCAGAGTTTGGGAAGGGGTGAAATGTCTATGGAGGAGGGAGCCCAGAGAAGAGCTGAGGAAAAGGGCCTAGAGGCAGGCTGAGGTAGGAAGTGGTCTAGGGAGGCCGCAAGAAACCTGATTAAGTAGACCTTAAATGTTTGCTACAGGGTCCCTGGCCTAGACGCCAGAGTAGAGGGAGGGCCTGGGTTCCTTTGCTTGGGCCTAGAGTTAGGGCTGAAAATTTGGTTTAAGGTCATTGGACAACTGTTTGTGGTATTCTCCCTTCACCTGGAAAGGTTGAGACTGAACATGACCTGGCCAGAGGGTGAGTTACAAAAGAAGCAAACTGCTGAATGGTTGGAGCAGCTGCCAACAGGGATGCCTGAAGAGGCAAGCCTGCCTATGTTCTGCCAAACCATGAGGGGAGGCATGCTGGCTGGTGAGTCACCCTTCTGCATCCTATTATCATTACTGAATTGTTTAACACTTGTAGGCTGTCAAGTGTTATGGGTGCATGAAGCTTGTGTGTCAAGACCTTGTCATGAGACAAGGGTAAATAGTCACTTTCTTCTAACACTGAACAAAAAATGTTGTTAGAATAAGGAGATTATCACAGTATTATTCCTAAAGTTGCTCTGTCTCTCTGTTTCACTGTTTTTTCCTTGAACCTTTCCTAGACCCTCTTCTGCCTGGATCCTCATTACAGAGTAAATAAAAGAAGCAGTACATACATCCTTCCATACTAGCATGCTGTTCCATCTCACTGCTATTCAGAATGGCTGCATTTCACAGTACAGTACTAATCTACAGAGAAATCTTCCTGTTATGCCTAGTGAGAGACTTACAAAACCTTTGTACAGCCATAATTTTAAAAAGGCAAGAATATGGTGTGGTAATTATTCCATTTGCAGATATTCTGCTAACAAACATCCTCTTACAAGCATGCATTTGTATCTTCTGATCTAGAAGATACACTCGTTTTCAAACCCTAATGAGCACCTTGGGGTTGATGAGATACAAGGAGAGAGTTGTTTCCAATTCCAGTGACCATTTGGACCTGTAAGAAAATGAGAGCCAAATTCTCTCTAGGTGTCAACTTGCAGACACCATAGCATACTTGTGTTCTGCAGATTTGTATACAATGAACAGAGAATGACACTAGAGTCCTTACATAAATAAGTGGAGTGGCAGTCCCATCAATGCTTAATCTAGTCCAGTAAACCTAAGCATAGTGTTTTGTATGAACAGTTCAGCTATCAGGGTAGCAGAACCAGATCAATATTGCAAACACTTTTTTTTGTTTGTTTGTTTGTTTTTATTTTAAAAAGACTGCTTCACCCATGATCCCTCTGGTTTGCGCTCTGGTCTTTCGTGTCACTGAGACTTAGTAATACAAATGTTCATGAATAACTGAATTCACTTTCTATGGAAACTAAATTCTTAATCTGTACTCAAATATTGAAAGCTTGAGCACGGATCCAGTCAGAACAAACAATACCATGTGAGTTCTGACCAAGCACAATTAACCAGATTGAGCATGAGGTGTTTCCTATGTGAAACAAAGAGCTGTTTCTAATCAATCCTTACATTTTAAAAAGATTTGGGGGGGGGGGGGGGGGGACAGAACTTCACTGAAAGATTTCAAACAATAAATTACCTCTGAAAACTGAGACCTTGACAAATATTATGCATTTGAGTATTGTCATTGACTTCAGCAGGGCCAGGATTTCACCCTTTTTGGAGTTACGATTTGTACTTCACACAAGGTGAGATGGTCCAATCATGCTTGAATCCCCAGAATATCTGCTGGCCAAACAGGGAGAAAACAGATAATCAATGGCTACTATTGTGGGTCTGAAAAGATAGGCTAAATTTTGCTGGCTGGCCACCAAATCTGGCAAAATTCTGCCTTTACACAAATGTGTACCACATCTTAGAGCAGAATATGGTCCTTTGACAGTGGGGCTCAGTGATCCATCAGAATTCATGAATGTACATCTGAAACTGGATGTGAAGAGCACTTTTTGTTACAGACCAGTTAAGTAGTTTGTTCATGGAACAATAATTCATATTTGTTCAGCCAACATGAATCAGATCCTCCGTGCACCACAAAGATGTGGATACTTAGATGGGATTTTCATGGCCTACAGAGTTAACATGACCAAATCCCCCTGCATTATTGGGATTTCAGCATCTAGCTCCTCTTTGACTTGGATTTTCAGATGACAAGGTTAGAACCACTTAACATTTTTCTTTATTATCCATCTTAAAACACTCATCAATTCAAAGTGTGTGTTCCATTGACAGATAAGAAAAAAATTAACACAGCATGGAAGGACAGGTTATCTCTGCAATATTCACATAATTAGTTCAGGTATCACTTTGCTGAGATAGAAAGAAGAAAGTACAAAATTGAGGCAATGATTACAAAAATTCATTACTAATATAGTAGCAAGAAAGACATTTCTAAGTCATTTGAGTCAAAGCTTGCAGTTCCTATTAAAGCAAATCTCACATTGCAAGTTTTAGTATAGAGTGTCAGGAGCAAGACTGGGGGAAGGGGCAGGGCAGCAGAGCCTTCCCAAAAGTGGGAGGGCAGGGGTTCCCTCCTTTTCTGTCTAAGGCCCCACCCCCTTCCAAGCTGGAAGCCAGAGAGGGCTGAGAGCTGCAGACCCTCCATTTGCCCAAGTTGGAGGAGCTGAGAGCAGCCTCCTGCCTGTATCCCTGCCCCATGAGCCCCCCATCACAGGCAGGAGGGTCCACAGCTGCCTGTGTCATTCTTCTCTTGACCCAGCTCTAGCTGGGGGGCAGGGGAGGCACAGCTTGGCTATGGTAAGAACTGCACTGGGCAGGGGCCTGTGGAGCAGGGACATAGGTTGGGGGCTGCTCTAGCCCCCCCCCCCCCCCACTGACCAGGTGGAGGGTCCACTGTGTGGCTCCCCGGCCAGACTCAGCCTAACTTTTTGATAACTCCCCAGGTCATCTTTGTTCCCATTTTCCAAGACAGGTACTGTTTGCCCTTCTCCAATCCTCTGGGATCTCACCTGTCCTCTGAGTTCTCAAAGATAACTGCTAACAATTCTGAGATTGCTTCAGCTAGTTTAAGTACTCAAGGATGAATTTCATTGGGCCCTGCTGACTTGAGTACATTCAACTTATCTATATATTCTTTAACAACATCTTTTCCAGTCTTGGCTTGTGATCTTTCCCCCTCTTTGTTAATAGTGTGATGGGTATCTGTTCACAGTTAATCAATTGTCACTGAAAAGATTCATACTTTGCTCCAAACACCTCAGCCTTCTTGATCTGTTAGCTCTCTTACCCACTAAGTAGAGGACCTACACTTTACATTAAGAGCAAGAGACAAAGAATTTATAGAATCCTCTTATAGCCTTTTATGTCCCTTATTGGGTGTAACTTATGTTGTACCTTTGCCTTTCTGATTTTTGTCCCTACATGCTCTTTTTTTATACTCCTCCTTTGCAATCTGTGTATGTTTCCACTACTTTTGGGATTCTATTTTGATTTTTCAGGTCATTAAATAGCTCCTGATGGCCTCTTACTATTCTTCCTATCTTTCCTTTGCATTGGGATAGTTTGCAATTATGCCTTTTAATATTGTCTCTCAAACTGCTAACTCTCCTGAACTCCTTTATCCCTTAGATATTTTTCTTCCCATGGGACCTTATCAACCAGTTCTGAGTCTGTCTACTTTTTTTTAGTACATCATCCTTATTTTGCTGCTCTTATTTCTTCTCTTCCTTAGAATCATGAAAACTATCACTTCATAATTGCTTTCATCCAAATTGCCTTCTGCCTCAACAGGAAGGAATTGGAAGCAAAGCTAGTCAGAATGAAGTCTAAAATGGCTGTTCCTCTGGCTATTCCCTTCACTTTTTGAAACACCAAGTTTCCCCTATACATTCCAAGAATCTATTGAACACTTGTTTGTCATCTAACTTTTCCAACAGATATCTGGATAGCTAAAGTCCTCCATTATTTCCAGATCTTGTGGGTTTTTTGGATATTTCAGTATTGTTTTAGGACATGTAGGTCATATGTTGAATACTGAATAGCCATAGTCTTAGACTCTAATCTCTTCTCTTTCTGCAATACAGAAGATATCGGTAGATGCATTGTTACATTTGTAGAACCCCTGCCAGATATAGAACAGTAGATGCCTCTAGGGAATCTTCTAATAGAAGCCTGAACACATAAGGTCTCATTCTATCCAGACTTATACACATGTTTAGATGAAAAGTTGTCATGATTCTGTTAATTTATGTAAATGTTTTATTCAGACAGCTGGATTTCTTTTGCTGTACATTTATAATGCTTGCTGAGATGGTGAACAAGGCCCAATAATGGGGGGGCGGAGGGGGAAATGGCCCAAATGAGCTATCTAAATAGCTTCCGTAGTTGGGTGAGGATCAAGCTAAAGCTGATAACACAAACACAGTAACCCCCCAAATGTATTTATATTTGTGAATCACTTTGACAATTGATGGTCACTGGGAATCTATTTGTAAGCATTCACTTCAGTTTAGAGATGATTCACACATTATTAATGAGTCTCTTACTGAGTAAGTGATCCAATTAACTTGGAGCCCAGGCACAGTGCGGAGGATCTTATGAAGGGTCTGGGGAGATGGAAGGGATGGTGCTATGGAGGCACCCAAAATCTTCTTCCATATGGAGGAGGGAAGATCTATGTATGTAGAATCCTTTCACTTCTGTGTGTAATGGGGTTGGACATAATCTGGACTTTAGAATCTAGAGTAGTCCAAATTAGGCATTCCAGCATATTTTATTTCATGTTGAGAAGGCCCCAACACATGTAGGACAGCAAAGAGCTAGGTATTATTTATTGTTCAGAAGTCCCTATTTTCTAGTTTTGACTAACATAAATGTGTATTATCTGCAAATATTGCCACCCCACTATTCTAGCACAGAGCATTTGGGACCCCCATTATTAACCTTTTGCTTTGTGCATATTCCTACTTTTTTCTGTGTCTCAGTCAGCTTGATATATGACAGTTTCCTTTTTTAACCTCTCAAATTATTACTTAGGTTTGTTAATAGCCTCCTGTGATGGCCTTTTGAAAGCCCATATTGTCAGCTGGTTCTTCTAGGCACTATTTTATAGGCACGCTTCTACTAGAGAGAGTAGAAGGGCACTCCACAGAAGGCATTCTGATATGTTCCTATCATATCACATACATGTGTGTATTTGGAACTTTTTAAAATAGCATTATCAATTTGAAAGCTAGCAAAAAGGTCAGTCTCTGCTATACTTGTTTGCAGTTGTCGCTAATGCGTGTAAACTTGTCTGTTCCACATTTATAGGGTTTTACAATTTTTGCTGTTGTATCAAGGGACTGTATGTATTTCAGTAGACCTAGCAATTAATTGAATGTTGTAGAGGTATCCTAACGTTTCCCCCTCTCCCCCCATATAGTCTCCACACTTGACAATCCTGTCTGGGTATTAAACCTCTGTGGTGTGGGTTGTTTTTTTCTGCTTTAAGAATGTTTCCCCTCATACAATTGACCAGACTGCCACAGTAACAATGCAACTGGCTGAGACCCTTACTGCAGGCCAGATGTTAAAGTGTAAATCAGCCATTTGGAAAACATTCAATAAAGAATATGGTGCTAACTGTTTCCATCAATACCGTATCATAAATTACTAACCAAGCTTAATAGATGCCTGACAAAGCTGTGTCTCTGCTGAGAAAATAGAGTACTTCCTCATGGTTCACACTATTAACATTTAGGGTTATATTGTGTTCAATACAGGCCTGCCAACTTGAATATACTACATGTGGCCTGTCAAACTCTGAGCAGTCATAGCCACCTAAAGAGAGAACACCCCCATGCCTAAAACTATATTAAAAAGGAAATTTGACTGACTCAAGATTAGTGAGTAAAGAATTTAAGTCCATATTAATATGAAACTGTTATGCAGACAATAGCATTGAAGTCAGGAATCTGAAAGCACAGCCAATTACCTTCTTACAGGGAGGGGCCAGCTTTGTATTTAGATATTTATTAAGAATATTTTTCTTAGCGCAGTTGATAATGTCCAACTATAGACATGTTTGCACTTAGGATTCATTTTTTGATGTAGCCCTTGGGAATACTCAGACCGATTTATAGATGCAGCATGTCTCCACAATACCAACAGTTACTTATAGAAAAAATATTGCAATTTTTGGAAAGACTAGATTAAAAAACACCTTGTGTTTGTAAAGCACAAGTGCCAAAAAGACAGAAATGGCACTTATGAATCCCACTTCAATGAAAAGACTAAAATACCTGAAGTGTGTAGTGTGGTGGTGTGTGTGTGTGTGTTTGTTTGTTTTAATTGTCCAGTGAATAGCTGTGGGGCTTGAATTTATACTTCAAGCTGGATAAATGAGGGAGGTGGGATGCATGTGGAGAAAGTGCTTATAAACACTTTCCATTTGCTAGGTCTAGGTTATAACTGTAGCATAAAGTCCTCCAGGATGTGTAGACTCATGTCCTGTACACTTTGGTTTCCTGTGACCCACGCTTCCTGCTGGGGCAGAAACAAAGCATCTCAGAACGCAGCAGTCACAGGCTGCAGCTACAGAAAGTAGTAGGAAGCTTTGTTACCTCACTCTGTATATAGTTCCTGTTCATAATAAAGGGTTCTCTTGTCATGGTGTGATCATCAACAAGATATTATTGGGTACCAGCACTGGGGAACAGCATGGTGGAAGATCCTGTGAAAGAGGTAACATTGCAATGGTGGCTACAGAGTGCAGTTGCACAGGCTAACTCTTCATCCCCATCCCCCACCCCACCCCCCGCCGCCCAGCCCTGAGAATAAGAGGAAAATGCAGAATGTGTCCAGAAAAGTTTCAAACAGCAAATTGAACTGTGTATGAAAGCATTAGTGGCAAAAAGACTGAAAGATGAGCAAAAGATTGTTCTGCTCTTCCCAGTGGAGGGTAGAGGAAATCCTAGATGTCTACAATGCATGCTAAAAGAACAGGAGTACTTGTGGCACCTTAAAGACTAACAAATTTATTTGCATATAAGCTTTCATGGGCTACGGCCCACTTCATCAGATGCATAGAATCTGCATGCATGCTGTACAGCTGGGGGTAGGGGAGAGAAGAGAGGTGGGAGAACTTTGCAAAAATGAAAATGTTTGAGAATCTCTTTTGACAGATGCTTAGGAGCAGAATACAAAATGAAAGGGGAACAGAGGGGTCTGACTGTCATATTTACAAGTCAGTCTTCTGAATCAGAATATTAAGACCCACGAAAGCTTATGCTCTAATAAATTTGTTAGTCTCTAAGGTGCCACAAGTACTCCTGTTCTTTTTGTGGATACAGACTAACACAGCTGCTACTCTGAAACCTAATATTAAGACCCTCTCTCATAATGACCTGGTTACTAAGGGAGATTAGTATATGCCAATTAACAAACAAAGCCTAGAGAGGCACAGAATACATGACTGAGCACTATAGCTAAACCAGCAAGGGAAAAATTCATAGAAATTATGAAACCAGGGGTGCCATTTCAGGGGGTAAGAGGGGCTCCTGCCCCCTCTCCCCCCCCAAGTTTCATACAGGTGGTCTGTTCTCAGGTGGAGCTCTTAACTGCAGCACAACATTAGTGTGGAATGGGAGTTCTGCAGAGGAGAGGTGCTGCTCCCAGCATATGCCCCTGGGGCAGGGAGT
The DNA here is from genome assembly GCF_027887155.1 of Malaclemys terrapin pileata. Taxonomy (NCBI): domain Eukaryota; kingdom Metazoa; phylum Chordata; order Testudines; family Emydidae; genus Malaclemys; species Malaclemys terrapin. The sequence goes on along the minus strand of NC_071510.1, from coordinate 82,457,981 downwards.
CAGTATTTTGTTTCAGAGTAACAGCCGTGTTAGTCTGTATCCGCAAAAAGAAGAACAGGAGTACTTGTGGCACCTTAGAGACTAACAAATTTATTAGAGCATAAGCTTTCGTGGACTACAGCCCACTTCTTCGGATGCTAAGGTGCCACAAGTACTCCTGTTCTTCAGTATTTTGTTTACAAACAGAGGCAGGGTGATTAAGATAAGAAAGGGCTGGTAATTAAATTAAGGATCTGGAAGTCAGATGATCCTGTAAAACAGAAAGAAGAACAGGAGTACTTGTGGCACCTTAGAGACTAACAAATTTATTAGAGCATAAGCTTTCGTGGACTACAGCCCACTTCTTCGGATGCATATAGAATGGAACATATAATGAGGAGATATATATATATACACACATACAGAGAGCATAAACAGGTGGGAGTTGTCTTACCAACTCTGAGAGGCCAATTAATTAAGAGGGGAAAAAAAAAAAAAAAAAAACTTTTGAAGTGATAATCAAGCTAGCCGAGTAAAACAGGAATCCCAAGGGAAGAGGGGCTTTGAAGAGAGAATTCAGGGGACTCAGAAGAAATACAGCCAAGCCCTCTGAGCCAAGGTTACATTTTGAAAAGAAGGGACTAAAACCCAGGAAAGGGCTAGTAATGATATAGATGTCAAGTATCAGAGGGGTAGCCGTGTTAGTCTGAATCTGTAAAAAGCAACAGAGGGTCCTGTGGCACCTTTGAGACTAACAGAAGTACTGGGAGCATAAGCTTTCGTGGGTAAGAACCTCACTTCTTCAAATGCAAGTGAAGAAGTGAGGTTCTTACCCATGAAAGCTTATGCTCCCAGTACTTCTGTTAGTCTCAAAGGTGCCACAGGACCCTCTGTTGCTTTTTAATGATATAGAGAAGTTCCCATTCTATCTGTGGTACTTATGTGGCCCCATCACCATAGTATCTGAGTGCCTCACAATGTTTAACTTATTTCTCCTTACGGCCCCTCTGAGGTAGATCAGTGCTGTTATACCCATTGTACAGATGGGGCACTGAAAATCTGGCCCTTAATCTCTCTGCCTCAAAGGTATTTAGGCACCTAGTGGGATTTTTCAAAAGCACCTGGAAGGTTAGGTGCTTTGTAAACCCCACTTAGATGCCTAGCTGTATCTTTGGGTGCCTAAGAACGTTTGAAACTCCCCCCATGATCTCAGGCCAGTGCCTTAGGGAAAGTAGAATCCAGGGCTCTCTCTGCTGTATGCTGCTAAGGGGGATGTAGGGGAGGGAGTTTGATAGATGGGAGCAAAACTAAGACCAGTTTTGAGACTCCAGCAAGTAGTCTAAAGGGATTGAGAAGGAGGTCATGATTGACCACATGAAAAGCAGCACAGAGGTCAGGAAGGAGAGAGAGAGAGAAAATGAGTGTCAGATGAGAGGAACATTGCCAGCAGATCGAGGGAAGTGATTCCCTTCTATTTGGCACTGGTGAGGCCACATCTGTAGTATTGTGTCCAGTTTTGGGCCCCCCACAACAGAAAGGATGTGGACAAATTAGAGAAAGTCCAGCAGAGGGCACTAGTGTACCTGACTAGTGCATCGAAGTTGAAAGCGCTGTCCAGAGCGGTCACATTGGAGCACTCTGGGATAGCTCCTGGAGGCCAATACCATCAAATTGCACAGCACTGCGTCTACAATTCCCCAAATTCGACCCAGGAAGGTTGACTTTTAGCGCTATTCCCCTCATCGGGAAGGAGTCACAGCAGTCTATTTTTAAGAGCCCTTTAGGTCGGCAGAACGGGATTGGTTGTGTAGTCGCATTCCTTATAAAATAGACCTAACATAGCTAAATTCGACCTAATCTTCTAGTGTAGACCAGGCCTGAGTATTCACATCTTCCCTTACACTGTATTTGGAATTGTATGCTGTATATAGCTGTAGAAATATCATGCAGGGCATAGTATTACAAATGGGGTCCAAGAGAAACTCCTTCAGTTGCTTTCTCTACTTAAAATTTATAACCACCGCATCATGCAATCCTTATTCTCAATGGCAGCTTTCAGTTGAGAAACTATTGATTTTAGCCAATTCAGTAGCTGGAATTTCCTACCGATTCCATGTTTCATTTGGGGTAGGGATTTGGGTTCATTCTTTAATGAAAGGTCTTTTGTGCAAACTACTAATTAGGGGGACAGTCCTCAGCATTGGTCCATCATGGAGCATTCACTGATTTATGCCACCTTGAGGAACGAATATCACTAGCTGCTTTTCTGTTCTTTCCCCATTCTGTTCCTTAGAAAAAACCCTGTCTTGCTCTATGAATTTTAATAGGGATCATAGATCCCTAATTTCCCCTAATGTCCCTATTAATTGACTTCAGATATTCGCATCTATGGGGAAAAAAATTTAATGGTGTAACAGGTTCCTGTGAGCTTCTTGTATTAATATACACTAATGGCCTATAAGAGGGGAATCAGTGCCTTCAGCTGCTGTTTGGGCTAATGGAAATGAGGTATTCTTGGCACTTTGCAGGACTGGGTTCCAAAAAGCCACCGTGGTAGAGATTTTCAAAACCTGCTAGAGGATTGAGCCACACAGCTCCCACTGAAATGAATAGCAGTTGTGTGACTGAATCCACTAGTCCAGTTTAGTAAATCTCAATTAGTACTTACAATATAACAATTTTGACAAGCATGTCTATGCTGTACAGAGGTCTACAGAGTCCTGACCAACTCCCAGAGTGGTGTTCAAGTATTCTCTGAGCCCACTGGAAAGATAACTTTGAGGGTGGGATCTTCCTTGCTTGCTCCCAAATTCTGGACAGGTCTAGAAACAGGATCTAACCAGGATACTACAAGGGTTTTTTTGTTTTTTGTTTTTAAATTAGTATCTATACTTATATTGCTAATATTCCCAATTGCATGTTAACTGTATCTTTAAAAATCACTAGTGTCCTAGGCTTCAGCACCAGATGTCACACTTTCTTTACACTCAATACTGGGGTCCTCTCTCCCAGCACCTGCTGGTCACTATATAACTTTCCTTGTGTTTAATCAAATAAAAAGAGACCCAGGATTAATTACAGTGGTCAAGCTGGTGGTGACTACACCAGTTCAGATTGCGAATGCTTTTCATTAAAATTCCTTTAAACATGTTCATAACTCTGAAATATTCACCACTGTGGTTGAGATTTCCTGTCCTTGGTCAGTCTCTTTCCAAGGGAGAGCTCTTTTTGGAATGTTTTTTTGAGCAAAATTCATTCAACTATTTGAGTTATGAGAGAGTGGGAAATATTTGTTGTTTAACATATCCTAGCCTCATATATTTAGATGTTTTTGACAAAGCCCTGCTAAAGTTTGAAAGTTGAAACTCAAGCTTTGGACATTCTCTACTGATGACTGGATTGAAAGAAAATTAGTTTTAATTTTAGAATTTTATGAGCACTTGCTACTTGTATATTGTGCATTCAGACTAAATTTTTAATCACTAGAGCCTGGCTCCATAAAAGTACTTAAGCATCTAAGTCCTCATTTTAGGAGCCACTACGTTCCATGAAACTACTGCTTGGCTACCACCTAGCCCTGTAGCCACCTAAACTCACTCATTGCCTAAATTTCCACTGTAAAAGTTTCCCAAGAACCTAATTTTCTGCATCTGGGCATGCACACTGCTTTCTTACTCTGGGTATCTATACCCCTATCTCCTACCTAAGCCCCAATGCAATCTACCAGAGGAAGATGCATCTAGTAGGTGGCTCTGAGCATGCCTACTAGATTGAGTCCCATTCAAAATCTAGGAGCATGTAGTGGTAGTGGCACTGTCCACCTTCTAATTTCCACCCAGGGGTTAAAGCACTCAGTGGGGTTCAAGTCACCCCTCCTGCCTGCTGTGGGAGAGAGGCTTTGAATAGGGGTCTCCCACTTTTCTCCTTATCAAGCAGAGAGAGAAATTAAACCTGGGTGTTCCATGTTTCAGGCAAGCACTCTAATGACTGGGCTAAAAGTTTTAAAGTGAGCATGGCCTCATCCTCATGCTATTTTGTGTGGAGTGAGGCAGGCGCTTAACTCTTTCTAACAAGTAAAGACTTTGGTGCCTGAGCCACCAGACTGTATGAGGGGCTCCTAGTTGTGCATCACAAGCAGAGATAGGTGCCTGCCTGCTGCCTGAATTTAGCTTCCTATCTCTGTGAGATGGGTGAGACTTAGGACACACTGCTTTCCTCAACATTTCCCATTTAGTAGCATAGGCAGTTCCCTCCCTAGTGTGCTGGCTTTAGTGGATGACATTCTAAGGCACCAACCTCTCCCCATTCATCGTACAGGAAACCTAGGGACCTAACTCAGGCTTTGAGGATCCCATTGTTGTTCCAGTGGTTTTGTAGGTGCCTAAACGTGGGATCTTGCAATGCTCGGAATCAGAGCACTTATGTTCCTCTGTGGATCCAAGCCCAAATGCCTGATTCTGCTTCACTGAAGTCAATTGGAATTTTGCCATTGACTTCAAAGGGAGCAGGATCCAGACCCAAATCATAAGGTGAACAGGTAAAGAACGAGATAGTAACTGACTTTCTTTGTTCGCTGTGTAAGGGGCATTATAAAGGGACTATAAAGTGGGAATAAATTCCATTCCCACCCACATGAAGACCCCTTAAAGCCCCCTCCTCACTGCTTTGGGAGTACATGTAAACATGAATCAGGCCCATGCTATAGAGAAATGAAACTTGGGGCGTGTTCTCTTTTCAAAACTCACCAGAAGGCAGCAGTTGTGCTTAGCTCAGCTGCTGCAGCATAACTAGAGCTGATCATAAATTTTCCAGTGGAACAGTTTTCTGTTGGAAAATGCTGATTTGGTGGAATTGAAACATTCTGCAGGAATGTGTCAATTCTGTCAAGTTTCAACAGAGGGCCCTATTGGCAGACAGGTGGGCAGGCTGCCTGGTTCCCTGTCTCGCTAGGCAGCTGGCTTCCTGCTCAGAATCTTTTTTTTTTTTAAATTCCATCCCATGGAAAATTTTGCATTTGACTTTTTGTTCCAATTCAGGACAAAACTATTGTAGAAATGCACCATTTTCCATGGGACAAACATTCCAGTTCCCTTACAGCTTTAATCAGCACCTGCATTGTGTCAGACCATGGCCAGCCTTCCTGATACCTTGTTAACTCAAATTATTTCTGCTGAGTAAGGCCTTAATTGATCTAAAGCTGGAAATCTGCTTTAGATACCTGAGATTGATATAAGGCCTTGGAACAATTAAATTTGACAACAAAAATCCTTAAACACAAAGAGGTGAGGAGGACAATGAGCGTCCTGAATGGCAAGTGGGGGGATAGTCCAAGAGAGACTCAAGCATCCTTAAGATTTCTTAAACTGCACACTGATATGGTTGGGCTCAATACAGAACTGAGTGAAATTTTATATAGCCTCTGACCAGAAAGTCATACTAAATTATCATCTCTTCTACCCTTAAAATATCTATATCTATAAAAGGTATACATGTGCAGAGACTGAAATGCATATCTGTAACTCATAGGTATGTAGGTGCTTTTGCAACTCCCACTATTAGCCTACAGAACTAGCAGATGCTTGGGCTCTGTGTGATACCCGCCATACCTGGGATTGAATGAACCAGGGACCTCCAGAGCTAAAAGCATAAGCTGTTGCAACATAAGCTAAAAAACCCAAACTCCTCTAGCTATAGCTGTAACACACACACCAGTAGGTTACATCTGCAGTGGGGAATTTTAGGAAAGAATTCTCACTGATGCTGCCATTGAATCATTGACTGGGGGTAGCACCAGGGAGAGCTCAATATACACAACTCTAGCTGCTTCTGGCACTTAAAAATGCTAGTTAAAGCTGTTGAGCAGCAGGTTTAATTGACATGGTGGTAGAAATGACTTTGGCCACAGGAACCTCATCTACACTAAGCTCCCATTGGTGCGAATACCAGTTCAGCTGAACCCGAGATAGCACTGATGGGGATGTTTTCCTAAAATTCCATATAGCATAGACAGGGCCTGGGAAGCTTTAATTATGGTGTCGCAAATAGTGCTGAAAGCAATTATTTCTCATCTATGCTTGCAATTCTAGTGCTCAACACACCTGTTACTGACACCAATTGTCAGCTATGCGTAATTTTTCCTGGTGTATGGAGTACTCTGGTTTTGGCTGGCTGCTTCCCTTGGATTGAACTCTTTTCAACTTTAATTATTACACTCAAAGCTGACAACGAGAACTCCCTGATTCTAATTTTCTTTAGGACTCTAAGCTCAGAGAGTCTGATTCTGTTGTCAGGTATGCTATTGTGAATTGGAAGTAATTCAACAAGTTAGTGGAGTTACAGTAGTGTAAAACTGCTGTGAAATCAAACTCGGGCTTAGTGACCTGAGGTGAAATTCTTACCCGGCTGAAGTCCATGGGAGTTTTGCCATTGTCTTCAGTGGGGCAATGACTTCACTGCTAATCCAGACAAGGCTTCAATGTTTTGCATATCCTCACTTCAGCTTTGAGAAGTCTTTGACTTATTCCTGACCTGCTCCCCTAGGCAGTTTCCACTAGTCCAAATTTACATGCATGTTCCATGATCGATACTGGCTTCTGTTTCTAGGAGCAACTTGAGATATTGGTTTTAACCTATAAAGCTCTAAATAGTTTAGGCCCTGTGTACCTCAGGCGTATTGTATGTTCTGTTTTTGTACCATTGCCCAGATCTCCAGGTGGGTGTATTTTAAAGTAAATCAAAAACGGAATAAAATTAAATACAATTGTATGTGCTGTCAACTTGCAGTTAATGGCGCAACAATGATTAAGCACACATCAGTCTCTGACAAAATTAAAATATAAACATTTGACTAGGCATTATTCAAACTGTCAGCTTAATTATGATGGCATGGAATTTTAAACCAGTGCTTGCATCTGGTTCTCTTAGAGCACTGTTTCTACGTTCACATGCAGACTAAAAGTTTCTTACAGCTTAGATGTAAATATTACTGCAGTATATACCTATATACATATGTTTTCAGTGAGACAGTTTAAAAGACTGTCTTGATTTTTCTGAAGTTGTGCTGGTGATAGACACCTCTTAAACAGTACTTTGTGTTTTGCTAGTCTGCTGGAAGTGATGAAAGCTTATAAAGACAAATAGAAACTTCCTGCAATTTTAGAGTGTTTGAAGCACAAAAAATATAAAAGGGAGGCACAATATTCCAAAAAGCCTGGGAGACAAAATCCAAAAATATTAAAAGCCCATTTGGGTTTTATATGAAAACCAAAGCTATTACAAACCGCAAAGATGATTCAGAAGGAAACTTGGTACTATGTGAATTTTGATTAAAAACAAACCTAGAACATAAAATTAACACTGCATACATTAAAATGGACTACACTGGCTATTTGATCTCAAGATATGATTGTAAATGGGGAATCATCATTGACTGGGTGTGTTTCCAGTACTGCCCTGCAAGGACTGGTTTTTAGCCCTATTCTATTTAGCACTTTTATCAATGACTTGGAAGAAAACAATCACCCAATTTTGGTTATAAGTGGTAAATAACAAAGAGAACAGGTCACTGATTCAGAGTGATCTGGATCAGTTGGTAAACTGGGCTCAAGCAAACACTATGCATTTTAATACGGGTAAAAGTAAATGTATAAATTTAGGAACAATGAATGTAGGCCATACTTACAGAATGGGGGACTCCATCCCCAGAAAGCAGTAACTCTGAAAATTTTTGGGGGGGGGTTGTGGTGGGCAATCAGCTCAAATATGAGCTTCTGATGTGATGCTGTGGCCAAAAGAGCTAATTTGATCCAGCGATACACAAATAGGGGAATATCAAGTAGGAACAGTGGAAATATTACCTCTGTATCTGGCACTGGTGCAATTTACTGCTGGAATACCATACCCAGTTCTGGTGCCCATAATTCAGCAAGAGTGTTGATAAATTGGTGGGGTTCAGAGAGAGCAATGAGAATGATTAAAGAATTAGAAAACATGCCCTATGGTAATTAGGCTCAAAGAGCTCAATCCATTTAGCTTAACCAAGAGAAAGTTACAGGGTAACTTGATTATAGCCTATACATATCTATATGGGGAACTAATTTCCTAATATTTAATAATGGTCTTCAGTCTAGCAGAGAAAGGTATAACATGATCCAATGACTGGAAGTTGAAGCAATGGGGGCAAGGTAGCATCTATTCCTGCTGCTGCAGGACAGGGAGAAAGCAAGCCAAGATACCTCCATGGATAGCCATGTAAACATGGATAAACAGTAGCTCTGCCTTTCTGCCCCTAACAATGCACGCAGTGATACTGGCAGCCAACTTGCTACCCTGTAAAGAGTTTGGGAAGATGGAAAACGGCATTCCATGAAGAGGTTGGAGGGGAATGGGTACATTTATGGGCCTGCCTCTTCAATCCCAGAAGTAACATCAACTAAACTAGGATGGGAATTAGGAATATTGGTTAGCGTTGACTAGAAAGGCCCTTCATTCACATTTTTTTCCCTCCCCCTCACTTCCTGGTTTTTATCATGGGAATATGAAATAGTTGGGTGTTCCTCTACACCCTTCCCTCTGAGATGGAAAGCAGGAAGATAAGGTCTATAAACTCAGGAGAAACCTGATCTAATCCTTGACATAGCTGGCTGATTGTTTGTCAGCAGGGGGTGTCTTATTTTCTCCTGCAAGCAGCTCTTGATCAGGGATGGGCAAATATTTCCTATCTTACTTTATTGATTTTTTTTTTTAATCATTTGCTTCACCAAGAAGCAAAAATATTTGTGCATCTTGGAAACAACTTTATTGTTGCAATTTTCCCCATCCCTAAGCATAAAAAAAGTCTCATTCTTTAACAGGAAAGCTTTCCCTCTTTCATCTCCCTTTTCATGCCTGCTTAGAAATAAACATGATGAAATTTTCTACCAGGTGTAATGGGGAGAAATATTGTCCCCTTATTAGCTGGTGGCAGTTTCTTATGTTCCAGCCTGTACAAACACAGAACTGGTTAACCTCTGAAGAATTCACTGCTGTTGAATTTAATGAATTCTGGCACTTCACTCATCTGAGTCATTAGGAATGTAAAGGACTGGAGGAAGGAACGGGCTTTCATTTACTGTTTGTGTCATTTGTAATTATGCCATTTATTTCCCTAATGGCCTCACAGTTTTCATGGAATCTTTCTTGAAGGCTGTTCGTAGAAAGGGGCCTACCACATAGGAAACAAAGGAGTAAGACAAACAAAAGTACATCCTTGGAAACTGAGGCCAATGTCTTTCCTGCAAGCAATTAGCACTAGCAAAACAGTATTGATTTATATTAGTGACTTCTTTGACAGTCAGAAAATGAGGCCATTTATTTACATGCTTCAATATGGATTTAGGTGTCTAAGTTTAAGCACCCATGTTTGAAAAAATCTTGGTCTCATTGTCTTGCTCAAGGGAACATAGGTCTGAGTCTCCTCTCATAGCTTGGGCAATAGAGGCTCCCATTTTAAGATCCAGAAGTCCCAGGTTAGATCCTTGATGTTAATGACCCACTCAGGGGTACAGGATTACCAGGGGGACAGAGAGCTACACTGAGTGAGTCTGGATTATACAGTCCCCTTGGCTGGGTAAGCTCCTCCTAAGCTTCATCCATCCACGCAGCTCAAATTCCTATTCAGGCTGCCACTTGTTAAACTCTGCTCCTGGGTGGGTTGTTGGCAGCAGGGATCTTAAAAGGAGGAGCCTCTACTGTTTGAGTGAAGAGATCCAGATATATTAACCAAGGCTGCAGTAGGCTCATCAACTATATGTGACCCAGCCACACATGGAGGCGGGGCAGAGCACCAGACTGAATGGGGGTGTGTAACATCAGCAATAGATTCAAGGAAAACAATACCTTAAATATAACCTGTCTAAAAATCATGGGTCCCTTTTTATTTTAAGGCCTTTTATAAATTATTTGGAAGGAGCAACACCACAGCCCGGCAGTTGTGCTTTGTGCCACTAGGCTCCTGCAGCCTGCTCTTGACATGAGAAGACTTACATCATTTTGGTCCGGTCCTCATTGCTCTCACAGACAGGATCATTGTTTCCATATTAGGCTGAAATGCTCTTGGTGTGTGAGATAAAATAAGAGGAAAATGGTGGGCCAAATCTACTGATAGGTTAGCAAGTTCCGTAAAAATGCCATGGACACATGGATCTAGGCCAGCCTACAATATACAAGTTGCCCCTTAAGAAGGGGACAGCAGCTTTATAGTCAAACACCTGAGAAAAAAGAAATGCAAGATAGGAAAATAGAACTGAGGGTGAAGAGATGGGTTCCCCCCCAAAAAATAGAAATAATGGGGTGTTGGTCTCACAAAATAGTCTGGTCTGTGTAAATGGTTTCTCTAAATAGAACAGGTAAGATCTGCAGCAGGTGTAAATCTGCCCATCTCTGACTTCAATGGAGCAATTTACAACAGCAGAGGATCTGGCCAAACAGCTGTGACTCAAAGCAAAACTACTTGGGTCTTGTACAGACTGATGATTCATGACCAGTAATAAAACTTCAAATATCAAAAGTTGCTGCTAACTCCATTCTCACAAGAAGAGAACATGCTTCATATACTTGCCACAAGATAGTCAGAAAATCTTAAAATGCAAACAAAAATAAAACTCCAGAGGATTAGGGACTCCAGTTCTTTCTTGGCTGATAAAATCCTGTTTTTCCTGGTGCAAGTTCCACGCTATTAAAGATTCAATGCATACATAAGTTTCTGTGTGGAGCTCTGATCTGTCTCCTTCATACACAGGAGCACAGGGCAATAAACCTGCCATTAAAACAGTTGTAAATCACAAGAACAGTTAAGATTAGTTAGCACCTTTGGAGAAAAATAAAGTATTCAATTGGGTATTCTTTTAGTGCACTTCCTTATGTGTGTTTTGTGGTAACATAGGAAAGGCAATTTGTGAAAGGCAATTTTGAAGGACATAAATTTTTGCAAGAGAATCATCACTCTTTAAGGCTACCGACAATGAAAGTGGGCTCCCCCCCCCAAAAGTGTTTTTCAGGGATTTTTGTGTGGAAAGAATCACTTTATTGAGGCAGTAATTCTGTTGAATCAGTCCACTAGTGACCAATGCAAGTCATGTGTAAGTTTAATGAGCCAAAGATACTACATTCAGGGTCAAGTCCTCAAAAGTATATGCACAAAATTGCCCTCAGGTATAAATGGTTGATTTTTAACTTGTTTTGATTCAGTATATTCCTAAAAATTTGGAAACTAAATCAGTGTTGCTTTCTCCCACAAAAATCAATCATTTAAACACTTATTTTGAGTGAAGAAACAATTACTTACTTATTAAATTCTCTATTAATAACACCATATTAGACATTCAAAGCAAGACACAGTAATTGTCCCAGTCAGATATGCATCCAGCCTGCCCAGGAATTCCCCAATGCCTGATGGTGGCAGAGGAGAGTAAGTGGATGACATGAAGCCAGCTATGGTAACTTTTACATCATCCAAAGATTTTTACCTTTATGTGGGGACTCCCCAGGTGTCTTGTTGGAGCTACTCTGTGCTCTTTGAACTGCCAGAGTCTGGCCCAGTGTGTCAAGCATTGTAACATGATGTAGCCCACAGGTTGGTTGTTAGGTAAACATAATAGCAGTGCAGCAACACCTGAGATCTATAGGCCTAGACCTAAAAGAACAGCTTAAGCAGTTAGCATAAGTGCAAGGCCTTATAGCCTGAGTAGAAGTGGTTGTTTAGTAAGTCATCATAAGTAAGCAAACTAACAATGACCTTAAGTCTCAAGATGGCATCAGACTTTATTTTGTAATAATTACAAGTGCTGGAATTAAAGAAAACTGTGGATAGGTAACCACAAGAAGGCAGTTTGTACTAGCGTACTGTGTTTTTGGAGGGGAAGTTTAGCAGATGTCTAGCTGCAGGTAACCATAGTAATGTGGTTGGATGTATATGCGAATAAGCTTAACCTAATTAATATATTAACCTATAGGATAAGGACACCCCAACATGATGAGGAAGTTAAGATATGGCATAGGAGGGAGGAGCTATTCATACATATGCTTAAGGATCATCAAGGCCTATAAAACATCTGGCCTTGGATAAAGCCTCTGGAGTTCTTTCTCGGCATGCTGGAGGTAGACTAGGATCTGTCTCAGCCTTTCGAGCGCTCCTAAAGGAGAGGGCGAGTGTCCACATATAATGGTGCAGGACATATTAACAGGGTTGTATTAGCTCACTTTACTTGTGTGGGGTGTTAGGACTAATCATGGTCATAATATAACTTTTGCAATTTTATATATATATAATATAAAAAGAATCTTCCCTGTGTCTGTGGTGGTGTTATGGCCGTGTCCCATGGGGCTCCCAAAGCAATAATCCTGATAAAACTGCGCATGATCTTGGGACAAGAACCTACCAAATTGCAGTGTGCTAAATGGGGAAAGTAAATCAGTAATATAATCCATGTACCACCAATAGCTCAGGCAACAATGTAAGGTGCCATGGTAAGGTAACTTATTACTAATTGTTACGGTTAAGTGGCACAGAGCAGAAACATAGTTACCTTGTTTGTCTTAAACATGGGATGTATAACACTTGTCATTTGCATGAGTGCCTGACCCAGCACCTGATATAAGAGGTACTTCTTTCTTAGTGCACATCTCTACCATTTTCCAATTTACCACTAATAATTGTCTTAGTATATGTTTCTTCTAATATATCCATTGTGCTTCTGACTTCTCACTTTCAACTACTGTGCTGAATGGTATTTAGTCCAATATCCAGTAACTTATGCAAACGCTAATATTAAAAATTTCAGCTGAAATGCCCATGGCTGTTGGTAGTTAGTGTTTTAGTACTAGTTGTTTATAGCCCAAATCATACCCCTTTTGTGTAAAAGTTGTGATAGGCTGATTCATTTCTAACACAAATGCGGCTGCAGTGCTGCTTACTATTAATTGTTGGGTTATCAAGGCTGTGCAAGACAAAAGGAAGGCACAGCTCCTGGTCTGAAGAGCTGACCATCACAATAATATTTTGCATTTCTACAGAACTGTCCATACCAGGAGGCCACAGCACTTTCCAAACACTAATGAATCAAGCCTCAGAACAACCATGTGAAGTAGGAGAGCATTATTATCCCACTTTTACACATCGGGAAGATGAGGAAGGGAGAGAGATTAAAGGCCAGATTTTAAAAAGAATTTAGGGCCTACAGATGCCCTAGACTCAACTACAATTTTAAAAATCTCACTAGGGCCCAGATCCTCCTAGTTGTTTAGGTGCCTAACCTATATTGAAAACAGTGGGATTTAAATACAAAAATAGCTGTCTGTACCTATCTGTGCCTCTAGGAACCTAAAGACCTTTGAAAATCTAGCCCTGAGAGACTTGTGCAAGGTGACAGCAGAGCGGAATAGAACACTGATATTCTGATTTCTGTTCTGTAATTTAGCCACAAGATCAAAATTACCACTCCCAGGTATGAGAGGAATATAACCAGTGATTAGAGCACTAGTTTGGGAATCAGACAAGTTTGTGTTTATTCCCCAGCTTTGCCACAATGTGTTGTGTGACTTGGGGCAAATCATTCAACCTCTCTGGGCCTCAGCTTCCCAGTCTGTAAAACTGAGATAATACCTATTAAATAGGCATATTTTGAGATTTCCTGAATGTTTCTAAAGTGTTTTATTTACCTGATAATAAAGTAAGATCCTACTCAAATATGATATTAAGAATAACCTAATAGAAACTGTGCACTCATTTGCACAATTCAAATCAAATGTTGCAATGTGATTTCCAGAATTGGACTTGCTGGGATAAAAGGGAAACGGCCCAACAAGTCTGTTGCTAAACTACAGTACTATAAACGCTGAATCTTAGTCAAGCTAATACTGTCTGATCAGACTCCACTTACCATTACTCAAGGTCTAGAAATGCAGGTTCTCACAAACACTGGCAAGCCAAACTTTAATTGATGTTATCTGGCTAAGAAGCTGTTCACACAGATATATATTGGCCATTATTTCACTTAAACCAGAGGCTTAGGCTTATTTTGTTGCTCTTTTGACCAGGAGATCGACCGTTGACGTTCTAGTTTGGTTACATTAGTCGACTGTCGGCCTCCCAGTCAAAAGAGCAACAGAATAAGCCTGTTTTCTCAGGGCCAACATACTAGGCAGATCAGTCCTGAGGTAAAGATCTGCCAATTGAATGTTGAAGGGCTTTCACAGTTCAAGTGTGACTTATTGGAGAAAATGCTGAATACGACTAGCATCGATGTCGCCAGAGACTCATGTCACAAACGAAGAAAAAGCCCTTTGCTACAAAATCAATAGCTACAACCTCAGAGCCAGCAATTACCACCTAAAACATGGGCTGGCAATTTACATAAAGCAGGAAATCAACAAATTTGGCTGTAGCTCCTATAGCGCACAAAGAAACAACTCCAATCTCTGCGCATCGGAAAGCTAACCATCATTAAAGTATATAAACCATCTGGTGCAGTGACCTCAACCAGCTCTGCAGAACACACAGGATCCTGCTGTATTTGTGGGAGACCAATAGTCATCTCACACAGTAGGGCTATACAGCAAACAACATTGCAGGTGAAGAACTGACACACTTGGCGTCGGCAAATAATATGCGCCTCCTTTTTGATGTGAAATAGCATTTCACTTTCCATTCTGCAATATGGGGCAGAGGATACTGCCCTGGACTGATGTTCATCTGTAAAGATGATACAGGTACACAGATACCTGCATCACAAATCATCCTTGATAACTTTCCAAACAGCAAGCACTGACCAGTACTGATCCATATTGTCATTCAAATCCTAGTTCTCTACTCAAAACCAAAGCCATGCTAAAACTTCAGAAAAGCCTTCAACAGTCTCCGAAATGCCCCCAACATTAAAGATTGACCATTTTACTGCCCTCCTAATCAGTGACACAAAGAAGAATTATCCCTGGGGACACAGGTCATTGTACACTCCTTGCTGGACTGCAGAGAGCCAAGAGCTCCTCCATAGATATGTTTCAGAGTAGCAGCTGTGTTAGTCTGTATCCGCAAAAAGAAGAACAGGAGTACTTGTGGCCTGTTCTTCTTTTTCCATAGATATGATGAGTATAGAAACCCAGAAATTGGAAAAGCCTTCCTGGCGTCACTGCAGCAAGCTGGAAACAATGGCTTGACTGCATAGAAGGTCTAATCTTCACACCTCGAGCAGATATGCCTGTAACCTGTTAAGACATCTGGGGGCTGCAAATCCCACACATGCCTCTAGGTCACAAATAGAAGTCAATGCTATCACAGCTAAACTTTTGTGAACATCAAAACAGCCAGTGGACAAATTGCAGACAAGTCCAGCATCAACTTCAGCAGGTGATGTCCACGTGCACTCCAGTGTCCCAATGGTCTGGACCTTTCACAAGTAAAGAGATTGCTATAACCATGAAATTGGGAAAAGCAACAGGAAAAGATGGTATCTATCCTGATTTCCTACATAACTTTGTCCACTGGCACAGAAGGATGTTGGTGAAAATCTGCATCATCCATTTAAGACTTGTGAAATCCCCCATGTGTGGAGAGAAGCCAAGGTCATTGTACTCCTGAGCACACCAGGGCCAAAGCCTTATGGTAGCCCATTATTCAAGAGGGAGATAACTAGAAGGATGATTTGTAGGTTTTAGTGGGTCTAATGAAGACCCACTAAATCGACACTTGCAGCATCGATTGCAGCAGCGTCGATCTCCCCGGTAGTCAATTTGGACCCTTTGAGCACATTTTATGTTTTTAATCACATGATCACGTATTGTATTTTCCACATGCTCCCACCTCATTCAGTGCACAGAATGGACCAGCTTTGGGGTGAATCAGAGTTATGTAGTAAAGGAAACTGTCATCTGTAGGACTCTGCCTCAATTGTTGCAGAAGTTGGAAGGCGTGTAGTGAATGAGGAAGGGGTTGCAGGAAGAGAAAGCATGGTCTCATGGCTAAGGCTACATCCACACTACAAGCTAGGGGTGTGATTCCCCTGTTTGTGTACACATATGCATGCTACCGCACATATAAACAGCGGTGTAGCCACGGTAGCAATGATAGTGGCAATAGAAGCCCAGCTGAGCCAAGTACAAACCTGCCTGAAAGCTCAGCTGGGCTTCTGCTGCCACTACACTGCTAGTGCAACTATACATACATGAGCAGGTATGTATTTTCACAGGTGGTTCTCTAATTGTGTATTCCTCATTTTCTGAGTACCCAGCTTGAACCCCTGAGGTCTGATTTGCAGGAGTGCTGAACACTCACAGCTACAGCTGAAGTCAAAGGGAACAGTGCTTTAAACATAAGAAGTTCTATATAATGCCAAGTACTCTGAAAAAAATCAGGTCCTAAGTGTTTTAATTGGGCACCCAAAATTAGTGGACTCCCTTGACCTTAATTTTTCTGTACCTCATTCCCTATCTGTACAATGAGATAACATCACTCCCTCCCTTCGCAGGTGAGTTGTGAAAATAAATTCATTAATGTTTCTGAAGAACTAAGATACTAGAGTGATGAGTAATAGAGAATCCCACCAGGAAATTAATAATTGTGAAATCAGGAAAGGTCTTGAAGAGTGTGCAGTGAATAAGGCTGAGGACAGCACATTGAATAATATAGATAAAACAAATATTGAATAGTTACTCATTATGGCAGTATAATCCATCTTGTGCACTGAATGAGGCAAATTAAGATTGCACAGGCCACTTCAATTCAGGAATTTCCTAATGATTGAGTGTTTGACTTAATAAATGTAATGTTCTTTTAACTTAACTTTTTTTTTTTTTTTTTATTGGTATGCAATATATTCATATACTGAATGACACTGAGAATCTCCAGCAAGAATTTCCCCTTCTTTTGGGCAGTTCCAAGGTAGCTGATTAAACTGGTTTTATAGCCTTTTTACATGATGAAACTGCACAAATGGCCCATAATAAGGGCCAGGAGCTAGCCCACACAATTTGCTTCTCATTTTACTTGCTTTCTGACTGTTCCTCACACTATTTTTCATTGAGTGTTCTCTCTGCCCCATTTCTGCTCCTTTTTTCAAACTCTCTGAGAGGAACAAACACCATTATTAATATTCAATAATCTTGAGTTGATTGAGTGATTCAAAATAAGTTTGTCAGTCCCCAGGTAAGTATGAACGTGTTTCTGCCGGGATAGTTACCTAAAAAGAAAAAGCTAAAGTTAGGAAAGTCTCTAGCCTCATCAAACAAATAGCAAGGTCAATCTTTTGTGAGACAAGGACCACAGTAGGCATGTATTATACATTCAGATGTTACTAGTTGATGGGGTTAAAACTAGGCTTAAAAGGCTCTTTGTATTCCTGCTTCTCCATCTGGAGTCTGAACCTAGAGACTGATAAAGGGCAGGTGCTGCTGTTGGGCTTGTTAAGACACAGGCTGCTAGCTCAGCAAGGAGTTGATGAATGATCCTCCAGGAATAGTGAATTACTTGGTAATGGAATCAGGGAGTACCAGGCTTCTATTCCTAGTACATAGGTCACAGAATTGGAACACTAGGCTGTATATTACATTGTACAATATTATGACAGAAAGAGATGAGGTCTGTTTGTATACACTCAATGCAGAGCCTCACCAAGGCATACTAAATAAATATAATGCACTTGTCAGAGGCAGCACTTTTGAGGTGTGTGACCTGCTTTCCTTTTCAAATATACATTCCAAGTGTGAGTTGAGTAGGTCAAGGAATAGCCTGTTCTGCTAAGATTTCTGTGAACATGTATTGAATCATTCTACCAAATTGCAAGGTTTGCAAGCCAGCCAGGTCATTACTCCACCATATGAAGGGGAATAAACATGGAAAAGCAAGACATACTTCATTTTCAGTGGATCACAGTGGTCATTACATGCTGGGGTAGGAAGGAGCTGCACAAGTGTGGCAGTCTTGGATCTAAACAAGTAAAAGAGACTTAGAAAAGAAACTAGGGGATGTAATGCTATTCTCTCTCTCCATCCTCTGCTGGTGCACACTCTTCCCTGCCAGGGCTGGGCAGATGGTCAGCTCAGGTATTGGCAGTATGTAGCTCTATATTTAATTGAGAAACTGCTGCATGTGAGTAATAGTAACTATTCTGGTGCTTGAGGATAGAGATTAGCTGCCAGGTGGCTTGCTGGCTGCACAATGTGTTTCTGGTTGATAACTTTCCATCTGGGCCTACACTAACCTCCACTTCCATAATCAAAAAAGACTGAAGAGATCCCCGAATTATGTTGTTAGGCTTGTGAGGAGAGTCTCAAGCACACTTGGCCTTAAGCAGCTTCTAGCCATAGAAACTTATTGAATGTTGTAGAGCTTGTCTACATGGTGGGATAAAGTGCTCTATAGGGGTGTGATTACTAAAATACACTAATGTGATGCACATTAATTGGCCCATGTAGACCCTGCTGGTGAGCACTAGAAATTCCCTAGTGTGCTTTAATGTAGTACTGTTTCAAACATTAGAACACGCCAGCAGGGTGCACAATTAATGCACAGAGTGCTCTAGAATTAGTACCCCTATACAGCACATTACTCTACCATATAAAGGTGCCTTAAAATTGACAAACTGTGAGAATGAAATGGGGGAGAAAAGCAGCATAAAAACAAAAAGAATAACGAACATCAGTCAGCTCTCATAAGAGCATAAGAATGGCCATGCTGCATCAAACTAATGGTCCATTTATCCCAGTGTCGTGTCTTTCAACAGTAGCCAGTGCTAGCTGCTTCAGAAGAAATGAACTGAATAAGGTAATTTTGAGTGATTCATCCCCTGTCATCCAGTCCCAGCTTCTGGAAGTCGGAGGTTTAGGGACATCTGGAACATGAGGTTGCATCCCTGCCCATCTTGGCTAAAAGCCATTAGTGGGCCTATCCTCCACAAATTTATCTCATTCTTTTTAAAATTCAGTTATAATTTTGGCCTTCACAACGTCCCCTGGCAATGAGTTCCACAGGTTGACTATGCATTGTGTGAAGAACTTCCTTATATTTGTTTTAAACGTGCTGCCTCTTAATTTCTGTTGTATTTACTCTCAATTTATAGTGTGATATGAGAACCTGGGGGAGGGATAGCTCAGTGGTTTGAGCATTGGCCTGCTAAACCGAGCATTGAGTTCAATCCTTGAGGGGGTCACTTAGGGATCTGGGGCAAAAATCAGTACTCAGTCCTGCTAGTGAAGGTAGGGGGCTGGACTCAATGACCTTTTTGGGTCCCTTCTAGTTCTATGAGATATAAATATATGGCAATATGCCTATTTATATAGCACCCAAAGGCCCCACTCAGGTTCAGAGACCTGTGCTTGGACATTAAGCAAACACACAAGAAGAGTTTACTACCTAAGTTGAAACAAGATGCAATGAAGGAGTGTACAAGGAGCAGAAAGGAAGAGTTACTGAATAAGATCACATGGGTACAGAGGTTAACTGGGATACCTCCAAATAATTCAAAAGCTTTTCCACACTGTTTTGTAAATAAATCAAATCTGTCTCTCCCAGACTCTGTCATCCATCCCTGGTTAGTTTATTCCCTGTAGGTGCCATTTCATGAGTAGGTTTTAACAATGAATTTGAGGGAATAGAGAGAGATCAGTTTAGTAAGAGCATTTCATGCATGGGGGAAAAGCACAGAGATGTTTAGTGGGAAAAGCAGGCAAATTGACATTCGAGTCTGGCATCATTGGTGGAGATGAATGGGTGAGTATGTCTGAGTATACAAGGGCACAGTTGTGAAAAGCATTTAAAGTAAGGAGAAGTATTTGAGGTAGGGGAAAGCAAGAAACTAGTAGCAGGAGAGGTCAGACCAACAGGTCAGACTATTGATTTGCGACAGATGCATTTTGAATGAATTGTGGGGGTGAGAATGGCATGGCGGTTGGAAGCTAGAGAGAAGGAGGAGGTTACGTTAATCAAGATGTGAAATGACAGGACCTAAGGACGGACCGAAGGAAAAGATCGGATTTTGGAAGAAGTGGCAGGATCTGGAAGGGAATTACAGAAAAGAGGATTTCTTTGAAAGGTATATACCCACGGGCACAAAGGTAGCTGGGCCAGGAGACCTTGCACTTGTGCTTCTTTCGGGGGGGGGGGTGGGGGGTAGTACTTCCATAATTCACCCTAGGACAAAAGAGAAACGTCTTTTCCTGAACTCAGGTCTAATGAACAATAATAGACTTTGACCAATCCAGCAAAAAATATTGCTCAGCACTGAAAGATTCAAGTTCTGTGTGAGGAAGAGTTTCAGGGAAGAGGGCAAAGCACAGCAGGAGGCAGAAGGATAGTGTTCAGTGTTCGTGAACCCTTGCTTAGATTCCATTGCAAGGATTGTCTGTATTTCATGCTTTGTAAAGCCCCAAGTACATCACTGGTGTTAGCCAATGACGATGCGCATAATAATAGTTCTAAATGCCATCTCGGCTATTGCTATTTTGTCTGTAATAAATTATGCGTAGTTCAATACCAAAAATGGTACATTACTATAAAAGGCTAACTCCTACTGCTCCCAAAAGTCCCACCAGTCTGAGTAAACTGATGGGACTTCCTGTAGAATTCAGATCAAGTGCATTCCCTTGGTCTATTTTACTAATTAAAAGCATGGTGGGGAGGAAAAGCAGCATGTGGACTTAATAGGAAGTAAAACATTAAGAGAATCTGACTTGTTAAGGCACATGTCTAGCCTCGCTTATTCAGGGCATTGATACATACTTAAAATATGCTGGTGGTACTACATATTTAGAAGAACATCTTGCCAATGCCTTTAAATTACTATTTATTTCCTTATAACTCCACTGGGGATGATGCTTGTGGTGTCCAAACACATTTATCATTTTACTGGACATTTCTTCAGCCCTGATGCTCCACTGAAAGGTTATTTATGTGTGTATTATATGTGGGAAAGCCCAGCTGTGAAGGCTTTAGAATGAAAAGGAGTATTTCTATATTGGGACCTGATTTTTGTTTAAAAAAAAATCTTGTATTTTTAGAAACAGAAGGATTTGGGGTTTTGTTTTTTGGTATTTTTTTAAAAAATGCAATAGGACATTTGGTCATTAAAATCATACTCATGCTAACTCTTTCTTCAAGTGTTCTTTTAGGTGAGCATTGTATGTACTGTACTAGTAACTGTATATGCTGAAGAGCAAATATAGGTATTTCACATGTTGTAGTGATTTGGTAGCATTTTCTACTCACTTTGCAGTGGGGGAAATGACGACAACAAAAGGTACAGAATAATGACAAATCAGGCATACTGAGTTTCAATTTTGAATTAGTTGCTAAATCAAGCTAGAAGTGAGTGGAGTTGTCCTGCTGGATCTGAATTAGGCCCCAAACTATGAGCTACCCAGATATAGGGGAATTTGCTGAAGTCAGTATGTAGCTGCAAGGTATACATAGTGACTTATATCTGAGAGAAGCTTTGCAGAGCTCCAACTGACTCATCTCGATTTGAGGGAGAGGAAGTTCCCTTGCCACTCATCTGGTAGAAGTATGGCCTCTAGCCTCCAAAACTCCCCATGCAAGTATCAAATTAGAGCTGGGCAAAAAAATTTGGAGAACATTTTTTTGATGAATAATGAAGATTCTGTGACACCAAAACATGTAATGAATGTCAGTTTTTCCAGGGTTTTTTTTTTTTTTTTTTTTTTTTTTTTTTTAAGGGAAATACTTTGTGGTTTTTTTTTCATTTTAAAGTTAAAGGAAATTTTAAATTAAGAAATGTGAAGCTCAAAAATCAAAACAAAAAACTTTTCATTTTGGATCTAATAAAATGTTTTTATTCTACTTACACTTTTTTAAATGATTTTTTGATTTGGTAAAAACTTGGAAAAAGTTTGGTTTGACCAAAAACAAGTTTTGGAATTGCCAGCAAACCTAAATATCCATTATCTACACAGCTCTGTCAGATGTTGTAATATGTAAGATGCACCAAAGAGTTTTGCATTGAATAAGGGACCCCATTAAATGGTTGTCTTTTGTGGTTTCTTGCCACAAAGTTGACCAAGAGTAGTGATATAAAAAAATTTAAGCCATTTAAAGGGAAAGGTCTTTCAGATTAAATTTGATTGATAGTTTTCATACAAAACTACTGGTAATTTATGGGTGGTAATGGGTTTTTTTTTTTGAGCATCTGATGGGTGGGTGCTCATTAAATTTAATATTTTATCTGAACCAGTTTGCCCATCTCTAAATATCTAGTAACAGAATGCAGTAGTATACTGAATTGTTTAGAGGAGATTAAAGCAACGGATTATTTATTGGCGATTACATTCTTATACTAGCCAAATAAATGTAAGAACCTATTATAAAACTCACTCAAATTATTTTCAAACAGCCAAACATTATAGGCTACGTTTTCAATATGTCAGTTCTATTGCCTAGGTGTTCCTGCCATGCCCATAATCAGTATCTAAATTTCTACAAAAGCGCAAGAGAAAAGTGCTTTTTCCTCACTTGATAAAGCACACCCATTACAAATAATACTTAAATCAAACACACAAACAGAACTGTGTGAAACCTACTGCGTGTAGGTCTGTGGCAGGGTGAAGTCCTGCTCCTGTCTTCTGCCCTGTCGACACAGATTCCGAGACCTTCGGTTGTTAAACACCCCAGTGCAATTTATTTACATTTGCTCCTCCCACCACCTTACATCATAGTTTTTCACAGCTTCAGTTTCACATGCTGCTCAGTCACTGAAGTACACTCTAAAGTGTATACATTGCTTTAAGATCCAGCCACCTTATTTGTATTGTTAATGGGAGCTGTGGGGGAAAACACTGATCATCACACTGAAAAAATAACCTTAAACGTCCTTGCCAAATTTTAAATAGGATTTTAATTGCAAAGGAGATTAGGGGAAAATATTAATCTGAGTTTAGCCTACAGCACATATTAACAACTGAGTTTTGAAATGCTAGAAAAAAAGATTTTGAATAGACACTCCAACAGAAGCATAATTCTAGTGAAGTTTCCAGGGGCTTTGCTGTAATTTGTTTAACAAGGAGTACTGCAGGTTGCTTCTGTGTAGAGGAAACATGTCATGCCAGGACACTCTATGAGCCAGGACAACATCTTGAGGTGGCAACGGATTACATCCTTGCTGTCAATGTCCACAGCGGATTTCCCATTCTATAGCCTCCTCCTTGAAGAGCGAACCTAATGGATCGCCATCTATTCACAAATAAAGTCTTTTGGTCAGTGGAGTTACTCAGTCCTGAATTACCATCAGATTTAATTTCTGAAGATGAAACATCTCAATTTTCATAATATTGGAGAACATATCTGACACAAATGTGCTATACAATAGTAATTGGAATTAAATACAGTACTGTACCTCACAGAACTTCAGTCTCCCTGGATTTATGCAATTTGTGAACGGTTTGGAAAAGTAAATACTTTACAGTACTAACAATAGAATAATTGTTTCCTCTACCATACTGTAATTTCCCCTCTTGGCTACAACATAACTCCATTTGCTCACACTCATTCTAGTTAATAATGTAGTAAGTGTATTCACAGAACTGTAACTTTGTTCCAAGGCCAGAAATCTTGGAATCATTCTTGGTCACAAACTTGACATTTTCCTCCTGCATCTTCATTGTCTGCATATTTGCTTATCAGTCTCTCCAGAACATTGTCAGTCTAAATCCTTATCTTGACCCTGTCTCTGATGAAACTCTTATTCATGCCTTACTCATTTCCCAGCTTGACTATTGCAATTTCCTCTTTCACAACCTTCCTAAATCACTACTTTGAATTTGAAATGTAGCTGTGCACAAAAGTTAATATTCGTATGTTTTGGATTTGGGGAAGGATGCAAAGACTTTTGCTTATCCAAAAAACTACACATCATCTGTCAGGATTTTACCTATGAGATGAAATCTTTGCATGATATCACAAGTGTATTGCACCACTAAGCACTGAGTTTAAACTGAAATATAGAAACAGCATTATCATGTGTCTAGTCCAGCTTCCAAGTTTGCAACACACTCACCTTTCTGCATTATGTTGAGAAGAATGGTGGGTTTGTAAAAGAATAAATCTGGGTTTCAATCTCATTTTGTCACAGAATTCCTCTGACACGCTGGTTGAATTAGTTAACCTCTCTGTGGCTCAGTTTCGCTATGAGCAAAATGCCTAAAATCACACACAAGATCTAAGGCAGAGCTGATGATTGAACCCAGATCTGAGTCTTAGTCTGGTGTCAACCACAAGATCACGTTTCCTACCTTGTTTCCTCTGCTCACGTAACACATGTCTCCTCTTCTTCCCTGAGTGTAGGTTTGTCATAGGTGGTGAGGAGCCTTCTCCTTTGCAGTATGAAATGCTAATGTGGAAGAATTTACCTGTATTTCTCTATTTGATCCTCCATTTCAAACTCATCTTAAAAACATTTCTCTCTCTGCTTAGACAATACTCTCAAAAAGAAAATTTTTCTCAGATGCTGTGGGTTAACTCTGCAACTGCATTATTCATAAGGTAAAACTGTCAAAAGCATGTAAGTGATTTACATTATCAAGTCCCATTGACTCCTCCCAATGAAAATCAATGAGGCTTAGGAGTCTAGGGCAAGATTCATAAAGGTTGCCCTGCTTAACCCCTCCTGCGCTGTTGCATAGTGGAATTCTCAGCCCCAAGTTAGGTACCAAGGCTCCCCAATCATTGTAGGGGGAAAGGTAAGTGTCTAAGAAAAGGGATTCTCAGAAGCCAGCAAGCAGTGCAGAGACCCACCTAAGTTACTCAGGAGGGAAATACAGAGTTTAGGGCTCATATTTACAAAGGCACTTAGGTATCTAACTCCCATTGATCTGGGTACCAGGTGCCAAACGGATAAGCTAGAGATAGGCACTTCCCTCTTCATGAGACTCTGAGCCATGAACCTTCTCCTGGAGTTTGGGGCCTAAGCCAGATGAGCCCTTCTTTGCGGAAAAAGCAGATAGAGACCCACCCCAGAATACCGAATAGCCTGGTGGTTAGGATGCTTGCTTGGATGTGGGAGACCTGGCCTCAAGTCCCTGCTCCAAATGGGGAACAGAAGGGAGTCAAACTTGGGTCTCCTAAATCTTAGGTGTGTGCCTGAGCCACTGGGCACATTGGGACACATACATCTCTCCCCCAACCCCAACTGTCTTTTATGCAGGGACTAACCCTACAGGCATGCTGACAATTGGGCAGGTCTACATGGCGGTTACGTTGGCTTAACTACATTTCTCAGGAGTGTGGATTTTTTCACAACCCTGAGAGAGGTAGCTAAGCCAATGTAACTTATCAGTGTAGTCCAGCCCAAAATTGTCAGCAGATTCTCAGTTTGGCTTCATATCCTTCACCAAGCTCACACCATGGGCTAAATTTTACCATGAAGAAATAATGAAGGAAATAAGTTGCCTTATTGCAATATGTTGCTCTTTTATCCCAATTTAAATATGTATTTAATCACAAATGGACTTACTATGGTTGATGTAATTCAAACAAAATTGCCTAGTGAATAAAAAACGCTTTCATTCTGCTGCCTGAATGGAATTAATCTCATGACCAGGTGAACGTCTTCCACTATAGATGTGGTCCTATCTCCTTCATTGCCACCACCCTTTTTATCAAATAGTACTACTTTTCTACCCTTCACAGAATACCATGCCCAAGCTCAGTCATCTAGCTGTCACCCTGGCCTTCACCTGCTGCACACGCTTCCATCCCCTCACAGTATTTTATTGACTTTTTCAAAGAGTTAACAAGACATGACATGACCTCCCACCTCGCCTGTCCTTCTGTGCCTACTTTTACCAATATTGATGATTCTTGTCTGCTCTCCTCCTATTAGCTCCTCCATCTATTAGTGAGTCCAACCATTCCCTTATCTCCACTCTCAGCCCCTCCTCTTTATGATTTCTTCCCTTCACAGTATAAGCATATGCTCACCCCTTTTTAAAAAAATAAATAAAAAAAATAAAAGTCCATACTTGACCCCATCTGCCTCCTAAGCTACCATATCATCTTCCTTTGTCCCTTCACATCTAAGCATACATTACCTACAGCCATTGATTTAAGTTCCTCTTCTCTAATTCCACTCTGGATTCCCTCTGGCTTTTTATCATCTCCATTCTTCTAAACTTCTCACACAGATGTTGTGGCCAAAATTCAGAACTTCTTTTTCATCCTCATCTTCCTTGACTTTCCTACTATTTTTGACACAGTCTGTCTTGCCCTCTTTGAAATCTCGTCCTCCCTTGGTATTAACTCCAGCCTCTTATGGTTCTCCTGTCTCTCATAGGCTCCAAGGTCAGAGGGACATCTTTAACTCTTCCCTCTTCTCCCCCTATACATTTTGCATGCTTAGGAGGGATATGGGTAGCTCAGTGGTTTGAGCATTGGCCTGCTAAACCCAGGGTTGTGAGTTTAATACTTGAGGGGGCCGCTTAGGGATCTGGGGCAAAATCAGTACTTGGTCCTGCTAGTGAAGGCAGGAGGCTGGACTTGATGACCTTTCAGGGTCCCTTCCAACTCTATGAGATAGGTATATCTCTATATATATTAGGAATCACTGAATGTTTTCAGTGTATGTACTGAAAACATGTGAATGCATCTGACTCTACACAGAACCTCTCCAATATGGTTACTTTTAAGGCCAATTACCTGATGAAACAATTCAAAGCAGACTTCGTCTGGCAGAGACAATTAGAACAAATACCAAAATACTTTTCATGGGTTTGCAATCTCTGAGTTATTTCTAATCTGGACCTTTTCAGTGAACATTGTTTTCTTTTTTAAAAGCACCACAGTTCAACAACCACTGTGTTTCTATCAGCAATAAGTATAGAAAGCATAGCCGGGTGTATGTCAGGAATAGACTGTTTCTCCATGTCTTTCAATAGCCATGTGGCAACAGTAATTGTTCACCTAATATGGTGGTAATAGAAAAATTGGCATGCATATTTAACACGTATTGTCATTTTTGAAAAAAAGTTTGTGACAAGTTGGTGGCTCTTCTTTGCTTCTGTGACCATCCCAGCACGAGGTGACCACCACCATCTGCTTCACAGATCATTTTGGATATTGCTAAAATAAACATTGCAAAGAATTTGAATGCTGCATTAGGCCCTTCATTTAAAAAAAAGAAAAGAAAGTAAACTCTAATTTTTTGTTTCTGGTGCTTAGTCCCACACAAGTGCTTTGGAAATAGCTCTCTGATGCATTGTCCTACCCATCAAATATAAGGGACGATTAACAACAAGAGGTTAACAATCCCATTGCAAAACAGAATAGTGAGAAGAAAGTAGCTTCTAAAAAAAGCTATCATTTCTCTTTGGAAATCTGTAGCAAAACTAGTTTCTTGATAGGAATCTCTGGTGCATCCTAACTTACACCATTCCTCTCCTTCAATCTTCCAAAATGAGGAGAAAATGTTCACATCTGCATCCCACGGTTGGACAGAGAATCAGAGGAAAGACTCAGAAATGTGAGCCTTTACCATCAAATAATGTTTTCGTCTAAAAGGAAAAAAGGTAGTGTTGATTGGTAATGGGATAGTCTTTCATCCTTAAGAGGCAACTACTAAGCCAATTTAGCTCAGTAATGAACAGTAGGTTACCATCTAAGAGCACTTTTGTGGCCTATGTGAAATTTATTTGGTGGTTTTAACCCTGTTCTCAGTAGACAAGTCCTCATTTTACCTCTATTGACACAAATGTTCTCATGACAGTCAGAGAGCTCGGCCGAAGATGACATGGGCTTGAAGAAAACACTTTTACCCGACAAGGCAATTAGTCTAGTTTAAAGAAGGAGAGTATTGGTAGGGCATACACTACAATTTTCAGTGCTTCATCTGACCTGCTGCTAAAGAGCTCCAATTGCTTTAGGGTTCATGCTCGAGGCCCATTAATCTGGGGCTTTTCAGACGGGCTAACGTCACTTGTAAACAATGTTTTTGTTATGGATTGAGCAAAATCACCACCTTTCATTTAAGATAGTTGTAAGAAGCCAGAGCTGGTCAAATCCTGTGCACTGAATGGGGTCTTATAGGGAAAAAATGGTTATGTGATCATGTAATTAAAGATTGTAGCACAATACATATGCACAAGAGGTCCAAATAAATGTTCACAAGCAACCTTAACAGGCATTTCCTAATTCCAGTACTCACCACACACTCCAGCCAGGAGTTCTCTCTCTCCATCAGTGGATCACAGTGTCTTTGCCCAATTAGTTCCTGTTCTGCCCCCCAAATCCAGCTCGTCAGATCGGTTTTCCCCCACCTGCTCATCTCCCCTCTCAGTAGTTCCCAGCCCTCCCATTCCCTAGCTCCCAGTTGTGGTCTACTTGCCTAGCCACACTCAAGTCTCTCCCGCCACCACCTCCATGCCCAAATCTACTCTTTCCCCTCTGCATTTGAGTCAAGATCCTTTCTTCCATACATTGCCTAATGGGGGAAGGGTGGGGCTTCAGAGCACAGGACAGACCAGGAAGCGTCTCACCAAAATGGCTATTTTCTTTAAAACAAAAAAAACCCTCTGTAAAACAACATTTTCTGCTACCCTTGTTCTCTGAGAGAGCTGAACTGTTTTGGCTGAAACTTTCCCCAGAAAATCAGCCTGCTAGAGCAAATTTCAACCTCAATGGTTAAAGTCTAGCAAAGTTAAAAGGAACTGGAAAAAGGTCTTACAATGGGAAGAAATGGCCAACCTTAAGAATAGATGGCACTGTTCACTGCATAGCACAACAGACCGTGCTATGTGGATTCCCTACTGGTTCTTAATATGTACATTGTAAGCAACTGGCTAGACATTAATTCTATTTATCTGGTTTTGTCGCAGAAGCAGAACTGCTCAGCCAACATGCCGCTAGCATAGGACCATGGGGGAGGGACGGCTCAGTGGTTTGAGCATTAGTCTGCTAAACCCAGGGTTGTGAGCTCAATCCTTGAGGGGGCCACTTAGGGATCTGGGGCAAAATCAGTACTTGGTCCTGCTAGTGAAGGCAGGGGGCTGGACTCCATGACCTTTCAGGGTCCCTTCCAACTCTATGAGATATGATATATATGGAGATATACCTATTAATGTCCCATAAATTACAACTGATTTCAGTGGTGCTTCCTATAAAACATCAGGGGAACTAATGTCAAGCATTCACAGATGTATCTGCAGCATGGATGTAAGCATAGTTAATATGCAGAAGTATTTTGTACAACAAGAATGTTACTTTAGGCCTACAAATCTAATTATCAAACATTTTAAAATGAAGCAATACAATGCATAGTTCA
This sequence comes from Malaclemys terrapin pileata, assembly GCF_027887155.1. NCBI lineage: Eukaryota > Metazoa > Chordata > Testudines > Emydidae > Malaclemys > Malaclemys terrapin. The sequence continues at coordinate 82,428,714 of NC_071510.1, read as the reverse complement.
AGAAAGTTTTTATTTCTGAATTTGTTGGCCAGTAACATTAACTGTTTTGAAAAGGAAAAATAAAAAGACATTTACCCAGAGAGCTCTTTTAAAGTAATAGTTTGCTATGTTTCTAGATACTCAAGCATGAAAAAAACAAACACTGTTTGGATTGCTTCACCATATGGTTAAATCTGTGGCTTGGAATAGTAGGGAATATTAGGAACTAGATGAGGTGGGGCTGTACATGAATATCATTGTTATATCAAACATCCTTTTTTTTTTTTAAAGTTTAGAATTCTGTAAATACAACAAACTAAATGTGAATCTAATATAAAGAGACATGCAGTAATTGTTTTATCAAACAGTTCTTTGGGATGCATAATTTACATGTGACAGAGGCCACAGTAGGGTTTTTCTTTGTTTCTAAAAATCTTCTGGAAAAGGAAACCTGTAACCACATAACTTTGAAACTGCTTTTTGGAACTCAAATTTAAAGATAGGACCAAATCTTGAAGACCAGAGACAAAACACTCACAGCACAGGTCAAGGCATGTGGAATGGTCACAAAGTTCACCTTTGTAATCTTCTGATCTTGGATTGCTGCATACCGAACCAACTGTTTGGCATAGATTAGAGCAAACAGCAGCCAAAAATGTGACCCATTCTCAACTGCTCAGTCTTACTTATATTTCTATTTTGTAGGCTAGAAAAATGAATCTAAGCATTCAGAATTGCATGATAGCATCAGCTTGGCTATACCTATCACCTGCTTGTATAACAGTTAACAGGTGTCAAATAGTCACTTCTTCTCTGAGACATAGAGCAATCTGCATTCAATGTAACTTAGGCATCTGTAGCAACTGAACAGTATTTTTCTAACAAGAATTTAGTGACTTCTGTACATCTTCCAGTTTGTTTTAGTGCCACCTTGCTCATTCTGATTACACAGCTTAGCTTTTCAAAATGCCAATGGTGATGGTGACAACTCTTAGATGCTGGCAAAAATTTTAATGTCACTGAGTATAAATATGCCTTTCAGGCACGCTATCAAAATAAGTTACTAGATAGTTTTTTAAAGGCTAAAGCTTGCAGAAATATGGAATAAACCCAAAATGCAAGCATTAATATGCAGCAGTTAATTTAATTACAGTAGCTTTTCTTACCCTTTAGAACACTGGCACTTACAAGGCTGCTCAAACAGTTAAATGAATGGCTAGATTACATAAAATCTTCAGTTTAGAAAGGGTTGATGTACTAAACAGCACATTAACAAAACTCATCTGTACAGCCATTAGAATTCCTTTGTGGCACAGTATTGAAAATATTTGGAGAACTTTACCTTCTAAAAATGCACATGTACAGTTTATACACATACTGGTTTGAGTTCACAACACCCAACTTTGTGTATTCTAATCAGGTAGTTAGATACAAAACTACATGATTTGCATTGATGATGACCCTTAATTGTAGAAATAGTTTCTTTTTAAATTTGATAAGACCTGCATCCATTATTACTGTCTATTTGTATAAGAAGTGTTTTAAAAAGTATTAAAATTGCAGATGTAATTTAAACCAGAAGTAGTATGATTAGTGTACATAAATGTGTTGGCCATGAAATACACAGGAATTTATTAAATGAATTAATAGTGAAGTGAATGCATTTCTGTAACCATATTCTATGATAATGTGGATTTTTTATTCCTACCAGAGTTGGTCTTCCTGTTCTAGGAATGTCTTTTTAAGCACACAGAAAGAGACCTCTCAAACTGATATATATTTATTAACTTTGTTTTCAATTGCATGGCTTAAAAATAACCACTTTGAAATCCAATATACAATGCACGTGAATGACCTTTGCAGAATTTATAACAACATCAATAATCAAAATACGGGTCTTCAATTCCAGAATTACGTTTTGTTAAACTGTACACAATGGTCCACTAACAGGAGAAAAAAAAAAAAAAAAAAAAGGAAAGGCTTGCCAAAAGTATGGCCCATCCAATACACGCAACAGAGAGCTAGAGGGGTTAGAATATGCTTTTCATCTTTTTTGCTGCTCAAAGTTCATTAAGCCATTGGCTTGACAGAAAGATATTCTTGACATTCTTCAGTTGCTACTGTGCAAACAGAATACTGAAGGCCATCACTATACAGCACACAGCTACATATGGACTCTTCCGTTCACCTGGTGGAAAGAATTAAAGTGAATTACTGACCAGATGTCACCACAGGAGCAGGCAGACATTATATCTAATGTATGATATAATAATTACAATCCTGTTTAAATTAGTAAAATAGAAGATTATATTCAGTAGTTACTCTTGAAAGTATTGTAAAAATGTGAATGCGGCTATTTTAGGATGTTGAAGGAAGGTGCAAGAGAGGGTGGAGAAGGGAAAAATTGTAAGTGAAAGATATAGAGGCAGATTTGCTGTTGCATCCAAGGTGCACTTGGCAAAACAGGGAGGAGGGCATCAAGAAGCCAGTTATGGTTCCCCGAATCTCTGCCTAGCTCTGTCTCAGTACAGTTTAGCTTAAACAGCTCCCCGGCTGCTCTATATCCATTGAGAACAGATGTAGCTCATCAGTGCTTGGCCATGCTCCCTCCCATTACACCCTCTACACCAGCATTTCTCAACCTTTGGGTCGGGGCCTAAAAATTAGGTCGCCAAAATGTTTCAAAGGGCCATGTAGCAGCTCCTATCCCACAGGGTTGGCTGGGCTCACCTCCCTGCTCCAGCCACTGCAATCTCTGGTGTCCGAGCACCACTCAGGTTTGGCCCAGTCATCATGATGCCAGGAATCTGGGTAGGCCAAATTTGAGTGGCACTGCAACCCCGTGAGCCAGCTCACAACTCCACTCTTACAGATTTGGTCCAGTCAGGGGGTCTGGGCCAAAACTGAACTCTGCGGCAACACTAGAGGTTGCAATGCCCACAGCAGAGAGCCAAGCCCAGCCAGCCCCATAGCACAAGTACTGCAGGAGCTGCCCGTGTGGGGTGAATGCCAGGCAGGACTCAAACCCCCCTCCCCGGGGGCAGGATCTGACTGAAACCACCCCCTGGGTATGCTGTAACCAGAGCAAGGCAAGTGCAGCAGGGCAGCGATGCCAGGCGGTGTGGGACAGTGGGGTTTGGGGAGGGAGCACCACCTACACCCCCTGACTCACCTCAGCAGGCTGCTGAGTCTGTTTGGGTTGGGGGGCTGCAACCAAAAAATCTGGAGGAGCATGTGACCCCAAGTGCATCCCCCTCCCATGCATCCCCTCTGGTAGGGGGTGCAAATATGCTTGCTTGCCCCAGATGCCAAAATGCCTAGTTATGGCTCTGCCCCAGGGCCTCCACCTGCAGACTAATTACAGAGTTGCGACAGGCCATAAATATTTACAAATGGGTCATGAGCCAAGGTTGGGAACTGTTCTACACCCAGCCTAGGAGTGGTGTAGGAGCCAGCTCTCAGAGGAAGTTTGCAGCTAACTTGATATGCCCAGATTCCAGCTCCTTTGTACTGCTAGAGAGGCATAATATAGCCAGAAGGTGGAGAGAATCTGGCCCATACATTTTCAAAATGATAACCAGGATTAAAAATACAAAGAGTACCAGAGATATCTATTGCAGAAACATTTCTTCCAACTATTGCTACTGTTCTAATTATGTCAAAGGTTTCTATAATCCTGAACTATTTGTTTGCACTACTTCCAATAAACAACAATCATAGCTCTATATAGGGTCAGCTCCAGGGTTTGGCCGCCCCAAGCAGCCAAAACAAACAAACAAACAAAAAGCCACGATTTGCGGCGGCAATTCGGCAGGAGGTCCTTCGCTCCAAGCAGGAGTGAGGGACCGTCCGCCGAATTGCCGCTGAACAGCTGGACGTGCCATCCCTCTCCGGAGTGGCTGCCCCAAGCACCTGCTTGGTAAGCTGGTGCCTGGAGCCGGCCCTGGCTCTATATGAAGTTACATTCATTCAATGAACAGATTTCTTTGCGGTTTCATTGTCTTGTAGATCAAGGAGGACTTTTCTTGCCCCTCTGATCCAGAATTAAGTTATGGAATCTCCATCATTGGAGAGTTTTAAGAACTGGTTAGACAGACACCTGACAGGAATGGTCTAGTTATTACTTAGTCCTGCCTTGAGTGCAGGGGACTGGACTAGATGACCTACTTAGGTCCCTTCCAGTCCTTCACTTCTTTGATTCTATGCCACTGGGGCCTCTCAAGGCATGAGAAAGTTGAATATGAAAAAAGAGACTGGAACATGAACAGGCACAGGATCACTATATTGGAGTTGGGGCTGGGATGTCTGCCGCTGTGTGGAACCCACCCTGCCGCCGTGAGGGCTCATCTTCGCAGACATCAGCACCAGTTTAACTTAACGTGTGTGCGCGTGGACATTCTTATTTCAGTTTAGCTTCAAACTCTTCCTAAAGGACTTAAGCTAAATCAAATCAGCCTGGTTCAGAACAGAGTAAGTGTCTACAGGCGCACACTTGCACTGGTTTAATATCACATTAAACTAAACCACTGCAAGTTGGAGTACAGATAAGCTCTGAATGAGACATTACAGCCTGTGAGAGGGAGCTGATTGGAGCATAGCACAAGTCCCAGGCTGCTGGTGTTAGAGGAGCGATGGCAGAAGAGGTGGGGAAGGGATAGCTCAGTGGTTTGAGCATTGGCCTACTAAACCCAGCGTTATGAGTTCAATCCTTGAGGGGGCCACTTAGGGATCTGGGGCAAAAATCAGTACTTGGTCCTGCTAGTGAAAGCAGGGGATTGGACTCGACCTTTCAAGGGCCCTTCCAGTTCTATGAGATAGGTATATATTATTATATATTTTAGCCACACCCCAACCTTTTATATGGTGGTTATATTTATATCCTCCAACAAAGTGAGCAGTTGTGCATTTGGTTTCTGCCCTTCCTCCACTCAGCATCACCCCATTTATCTCATTGACAGTTCTCTCTCTGCTGTCTGCTGAAAAAAAGCTTCCTACATGAGAGTGCATGGTCAAACTAGAGAAGGAGGACTCTGGTAATACATTAACAAAACAAGAATGATCTTTGAGAGAAGATTTTCATTTTTAATCATTTTGGAATGTAAAGGCACAGAGTTGACACTGTTTGGTGTTAATGGAGCCCAATTAAATTTCCCTTTGCTATTAAGGACATTCTTGAAAGTTCATCTCTCAACTAGAAATTTTTTTTTCCAAGCTGTAGTTTCCAGAAAAAGTGTTTGTAAAAGAAAAAAAGCTGCCAGAGCTCTTGAATTGGTACAATATTTATGTTGAATCTACATACAAATACTTTCTTTCACATTACTCCTGGGGGACTTCTGCATCACTGTGCATGTGCAGAATTCATGTCCCCCACAGATTTCTTTGCTTTCCCTGCAGAAAAATGATTTTCTGACAGGGAAGCTGCAGGAGCAGCCACACACCACTCCCTAGCTGTGCAGGTACTTCTTTTCAGGAACCCAGAGCAGCAAATAACCACAGGGCTGGGGACACTCCAGCCAGTGGCTCCTATGCTTAGCCGGAATCAGTTGCTAGTCCCGGCTGCGCTGGAAGCAGAAGAGGATGGGACTCCCTCTTCCCCTGCAAGGAGTGGCGGGGGCTGTGTCAGACCCACCCCCAGAAACCTCTCCCAGATGCAGGAAGCTCAGCATCCTGCCCTGCTTCCTGCCCCCATCGCTCCTCCGCTGCGGGGGAGAGGTCACTGTAAGGGGAGCTGCCCCCCATCTGCCCAACTCCTGTGCATCCGGACCTCCCATACCCAGACACCCCCCATCAAGCCTCACCCCATATACCCAGAACCACCCTAGCCCTCCATAACCAAACCCCACCGAAGCTCAACCACTGTATCTGGAGCTCCCTGCCCCCAGACCACCCCCACTGAGCTCCCTGTACTCAAATCTCCACCCTGACGAACCCAACCCCCTGCACCATCCTGACCCCCACATCCAGACCCCCATGCCACAGACCCCCAATTAGTTGCACCCAGACCCCCACCCCAACTCCCCCAGCACCCAGACCCCTCTGCTGAGCACCAACCACCTTCACCTGGAGGCTCCTGCAGAGTCCCATTGCCCTGCACCTGGAACCCCCCCAACAAGCCTCTGTGCATCCAGATCCCCCCACATCGAGCTGCCTGCAGCTAGAATGTCCCACACAGAATCCTCTCCCCCCACACCTGGATCCCTTCACACTTGGATCCTGCCTGGATGAGCCTGCCTGCCCCACACCTGGTGACCCTGGCACAGAAGGGCAGGGCCCCAGCGTGTTTCTGGGCCAGGCCCAGGCCTTGTGCTGTGTCAGGGTCAGGTGCAGCCTTACCACTGAGTTAGTGTCCCCAGGGTGGGGGGATTGGGAGGCTGCAGGGTGATGTCCCACCTTCGTGCAGCCAGTGAGTGGCCTGTGTTCCCCACTGCCATGCTGGAGCCTCTGCATTTATTTATTGACAAATAAAACTTGCAGAATTTTAAAATATTGTGCACAGAATTTTTATTTTTTTGGCGCAGAATGCCCTCAGGATTATCAAATGCAGGTCCTCCAATTTTGAGTAACATCTTGCCACTGCAAAAGAAAAATAAAATACTCAGTGACACCCCCAATAAGTAAGGGGGGCTACCACAATGGCATTACAAGACTTCGTCATCATCTGGCACAATTTAACTGAACCTCAAATAACTCAGTGAATTAATGTCTGGACTTTCACATGTGTTTAAAATTAATTTTTGAGGAAGTACACTTTCTCCAGGTTAGAGTATTACAATTTTTATATGAGTTTTACTTTCCTGCTCTTAATTTTCTTGAAAGAGACATCACCTTGTGGCACGTTTAAACAGCTTTTAGCACAACTTCATAAATACGTAAGTACTTGCTTGTTTTCAAGGCTTTTATATATATGAATATGAAAAGGTTGCTTAAACCTATTCTGCAAATTAATTAAAAGATAAACGAGATTTGTTTAAGCCTACATTTTGGTGGAAGTATTTGTGCATATCTTCTAACATTTTATTTGATAATAATAGTACATAAATATCTCCAAAGCCATTTTCCTACACTGAGTATGTCATGACGTCATATTGGACGAAGGAGGGGGAGAAGAACAGCGGAAATGCCAAGATGCAACCTACCATGTCAGGAAACATAATCCAAAGGAAGGAAATCAAACCAAACCACACAGTGAACATGCTGAAATGTTTTCATAATCTATTTTTCTCAGACAAAAGAAATATAAAATCTTGTACGAGACCAAAAAAACAATGTCTGAGCCCACACTGATACATACAGATAGATAGATGCACATCTGTGTCGTAACCCATACTTTATCTTTCATGTGCTCTGGGGAGTGGTCCCACATCTTTAGTATGAAGGTGTGAAAACTTCTGATGCGTGATTGTGTTGATGAAGTGATCGCTATGCACAGCATCAGGAGTGTATGATAGCAGCTTTGGCACAAGAAAATAAATTCCTGGATAGAATCGGAGAACTTTTCTTGGCACTGAAGATGAAGCTGTGTGCATGGAGAAGATTCAGTGTCTGAGAGATGGCCCTGTGTGCTGCTGACTGCAATGGAGCTCTGATCAGGATGTCATCTAGGAAAGGATACAGGTGAGTTCTGTGAAACCTGAGTCTGGCTATTATCACCACCAAACTCTTTGTAAATAAACCTGAGGGCTGTGTGGGGCCAAACAAGAATATCCAGTACTGATAATGTTTCCTGCTCCAGGCAAGCCTCAGAAGTCTGTGACTGCACAGTCTGATGGGGATATGGAGATATGTGTCTGCTAGATCTACTGAAATGAAGAAGTCCTACTGAGAAGTCAAGGTCTCCATTCAAAATTTAATTTTCTTCATCTATTTATTGAGCCCTTTGAGGTTGAGAATACCTCCCAATACCCCTCATGCACTTCTGTACAATGAAGATGATGGAGTAGAACCTGGAGAAACTTTCTTCTGAGGGAACACTCGCTATCTCTCCCATATCTGGAAGATGAGATATTTTGTTCTGGATCAGACTGTGTTTTAGGGGTTGTTGGAAATAGGTGACTGGATAACGAATGAGTGAGGGGATGACTCAGGTTGAAGGAATATCCCTGGCTCACTATTTCCCTAACCCACTTGCCTGTGATCAATGAAAACTATTTCTCCTGGAAATGGGACATCCTGCCTTGCTTCAGCATTAGGCAGAAGCCTATGTGACCTTTGTCATAAAGTGGATTAAGGTCGCAGATCCTTCTGGACTTTCCCTTTGGCTCTCGATTCTACTGTTTTTCCTTGGGGAATCTGTTGACCCTTTTCTGGTACTTCTGGAGGAAGAGGAGCGAAAACAGAGCCTCTCTCTGAAGCACTGTCTATATTCTATTCTGAGGGTCCTTAGTGGGGAAGGGAGACGCTGTTTGGATTTTGCTGCATTGTCAGCCAACACCTTATCCAGCTTTTTGCCAAAAAGGAGGAAGCCTGTAAACCTGGCCAACCACCAGACTTACTTAGAATGAGTATCTACCTTCCAGGGACACAGCCATTGGTGATGCCTGGCTACTGAAGTGAAAGCCATGTCTTGGTCTAAGAATCTCACTGCACCTATTGAGGCATCACCTACAAATGCTGTTACTAGGGAGACTTTCTTTAAAGTGGAGCCAAAGTCAGGATGATCTCTCTCATTAAGGGCTTTGAGATCTTCCAACCAGGAAATAGATGCTCCTGCAAAGCAGGTAATTGCCAGGGAGCCCCAACCACCTACACACACAGCCCCTGCTGAGCTCCAACCATTTTCACTTAGTCCCCCGTGCAGACTCCCATTGCCCCTGCACCTGGAACCTCCCTATGCATCCAGATCCCCCACTGAGCTACCCACACCCAGACTGCCCCACACAGAACCCTCTTACACCCATTGGGATCCCCCCACACTAAGTCCCTCTGCACTTGGATCCTGCTGCCAGGCTGAGCCTCCCTGCCCACATCTGGTGTGCCTGGCGCAAAAGGGGCAGGGCTCCAGGGTGTTTCCGTGGCAGGCATGGCCCTTGTGCTGTGTCAGGGTCAGGTTTGGCCTCATTGCCAAGTCCCTGTCCCAGAGGGGCGGGGGAGGCTGCAAGGTATTCTCCCACCTCAGTGGCCTGTGCTCCCCACTGCCATGGTGGAGCTTCCACATTTATTTATTGTAAAAAAATAAATAAATTGCAGAACTTTAAAATATTATGCACAGAATTTGATGCAGAATTCCCTCAGGAATATGGGGCGCTGTACAGATGTGATGGTGGGACTGTGAAGGGGCTGCTGGACAGTAGGGGGATCTGTGGGCGGGGGAGCTGGGCAGGGGGGTATGGTGTGCAGGGTGCTGTGCAGTTGTGGTGGGAGGTCAGCAGGAGGGGTCTCTGGGCAGGGGATGCTGGGCATAGTAGGTCCGGGGCATAGGGATCTGTGGGGGAGATCTCTGGGCGAGGGGGCGCTAGGCATAGCTAGTCCGGGGGCATAGGGATCTGTGGGGGAAGTCTCTGGGTGAGGGGGTGCTTGGCATGGGGGCAGTGTGGAAGGGGCACGCTGGCAGTGCAGGACTGGGTGGGCCAGTGTGAGTCTAGCAGTTGTGGATTTGTAAACAGTGCCCTTGTGCTGGGCTGAGTGGAGCCACTCTCCCCACACTGCGCCTCATTGCCCCCAAGCAGCCCCACGCTCTGCAGACCCCATCACATGCCCTATTTCCCCAATGGGGGCCCACAAATATGTTTGGCGCTGGCCCACAAAAAGTTAATCCGGCCCTGCCACTGTCTGCTGCTGTGGAGGCAGAGAAACTGCAGCAAGTAGGAGCAAACTGGGTGTGGCCAGCCTGCGCGACACCAAACTGTGTATGGCCAGACTGTTCCCCCTCCATGAGCTGCAGAGAGAGGAGAGCAATCCACAGGTTCAGAATTGTGGGAAACACTGGGCTGCAGAAAAATATTTCAACCACATATTTTAATTATTCAACTTTTGATTGCAAGCGTTCCACTGTGTTGAATTAGAAAAGAAAATTGTATGCAGTCTCCTACACTGAGTTTCCTGATGTCAGTGTCACAAATGACCTCTCATTTGGGCAACATAGACAACCCCAGCACTTTGTTTATAGTGAGAAATACTTCTTACCATTTAAATAACTAGACAAAAAAATGGAAACAATTAGTTTTCATTTAAACTTGAGGTGGCAACTAGCAAGAGCTACACAAATAAGTATATGTTGGCTATACATATATTGTACAATCTAAACTTTAGCATTTCATTTTTCTTTTAAATGCTTTATTCACAGAAGAAAGGTATACCTGATGGTTCTTTACTTGTCACACCCACACAGAACTGCCACTGAGCTGTACCATTTCCCCAAAAGACATTTGAAATATAAAGTTAACCACAACTGGCATCATGGAAGGCTAAATTAATTATGACTTCAATTAAAATGAAAATTTCCCTCTAGGTCACAGTTGACCAACCTCTTTATACTTGCCATTTGGCACCAATGGCTTTTCAAGAATAGCTGAAAAGGGTAGAGAAGCTAACCAAGAAGGAGAATGGAAAGGTTATTTATGATGAAATAGAATTTTACTACATGAAAAATTCCAGGTCCCTTTATTATTATTATTATTATTATTATGAGAAATTACTGCCCAAAATCAGACATTTACACTTAGAATTTCTAATGGGAAATAACTCTTAACAATATAGGTAAATTTTGCACGTTTATTATAAATCAAAAGAAATATTATTATTATTAATTACATATGTAATATAAGGAATTAACAAGGCCTAGTCCAAAGGATTTTGTAAATTTAACAATGTAGATATTAATAAGCACTCAGCAACAAGTCCACTTAACACTACAGAAACCTGCAATCACAAAACCAGTCATGCAAAATCCTACAGGATCTCATACCATCCTGCATTTTTAAGCTGATATATGAGTATATATATTTTCATGTCTATGTACAGACATATAATCACTGAAATAATATTGTGTATTATGGAAAGAGTTTGAGCTAGCTATCAGAGCCAAGGAGAAAAAACACACTTACCAATCCTGGCACACTTCCAGAATATTCCCAATAATCTGTATAGATATATAAAAAGTTGTTAAAGTTCTACATTTAATATGATAATTTAAAAATAATTTAAATGACCTTTGATGCATGATTTACTATTCAAGTTTTTTCTCCATACTGAAACAGTGTATTAGAGCACTAACTTTTCACCTCTGAAGACTTGATCAAATTAAACATTTGAACTCATCCTTTTCTTGCCCTTCCAAAACACCAACACAAATGGCAGTCTCTGCCAACAAAGTGCCAGGGCAGAAATAGTGCTCTGCCAACCTGTTAGGGGAAACTTACACAATATTTGCTCACATGCCCATCTCCTAATGGTTTTTTGATATCTAAATTTTTTCACTGTTTATATTCTTTACTCCGCATTCCTCTCAGTTTAGGCAATAAAAGTAGAGAAAGTATCTTTCTGAGGTGCATATATAACAACGCACACCTTTTGTGTTGCAAACACAAGAGAAGAAAGTTTACATTTAAACAAATCTGTTTTCATTGGAAATTAATTGAAAATGGAAGCATTACTATTAGTGTTATGTTTTCCAAAAAATTATTTGAAAAATCTAGATATGGGGCCAAATTTTACCTTGACAGAGTTCCTTTCAGTTAAGCCTTTTTCAGGCTTTTCCTTCTTTACCAAACTGTGATTTAACAGTATGTCCAGATGCATGTTCAGAAGAGTGGCAGAGTATAGGTGACACACAATTTAAAAGCTTTGGCACCCCAAGAAAGACAGATATCACTTGAAACTGATGAGTTGAGAGGAAGAATGTACTGTTCTCAGTTGAAATGATAGAGTTATTTGTTACTAAAAAGTTCGTAGATGAAAACAAATTGCTTCATTTTTGGGGGCTTAAAACTCCTGAAGTGGGTGATAAATGGAATTTTTTCCATCCCATCATCCCAAATGGTATCAGAAAGACCACTGTACAGGAAGGATATAGCACATGGGAGTACTCAAGATACTTCCAAGTAAGAAAAGGTTTTTAAAAGTTTGTTTTGCTGCATTAGCTAGGTACAGTTCAATATTATTTTGGCAAAGAGAAAATCTAGCAGCAAATACGAGGGGCCTCTTAAAGATTATGGGGGTATATTATATCACTTTGCTGTATCATCTCCCATCCATCAAAGATGAGATTGTATTTAAAGTAACAGTGACTCAACAGATCCAAATTTTCTTTCTTAGTACAGAAATGTAGCTAATAAATATTACTGCTGATCATTTCTCAAGAGCAGCGAACAGGAAATAGTAATACTTTGCTGGTCCTAATTTAGAGCAGGCATAATGAGGTACATACTTTTCTGTGGTAAGATGAAATATCACTAGAATTCATTTTATCCAGTATGTCTAGACATTCCCAACTAAGCATGGAATATTCTAGCACAAAGGGACAGGGGCTTTACAGTATATGAGTTCTTTGTAAATATCTAACTTTCAGGAAACTAAGTGTTGGCCTGGAAGCAATGAAATTTCATTTTCTGGTACAAAGTATTCAATGTATATAACAAAAATAAAATGGCACTTCCAGCATCTATGTAAATACAAACCTACAGATCAAACGCTTAAGTCATCCACTGTGACAGCACCCTTTGAAAACATTTCTGGTGCATAAAGACAGTTCTATTGTACTTAAGAGAGATTTGCTTCAAGAGTAAACATAGTAGCTCCAGATTAAAGGAAGTATTACATGCCAAAAACAGCACTAGAATTTTAATCAGTAAAATAAATATTCTAACTTCTTACTGTGTACACCTCATTGACTATTGTCTTATCCTCCATAAGCAGAAACTCAGATAAAAAATAAAATCTTTTAGTAAATCTTCATGTCTTTCCTTCTTTATTAATGTCAAGAAAAATCCCTCATGACAATGGTAATGGTATGGTTTTCTTGTGTAAGGACAGATAAATGTTTTCATACTAGTTTTCCAAATAGAAAAGGCTGGTGTATCTTCTTATATAGACATTCAAGTACAAGTTAAAAGAAAACCCCAGTGTGATAAGAGCTATTCTAGCTACAACACAGAGTAAATCATTTTTAAGGATTTTACAAATACAATCTTCTTAGTAAAGAATTATTAAAAAATTGGTCTGTTCTGAAAAGTACATGTAGAAACAGCAGGATAATATATAGTTATTGTTCTTAATGGCTTCCAGATCAAATTGGCTGTATTTTCAAGCAAAAAGACAGTATTTTAAATGACAGGCCTGCAAACTCAACATGGGATCTAAATATCAAACTCTATTCTTCCTGGCTCAAACATCATTGATAAATGGGTTGCATATGTGTGAATGAGGACAGAATTTAGTCCAGCAATTGGTACCTCATTTACCATTCTGTTGAGAAGCAACCAGAACAGAATCCAGCTCAGTGTCCCACAACAGCTGGTCCAGCAATATTAACAGAAATAAGTAATAAATACTAATATAAATACTGATATGACTTGGAGTACACCGATGGAGAAAATTTGTTAAATAGGTTAGTGCCCTTTTCAAACTGTCATTTTCCAGAATAGAACCAGACTTTAAGACTCAAAGTGGATAATACCATGTTGGCAGTCTAATGAGGCAAAAGAGGACAACAATAGCAAAACCAATTAAAATAATGAGAATCCAATTATATGTTTGGAAAGTAGAAAATTTCCAGAGTTGTTCTAAGCAACGTTCCCTCTAATTTATTCCATCCATGTGTGGAATGAGTTTGTTATGTGCACCAATATTGAGGTAATGTGCGGATGTGCGCCACCAGTAGAAACAAAAAACCTAGATATAATATATATATTTTTAAAAGTTACCATAGAGATAATTACTCCAGCCAGGTCAGGTTAGGCATTTTAGAACTCACTACTCAAAGAATTAAATTTTAGCATAAGAGAGAAATAAAATTATGAAATGCAGAGCAGTCAAAAAACTAAAATAACAGCACTTTGCAAGAATAAAACTACAGAGAATGTATGTGTATTGCAGGAAGTTCCAAGAAGTAACAGCAACACCACCACAAGTTTGTGTTGGAAGGTATGTGTGAGAGATAGAGACTGTGTGTGTGTGTGTGTGTGTGTGTGTGTGTGTGTGTGTGTGTGAGAGAGAGAGAGAGAGAATGTGTGTGAGTGCGAGACAGTATGTGTGCACGTGCATGCAAGACAGACTGCGTGCGCGCGTGTGTGCGTAAGAGAGAGAGAAACGGGGTGTGTGTGTGTGTGTGTGTGTGTGAGAGAGACACAAACACACAGAGACAGTGTGTGCGTGCTAGCTGCTGGAAAAGTGCATGAAAGACCATGCACTGTCTCTTTAAGCACAGGCGCTCTCACCAGTCTGAAGGCTCATTCAGATGGCAGCGGCTGCAAGCAGCTCTGTTGAACTCCCAAGCCCTGTCCCCCCACCCCTGCTCTGCGGAGATGGGGTAGATGGGTGGGGGAGGGGGACACCCTGATGTCAGAACCCTTCCCCCCAGCTCTGCACAGCAACAGGAGGGTCCCGGGAGCAGCTGGCCAAGGGCTCCAAGGCAGAGGGCAGGAGCAGCGTGGCAACACAGCAGTGTGGGGAGGGGCATCTGAAGACAAGTCACCGGATGTGCGCGGCTCTACTAATCAAGTGCGTGGCATTTGACTGACTCTTGTACGACCATGCAGGTGCGCAGCTTAGAGGCAACACTGGTTCTAAGGCAAGTTCCTTTAATATCTTTGAAAGATATTAAAACAGCATGATGAGAGACTACTTACTTCTATAGAGATAATGAGGCTTTGTTCGATAAAATATTTTGAAAATTCATTTTAATCTGAATTCCTAGTTAAATGTTTAACTATCTGTGGTACTATTTTCCTTCATACTTGTACCCTCAAAGACTTAATTTAATAGAACTATAATAAAAGGTTCCCCCCCCCTTCTTTCCATCCCCACCTTAAAAACCACACAAACATAGTACATGCACATCTGTGAGAATAAATGGAAGTAGAAAAACTGATAGATGACCAAATAAATCTTTTTCTATAGCTAAGTTGTTAGAGTTTAAGTTAATAAGCACCTGTTCAGGCAGAAAGTTAAAAATCTACAGAATAGCTCTACAGGCAAGATTTGCTAGGGTTTGTTATATTTATATATGTGTAAAAAAAAAAATCTCGACTATAAAATTCCATGGTCACTTGCAAATGCCATTTTATCCTCTTCATTTTATGAGATGCCCATTTATGTCAGCAGCATTTTTAATTTTAAGATGAGAAAAATCTTCTGTAAGGATGAACAAACTACAACACTGTTGACTTACATTCTGAAGTATGTAAAGATGATGTAAAATGCCTAGTACCAAAATTTCAATCTATTTTAAACATCTTGTGTGAAAACACAAATGATATACACAGTTCATTACAAAGTGAGCAGACAATCTATAATTTTTTTTTTAAAAGCAACTAGACTTATTAACATACCCAGTTTTATTTTTGTCCAGTAAGCTGGGAGCCAAGGATCTGATATAAGCACAGGTACATATGAGCAGCAAGATTACTGTCAGTAGGCTCTGAAAGTTGAAGATCGCAGACTAAAAAAGAAAGTTAAAAAAAAATTACACTTTTGCATTACAAGCCATTTCAAGGTCTCCCACTACCCCTTCTAAACACACACCCAACAGAGAGCAAGTAGACAATACTCATTTAAAAATGGGTGCTCTTCTAAATACGGCTGGTTCACTGGGATTGTATCGGCCATATGCAATGTACAATGCCTAAGTGATCTCAAGATTTTTAGTTTCTAACTCAGCATTTATTCACTCTCATTTGGTATGGAGGGTGGAAGGGTGTACCTTACTTCTTTGCTCCAACACCTGTTCCCAAGCTGATTCAGATAAACCCCTAAATTGCATCCTCAGATTTAAAGAATACAGATACTGTCCTCTCTCAACCAAAAAGTAAATGAAATTGATTTGCATGCGTAGGTGATGAAAGAGGGAAAAAGACTGACAATTAAAGCAGTGATAGCCCCAGAATAAAAGGCACAAATTATGTGGAGGGGTGTCAAAAAAGAGGATTTGCCACTAAGAAAAACAGAACCATTCAGCCATTAAAATTTTCATATATTATTTTAGCAA
The DNA here is from genome assembly GCF_027887155.1 of Malaclemys terrapin pileata. Classification (NCBI taxonomy): domain Eukaryota; kingdom Metazoa; phylum Chordata; order Testudines; family Emydidae; genus Malaclemys; species Malaclemys terrapin. The sequence goes on along the minus strand of NC_071510.1, from coordinate 82,412,594 downwards.
GATCAGCAGTCTACATACAAAAGATCTTCTGCAGAATAGATACAATTAATTTACATTAATCCAATCATTTTAAAAAAACTTAAATAAACCAAAAGCATTACTCAGTTGTCTTTTAAAGACATATCAGAGTTAAACAGTTACCATTTTCAAATGACCTTTTTCTCTCAAAGGTGGCGTTCATATAAATAACATTGCTCAAGGTATTAGTTGTATAGTAAATATTGCACAAATAAGGCACAGTATTTTAATTAAGATACTGGGATGTAAAAATCTAACACTTGGTCAGGATTTTAATTAACTGCCTAAAGGGCATAAGAACCTGGAATGATTCTTGAGAATCTGTTCTTGTTTCTGGGAAATATTTATTTAAAGAACATTTACTATAGGTTAAAAAAATAAATAATGAAATATAAAATTACTAAATTTATTAGTCTGACTTATATCGATAAAACACAGCAAATTCATCTTATGCACTTAATTTTTCAGTATGTTGTCTGGACATTGTGTTATCTATTCATAAACCAGAGACGGTGATTACCATTGCTGGCATGAGAAATATAGCACCCTTTATGAAACTGCAGATGCTATGGAGGAAAGTGAACCTTCACTTATGACTTTCTATATTTCCATAAGCAAGTACATTATCTATACTGATGCTAATTTGCTCCAAGTGCCAAGCCACTATGTTTCAATTAATAAAACACTAGCAACCTCTGTGGTGCATTTTTCTTTGTAGTGGTCTCACAGGAAGTTACATTTTCTAAAAAGACATTTGTCAGCCTCTTGCTTGTGATTCATGGTGTCATAGATTCCAATTATTTAACTTCTTTTTACAATGTGCAAATGTTTCAGCTATCTGAGACACTAGTTTTATTGCTTCTTACTTAATATTGCTCAGCTAGTATTTGGATTAACTCAACAGTATATGCTGTTACACTGAAGATAATTGTGGAAAGTATATTAGACAACTGCTTATTGCTAACTGCTTTATTTTCTCTATGCTCTAAGTTCTTACTTATTCTCAGCTCCAGAAAGGACAAAACAAGTAGAGAATTAAGTTTTTCTTTCCTTCTGGGGTTTTAGGTTCCTGAAAGATTGCTGTCTGAATACCTGTTTTTTCCTCCTGTTGGACCCAGGAGGCTTCATTATAAAATACTAGTTAATACTGTATCTGTACACCAGTTTCAATTATTTTGTCAATTTATTTCAAAATACCTGTTAGCAAGTATGTCTGTAACAGTACAGACAACAGAAATGTTTTTTGACAAACAGATTTCTTACAAGGCATATTAATACAGAACTTTGAGTAATAATTCATTTAAACTACAATACAGAAATGTGTTTCCTGCACCACTGGGAAGCAGTGCAAAGGCTTGAGGGAGCCAGGTAAAGGAGGAGTTGAGGGAGAGGGAAATAACTGCTGGTCAGAGCCTGGGAGTGAACCTGGAGGCTTGTTGGGTATGGGTTGGAGGAGTATGGAACAGGGTTTTTTTGGCAGTGGAAGGATTGTTAGGGAGTTGGGGAGTTTCCTCATGCAGACCCTGGCTGACCCCAGCCTCTCCCATCCAGTCCGGCACATCTGCCCCTGTCCCTATGTGTCCTTGCACTCTTTCCCCCATCCCCATGTTTCCCTGCACCCCCACACCAATTCAGCCCTTGGTTCAATCCTCCACTAGGCTCCTGTGCCCCCAACCCAGTCTGTCCCCCCCACTAGCCCTTCTGAACCCCAATCTATGGGACTCCCATCAGCCACATGTACCCCATTCTATCCATCCCTCCCCCCCCCATCTCGTTCCTCCTCCTCTGGTCCTGCAGGCAGGACACTGTGAGGAAGACAGCCTCTTCCTCTTCCCCTCCCTCTCCCTGGCTGGCTGTTCCAGGCCTGAACTGACTGCCCTCTCTTCTGGTGCCACATCAGCCCCTGGTGGGTGAAAGTTGTAATTGCAGTGCCTCCCCAGCAGAATGTATTATTCTGCGGGGGGTGGGGGGGCCAGGAGGGAAATCTGCAGGGGACATGAACTCTGTGCATGCACAGAATTCCCCCAGGAGTATACAAAGACATACATGTTTTACTGCTGCTCAGTTCTCATCTCCGGCAGGCTAAGGGAGAAAGAGATCAGGAATCAAACCCTTCTGAATTAAGTGGAATGAAAAAATGTTCATATTGTACAATTACAACGAGGAGTCTGGTGGCACCTTAAAGACTAACAGATTTATTTGGGCATAAGCTCCTCGTTGTTTTTGTGGATTCAGACTAACATAGCTATCCATCTGATATTGTAAAATATTGACTTAGCTAGAGAGCAAGGCAGGGGTGTTTTATTGTTACAAATGAAAGGATTCAAAAAGAAGTCAATAACCTTTTATGATAATTTATTGAGATTTTAGGTATCATCAGTAGATAGGCATTTGACAGTATCTATAAAATTTGTACAAATGACAAGAGGAAAAACTGTACCACACCCAAAAAGCAGACAAGGATGAAACATGAATTAGAAGTTCAGACTGAAAACTATGTGGAGAGAAACATTTAAAAAATGTAGAGTAGAAGAAATCTTGTCCAACGATTTTTTTTAAATTAAATTTTGAACCTTGACATTTTTGCAATTCATCATTTCCCCCAACCATGATAAACATTTAGTCCTTGCTACAGACTGTATTATTATTAAGGCTACCACAAATGAACACTGCGGCTAATCCTGATCCTGCAAGAGTAGAAGGACCTGGATTCAGCAGAAAGCAAAAATCTGAAAGCCAACACACAGAGCTGTGAGGTTACCTGTGATTCTCCACAGAATAGCTTTTTAGGTCAAGCTAGGTGCATCCTCAGGTATGTACTAATCATTCACATGTTTAGGGGAGAGATACCAGGACTGGGGTAGATTGGAAAGGGGCTATTTCAGCAGGGTGGATCAGTTGATGCTCTACAGTTTGGAAGGAGGATTCCTTCCTGCAGCCCCTGCGGAATCCCTATGCATCAAGCCCAGGTATTCAGATTTGGTTCATTGTCCACAATTTATCCTAGTTTACATTTATATTGCTCATAACATTTTAATTGGCTAAGACAAAATAATAGAAAAGGGAATTTTAAATCCAAGTGCTGACACTGGTATAATTAAAAGCTACTATAACAAAACACATTACTTGGGATTCCTTCTGCAAATAGCTTAACTATATATTTTTAATATTGCGCTTATTTTATATATATATAAATATATATATATATGAATTATTAAATCTAATTAGCTGAATTGGGGTCACGTGACCTAAAATACTGCCCTACCCTTAAAACCTCACATGCTAGTAACTGGCTTTTATAGGGTCACATGAGCCTGTGTCCTATTATAAAGAAAGCTCAGAAGGGAAGAACTGGTGCTGTAACATCACTCCTAGGCCTAGACTACAATGCAGGATGGAGGGCACACTCTTAACTGATGGCGAGCCATGGATATAGTTGCATTGGTAGACAAGGAATTTGCTCTGATAGAGCTTATCCTGATTTTAAACAAGGAAAAGCTCAACTTGTGCACATTGTGGCTTGCCTGGTCTGTGCTTCGGTTTTGTACATCTGTAGCTGGTAAGCATTTACAGGAATCGGAGCAAATTCACAATACAGAGAGGGTCCCAGTATCTATATTCCCATGTTCTATGCTAAATTATTCCTCTCTCCTTGTGATTGTCTCTAAACATTTGTGGACTGTTATCACATCATCTAGGGCAATGAGGCTGTTAATGCTTTGGGTGAAATTTGCAAGAGCAAGGCTTTTTCCAGTGGCTGGCCCACAGCTGTAGAATGCTTTCCTTGGAAATCAAAATGACCAAATATCCTAACCTTTTATGAGCCACATGCAAGACGGCTGTTTTTGGAGTAATTTCCCCAAAACAACAGCCTGAAAAATGGCCTAGCATTACTTCCCTGAACATATCAAATAATACAATAATAGTTAAGAAATCCATAGCATACCCCACAAGGAAAATATACAGAAAGAAAAGCTTTCAAACTGATTGTTTGCACTCAGGTGCCACAGTACTGAGTGAGACATTAGAGATACCCAGATGAATATATTCAATAGTTAAGATAAAATACATTGTAATTTAAATGTTTCAAATATATTCATATCAGAGTCCTTATATAAACACCATGGCAGCCAGCCCTGAGGACACTGGGGCACACCAAAGCCCCAAGACAGAACAAGGGATCCTGATGCACATAAGAGTCTCCACAACACTAGCTTCCTCAGCTAAACTAGAAAAAGCTCCCCTTGTGCGGGAATGGCCGCCACTGCAAATGTAAACAAACGATCTGGTGGCCTGCCAGCAGATTACCCAGAAAGGATGCAGGTTGCCCACCACTGCACTAAGGGAAGTTGTACATCAAGTTAGGTAAAATGGTGTTATCTTCTGGGTGCCTGATCTACTCTAATGTGCCAATTATTGTTACCTCTGGTGAAGCTGAACCAATTGCCTCCCAGACCTCCCCAGATACCAAAACCTCCTAATTCCCGACTTTCACAATGTAGTTGTGCATTATCAATACCAAATTTGGCATATAAAAAACTTAAAAGGTGGAGATATTAGATTCAGATTTTTGCATTAGCAAAATAAACAATATGGGGGTTCTCTGTGGATGGAATTACTCAATTTCATATTTAATTTAATGAAAATCTAATTTTTATAAATTTTTTGGAAGTTGATGGAAAATTTCCACCAGAATGCTGCAGAATCAAAGGATCTTATTGCAGAATTTAGATTCAGACCAGCTTAACATGGAACACCTTAGGCCTCAACAATAACAGACATTCTTTTGCTGTAACTTGCTGTGAATGCTTCTCCCTTGTAAGCAGCACCCTAATGGGTAAAGTAACAATATTATTTCAAGAAAACGTTCAATGTCCTCTCTTTGGAAGTGGGGTGAAATCTGGCCCTAGTGAAGTCAATGGGAGTTGTGTAATTGATTTCAGTGAGGCCGGGCTTTTACCCTCTGAGTTAAGGGGTCAGTCTCACAGTTAGGTCCTCTGTCAAAGACAGGCCACTGCGGTGCCATCAAGCAAATTTTCCCCAAAATTACTATGACTTGCCAAACTACCAACAATTTGTTAAACAAACATAACTACAAAAATGGATTGTTGCACAGAAATTTTACAAGACCATTTTTGTAATTAAAATATATAGTTAAGGCTTATGCTTAAATGACAAAGGGTACAAAGGAAACCGTGTGTGTGTGTGTGTGTGTGTGTGTGTGTGTGTGTGTGTGTGTGTTGGATCACTTTCTATGATACTATTATTTTATCTTGAGAAAAGCTAAAAGGGAAGGGTGATAGTGATTGTTTGAACAAAACTGATAAATCCCAGTTTCTGTTTGAGTGATTAGACCTTATATTGGATGTTTTTCCTGGACCATATTAGATATCTAATCAAACAACAGCAGCTGTTAAAATGTACACACACAGTCCTAAAAAATCCACATTAAAATGTGTATGACTCAGAAGTACAATTCACAGTCCCAATCTCATGAAAAGGTGAAATCAACCCACATAAAATTTTAATAAACAGAACCCTTTGTGAAAGGGCTGAAAAAGATCCATGTTATTCAGAGCTCTCCATTGGGAAGAGGGACTCTTTGAAAGGGGAAAAAAAGTAGTTAGTTTTAAAAATAACAGTAATCTTCCAATGTTCTACTCCTAAAACTCTAATAGGAAATGAATATATAGAAACTATTCCCATTGTGAGAATAAAGAAAAACTATTAAAATCACTGCTAGAAATAATGAATAAATATGTGCACAGAATTCTACATTTCTCTAATCTACTCTGAAATACATGTTGGAGGAACTTTTTTTCTCTTTCCCATACAGCAGCTTTTTCACAAAGATGAACAAATTATATATATAAATAAAACAAACAGATGCATTTGTGCGCGAAACAACCCAAATATCAATAATACAAGGGGAATTCAATTCAACTAATTTCAAATTGATTTTTTTCTCCACTTGAGCTCCCCCAAAGTTACATCAGAAAGGTCTACTTTCACATAATAAGGTATTGTTAGAGGTCATGTTACAGCTATGCAACAATGCCTCCAGCGGGACTATGGACCCAGCACATATTATAGCATGATGCTATTTTGCTAACTGATTTAACATATTTATATTCATTGGGTATATGATGCATTCGGAGACGGATTGGACAGTGTGATTTTTAATAAATTTGAAAAGTTGTTAATGTTCTGAATACCCTTGCTTTTGGAATATTTTACTCCCAAAAATAATTTTCCAAATTTGTTTAAAAATATAATTCATCTTTAAGTGACCATTTCTTTTTGAACACCTAATGGAAAGCATGCTACTGCAGAACAGAAAATAGTAATGGAGAAGGGATTAATATATTTCAAGTAGGGAAGTATTCAGAGAAAAGTCCTTTTCTAAGAAATTTGGGTCAATGGGTTAACATACAAGCTTTGTATTCTGGTTACTCATGTAAATTTTATGTGGTCACTTAGGGCAGGTCTACACTACGGGGCTAACTCAACCTAAGTTACGCAACTCCAGCTATGTGAATAACGTAGCTGGAGTCGACGTACCTTAAGTCGACCTATTGCGATGTCTACACCGCACTGGGTCAATGGGAGAAACTCTCCCATCGACTTAGCTTATGCTTCTCATTCTGGTGGAGTACTGTAGTCGACGGGAGAGTGATCGGCAGTTGATTTAGCGGGTCTTCACTAGACCCCGGTGGATTGATGGCCGCAGCATCGATCCAGGGTAAGTGGAAACAAGCCCTTAGTAAACCGTTGTCCACACTAAAGAACTAAACTATGCTAACCGCTGTGTTCAATAGAAGTTCAAGTTTGAAAAAAGTTTTTGAACACTGCGGCAGCTGGCATGCTTTGCTGCCACATTGTGAATAAGGATTTTATTTTAAAGTGCACAGTACATTGCTCCTCTAACAAAGCTTGTAACTGTTTCACATGGGCATAAAAATGGCCAGGACTGCTGTGCATTGGCGGAGATGTAAATGGATAGCTGACCGTAATAAATGCCTTAGTTTTCAAAGAACCTAACCAAAATGGTGGGGCAGGGGACTTTTCTCCAAAAACTGGAGGAACAACATTTTATATAGATACAATAATAAATACATAGCATGGGAAACAACTGATATGCTTACAGGCCAACTAAGAGCAATCTCTCTTTTCCACACCTTGTTTTAAAGTGTAACTATATTATTTTAAATCTATAAGACAATCTATAAAACTTGCCTTTGTTTGTAAAATACTTCTGTTTGTACTAAAAATATAGTCTCCATGAGATTCTTAAGGTCACAAATCTGAAATATTATGCTTCACTTCAATTCTTTACCATCATGTTTATTCACTCACGCATCAATACTGGATATACGGATGTACAATCTCATAGTAGTTCTTTTAGTGCCAAGAGCTAGCAGTATTTATTACACTTGCAAACAGTAAAAAAAATAAAATTCAGTAAAGAAAACCTAATACTCCACTAAGTTTTGTTAAGCAACACTTTTATTTTTCCATGTCTACATTCATAAATCTAACATATTCTGCTGCCAGACATATTAGTAAAATTTAAAGATACCTTTGGTACTACTCTGCATGGATTATATAGCAAATACAATTTATTGTAATTTTTCCATGATTTTTTTCCTCATAAAATGTGAACTATTCCCATGACTTTTTTTTTTTTTTTTTTGAGAAGCTGGAACCAAAGATGCTCTTAGTAATAATGGACTAATAGTACTGGTTGGAACCAGTCATTAGGACAGGTGCTGTTCAGTCAGTACCACATAGTTCTTCCAATGCACATAAATCTTGATCTGCAACTCCTTTGCTGTGTCTGTCCTGGGAATCTCATAAAAAGAAACTGCCAATTGTGTTGCAATATGAGCAGAAAGAAGTTCTCCTTGGGAAAAGAGAGATATTACTCCATGATGAGTAATCTTGTCTTCCCTTTTTCTTGCAGCTCAGTAGGGCAATCCAGGTTATTGTTATTTCTTTATATTAAGCTGTTTATAAAGGGAGATTCTTGGATCCAGGTCTCCTCAACAACAGAGGATGGTACACTTCCGATATATATAGGTATGCAAGTTATACTGCTTCCAGTTTCTTCTCTCTACTCAAAATGTGTTACAGAAACTTCATGGATATGTATGTGGCAGAATTAATTTGCCCTGCAGTACAACTGATGTGAAAATAGATTTATGATATTCTTGCCCTAATAAAGCATCCAAAATGGTTTGAGTGAAAGGTTGACTTGTGTTTAATGGTAGAAAGTACTACAAGTTCTCAGGATGACTCTGTATGAAATAGCTAAAATTCTTAAAAAGGTAGAGATTAAAATGGCATTTTCTCCTGGGGGAATTCTGTGCCAATAAATTAAAAATTCTGCACAAAAAATTAAAAATTCTGCATACAATATTTTAAAATTCTGCAAAATTCAGCATATTTTATTTGTCAAAATAATGCAATATAATCACGCTGGTTTAAATTATTTTGGTAATTTATTTAAACTACAATACAATGGATAGAGAATGGGAGTGGGGAGCATTGGAGGAAATCCCCAACCCCCTTCCCCCACGTCTAATGTAGCTAATATTGACCCTTTACTTCTAGTTATTAGTCAACAAATGTATGTAGCCATACACTCAGTGTTACCTCATACACAACCAAAGAACAAGTGAGGGCTGGGGACTCAAACTCACAATTTATATTGGCTACTGACCATCTCCAGAAACATCAGTAGTACACAGCTCATGGAGCACATTTATATAGGAATTTTTTCCGTCCAAAAATTTAGACCAGTTCTAAGCACCATAAGCATTTATTTATAAGGCCACGATGCTCTTTACAATAGGCTCCTTTACACCACTCTGGAGCCTTAACATTTTTACACCTATTTTATACTCCTGGGGGGAATTCACTATAAGAACAATAGGAATAATTCACTAAGCAGGCAGGCTACTGAGGGGACAGAGTCTGCCCGGCGCCTACCTCCTCAGAAACACCCCAAAGCCCTGCCCTTCCACGCCAAACGTGTGGCAACAGCAAGTGAGAGGGGCAGTGTGTCTCTTTCTCTCACCCGCACGACTGACCAGCTCCCCCTCTACTCCACCCGGTGGTGATTTATGTCTCTACCGGCTGCTCGGGGTGCCCAAACCGACCTGTCTGCACTGCCGGGGAGGGGTGCATGACCGCTCTTGTCACTTCCCTTTGCTTCCCCATTAGAAGTCAGTTTTTTGCAGGGAAGCAAAGAAATCTGCAGGGGCCATGAATTCTGCGCACGCGCAGTGATGCAGAATTCCCCCAGGAGTAGACATTGCTTGGTTATACTGGATATTTACCAGGATGCTGACATAGTTGAAAATCACTGTATTAACACTAGATATTTGATAAACTGGGCTCTCAAAGAAAAGGACTATAGTGAAAATATCTTGACAAATTTACAGTTGAGAACCAGGAATAGATCAGAGATTCGCTCCATAACTCAATAGCAAAGTACTCAGGTCTTTTGGCTGTCTGCATTTCCCTGGAAGACAGCCATCTATAAGATTACATAATGCAGACCCAAACACAATTATTATATTCTGCAACTAATCAGGAATTTAATAATGGTATAATGTATAATTTCTATTAACATGATTCTAAACTTTTGTAGGTGTAAAGAGAACTACACAGGTTTTCAGTTTACAACAGTTTTTTATATCGATAATATATAGCTGCAATGTAGCTGTCAGGGAGAAGCACTGGGAAGATTTGGTGGTTTGGATATTTAGCACCTAGGAGGCAGGTGAGACATCTGGCAATGGAATAGGATGCCCCTCTTCTTTCATGCCCCTGCTGTGAACAGGGTAGAAATTTGAAATTTTTTGGTGGGTTTGAACCCCAAGATTCCCACATCAGCAACTCAAGTCAGCAGCCAAGCTGCAGCCCCCCACATCTACGTTTATTACTGCAGCTAATAACGATGATCAAGCACATTAACTGACTGCTTCTACTAAAACGTTAAATAGTTAATATTGGCATTTAAAAGGCAATAATTAATAAGACTTCAAAGTCAATAGTCATACTGAGATGGATGGGAGCAGTTCACACTTCACAGAACTACTGTTTAAAGCTATCTGCAGTTTCAGGAAGACCATAATGAATTAAGTTTACATTCAAATCATATTTGGAATGTCTTTTCCCCCTCAATCACAAAAGTTAGAAACTCAATTTTTGGCTTTTACTGACATCCTAGTTTCGGGGCTGTAGAGTTTTGTGGCAAAATTTGACAGAATTGTAGAATTGAAATGGTCCTGACCACTCTACTCTCCCCAGTTCGCACTAAAGGTATGTCTATACTGCACATTACTTACGGCAGTGGGTAATGTACGTGCACTTCTCACCCCTGTAGCATGGGCATAAATAGCAGTGTAGACCATGAGGCACGGCTTAGGTGAGTAAAGACACACCTGAACCCTTAATGTATGTACCGTACATGGCTCTCTACACACACAAGCAGTAGGGAAAGGCTGCAGCTGTGGGGAAAAGCTCCAGCATCTCCCCACTATGGAAGTCTTTCACCGCAGCAATGAAAGACTCTGTTCATCACACTAACATTAAACATGGCCCATTTCTTCTAGCTCTACTGGATGATCTTCACAGATGAGCGACAGGCAATAGCATAGTTCTTCACAGTCATGCTACCAGAGGTAAGCACCACAGAAGGGCCAGCTTCCTGCTTAATAGTCCTAGACCTAGGATCTGCCATAATGGAGCCTGGTTTCCCTTCAGAGCCTAGGGCTCCCTGTGATTTGCAGTTCTCATCACCTGCCTGAACTGCTCCCATTCCCTTCCCTTTGTTGTGAAGCATGCGGAAATCAAATAAAGTAAGTCCCCCAGTTTCCTTTATGCTCCTTAGAATACATAGCCCAACTTTTTCAGAGCAGTATGTTTCACTGGTCAGAACAAGATTTTTCTAGGTAGTTGCTCTATACAGAACATGCCCTTACTTGGACTTCTACTACTTTTACAGAAAAATTAATCTCAGGGTAGACATAGATCCCAGATTTTTCTTCAGTTTTGCACTTAAAGAGCCAAATTTAACTAACTAAATAACCCCTTGATCAATGTGGCTATCTTAGTTTATGTTTTAGGACAAGAGTTTTCAATTTTTTCCCTTCTATGATCCTACATCCTCAAATCCTTCAAAGTGCCATTGGAAAAGTCATAAAGATATGAAAGTTCTACAGCTCTCCCAGGCTTCTGGCGAAAAGGGAAAACTGCACTTATGCTCATCCTCCATAGTGTCCATATATTTTCAGAGACATGCAACACACCAGGCAGATAACTGCTTTGTCTGACACTCTGCCTACAAGACACAGCACATCAGAAAGATCTGCCAAGGAATTCTTACACAAGCAACTACTAGTGGCTCTTTTTCGGGGTCATGATCCACAGGCTAGAAACCCTCCTTAGGTCTTTCACTCCCTTTTTTGGAAGCAGGATACAGGTTCTGTTGAACTATAAGGCAGGGCTGTGGACAGAAAGTGATACCTTATCACTGTCGAGAACTACAGCCTGACAAAACCAAACCAAGAGAAGACTAGTCAACTTGTACTTCAATAACTCAGAAGGTATCATAAGCATGACGATTTTAATGAATGACATTCTTACCTAACTCACATTAACATCAAACACTTAAAAGCAAGAGAAGAAGTAATTACATCTTTAATCTTACACCGTTCACAAGCATCTTATCCTTAACCAGCACAGAAATGCATATTTTATCAAACTGTAACAACCTTAACTCTGACCCCAAAATAAATACTATTCCTTGACCCCTAGTCTCACAATGTAAACACAAAAAAATCCTTCCGAACCCGAAGTCATAATATTTATTAATTATCCTCAGGTGCAAGTCCACATATATAATCGTTCTTTTCTAACTACCCACATTATTTTAAAGAAACATCAGTCACCAGTGTGTTATCAAGAATCCAATTGCCAACTGACAAATGGGAAATGTGAGTTAAGTATATTTAGTCCTTTAAAGAAATGAAGCCAAGACACAAATGTCAAAGACGCCAGGCCAGGGGTCAGAGTAGAGGCTGTTGGGTGATAACCAAAGAAGCTGATATACATCACGTGCTAGTTAAGGGGGCCGGTGAGAGATTTCTCCCATCCTTTCCCTGCTCCTGCCTGGGTCGCTCAATGACGTCACAAGCACGCTCTTAGCTAATTTTTCAAACCAGGCGTTGGTGACCGAACCGGGACAGGCTCGCGGGCTGTCTGAGCCCGAAATGGAGGCAGCGGGGGGCTCCGCGCGCCTACCAGGGTGGGGCGAGGAGCAGCCGCGCCGCCCCGGACACCAGACTGAGCCTCCAGCTCGGCTGCTGAAGTGGGAGGGGAGCCCTGGGCAGGCGCCGCAAGCCAAGCGCGTCGCTCACAGAGACCGGCCGGCCGGCCGCGAGCTCGTGGGGTCGGAGCCCCTCATAGCTTGGGGGAGAGGGACAGGCAGGGAAGGGGCTCAGCCGCGCGGCCGGCAAGACAGACAAACACCCTCCGCCCTTACCATAGCTCCCCGCTTCCAGCCACATCACACTTCCGTGACCGAGGAGACGGAACCAGAAGGGACGGCGCTTCGCTTTCTTCTGGTTGGTCGGGGAAATGCCGGTCCGTGACTGACAGGCGTCATCGGAGCCACTGCGCGTCCTGATTGGAGGCGGCTCCCAGAGGGGGTGGGACTGGGAGGTGCAAGACTGTAACTGCGCGCGGCAGCCGGCGGTTTTGATTGGCTGCAGTAAGGCCCCCCTCTTCGGGACTCGGGAACGCGGAAGCGGGCTGTGGCCGTGAGGTAGGGAGTGAGGCGCACACGGGGCTGGGCTCTGTCCGCGGGAGTGGGGGGAAGGGGAGGCTGTGCCGACGTTCCGTCTGAGCCTGAGGGCAGGCGGTCCTGGGCCTGCTGTTGGGCGGCCAACGAGGCGCGGGTCGCGTCCTGCCCTCGTCGTAGTGCTGGCGGCGCCCCCCGGGGCAGCAGAGAAACTGAGAAGCAACCAGCTCACTGCGCCCGCGCTGCCGCCTTGGTCTGGCAGGCGGGGCGGGGGGAGGATATAACTGAAGCAGGGGAAGGGCAGGGGCCTCCCAGGGGCTATGAGAGCTGTGGGGTAATGGGCACCTTTCCCACCACCAGTGACGGGGGGATTTCTGAGGGTGGGAGCAGAGACAGCGGGAGGGGAGTGCCGAGGCCTCGCCTCTCTGACCCCGCCTGAGCAGGGTCTAGGGGCAGCAGTATGGGGGTAATCCCAGAAGCATTGCTTGGGTTGGGGGGCAGTGTCTGGGACTCTGTGCTCCCTCCCCCACCACTCTAGCAGGCGTGTGTGTTTCAAGCCCTGGTAGGAGGGTTTTTTCTTCCATATCCTTTGGACTGATCCATATTGGGAACTTGCATCGGCATAGATCTGGGTGTGAAATATCCACATCCTTGAATGACATCGCTAAGCTGACCTAACCCCTGGTGTAGACAGTACTAGGTTGATGGAAGAATTCTTTTGCCTCTCTGGGAGGTGGATTAATTACAGCACTGGGAGAACCCGTCCTGCCAGCATAAGTAATGTCTACACTGAAGTGCTACAGTTGGTAGCCCTGCTCAGTTCATTGGCTTAGATGTCTGCTTTTACATTAATCATATGAGTGCACTTTTTGTACATGCATCAGACTTGGCTTCCTTTTGCCCTCTTAGGATAAAAGCTGCTGGAATGAATCTCTCATTTTGATTGTAACTGAGTACCTGTAAATGAAGAGTTCTTCTTGCTGATCAATGCTGGGCAAATTGTTTCTAAAGTTAACAAGCAAAGATTCATATATACAGATGGAGGTCTTTACTGGGAAATGATATTCCATTTAATTTAACAGCTGTAAACTACCATTGTAATGGAATATTTGTCATCTTTTTGTCCTAATCTGTAGGAATATATATCACCAGCTCCCATTCGCTAAATAAATATCTACTTTTTTCATACATGAGAGACCTATCCTAGAACATCTTGTTGTCGCTTCACTTCAAACTGAACAAGCTATAGATACAAAATCCAAGAACTGTAATTGGCAGTCATGTGATTAAAACCCTGCCTGTCTCTTTGAAAAGATAGGGGCAGCTCGAATACATTTTTGTGGGCATTTCTGATTTAAAGGATGCCTCTGATTTTCCTTTGACTTGTTTTTTAACTCATAGTAGAACTGCTTGGTATACTGTAGTAGACAAGGGAACCTTTAAAGATTTAGTTTATCACGCTTTGCGCCATGGCCGTGATACAGTATTTGTGAACCCTTGCATGGTTACTTCTTGTTATGTGAAGTGCGTAAAGTGAAATAATTTCATTATAAGCGTGACTCAGAAATGTAGAATTGCAGTACTGAGGTAACATCGCACAGCTCCCGGCGATAAAGCACTGTCTATACTGGCACTTTTCAGTGGTAAAACTTTTGTCGCTTGGGGCGGGGGTGTTTTTTCAAAACTTTAGTTGTTCAGGGGTTTAGTGCTGAAAGTTGTAGTGTAGACTCAGCCTCAGTGAATTCATCAATAGTGGGACTTTTTTTTTTTTACTGTAAAATGTGATGAATCAAGGAATAAAAAAGTCCATTGTTTTAATGAAGCACAAAAAAGAAGGGTATTTTAATAATTGGTTTGGTTTTGCAGGTAAATTTAGAATGATTCTCTCTGTCACTGCTGGAAGCACATGAGACAGCAGAGTAGACTTAGAAAGAAGCAGATTCATTTATCAGTCTCCCCTGCTCAGGTCTTACTGCAGCTCCTGTGTGCTTGCTTATTTCATTATCCTCCTTTTCTTTATGGAAGTACTACCTTGGTGGGGGGTTTTAAGTTTATGTGCCAGACTTGATGGTGAGGCCAACTTGGAAATGCTTGAATAAAGATCCAGTAATATTTGTGTCAGGGCTACAACTCATTTTCTCACAACAAACTATTAAAAGCCTCAAATTAATTAAAACCTCTTAATTTTTTAATTTTCCAGTGTGCTATTTTACGTTGTTGTCTCACTGAAATCATTACATGCATTAGGAAGCCTGTTAGATTATGAAATCCATAGTGACTCTTTCATCCGGCACCTGATTTTGAAGAGGGTCTACATCTACCTCCAGGGTCTTTGCAGTGGACAGGATTTAATTTGTTGTCTCACCATGAAACTGATGTGGGGTGTGTTTGCTTTGTAAGTTAGCTTTCATCCTCTGAGGAATTTCAGTAAGACAAGACTACATGTGTGAATGTCAATTTTGGTGGAAGAGCTTCATTATGAGTATTATATTTACATTAAGGTAACTGGATGTTGCTGTCACCACTGATCTGTTTTCTAAAAGTTTATTGAAGAACTGAACATTTTCCCACTTCTAAGATTGCTGGTGCTTAAATAACTGTAAATAAGAATGGCAGTCTTGATTTGGGGCCTCTGTTTTTTAAGGTTCATACTTCAAGTGTTGGACTTGTTAGTGCTGTCAGTCTAAAGAGGGCGGGAGTCTTTATGCAATACAGAATCTTGTGACAGTATTCTTCTATCACTGGAAAAAGATGAAGAATAATTCCACCCAACCTGGAGGAGACAAAGGGATATCCGTTGATTTCCTGTGAAATGTTGCTTTAGGAAGTCAGAAAATAGCAATATAATAAAGGATACACTTATAAAAACTTACTTCTCTAATAAATCTAGGCAATCTTTTATTCAAGCCAAACATTTATGGGCCATTGAAACAAACATATTCATCAGCTTTTGCATTTAAATATATAGGTTGCCCTTACAATGCAATCTTCTTTTCCCCCCCACAGAGAACAACTTGGCTTTCAGTGGCAATTCACTATAACCAAAATTGCAATGCATTGAAATGATTTGGAACTTTTTTCAACATCACTAAACACGGAATTTCACTTTTAAGCGATAATCACTGTACTGTATATAATTTAGATTCTATAGGAGAAGCAGAATATTGTCTTCAGTTTAATTGGAAATTGCGGAGGATATGTAGGTTGTAATTACCTAAACTGGAATTTGACTAGAATATTAGACTTAACACTTTTTCTACAAGAGCAGAGATGTTATGGGATCATTAATGATCGTGGATGCTGAGGATTTCAGTAATATCTCATTTGAAAACTGGCATCTCCAACAGCACAGTGCCCCTTAGGTTAATGATATGGTATAGGTTAAATGCAGATTTGAAGAGTGCCACTTATGAACAACCAACACCGCATTCTGCAGCAGTTTTCCTCAAAGTTTTCCCATCCAAATATTCACTGTGTTTAGCTTAGGGTGGAGACATCTGGTGAGATTGCAGTCTTTGATCCAAATGCAGGCATAAAAGATACCAGTTGCCTGTTTTCTTTTCTTTTTTTTTTTTTTTAAGAGAGTGAAATAAACTAGTTTTAATGAGTGGTGTTTGGTTTCTGTTTTGTAATAAAAAAAAAAAATCAACAGAAACTCTTCTGTTAGCTGTACTGTCAAATACAGCTGAAAGTGAAGGGATTGTTTTGTGTTCCATTTGAATTGTTTAAGCGATAGAGCATATCAAAGAATTTGCTGAAAAGTGTCTATAGAGAGAATAAGGTTTTAAGTTGCCATAAAATACACACACAATCCTGAGTAACGTGTGTCAAGTTGTACATGATGTAGTTTTTTAGCCCCTGGCATTTTCTTCTACTTTCATAAAGGCTAACAGGATCTTGAGATGGAGAAGAGCTGTTGTAGATTAATAGTAACTAAAATGAGACTCAAGTGAAAAATACCATGGGCTTTTGACATGACAGATACATGTACATATGCTCGAGAAAACAATTGCATATACATAAGGGCAGAACAATCATTTTGCATACTGAGAAAGCAGCGCATCTTGAGACATGGTGTGAAACTCTGTGCAAGTTTTACATGAGCAAGTCTAAAGCTGGGAATAAGGGTGTGATTTATGTAAATCGGTTCATATTTTTATACCATATCCATCACTAGTTTTTATTGCCTTAAAATAAGTCATGAAATGCATAAAAAACGTGTTCATGTAGCTTGCTGTAACTTCAAATTATAATTATAAATCAATGAATAGCGTATAGGACACACAATTTATTCTAAGCCAGAAAAAACATACTTCTGCTATAGGAATACACATGGGGGCTGTGTAAGCCTAGTAGTATGACTACATACCTGATTAGAACTGCCTGCTTCAGACTGTGTCACTCAGATTTATGACCAGGAGTCATGTATGTAAAATTGACTTTTTCCCCGCTTAAAACTGCTTATATCGTAGAATGACAAGGTGGGTGAGGTAATATCTTTTATTGGACCAACTTCTGTTGGTGAGAGAGACAAGCTTACACAGAGCTGCTCTTCAGGTCTAAGAAACGTAATCGGAGTGTTCCACATTGTATTTAGCTGTGGTAGATTGTTTAGCATAAATAGTTAACACATTTCAAGAGACCATTCAAGGTGAATGACCTAAATAGCTGGTGTACCTGTCTCAGGGTTTTGATGAGAATGTTGAAGGCACAATAGAGATTGTGGTGGCTGGAGGTGCTAATGACTGTCAGTGGCAGGCAGGTGGGACCACATGTGGCACCATTCCTTCGTGAAAGTTGAATAGTGAGCTCGCAACAGATAAGGACATCACAGATGGCATCAGAAGAGGGCAGTTGTGCTGAGGTTTGTCATAAGGTTTACTGCAAAAACAGCTAGGTGTTTCCTACCTAGCTTGGGCAACAAATCGTTGAGCTCAGGACAGCTAGAAGAACAAAAATTTGCAATCACATATGGCAAGTACATTGTAAGTTGATATACCATACGGCAGAGATGCAGACAATAGCTATGCATCATTATCACAGCAGTGCAGCAATATGTATTGCAGTCTTGACTCCTGGGCACAATACTATGCCTCTGCATATATAGGGGAACAGAGCTATATGTCAAAGAATGTTGCAATGACATGTTTAATGGGTGTATGAATGATGCTGTTTGGAACAGCAGGTGCCGTATTCCTTACACCATTAGGTAGGCCCTTTCCCAATAGAAAATGCAATTCAAATATGTCTGAGACTTTCTAGCACATGTGTACACAGGTAGTAACCAGACTGCTGACTGGGTTGGATATGCTATACATCAGTTTGTGCAATTTTCAAAGGGCTATGATATACAGTATGTACACTCTAGTGCACCTCTCATTGTAGTATTTTGGTACCTGGCAAAAAGTCCCAAAGGGCTGGATTTCTCAGCTGTTTAGGTGCCTACAGATGAAGATAGGTGCCCAATGAGATTCTGAAAATGTAACAGGTACCTGTGTTATCTTTAGATTTCTAAACACCTTGAAAAACCTGGCCCAAAGGCATTATATTGCTTCAGACCTCATAATTTGAATAAAGCACCTAGACTGTTGGACATTGTTTAACAGAGGATTGTACAAGAGTGATGACTTACCTCTTAAATGAACAACCTTGACCACTGCGTTTCATTTTATTCCATTGTACCCACTACTGTGCTATATCTGTGTATCCATGATGTGAACCTCACTGGATCATGCATCATTCTGTCTGGATGCCTTGTCATAGCACACATTTGTCTTTCTGTGACATTTGGATGTGATTGACTTTTGATGGTTGTATTTGCATCTGTTCTAGGTTGCAGATTCTAATTAAGATGTTAACTAAAATGTACTCCTTAACTTATATTTTGTGGGTATTGAACCTCATAAGCCTAATTGGTCAAACTAGTAAAGAATTTTAATTTTAAATTTCTTTCTTCGAGGGATTTTTCTGGCATGTGGGAAATAGATGGCAGATCTTGCTATTGGCCAATGAGAGTTTTGTATGAGTAAGGGGAATAAGATTTAGACAGATTCAGGGATGTCCTACTTCTGGAAAGGTAGGTAAAATCAGTTTATGCCCAAATTCTATCTTGAGCTGGTATGAATATTTGTCTAGGTAATAAGATTCAGTTGACTTCCTCAGCTGTAATCTGGCAAAGAATGGACCATGGTGGTTGTAGTTTCTAGGAAAAAGATAGAAGAATAAAATAATGCACATAAATAAGTACTAATCATGCTCTAGACTATTTCCCACTACGCAACTAGGTTAGAAAGCTATTTCTAAAATAGACAAAATGGTATCACAAGCCATATATTTAGACAGCTTCAGCATGCTCTTTGAAGTCCGGTGCAGACCATCCCAAAGAGCAGCATTCTACAAGAAAGAAAATAGAGTAAAGCAATTTAGCAGAAAGGCACATTATTTTTTTTAAAATTCCAAATATTTTGTTACATTATCTTTCAATTTGTTTTTGCCTTTTAGGAAAAAGGTTAAAATTATCTGAAAAGATAGAAAATTTTGCACTAAAAAGTTCTGTTCCTTACTCTGATACTGACTTGTGTGGCCTTGGGCAAGTCGCTCAGCTTCTCTGTGGTGCTTCCCTCCCCTCCCCCCCAACTCTGCAATTGGGATAATATGTGGTTTTGTAAAGTGCTTTTTTGGATTCCTTGGAGGAAAGGCCCTGCGAGTGCAAAGATTACTAGAAATAAATGTTAAAGCTATTACTATGAGATAGGCCTTTTTTCTTTCTGTCATAAATGAGATACTTACTGGATTCTTTATGATAGCAAATTGACGTGAGCTTAGGAGACATTCAGTAACTTTTTAATAATTTGTTTTTGAAGTTTGCTAATATAACGCAATAGGTTCTAATGAATATTAACTCAATATGAGGCGAGAACTTCTGACTTACACAATAAAGTATTTTCATCAAATGAATAAGCAGAGACCACCACAGTTACTCCCTTCAGAGACATCCTAGTAACCTTACAAAAGATTGTTTAATAAAAGGTACTGAGGGATTGAAAGTTTTAGGAATTATCTCATTGGAATAATACAAACAATCCTACATCTGCTACACAGACTTGTAGATGAGTTTTCAGTCTAGCATTCATTGTGTGAATGGGTGTCCTCAAACAGACCAGATGGATAGATCAGAGATGCCCCCCCTCCCCCCCCCCCCCAAATCTGATCTTTAGCTGTAATTGGTTCACTCACACAATGACAGAGGGAATGAGAATTTTGCCTAAGGACAAAAATTTAGCCAAATGATTGTTTATATTAGAAGAAAAAAAATAATGCAAGAGCAAAGTGAGGCTGTCTATCCTATCACAAGCTGCATTTGTTTTTACAAATAAGGCAAATGATTATGAAAGGGATTGTTTGTTTATAGGTCTACAAAAGGATCTTACAGGCCACTATTTTCAACCTAGTAACTGGACAGGAAAGAGGGAGCACAGGGCTTTCTATATGCAGTCAGCTGTGTTCAGGGTATGGAGGAAGTTTTTCAATTAATCTTTCCTCAGGTTTTTGAATCTGAACAAATTAGAACAGCTTAGAAAGTTGCTAGAAGCAAATTGTATTGTGTGGATTTATATTAAATTTCACCACATGAAAATTAATCTTGAAATAAAAGTAATACAGGGAGTATAACTTAAAATGCCTATGGATGCAATGGGACTGTCTGAGCTGAAGCATTAATTTCAATGGGAGACATGGATGCACATCAGAGAGCAAAATTTTCCCCTTGCCTCCCTTCTCCCCTCCCCCAATATAATCAACAGTTTTTTCATTGGAGTACCACTAGGATAGATGGCAAAGGAAATGCTCAAGATATGAGACTCAGTTTTGGTAGCCTCTTGAATGCACCTTTTAGAGAGAACAAAAGAGCTTGTTTTCCCTTATCCTTAGTCAAGAAAATACATTTCTTCATACATAGGTAAAAAAATATATATTTAAAATTTAAGAAATACCTTTCTTAGATCTTGTCTACACTAAGGATTTCAGTATCACCCAATCCCAAGTGTTATAAAAGCATGACCCAGGCCTCCAAAATCATTTGATTGAATCATTTGATTCAAATCATCATTGATTTTTTTGAGCCTTTATGTTACACTTGAATCATATCTTCAATATTTTCTCTGCAAACATGATGGCTAGAAACTTACTTTTTTGGGGTAAATGCAAACTGAGCTGTTCGTATAATTAGAGGACTCATGGAGCTGCTGCTTTAAATACCATGAGACTAGTGATTAAAATCTTGACAACTGGCAATACTGAACTTTTTTCTAAGACTTTCCCACCATGGCTTACAACATACATTATTTTAGTTGGAGTTTTATCATGATTTTGTCTGCTTGATGCAAACCAAATAAAAGTTGATTTTAGCTTTATGTGAACATGCTTAAAAATGCAGTGGGCGATGCATAACACTAGAGAGCTATATAGTATTAATAACATTTGAAACTTCACGATAGGGTAATGTAACTGCAAACTAAACGGGAATTGATTGCACAGATTGAAAATTTTTTTGTGTATGGTATATTTAGTGCTTAAGTGACAAATACACTGAAAATTAAAGACCCAGTCTTGAAAACACTGAGGCCTTGTCTAGGCTATAATTTAAGGTGTGACGTTAGCATGTTAGTTAACTAACCCAATAATATCACACCTTAAATCCTAGGCTAGATGAAGCATTACATGGTCATTACCATGAATGTTCCCATTGAAGAGAATGGCCGTACTTGCTCAAGAATGGGCCCTAATACTGTTAAAAAAGTGAAGATTGCTGAGAATAAAATGTAGGTGGTAGCTATTAAACAGAATTTTTAAAAGGGATTATCCCATCTATGTGGTAATAGAGTCTTTGGTTCAGGTTTCAAATTAGTTTAGTTTCAAACATTCCATGGTTGGTTGCTAATTAGAATTATTTTACTTTCTTGATAAAATACCTAGAAGGCCTGACCAGGTTCAGAGCTCTGCTGCATAGACTTTCTACAGATATACAGATATGTTCCCTGCCCTAAAGAGTTTACAGTCCAAGGCTCCAGTTCTGCAGATGTTTAACTGCATGCAGCATGAAAAGTTCAGTTGAAAACAATGGGGCTATTCACCGTGTCTAAAGTTAAGCATATGCATAAGGTTTGCAGGATCAGGGCCTAAAATAATCTCTTGTGTTTCGGTCTCAAATTACATAGGATAATCTATTTTTTTCCCCTCCCATAGTGCATGGCTGCAGGGGGAGTAGGAGTAGGTGTGTAACTACTATTTTTTTTAATTAAAATGCATTTTTTCACGTTAATAAAATTTTCCCCAAAACCCTCCAACTTCTCTCTTTCCTTGGGTAACTGGGAAAGTGTTCAAGAGCCAAATATTTAAATCCCAAACCAAAGTATTAACCATCTTGTTGTTTCCTATCTATTGGTTTAACCCAACTCACTATCTTAAATGACACACATTCTGTTGTCTTCTTTAGATATCTTTGTTGCTGTTGAGCGTTTTCAGGATGTCCTTGTAACACATTGATTTACTGAACTGGACTCTTAAAAAGTTAACATTCAAAGAATTAGTACTTTTTTTACAGGATAGACTTTCTGGTCTTTGAATAAACTTAGTGTATCAGGTCTCACCTCTAAACAAGACAGATTAACAATTGTGGTGTTACAGATTCGTTAATTTAAAAGCAGAAACACCGCTGAAGAATATTGAATGATCACAATAGCTAGGTTAGTTACTTACTGACTTGTAACCCAAATGTAAACATAAAATCAATACTATAGAAGTTTCCCCTCTCCATCCTTAATACCATCATTAGTTGGAGCAGTGGAAAAATAGATTACATTGTCTTTCTGCAGTTTTTTATCTTTTTTTACAGAATCTAAGCTTTTCATCACTTTTTTTTAAAATAAGAAGAACAGGAGTACTTGTGGCACCTTAGAGACTAACAAATTTATTAGAGCATAAGCTTTCGTGGACTACAGTGGGCTGTAGTCCACGAAAGCTTATGCTCTAATAAATTTGTTAGTCTCTAAGGTGCCACAAGTACTCCTGTTCTTCTTTTTGCGGATACAGACTAACACGGCTGTTACTCTGAAACTTTTTTAAAATACTCATTCCTAATAATTACTTGTTGTGGAAAGAGTCTTTTGTACATGAGATTTTTGCTAGGCTAATATACATTGTAATGTAAAAAGTCTCTCCATAAAAACTGTAACAGCGGGAAAAGTATGAAGTAGATCACCTATTCAGTTCAGTCCGGTGTTAAAGTCTAGCTAATGCTATTTAAAGTCTAGCTAGGACCATTTAAATGTATAGCAGTCTGAGAAAATAAACCTGAGTCAAAGAATTAAAAACAAACACACACATCCTTCACTGCTGTTAAATCATATTCCATTCCGTCTTTACTCTGTCTCTTGTCTTGCTTTCTCACCCTCCCCCAGACTCTTCCAGACATTCTCAGGGTATGTCTGTACAACAAAGGTGTGATTGTAAACAGAAAGGCTTACCTGCGTTGCTTTAAATCTAACCAGCACGAGTAATGAAGAGGTGGCGGCACAGGGTTTTGCACAGCTAGTAATCCCAGTACAAACGTGCCAGAGACCCTTGGTATGAATTTTGGATTGCTAGCCTGTGCTGAAGTCATTAGCTAGATTAAAGATAGCATGGGTATACCTACCCACACTACAATCACACTTTTGTTTTATTGTATAGATATACCCATAGTCCTTTGTCTCATCTCCCCCCAGACTAAGAACTTGGCTACATTAGTTTTTGCACTAGGGTAGCTACACAGTGCAAACTGTAATGTAGATTCACTGCTTCAGTCTTTAAAAGAAAAAAAAAAAAACAACCACCAAAAAACTTGCACCAGTGTCTGTCTAGATGACAAAAATTGTTTTAAAGCCAGGGTCAGCTGCACCATCGCAAGTCAATTTTTACACCAGCGTAGTGTGTGTATACTAGGGATTTGCACTGGTGTAGCTATGCCAGTGCACAAAACCCAATGCAGACAAGGCCTTACAGACAGGCTTCCTTTTTTCATCCTGAGCTGGAATTGATATGCAAACTAGATACAATCAACTCAGGATTGAATAAGGACTGGGAATGGCTGAGCCATTACAAACATTGAATCTATTTCCCTTTTTAAGTAATCTCACACTTCTTATCAAACTGTCTGTACTGGGCTCTCTTGATTATCATGTCAAAAGTTTTTTTTCTCTTACTTAATTGTCCTCTCAGAGTTGGTAAGACAACTCCTACCTGTTCATACAGAGAGCATGTGTGTATATATATATCTCCTCAATATATGTTCCACTCTATATGCATCCGAAGAAGTGGGCTGTAGCCCACGAAAGCTTATGCTCTAATAAATTTGTTAGTCTCTAAGGTGCCACAAGTACTCCTGTTCTTTTTGCGGATACAGATTAACACGGCTGCTATTCTAAAACCTTTTTTCACTGTGTCTTGGCACAATCGAGTGCTTATTTCTGATGAGAGGAGATAAGAGGAAATAAGTGCCATTGTAATTTACTAGTGCCTCTGGTGACTCATCAGTGGTAGCCTTTTAAGTTCTGTTTAAGGGCTTGCCTACATAGGTATGGTCAGACACACTACTTCTGAAAGAGAACATTTAGGCCTTGGCTACACTTGCAAATTACAGAGCAATAAAGCTGCGTACAGTGCAGTATCTCACTCCCCGTCCACACTGGCAAGGCACGTACAGCGCTGTATCTCCAGGGCTACAGCGCTACTGGTACTCCACCTCCCCAAGAGGAATAAAGAGTATTGCGCTGCAGCGCCAGTATGGCTGCCCAATGCGCTCTGATTGCCCTCCAGAAGTATTTGGCAGTATCCCACAATGCCTGTTCTAGCCACTCTGGTCATCAGTTCGAACTCTACTGCTCTGGCCTCTGGTGACCAACCTTCAGACCCTCCCTTTATATTCCCCGGAATTTTAAAAATCCCCTTCCTGTTTGCTCAGCCAGGCGTGGAGTGCTATCAGCGAAACTTTCCAGGTGACCATCCCTCCACGCGCCAAGCGAGCTCCAGTATGGAGCAATGGCGAGTTGCTGGACCTTATCAGTGTTTGGGGGGAGAAAGCTGTCCAGTCCCAGCTGCACTCCAGCCGTAGGAATTTTGATACCTTCGGGCAGATATCAGGGGCCATGACCGGGACGCACTGCAGTGCAGGATTAAAGTGAAGGAGCTGCAGAATGCCTACCACAAAGCCCGTGAGGCAAACGGCCACTCAGGTGCTCCCCCCCGCGACCTGCCGATTCTACAAAGAGCTGGATGTGATACTTGGGGGTGATCCCACTACCATGGACACTTCAGAGTGGGGGGAGGAGGAAGAAAGTGGGAGTGAGGGTGCTGGGGCAGGAGGAGACTCCCCAGAATCCCTGGAGGCATGCAGCCAGGAACTCTTCTTGAGCCAGGAGAAAGATGGCCGCAGCGACTGGCTGTTACTTGTTGGAGGACAAACAGAAGAGCAGGTTCCCGGTAAGGGGCTTTTTTTTCGGGAAGGAATTTTTTTGGTGCAGGCTCTTTGGGAGAGGAGGGGGTTAGGGCTGCTTGCATGTTTAGATGCAGAATACCGCATTGATGTGGTCTATCACATCGCAGTAATCGGCCTCGGTAATCTCTTTGAAAGTCTCATCCAGAACATGGGCAATGCGCTTGCGCAGGTTTCTTGGGAGAGCCACCGTGGTCCTTGTCCCAGTCAGGCTAACGTGTCTGCGCCACTGTGCCACGAGGGGTGGGGGGACCATTGCTGCACACAAGCAAGCTGCATATGGGCCAGGGTGGAAGCCGCATTGCAGTAGAAGACCCTCCCTTGCTTCCCAGGTCACCCTCAGCAGCGAGAGATCTTCCAGGATGAACTCCTGTGGAAAATGTTGGGACAATGTTCAGTGCAGGTTCCTCCAGCAGCTGTTGGTTCTCCCCAAGGCACAGAAATCCAGAGGACAGTACAGCCCTGAAACAATCAGTCCCCCTTATTCACCATTTCGGGGCTCCCGTGGGTTGTGTGTGCTCTCTTTGGGACGGGAAAATTATGCTATTCTGTAGACTGTGTGCACCCTCCTTAAGTGTGGGGGAATCATTACTCTGTCTGGTATAAACTATGCTACCTCTGTTAAGTATTGCATTTTACCTTTTACAGATGCAACCTTGAGATCTCAGCTGTCCGTGTTATCACCGGCTGAGAGACTACAAAAACTCCGGAAGAGACCGCGAAAAAGCAAAGAAGACAGGCTGCAAGAAGTGATGCATCAATCTCTTAAAGAGAATCAAAAAGTGCAGGAGTGGAGGGAGAGCGAAAGCAGGATCCGCCTGGAAAACGCAGCGCACCGGTGGCGAAGCACGGAGCACTGGCAGCAAAGCACGGATCAGCTGATAAGCATCATGGAGCACCAAGCGGACTCTATTCATGCGCTCGTAGCCATGCAGGTGGAGCAGTACTGTGCCTGCCCTCCCTCCCCCGCAGCCCTTGTCCCAAAACTCTTGTGCCCCCATGTCACCTCCAACCCACTTTCCCCAACATCCGTGTTCTTACCGCCACCAGCTGCCTCCAACACCTGTATCTTCACCACCTAGCCCTGAAAACTACGACCCTTACCCTCTGCACTCAACCCCCATCACCATGCAGTATAGCCATCCTGAAGTGCAGCACTCATTGCACAGCACTCCAGACAGGACATACGCAAATCTGTGATTGTACCATTCCCCACCCCACCCCATCTCACCCCTTTGCCCTTTCTGATTCTCAAGCAGTTGTGTTTTTTTCAATAAATGCATTTTCTTTTCAATAAATGGATTTTTTGGCTTTGAAAACAGTCTTTATTATTGCATAAAGTAAAAGATACCTTAGCCCAGGAAAGAAACAGGCACTGCAAATCAACTTAGCAAACACAGATTCCTACTAACATTGGAACCACTGCACTTCACTCTCGTGCAGGGCACCAGACATTGCTGCTGGTTTTCAGCCTCAAATTGCTCCCTCAAGGCATCCCTAATCATTGCAGTCCCATGCTGGGCCCCTCTAATAGCTCTGCTCTCTGGCTGTGCAAATTCAGCCTCCAGGTGTTGAACCTCGACGGTCCATGCCTGACTGAATCTTTCACCCTTCCCTTCACAAATATTATGGAGAGTACAGCATGTGGCTATAACTGCGGGGATGCTGTTTTCGGCCAAGTCCAGTTTCCCATATAGAGATCGCCAGCGGCCCTTTAAACGGCCAAAAGCACATTCCACAGTCATTTGGCACTGGCCCAGCCTGTAGTTGAACTGTTCCTTGCTGCTGTCAAGGCTCCCTGTGTAGGGTTTCATGAGCCACGGCATTAACAGGTAAGTGGGATCTCCAAGGATCACAATGGGCATTTCGACTTCCCCTACTGCGATCCTCCGCTCTGGGGGAAAAAAGTCCCGGCCTGCAGCTTCCTGAACAGGCCAATGTTTCGAAAGATGCGTGCATCATGCACCTTTCCGGGCCAGCCTGCGTTAATGTCAATGAAACGCCCACGGTGATCCACAAGCGCCTGGAGAACCATAGAGAAATACCTCTTCCGATTAACGTACTCGTATGCTAGGTGGGGTGGTGCCAGAATAGGAATACGCGTCCCATCTATCGCCCCTCCACAGTTAGGGAAACCCATTTGTGCAACGCCAGCCACAATGTTATGCACGTTACCCAGGGTCATGGTGGTTCTGAGCAGGATGTGATTAATGGCCCTGCAAACTTGCATCAACACGATTCCAACGGTTGACTTTCCCACTCCAAACTGGTTAGCGACTGATCGGTAGCTGTCTGGAGTTTTCAGCTTCCAGATTGCAATAGCCACCCGCTTCTCCACCAGCGGGGCAGCTCTCAATCTTGTGTCCTTGCGCCGCAGGGTGGGGGCAAGCTTCTCACACAGCCACATGAAAGTGGCTTTTCTCATCCGAAAGTTCTGCAGCAACTGCTCATCATCCTAGACTTGCATGACGATGTGATCCCACCACTCAGTGCTTGTTTCCCGAGCCCAAAAGCGGCGTTCTACGGTGCTGAGCATGTCCGTGAATGCCACAAGCAATTTCGTGTCGTACGCGTTACGTGACTCGCTATCATTGTTAGACTCCTTACTGTCACTTTGGATCTTAAGGAATAGCTTGACTGCCAAACGTGACGTGCTGGCGAGACTCATCAGCATTCTCCTCAGCATTTCGGGCTCCATTTCCCGCAGACCAAAACGGAACACAGACCGCGCTGCACAGAAACTGTTGAAAGATGGTGTTGAAAGATGGCTCCAAATGGCATCAATGTGGATGGAAACACAGCGATTGCTGGGATGCGAAGCGATGCATCACAGGGCGTTGGGACAGGACCCAGAAAACCTCACCCCCTTCCCACAACCCAGGGCGCCAGAATGAGAAGAGGTGCGCTGTGGGATAGCTGCCCATAATGCACCGCTCCCAATGCCCAGGGTGTATGCTTTCAATTACTTGTCTTAATTTCACAGCTTTAGTTATTTTGTCTTAATTCTCCTGCATGTTGCTGTGTAGACAAGCCCTAAGAGTAGGTATAGCAGTTACATCTTGGAGAAATGTGTATGGTTGATTGTGGTGCAGTTATTTTTAGAAACCAATCCTGCATCAGTAAATGCAATTGACTGCATCAGTCATCTGACTCCTTCTTAGCTACTGTCTATGCCCATTAAATTTGTTAGTCTCTAAGGTGCCACAAGTACTCCTAGTTGTTTTTGCTGATGCAGACTAACACGGCTACCACTCTGAAACCTGTTTATGGTTTATAATCCTGCAAAAAACAAAATCATTTCATGGTGTTAAAACATTACTGGGCTCAGGCTGGGTCATTGTCTGCACGGGATGGTGATGTAGTTGAATTGCTTGAAGGCTCATAACTTTCAGGACAGCCCAGAGTCTGACTCCACTTGTATTTGATTATATGCAGCATAGGGGAAGCTTTTGAAGTCTTATCTGGAGGTGGGATTAGGGTTGCCAGGAATCTGTTTTTTGACTGGAACGCCTGGTCAAAAAGGGACTCTGGTTGCTCTGGTCAGCACCAGTGGTCTGGTTGGCGGTTCAGCCGGGGCTAAGGCAGTCTCTCTGCTTGCCCTGGCTCCATGTGGCTCCTGGAAGTAGCTGGCATGTCCCTGTGGCCTCTACGTGCAGGGGCGATCAGGGAAGCTTCGAGGGCCAGCTCCACAGTTCCTATTGGCTAGGAACCACGGGCGCAGAGCTGCCTGGCCGCCCTTGCACCTAGGAGCCAGACATGCCGGCTGCTGGGCGTCGCACAGAGCCAGGGCAGACAGAGAGCCTGCATTAGCCACGCTGTGCTGCCGACTGGGAACTCCCTGAGGTAAGTGCCACTTGGTTGGAGCCCGAACCTCCTCCTGCACCTCAACCCCTGGCCCCAGGTTGGAATCCCTTCCACACCCTAACTCCCTCCAAGAGCCCACACCCCAACCCCCTGTCTGAGCTCCCTCCCTCACCCAGACTCCCTCCTGGACCCTGCAACTTCTCACGCACCCCAACCCCCAGCACTGAGCCCCCTCCTGCACTCCAAACCTCTCATTCCCCTACCCCCAGCTGGAGCCCTTACCCCCTCCTACACCCCAACCCCCTGCCCCAGCCCAATGAAAGTGAGTGAGGGTGGGGTAGAGCGAGCAACCGAGGGAGGGGGGACGGAGTGAGTGAGGGATGGGGCTTCAGGGCAGGGGGCAGGGCAAGGATGTTCGGTTTTATGCATAGAAAGTTGGCAACCCTAGGTGGGATCACCAGAAGGCCTTGCTGGTAGGGAAAGGGCAAGGACATCGTACCAGGTCTATTGAAACTATTCCCTTTAGACACACATGCACTGAGGCAGCACGCTGCCAGCTTTACTGGCGCAGGCCTTATCTAACCATTTTGTCAGCAAAAGGCAGCATTTGCTCACAAAATAGTGGAGATGAACACACTGCAATGCTACTTTTGTTGGCAAAATAAAACCACCTTGACAAGAGGCATAAAGCTTTTTGTGGCAAAGTTAAAACAACAAAGTGTCAGTGTAGATGCTGCGTTCGTAATGTCCCCCACTATCCCACAATGCCTGCCATGACTGCTTTCCTCACTGTTTTGAATTTTGCTGCCCTGTATGCACAGGCAAGCTTCACCGGCATGCACCCCTCCCCTTTCAAAGCTCTTGGAACTTCTGACAGCTGAGTATGTCACTCCACTCTGGCAGCAAAAAGCAAATAATTAATGTTGAATCCTGCTCTCTCTGGCGCTAGGAACACAGCAGCAGGCAGTCTGCTGCTGCGGGGGGCGGGGAGGGGCGTGGAACTGCTGCGAGGTGGGGGGGGACTGCTGTGATGTGCAGAGACAGGGCAGGAAGTGGGGGCTGCTGTCGGGGTAGTGATCTTCTCTTCCCCCTGCCTCAGGATTGCTTGCTTCCAACTGCTGTCTGAATTTAAAGAGAGAGCATGCCGACACATCCCTCTCCCCCAACATCAATGTGACGTTGCACTCTATATGATTTTATGAAAATATGCTAATATAACTGGAATATTCTTCATGCAAAAGATCTCTTGTAAGGTGTCATTACAAAGCTACTGAGTGTGATCATCCTATTTGTATAAATGTACCACTCTTGTATCTGAAACTAGAAATATGAAATATAACTCTGAGGGCCTATTGTAATTATGCAAAGTGTGGGCCATTAATGGTGGTTTGGAATCTTGATGACTCCCATTAACCAGGACAATTGACTGCAGATGGCTCTGTTTTACTTGCACGTCTTCCTGTATATGTGTGTGCTGGCAAGTGGGTAATGAAATCTTACAGTGACATGATCATGTCACCTGAACTGGAATCCATCTTTAACCTGGTGTCTTTCCATTGAGAAGGAGGGGGTGGGAACCCAAAGGGACAAAGGATTCCCTCCTTATGCAAAAGATATATAAAGGGGTGGAACAGAACAAAGGTATCATGAGGAATCCCCTAGCTACCACATGAGCTGGAACAAGGGCTATACCAGGGGAAAGGACTGTGCCCAGACTAGGAAGGCGTCCAGTCTGTGAAAGAGACTTATTGAAACATCTCTCAGGGTGAGATTTTTACCTGTACTCAGCTGTATTACTGTATTAGGCTTAGATTTATGTGTTTTATTTTATTTCACTTGGTAATTCACTTTGTTCTGTCTGTTACTACTTGGAACCACTTAAATCCTACTTTCTGTATTTAATAAAATTGCTTTTTACTTAACCCAGAGTATTTACTAATAATCAGGGGAGGAGGGGCAAACCGCTGTGCATATCTCTCTATCAGTGTTACAGAGGGTGAACAGTTTGAGTTTACCTTGTATAAGCTTTATACAGGGTAAAACAGATTTATTTGGGATTTAGACCCCATTGGAAGTTGGGCATCTGAGTGTTAAAGACAAGAACACTTCTGTAAGCTGCTTTAAGTCTGCAGGGTGTTGGGATCCTGAGCTGGCAGGGAAAGCAGGTACAGAGGTAGTCTTAACACATCAAGTGGCAGCTCCCAAGGGGGGTTCTGTGATTCAACCTGTCACAACCAACACTTCCCTAACACACACTGTCTCTCACATACACACTCTCTCCCACACATACGTTCCCTGTCTCACACTCTCCTCCACACACTTGAAAAGCGGCTGGCAATCTAGTAGAATGACCATGGAAAGATGGGATTGAGAAACCAGCATCATGTGACGCTGTATCCAGTGGCGTAGCCAGGGTCTAAGTGTAGGGGGAGCAAACATTAAAAAAGGTGCTGCCCCCCCTTGGCTCCTCCTCTGGCCACGCCCCCCTTGGCTCCTCCCGTTCCCCCCCCCCCCCATATTAACCCCGGGGCCTTGCTCAGGACTCCTGCGGGCTTCCCGGGGGTGCACCGCCCGGCCCCACCCGCAGGGTCCCGTCCCCCTCCGCCCCGGGCTCCAGGCTCCTGTGCTGCGCCAGGGCCCCCTGTCCAGACAGCGTGGCCTGAGCCCCTGCCCTATGGGCCTGGCCCTGGAGAGCCCCTTGCCCGGAGGGGACCCCCCCAGCGCAAGGCACCGGACCCCCGCCGCTCACCTTCTGTCTTGCGCTGCCGCCTGTCCCCGGCCGATCCCAGCCCCGCGCTGTGGGCGGGTCCCAGCTCTAGCTCCGGCTCGGGGCGGGGAGCGCTTGGCCACCGAGCCCTGAGCCGCTGCAGGAGGTGGTTGCGCTTGCGGCGATGTTGCGGCTGCGTGGGGCACAATGGCCGGGGAGCCGGCCCCCTTGCTCCTCGGCCGCTCCTGCCGCCCCCGCACCCCAATGCCTCCTCCGGCTGTGCTGCCTCCAGCACCGGCCCAGCAGGCTTTTGGGAAATGTGTTGAGGGGAAGTGGCTGCTTCTCCTGCACCCCGCTAGCTATGTTACTGGCTGTATCTGCTACATGAGGCATTGCAAACCCTTCCCAAAGCACCCTGCAGCCAGTTGCACAGTGGGATAGCTACCCACAGGGCCCTGCTCTCTGTGTCGATGCAAGAGCTGCTAGTGTGGATGCAGTCTGCCAACACAAGTAGCATAGCATGGACATGCAACAGCGGTTTTAAGTAGAGCTCTTTAATTAAAACAGCATAACTTTTACCGACAAAACTCTGTAGTGTAGACAAGGCCTCAGTCAGCTAGTGTCAGCGGGGTTTTACAAAAACTGGAACAAAAAGCTTTTGGGTAATGCTGAATGCACTGCAAACATTTAACTAATGTCCAGGAAGAACAATATCTCTTCTCTAAGTACTCTACTCTTCAAGACTCAATAAATATCCTTTCGGTGTCCAGTAGTATAAGGTTAGTGATATATTGAATAGTTCAGTTTTAGGGCAAAAATCACAGAAGTTAATCAAACTTTTCGCAGCTTTTCATTTTTCTTTATTCAGTACATACATAGTAAAAGCACATATAAAAGAAATGTGCACTAGTGACTGCAAGCCCTTTTCTAAATAAGTAGTTTGCTAACAGTCAAATACTATAGAGATACTGATAAAACTTTGCTTGACAAAACATACTTTACAGTCATATCCAATTAATTTAGCGATAGAGATGCATGCCATTTGGTTTTAGAAAGACTCTAAAATGCAAGTTAAGTAGTTGCTACTCTAACACAATTTTACTTGTATAATATATGAGGTCTCTAAAATGTTATGGAAAAATGGCAAAATTGCTTTTTTTAAAAGAAAAATGCAAACTAACAAAAATCTCTCCCAATTTTCTCCTCTTTTTCTGCTCAGTTTTCTATGGTATCATCTCTTAACTGATCACATAGTGTACATGAAAACAGTGACCTTGACACTAAACACTTTCAGAACTAGATGCCAGTGCTCAATATAATTGCCTTGTTTAGAGATTGGAAAGGATAAATTATCACTCATAGCTGATAGAATATTGAAGCAATCTTGTGCTATACTTTCCTAATGAGTACCTCACTACCCTCTCTGTTCAAGCAAAATAGCAGTTTTCCTTTAATATGCCCCTGCTGTGTCTTTGATACAATTGTTGGACTGCAACTTTTTCACTGCAGTGCAATCCAACATTCCTTAATGCTTGTGAAGAAAAACTAATATTGAAGAGCCAAATTCCTTAAATACTACCCCTTGCTTGGTATCCAGTGTCTGGGGGGATTAAGTTTTTGTAAGATTAAGTTTTTTACGGGTTTAAAAAAAAAAAAAAAGCTTTGAGTGTCAGAAAAATTAATATATATTAACTGAAACTGACATTTACTGAAAAACCCTGCGTTGCATGCAGAACTTTAACAAAGATTGAAAATTTATACAAATGTTTTATTTTTTCCAAAGACCCTCTTCTCTCCCCTCTTCATCCCCTTTCTTTCCCCCCCCTTTCCAGTGCGCACAATAAGTAGACATCAAGTTGACCAGATCTGAGGTACCAGCAGTATGGCACAGTAACAGACAGTTCCCTTTGGCTGTTTTAATTGATACTGTGGGGGCCTGATCCAATACCCACTGAAGTGAATGATACTCTGGTATAAGACCCCATTCCTGCACTGTGCGCCACAAGGGCAGACCCCTGTATGTACACAGTGCCCACCTGAAATCAGTGCTCATTGCAGAATTGGGGCATTAATGTTTTATTGGCCCCAAACCTTGCTGATTAATGTATTAGGTGACAAACCAGGCAAACTTCTGCCAGCCATAAAATTCTTAATTTCATTTTTATCATATGTAATTCTATCATGTTTGTTGCCATTTTGCAAAGTGCATGAATATCACAGCTAAAGTAAAGTTCTATAAAAATTATTTTTCTGTGTAGTCTCTATAAAGCAAAATTAGTGTTTTAAATCAGTAAGTTTAAAGTAACAAATACTTTTTCTTGGAAAAATCAGTGGCAATTTCTTCCAGTCTCTAGAGGTAAAATGGAAAGAAAACTATAGCAAAGCTAGCATTAAGCTGAGAGACAGTAAGTATCAGAGGGGGTAGCCGTGTTAGTCTGTATCCACAAAAACAACGAGGAGTCCGGTGACACCTTAAAGACTAACAGACTTATTTGGGCATAAGCTTTCATGGGTAAAAAACCCACTTCTTCAGATGCACGAAAACCCACTTCTTCAGATGCATGGAGTCTCTATGCATCAGAAGTGGGTTTTTACCCACGAAAGCTTATGCCCAAATAAATCTGTTAGTCTTTAAGGTGCCACCAGACTCCTTATTTTTTTTTTTTTTAATACAGGTATGCTTTTCAAAACAGATGCCTTAGGAAACGATCTAGTAAGATAAAACAGGCTAAAATCCAGGCTTATTTTATTTATTATTAGGGCTGTCAATTAATCGCAGTTAGTTCAAGCGATTAACTCAAAACAAATTAACTCGATTACAAAAATTAATTGCAGTTTTAATCATGCTGTTAATAATAGAATACCATTTATTTAAATATTCTTGGATGTTTTCTACATTTTCAAATGTATTGATTTTACTTAAAACACAGAAAACAAAGTATATGGCAGATTACATGTACTTTTTGCGGTTCAAGGGCTTGCATTGAAAACTTCCCCCGTTTTCCCCTAGGTGGCCCTATGCATCGCAATATCAGTCTCCTGAGGGTAACAGGTGGAGCAGATGTTGTAAGTGTCTGGGTACTTATGCTGTGTGCTGCAATGATGCCAGCAGAGTTAATGCTGGAGTGGCACAGGAAAGTGTCCTACTGTGGTAGGAGAGATAAGGCAGACCTTTCCAGAAACCTTCTGCAAAGGATTGCAGAGTATCTCCATGACAGCTTCGTAGAGATCTCCATGGAGGATTCCAGGGCCATCCCTGTGGAACAGTCTTTTTCGGGGAGCATCCTCTGTGTAGCTGGAGTGGCCACCGGGAAGCAGATACCCACTATACTTTTTTTGTTCAGATCATACATAAAAATAATAGCATGTAACCCCTACAGTTTGATTGGAAATGTGCACTCACCAGAGGTGCCTTCCCCGGCATCACACTCTGCCACCACCTGGTCCTGTGAAGAGATGAGCTCCAGGGTTAAAAACAGTTCTTGGCTGTTGGGGAGAATGGATCCTCCACTTGCCTGCCTTCCATTCTCCTCCTCTTCCTCATCAACAGTGTCCTCCTCGTTGTTGTCCGAGGTGGCCCGGGACTCCTGGGAGGTATCCACGCTGCCTTTTGGGATCGTGGTGGGGTCGCCACCGAGAATCGCATGCAGGTCCTTGTAAAAGTGGCATGTCTGTGGGGCAGAACCAGAACAACCATTTGCCTCTCTTATCTTCTGGTATTCTTGCCAAAGCTCCTTTATTTTCATGTGGCACTGTGTAGCCCTTCTCCCCCATGCCACATGTGATGTTGGCATAGATGTCAGTGTTTCTTCGGCTGGATTGGAGCTCTGCCTGCACAGATGCTTCTCCCCACAGAGCAATAAGATTCACTACCTCCTGTGTACTCCATACTGGAGCGCGTTTGTGGTCTTGAGTCTCCATGATCAGCTGTGCTGGCGAGCTCTCCATGCTGATCAAACAGGAAATGAACATTCAAAAGTTCCCGGAGCTTTAACAAGGGAGGGGCTGTTTCCTGTGTACCTGGCTGCCATGCAGTGGAGTTGAAAGTGCTCTTCAGAGAGGTCACAGTGGAGCACTGTGGGACACCTCCTGGAGGCCAATTCATTCGAATTACACAATGCAGTGTCTACACTATCTCCATGTCGACCCGTGGATGTCAAATCAAGTGCTATGCCTCTCACAGAGGTGGAGTACAGAAGCCAACTTTACAGGCAACTGAGGTCGGCGGATGGGACTCAGTAGTGTAGATGCATACATTATTAGAGGGGTAGCTGTGTTAGTCTGTATCCACAAAAACAACGAGGAGTCTGGTGGCACCTTAAAGACTAACAGATTTATTTGGACATAAGCTTTAGTGGGGAAAAAACCCACTTCTTCAGATGCATGGAGTGAAAATTACAGCTGCAGGCATAAATATACTGACACATGAAGAGAAGGGAATTACCTCACAAGTGGAGAACCAGTGTTGACAAGGCCAATTCATCAGGGTGGATGTTGTCCACTCCCAATAATTGATGAGAAGGTGTCAAATACCAAGAGAGGGGAAATTGCTTATGTAGTGAGCCAGTCACTCCCAGTCCCTATTCAAGCCCAAATTAATGATGTTAAATCTGCAAATGAATTGTAGCTCTGCAGTTTCTCTTTGAAGTTTGTTTTTGATGTTTTTTTTGTTGAAGACTGGGTACTTTTAAATCTGTTATCGAGGGTCCAGGGAGATTGAAGTGTTCTCCTACTGGATTTTGTATGTTACCATTTCTGATGTCTGATTTGTGTCCATTTATTCTTTTCCGTAGAGACAGTCCGGTTTGGCCAATGTACATGGCAGAGGTGAATTGCTAGTACATGATGGCATATATCACATTAGTAGATGTGCAGGTGAATGAGCCCCTGATGGTGCGGCTGATGTGGTTGGGTCCTCTGATGGTGTCGCCAGAGTAGATATGGGGACAGAGTCGGCAACGAGGTTTGTTACAGGGATTGGTTCCTGGGTTAGTGTTTCTATGGTGTGGTTTGTAGTTCCTGGTGAGTATTTGCTTCAGATTGGGGGGTGTCTGTAAGCAAGGACTGGCCTGCCTCCCAAGCTCCGTGAGAGTGAGGGATCGTTTTCCAGGATAGGTTGTAGATTGTTGATGATGTGCTGGAGAGGTTTTAGCTGGGGGCTGTATGTGATGGCCAGTGGTGTTCTGTTATTTTCCTTGTTGGGACTGTCCTGTAGTAAGTGACTTCTGGGTAGCTGCCTCGCTCTGTCAATCTGTTTCCTCAAATCCCCAGGTGGGTATTGTAGTTTTAAGAGTGCTTGATAAAGATCTTGTAGGTGTTTGTCTCTGTCTGAGGGATTGGAGCAAATTCGGTTGTATTTTAGGGGTTGGCTGTAGACAATGGATTGTGTGATGTGTCCTGGCTGGAAGCTGGAGGCATGTAGGTAAGTATAGCGGTCCGTAGGTTTCTGGTATAGGGTGGTGTTTATGTGAATATCACTTATTTGCACTGTAGTGTCCAGGAAGTGGATCTCTTGTGTGGACTGGTCCAGGCTGAGGTTGATGGTGGGGTGGAAATTTTTGAAATGCAGGTGGAATTCTTCAAGGGCCTCCTTCCCATGGGTCCATATGATGAAGATGTCATCAATGTGGTGCATGTAGAGGAGGGGCGCTAGGGGACGAGAGCTGAGGAAGCGTTGTTCTAAGTCAGCCATAAAAATGATGGCATACTGTGGGGCCATGCGGTACCCATAGCAGTACCGCTGGCTTGAAGGTATAAGTTGTCCCCAGATCTGAAATGGTTGTGGGTGAGGACAAAGTCACAAAGCTCAGCCACCAGGTGTGCCGTGGCCTCATCAGGAATACTATTCCTGACAGCTTGTAGTCCATCCTCGTGTGGAATATTGGTGTAAAGAGCTTCTACATCCATGGTGGCCAGGATGGTGTTTTCAGGAAGATCACCAATGCATTGTAATTTCCTCAGGAAGTCGGTGGTGTCTCGAAGATAGCTAGGAGTGCCAGTAGCCTGGATTTGAGGAGAGAGTCCAAATAGCCAGATGATCCTGCTATAAGAGTGCAATGCCTGAGATGATGGGGTGTCCAGGGTTTCCAGGTTTATGAATCTTGGGTAGCAGATAGAATACCCTGGTCAGGGCTCTAGGGGTGTGTCTGTGTAGATTTGTTCCTGTGCTATCGTAGGGAGTTTCTTGAGCAGATGGTGTAGAAGTGAAAGTAGTACATTATTAGATTGACTTAACATGGCTTCTGTCGACCTAAGTTTGTAGTGTAGACGAGGCCTTAGGGTATGTCTACAGTGCATTGCTAACCTGCATCTGTGGGCCCTGGGTTTGTGGATGCCGTGTTTCCAAGCTTGTGCTTGAGTGTCCACATTGCATTGTAAACTGTCTTACTGTTGCTGGCCTCAGGTCTCTCAGCTGTGCTAATGTGTCCATACCGCATTATGCAGCACAGGTGTCGACTTTTCAAACTGCTGGGGGGGTGCTTGACCCGTGGCTCTGCCCCTGGCCTTGCCTCCACTTCACCCCTTTCCCAAGGCCCCACCCTTGCCTGCCTCTTCCCACCCCCGCTCCATCCCGTCCTGCCTCTTCCTGCCCAGTTCCTCCCCCTCCCCTGAGTGCACTGCATCTGCACTCCTCCCCTCTTCCTCTCTGCATGCAATGAAACAGCTGATTGCGGCTGGCAGGAGGCATGGGGAGGGAGGGAGGGAGGGAGGGAGGAGGTGCTGATACATAGGGCTGCACACACACACATATATTCTACCAAGCCTACACACAAGCACTTGATCAGGTCTGACAATAACATTTCATCAAGTAGAAAGCTGT
Source organism: Malaclemys terrapin pileata (assembly GCF_027887155.1). Classification (NCBI taxonomy): domain Eukaryota; kingdom Metazoa; phylum Chordata; order Testudines; family Emydidae; genus Malaclemys; species Malaclemys terrapin. Next base: position 82,373,905 of record NC_071510.1, on the reverse strand, counting down.
ATTTGGGAAGCCAAATAAACACAGAAGAAAACCTAGCATACTATTAATACATAATTAGTACTTTTTAATTTTCCAAAGTCTGTTCAATTTTTTAATCTTTATAACACCTCTTTGGGCATGGGGAAATTGAGGAGGGTTCCAGTGCCATAGAGGGATTGTCAGAAATGTGACTAGCCTGGCCTCGTCTCTGGCTTTTCTGAGCCTATCTGTATGTAGGCTTAATAGAGCTGTATGACAGAGCTTTCCCTTTACTTTTCCTGTTAATACAATACAGCACTGTTTCCTTTTCTTTTTTTCCAATTCTTAAAAATCATCCTTTCACATTTTGTCTTTTTAGGAGTATTATAGGGGAATAATCACTTTTTTAAAGCTTGTAAGGCAGCCAAATTGTTCTCTAATGAAGTAACTGCTTTTTTTTCCCATCTGCAAAGATTTCAGTTATATGAATTGACTTAATTTTACTCTGTTTCCAGGTAGGCAGAATTTACTTAACATATTCTATTTCTCTCAAAGAAATCTCAGATTTCTGGGACAAACTTCCAAAATTTGTGTTTTAAGTGATACCCATAAGTGTACCAGTGCAGCTATGCTGCTGTAAGATCACTCATGTAGCCGCTTTATGCCGATAGAAGAGAGCGCTCCCATCGACATAATAAAATCACGTCCACGGGCGTTGGTAGCTATGATCAGTGGGAGAAGCTCCCCTGCTGACATAGTGCTGTGAACATTACTACTTATGTTGCTTAGCACAGTGTTTTTTTCACACCTTTGAACAACGTACATTTTGCCGAGATAAGTAGTGTGGTCATGGCCTTAGATTTGCATATAAATTTGTCTGGGCTAATTTAGGATACAGCTGCTGGCAATTGGGCAATCCCGTCTAAAAATACCTTGTATTCATATTCCCTGTTCCTCAGTCATCAGGGACGTGCCCTTGCCATTTAGCTGTTACTAGGGACCAGCTGGCTGGGCTCTGAATCTACTATGTGCTTCCTGTTCTTGTAGTGCCTTCCTGGCAGATCTGTCTTTCCAACTGGAGAATGCAGTCTGGGGAAGGGTGCTTTCAAGGGGTTCTCCTTCTGGGAGTGTGGGAAGAAGGGCTTGTCTACATGGGAGTAATACCCTTATAATTAAACCACTATAGTTATATTGGTGTAATTTCACCATGTGAACCCTTTCCGGAATAAGAATGTCTTTTTTGGTTTAGCTTGAGCTGCTTCCAAAATGCCTAAAGTAAATCTTTTAAAAAAACCCCTCTCCTATACTGGAAGTGTCCACAAGGAGAGTTATACAAGTCTGACTGTAGTTCTTTAAGTTCTTATGCTTGTATAACTTCTTTGTTTAGACAAGCCCTAAGAGGGGAATTGGGCAGATTCAGCCAATTGTTTGACTCCCACCTATCTATCCAGCAGTATCTGAGTGGGATGGACCTGATGCTTCAAAGCCAAGAGAGAAGCAGCAGGATGACCTTGCCTCCAGGCTGCAGGGATGATCAAAGCCTGGGTGGTAAAGTTCCCATTGGCTGGAGTGCTGGGCTGGCTGTGGTTCTCGCTGCTTCCCCCTTTTTTATCTTCCCCTGGTGACTGCAACATTCTGTTTCTGAGGAGAGAAGGTTGCTTTAGTTTTTTGCAGCATGTGCTGTGATACAAAATGGCTGTATGCTGTCTACCTTAAGGGTGGGAAACACTGATCCTTCCTTAGTTCCCTGTATTAACATGAGGAATGGGATTGCTTGATCTTTCCCCAGTGCCTCTGCTGGCTGCGTGGCGGGGGAGGAGCGGGGAGAGGGGGAAGAATTGGTCCTGCTCCCCTTTCCCTATAGCAGCTAAAAAGCTTCAAATTCCACATCTGGGTTAACTTTTGCTATCTTTCCCTCAGATTATGTCTGAGAGTTTGTCTACACTTACAATACTGCATTAGTGCACCTATGCTCCTGTAGTGTTTAGTGAACACTGCATATGCTGATAGGAGAGATTCTCCTGTCAGCGAGGGTACTCCACCTCCCCAAGAGGTGATAATTATGTTGATGAGAGAAGCCCTCCCATAGTTGGTCAGGGGATTTTTCACACCCCTGGGCGACATCGTTATACCAACATAAGTTTGTAGTGCAGACCAGGGCTGAGAAGGAGCTCTCTTGAGGTAGAGGAGGGGCTTCCTAGTAGCCCCTCAAAAGCCCTGAAAATATTTGTTTTAAATAGACCCATTTTAGACTGTAACTGACGTTGACTTTCCTTTGTGTAGAGTGTGGGTCAGTGTTATAGAAACACTTGTGCAAAGATTGTGGTATGATTAGTATTCCAGATTTTCAAGAAGTTTTCTATTTTGTAACTGACCTTATCTGACTCTTAAACCCATGATCAATCCCACATCTCTCCCACATGACGACATGACTAGGACCATTGCACTACGACAGGCATGCTCTCACTACTCCTACCCTAAGGAGAGGAGGAGCAACAAAGAACTGCGGAGACAATACAATCTTGATCAGGGTTACTGAACCGGTATTTAGGGGAACTGCTGTTTAGAAAATTACAAATCTGGTATAGGAAATTTTGCATATCATGTTGGCTCATGAAGTCTGATACATTGGCTTTGGCTTATGCCTCATGTTTCAGGGAAAGGCAAACAAACCAAAATACTTTACCTGGACAGTTGTGCAAAACTGTGGGTGTGTTTATGATCTGTCAGTGACCCCTCTGATAATCAGCTGGTACTATCTAAGGCCAGTGGCGGATTAGCCACTGGGCCGATGGGCCCATGCCCAGGGACCCCGGCCAATTGGGAGGCCCTGGAAAAATGGGCATCCCTGCACCCCGACCTGCTCCACCCGAGTAGAAAATGGGTAATGGGGTAAGGGCTTGGGGGCTTGCCCCTGTCCCTCCCCCCATCTGGTGCTCCTGGGGGAAGTAGGGTCAGGGTGCGGGGGCTTGCCCCACTCCGCTTGTCCGGCACTCCTGCTGGGGATTGGGGGAAGCCCCCGCACTCCAACCCTGCTCCCTGCCAGGAATATTGGGCTGGGAGGGGCAGGGCAAGCACCCATGCCCTGACCCCATTTTCCTGGCAGCAGCGGGGTGGGGAAGGGACTGAAGGGGTAGGGAGGGGCCTCCCACTTACTCTGGTCCAGGACCCCACAAATCCCTAATCGGCCTCTGTCTAAGGCTTCAATCCTGGAGTTGCATCCAGGTAGGCAGGCTCTTGGGCTTGCACAGAACACCATTAAAGTAATTCTGTTGATACAGATTAACTTGCAGGATCAAAGCCTTAGATGGTAGCAATAAAATCTTCTGCTAGGATAGTAAATCATTCGGTTAACTTTTTATCTTTAGCTGTACCATTTGAGTCTTACTCCTTTTATTTGCAGGGGCATTTAAAATTATTGATTAATCCAGAAACCCTTTGCTCTTTTAATATGGAACAGTGTAAAAATGAGGGCCTGTTCAGTTCTGACTAAATTCAGTATAATTTGAAATCTATCAATTAAGTCCTCCCTAACTCTTTTCATCTAAAGAATAAATAATCCTGGCATTTAAAATCTCTCTTCTTTGGTTGTGAAAAGTATGTTTAAATTCCACTTGAAGGTCTGTAACTGGAGCTGAAGGGAGTTTTAGACAGAACCAATATCCTGCCTGAAAGCATGGAGGGCTTGTTTTGTGAGAGATGATACTTCAAGAATGCTCTACTCTTATTGACACATAGGCCCAGCCACTTTACATGAAGTAAGAATTTCCTCTTGCTTTAGGCTAATAATATCTCAAACTATTTGCTAATGACTAGGGGAAGTTTTGTAAATCAATTGAGATATTGTAGTTACAGATTTTTTGTTATACCTTTGTTCTATTTCTCCATTTAAAACCTTAGATTCTATTCATCGCCTCTAGTTTAACATGGAAAAAATAAGCTTTGATTAAAAGCAGTAGAAATACTTGTGCTGCAAAATCAGAAGACCAGGTATAACACAAATAAATGATTACTGAAAGCAACCTACATGCTTTTCTTTCCTGGTTTAAATGCCAAAGCGTGTATTTATAAATGTATGTTATATTCCATTTATCGGGGCTTCTCTTCCTCTCTTAAACCACTCAGTAGAGTATCTCACCTCCCCCATTTCAGATCCTGGCTCTCATTTTCTACCATGGTCAAACTGAACTGTGACACCAGGGATCAAACTGAATTCAATAGCAGTGTGCTTTGTGTGCTAATCTTTTATTCTGAAATCACTTCAGATAGTGGCCTATTTTTCTTAACAAGAAAGCACTTAGGTTAATTGCTCTATTAGAAATGTACAGTAGTTCTTTCTAATCTGTAGGTAGGTTTCCATGCATAGCTGCTGCAGTTCAAAACACCTGCAGCAAAAGCAATTTGGGAGAGTGGGGGAAGCCCTAGCTCTGCATAAATTAAAATAAAAAGCTCAAAGTTCAAAATGTTATCAGTGACACTGTTGTAGATAGTTGGAACAGACCTAAGAGAGTTGGCTTCTGCTCCATGCCCTATTGCTATCCAAAACATCATACAAAATTCTTTGTAAACTAATTTAAAAAGTGTCTTGTTTATTCAGAAGCAACTGTGTACAGTGTTTGTTCAGAAAGTAGACCCCAATCCAATTGCAAACCAGCCAACCGCTGATTTTTTTCCTTAGAAAGAAACATTGCCTGGTATAGATCATAGAAGCCAAACACCAAAGACACAAAGTGCTAAAGATAAGCAGCTCAATCCTCAACTGTTCTAGCCTCAATAAAACTACTGATTTACAAATTTGGGGTGGGACTCAACTGTCCCCACCTGCAGGCTTGTCTCAGCTCCTTGGCTATTACGTGGTGAGGTGCTGAGATGTAGTGTGACCTTCTGTGCCCTTAGGAACAAAACACTGGCTTTCTTATAGCCCTAATCAATCAGTTCTTCTGAAGCTTTTCTTTATAGCAATCAGGGGAGGAAAAGAAGACTGTTCTCATTTTACAGAGCTGGTGAATTCAGAGAGACTACAGGGGCAATGTTATTGAATCTTTAAAGGCATTCCAAGATACTCCATTCTGGCTGTAATTATCTCATAGATGTTTATTATACTGCATAGTAAAGGGCTGATTTCAGTAACTTAAACTGAAGTGGCACGGTAAAACAGTATATTTTCATGAAACAATTTCTGAGAAGCTTCAATGGATATTACAATATCAAGCCGTGAAGGTACAGAAGTTTACTATTCAGCTGACCAGTGTGTCAGGAATACTAAGCATTTGAAACAGTGTTGTTATCTCTCTGTATATATGAAGAACTGAAAGGTGAAACTGGTTTTGACAGTTCAGTTCTCACTACACTGCCTCTTAAAAATTTTAAAATCATTCTCCCCAAAGTGTTTATTTAGGTATTAAAATATAGGTGACACATATATAATTAAAATTTTTAAATAATAAATGAATAGCTAAGGCCTTGTTCTTACAAACACATAATAGTGAATAGTTTCATGGAAGTCATAGGGAGAGATCCTCAGCTGTTGCAAATCACTCTGCCCCACTGAAGTCAGTGGATCTATGATTATTTGCACTGGTTGAGTGTCTGGCCCACCATGTGTAGAAATTGTGGTGGTATATGTGATCTCATAATTGTTACAGATTCTTATTATGAGGCACAATTAGCATCAAAGTTAGTTATAGCCAGAAATGAGGAGTTCCTTGGGATGCCTTTAAGGACTACTTATGTATCTAAAGTGACTACTTATATGCATAAAGTTAAAGACATGTGTAAGTATTTGCAGGACTGGGGCCTATAATGTTTTTCTATTGTACAATGAAAAAGTAACAAACTACAAAATAGTTTAGTTACAGTGGCAGGTTATGGTAGGAGTAACATGATTTTTGAAAGATACTTAAAGAGAGCCTGAGTCTGGCAAAAAGCACAGAGGGTCCTGTGGCACCTTTAAGACTAACAGAAGTATTGGGAGCATAAGTTTTCGTGGGTAAGAACCTCACTTCTTCAGATGCAAGAATGGTTGAATCTTGTAATGGGTATTAACTTATATTGTTGAGTTAAATATTTTCAAAACACTTAGAAGATGGAAAAACACTAATTAACTGCAATAAGTAGAATGTTGTGTAGGAATAGCAGGATGATACTTAAAAAAAACCGTAAGCAGAATAACAGGGGAAAGCTTCCTGATACTGAGATCTACTGGATCTCTTCAGGATAGTCTCCAGGCAAAAAGTGGGTATCCCATCACTTGGGACACTTAAACAGAACCTGTCAAATTGAAAATCACATTTCCATCTGAATATTTTGAACCTATTGTTGTTACAAGTAACCCCTAAGATGATTGGATTTGTAGTATTTTTTTCCTGTTTATGTGCATTGGACAGCCATCTTTGGTTGGTTGGTTGTTAGCATCCTTTTCATGTGCTGCTCTGCATCACCTTCTCTTGGCTCTAAAAGAAAGTGTTTAACAGTAACAGTAGCAACAAATCTGAAAGTGCAACTGAAGAGACAGTAGGCAGGCGTGTTTCTAGAGAGAAAGGACAGGGGCAAGAAGGGGTGGGACCAAACGTGTTTTGGGTTTGTTGTTTGCAGACACTTAAACACTGCTAGGAAGTAGAAAAACTTTAATTTTGAAATGAATTTTTTTTAAAATAAAGGGTGCTTTAAAAAAAGAATACCCCTCCTCTCCAAATTAAAAAAAAAAAAAAAAAAAAAAAAAATCAGTATCCAGGATCTCTTCATAACTGGCAAAGGGATCTGTGGGGAAAGGAGCAGTGTTTTTTTTTTTTTTCCCCCTTTTTCTAGCTGAACTGAAAAATTGAGGTTTAACAAATCATTTTGAGTTTAAAAAAAACATTTTGTTTAACCAAAAACAAAATGTTGGTTTTCTTAGTTTTGAGGTTTTTAAACTTTTTCTTTGAAAAACAAAAACAAACAAACAAAAAAGTAAAATTCAAAACAAAAACTCATTTTAAACTGAAACACTTCAGTTTGAAAATGTCTAAATGAAATGCTCTGATTGTTTTCAGATTTGTTTTCAACTGAACAATTCAGCGAATTGGACACATGGTTTAATCGATCTGAATGTACATATTCAAAATAAAAAAAAAGTTTTGGTGAAAAAGTCACCAACCTCTAATTATAGATCATAGGAAATTTTCTTCTGACTGAATGATTTCAGCAAGATTAGTGCTAACCAAAGAATTAAAATAAATAAATAAATCATTCTCCTATATTTGTTGCACTTATGGCAATGGAAGGTGGTAATAATGGAAAAATTAGTGCACTATGGCCCCAATCGTACATTTCCGTGCAGGTGCAGGGGGGTTGACTACATGGAGATGACGTAGATCTTGAGCCTTCAATCAACACAAAACAAGGGAGATCAATCAAACAGGAAATGTGGTTGCCTTTTTTGTGCTTTTGAAGCAAGCACAGTGACTTGAAGTTAAACTGAAATATTTACAGCCTTTTTATTTCAATCAGTTAAAATAAGAATATCCTTGAGAGAATCTTCCCTTCTCAGAGCCCCAGACCTCAGCAACATACTCTGCTTTCACCCACTGAGGACTTGGTAGATACGTCCTTCAGATTAGAACATAGATGTGTGCACTGAGACCTAGGCTTGCTATGTGGAAGAATGTTGGGTGATAAGGGAATACAGTAAGGAGATAAGGAGATTGGGGTTAAGAGATATTTTGTCTAGTAAGGGGGATTTTAAAAGTAAAAAGGAGCTTTGCACTGTTTTAGGACTGTCAAGGGGACAGTTCTGTGGCCCCGTGAGTATCTAGCTAATTCATAAGATTCAGGCAGTTAGGTACACAGCTGCAGACTTTTGAAGCTTCCTCTCCCTGAATTATTGGTTCCAGTAAGTTGCAACTTTATAGGTCAGCTGAGGTAGTATACAATTGTCTGTGTGCTTGGCTCAAAGGAAAGAGAAAGATAGATTTTTGTCTGTTTTTCTCTTTATGGTTATGATAATTGTTAGTAACTGAGTGATTAGATGTTGATAGTCATTCAGAGTGTGCCATATATTCATATTCTTTACCTATTAACGTGCAAAAATGAATCTAATTAATTCTCACTTTACTAATGTGCAAACCTAATTCTAATTAACTCATTGCAGTCGTTTTCCACTTTGCAGCAAATCTGTAATAGCAAAATGCTGGTAATTAGGTCTCATATTCAGACTTAATTATTTTTACAAAATCTACCACAATGCATTAGCTAGAGTACAATACATGGTATTGTTACCAGTATTCTACATGTGTAAAAAGAAAGGGGGGGCTGGGGGGTGGAATATATTCTGCAATGCAGCCTTAATTTCTTTTCTCATCTGCTCATAGATCCCACTCTTGCAATGGGCAGACCCTTGCTCTTGTAGTGGGGCTTCATGTGGGCACGCTTTTACCCACATGGAGCTCCATGCAAGACTGGTGCTTTGCTCCTTTGCGAAGTTAAGCAATCTGCAATGGTAATCTGAGCTACACAGGGTATGGACTACTCTTGCTATAAAATAAAGAGCCACAACATTGATTTTTAACTCTGTAGTGGTAAATATACTACATAGCTCACGCTTATTGGCCTTTGTGGGAAGGAATCAATCTTCTCAGAAATAGTGGCAGGGCGAATGGGGGTTAAAGAGAATGGAAATTGGCCTTTGATTTATATAGAGTCAAGAAATCTGTCTTATCTAATTATTATTAATTGTATTTCAATAGTGCCTAGGGGCCCCAGCCAAGATCAGAGCCACTCAAAGGCTGGGAGAAAAGAAATAGTCTTGTTTTCACTTTATTACAGATAGAGAACTCGGGCAAAGACACATTAAGTGACTTGCTCAAAGGCACCCAATGTAATTTGTGGCAGAATCAGAAGTTGTATCTGGATCTCCTAAATCCCAGTGTGGTTAATGAGCCACTAGACTGTCCCTCTTCCCCAAATCACCACTCTTCCTAAGTGAACACTCTTACGTTGTTTGTTTTTGTTTGTTCTTTGAGGTAATATTTTGGCAGAGGGCAGATAAACACTGCGGTAGCTTCCTCACTATTTTGCAAGTGTATCTCAGTTTTTACTGTAGCAACAAGTTCTCTTGACCAGTCTATAACATAAATACCCAAACTCACTATGCTTTCATCCATCAGTGACTAAAGTCTGCCCACTGATTTTTTTCCCCCCACTTGTGATCTGTGTGGATCTGCATAGGAAATCTCATGGCTAAAAATGTGTATGATTCATTGTAAACCTTATCAATCATCTTTGAATGCAAATTATTGTAACAACTAATATTCTACATTTAGTTGCTCACTATATTGGCATGGTGGAATTTTCAAAATGAAGAACTGTGAAACAGTAATTGGATTGCTGAATGGGTAACTGTTTTCGATTTAAATATAAAATATGTTTACCATAAGAAGGCCAGAGCAAAGAATGGGTACCATCAGTGGAACTGTACTGGGGATAAATCTGACCCCTTTTGCTTCTACTGAACCAAACAGATAGAAATGGGTGAAATTCAGATCTTTTATCAGCAGACGTAACCCCTATGGAAATCTCTAGGCCACATTAAATAATGATGTAAATGGTAGTGTAATAATCTGGTGTAAGAACAAAAAATGGCTATTTTGGGTCAGAGCAAAGGTCCATCTAGCCCAGTATCCTGTCTTCCGACAGTGGCCAATGCCAGGTGCCTCAGAGGGAATGGACAGAACAAGCAATTACCAAGTGATCCATCCCCTGCTGCCCACTCCAGCCTCTGGCAAACTAGTAATATTAAGGAGGGCTCTGAAGAGACAACTTTTTTAGCTCCTGGGACATGCAACGGTAGGGTTACCATATTTCAGCGAGCAAAAAAGAGGACGGGAGAAGCCCCGCCCTAGCCCTGCCCCTGCCCCTCCCACTTCCCGCCCCCCCTGACCTCCCAACCCTCCCCCCGTTCCTTGTCCCCTGACTACCCCCTCCTGGGACCCCTGCCCCTAACTGCCCCCCAGGACTATCTAAGCCTCCCTGCCTCTTGTCCCCTGACTGCCCCAACCTTTATCCACCCCCCCAGCCCCAGACAGACCCCTGGGACTCCCACGCCCCATCCAACCACTCCCCACCCCCTGACAGCCCCCCCCAGAACTCCCAACCCATCTAAACCCCTCTGCTCCCTGTCCCCTGACTGCTCCGATCCCTCTCCCCACTCCTGCCCCCTGACAGCTCCCCCCCAGAACTCCCAACCCATCTAAACCCCTCTGCTCCCTGTCCCCTGACTGCTCCGATCCTTCTCCGCACTCCTGCCCCCTGACAGCCCCCCCCAGAACTCCCAACCCATCTAAACCCCTCTGCTCCCTGTCCCCTGACTGCTCCGATCCCTCTCCCCACTCCTGCCCCCTGACAGCTCCCCCCCAGAACTCCCAGCCCCCTACCCCCCCGCTCCTTGTCCCCTGACTGCCCCCTCCTGGGACCCCTGCTCCTAACTTCCCTCCAGAACCCCACCCCCTACCTAAGACTCCCTGTTCCTTGTCCCCTAACTGCCCCCTCCTAAGACCCCCCCCACCTGCCCACCAGGACCCTACCCCCTACCTGTACCCTGACTGCCCAAAACTTTCTCCACTCCCCCCAAAAAGCCCCCCCCCGTTTCTTGACTGCCCCCTCCAGAACCTCCCTGCCCCTTCTCCTGCCCCCCTTACCCTGCTGCTCAGAACAGGGTGTTGGGCTCTGTGCGAGCCGGACACGTGGCTAAGCTCCCCAGCACAACAAAACCCGGTCCCTGGCCCTGCACAACAAAACCCGGTCCCTGGCCCGGACCGGGTTGCAGGGGAGAGCTGCCCTTGTATCAGCACAAAGTGCTCTCGCTCCCGTTTTGCTACGCTGCATGGCAGTAACCGCTCCCAGTTGCAAAAGGGGAGGGCTGCACTTTGTGCTGAGACACTTGCTCGGAATGCAGGGCAGAGCTCCTCTCCAGCTGCTCCGGAGTCCAGCCCGGGACTTTCCTGCAGCCCTCCCAGCCGCTCCGGGGGAGGGGGGAAATCCCGGACATTGTGAGTGCTTTACAAATTCCCCCCGGACGCTATTTTTAGCACAAAAAGGAGGACATGTCCGGGTAAATCCGGACGAATGGTAACCGTATGCAACGGGGGAAAGGCACACTGCCTCATCAGGGACTTGAACTCTGGAACCTCGGAATAAAAGTCTGATGCTCTACTGAGCTAGCTAGGTGATCTATAAGTGACATCTTGGTGCCATTTAAGTCGATGGGAGTTTTGCCATGGACTTTAGTTGGGCTAGGATTTCACCATATGTATTTCTATTGGGCTTATCTCTGTGGTGCACTGAGAGAAAGGGGGATGTAGAAGGAAAAGTAAACGATGGCTGAGTTGCTGGGGAAGGGCAGAGGATCTTCAATAGTTTATATCAGAGAGCATATTTTCCGCCCACACTTGTTTTCTACTGTCAGAATTAACCACATTTTACTGATCTGACGTTACCCAGATTATATAATTCATTACCACTGTTCATTACAAGGATTTTCTTAGTAACACTACATTGTTTCAAGGTTTTTGCTTGGTAATTAATCATATTAAATAAAGTGCCCACACAGTTATTCAGCTAGAGTTTTCCTGAGGGCCATAGGACTTAAGATCAGAGTTCTGGCTATCTTTTCATATAAAATGCTCCAGGCATGTCTATACACCTCTTCATGCCGCTGACCAACATAGCTTTGACAGCAGAAATCTGTGGTGTGGACCTGGCCCCAGTCTCTAGCTTTGCCTCCATTTATAAGGGCATGTACAGCATGTCTGGTGAAGACGCTCTATGCCAGCAGGAGAGAGCTTTCCCGTTATAAAACCACCTCTGTGAGCGGCAGAAGCTATATTGGCGGGAGAATGTCTCCCACTGACATAGCACTGTCCGCACTGGTCTTTATGTCAGTGTAACTTATGTCGCTCAGAGGGGTGTTTTTTTTCACATAAATTCTGCTGGCATAAGGTGTAGTGTAGACATAGCCTAGGAAACTCTAAATTGAAAGGAGGGCGTGCAGTGTCAATAGTTTTTACTGACCCGCATGTTTGCTTATGGAGCAACAATCAAAAATGCAAACAACAAAAGGTACCTATTAATGCATATTTCGATATGTTGTACAACTTCTCTCTCTAGGTTTTAACAATCAGCCTTTTAATTAATCTTTCATCATCAGAGGCACTAAAGAGCTCCCAAATTCCAAAGTCCTCTCAAAGGTACAGTGTCCTTTTAAATCTCTCTTACTCCATGGCAGAAAGCATTCTTGATAAAAGATTTGCAGGTTTCTGGCTCACTCTAGGACAACCAGAAAAACAAAAGGAAAAATCTGTGGCAGGCAAAAGTTGGGGGGAGGCGGGGGGGAGGGAAGAGAGGAGGAATCCCATTCGTTCATATACATCCCACACATTGACCAGTATTTCCTGTCACATGCTTTTTGTTACCCCCTATCTGGGCAGATATTGAATCACACACATTTAAAACAAGAATTTCCCCCATAAACCAGTAATTTCAAGTGACTTGCTACAGACCTCCATGCCCTACCTTTTTGTTTTTTGATGCGTGGAGTGTGTGTGGGGGGAGGAGGAGTAGAATGTATTATAGGTTTTCATACATTTTCAGGAGTGAAATATTGATCTTTTTAAATCTCGAATGGAATATAAAATAATCTGATTTAGACTGATCAATTCAACTGTGATATATACTATCAGTTTTACGTAACCTCTCTGCCCTCAGCATTCTTTCAGTGTGAATTGAGCCTCAGGCTTCTGTGTACCTTTCACAATACAGCCATTTATAGTAATACAAGTAGTGGTAGTTTACAGCTGAAGACAGTAATGACCTCGTCATTGTTTGTTGAAGATGAAGAGAATTTATGGCATCTAGTGTGTATAAATTGTTTATTCCTCTCAACCTAGTCACAGTGTTGACATTTCTAGGCTATTTATAAATAGGATAACCATATTTTCCCAAAGGGAAAACGGAACACTGTATGGGGCCAGCCTGTGGTATGTCTCCCCCCCCCCCCCCCCCCGTGCAAGTCTCACCTCCCTCTGCCCGCCTGCACACGGGGCCAGCCCAAGACTCACCTCTTCCCCCCGCGCATGGCTGTCACAGCCCAAGCCACTTTCCCTAGTCCTCCCTCCTATGCAGGGCAGGTGTTGCCACTTCCCCTCCCCCAGCACGTTCCTCCACACCCCCGCTAGGGGTTGCACCCCACTTTTTTTTGCAAAACTGGGCATTTGTCCCATTTTTCTCTTGCCAACTGATCATCAGTTGGCAAGAGAATATGGGACAAATGCCCAGTTTTGGAGGGGGGAGGGGGGGAAAGTCGGGATGACCTGGACAGGGCTTAAAAAAGGGACTGTCCTGGCCAAAACAGGACGTATGGTCACCCTATTTATAAGTTCTGGTTTTGGATTTTTCTTTATTCCTTTATTTGCCAAAGCAGAGAAATGCATCTGTAGCTTACTAAGGACATTTCTTTACATTTTAAACTGAAGAAAATAAACTCAGTTCATTGTATGAGATATTCAAAAAGATATTCACTTACCAGATATTCAGGGTATTGTCAGAAATTATAAACAATTATAGGCTTTCAACCAAAATTCAACAAGGAATTCGTATCAGGTGTTATACAAAACATTTTTACAGTGTATTGTCTTATTGCTGTGTAGAGAATATAAACAACTGAATTTAATATTTAATTGATTTAGCGAAATATCTGTGTATGTATCATAGTTTGATTAGCTCTTGGAACTTATTTGTTATTGAAATTAATGAGTTAAGGACTCTGAAGATCAACTACTCAGTCTTAGCAGGTGTGGAAAAGTATGTTATCGCCAAGGTATTGGCAAGGTACGTTATTGGCAAGGGGATTGTTTTCTAGGTATTAATACTTGTTTATGCGCCAGTAATGAATCTAAGATTCCTGTGTTTCATTTTTCTATGAATACTTTACACTTGTTAGGACAAGGGAATGGCATTTCTAGCTGCTTTAAGACACATACTTGAACAAAGGTCAGATACAGTGCAGACAACTGGAGTTAAAACTACCTCCTACTTCCTGTCAGGTCATCCTTCTGCAGAGTCAGAGTAGTGATTAAATCTCAGTTCAAACTTAGGTCTGAACCTCTGATCAAAGACTATCCCACATCTTTTGTTGGGTTTCTAATGTAGAATACAGTCCCCTGGGGGACTAAGCTGAAATCAACCACAATAACTATCACCTAAAACTGAAGGCTGGATAGAGCATTTTACCACATACAACGTCCCTGATGCAGCCGTTCCGCATCCCGTGCAGACTACTCCCATTACCTGCAAATATAATTTGTGTTGTGGGGGTAGGCTCTACATCAGTGGTTCTTAACCTATTTACCATTGTGAGCTGCATCCAATACTATCTGTATGGCCCTGAGGATGTCATATGGGCCGCAACTGTGTGCTGATTGGGCCGCAAGTGGTCCATGGGTCACAGGTTGAGAACCACTGCTCTACATAGTGCCACTGACTTGTCACATGGCTCCATGGCTTTTGCAATGTTAATGAATGTCTATATAATCACAAAATCAGTAAGGCCCGAGTCTGGTCTCTTTGGTAGGAAACTTTCATCAGCTTTATGAAAGTATGTGTAGCAAGCCTAAATGAAATACTTAATATACCAGGCAGCTGAGAAATAATAAAGACCTGTATTTCAACAATATATAAATAAATGTGAATTTTAAAAGGTCTCAAGTAAAGTGCAGACTACTAGGTTGTTTTTGTTTTGGGCTGTAAAACCCACCACAGAATCATAAAGTTCGTTTCCTGAAGTTGCAGCTTCAGCTTCCAGTTTCATTTTTAAATTCCCTTTGCTGTTGCTGGTATCCACTGTAACTTCTGTTTTGCAGTGGATCTTGATAGCATTCTTTTAAATGGCAATATTCCATCCAATAGAACACTGGCTCTTCAGTGATCGTATTCCAGATGATGTACATTTGGGTGATAGTGAATGTTCAGTTATTATGTGGCAGTGGGGAATTGCCTATCCATCTTAACTGTGCATTTCCAGACTCTTAGACACTTGATGTGTTTTTTGTTTCTTTTTATGGTAGGAAGATTTAAATGTTTTTGGTTGTACATTGGTTGTAGTAAATCTTAGCATCCTTTCAACTTTAATTATTTTAAACAAGTTTTCTCTGTGGAAATTTCATAGGTTTTAAATATGAGGGGCCCTGAAAGGTAAAATCAAGTTGTCACAAAAAACTTTATTAGCTAGCTGCATCCATGTTTAGAAAACTTTAGTTTTAAAGTATATGTGATCAAGATTTCATGGCTACCTTTGGCAGATTTCTCTGGCATCTGATGCAGGCTCTGGGGTAGGGCTGGGGATGAGGGGTTTGGGTTGCAGGAAGGTGCTGTGGGCTGGGACCGAGGGGTTTGGAGGGGGGGATCAGGGAGGGGGATCGGGACGGGGCAGGAGGTTAGGGCCCGGGAGGGGGTCAGGAGTGCAGGCTCTGGATGGCACTTACCTCAAGCAGCTCCCGGAAGCGGCGGCATGGCCCACCTTTGGCTCCTATTCGGAGGTGCAGCCAGGTGGCTCTGCGAGCTGCCCCGTCCACAGATGCCACCCCCGCAACTCCCATTGGCTGCGGTTCCCAGCCAATGGGAGTAGCGGGGGTGGTGCTTGGGGGAGGGCAGCGTGCGGAGCCTAAGGAGCCTAAGGGAGGATATGCTGGCTGCTTCCCGGTAGTCGTGCAGTGCAGAGGCTAGCAGGGAGTCTACCAGCCCCACTTCACGGCACCACCAACTGGACAGTCAACGACCCAGTCAGTGGTGCTGACCAGAATCACCAGGATCCCTTTTGGACCAGGTGTTCCGGTTGAAAACTGGACACCTGGTCACCCTAATCAGTTAGGCTGTGCAAACGCAGGTGGCTTGTTTTGGGGTATGTTAGGCTAGTGGCTGGTGATAATGGACCTGAGGGGCCGAAGGGACATAGGGGAGAAGTCTGGATCCAAAGAAAAGAACTCTTCCCAGTGAAGTACCAAACTGAACTTGGGGTTGGTCTAGAGTTTTGTGGTTTTATTTCACTGGGAACAACGTGGACCAAGGAGAAATGGACCTGAGGTCTATTCTTGGAGGCACTTTCTAATCTTGTCTCCTTTGCTTTGGCGACTTGTCCTCTAGCCCACTGCCACCCTTTTACTGCTCCCTGCATGCTGTCCTCCATGTCCAAGCCTTCCCTGGCAACACAGACCTGAATCCAAAGCAAACGCTCATCTGGAACCTCATGTGCCCTTAAACTTTAAAGGCCAATTCCTCAATCCTACTACATTTCCTTTGTGCTATTCTGGTGCTGCAAGGTGATCTTTAAGCTGCCTTCAGTGGGCAGCTGGGAATTCATCTGTTGTGAGATGGAATAAACACAAGATTACGTTCTTTTGTTTCCAAAACAGGTGACTAAAGAATGGAGAAAAAAGTGAGCAGAATTTATCCAGTTTCTGAGCCAAGCACAATATATTTTCTACAAGTCACTTGGGAAAAAGACCTAGGCACTGGCTTTATTATAACACTTAGCGATGGTCAGTCAGCATGGACTGGGACAGGTAATATTGAAAACAAAAGATGAAAAGATGTTTGTTTGTTTTAATTATACATTTTTTCCATTGGCTTTTGAGCAGTGATTCTTAACTTCTTCTGTGACCCCATGTTCTATAAGAAGAAAGCTTCCAGATTCCCCCTCCATCTAGTCAGGAAGGAAGGAGGGTCACGGGACTTGTTCAAATCTATCTTTGAAATCTATATAAAGACTCAACTGTCAAAACAAATACTAATTAATTTAACATATGGCTATACAATAGTTGTTTATATTTTTCCCAGTAATATAATTTCCTGTGACATTACCCCAGGACACGGCAACTTCTCAATATCTTTGAACAAATGTGACAAGCTAATTTCATCTGTGAATTACAGTAACTCCTCACTTAAAGTCATCCCTGTTAATGTTGTTTTGTTATTACGTTGCTGATCAATTAGGGAACATGCTCATTTAATTAAATCCTCTGTTGAAATATTAAATGTTTCAAGTATATTTTAAACATAATTGGAAGTTGTTGCACAGGTTAAAAAGGCAATATTTGCTAACATTGTGGCCTGGCTACGCATACAGATTACATGTGAAGGATCCCTGCAAGGATGGTCAAAATATATTTCAAAAACATCAGTGTCTTTTTGCTTTGTTTTGTTGTTTGTTCCAATATTTTTTGGCTGAAGGCATTTGAAATTTGTTTTATGTTAAGGGAGACTGCCAATTTAAAGTCACACTTGTATTGTGTTCACCTACTGTTGTTCTAAGTAAAACCTAGCGTCACTACAATAGAAAGAGAATATAGAAGAACATTTCTATCCCTTTGTTTTCAATTTAACTTTTTTCATCTGACAGATCTGTCGTATAGGCACTTCACAAAGGATGGGATCATTGACATCACTATGTCAAAAGAAGAAAAAACACAGTCCAGCATCAGCACCAGAAAAACACAGGGGGGAGTGGTCTTTGACCTCCTCTCCTAGGGCCAATCCAATTCTTATTGACTCCTATTAACTTTCTAGTCCTTTTGCTGAGTCGAAAGGGAGCTGAATTGAACTCCTTGTGCTGTTGTGTCAATTGGGTGGAATTAGGTGGAAACTACTCTGTTCCAGTCTAGTTTTACATTTTGTTTGCACTGAGGCTAGCTTTTTGCAATTAGTTTTCCTGGTTTGTTTTAAGGAAAAAAAGTGGACAACAAGGAGAAATCCAGAAAACTTTATCTTTTTCATATTACAAGCTCCACTGGTTACACTAGTTGAGCTTATCATCCCTTTGCTCTAGAATGAGTTGTTTTGTGTAGCTATGAATGTGGCTGTGTTATCCTTATGCCAAAGCTAAGCCGTTTGCTGCAGAAACAAGCAACAGCATGCCTTGTCTTGAGACTTTTAAACCTCTCAAGATTTCAGTGTTCTTTTGCTTCAGCAGTTGAGCTTGAAGCTTCCCTTAACTAAATAGCACAGTTAACTGCATGTGCACAACCTCTCTCTTTAAGTGCACAGCTAACAGTGTAAGATTTTCTACTGCACGTGCTTAGTCTTGCATTTTCAGAAATTTATAACTGTTTTAAGACCATCTTTCAAAGTGAGTGAAGCATATTCAAGACTATTCACATCTCAACTTTGAAGTTTCAGATTTCATCTGTTTTGGAGCTATTTGCTTGAGGGAGAAAGCAGTGGTCAGATATTTTATATTTTTTTTTATTTTTATTTTTTATAAACAGTGGGAAATCCCTTCAGTTTCTTATGTTGTGGGATATTGTGCTTGGCAAGCCAGGTCAGGAAATGAGTAAGAGTTGCTGAAGGATTGGTCTTTTCTAGTTCTTACAGATCTAGTGTGATGATGAAAAGTGGTGGAAGCCTCACTGTTTAAGAAATGTAAAACCATAGGAAAACTTGACAAATTTAAAAGTTTAACTTTTATTTTATTTTACACCCAGTTCTTTGCCATACATGGTTCACAGCATTGCTTGTCTTATTTATAGACATACCTATAGTACTCATCATTGTTGTATATGATTGTGTTTCCTGTAGTGCTGCAATACTTATAAAATACTATAGTCTGCCATTGTCCTTTACTGTAAGTGAAGATGGTGTATATGATATATGTATGGAATTCTTTAAAGATACCATCACTTAAGGATTCTCAGTTTTGAGTCTTGTTTCTCCAGTGTAAGAGCGAGGGGAACTCCTGTCATGCTAAGGTGAGTAGTGTGATGCCAGAAGACCCACATGGAGCTCTTTAAATGCCTCCACAAGCATTGTTTGGCTACCTTATTTGTTTTACTTGAGACTAATTTCATTCCTGTTTATTTGGTAGCTATTTTATTTTATGAACCAGTCATACCTCTGGTACTAAAGGATATTTAATATGATCCTGGCTAGCCTGATGAAGGGAATTATTGACCAGTTGTATACCTGTGAGCTCAAGCTTCCTACAGAACAGATAACTTTTCCTTGTGTAGGGGACTTCAGCTGGTAAAGAGAGTTAGCTTCATGTCACTGGTACAACCACCAGTGGGAATAAGGATGATATGTTCCCTTTCCCTTTCCCCCACTACTTTTATGTCCCATTCAGTGCAGCTATAGCACTAATGCATTCTCAGTCCTGGTTCCCTATTTTTGTGTCCCTCAGATTGCACCACGGATTTTGGCTTTAATGGCTGACCTGCCTTATACCAGATTATATGAGCATAAAATGGTGCTATTGACTTATATTAGATGTTTTACTAAAATGGTGGGCAAACTCAACCTTATTGAGGCTACCCTGGTATCAATTATTCCCCATGCCCACATGCTCATCCTGGTGAGGTTCCTTTCTATAAACTTAGTGTTGAAAGGTCCTTGCGTTTTTACCTGGACTTTACTAAAAGTGTAAATTCTGTAATTTCTCAAGTACGTTTTGTTCAGGTCATACTGAGCAAAACAGAACCTAGGCAGTCCCTCCTCTGCTATCTCTGAACTATTTACTTTGATGTGTTTTAACTTCCTTTTCCTGTCTCCAAGCAGAATTTACAAATTTACTCTGTTTAAACAGAGAGTAGCTTCTGTAGGGCATGGAGTTAACCCATTACAATTCCAAAAGAAAGAAACACATTACTGTTATGAGTCATGTTGGGTTTTGCTAATGTTTCTTTTTTCAAAGCTATTGCAAATATTTTGGACCTGATTTTCAGTCAGAAAATTCCTTTATTTGTGCAAATATTCATGAACAAATGTATATGCGTGCAAAAACGACTGATTTGCACATCTGGCAAATAGGTCCCTATCTAGCTTTCTTGTGTCCAAATCTCCAATTAATGCATGCATACCCGTGCAAATGCATTACTACTTTCTGTCTGAAAACCTGATCCATTGTGTGACTTAAAATTTTTAAAAATGTATAGTGTCTACATATTTTCCATACTCTGTCAAAGTGCATGAATAGGTATAGTTACCACCTTTACAAGGTGTGTGTGTGTGTGTGTGTGTGTGTGTGTGTGTTTAAAAAAAACACAGAGAAAATATTGAAACTAGCTGTGAAGGATGTGATCTCGTGTTGTTTATCAATGCTGATTTAAAAAAAAAGATGATGTGCAAAACTGCTTAAAAATAATTGGGGGGGGGGGGGAGAGATATGTCTACCTCTATGTGTAGCAAATAATTGCCCATTCACCCCACTGTTATACATTTGGATGACTGATGATTTGACGAGTAGTGCTTCCATTGCAATACCAGATTACCTATGCTGTCAATAATATAAATAAGAGAAGAATGAGGCAATTTCAACATGGTTTCCTTACTTGGAAAGCTCTTCTGTTTTCATCTGCAAGATCAGGATATGTATGCAAGTGTATCTCTTGAGGTGAAACAGTTGTTAAGATGAGATTTATGGAAAGAAGAAATACAGCTAACTAAAGTACTACATGAGATATTTTTCAGTTGGGGGTTCACTTCAGTGTTAAGAACTTATTTCAGTCTGACACAAGCTATGGCTCTTCTTTTCCCCCCCTCACTGTCTCAAATGTTGGGTAGTCCTTCAGTTCCAAATGGAGAAAAATGACTATCTATCATGTTCTGCAGAAGATTGGTGCTATAACTGGAAAGTGAAACACTTGTGAACCCAATAAAGAGTATAGATCATTGATAGTCTATAGAATAAGGCTAGATCTGACCCAGGTGGAATACTTTTTTAAAAAGTGTAGTGCATTTTTTCTCTCTTCCATTTGAGTCCTTATATATCCTTATACATAGTACAGTGAAATCTGGCTCAACAATAGATCTTGCACTCCAACAACAATTAGACTATTAGAACTCAAATAAGGCTATTACTATTTGATTAAATTAGTCTGCAAAACATTTTTTAATAGAATGATAAAATCTGAAGTATTTTCATATGAACTGCAAAGAGGCTTGGATCCCACTATTACTGATGCTGAAGGTAGATGCTAACAAGAGAGAAATGGAAAACTAAGAGAAAACAGATGCGTATTTTATGAAGATAGATATGATGTGAATCATTTAAGGAAAGCTTTATTGTTTCTAATCAGCCACATACATAGATTTTTGTTTCAAGAGAAATTCTAAACACCCGTAATAACTTCATGACAATTGGAGCAGTGGTCTGTGCATATTCCTTCTCTGCTGGCAGCAGGACTCTGGGGAGAGCTTCCCGTTGCGGAGAGTCAGTTACACTCACATTGTAAATAATTACTGTAAATCTCATTGCTATATTTTTAAAAACCCAAAATATTTGTGCCTGAAATCTCACACGAGGCGCATCATGTTCAATGCCTCCATAATCCTTTGTCACATTTTAGCATGGAATGAAATTGGGGATGGTTAAAGCTCAAGGGTGTGAGGGAATTCACTGTGGGAAGTGCTCGAGCCCAATAGAGAGTCAACTGCAGCCTACAATGGATTTTGAAGACAGAAGAGGAGAATAAACTAGGGTGTCAGATTCTGGTAGGAGTGAATGTGCTCGGATAATTTTAGCAAGAGGAAGGGATGAAGCCTGGTGACCTGGTCTTTCAGTTTGTGGGGCAAGAGGAGGGAAGGATGCAGGAAAGAAGTACATAGGAACTCATGTCTAGCCTGAATAGGAAACGAGTTGCTGGCTTCGGTCCTGTGAGGGGGATTTCTCCTTTATTGAACCTTTGTAGGCCCTAAGTGTTTTAGAAAATGGACATAGTATTTTCAGAAGAGGCCTTATCCAAAGCATATTGAGGCCAATAGAAATTCTGCTATTTGATTTCAGCTGGTTTTGGATTTGACCCAATAAGAATTGGTTCACCTGTCTCTAGTGATACCCCTTTATTTTGAATTGAGAGATATTAGATTGGTAATGGCTGCAAAGTTTAAACTTGGAGAAGGTGATAAGGAACATGTGAGGGTAGGAAATAAGTGTAGGGAAGGCCCCTATCTCTTAGGAGTTTGGAAGAACTCTCTCCCTCCCTCCCCCTCCCCCCTGGAAAATTGTGGGATACAAGATAACATATAAAGTTATTCAGAGCTCTCTTTTGCTGTTGAAAAGTTAATCTATCATTACTCTAGCTAAGCAAAAGGGTTGGGATAAAGTGGTAATAAACCACATTCAGAGATGTTAGTTTTAATTAAAAATAGTAATTTGATTTACCTTTTTAAATAGTTTTTAATAATAACTTCCTTTTAATATTAGTATATATTTCCAGAATTAAAGTGTATTTTTTTTAGACTTCTCCAATTTCCTCCTCCCTCCCCAGTGTCTGAAGCTGAGATTTCTAAGGAGGCTGATGACATGGAAATGGAAAGAGAGAAGTATGTTGAAGAACTGAGGAAAGCACTAGTATTGGGAGCAGGCCCAGCCAATATGTACAACTTTGATGTTTCTAAAGATGAAGAAAATGTGGAAAGCTGTGATTTCTCATATGAAAAAAATCTGAAAGATGTTTCCGTAAGTATTTCTGTAACATTACATGTTGTAAAAAGTCATATCTGGTGCAATACATATGAAAAAGGGCCTTTTGCTGAACACATCCCTCAGTTTAATAAAATTCTCTTTTTAAAAACATGGCCAGTACTTTGATAAGTTGTAACAAAAACCTTGAGTTAAATAGATACTGTCAATTCCAGTGTGGTCCAAAATATTGAGATTTTGTAAAAATAAGTTTTCACAAAACTTATGAACAACAGAAATGTTTCCAGAACCTTTTAAAATTCCTTTTGGGAAAGGACTGGGGCCTTGAGGTTGATGTGGTGGCCTCTTCCTTCTTGGAAGTCCCATTGGCCGCAATTTGAGTCTTGAGTATGTAACAGCTGTAGCATCAAGCCCCTATTTCGTCAATGTGATTGCTGTTTCCTTTGTGTGTGTTCCTCCAATAACTGGTTCTAAAAGTTTAGTAATTGTATTACAACTGGTGTTGCAGTCCGGTCTTGTACTGAAACAATACATATGCTTTATTTATTTTAACACAAGGAGAGGTCGAGGGTTACATTCCTTTTTCTATGGTACCCACCCCTGTGGTAGTTTGTGTTTGGAACTTATTGCTGTGTCTCAGTATTGTAATTACTGTGAAATGGGTATTTATGTGTCTTTATTCCCTCTAAAAAGATTGTGTATGTACATCTGCTATATGGTAGAACCTCAGAGTTACGAACACCAGAGTTAAGAACTGACCAGTCAACCATACACCTCATTTGAAACTGGAAGCATGCAATCAGGCGGCAGCAGAGGAGAAAAAAAAGCAAATACTGTACAGTACTATGTTAAATGTAAACTACTAAAAAATAAAAGGAAAGCAGCATTTTTCTTCTGCATAGTAAAGTTTCAAAGCTGTATGAAGTCAATGTTCAGCTGTGAATTTTTGAAAGAACATCCATAACGTTTTGTTCAGAGTTACGAACCTTTCAGAGTTACGAACAACCTCCATTCCCAAGGTGTTCGTAATTTGAAGGTTCTACTGTATATATTGAAATCTATCTCATCATTTCCACCTTTTGGGAGATCAGTTCTTTGGCGTGTAATAAAAGTATTCCATAGTTCTTTAGTTAAATGTATTCCTTTCAGCAAAAGAGAGAAGTTTTGGCATGGCTGTTTTTTATTTTAAAGTATAGGTTCAATTAAAGGAAGTGATGAGTTCCAATAATTACAATGCTACATTGTATTCTTTGTGTAAATCCACTGCTTCTAAAGCTCCCACTCCCCATTATGTAATCCATCATCACCATTTGAGAAAAATCCACTAAATTACTAAGAACAATTATAGGATTACTTTTATTAATTCAGTACAGTTTTACGATTTGATGAGTAGCAAAATCATTACAGAAACATGCCTAAACATTAAGATGGTTTTTTTTTTTTTTTTTTTTGGTGCTTGGCTGTCAAATTTGCTTTATTTTCCTAGAGTAGTGTGGTAATGATTGCTTTGTTACACAAACTTGGAAAAAGGAGTTGGTACTTGCATCTTTTTTTCTCTATAAATTATGGTGGGATTTTCTTGGCTTAACTCCCATTGACTTCTGGGGAACCAGAATTAAGCCAATGCTGAGTGCTTTGAAAGCCCTATCCTAAAGCATTAAATAGGGGCAAGATTACTCAGAGTTTTCATTAAATTGAAAATGCTGAAAAGCAGACTTCAGCTAAACCCATCATACTTCAGCTTCAACATACAGGCCAGAAATGTTTATTTTTTCCTTTGTTTTTGGAAGATGTGACTACACATAGAGTATTACTTTAGCACAAATTAAAAACAACCATGTTAGTCATCTCACTTGTATGTCTTATGTACGAATGTGAGTTACCAGACAAAATACAGTCTTTAAGAGGTATAAAATGGGTACCTAGGTACACAAGTACCTAGTTTGCTCATGAAAATACAAGTTCTGGTCATGCCTGCATGTCTAACATACCTTGCCTATTCTATCTACGTTGAAGGTGCAGCCTTTCTGCAAGTAGTGTAAATACTATTGTAAAAGGGGTTCAGATGCTTTTACCATTGTTTCATGAAAACTTGCTCAGAGCTTGGATATATATTTTTCTGACATCAATATGGGCACAAAGAGGAAGAGTGACAAATTGGTTAAAACAGCAGTTAATTAAGGCACTAATATTATTGTTACAGTGTTTTACTTTTCTGCTTTCATTCTTTCATGCTGTGTGTTGCTTGTGACCATAGAGAGATGACTTTTTTTTTTTATACAGCAAGCAATAGAGGCATGATGGTGCTCATCAGAATGGAGTGCTTTTCTAAGAATGCTTTTTTAATGATCAACATTCACTTTTTTTATTTAAACATTCCTTCTCTGTCATTACTTAGAAAAATCCATGCTTTTAAATTTTTGTGTGTATTTCTGATTATTGGAGTGTCTCCATTGACTTCCTTCAGGAATAGAAGGGTTGGCCCTAGACTAGCTGCCAGCAACTGGCGCCCTAGGTGAACCATTCAGTCGAAGCCCCCCACCCCCAAACCCCAAGGGCAGAGCTAGGCTGAGGTTTTTGGTAAACTGGGAAACATTTTGACCCTTTTTTCCTTTTAATGTTTTTTTAAGCATTTTTTTTTAAACAGAGGCTTAATTATTCAGTTTGTCTATCTGTCCAACCAATGTTTCTGAAATCAGATAAAATACAGACACCAAATTTTCAGAATAGATTTGAACACGACAGCTAGATGATATCTCAGTCCGATTCCAAATAAAAATGTATTAAAAATGTTAATTATTTTTATTATTCCAAATCCAAAATCATCCATTATGCTATCCTGCTTTAACTGCCATTACCACCACATCCAATTTAGAAAGAAATAAGAAAACTCTTCAATGAACTTTAACCTATATTTACAAAACACTCAGAATAAAAAACTCTCTGTGCTCTTAAAACATGACTTTTCTTGTTTTAAGTTTGGAAAATTCAGTCACTACTTCTTTTAGATCCAGTTTTCCAGCTATTTCGTGCTCTATTGACATTGTGGCAAGTTCAAGTCTCTCTTGAACCATTGTTGAACACAGATATGTTTTTATCAATTTTAACTTTGAGAAGCTACGTTCCCCACTAGCTACGGAAACTGGCAAAATTAAGAATGCGTAGAGCTATAAAAATCTTTGGAAAACTGTGGGTTTATTTTCACAAACAAACTTCAGTACTTTTTCAGGAGTGGAATGTTTCTTAAGTCGTCTTGAAAAAGCCTGAAGCTCTCTACACAAATCTGTAGTATCCGTGTCTTTTGAATTTTCATGAGTCAATGCTGACTCCAGTTTTATACAAAATTTTCTTATCTGTTTTGCTCTTTTCTTTTGCAAGCTGTGGATATCATATAGAAAGCCAAATACTTACTCTAGCTGCTGCATCTAATGAAATCTTTTGTCAACTGAGTGAACAGCAGTATCAAGGACTGCGAAGTAGAAATTCATTTTGAACCTTTTGTTTTGGATTTTGAATGGGTGTGTCTCATCCTTCATATGAAAACTGCTGTTTCTTTTGCCAAATGCAAACTGGCTCTGGTTCAAATTCTGTTGGAAAGTCTATTTCTTCAGCAAGCTTGAGAGAATCTACCAGTGTTCGTTCGAACCCTTCATCATTTCTGAATTCCTACAGAATATTTTGAATGAGTGAAGTCACAAATTTGAACTTGGAAAGGCCATTTGCAAGAGCTTCTGCATCTGAACGTGCAGTATTGCCAGATGATCCAGTAAAGGTAGTATCAGAAATTTCAATTAGGGCATCATAAATGTTTCCAAGTTCATAGTGAAGAGGCTTCAATGCATCAGTGTGACTCTCCCATCTTGTCTGACTAAGTGGTTTCACAGTTAGAGAATTCACATGGTGAGTCAGAATCTCCCAACGGCGTGTTGAGCCTGAGAAAAACACATAAACACGTTGCACCAGGTCAAAGAAACTGCTTGCCTCCAAACAGCATCTAGCAGCATCATTGACAACGAAATTCAGAGAATGCGCACTGCAAGGAATGAAAAAGGCCCTAGGATTGATTTCCATCATTCTCCTTTGCACACCATTGTCTTTACCCTTCATATTACTCCCATTATCATAGCTTTGGCCATGTACGTTTTCAACAGATAATGACATTGTTTCAAGCTCTTGTAGAATAGTTTCAGTCATAAATGCTCCAGTCATCTCCTTCAGTGGTACAACCCCCAAAAATGTTCCTTTATGAGCACTTCAACATTATCTTCATCTGCAGACTTTTCTATATCCATAAAACGAATGATCATTGTCATTTATTCAACATGATTCACATCTGGTGTACAGTCCAGTATTATTGAAAAGTATTTTGCAGAATGGACAGCTTCTACAATTTTCTTTCTAATGGCATTTGCTAGGATTTGAATCAGTTCATTCTGCATATTTTTTCCCAAGTAATGAACCTGTCTTTCATGATCAGTTATTTTACGTAGATGCTCCTTCATGACTGGCTCAAACAAAGCTAGGTATTCAACAAATTTTAAAAAGTTTCCATTACCTGGGGTATATAATTTTTCATTTCTACCGTGGCCGCCGAATGCTAAATTTTGCCCACGGAGAATTCTCACTAAAGGAATCTGAAGCTCTAATATTTGTTGCCAATGTTCTTCTTTTTCCTTGATATCACATACATTTTCTTCATCAATAGTTTTTCCTTTTTTCAATCATAATTCAAGTTCTTTCCAATTTTGAAAACATTCCAAATGTTCTGTACTACTTTCATGTGAAGAGAGAATTGAAGATATGTTTTTTCCAATCCTTCTAACCGTTTTCAGTAAGTGATATACAAATTGCTTGATCTCTAAACAACTTGCAGCAAAAACAAAACACCGAGTCCTTCGACACTGAATATTGTAACCAGTTTCAATGAATTTCTTCTGCATTAATGAGTTTCCTCTTGTAATGCTGAGCAGAGAATTATTTTTTATTTCCATCCTTAGGGAAGGGAAATTCATGAACTTGTTCGGGTCCACGTTCCATGAGAATTTGCCGCACACTGTCATCACTTCTGGGCCATGAAGCTGGGTCCCCATACTGTAACTTGTTTGTAACTTCCTCATCCTTTCTTCCTTCTACTTCAATTACTTCAATTTCTGCATGTGTCTCTGAAGGTGAATAAATTTTCTCCACTTCCATATCAGTCTGATTTTGTGAGCTGCCTTCATCTAGAAGTAAGTTTCCATCATCTTGAGTTTCCAAACTGCTTTTTTTGTGGATGTGAGCTACCCAAAACTCAAAGTAGTATACCTTCATTTTTATGTTACAAACTACTTCCATGCAGATGTGAGCTAGCCTCCTCTGCAAGTAAATTTCCTTCATCTGGATGCTGTAAACTGCTTCCATCTTTATTTGGATTAAAGAGAAGATATTTCAGGAAGGATCCCTGCTGTTTTGTTTGGTCCTTTTCCTTTTTAGCCTTTCGTTTACGAAACTCCGCTCCTGAGGGTTTTCTTTTTCCTCTTTCTGCCATGGGGCATTTGAATATTGTTATGTACTGTGCTCCCGACTGCAAACATTATAGCGTTAAGGGTGGCTGACACACCACATAGTTGGCGATTTTAAACCACATTACAGCCAGGGCCGGCTCCAGGGTTTTTGCCGCCCCAAGCGGCAAAGGAAGGAAAAAAAAAAAAAAAAGCTGCAATCGCAATCGGTGGCAGCTCCATCGCACCGCTTTCTTCTTCTGCGGCAATTCGGCGGCAGGTCCTTCCCTCCTAGAGGGACAGGGACCCTCCACCGAATTGCCGCCGAAGAGTCCGACGTGCCGCCCCTTCCCCTTGGTCGCTCCCAGCTCCTGCTTTCTCAGCTGGTGCCTGGAGCTGGCCCTGATTGCAGCCATCCCAACACGTCTTTTCACTGCTTAAAGGTTCAATGATTAGTAACATACACTCATTTACCTATTAAAACAGTTAGTTACAGCATTTACATGGAAACAAAATGACCTTTTTCGACATTATAACCCAACACCGGTTGTTTGGAAAGTAATCCCCTTCCTCATGGTTACCCGCGTGGAGTGTGACGTCATCACTTTTATAGTCTATTAAGCGTTAACACTGTTACTTTTCTTTTATGGACCTTATTTATAACAGGTAAACCAGTTATTACAAAGAAAAGTTCATAATTATACAGCCCGATAATAACGCTAAGGTTTAATAACGCTTAAAGATACTCACATTTTGGATTTATAATGCTGAAAGACTTCATTCTTGGGCACCAAGAAACATAAGTTTTCACAGTATTCACTCGATTCTTAACTATCTATCTGTGATGTGTGTTAAAATGACTGTTTGACTTGTATCAACTCACGATATCTCCACTCTACATGAATTTCCGGCTATGCAACCTTGATGTATATTCGAGTTAGGTGTCACTAGCATTGCAGCTCTTGTCGCTGGTGGATGTGTTTCATAGTGGCTGAGTTATTGCTTATCAAAATCGCGGAGTGGGTCATCTTGACCCTATGTCGCAAATTGAAGAAAAATTTCGCTAAAATTTATTTTTGCAGTAAATAAAACATTTTACATATTAATAAATTCTCAGAAATGTAGAGAAATTAATTATAATTCATATTCCCTCTGTATGCACATGGGAATTGAAATAATGACATCTTTGTTATTTTATTTGTATTTTTTTCCTCTCTTTAATTTTTTAATTTGATTTTTTTTTCCTTGAATTTGGTGCCCCCTTTAACTTGGCACCCTAGGTGACCACCTGATTCGCTTATATGGAATAGAATGACATTTTTGAATTAATAGTAGATGATGATAGTATGCTGATTGCTTTCTAATTGCTGTTATTTTGCTTTATTGACCTAAGTGCTTACCCATACAGGGAAATTGGCCAGCAGAACTATAGAGGTATAATTGTATTGCTATAGCTATGTCAGTATAACTACCCTGTGGACATCCTTGTGTAGAATTTAAGTGGCTTTTTGTTACGTCTTATTAACCTATTTTTTTCTGTGTAATATTATTTATTTGTATTACTGTAGCACCTAGGAGCACTAGTCATTGACCCCACTGTGCTAAGTGCTGTACAACCACATCCCTTCCCCAAAGAGCTTGCAGTCTAAATCGAAAAGCCCTTAAGCCTCAATTCTGTAAACATTTATGCACTCGACTAACATTATGTACATGAGAAGTCTCATTGCATACAGAATTGGGTCCTTAATGAACTGTCTTAATTAACATAAATAGTATAAGCCACTCACTTGGGTCTTGTTCACCCCCCCCCCCCCCACACACACCCACACCCATAAGGGACAGGGCAAACACACTTTTGATGGTAAAAGAACTGAATGTTGACTTTTAAGAATTAAAATGATGCAGGTGTATTTTCTAAAATTGTTGAACATATTCTGACTGCTTTTACTGTAAATTAAATGTTAGCTTCAGTACCAACACCATTTGGTTTCTAGTTGTTAGGGGGTGGTTTCTGTTTGTGACTATTCATGCTATTACTTGTTTTCAAGAGTTTCTGTGGTGTTCTGTTTGAAAGTTTGTACATTTGGTGCCCAATGCTGTGCCCAGTGACATCAGTGGGAGTGTTATTGACTTCTGTGAGAATAGCATAATGCAACTAGAGCAGAAAGAATGCATTCTCATGTACTATTGGAGTGGTGGTGAAGAGTAGTGATTTAATAAAAAACCAAACTTGAAAGCATGTGGATTCTATAGCCACAAGCAAAATTGAGATTCCTAGGAGTGTGTTCTGAAGTATTTTAATGGCAATATTTACCTTTTTGAATCTTGTTAAGGAAACCCTGGTTAATATAATTAACTAAAACGTATCATATGCCAAAGAATGACTGGTGTAGAATGGTCCAGTGATGTACATGCAGAAATAATGGGATGAACTTAAGAAAAGGAAAATAGAGGCTCATTATTAGTAAACATTTTCTAATGGTGAAATCTGTTTGATTGTGGAAGCGTGTGTTTTGCCGAGGGAGATGGTAGTAACCCCATTGCTTGAGTCATATAAACAGTAAAACAGGACCCGACAAAGCAATTGAAAATACACTGGAGTGAACAATCATGCACTGGTAGTGGGGTACACTAGCTGACCTAATGGGTGTTTTCCATTTCAAAAGTCTGTTTCTCTGGTTGCCTCTATAGAACATCTGTGACATAAAAGTCCTCTAGATAGCAGTGCATTGATTATCCTAAACTTTTCTAGGGAAATAATATCCACACCCTAAAACCCCACATAGAAGTCTGGAAAGTGGTAGAAAGGTTAATATAGGTTTTGCAAGTCACCGCATGAAAATAGGATTGCCCTTTCCTTTTAGATGCCCTAGGTTGTTTGTTCGGGGCTTAGGTTGCCTTTTGGTGTCTAGATGGAATGTTTGACAGTGGTAAATCTGACAGATGAGTCTCCACGTCTACAAAAAAAAAAAAAAAATCAGTCAGAATTGTAAACATCCTCTGGCTAAGGGGAAGTTAAAAACAAGCTGTTTTAGATCAGCTTGGTTTGCATTTTCTAACTGATAGGGAAGAATAATCCCACCTGGTCCTTGATTTGTGTATGGGAATAAACTTTAAATAAATTTAAATAAATCTGGACAGAGATTAATTTTTAAAACAATTTGTCAGAAGATCATTAGAAATGTTATACTTTTGAGCCTATATTTTATCTTTTTATACCAAATCACTAAGAGTTCAACGACACTATTTAGGTACAGCTCTCCCTTGAAGACTGTGAGGGAGCCAACTCAACCCAGGGGAGTGCAGGAAGGCATTCTGCTCCCAGATATGTAGACAGTAAACCCAGTGTGACAATACTGCAGGCAACGTGGAGGGATTGTGGGGGTGGGTTTGCCTTGACCCTGCCTCTTCATTGTAAGGTAGTAGGTTTTCCTAGTAGGGGCTGTGCCACTTATATCCTAAATTTTTATATGCGGGGGGAAGAGCTTCCAGTTGTCCCAAATATTTCATTTCTGAGTCTTAGGAAATACTTCTATTATAGATGCATTCATGTTACAATTTCATAGTAGCATATGATTGAAAGCAGTTTTCTAAATAAGGAATATAATTTATTTAGACACAAGGAAAAACCGTAAAAGGTCTGTCTTACAGAACTATTACTGTTTTCTTTGTTGTTGGTCTTTTGAAACAGTGATCAAAGAAGATATTTGTCCCAAAATATTGGAAATATTTGTCTTAGCTGCATCTAAGCCTGATAATTGTGCCAGTTAATTTAAATTATACAATATATTTTCTTTATGACAGGTGGCTTTGCTACAGGGTATTAAACACACTGTCCTTAGGAGCTGTTTTTAGGGTGGTAAGGGCAAAGGAGACTGTTAAGAGTCACATTAAAATAACAATAGGTTTGGTATACAGTGGGACTTGTGTGTCAAGCCAGCTGCAATGCAAAATGGGCCACACACACAGAGCTCAGTAAGGAGCCATTGAGACTTGGCCAGCTAAACTGCTGCCACCTAAACAAACATCATCACAGAGTCAGTGATTTAGTGCTTGATCTAAGTAGGTGACCACTTGCAAGTAAATCTTTCCAAGTACTTTAGCTAGTAACTCCACATATGATAAATAATGGAATTCCAGCAAGATTCTCTTTTTTGAAATTGGCAATTAAATTGATTAAATAGTCTTTGATAAACAACACTGGGGGGCTAGCAAACTTTTTCACATTAATGTGGCAGGTATTAGATTTGTTCCTTGCTTATTAGGAAAATTAGTAAATAGGCAAGATGTTAGCCTAAGAAGTTCCAGCACTAGGTACAAAACTCCATTACTAATTGGGCTGATGAAAGAAATGCTATTATTTGTTTCTCTAGTTTTCCATGGCAACATTTCTACAGTGGGTTCTAAAATATCGTGCAGGGAATCTGAGATCATTGTAATTTCATTATGGTTGAAGTACCTTGACATATGTGCATTAAATATAACTTCTTATAATGCGAGTGAATTAAGCAGAATTGGAATAGTTCTAAAACTTTCCCAAATGTTGAAGTCCTGATCCAAGGTTTGAATAGGTGCTTAGCTCTAATGGTTGAAGATGCATTGTTTGGGTAACAAAGGTCATTCAGAGTTCAGATAGTTTCCCAGGCAATTTAACTAATTACTCAATTAAAAATGGAAAGGGAAAAGAAGAAATATTGCACAAAGACAAGATGATGAACTGGTAAGTCAGTGTAAAGGTAATTTACTTTATATTACTCTTAAATACATCCTTCTGAGTATAAGAGAACATATCTGAATGATTTTTTCTAAGACATCTGGGTCTAGGAATATTTTACTACTGTACTATGCCTGAGACAAACGTAGACGGTGCTTGCTGGTTGAAAGACTTCTGTGCAGTACAGGGTTCTTCCCTGCCCCCTCCGCTCCCCAACACTTACTTTATGAAGTTTAACGTATTCCTGCATGATGTGAATATAAAGGTAAGTCATCTTTCCAGACCTGAATCATAAAAGCTTTATTTTGGTTTGGTTTTGAAGTTTTAAGATTCCCTTTTCTGTATTTGAAGGCACACAAAAAAAAACACAACATTTCTTATTTCACAGAGGGTGACATTTTCTTTTTTTAACTGTTGTCATGTAATCTGTTTTGTTTTTGCTTTCATGAAGGAGATTTTAAATACCAATAAAATAAGCTTTTGAAAAAGGTGAGGCTGCAGGGAAAACCATTCTATAAAAGGTTGGCATTAATAAATTCTCCTCCATCCTCTTCCTACTTGTCATGGCTGCTGCGCTACAGTGGAAAAAAAAATTCTCAACACTGATTACACCTGATATGCTCAAACTGTACAATAGTTTCAGTGACTGTAATTTCTGGATAATTCTTTCCATCAATGTCAAATGGTTCTATTATTAGAAAAGCATAGCACTTTTAAATATACGTTAAGAACAGTAAAATATATAAAACTCTCAAATCAGCATTATCTCCTGCTTGTGGTCCTTTCCTCACTGGTAACATTAATTGTATTGTCTGTGAGTTTATTATTATTTTATTATTTATTTTTATTTATTATTGCATTTCAGATTTTCCCATTTTGGAATACATGGTGTGCATTTCTTTGTATAGAAATCAAGGTTTACTTTTACTTGTATTGCTGAGTTAGAATCACTTTCCTTTGAAGAGGCAAAACTTTAAATCATTGTCTATTGACAAGTCTTGGTTTCCCTAGAAAAATATTGGAGACAGATGATGTTCTGCAAAAGAGATTACTCAGTGAGTTGTGTGGTATGTTTTTTTTTAATTCTACCACAAAAATCTATTCCCATATTCTTCATAAGGAGGCATAACAGTCTAAACTTGCAGAACAGCAAGTATCTTATCTACGTTTCTCTTCTGCAAGAATTTGTCTTCTCACAGCTCTAGGGAAGGTAATTATGTGTTCCTACCTCAGTAGATGCAAGAACCCCCTAAAGCTCAAAATAATGTGCTGCTAACTTTTGCTTTCACTAAAGTAAAGTCTGTAGTAGTTTTAAATTCTCAGTTGACATGTTTTAGCTCTCTAAAAGTTTTATGAATTAATTTTTTTTTTTTTTTAGGTTAATGCAATTTGTGACAGTTATGCTATACTTGTATACTTGAAAATTTCGTGAGATATTGTAGGGTTTGACATTTAAAAGAAAACTTGCCTATCCTCATGGCATGTAATTTTAAAAGTAATTATAAAATACATGACTTGCATACCCAATTATTGTTGTGCATGTTTTGTGTAACTTAGTAAAAATATTTTTATATTTTGAATAACTCTGATATACCTTTGCTTAAAAAATGAAAAAAAAAAATTCTTTTGGATTTCATTTTAAAGGTCTTGCACGCTTAACAGACAGATGTTTAGTGACAACAGCATTATTCAGTTCTCTGCATTTTTGGAATATCAAGCTTCTACATTGCTTAAATAACAATAAATGAGATAATGTAAAATAATGCCCCTACCAGAACATTAACATGCCATGTTGTACATATTTCTATTTCTGTTTTTCTCTATAGAAATGTTATTGAAGAGATTTCTGTTTATAATTAGATAAATAGATGGCATGTTTAAAAAGATAAACAGGGATAGAAATATGTGCAACATGGCCAAGTTAATGTTGTCGTAGAACCCTTACTTCTAAAATAATAGAAGTGAGGGAGTTAGGATTGTTTTGTATAAATAAATCTTGTGTAACTTGAATGAGGCGAAGGGTGAGGATTGGGTGAGATGCCATAATGGCAGCAGGAGGGACGGACCACGATGGATTGGCCCTCCACAGTGGAAACTGGCTCTGGGGACATGGAATGTCACTTCTCTGCCTCCTTCCCCTCCAGCATTGGTGGAAGAAGTGGAGAGGTACCGACTAGATATAGTTGGCCTCACCTCCACAGATAGCATTGGTTCTGGAAACAAACTTCTCGAATTAATGTGGTTTCTTTCCTACACAAGAGTGGCCCCGTGTGAGAGGCCCTGGGCGGGTGTGGAGATACTAGCAAGCGTCTGGCTCGGGGCTGAGCAGTTGGAGTTTGTTCGGTAGATGAGTGTGTTGCCTCAGTGAGACTTTGGGTCTCAGAGAGGTAAACCCCGAATATTGTTTGTGCCTATGCATCTAATAGCAGTTCAGAGTATTGGCCTTTCTAGAGACGGTGGGATCAGTGCTCAATAGAGTGCCACTTACCGACTCTGTAGTTCTACTGGGGAACTCCAATGCTCATATGGGGAATGATGGAGATACCCGGAGGGGAATGATTGAGAGGAATGGCCTCCCTGGTCTGGACTGTAAAAGTGAATTATTATTGAACTTGTATGCTAGTCATTGATTGTCCATAATGAATACCATGTTCAAACACAAGGTTACTCATAAATGTACTTGGTACCAGAGCACCTTGAGCTGAAGATTGATGATTGACTTCATAGTTGTGTCATCAGACCTAAGGCCATATGTTCTGGACATTTAAGTTAAGAGAGTTGCCGAGCTGGCAGTCGATTACCACTTAGTGGTGTGTTGGTTCCAACGTACAGGACGCCGGCCAGATAGATATGGGAGGCCCAAACAATCAATGTGAGTCACCCGGAAACCCTGTGCGGAAAGACTTAAATTCTCATCTCTAGAAGAACTTCTCCTGCATTCTGGGTGAGGTCTTGGACATTGAGTGTGAGTGGACCATGTTCAGGGCCTCAATTGTTGAGATAGCCATGAAAAGCTGTGGCCTGAAGGCAGTTGGTGCCTGTCATGGTGGCAACCCTAGGACCCGCTGGTAGACTCCAGTGGTGAGAGAAGCTGTCAAGTTGAAGAAGGAGGCCTTCCAAGAAATACTCGCTAACTGGACTCCTGATATGGCTGAGAGGTATCAGCTGGCTAAGAGGGCTGTGGCGGTTGTTGAAGCAAAAGCCCAGGCTTCGGAGCAATTTGGAGAGACCATGGAGAATAACTACCATATGACCTCAAAGGTGTTCTGGCAAACCATTCACTGCCTTAGGAGGGGTCAGCATCACATTGCCCAGGCTGTATTCAGTAAGGGTGGTGAAACGTTTACCTCAACTGAGGAGATCGTTGAGAGGTGGAAGGAACATTTTGAGCAACTCTTCAACTCCGACTCCAACTCTTCAACCCTGTTTCAGGAGGCAGCGCCGGAAACCTACAGTGAGATTGGATCTATTTCTGATGCTGAGGTCAAGATGGCGGTAAAGTACTTTCATAGTGGTAAGGCAGCAGGGATGGACGAGGCATTGGACTGTTTTGGGGTGTCATGGTTAATGTGCCTTTTCAATGTTGCATGGAAGGCAGATGCAGTACCTCTGGGTGGTGGTCCCAGTCTTTCAGAAAGGAGACCAGAGGTGGTGTTCCAACTATAAGGGGATCATGCTCCTCAGCCTTCCTGGCAAAGGTGCTGAAGAGGAGGTTATACCCATTAGTTGAACCTTGGATTTAGGAAAAAACAATGCAGGATTCCATCCCAGCCATGCTCTCTCGCAGATACTCGAGGGGTCGTGGGAGTTTGTAGATTTGGAGGAGGCATATGACCATGTTCCCCGAGATGTCTTGTGGGAAGTGCTGTGGAGCATGAGGTGCCAGTGCTGCTTTTGCGTGCCATCCAGTTCCTCTATTCTCGGAGTGAGAGTTGTGTTCGTACTCTTGGCATTAAGTCGAGTTCGTTCAAAATCTTATTCCCACTTCTGTTCATGATTTTCATAGAGAGGATACCAAGGCGCAGCTGAGCTGTGGAGTCCATCTGGTACGTGGATTCGGAGTGGCATCTCTGCTGTTTGTTTGCAGATGATGTTCTTCTTGCTTCTTCAGACTGCAATCTCCGATGCATGTTTGAATGTTTCACTGTTGAGTGTGAAGCATCTGGGATGAGAATCAGCACATCGAAATCAGAGGTCCTGGTCCTCTCCTGGAAGAAAGTGGATTGCTGTCTCCAGGTGATGAGGGAGCAGCTGCCCCTAGTGGAAGAGTTCAAGTATCTAGGGGTCTTGTTCCCGAGTGATGGCTAGCAGGAACATGAGATCAACTGGCGAATTGGTGAGGTGGTGGCAGTGATGTGGGCACTGTACCGATCCATGGTGGTAAAGCAGGAGCTAAGTTCTCGGATGAAGCTCTCTGTGTACAGGTCACTCTACTTCCCCATCCTCACCTATGGTCATGAACTTTGGGTAAGATCACAGGTACAAGTGGCTGAAATGAGGTTTTTGTGGTCAATAGAAGGAAGTATAAAGTAATATTGTTGATATACGCCTAATCACAATGAAGGATATGCTCCCTAAACATTAGGGGCAGTGGACAGAGCATCTCAGAGAAATCAGTCTAAAGATCTGATGTTGAAAGATGAGCTTTAATCTGAAAAGTGGGGGTGGGGTGGGGGAGGAGGAGACAAGGAATTGCAGTTCTCCTAGACTTTAAGGTCAGAAGGGACCATTGTGATCATGTAGTCTGACCTTCTGCACATTGCAGGCCACAGAATCTCACCCACCCACTACTGAAATAAACTCCTAACCTCTGGCTGAATTATCGAAGTCCTCAAATCATGGTTAAAAGACTTCAAGTTACCAATTCACCATGTACACTACTTTAAACTTGCAAGTGCTGTATGCTGCCAATCTGAGCTGGGGGCAAATTATTTCCCGACCCCAAATACGGTGATCAGTTAGACCCTGGGCAAGACCCACCAGGCAGATACTGGGGAAAGAATTATCTGTAGTAACTCAGAGCACTCCCCTTCTAGTGTCTTGTCTCCGGCCATTGGGAATTTTTGCTACTGGCAGTCACAGATGGATCACATGCCATTGTAGGCAGTCCAATCATACCATCCCCTCCTTCCATAAATTTATCAAGCTCAGTCTTGAAGCCAGTTACGTTTTTTGCCCCCACTGTTCCCCTTGGAAGGCTGTGGCAGAACTTCACTCCTCTGATGGTTAGAACCTCCAAATAACTCATTGACTCTAAATGAAATTTTCAGAAAAATGTCAAAACTTGTATCTACACCATATCAAGAAACAGTAGTTGAAGATGTCTAACTATTGAAAAATTAATGAAATAACTAAGAGCTAGAAAAACAGAGAAAAATATACCATACTTGTTTAATGTTCAGTCTGTAGCTCAAGGCCTACTAGAGAGAATGTGTTTATAATTTATAACTTTTTTTAAAAATCAGGGGTTCAAAATAAATGTTTAATAAGGTTATAGACTGGTCAATAAGAACAGTAAAGCTGTACAATATATTTCAAAATTAAATTAGGATTGTCTTTAATTATTTGTAAAATGTTGATTTGAAACAGTTGAGAAAACAAGGTGACAAATACAGACTTTGAGCAGTCTTCATTAGTTGCTATATAGGGAATGAAATTACTAGCTTTGTAGATAACTGTCAATTGTTTAGTTCATTATTTGCATTGGAGTAGTACTTAGAAGCCCCATCTGGGAATTAGTGCCATTCACACTCCCCGCACACAATGAAAAAACAGTCTCTGCCTCAAATAGCTTACAATCACGAAGCCCCCTATCCTGCAAAAATTTATTTATGTGCCAATTCTGTATTGACTTCATGTGTAAAGTAAAGCAGGTACATAAGTCTTTGTGAATTGGCAGCTTTAGGTGGCCTGTATACACCAGAAAATGTAACTGTGTCTGACATATACAGTGGCCTTGATATACCAGAAAATTTTTACTCTGCCTGACATTTTCACAGTAGCATATAATACTAAAAAATGTTACGTGTGTTTGTAGGTTCAATTCTACTTCCAATGATGTCAGAGGCAAAATTCTGTGACTTCAGTGGGAGCAGGTCCAAAGATTGTAGAAATTATTTGTATACAGTATTGTGGAAGTTCATAAATATTATGTGATCATTATAGGTGGCACAGGTAGTGATGTCTGTAGTGAAGGTTGCCCAATGATTCCCATTATAAGACCTAGTTTTCAGTTGATTATTACTTTCACAAACTTTAACCGTTCAGGCTAAAATTTTCCATGCTGGGTGTCTGCTTCAGACTAGTTTTATTTATTTATTTATATTTTAATGTTTCTGTCTAAATGTTTCATTCATTTCTGAGAATGATATTAGGGTAAACTAAGTTGTTTTGCCAATATTAACAAATTGGGTGTATGACTATTCTTTACAAGTTTTAGAGACTCCATGCGTTGGAGCAGAGGCTTGAAATTTTGCAGGGGGTAACAATGATGATATTTTCTTATTCCCATGAAAGAAATTTCCCAAATTTGGCCAAGTTATAACCTTTGTGAAAATCTCGGTTCATACGTGTTTGGTAGATTTGGTAGTCTTGCAATTTAATTCTTTGAAGATTCCATCTGCACTGAGCATACACCAACTAGTCACAGCTCCTACATTTAGACTAGGCCCAGATTGTGCATGTACTGTCTCCAGAGAGTGACTGAGCATATGCCATTCTGGGGCTGCTGGGGCCGAGTAGGACTTTCCCTGAAAATTCTGCTCTGGACCACTGTGGTGCTGGGCACCAGGACTGAAAGCAGGAAATCTTAAATCTGGCATTTCTTAACTTTTGAGTGCTTGATTTTGCAACGTTAATGTTTTTAATATATATTTTCATGTAATAGGATATAAAAGTTGTACCATATATATGCACAAAGTGCAGACTTAAGGGCATGGATGCAATATATATTTGAATATTTTATGACTAGAGAGATTGACCATGAATCCTTAATTTTCTATTAATATAGAAATAGATTGTGCCACCCTTACTTACCAAATAGGATCAAAATCAATAAGTAGTCCCATTGAAATCACATGCTGTTTTTTAAATACTGCACTGTAATATAGTTTCAAAAACAGTTTCTACAATCTCTGTATGCAATTGTCTAGTTTTTAAAAGGGTAAGTTTGGGGATATAAGGAAAAAAAATAGCTTCACTATCCAAGATTTAGAAATTTGTTGGCTTGCAAAAAAACAGCAAGTATAAATTTTAAAAGGTGGAAATACCAACATCAACAAAACTTCCTGATATAACACTCTTGGTCAGCAGCATGGAGCGCCTCTTCTTTGAATCATAGGAGCTCATCAGCTGTACTTTGGATCTTCACCAGCAACATAGTTTGGGAATGTGTCCAAGTGGGGCTCAGGCCCCCTTTTGTGCATTTTAGTGGGCTGCAGGATGGAGCAGCTATTTTTCATTCTTTAGGAGTTTGAAAATGCACCTGCTGTGTTCCTGGGCAGAGCAGTCAGAAAGGGAGTTTCTGTGGCACTAGGAAGACACTTTAGTAAATTTAAAGTTGAAATTTGAAGAAGTGGATTGTTTTAAAGTCTAATCAAATTTAAGGAGCCTGATTTTTCCATTTACGTGATGGCACAGGAAGTGAGGCAGTAGAAAAATCAGGTCCCTTAAATTTGATTAGATGCACCAGTTTTCATCTACTGGCCCTGGCACCATATGCCTGCGCCCTCTGTGGCAAGGACTAGTGCTTGACATTTTGATTTCTTCAGCCACTCTTTACGCTGCAGCATGACACATAGTAATAACTGCTTTGGTTCTCTCACCCTTGTGGTTTTAGATGTATGGTTACCATCACATTGGGAATAAAATGCTACATGTGATTTTTTTTTTGTTTAAAGCCCCAACTCCTGGAGTCTTGTTATGTGAGAAACTTTGCTTTCATAAAAAAAAAAAAGATACACCTCTAGACTTAATGTTGCAGGACAAAGTTTGAAAATGTGAATCCTAAAGGCTCAAAAAAACAAACAAATTTTAAACAAGCCCTAAATATATTACTTAAAAAAAATCTTATCTTGTTTAAAACAGTCCTCTTAAAAAAGCTTGGTTTATGATTTTTTTTCTCCATTTGAGGATGGCAATACTGTAGTTGAGGAAATGGTAGCATTTTACACCCTCTTTCTGTGCATTTATTTAATGATTACACAAGTTGGAAGACAGTGGAATATCACCTTAGTGCCCTATGCATGCATGTTTGTTGCTACTCACTTATAGCTAGATTGAGAGGAGACTCTGAGCCCTGAGTATAGGGTAGTGCTTATCTGTGCCACCCCAGGAGCAAAATATGGATAGAATTGTGATTTCTTTTAAATTGTGAATCCGTCTTGGATATGAATTAAGTTACAACAATTTAAGGGTTCAGACTATGGGGTCTGAATAGCAGGGTGGGCCAAAGTGCTGCACTGTAACTCCCCCGCGTGGATGCTGCAAGCACAAACAAAAAGGTTCCTAGTTTGTGTTAATGTAGTCTGGTTTGAAGAAGACTGTTAAAGCAAACCGTGAATTTTTTTAATTTGTGCCCACAGTGTCCACGTAGGGGAGTTATAGCGCAGTATTTTGGTGTGCTCTTTTCCCTCCTCCTCCGGTCTGAACTTTGGGGCAGTATAGACGTAGCCTTTGATTGCTTTATCCCTGAATGAAAGCATCCACATTGGCGGTGGGAGGGTTAATTTATGTTAATTAACGCCAAACCATTAACTAATTTGCCTTAATTTTCCTGAGTGTCCTCCTGTAGACAAGCTCTGAATCATGGCCAGAAAAAAAGTTTGTGGAGTGTCTAGTTTAGCATTCATAGCCTTGTTAACTGATTTAGTTGGTAGTCAATTGACTCGAGTTACAACAGTACCAACAGCTGGCTGGAGAGTGGCAGCTGCTGACTGAGGGCTCAGCGCTGCAGGCAGCAGCGCAGAAGTAAAAGTGGCAATACAATACCATGCCATCCTTCTGTGCTGCTGTGGTGGCAGCTCTGCTTTCAGAGATGGGCTCCCAGCCAGCAGCTACCGCTCTCCAGCTGCCCAGCTCTGAAGGCAACGCCACTGCCAGCAGCAGCACAGAAGTAAGGGTAACAGTACCACAAACCACCCCCCCACACACACAATAACCTTGTGAAGAACCCCCCCACACACACCTTTTTGGGTCAGGATCCCTACAGTTACAACACCATGACATTTCAGATTTAAATAGCTGAAATAATGAAATTAACGATTTTTTAAATCCTATGATTGTGAAATTGACCAAAATGGGCTGTGAATTTGGTAGGGCCCTAATCATGAGTAAAATACGCTTTAGAAAATGATATCTTAAAAGTGAGAAAGTTTAAATAAATGGAGAGAGAGAATAAATAATGGCAAAATTATATGTGGAAGCATATTTAAAACTAAATGTCTGACAGTCATTTAAAAAACTAAGGGTAAAATGCTGACCCCATCGAGTCAATGGCAGAACTCCCACTGACTTCAATGAGGCCAGGATATCAGCCTAACTTTTTATACATAACACACACAACTCTAATACGACCCTCTTCATTTGTAGAGGCACCCCATCATTTTGCATCACTTATTTGCAAATATAGCTTGAAATTTCCAGAAACTAGAGCCAGGCAAACTATTTGTAATTAATTGTGTAACTGAAGAAATTTTGCATATTTTAAATTTTCTATCGACCTTCATTTGACTTTTTTGTTAGCTGTTACGATGACTGTCATTTGACACTTGTGTGACAAATGTGTTGCTATTTAAAATTTGAATTGGGTTGGTTTGTTAGGATATGGGGGGGGGGGGGGGTTAGGTTGGTTAGCTGTGATTGGTTCTTGTCAGGAGGGTCAGTAGAAGCTATTTTAACTCATTTTCTCACGGGACATAACTGCCTTATTTGCTTTCAATAAACAAGTTATAGTTGGTTTTTGAAAACAGCACCCGAGGTGAGAGAAGCTATGTGCAGAGAGGATGACTTTCCCCCCCTCTATCCCTAAATATTGGACGGGGCCAGTGACATCTCTGTCTCATTCTGCTCTCTTGACAACATCAGTGGAAGGGCAACCCATTTAGCAAAGGAGTGTGGGTAGGTGAGAATTAATAGACCACTGGTGGTTCTCTGCAAGATGACACCACCATGGGGGAGACAATATTGAAGAACAAGGATCTCATAGTAGCAGGACCATATAGGAACACTACTGAAGTTTATAACAGAGCAGATTCCTATGTCAGCTGACTCTGCTCTCATGGACATCCCAGCCACTTGCATTATCAGCTGCAGGACATCCCTCTCTGGCTACACAGTGGGAGGATAGACCTGTTCCTTCTGCTAAGCAGTCAGAACTCTGAGTATCCCAAGGCTGGCTTCTAGCCAGTTAGTATGTAGCCATGTGAATGTGAGCAGCCATTTCCACCAGGGCCACCACCCACTCTGTCAGTCACTGGAGAGAGATTCAAATCTAGAGTTGGGGCCAAAGAGCCTGTGTCCCTGGCTATTTCCATCCCTGTTTGATGTGGTGTGTCCATTTCTGTATTAATAACCTATTGTAAGTGAATATGTGTGTTGTGGTTTGTGGTATTCTATTCCTCCCTGCCTTCTCTCCAAAAATCAGAATGGCCATTTAAAAAGATGAACAATTTGAAACTGTGAAATGTTATGGCTTAAAAAACAATTGTGAAATTTTCACAAATTTGTCCAGCCCTGCCTTTTATATATGTTTAATGTAACACATATACCTGAACTGGTATCAGTAATGACACATCCCTGACAGTTCAGGACTGATTGATATAAATATTTTCTTGAGTACTTTGTCCTGTTCAGTTTCAGGTGACTTCAGTAATGGGGATATTATTTCACAGTTTAACAGTTCTCACTGTTGTTAAATTTTTTGTTTGGTTCAGTTTCATGCTCTACTTTTAGTTGCGCTCCTTAGACAACCCCAAACAATTTCTTTCCATTCTTGGTGTTTATATTTGTCATGTTAGAATCCATTCTTCGGTGTGTGGATCAAAAGTCCTCTAGGGAATGACACAAATTCAGATAGTGTTCTTCAATGGTAGTTTTGTGCATCTGGAATTCTGATTTAGCTGACAGATGTGAAACATACACATTCAGTCAGACAGTTCCTTAGTGACTTAACAGCAGTGTGTGCTAAACAGTGCAAATGTATTTCAACTAAAGTCCTTAATTTATGCAAAATTATTCCCACCAGATGCTTTTTTCTGAAGGTATTCTATGAATTATTGTTCTGATAATACCTAGCTTGATAAAATGTTCTAAAACAAATGCAAGATGTATGAGAAGCGGGAGATCCATGGATTTGACTGTAAGAGAATACCAAGTTAAGTGAATGCTTGGTGTAGTGAGCTCCTTACGTAAATTGTCAGATTTTAGACCCTGTTGGTGTCCTTATCCCATATTGCAAACATGTTTAGCACTGACAACATTAATTTGGTTTTCTTTTTCTAAGAAATTCTTATGTCTGTTTTTCTCACAAAGCTCTTGGCAGTTCTATTTGCTTCTAAGAATTGCAGGAGTGTACTAGATTGTGTGGGACTCATCAGAGGTTAAAATAAAGACAGTCCACTGACTGAGTAAAAGTTTTGGTTGTGAAGAACATCACAGCAGATAGTGAGCTACGTTTATCATTAAAAAGACTGGACTTCTTTGTGCTATTCCAGTCACTGGCCAGTATACCTACTTAATAAATTAGATCTATTGATTGAAGGGAGAACAACCTGCAAAATTCACTTTTTGGTAAGTTTTAAAAAATATTTTTCCAAGTTTTTGAGATGAAAAGTTAAAACAGCCTCCAGAAAACATAAAGCAAGCAACGCCTTGCCTTGTTGTAAGCTAATAATTTAAAATGCTTGATCAGAAATAGGCATGAGGATT
Source organism: Malaclemys terrapin pileata (assembly GCF_027887155.1). NCBI lineage: Eukaryota > Metazoa > Chordata > Testudines > Emydidae > Malaclemys > Malaclemys terrapin. The sequence goes on along the minus strand of NC_071510.1, from coordinate 82,329,387 downwards.
CAGGCTCATTTTCTCTCAAGCAGTGAAAGATTTTTCTTAGAGAAGTTAAAGAGATGTCTTGAATAATGTGTCCTACCCTTTTAAGTGAATTCTGTTACTATACTCTGTTTGACCCTTAGTGCCAATCCTTTTTTTGTAGTTTAGAGGTAGGAGTGAGGATGGGCTAAACCTGGGGATACCTACAGGCATATGGATGTAAATCTATCTGTATAATTTATCTCAGATTTCCCAGACAGTATTTATATAACACAAAGGTTTGTGTCTGGCATTTTGCCAGGACTGCATGTGTTCATCAAATGTTGTTTAGCCATTGCAGCACATTTATGCCATCTGGAAATGCATGTATTTCCCTTCATGAACAATGGGCTTTAATCAAGGCCTCTATTATGGAAAGGCTAGAATGATCAGTATACAAAATTGGTAGGATGCCAGACTTAGAATTATACATATATTTTCCTAACCCTAAGGATTAGGGTGCTGCTAGGTCTATTTTAGATCCGGGCCTTGCTCATACTAACTTTAAATTCCTGTATATTTTAGTCAGCGCCCCAAACATTAAAGTCATAGGCGCCGACTCCGTGGGTGCTTCAGGGCTGGAGCACTCATGGGGGGAGGGAGGGAGTGGGTGCTGAGCATTCACCAGCAGCCCTGTGGATCAGCTCCAACTCCCCCCCCACCCCCGCACCCTCCAGTGCTTCCTGTCCACCAGCGGGCCCTGCCAATCAGCTCCTCTCCCTCCCACCCTTGCGATCAGCTGTTCAGCAGCGTGCAGGAGGCATTGGGGAGGAGGGAGTGGAGCGGGGAAGGGGCGGAATGGGGAGGGAAGAGGCAGGGTGGGAGCTTCGGGGAAGGTGTGGAGTGGAGGCAGGGCCTGAGGTGAAGCAAGGTCAAGCACCTCCTGGGAACTCACAAAGTCGGCGTCTCTGATTAAAGGGATCCATAGTCATGACTGAGAACTTTTATTGCTTTTGGATGAGCTGGATAGGATATTTTGTCTTCCTGGGCTTTGCATTGCTCTCAATATAAAGTTTCATAATAGGAAAACGAGATCTCAGTGTTTCAAAAGCAGCAAAATTGATTCACAGTGGATGTGTACCCGATATTGGTTTTATCAAGCTTTTATTCCTCTCCTTTTGTAATAGTTTCTTAATTGGATCACAGTGCATGACCTGATACATAGAAAAGATATTCAAATAATATTGAAAGAATGCTAAGTATTTCAAGTTACTGTATTTGCTCATCTATGAGGAGATGGAATCTGAGGCCCCTACTAGTAATCAGAAAATACTCATGTCTGCACATGAAACTCAAGGAGCAGGAATACGTAATTCGCTTAGAGATGTGAAACTGTAATTCTGTGTGATGAATAAGGAGTGGTTTTGCCACCTACAATTTGCTGTAAATACAAGATTCCAAAAAAAGGGGAAAAATTAGTGTAGTGACAATATTTAATATGCCCAAACTAGTTAAACCAAACTGAATAGGAAATGGTGTGCTGTTAACATTCAAATGCCAATAAGAATAATATCTAGTGTGCAAAGTCATTTTATATACAAAATAAAAATGTTCTGTTCTAACAATACCACTTGCATTGCCAAGTCAGTCATTTTGAAGCTCAGTTGTCCTATGGCAAGAGAAAACTATTTAACCTTTTTGAGCTTTTTTACATTGCTCAACACAGTACAAACTCATTGCCCAAGTATCCCTAGAATTGGCTTGGGTATCTTCATTGGGCCTCTTTCCTCATTGGAAATGATTGCTTTGGGAAATGTTTTTCTTCCCTTTGCCTTGTTTGATCTGAAGACTGGTCAAAGGCTAGATGTCACAGCCTGGATGCTTCCAAATATATCCATAATCTCTCATAATGGTTTCTCAGGGATATTGCCATTTCTTTGCTGGAAGAGAAGCTTGAAATTGACTCAATGGCAGGTCTTTTTGCCAAGCATTTATCCAGGGATCTAGCCATACACCTTTATGCATTTCTCTTCCTTTCATGGATGAGCTTGAGGATTTCACAATCCTACCTTATTATATTCATTGGATGTTCTTTTCTTGTCTGTCCCTCAAATTTAGAAGTTGACAAAACATATTATGTTAACTGTTGCGCATTGTTCTTACAAAAGCCATCTTTTTCATTAACTATCCCAGAACTTGTCCCAAATGTGGGTATTTTCAAACCCTTTATCAGTCTGGTGTTTCCAAATATTAATGTCAGTCCTGTGTTGTATGACTGTAGTAAAACATGCACTTTTCAGAAAGTATACAGGCAGATGGTGGCTGGCTCCCTAGATGCATATAGGGGAGGAGAAGCTGCAAGGGAGGCTTTTCCACAAAGATCATACAAATACCATAATGTGGTATTGTGCACAGCTGTGTTAGCCTCCTCAAAAGCAGGGTCAGGGCAGCTTCAATGGGTGTTTTTTTTTAAGTACTCTCTCTCAATGTGGCAGAACTGCCCCTGCAGAATGTGCTCCAAATGTAGAATGGCCTCTCTGCGCTCCCCTTTAGCACAATCTGTGGCTTTAATCCACAATCAAGTCCTTAATATGACCAAGTTCTTTCTAAGTTTGTTTCCCAGTCTCTGTGGTTTTCTCTGTGGTGGTCTCTAAACACTGACAAGAATTGTTCTGCTGGACAATTTACTGTTTGGAACGTAAAGAGTAACTTCTATCCTCTTTTTACCATCAAATTATAATCCTTAAAATGCAACATCATATTTCATATTGTATCCATCATATTTCTTTTTTGTAAGATAACAAAACAGTGATGTATATGAATAGAAGTGGTATTTGTACTGCAACTGAGCATTTGGTCAGAAAAGATAATGTTTTTAATTTAATAATAGTGAGCTACATTTTTAAAAAGTCTAGATTTCAGGTTGCACTCCTTAACATGTGAAGTTCGCAATATGCAAACATTTTCCATTAAACTACAACTTTAATTTAATTAGGAGTGCAAGTTTGGAAGGAAATTCATTTCCATATGGTAAAGATTTTACTAATATTTGTAAATACATATGAATTTAAGCATTTTATCTATAACTGAAGGATGAAAGTAACACATAAGTGGTCTGGCTGGCAGCAGATATTGTCACCTTTGTGTCTAACTGTTTTCAGGGCATGTGATAAGGAAAAAGGTTGGTAGAGAGGTAATTAGCTTCAACACATGTCCCGTTTCTTTATTTTCATGAGACAGAACAGTACAGAAACTTTGTACATTAAATAAATCCAAGAAGAATCAGATGTTAAGTAGATTTCATCATTAGCTTCATGAAATATACCTTGGTCTCAGGAAGAAAAAAATATATTTTGCTTAGGTTTCAATTAGCAGCTGACAAAAGTATACTGAATTCTTGAATCCTTCTGCTTGTAATTTTTAGTAAAATACATGGTGAACAGTTATATTCTTATTGACTTGCAGTACAAATCTTTACAGAGGCAGCATTCATATAGCTAACACTTGGAATCAAAATTTTCCACTTAATTAACATATTCCAGGTCCATGATTTAGCTTTTGATTTGTAAAGTATGGTAGTCCAAATCTAATAACTTAGTGAATTATGTTTCTATTGTCTGTGGAGTGTGGTGAGCAGTGGTGCTGGAACAATTTCTATAGTGGGGGTGCTGAAGGCGGAAATCATGATTTGGGTTGGTATTACTACTTCAAGCTGTGCACCTCTAGTTCCAGCACCTATGATGGTGATGAGTGTAAGGGAGAAAATGGCTCATAATGCGTCAAACTGTTTGCCTAACTCAGGTGAATACTCCTGTTGATTCCAATGAGACTGGTTGTATGAGTAAGGTGAGCAAGATTTGGCCCCATGTGGGTGATAGAACAAAATCTTGCCTCTGCATAAAAGAGACATGCTCTTCTTTTACTGCTGAGATATCCTTCCTAAAAATCAAGGTAAATATTGGCTGCATACTACTTATCTTAGAAAAGAGGCCCACCTTACTCTTTGTATTTATCCCCTCTTTAAGGGTAGTCCAAGCAACTTTTGGATGGTGCCACAAAAGCTTTTCAAACTTGATGGTTAGTTCAAGGTTAAGCACACTTACTTTGTGTACCATCCTTCTGTAGGATGAGGCAAAATGTGTGTTTATCAACGGCACTGTGGAAACTATTTGGATTTTCATTTGTTAATACTCTAATATATGCTCTTGGGTCTACCAAATTGTTTTCAGAGTTTGTATATTACCTGGACAACTATTTTAATTTGAACTAACTGCTGTAAAGTGCTCACAATACATTATTTTACGATATACGGAAGTAGACTATTTTTTACCTTTTTTGAGTGTTCCTTTTGTTACAGTTCAATGATCCATACATTTTTGAGGCAGTGAAATACACATCCAAAAGAAGTGAAGTTTGCATTCTTAGAGCTATCTGTTTCCTTCATACATATATCAATTAGCATTTAAGGTTTATCATTTTAAAGAATGTTTTATTTACTGTTTATTTTAAATTTAAACACCATCTCTTTTAATGGGAAAATTAATTTCTAGATCTAGAGAATTTTGGAGTACTCCTGTGGTACAGAAAAGGAAGTCTGGAACTTATAGCCACCAGCTGTCTTCCTATATCAGGAAAGGTTTCAGCTAAAATTTAAACTCATTACCTTTTTTTCTGCTGCACGCTTTTTTTAAGGGAAGGCAATATTGAAGAAATCCATTTAAAATGCAAATCTTGACAAGTTTATATTATAAAAGATGAAGGCAAGCTCTAGTTATAAGCTGTGTCTTCGTTAATCTTGTTATTATGTTAAGCTACAGTAAATACATTCCATGATTGCATATTTCAGTCTTTATTGGGTTTTCACAACCATAAGTTGTATCCAACTTGGGACTCTCATGAGTGTCTTGGATATTGAAATTCTCTCCTATTGTGAAACTTTTCTCAACCCGTTGGTTCCTCTCTGTTATGTGCAAATTGCTTAATAGCAACTTGTTTAAAATATTAAGTAATCTATAGTGAAGCAGCTTAAAAAAAATCCCATAAAACTATGGAGCTGTGTGATAAATCTCCTCTGTTCCCACTAATGTTGGTCAGAGTTCCTGTTGATTTTACTTTTATTTATTTGCATTTGTCTTTACCCAAATCTTGTGAAATTAAAATACTTAAATACATATTTTAGATATCTACTAGTTTGATTATAAGTCTTGTATATTCACCGTTATTCAGTGCAGACAGAGCATGATGATAAGAATATTAGGGTACGTCTATACTTACCTCCGGGTTCGGCAGTAAGCAATCGATCTTCTGGGATCGATTTATCGCTCCGCGAGAGGAGTACGCGGAGTCGACGGGGGAGCCTGCCTGCTGCGTGTGGACCCGCGGTAAGTACCTCGTAGTTCAAACTAAGATACTTCGACTTCAGCTACGTTATTCATGTAGCTGAAGTTGCGTATCTTAGTTCGACCTGGGGGGTTAGTGTGAACCAGCCCTTAGAAATGGCAGATTTGAAGGGCTCAGCATTCTTTGGCAAGTGGACGTAGCACCTTTTGTCTTCTCTGGGTTTGCTCAGTTCTGCAGGGCAGACAGAGGAAAGGTGCAGCTCAGACTCAGAAATAGTTTTGGTTTGTGCTCTTGCCATCCTTTCCCTTGTGTCTACATTGTTCTCAATCTGGATACGTGCTTTGGGAGTGGATTGGGGTAAACACGTGTTTCTTTTGGGGTTTGTATTGGGAGCACCACTGAGGGCTTGTTTACATACAGAAATTGCGCAAGTTTAATTGAACTAGGATTAGAACCTAATTTAATTAAACTGCTACAAAACCCTGTGTGGATGCCCTTATCAGTCTAAACCTGTCTTATTTCAGTTTAACTTGCATATCTAAACTGATGTAAGCCAGGTTTAAGCCTCGTAAAAGTATCTACATAAAGTTGCATCATCTTAAGTAAATCTGTTTAAAATAAAACAATCAGTTAAACCAGAGTAGCTTTGTGTAGATCAAGCCTGTAATTCACAATACAGGGGTGTGTGTGTGTGTGTGTGTGCGCGCGCGGGGGGGGGGGGGGGGGTGTAATACTCTGGAATCAGACCAATGTCTTTATTATATACATTTCTGGTTTGTTCCACTTCCACATTCATAAAAATGTTTTTCTTAGGCCAATATGATCAATGGGCTAAAAATCTGACCTCTTAAATATAAAAGATATTTATTTAGCATGTGAAAATAATAGGATTCTAACTCTGCTCAAATGCAGCCAGACCCAATTAATTTTTGGCCAAGAGACACCACGTATGTGAACTGGAAATCTCAATACTTCATAGTTTGAGTAAGCCAAGAATTTTCTCTTTCTGTGCAATGAAAGAAAGAAAGGGGAGGGGGAGGAAAAAAAAAAAAAAAAAAAAAGCAAGTATCCTGGAACTCTGTCTCCCATTTCATGTGAAAGTGCTCCTTCTTCGATTGACATTTTTGGGGTTTTGGTCAAAGCAAACTATACTACGCAATATGTATGCGCCGTTGACCAACACCACTATCAACTCTCATCTCCTGTTTGTTCTTTTGGCTTCTTTCTTGTGTTTGCCTTAGGGTTGCCAACTTTCTACTCGCACAAAACCGAATACCCTTGCCCTGCCCATGCTCCACCCCTCCGCCAATGCCCCGCCCATTCTCCGAGGCCCTGGCCCCTGCTCACTCCATCCCTTCTCTCTCTGCTACTCGCTCTCCTCACCCTCACTCATTCGCTCATTTTCACCGGGCTGGGTCAGGGGGCTCCAGCTGGTGGTGCAGGCTCTGGGGTGGGGCCAGAAATGAGGGGCTTGGGGTGCAGGAGGGGTCTCTGGGCTGGGGTAGGGGGTTGGGGTGTGTGGGGTGGTGTGAGGACTCTGACTGGGGGTGCAGACTCTGGGGTGGGGCTGGGATGAGGGGTTTGGGCTGTAGGAGGGTGCTTCGGGCTGGGATTGAGGGGTTTGGAGGGTGGGAGAGGGATCAGGGCTGGGGTAAGGGGTTGGGTGATTTGGGGGGGGGGATGAGGGCTTTGTCTGGGGTTGCAGGCTCTGGGGTGGGGCTGGTGATAAGGGGTTTGAGGTGCAGGAGGGTGCTCTGGGCTGGGATTGAGGGGTTCACAGGGCAGGAGGGGCATCAGCATTGTGGCAGGTGGTTGGGGCATGGGGGGGGAGTGAGGGCTCCGGTTGGGAGTAGTGAGGGCAGAAAGGGGATTGGGGCTGGGGCAAGAGGTTGGGGCCTGGGAGGAGGTTAGGAGTGCAGGCGCTGAGCAGTGCTTACCTCAAGCAGCGCCCAGAAGCAGCGGCATGTCCCTCTCCAGTTTCTACACGGAGGCGCGGCCAGGCAGCTCTGCGCACTGCCCCAACCACAGGTGCCGCCCCTGCAGCTCCCATTGGCTGCGTTTCCTGGCCAATGGGTGCAGCGGGGGTGGCGTTGGGGTGGGAACAATGTGCGGAGTCCCCTGGCTGCCCCTATCCCTGGGAGCCGAGTAGCGCGGAGGCTAGCAGGGAGTCTGTCAGCCCCGCTGTGTGGTGCCGCCAACCAGACAGTCAACGGCCCGGTCCGCAGTGCTGACCAGAGCCGCCAGGATCCCTTTTCAACTGGGTGTTCCGGTCAAAAACCAGACACCTGGTCATCCTAGGTTGCCTGTCACAAGCTGATGGCAACACAACCATCTGGGAGCTGACTTGTCTGTCTATCCAAGCTCTTTGATCAAGACTGAGAGGGGATGTATGTTCCAGAAGGCTTTTTACCCCCTGGACTTCTCCTTAGATGTTATGGGGTTCTCTGTTTTCCAGGGATGTCTACATACAACAGAGATCCTTACAAAAAAACCAAGATTTATTAAAAACACAAATGGAATTAAAAGAAAAGAAACAAGTTGCTTAACATATTTAAATTTACGCTTTGCATAAACTAAACTAGATAAGCCCTCTTCAGCTTAGTTACAGAGAATAAAAGAAAAATGAATTGCTTGCATCTCATGAAACCATTTTTCTCCTCTGACTTGTGTCCAAATATCAAGTTAACTCTTCCTCTGTCCAGGACTCACTGTAAATCCTTTGGATTGGGCTGGCTTACATATTCAGACATATCTTTCCTGGCCTGTCATCTTTCTCTCAGGTGTTAGACTCCATTAACCCAAGAGGGTAAGGTTTCATTCACATTTATACAAGAATCTTGGATCAGAAGTCCCATTTGGGGGGAGGGGGAGAAGGTCATGTGTGTTATTTCGTAATTACCAGTGGGAATTTCCCCATAGTGTTTCTGTCACCAATGATGATATTTTTGTTTCTTTAGATTTAATATGGTGATTGACTTTTGCTCTATACCATTGTTCCTTTTTATAGGAGTTAGCCCATGCCCTCTGGCTGCATACGCTCAGCCTGGGACTCTGCTGGAGATAGTTAGATGTGACTCTTTAACATTTCTTTTGTTAATTTTGATAGACCCTAGATCCATTGTCAAGGCCCCCAAAAGCATAGATTAGAGCTCTCCCCTCCCCCCAACAGAGTCAAATCACTACTTTTTCATTATATAGTTGTAGGACACTCTGTGAATGTGAGATTTTGTGTGTCATAATTCCTAATTTTTATACATCATCTATTCCAAGAGTTGCCTAATTAGGCCCTGTGCTGCCGTAGTTTGCCCCTTACAGAGTAGTGGTGCCTAGTGGTCACCCAACCCCATTCTGGTGTGGCCCTTTGAGTTTTTGAAATGTCTGAGGTAGGTAGAAAGAGCTATATACACACATACAAGGACCTAAAAGGTATTGATAGAGAGGAAGTGATATTGGGAATAAGTGGTGCTTGGGAGGAAATCTCATCACTGTGTCTTTCAGGGCCAAGAGCCTTGTGGAGAGGGTGGGGCAAGACTTCCTTCTCACTGAAGCTGTTTGAGATGAGCTGGGAGAAAGGGACCAGCATAAATGCTGCCTCCTCCCTCAAAGCAGGGCAGATACCAGCAAGAGAAGCTGGGCCTGCAGAACCCCCTGAACCTGAGACTAAATGCAGAAAAGGGGCCAACTGAGGGAAAAGCTGGCTAGAGCCCTAGAGCTGGTGAACGTACAACCTAGCTCCAGAGAGAAGCGCTGAGGGACTCCTGTTCTGAGGGAGCACTAGCCCTGCTCTAGGAAGGGTGTTGGGTGGGGATGTGGGGTGTGTCTTATGAACTGGGATGAGAGCGGACCAGGACTCTTATATGGACTTAGAGTGGGGTGACTTGGAGCAACTAACAGAGTGAGTTAAACTTTGTAGACTGACTTAATAAATCAGATCCCACAAGGAGGTGTGTTTTGGCGTAGCCTACATCTGGAGAGTCAATTGAAAGAACCCAAGAGGCGCTGAGTGCAATGCACTTGAAGGGCTACAACGGGCCATAAATGGGCATTCATAGAATCTATGAATCTATGCTGGAGGGCAGTACCCCATGATAGGCCCATTTCAAAGATTAGCGTTCTTTCTCTAATAGCTGTCTAGAGACAGTTACATCTAAAGAAGCATGATTTTCACTTTTCAGCTAATTTTTGTGCTCATGTATTGATTAACTAAGGTTAACTATGGGTCTAGTAGCCCAAACCTTGTTAGCACAAATTAGGATAGTGTTATACGGTGTGATGATGCTGCCCGTGGGAGCCAGCTAAGGTCACTCAATCCGGGTGAACTGCAAACAGAACGGGGCAGACAAACCCCAAAAGCTGGTGGATATTCCAATACTTAGATTTAACAAGCCAGCACAAAACAGCTTCTATAGTATCTCACTGGTTACTTAGAAGTACAAACAACGCAGTTCCCTTAAAGTGCCCAGCCTCAGACCTCCATCCAGACACACATGTCAGATATGATGATGATTACTGAAAATTTTATTTCCTCATATAAAAGAAAAGGTTCTTCTAACCCCAAAGGATCAGCCACACACCCAGGTTCAGTTATAACTTAGATTCTACCCAAAATACACACTAATTCTTGTTAACTAAACTAAAATTTATTAAAAAAAGAAAAGAGTGAGTGTTGGTTAAAAGATCAATATACATGCAGACTTGAATTCAATTCTTGAGGTTCAGGTACATAGCAGAGGTGAGTTTGTAGTTGCCAAAAGTCCTTTGAGAAATAGTCCATAGGTTATAGTCCAATGTCCATATTCAGGGTGACTCCAGTCTGTGACTGGGGATCTTAATCCTTGTGGCTTAAGGTTTCCCTCTCTTGAAACCCAAAGCAGATCTGAGATGAAGAAGGATCATGTCCCAGGGTTTTGATACATTTCCTGCCGCCTTTTGGCCTGAGAAAACAATAGGCTTAACTTTCCTTCTCCTAAACATCATGGTAATTAGCATAGGGTAATGTATCCATTAAACAGTTCAGATACAGGTTACCACAACCTTTAAAGAGACATGAGTGAAATAGTATTATTGTCTACAAGTATCTTCCTAAATATTACTACTCCTTTTTTGATCTTTGAATCAAAGCTATAGCAATAGACAAGACTTGTTTGCTTATATCACAAGACCTGAACAAACATCTACCTTTCTATCTCTAACAATACAGGCCTGCATTTCAAAGCTCTGTTCATTTACATATTTTCCCAACCAGTCTCTAAAGTTCGGCCATGGGTCAGGTCAGTCTTTGAGTTAATTAACTCTTTCTGGCCCTGTCATCTTTCAATGAAATATTATATTATACTCATAACGTGACATATGGATTTAGACAATGTTCTTAATGCTTTCTAAAAATAGTCTCAGGATTCTGGAGGGCTGATAATGGGTCTCTTCTAAATACAGTCTTCTAGTTTAGAAGGCCAGTATGCCACTAAAAGTAGTTTAAAGGGACTAAAACATTATATCTCAAACATTAACCCACAACTTTTTTGGGAGACCATCAAGATTTGTTTTATAGGAATGATCATGCAGAAGAAACTCAATCGGAGGCTTTTAGAGGTTGTTTATTGCTAGCGAGGCAAAAGCCAAGTTTCCAAAGTCTTCTCACAAATAAAGTTGGCTTTAAAAGTCCACTTTTGTAGGAAGAATCTCATGAACATCTTTTTAATGTTAATCATAACTTTTAAAAATTAATTAATCAAGAAAATGTGTCCTTACTTTGATAGAGGGTCAAAAATTGACTTCAACAATGCAAAGGTCCTGATGGCACAAGTAATAAATGACACATACAAAGGTGTTTAGAATTTTCCCATAGTTTTTAGGCAACCACAGACAATACAGCAATGTTCATATTTTCTGAGTTTATAAGATTGAATGATTCCTACAGAGTATGGGTGGCGGGGTGTGTGTGTGTGTGTGTGTGTGTGTGTGTGTGTGTGTGTGTGAGGATGGAGGTAGGGGGACATTGGATTAGTCATACTGGTTGAAGAAAATTGCTGTTGCTTCTCTGCAGAATTCCAGTAAGGTCATAAGTCAGTTTGAATATCAGGTTTTTTTTACAAGCTTTTGGTACAACAGGTTACATCTATGACTTTAAAAATATATCCAGCCAGTCCTTTTTTAAGGGTTCTTTCTCAACCAGTCATCAAATCTTGAGGGTATCTCCTTTCTCCAAAAATCCTGAGAGCTGTGCATATCTCACACTGTTTCCCTTTGAACCAGAATGTAATCCTGTTCTTCCTCATTGATCAGGATGAAACTGATGTACCAAGGTGACATTCATGGTTTGGTCTGAATGGAAGCAGAAAAATCTTTTGACTGAGTTGAGTGGGACCATGAGGTTGTTGGTGGCTTAATTAAATAACTTTTTAGAAATGGATATAGGTTTTTTAGTCCTCCCCACCAATAGCCATTATCACCAATAAGAGCTGTTAAGATTTTTCACCTTTTTGCTTAAAATTATGAAGCAGTTTGCTTTGCCTTATTCTATTTTTGGCCTTGGCTGTATACCAAACATCTGAGACTATCCCAGATCATATGTCTGTGCTGCAGGCTCTTTGTGTGTGGAGACATATGGAGCTGCCCGACCCCACCCCACTGGCCACAGTCAAAGCCTTTAAACATGCAACTTGGGGAGAGATCATAAGACTAGTCTGCAGTGCCAGGAGCAGATAAAGCATCTGAAGCAGCTGTAACACAAGGCCATGTGTAGAAACTGGCAATATGCTTCTCCATGTGCTCTTGCTATGAGGCACTTGACTGGGTGCTTTCCAATGTCCCATGTCAGAGCCTACCATCGTCACCAATGGTATTATCCTCAACCTGGATGGTCTTATTTTCAGATCAAGTGGGTTTTGCCATGATGGAGTTTTAAGAACAGGATCAAATTGAACACTTGGAAGCCTAAAATCTGATGAATCATCTGAAGACATGTTCAGGGAGGAACACCGAGAGGGAGACATCACTGGCTAAGGATCCGGTGGTTATGGCCAATAAAATTGTCATGGAGGATATGCCATGAATTAGAATGTGTTTAACTTCAGTTTGGGGAAGAAGTTATGGTATTTGAATGTCCCACCTTAAGTATTACCTAGACCATCCCTGACAGGTGTCTGTCTAATCTGCTCTTAAAAAATCTCCAGTGATGGAGATTCCACCACCTCACAACTCAATTTATTCCAGTGCTTAACCACCCAGACAGGAAGTTTTTCCTAATAATCAACCTAAACCACCCTTATTGCAGTTTAAGCCCATTGCTTCTTGTCCTATCTTCAGAAGTTAAGGAGAGCAATTTTTCTCCCTCCTCCTTGTTAACAACCTTTTATGTACTTGAACACTGTTATCATGTCCCTTCTCAATCTTCTCTTCTCCAGACTAAACACACCCAATTTTTTTTCAATCTTCCTTCTTAAATTTTATATTTTCTAGACCTTTAATGATTTTTGTTGCTCTTCTTTGGACTTTTTCCCATTTGTCCACATCTTACCTGAAATGTGGCGCCCAGAACTGGACACAGTACTCCAGTTGAGGCCTAATCAGTGCAGAATACAGCAAAAGAATTACTTCTCATGTCTTGCTTACAATACTCCTGCTAATACATCCCAGAATGATGTTTGCTTCTTTTTTTTTTTTTGGCAATAGTGTTACACTGTTGACTCATATTTAGCTTGTGATCCACTATAACCTCAGATCCCTTTCTGCAGTGCTCCTTCCTAGGCAGTCATTCCCATTTTGTGTGTGTGCAGCTGATTGTTCCTTCTTAAGTGGAATACTTTGCCTTTGCATTTGTCCTTGAATTTCATCCGATTTATTTCAGACCATTTCTCCATTTTGTCCAGATCATTTTGAATTTTAATCCTATCCTCCAAAGCACTTGCAACCCCTCCCACTTTGGTATCGTCTGCAAATTTTATAAGTGTACTCTCTATGCCGTTACCTAAATCATTGATAAAGATATTGAACAGAACTGAAACGAGAACTGATCCCTGTGGGACCTCACTTAATATGCTCTTCCAACTTGACTGTGAACTACTGATACTACTCTCTGGGAGCAGTTTTCCAACCAGTTATGCACCCACCTTATAGTAGCTCCATCTAGGTTGTATTTCCCTAGTTTGTTTATGAGATGGTCATGTGAGACCTTATCAAAAGTCTTACTAAAGTCAAGATATGCCACATCCAGTGCTTCCCCCCCACCCATCCACAAGGCTTGTTACCTTGTCAAAGAAAGCTATTAGTTTGGTTTGACATCATCCTTGTACTTCGCGGTCTGCCCATTCTTGGGACGCTGAAAGAGCTTGGTGGAGGAGGGTGTTTGAAACAACTCTGTCCTCTACATCCTAGTTCAGAATTCTGTTGATGTTCTTCCTAATTTTCTTCCTCTCCTGGTTGGTTATGCTAATTAGTTGGTCAATTAGATTAATGGGGAGGGCATACTTGCTCATACCATCTAACCAAATCTCTCCATTCAGTGTTACGCTGTTCAGCCACCGAATGCCTCAAAATTTCCTTTGGAAATGGAACTCCACCCTCATGGAACCTCACCACTAGCTTGAAATGCTACATTTCTTTTCCATCTGGTACTTGTAAGAGTTTCAAGGGGTTGGTCAGCCTGAAAAAACATAACCAAAACTGGTAACAGTCCTTGCTAGGACTTTAACTGCTCCCCTCCATCACTCCCATATCCCTGCTCAGCCAGGCCCAAATTAAAAAAAAATTGTAATGACTGTTAAATTATCTTATTATAATGTGTCTCTGGTCTTGCAACATTTGCAGCAAGCAACTTCTGAACAGAAGCTCCCACAAATGAGAGATCTAGACATTCCAAAAATGCTAAAAGTTGCAGCAGTCTTATTTTCATGCACCACGTAGCATCCCTTATTTCCCTTGCCCACTTGGACCCAGACCTGGTTTGATAGGTGCACTTTCTGGTTACCTGTCCTAGGGCTACAAGCCAGCAGTGTAATGAGCCAACTCCAAGTGAAAATACTCATCTTTACCCTCCCAGATGTTGTGCAGGACATAGCAGGCTGCAATCATATGGATGGCATTGGCCACACTGACACCCAGATGATTTTGTAGGCAACACCATCTTGCCTTCAGCCAGCTAATGCACATTCCACCACTGTCCTGCACCTGCTAAGCATTTCTGAAGGCAGAAGTTGGTAATATCACCATCTCTGATCATGCTCCAATTTCTGTTCACAGAGATACTGGTCATAGTGCTACAAGATCTACAAGATGGAAGTTAAAACACATCTACCTAAATTTCCTCAGATGATTGAAACATCCATTACCAGCTTCTTGAAGGAAAATACAGATACTATCTCCTTTACTACAACTTCATGGGAGGCTTTAAAGGCTACATTAAGGAGCGAATGCATAAAATTCTCATCTGAAAAGAAAAAAAGAAAGGAAAAGATTACTTAATACTTTGGCAAAGAAAGTTGCTACATTTGGAAAAAAAATAGATTATACAGAATAATGAGCTTTCCCACTCATTAGCTCAAAATAAAATAAAGTGAATATGTATCCACCAAAATCAAGTCATGCTTAATAGAGTTAAACAGAGGCATTGTGAATGGGGAAATAAAGCAGGCAAAGTCCTAGAATGGAAAATTAAAATGGCTTCATCCAATAAATGTATATCCTTTTTGCTCTAGCAAGTCTTTCTGTACTGGAACCTGATAAAATTAACAGACAATCCTTTTATTCCTCTCCTGGTGAATTCGGTTCCAATCTATTTAACCAGTTCAGGGAGGGACTACCCTAAATACATTTTTGCTACCTCAAACTGGTTATATGGAGGAAGATATCTCTCTACTAGAAGTTAAGCAGGTAATTGTCTCACTCAACTTGGGCAAAGCACCTGCGTGCAATGACTTTCCAGCAGAATTTTATGACATTTATCAATCAATTAGTACTTATACCGACAGAAGTCTATAATGAAATGTTTACAAAAGGAAATAATGTAAATAATGTTTTTACAAAAGACATGAGGATGGTGATAATTACCAAACTCTTTTTTTTTTTTTTTTTTTTTAAGAGAGACTGGTGAAGCAATTACTGCCCCGTTTCTCTGTTGAACACTATAAATTCTGACAAAGATTCACGCTTAAACAACGTTGCTCCATCAATCATTCTTGCAGATCAGGAGAGTTTTATTCGTGCAGTTTAGTGGTAGACCGTACTCAAAAGATATTCCACTTAATCCACCAGGCACAAACAAATTATGTTTTAGCTGCTATTTTATCATGAGATGCTGAAAAGGCCTTCAGTCAAATGAAATGACCATACCTACAAGTGATCCTGAGAAAATTTAGGATTTGGATCTAAATTTCTGACCTGGATTGATATTAATTACAAATTACCCCTTGCCTCTGTTCTGACAAATGATGTTCTCTCCTCTGCTTTTCAGTTAAATAGAGGAATGTGTCAGGGGTGCTCTCTGTCACTTCTACTATTTGACATAGCCACGGAACCTGTAGCAACATATATCAGACACACACACTCCATTGAAGGAATTACCATGCAGGACAAGGAGTACAAGATTAGTCTATCCACAGATGATATTCTGCTCACTGTCAAAAATCCTTTGTGTTCAATTCCATTATCTGCAGTGAACTATTTTGGTGAAATATCAAGATTTTGGATAAACTGGAACAAGTCTCAGGTGACTGGATATTTCTCATAGACCAAATCCATCTCAAATACAATCATTCTCCTTTTATTCATGCAATGAGATAACCTACCTAGGCATCAGGATATTCTCTAATTTATCAAAGATATTATCTGCAAAGATGGATGTCCTACTCGGAGAAGGGACAAAAGACATGGACAAATGACATTCATTACTAATATCTTCATTGGGAAAGATAGAAGCTATTAAAATGAATATAGGAACAAGAGTAATGTGTATATTTAGCTTAATTCCGCTTAAATTTCCTGCTTCGACTTTCACAAGAATAATTAGTTGTACAATTCTTATGGAATATGGGGGATAGGATTACCTGACTTGTATTTATTTCACCTCATTACAAATCTTAATTGAAAAGTACCATGGTTCTTCTCTCCCACTAACTATTCCCAAACCTCAGTGTGGTTTGAGATTGAAGAAAAATTAGAGTGTTAATCCCTTTGGTGCAATCCCTGTGGATTTCCATTTTTGAAATGGTTGCCTGCACCTTTAAGGAAAAAAACAATATTTACATCCTCTTGGAGTGTTCTTCAGAAAATCAAGTTCATTACCACGTCTAACCACACCAACTCTCCTTCCATACTAATCTGGAATAATCCCCTATTTAAATTTGCCAATAGCTCAAAACTTGCTTGGTTTACTAAGGTCTTATTAACTATAAAATATATTATTGAATGGACAACTTTAGCTTCCTTCACATATCTTCATGATAAATATCAGCTGCCAATTGAGCAAGGTCCTTTCTGCAATGATCTTTGACTCAAAATTATAAAGGAGCTGGGGAATAACACTCCACTTGATGTGGACCTTAAGAAGTATGTTAGTCAAAAACATTTTGTGGTAACGTACAAATGGCTGAATTCCTTGATTTAGCCTACTGAGTATACTATAAAAGAAAGATGGGAAAGGAGCTAACCATCTCCATTTCCTCTGACAGATAAGATAGCGTTTGGCGAAATATACACAGAACATCCAGTTCTCTGTTTTTGTTTTTCTTTCAGAACAAAATTCTAAATAGATATTATTAGACTCCTGAGCAATTTCATAAAGTTAGACTCACCCCACATAGTAAATGTTGGAGATGTGACCGCTTCACTGAAAACCTGCCTCATATAGTCTTTGAATGTCAAAAGATATCCATGTTCCGGAAGGAAGCATGTGGTGCTCTTTATAAGGTAACCGGTTTAAGGATTTCCCTCATGTCAAGCCTCTGTGTTTTGAGCATTCTAGAAGATCTACCCTGTTTGAGCAATGCCAGGAAACCATTTATAATGGTCAAAAGAATCATTTCTTTGCAAAAATGGAAATCTGCTATTCCCCCAACAGTCTTGGATTGTCTGACTGAGCTAACCAACACTGCCCACATGCTAAAACTGACAATCTATAAAGGCACAAGATCTAGTTATGGAGATACTTGGTCTTTCATGAAAGCATTACAAACTGACTCCAGGTAGATTGGGCTTCTGATGCTTCTCCCCTTTTATGGGGCTTGTTAGGGAATTATTTATCTATTAATATTGCATACTATGTTTTTGTTAAATCCATACTCCTGCTGTTTTCTTTGTCATTGCATTTAAATATGCCTGTATGGATACGTTAAAACTTATGAAAAAGAAAATTAAATAATCATTTTTAAAACCTATCATAAGGTTGCCAGCATTGCACACATCCATTTTATGTAACATCCATTCTTTCCTTTAATATCCACTTGTGTTTTAAAATACTGACATGTTTAAATAGATTTGAAAGATGTTTTATCTAATGTTGTAAATGAGACAAGGTCAGGCTTATACCCCTATACTGCAGCTTCCATTGTCTTCTCATGCTCTGATCAAGATGAATGAACTCTTTGTACCTCCTATCAAATCAGGTTTTTAAGTTGATCTTGTATAATAAACATTCCTTTGTCAGTCGCAATTCTAAAGAAGTGCTATTTTCAGTGAAGTAAGCCAGTAGTGATTGTCATGGATCAGGGAGGCTTGCTTGAGAAAGAAGATCTGGTTTTCTTCAGCATTTGTATTTGGGGAATAGCTGGTTGCACATCATGTGTTTAAAATTTCCATTCATTATCAATTTGACAGCTACAGAAGACCGATCTTGACTTTCTCCATCAATTCTTTCCTTTTAACAAGGAATCTAATTTTAGAATATTTGCTAGAAAACAAATGCCTTTAAGTGTGTGTTGATATTTTTAGAGTGTTTTCAATTATTTGTCAGAATAGTCTCACTTCATTCTAGTTCATGCAAAGAAGTAACTGCCAGCAGTGGCAATAGTTAATGACTGAAATATTAAGGCATTTACCACATTGTTGTACAATAGTGTTGTTATTTACAGGCAGATCGGTTTGAACTTGCGTAGCTAAGAGTAAAATCTTTTTTTCACTGGAAATTGTTATGGAGTGGCACTAGGAGAGTATAAATCCCATTTCCAGGTCAAGGAATCTGTTTATAATAATCTCCTGTTTTGAGATTTTTAAAGTGACTAGTAGGTTTAAGCCACACAACTCTCTTTAATTTCAGTGGAAGGTGTGTGACTGAATCCCATAGTCTGCTTTGAAAATCTGAACCCTATTATTTGGTGTTTTTGTTGTTTTGACCTTTGTGTATATTTTTGCAGATGTTAGCTGACAAGGTTAAGTTTGGATGGTCAGCTGTGAATTGAGTGAATATCCGTGAACTGTGAGTTATAAAAGATGAAATGATAGCGTGGAACAGCCTGGATCTCTTAGCTGTTTACCTGAAGATATTAAAATGTTTGAGTTTTCTTAAAAAGTGTTGAATTTTTTTTTTTTTTGGTGTTAGCTGGATGCCAACAAATAAAATTCCACCTCAACCTTTTTCTGATGAAGTTTCTGAATTCTGACATGCTATTGGAATTGAGCTACTTAATGTGTATCTACGGCTCAAAACACTTTAAGTAGCTTATTGAAAACTGAAAAGGTCAGGAATTAAGGTCCTGCATATGATAGTGGAGAGCCTCACACTGGCTACTGGACCAGCCAGTCTGTGTTTCAGTATAGCTTTGCCCTTGCACCATAAAGATTCTACACCTCTCCTTCGCAATGACTTAACCCAAATGGATTTCCATCTCCTGCTGAACTGGTTACATGAAATTAAGCAGTGCTGTGAAAGCTAGTTTTCAGCACATTTTGCAGACAACCTCTCAAGTAGTAATAAAAAGAGGAGAGAAATTCATTCTGATATAAATCTGGAAGTCTGGGCGGGTATTCTGAATTTGAAGTGGAGTAACTGAGAACTTAAAAAGGCCTCTCTTCCTATCCTTGGTAAAATCTCACCTTGTTACTAGTCTGTGGATGTAATGATGAAATCTATAATTCCATCATTAAGATGAAAGTGTGATTTCAAGCTGAATGAAAGCAGAAACACCTTTTTATATTTCCCTCAAGCCATGTATAATTTTCACCATCTTGCTGTTGTGGTCACCCTATAGTTTTTTACTCTCCTTGTTTTTGTGGAGTTCTTCCCCTATGCTTTTTCCAGTAGACGCTCCTTTGTTTAGATATCTCTGAAGTTACTACTTTAAAAAAATACCTAAATAAATATAGAACAGATGCACAGTGCACCTTAGAATTACGTGATTGCATTGTGACCAAAGCACTTTCACTGTACCCCCTCATGATCAAGTTTTAACAGCTCATGTGGTGTACATCTGTGCCTTTTGGCACTATGCTTTTGCTGCGTGCTTTGTTGCGTGGGAGACTCTCAGCTTTAGAGTTAATCTTGTGTCTTTATTCACGGCTCATTCTAGAAGTTTTGGAATTTCTCTTTATGTGACTGTGAACAAAGCTGCTAACGTTCTAAATACTGTATAATTAAATAGGAGCAAAGAAATACAATCAATATTACAGATATGGACTTTCTCTTTAATTAGATTGTAATACTCTTCATTGAACTCCACTTTTTCCCTCTCTCCCCCCTTGAAGATCATAAAGATTGTAATTGTAAGTAAAAATTAGTAGAAACTTTGTATGCACAAATTAGAATCCTGGATGATCATTTGACTTGTGTAATACTGCTGTCAGAAAAGTTGATTGCTTAAAGGCTCAATAACATAGGTGATACTAAGGTGCTAAGGGTCATATAAATACCTCAATAGGATAGACAGACAGATTTAATCAGAAAGAAGCTAGAGAGGGGTGCTGTATTTCTCCTCAATACACAACTCTGAGATTTCATGTATTATTCACACACTTTCTGAGAGACAAGTAGTCTATCCTCGAACTAGATTTGGGAAAATCGGCAGAAACAAATAAGGTTCTAATATTTTTGTGAGGAAAAATTTAAATAGGTTTTATTTCTTTATTTATTAAAATGGGGTGGGGGGAGAGGGTGAAATAGTAATAAATAAATATTAGAAGTTATGAAGTGTAGAAGATTGATAAGGGAAGCTAAAGACTTCAGGGGAAAATCCACAGCTAGCAGTACTAAAGACAATATGGAGTTGTTTAAGTATTTTAGGAACAAGAGGACTCCTAATAATAGTATAGGTCCATTATATGGAGATGATAAAATTGTTGTTAATGATGCAGAATAAAATGTATCTCTGTTCTGTATTTGAAAAAAAGCAGGATGATGTACTCAGATCACATGAGGATGATAAGTACTTTAACATTCTCCTTAGTTACTAAGTCACTGGAAACAGCAGGTACTAGGGATAAAAAGATTTTTAAATCAGCAGACTGAGATAATTAGTACCTGAGGGTCCTATGATTTGGCTAAGGGGATCTCTGGCCAGCTGATGTTAATTTTTACTAAAACTTGGAATAGCAGAGAAATTCCAGAAGGCCGGGAGAACGCTAATGTTATGCCAATATTCAAAAAAGGCAAAGGGCCAACCTTTGCAATTGTAGGTTGGTTAGCCTAGCATAAGTCATGAGCACAACAATGGAAAAGCTTTTATAGGATTTAATTTATAAAGAATTAAAGAATGGGAATCTTATTGATGCCAGTCAACACAGAAAATAAATCTTGTCAAACAAACTGATTTAATTCTTTGAATGAGATTGCCATTTTGGCTGCTAAAGGTAGATATATACTATGTGGTACACTTGGACTTTTGCAAAAGGTGTTTTACTTAGTATCATGCAACATTCTCATTAAAAAAATCAAAACTACACAAAGTAAATAAAGAACATATTAAATGAATTAAGGACTGGCTAACTGACAGACTTCAAAATATTATTTGTTCATGGGACACAATTAGGGCTCTACTAAATTCACAGTCTATTCTGGTCAATTTCACAGCCATAGAATTTGAAAAGTAGTCAATTTCATGTTTTCAGAAGTTTACATCTGAAATTTCATGGTGTTGTAATTGTGGGGGTCCTGACAAACGTGGGGGGGGGGGGGTGGCACAAACCTGTTGTAGGAGGGTCACAGGATTGCCATCTTCACATCTGTGCTTCCTTCAGAGCAGGGCTCTGAAAGCAGCATCCATGGAGCTTCCTCCTGCTGCAGGAGGTACCGGAGGTGGAGGTGAGTCTGTTCTCCCACCAAGAATGGCCCTGCAGGGAAAGAACAAGTCCTGTCCCTCCTCAGCTTGGCTGGGACTAGCAGCTAGGGTCCCCGACTGGGGTGCTTCCAGCAGCATGTAGGAAATCAGACCCACCTCCACCTCCAGAAGCCTCCTTTGGCTGCAGGAAGCTTTGGGGCTGCTGCCCAGCCTTGAAGTTTCTTGCAGTAGGGGGAGGTACCCAGAAGTGGGTCTGCTCCCCCCCCCCCCCCCCCCCCGAGAGCAGCCGTGCAGAGGAAGTCCTGTCCCTGCTCAGCCCAGCCAGGACTAGTAGCTAGGAGCATGCAGCTGGGGTGCTCCCAGCAGCACGCTGGAGATTGGATTTCACGGGAGGGAGCTTATTTCACGATCCGTGACACATTTTTCCCTTCTGTATGCAGCACTGGTGAGACAAATACTAGTGTATTGCAGACTGTTGTGGTGACCACATTTTAAAAAAGATGTTGAAAAACTGGAGAAGACGCAGAAAAGAACCACAAAAATTATTTCTGTGCTGGAGAAAATGCCTAACAGTGAGAGACTTAACGCTCAGTCTGTTTAGTTTATCAATAAAAGAAATTGGGACATAGGTACTAAAAGGCTCTTCAGTTTAGTGAAGAAAGGCATAACAAAAAAAAAAGGAAGCTTAAGATGGACAAATTAAATTAAAAGTTAGGCACAATTTTTTAACAGTGAGGGTGATTAATCACTAGAACAAACTACAAAAGGAAGTTGTGTATTCTCCATCTCTTGACATCTTCAAGTCAAGACTGAATGCCTTTCTGGAAGATATGGTTCAGTCAAAAGACAAGTAATTGGGCTCAATAGAGAAGTAACTGGGTCAATTGTAATGGCCTGTGACGTACAGGAGATTAGACTAGATGATATAATGATCATCTGTGAATTTTGTGCATTTCTCCTTTGTTCCCACCTCTTTCTCACACACAACTATGCATTTTAGTCCCTGTTCCTGACTTATCAGGAGCTGTTCAGAGATAATAAGCCATAGCATCCCCACCATCAAGTTTTTAATACTTCCTCATAGATTTTAAGGCCAGAAAGGATCGTCATGATCATCTAGTCTGACCACCTGCTCATTGCAGGTCACAGAACCTCCCCCCACCCTCTCCTGTAATAGGCCCATAATATATGGCTGAGTTCCTGAAGTCAACAAATCTTGATTTAAGAACTACCCTACAGAGAGAGGCAAAATCTGCCCAGAGCTCTGCCAATCTGACCTGGAGAAAAAATCCTCCTTGACCACAAATATGGTGACCAGTTAGACCCTGAGCATGTGGGCAAAATCTACTAATCCAAATACCTGTGATAACTCAGAGCCCTCCTCATCTAGTGTCCCATCTCTGGCCACTGGAGATGTTTAATGATAGCAGTTGTGGATGGGCCATATGCCATTGTAGGGAATCTCAGCATACCATCCCCTCCAAAAACTTAACAAGCTTAGTCTTTAAACAAGTTAGATTTTTTGCTCCCACTACTCCCTTTGAAGCTGTTCCAGAACATCTCTCCACTGATGGTTAGAAATCTTTGCCTAATTTCAAACCTAAACTAGTGATGAACAGTTTATATCCATTTGTTCTTGTGCCAACATTGACCCTTGCCTTAAATAAGGCCTTTTCTTCCCTGGTGTCTACCCCGCTGAGGCATTTGTAGAGAGCAATCATTTCCCTTCTTGTGCTTCATTTTGTCAGGCTAAACAAGCTTGTTAAGTCTCTTCTCATAAGGTAGGTTGTCGACCCCTCTGATCATCCTAGTAGCCCTTCTCCGCATCTGTTCCCATTTGAATTTAGCTTTCTTAAATATGGGAGACCAGAATTAAACATGGCATTCAAAATGAGGTCTCACCAGTGACTTTTACAATGGCAAGAACACTTCCCTATCTCTGCTGGAAATACCTTACCTGATGCATCCTAGGATTTCACTGACCTTTTCCCAGCCTCGTCACATTGGCCGCTCATAGTCATCCTGTGATCAACCAACACTCCTCTGTTGCTTCCAACTGATATGTCCCCAGTTTAGAGCAAACATTCTTGTTGATCCCCAAGTACGTGACCTTGCCCTTTTCACTATTAAATTTCATCCAATTTCAATTACTCCATTTTCAAGGTCATCTAAATCTTGTAAAATATTCTGGTCCTCCTCCGTATTGGCAATGCACCCTAATTTTGTGTGATCTACAGATTTTATTAGGATACTCCCACTTTTTATGCCAAGGTCATTAATGAAAATGTTAGATAAGATTAGTTTCAAAACCTATCCTTGAGGAACTCCACTAATATCTGCCCTCCACCTTTCAGTATGACCTGTTGTTGTCTCCCTTTTAACCAGTTCCTTAACACCTTTTGATCCTCATATTAATTCCCATCTTCTCCAGTTTAACTAATAATTTCCCATATGGAACTGTATCAAACACTTTACTGAAATCCAGGTAGATTAGATCTACTGCATTTCCTTTGTACTTGTCATATAGGTGGTTCTTAGCTGGTTTTGTTGTTTTCCTGTATCCCATCTTGCTATTAAGCCTCACTGTGGAGCTGGGTAGCATACAAGGCTGGCTATGTAAGGCTACATTTTTGGTTTTAGCCATCCTTTTGCAGGATTTCAGCCTCCTGCAGTACTGTAAATACTCATATAACCTCTCAGACATACTATGCACAATGTGATTATTATTTTTTTCCATGAATGACGAGCCATAAAAGTTTTTGCTTTGTAAAGAAATGCAAGTGATGGAAGACACGTGATGTGCAATACACTGGAAACTACACATTTCAATGCCTTAAAAAATGACTTGACTCTACATTCATATGTCCTTGCAAGGTTTGTTTATCAGCTACAAAGTGAAGTAATGCAGAATCACTTGCGTTGACATGCAAGGTTAAGAGGTGCATAAGTGTACTTTGTGAATGGTGGAGAGGGCAATGGGTTATCATGAGAGAACTGGTGAGCCATTTACTTATATGAAAGCAGATTAAATTATTTGATCAGTTAAGAAATATCTGAGTAGTATTTAAAACTTGGTGCAGTAAATGTGTCTACAGAATCCTACTTATGCATTATGCAAAATATCTGAAATTGAACATTTTAAAGACAAAGAGAATTGTGAAGGGCAAACTAGAGTTTGCAAGCATTTGTGTAGTAGAATATTAAAATGTAATAGGAGTCCTAATACCACCATACTTACATTTTTTTATTTGCAGCAGCATAATCATACTTATATGCTTTTCATGCCTAGGGTCCCAAAATGTTTGCAGATTGATTAAAGTAAACAAAACTATACACACAGATCATGTAATCCACCTGTCAAGTACTGCCAGTACCTGGGTGAAATGTGTCAAATGTTTAACAGCACAAACTCTTCAACATTTTTTGGACAGAAAATTAAAACTCTTATTTTCTGGGGGAAATCAGACAGTAGATAGATAAAATGTAATTATGGAAATTGAAATTTGACCAGGGTACTGGGACTACAAGAGGTCAGGACCTAAGTCAAGTGGTCAGGGCCTCAGTTTTATCAGGGCCTCAGTTTTATGTCTCATCTGAAAGGCAGCACCTTCTGTGCAGTCTCCCTTAGCACTGGCTTAGTACTGACTGAGCAAAGAACACTTGCCTGCAGCACCTTATGTTCCCTGGAGATCTTTCATCCGAGTACTGACTTAGTTCAACAACATTGCTGTTGTTTATATTGTGGTATCATCCATAAAGTCCAATAAAGACTCCACTGGGCTGGGCACTGTGGAAACACCTAGGAAGAAACCGTCCCTAGTTTAGTTTATGATCTAATTTGAGACAAGATGTGGCAAATTGGAATGAGGATAAGGTCGGTAACAGTTCTCTTGGTTGCAGTTATGTGAACAACTTGAGGGTTCTGAATCATTCAAAAACATTGAGTTTTGTTTTGTTTTAGAATGAGTCATTGCTAGGTGGCTTCTTCTTGTAGGTGGCATGGTAGAAGTGGCAATCTAAGTGTGATGGGGTGTATATACCCCACCTTATAGCAGGGAGAGCATGAATTGGCTTCCAAGAGAACCCGTTAGAGTGATTGCCCTGCACCAGAGAAGTTGCTTATCCTGCCAGCTAGAAAGGGAGCAATCCACAAATGTGATTACTTGGACATAGATGGGAATAGAAAAGGGGAAGTAGTGAAGAGGTTCTGAGAGGGAAGGGGAAATCACCCTCTCGTCCTGGGCATAGTCACAAGAGATGCAGGCAGCTCCCTGAACTGGTTCTGATCTAGTAGCCTAAGGATCCTAAGGTATGGCTGGTTTGTTCAGTATTGAAGTCATGTGTGCTTTGTCCTGGTTTTGGGAGGAGTATGCCATTCCCATACTCCTCCCAAAACCAGGCAACCAATTAAATATCACAACTACCCCTCCACCCCCCGTAGTTTGAATATAATGCCTCCACAAAGCGTTCAGTCCATAATCACTTTATCACAGGGTTAAATTCAGGTCTCAAAAGTATATTTCAGGTAGTTTCTGAGCTTGTTCCCAACTTTTTTTATTGTAATATTCTGGGAGACTTGGATCTCTGAGACTAAATGATAGTTTTCTCCCCCAGTATTTTAAGTAATAATGAAGAATTGCCAGTTAGAATATATTTAACTTTTTTGAAACATCCTTCCTGGCTTCCCACAACTGGACTCATCTAATACTGGCCTCTTTCTTTACGTTGGAATGGGCAGACACGTACGGGTGCATTTTCAACGGGTTGTATGGTGTTTTATCTGTGCAATGCCAATGGATTTTACTAAGAGTTGCATGATTAATGATGGTTTGTATAATAATTTTAGTATGTACTTTCAAGGTCCATGCACTTTACTGTGTGAGATACCGGTTCCGGGGTACTCTATATGATGTTTTGGCAAGATGGAATCACTGTCTCCCCCCCCACCCAATGGTCTAAACATGGTTTAATTTCTTTCAAGATGGACTTTACAAAACTCTTACTCTGAAGTTTTAAAGTGTATATGTATGAGTGACATGCTCTGCTGTATTAAGAAAGTAAGTCTGACTCTCTAAAGCTGTGAGAAAATGGAATTTTAAGATAACTTAATTAAAATGCGATTTAAGGGTTTAAAAGATCATTAGTGGAAGAGAGAAATATTTTGTCTTGACAATTTTGACCTTCTGAAAGAGTTGGCTTATATAATTGAATTGAAGTGAAGTGAATTTCAGTAACATAGCCAACCATTCTGGATACACTCAAACCAGCCATGTTGAGACTGATTTAAATGTAGCCTTAAAATCTTTGTCATGCTAGGTTTCAAGTTGAGTAGGACCAGTGCACCAAATTCCTACAGAATGGCAAATATTGCGAGGAGACCCAAATAATGCTGTGCTTGCACTGAGTCTGGGCAGACAAATAAAATGTAAAAAAAAATAATAATAAATAAAAAAAAAATTCCGTTCAAGATTTTAGCTTTTTAGAATCTCTACTTACATATAGCATCACATGAAGAGAGCAATATTGAAAGACTTTCAGACATTTACAAATCCCATTTGCAAAGCTCTGTTGCATCAGTCATTCTCAATCTACTTGTGTGATTGAACTTTCTGCATGGGAAATTACAGTTAGGATTTACTTTTAAAACAGTCACAGTATAAACAGTGGCCATTATTTTGGCCATTATTTATTTGCACTTTGCCTATGTTATATTATTTTTATTGCCCAATGGTGAGAATTTTGTGTTAAATTTTAAAAGACAAAAGGACAAACTAATACACTATTAGTAAATTAGATTTTACTTCCATATAGTGCACTTTTTGTGGACAGCTCTATTTTACAAAGTGTCAATTTTCTAGGATGTTATTTTCTATATAATATACTAATTTAGTGAACAATTCTTCAAAGTCTTTGAAAGATGTGTATGAGACTTTTGTTCCCAAGAGGACTATTGTGCATTTTGTTGGGTAAGAACGAGATGTAAATTATAAGAGGGAACAAAGATGTAAAGCAGGTCATACCTCTTGTTAACGTATATACATTAATGAGCAAAACTGACATATTAGGTCATGGACTTCTTTCCGCTCTAGGGAAAGGCAGAGAGACGCTGGGCTGAAGTGGGCTGTACATCCCTGCATTAAGCCACAACATCTGTAGTTTGACATTTCTGTGCTGGAGATTGGCTAGAGTTCATTTTGGATCATATTAGTTTTTTACGTATTCAACCTCTTGTATTCATTTTGGCTTGGAACAATTAGTAGATGTACAGTATAAAGCTGAGGGAAAAAAGTGCCTTCTATTAATGTACTCAGCCGGTAATATTTAACAAACAGGCTGTATATTGCTATGGAAACCAGACAGTAAACACCATTGAAAAAAGATCTTTCTAAAATCTATCATATGAGTAGTTAGTTCATTTAAAAGGATCATCTTCTGCAAAGTATAATGATTGTTTTACTGCAGCCCTAAATATTTATAAAAATGGCCCTGTTCTCTGATATTTCCAAACTTTGTCTTTCAGTGGTATAATGGTACAATGCTTATTGGATTATAACATGAAAACTAAAATGATTGCCACCCTCATGATTTACTTACACAATTATAGTTTTAGAATCCCTGCCAGAAAAAAAACTGATGGCTTTTCTTTTTACCACCAGATAGTTGTAAACTCAGTTTATAATGGACTCGTGTCTACCTTAAACATTCTGCAACTGCAATTGGTTGTTACTGCTGAAAAGAAGCCTGTGACTTAGCTGGCGTGGAGGCTTCTGCTTAGTCCCAGACAGGGTGGTTCCTCTAGGTCACTCACTGACTGTACAATAACAATGGAAAAGCTTGCATCATTGCTGTCTTCACAACACTTTTGAATTATAAGGACTTCTTTTTATACTTTTTTTTCAGCCATCATAAGGCCACAAAACAAACTTTCATTCCATATTTTAATATGTATCATTGTTCCTTTTTCTTTTATGAATTCAGAGTATCTTTTTAACTTAAGTTGCCAAAATAAAAAGTTTATAATTTTCTCTCTATGTATGTTAACCTATTCCTGGTCCCTATTCCATTATTTTTTATTTTATTTTACTTTAGGAATGGGAAGTGTTCCTTCAGTTCGCTACATTCTCCCATTCAAGGTTCTGCATTGGCCAACCTGTTTTTCTGTCTGAAAAGGGAAGATACAGCTTTCATGTCTGCTATTTCTGGATTGGCTTTAGAGGATAGCTCCAGAGTAACACACATCTCCCAGTGCTCCCGGTCCCTGCTCATCCTGGCACTGAGGGACAAAACTTGGACACAAACTCTGATCAGTTCTGTGGCAGTTATGTCAGCTGTCATTGTTTATTTCCTCATAAGTAGTACAAGCAAATGAAAGAAGTCAGTCGGGTGGGGAGAAACTCTCACTGCCATTTCTAGCTCATGTTATTACCTAATATGTCAGTTCTGTTAGGAGAAGTTGGACATTTGTGTATTGGGTGGTAGCCTCAGCATCTGCCTCCTGCCCCCAGGGTGTGAAATGGAAACCCAGGCATTCCCTGGATCTCCTGCAGGCGATGCACCGCAGAAGCTGGTAGTTTGGATCTTCCTGAGTATTTTTATGATTTTTTAATATAATTATGAATGTGGTCTACATTTCATTTGCTTTAACTTTTGTTCTTTCTAACTATGTCTACCACAAACAGGCTATTTGTCTTGTTGCTGGAGAGAGATGTCTTAGTTAAAAGTTATTACATCGTCAAAAATGGTTTCCTTTAAACTTGTGACCCAGGGAATCATGATTCCATATAAAGTAAATGTTCTTTCTTTCTTGACTCTCAGACTTAAAGAACAGAGAGAGTATACTATGCTCTCTCTCTAAGCATCCACACAACATACCGTGTAACCATTTCACAAGAGGTAAAAGATCCAGTTTAAACCACAACTCTCTTCATTTTCCATCCATAAATTGTATTGTATATTTGTATCATCAGTGGGCAAGCGCCATATTAAATACAGTAGATTTTATATGAGAAACAGCACCGTGAATATTGTAAAGAGCTTCATTGATACAGGGAGTATGCTTCAATGAGCTCTGTCTCCTTTCAGATTAAGGGTATTTTTTCTCTGGAGCGTTAACTAAGTTATCTACACTGGAGTTACTTCTCTTGAGTTAGCTTACCTCAAGTGGGTGTGGCCATACCGCAAAATAATACACGAGCTACTGTGTCCAAACTAGCATTGCAGACATTCATAGGTGACAGTAAAACTTTTGGGGGCTATATTCTCTGGTTCTTTGCACTGCAGTAAGAAGAGCCACTCTATGAATTCTTTACCAGTGACTTGTGGGAGAACTTATCTGGTCTTTGTTGGCACACTGGGGAATTGTGGGAAGGCATTGGATGATTAGTGGTACTTGAATGAAGCTAGCCTGTGTTTGCACTGCAGAGTAGTCATGTTAGCAGCTTATGAGTTGTACTAACTGAAGCCTCAGCCTATACCACAATGGGCCAGCCAATTTGAGTTAAAAGCACCACTGTACTTGATATTAGGGATTTTGTGTGTAGATGAAACTTGCGTTAGGGTCAGCACTTGAGTTATAACTTGATTTAACTTTGCAGTGAAGACAAGCCCTTAAAGAGCAAGGGGTTGGAGAGGTGAACCTTGCTAATCTACACTAATGGCCACCGATTGATTGGTAAAGAATCTGAATTTAAATGGGTCAAGACAGTGCTTTGTCCTATCTTATTAGCAGGTGAGTGCTTCTGAGGAGTGGCTGTGGATACTTGTGATGGAGAAGCGGTGTTTTGCTACGTCAGGCAGGAGTGACACACAGGGAGTGGTAAAAAAAAAAAACCTGAGCAAAAATATCAGCCACACCATGAAAGTTCTGGTGAAAACCAAGTGATTCGCTGCTACTAGCTAATGCCCTGAGTCACTACATTTGGGTGGTACAACATCTAATAATATCATTATTAGAATATGAAGAAGTAGGTTTGGAATCAGCTGTGTGACTCCTGTATTTAATTAGCCAGACAGAATATATCTCTAATAATCTAACTTCTAATAATCAGGGTATAAACTGGTAAGATGACTAAGCAGAAACAAAATCCAGGAACAGCCAGTAAAGTTTGACCAGTGGGAGAGTGTGACACTGAGACTCCTTGGCAAGAGGGTCTCCTGTTCTTTGCAAACAGCTCTTTCACCTCAGACCTGACAAACTCACAAAGACTAATATGTAAAGTATCTACAGAAACCTCGTAACTTGTTAGATTCATAATCATTGCGAGTAATATGTAAGGAATTGAATATATGCTTTATGGACTTGGAATAAAAATTGATCACAATGGTAACATGTCTTGGTGGTTGCCCATTCAGGCAAAGAGAAGTTGTCTCTCCTCCCTATTTAGCCAATGGGGTATTGCCAGGCTCAGTTGTCTAGCGTTGTTCCCTTTCAAAACTATTAATGGAAAACCATCAGAGACAGTGACCAGGATCAAAACCACTTGGAGGTGAAAAAGGAGCTTTACAACACAGTGGTTCGCCCTATATGTAAACAAACACAAAAGGTCGTGTTTTCAATATAACATAGAAGAGGGAGAAGCATTTTATATCCATTCACTGAGGAAACCCTGTAAAGAGGGGTGCTTTCATGAATGTTTGGATCCTGGTTCTTGTGAAGCTAGCTAGCTCTGCAATGGATTGAACTCTGGGGAGAAAGCCTGCTGGCCTGGGTTTCTGTTTTATGTTTTTGTTTTATGTTGTGATCTGTTGTTTACATCACTTTCTTTCACTTCTAGTTAAATCTTTAGTCTTTCTTAAACAAACCTACTTTGTTTTATGAAAGTGCTCCCAAGTGCTATGTGGTTTACATGAGTGGTGGTTTAAGGTAAAACTGGACACTGCACCCTTGGAATGGGGGGAGGGCAGAGGATCTGGAATCATCATGAGTAGCCAGGGGCTGGATGTCACAGGGGAACGATTCAAGAGGGACTGGGGTGCACATCTTGTTAACCTGCAAGCTGAAGACCGGGCTGGCATAGCCCAGAGGAGAGTATGTGAGTGGCGAAAAGGCTAGTGGTGCTAGGAAGGTGACACTCCAGCCATGCACAGGCAAGACTCCCTTATGCTGGAGGTAGGGAGTAACAAGGTGACTCACATTCCTGATGCCCCAAGAAATGTCACAGAGAATCAAAGGAAGGTAAATAAGCAGAGTAACAAACAAAAATACTTCCCCAGTGTGGGAATTAACCCAACCCTTGAGGCCGGAACAGTGAGGTATTCCACCAGGAATTCTCCCACTATTGTCAACCCCAGACATTCAAAAATCATGACCCCCAAAATCATGAGTGGCTTAAAAATCATGACATTTTAAAAAGCACAAGTTGGAATCATTTTATTTCCTTTTTAATTTTGGGGTCATACATTCAAGCTTTTCTCTGCAAAGAAACTTTCATTTTTTTTAATAGAAGCTGAGATTCTCACATAATCTCTCGTTTCCAGGATCTAGGACTTTAA
The DNA here is from genome assembly GCF_027887155.1 of Malaclemys terrapin pileata. Classification (NCBI taxonomy): domain Eukaryota; kingdom Metazoa; phylum Chordata; order Testudines; family Emydidae; genus Malaclemys; species Malaclemys terrapin. Next base: position 82,297,402 of record NC_071510.1, on the reverse strand, counting down.
ATAAAACATCAAATATTGTGATAGTTGGCAAGATTTTTCTCCTACTGTCCTTTCAGCTGCTGGCCCTACATTTTAGAGGAAAAGAAAGGTGATTCAGTATCTGGACCTTGGGGACCAGATTAGTGTCTCTGCAGTCTCTCACACAGGGTTTTTGACTGTGTTGTTAAAAACAAAATGCTGTAAAATATAGTGCTAAACATTTCAGATCTAGGTTCCAGCAAGGATAAAATTACAGAGGTTGTGGATGGAGCATAGTGATAATAAGTTGTTGGCTTGTCTACACAAGGGTTTTAAACCAGATCAAACTGCAACTGCAACTGTAAATGCAGTTTGAAAATGCTTACATATAATCATAGGATTGGAGGGGACCTCGAGAGGTCATCTAGTCCAGTCCCCTGCATTCATGGCAGGACTAAGTATTATCTAGACCATCCCTGATAGGTGTTTGTCTAGCCTGCTCTTAAAAATCCCCAATGATGGTGATTCCAGAACCTTCCTAGGCAATTTATTCCAGTGATTAGGAAAAACTTCCCATTAGGGTGGTTCATGTCCAATCTAAACCGCCCTTGCTGCAATCTAAGCCCATTGCTTCTTGTCCTATCCTCAGGTGTTAAGAAGAAGAATTTTTCTTCCTCCTCCTTGTAATAACCTTTTATGTATTTGAAAACTGTTATGTCCCCTCTGTCTTCTCTTCTCCAGACTAAACAAACACCATTTTTTTCACTCTTCCCTCATAGGTTATGTTTTCTAGATCTTGAATCATTTTTGTTGCTCTTCTCTGGGACTTCCTTTATTTTAATCTTTCCTGAAATGTGACGCCCAGAACTGGATACAATACTCAAGTTGAGGCCTAATCTGTGTGGAGTAGAGCAGAAGAATGACATACTTACAACACTCCTGCTAATACATCCCAGAATGATGTTTGCTTTTTTTGCAATAGTGTAATACTGTTGACTCTCATTTAGCTTGTGGTCCACTATGACCCCCACATCCCTTTCCGCAGTACTCCTTCCTAGGCAGTCATTTCCCATTTTGTATGTGTGCAACTGATTGATTGTTCCTTCCCAAATGGAATACTTTGCATTTGTCCTTATTGAATTTCATCCTATTTACTTCAGATCATTTCTCCGTTTTGTCCAGATCACTTTGAATTTTAATCCTATCCTCCAAAGCACTTGCAACCCTTCCCAGCTTGGTATTGTTTGCAAACTTTATAAGTGTACTCTCTATGCCATACAGCAGAATTTAAGACAGAATTTGCTCAATTTTTGTTTGCTTGTTTGCTTCGCACATTAAGCCATGCACCCATCCCCCCTGTTATATCTGGCAAGCTCCTTCCACTACTCACGCACTTCTGGGAGGGACTGTCCTGGTGAATAACTTCACAACGTATCTTGCTGGTCTTCCCTTTGACTTTTTGGATAGGACCAAATTCTGCCTCCTTGTCACCCCTCTTCCCTCCTCCCCCCAGTGTAACTTCATCAAGAGTCAGAACAGCCTAAAGGGCATATAGAGGAGATTACTGTCCAGCTCCTGATGCTCCCCTTATTTGCCTCAATACCACAGAAGTGCCTCAAATGCACAAAGAAAACTGCAAAACCAAAACTGGAACATAATTCCAGCCCTTCCCCACCCCCCAAATAAACAGCATATACAGCAGACAGAAATCCAACTGCACCCAGTAGTGTCCTCACACGCAGACCACTTACCATCTCAGAGATTCCCCAAAGAATGAAAAGTCTCAGGCAGGTAAAGTCACATATACATATGAAAAAAATGCTATCATGGCCTGTGTGAAATATGCACAGTATATGACTTTCCCCCACATACTGCCGTAGCCACAGCACTTACAACTGCCAGACCATCAAGGACAGGGCCTCTATCTACTGCTTAGAGGCTAGCCAGCTTGACTTGGGGCAAGATGTTTTCCGAACTTGCCAGAGGAAATCCACACTGAGAGGTGGAGGCTGTATCTGAGGACCCAGTGGGAGAAAGAAATGCAGCTCTCCCAAGCTCGTGGCAGTGGCCAAAGAAAATGTTGCAGTGGCAAGGGACTGCATGGATGTGACCAATGACAGCATCGCCAAGACCAAAGAGAACATGGGAAAAGGGAGATGTAGAGGCAACTCCTAGATGCTCTCCTGAGTCACAATACCCTCCTCCAAAACGTGCTTCTGCTTGTCCTGCAGTCCTGTAATCTGGGACCTAGCTGTGTCCTTCAGCCCCTGCACAATAGTTGGTACTGTGAGCTCCTGCCCACTGTAACCCCACAGCAGTGCTCCCTGCAACCATTCCCCTCTCAGAACCAACCTCTGGGCATTGAGAACACTGGTACCTGGGAGCCCATCTCTTTCAAGCCCTGCAATGCCCACAACAATTTTGAGCCATAGCACTTCACCCCAGAACCCATGCGGACATGAAGAGCCAGAGAGAAATCGTATATGTGCCTGTAACTTTAAGCACTTCCCCCACCTCCAACCTCCAAATTGTTATATTTGCAATGTTCTTACGTTGCACTTTCAGTTTTTTTCTTTTTACTGTTGCTTTAGTTAAACGTTTGTTTATAGTTTGTTAGTTAGTAGATTGCTTAGTTGAATTTATTTGAAAATACAAAAAAAAAATTTCCATTGGTTCCATGAAGACTTTATTTTTGTTTATTGTTCTTTCATAATAAAAACAGTTTACAAAGCATTAATTTTGAGTTATTGCATTTACTGCAAGTTCCGTTAAATAAAGCTGAAGTAATTCATAGGGTTTCACAAAAGTACGTGGGGAACATTCCACTTCCACTATTCATACGCAATACCCCAGCACGCTCAAGGTTTCTATGCCAGCACTCCCCTCCATGGGCTAACATGTTAAGGCATGAGATTCAAAATATGAACAACATGCATCTCTGACAGCAATTCTCCTGGTGTTAGTGTCTTCTATGGAGTGCCTAGCAAGCTGCTTGAACCACTGAGCTAATCTCTGCACCTTGGCCTCCCACCTATCAGTAAGACTTTCTCTCCAGTTCTCACAAATACTGTGTAGAACATAACATGCAGTTGTAATGGTTGGAATGTTTTTTCGCACTGCTTCCAACCTTTTCCATAGATAGTGCCATCTGCCTTTCAAGCAGCCAAAAGCACACTCCACTACCGTTCTGCAATTAGTCAGGCAATATTTATAATGTTCCTTCCTTCTGTCCAAGCGATCTGTGTTTGACTTCATTAGCCAGGCATCAGTGGATAAGCCAGGTCTCCCAGAATAACCGGACCAACCTCCACATCATTAATGTCCACTGCGGTCTTGGGGCAAATAGTCCTTTTTCCATTAATCTAACTAAAACTCCATTCCGAAAGACTGTAGCATCATGTACCCTTCCACACCATCCTGCATTTATATCTGTAAACCTCTCGTGGTCGTCAACCACTTCTTGGACCACCCTGAAGAATTACCCCTTTCTGTTTATAAATTCTGCACCCTGGCGGGGGAGGCAAATGATAGGCACATAGGTTCCATTAATTACCCCAATAAAGTTTGGGAACCCCGTGTGCCCAAAGCTGACATCAATCTCCTGAGCATTGCCCAGATTTATGACCCTGTTAGATAACACCTTATCAATGTCATAGCAGACCTACATGAGAATGGCCCCAACAGTTGATTTCCCCAAGCTGAACTGTTGGGCTACAGACTGGTAATGTTCTGAGGTGACCAGCTTCCAGATAGCAATGAAGACATGTTTTCTCATGGGTGTAGGGCACTGCATGTTGGTACGCTGTTGCTGAAGGTCCAGGGTCAGTTCCGCACAGAAAGTTCTCCCGCCACCGCTGGTCATCCCAGGTCTGCAGAACAATCCTCTTCCCACCAAACCACACATGTTTCCTGGGCCCAGAAATGGCACTAAATGCCCTGTAGGTGATCCCGGAACCAGTCCTTTTGTTCAAACAGCTTGGCATCATCCTGCTTTTCCTCTTTGTCCTGCTGCCATTGCCACAAAGTGTTTTGCTGCTGCTGTAGGATGCTCTTCTGCACCCGCATCATCTGCTCAGTAGTGCAATGGGGGAAATCCAATCCCAAATGTGTCCGGTTTTGACTGCTCTAATACTGCTCAAGCAACATGTGTCTATTTGCCCTTGCCACCATCGTGGCACGGTGCATTTCTGGGTCCATACTGGCAGACAGCAATTCGAAGATTGCCTAAGCCCATCCAGAAAGGAAGTATGAGAAGGAGAGACCAGAAACATGGGATTTTTTTTAAAAACTTCAACCCACCTGGCTTCCCACAATTCACAGCAAAAACAATCCCAGGTTGCACGCTGCTCAGCAACAAAGCAGAGGACCATAGGAGACCCCCCACGAATACTACACCTTCACTTCACAGCAAAGCACTGCCGTGTGTTCATGCAATGCAAATTGAAAACGGAACAGGTATTCCATGTGCATGCTGTTGGTGTTAACTGCATGCTGAGAGTTACCTGATGCTCTGGATTAGCTCTCTCTCCCCCCACTGCCTTGTAGACACACCCTAAAATATTTAGAAATAAATACTGTGTATTATCTTGGTTCATGTGCATAGATTCTACTAACACGGTTAATGGTATCAGGTTTCAGAGTGTTAGTACTTGTTCTTTTTGTTAATGGTATGTACTTCTACATTTCATCAAAGTACCTCAAAACAGTGTACACACTAATTAAGAAGTGTTGAAGCTATGTTTTAAATGGGGAAATACAATACATAGTAAATAAGATTAATTGTTTTCTGAGAACACTTTATTGTAACAATTAAAATAGACACATTAAAATTAGACATAAAGAAAGATTAAGAAAAGTATACCTATCCTGAGGACATTCACTGCTTTGATTTTAAAGGTCCAGCTAGAAATCACTTAAAAACGAATCCTTTATTCTTATTGTTTGTTCTTATTTCCTCTTAGTGGGGAACTATAATATAAACAAAACAAATAAAAACCCTTCCAACTAAACTGGGATATGGGGTATACATAAATGTTGACACATTAGATGAAAGTTTAAAAAAAACCCAGGCCCTATGTACTTGATAATACAAGTCCTTATGTTATCTGAAATCTGAGTAAAGTTGTAGAAATAATATTCCTGTGTTTATGCTATGTACATGGTAACCATGACCATCCAATCCAAAACATTCACTGTAGCTGGGGGAACATAAATCTTTCTGTTCTAACCTTTTGCTATATGCAGTTAAAACAAACAGTTCTATTTCCTGTAAGTCCTCATGAAATAGTCATTATGAATCAAACCTTGGGAGTTTCACTGTCAGACATGAACGTTTCTGAACAATGTATATTTTGGTACATATTGAACGTTTTGTATAAGCTCCCATAAATAAATCAAGGAAATGTCTGTCCCTTGAGTACCACCTTTATTAAATTTGGAACAGCTGTTGTCCTTGAACTTGCACCCAAAAATATAATGGAACCCTTGACATCAGAAACTCTTCTATGGCTGGCGTATTATTGTAAGGCGTTGTAAACATACAAACTTTCTGAAACAAGAATGACTCTATGAGAACCATAAACTGGCTGAAGTTATCATAGGTGGAATTCTTATACAGTGTATTCTGTAGCAGTGATTGATATTGTACAAAACTTGAATGAGTCTTTTGTGGGAGGGGTTTTGTGTTTGCTTAACAGCCAGGTACTCTATAAGTGACAAGTTATTTACATGATTACAACAAAATACCACATAGAATATCACTATGTAGTGACCTTTTTGAAACAGTGGTGACAAAGTGACTTAGCAAAATCCATAGGAAAAAATCACAGAAATGTAGGGCTGGAAGTCCATCTTCCCACATTGAGTCAGGGTTAAGTATACATAGACTATCTCTGACAGGTGTTTGTCTATCCTGTTCTTAACAACCACTGATGACAGGGATTCTACAACCTCCCTAGGTAACCTGTTCCAGTGCTTAACTATCCTTATACTTATAAAGCTTTTCTTAATATCTAACCTGAATCTCTCTTGTTGCAAACTAAGCCAATTACTTCTAGCCTATGCTCTGTGGGCATGGAGAACAATTGATCACTGTCCTCTCTATAATAACCTTTTACATATTTAAAGACTGTGATCATGTATCTCCTCATGTCCCTGACTCCTCTCTTCCTCCCCCACCCCCCTCACCCCCCCACGTATTGCATTATCTCCTGCCAGGCTATGATTGCATCTGATCTCACAAGCTGGACAGGGAAGCAGGGTCCTCATTTGAACAGACTTCTCAGGAACTCTTATGTGCTACATGAAGTGATGTTCATGATGAAATATGTGACACTCTTTTCTCTGAGTCAATACTGAAGCAGTACCCTAGCATGGTATTATGGGCCAACATGCTCTTATTGGAGGCCCTTCTTTAAAAAAAAAAAAAGCCTGACAACTCGCAATGATTAAAAGTCTCATGTCACTTTTAAAAGAGTAGGGGTATTAGCCAAACCATCAAGCCCAAATTCCCTTTTTTGGTAATTCACTTCTTCAGACCAACCCAGCAACCTCAATATTGTACCTGCACTTTGGGTGGTTGACTATTGTGAGTGTTGCTCACAATTTTCTGTATTCTACCATAAATAACACTGCATTTCATTGATAGGCCAAAGGATTCCTGAATTGCATGTACTATAGCTCTAAATAAAAGGGGCCATGGTCCATATTTTCAAAAAAGGCCTCTGATTTTTGGGTGGCCTAATTTAGGACAACTAGGGTTGGATTTGTGGAAGTGCTAAGCACCCACAAATCTAGATGAAGTAAATGGGAGCTGCAGGAGCTCAATACCTCAGAAAACTAGGCTATAAATGGATTGACTTGGCTGTTGACATTTAAAAGCAAATGTATGTAAAAGCACAATGAAATTATAGTGGATGTTACAACAACAAAGTTAGTTGGGAGAGGGGGAAAGGTCAAGAACATCTAAGGTTGTCAAAAAATTGTAAATTAGATTGTATCATAATGCATAACTATAAGGGGCAGAGTTAAGGCTATCTATGCAGCCTTAATTTGGGCATATTATGACTTTTGAGTGCTTAATTCTATGAATTTTCTCAACACAGATTATATTCTATACCCATCTTTATATTTATTTTCCCTTTAATGTTGAAGAAAATATTTATGGATCTATTTTCCCCCAAAATTTTACCATCTGATTGTAATCTTCAGATTTTAGGGAACTCATTTTAGAGAAACCAAATAGTTTTTTATCTGCGAATATATTTTATCAGCTGGGACACATAACTAATGCAATTGAAGATATGCTAATTAAATACAAGACTAAAAACCCATAGTAAATTTCTGTGCTGTATTCAGAACTTGTGGAATCAGGAATCGTTCTCTTTGATAATACATTATGGGCCTGATCCAAAGTCCACAGAAGTTAATGGGAGTTTTTCATGTTGTAGTCAATCAAATAAGAAAACAGAGATTCGACGGTGAGATTTAGGCAATATCATGTTATCGTGATTCCCTGTTTTGTGTAAGGATTATAGATTACAATGACTGCAGAGTAGGAAATTCATAAGTAAGAAGTTAGTATTTCTGTTAATGAATTTTGCCTATAGATTGTAGTCTCAAGCCGTTACTTGAAGTCATCTAATACTAGTATTTTCCCTACCTGTTATGTGTTTTTCTATACCCCAACTGTAAATAGCCTATTAATTTTAAAGGTGTTGGAATTGCTATGATAGCAGTCCGTTTTCTTTGCCCAAATAAGTCTCCCCTCCAAAATTCCCCCTTCAAAGCCCTAACCCAGCTTCCTATCATTTTATAAAGTAATAAACTGTTTTCCTCACCCAGCAAGTTCATCTCTTTAACTTATAAAGATTCACTTAACTCAGTGCTGCCAGGTGATTCCTGCACCTGTATGGAAAGCTACTGAAGTCATTTGGGCTCCACAAAGGCACAAGGGCCCACCTATGTGAAGATTCTTGCAGGATCACACAAATATTGGGCCCAGGTTTATAGAGAAACTGTATTGTATGGTGGTTGCTTTCTCTCTGGTTCAAGGATCACAGATTTATTGTACTGGAGCCCTGACTTAAGTGTGGCATGTTGTCACCAAGGCTTCACCCAGTCTTCACGCTATCTCCTCCTACCCACCTGTACAAGGATGGGATGATCATGTAGCAGCTATCTGAAGCCTACTTTCCCTCCACAATGCAATCCAGGATGGAGGTAGCCACAACTGACTTCTGAGGGGTGGTTTTCTGCCTCGTTATATTCCTGCACTGTCTTGCTAACCAGACCACAATTTGGCCTCTAATGTTTTTCAGAAAATGATTGCTTTCCAGATGTTTGGATTACTAAATTTAATTATTTCACTCATTTGTTGCCCTTTTTAAACTTTATTGGAATAGCTAAATTTGCTGCTTCTAATCCTGCAAAGAGAAAAACCAGACAAAATGTGTTGCTCCTGGGATTTTATTTCTCAGTCATTGCTTTTTTGTTTTGTTTTTGTTTTGAAAGAACCAATGGAAGATAAAACAGACTTTAAATGAGTTCTTTTTAATTGGTATACAAAGAAAGAAAGAATAAGTATAGTGAGAGAGAGAGAGAGATGTGATCTCATTGTTATAAACAACCCGTTGCTCTTTGGTCAAGACTTTTAAAGTCATAATAAGCAAACAAACAATAACTTTTCTGACCTCTTGCACAACGAGCTCAGCCCCGTGGGGTTTGAGATACAGTATTTGTTTACATAGTAACTAGGATTTCTTCCAGATTTGAAATAAAATGTCTGGTTTTCCAGGGAAGAGCTATTTTTCCTCTGGAGAGTTTTGACAAAAGTGTCATGTTCTCTGTGATGATCTCTATCTCATAATGTTGGGGCAAGTGATTTATGTTCCTAAAAACTATTTTGTAACTGCACAATTTTAAGTGGCTGTTTTATGGCTTCAGAGAATACTACTGTAGAGCATTCTACTGTGTGATGTAGTTCCATAACGTCATAAGTAACTTCCCTATGCTAAAGGCTTTATCTACAAGAAAACAGCTTTTTTGCCAGCTGGCCCAAAGATACTCTTTAATCTGCACAGGCTGTACAACTGTGGATGTTGCTCCCTCAGCTAAAAGATTCCCTGCAGCGCCCAAAAATCCTGTGGGGTTTGCTCATCAAGTGGGTTACTACCAGAACAATTGTAACGCGAAAGTGGGGATAGAGACGTGCTGAGTTCAGGGGCATATGACGGTGGCACTGCTCGACCCAGCCTCCTCAGACTTACTCTATTCCAGTGCAGTACTGATGGCATAAGAGGGTGACAGTTTGGAAGTGCTGCTTGACCCAGCCTACTGAGTACAGGGACATATAAGGGGTCAGCTTGGGAGTGCTGATTAACCTGGCCCTCTCAGATGGTGTGTGTGTGTGTGTGTGTGTGTGTGTGTGTGTGTGTGTGAGAGAGAGAGAGAGAGAGAGAGAGAGAGAGTCTGATTCCGGGGCTGGAAGAACACAGCCCTGAGGAACCTAGGTCCTGCAGGATAGCTCCATTGGGAGGGAACTTGCAGCAGGGAGAAGTAGAGCTCTGTATGACAACACAAGTGACACAAGCAGTACATTGATAGGAGTACAGACTGCCCCCCCCCCAATGAGTAACCCTAATAAATGAGAATACCCCAAACTAACGGGCAAAGCTCCTAATATGGTGAGTGTCTAGAGAAACAGGCGCTGTAAGATATATTGCCTAGGCATTTCTTAAAGTTAAGGTAACTGGCATCTTTATCTAGATAGTAACTTATTTGCAGAGGTCAAAATACAGTACCCAGGTCTAGCAATGATGCCTGCATACTGAAGTATTGGGAGCATTAGAAATGCTTAAGATACAGAGCTAGACAGATTGTAAAGCTGTTTTGAGTGGTGGGGAAGGAACCCCCATCTGCTACAAAAAAGTAATGGGTAAAATTAGAGTAAAGGAATACAGAAAATGTTTAATTTAAAAACATCTCTGTTTTAAAAGGCTAAAACTGTGGTTGTAACTGCCAGAAAATCTATGTTTTAATAGAGCCACCCTGATCACATTGAAATTCATTACCTATCAGAGCATAACTATGAAATTATGGATCTTTTTTACAAGGAAGGCATTCCAAGCACTTTGGAGAACAGGGTTAGAATTCAAAATGACCTTGACAAATTGGAAACTATCTGAAATCAAGATAAAATTTAGTAATGAAAAATGCAAAGTGCTACATGTAGGAAGCAAAAATAAAATGCACATCTACAAAATGGCGAATAACTGGCTAGACAATACAGCTGCAGAAAAGGATCTGGGAGTTAGAGTGGATCACAAATTGAATATGGCCAACCATGTGATGCAGTTGTGATGTAGGGTATAGGGTCTAAAAGGATTGTCATATATAAGACATGGGAGGTAATTGTCCCACTCTTCTTGGCATTGGAGAAGCCTCAGCTGGTGTGCTGTGTCCATAGACTCATAGACTCTAAGGTCAGAAGGGACCATTATGATCATCTAGTCTGACCTCCCGCATGATGCGGGCCACAAAAGCTGACCCACCCACTCCTGGAATAATCCTCTCCCTTGACTCAGCTGTTGAAGTCCCCAAATCATGATTTAAAGACTTAAAATGGCTGAGAATCCTCCAGCAAGCAACCCCTGCCCCACGCTGCGGAGGAAGGCGAAAAACCTCCAGGGCCTCGGCCAATCTACCCTGGAGGAAAATTCCTTCCCAACCCCAAATATGGTGATCAGCTGAACCCCAAGCATGCGGGCAAGATTCTCTAGCCAGACCCTCTGGAAAAAGTTCTCTGTAGTAACTTTTAATATCCCATCATTGACCATTGTTACTAATTACCAGCGATGGCACATTATTGACCTATTGACTAAAATAACTTTATCCCATCAAACCATCCCCTCCATAAACTTATCAAGCTTAATCTTAAAGCCAGAGAGGTCTTTCCCTCGGAAGGCTGTTCCAAAACTTCACCCCTCTGATGGTTAGAAACCTTTGTCTAATTTCAAGCCTAAACTTCCCAACGGCCAGTTTATATCCATTTGTTCTTGTGTCCACATTAGTACTGAGCTGAAATAATTCCTCTCCCTCCCTGGTATTTATCCCTCTGATATATTTAAAGAGAGCAATCATATCCCCCCTCAGCCTTCTTTTGGTTAAGGAAACAAACCGAGCTCCTCGAGTCTCCTTTCATACGACAGATTCTCCATTCCTCGGATCATCCTAGTGGCCCTTCTTTGTACCCGTTCCAGTTTGATTTCATCCTTTTTAAACATGGGAGACCAGAACTGCACACAGTACTCCAAATGAGGTCTCACCAGTGCCTTGTATAACGGAACCAGCACCTTCTTATCCCTACTAGAAATACCTCGCCTAATGCATCCCAAGACCGCATAAGCTTTTTTCATGGTCACGTCACATTGCCGACTCATAGTCATCCTGCGATCAACCAGGACTCCAAGGTCCTTCTCCTCTTCCGTTACTTCCAACTGATGCGTCCCCAGCTTATAACTAAAATTCTTGTTAGTCATCCCTAAATGCATAACCTTACACTTCTCACTATTAAATTTCATCCTATTACTATTACTCCAGTTTACAAGGTCATCTAAATCTCCCTGCAGGATATCCCGATCCTTCTCCGAATTGGCAATATCTCCCAACTTTGTGTTATCCACAAACTTTATCAGCCCACTCCTACATTTTGTTCCGAGGTCAGTAATAAATAGATTAAATAAAATTGGACCCAAAACCGAACCTTGAGGAACTCCACTGGTAACCTCCCTCCAACCTGACAGTTCACCTTTCAGTACGACCCGCTGCAGTCTCCCCTTTAACCAGTTCTTTATCCACCTCTGGATTTTCATATCGATCCCAATCTTTTCCAATTTAACCAATAATTCCTCATGCGGTACTGTATCAAACGCTTTACTGAAATCGAGGTATATTAGATCCACCGCATTTTCTTTATCTAAAAAAATCTGTTACTTTCTCAAAGAAGGAGATCAGGTTGGTTTGGCACGATCTACCTTTCGTAAAACCGTGTTGTAATTTGTCCCAATTGGCATTGACCTCAAGGTCCTTAACTACTTACTCTTTCAAAAATTTTTCCAAGACCTTGCATATTACAGATGTTAAACTAACAGGCCTGTAGTTACCCGGGTCACTTTTTTTGCCCTTCTTGAACCACAGGAACTTCTAGGAACCACATTAGCTATTCTCCAGTCAAACGGTTCCACCCCTGAGTTTACAGATTCATTAAAAATTATCGCTAACGGGCTTGCAATTTCTCGCGCCAGTTCCTTTAATATTCTCGGATGAAGATCATCCAGTCCGCCCGATTTAGTCCCGTTAAGCTGTTCAAGTTTGGCTTCTACCTCGGATATGGTAATGTCAACCCCCCCTCCTTTATTCCCATCCGTCTCGCTTCCACTATTCCTCAGCCCTTCATTAGCCTCATTAAATTCCGATGCAAAATATTCATTTAGATATTGTGCCATGCCTAGATTATCCTTAATCTCCACTCCATCTACAGTCTTAAGTAGTCCCACTTCTTCTTTCTTTGTTTTCTTCCTATTTATATGGCTATAAAAGCTCTTACTATTGGTTTTAATTCCCCTTGCAAGGTCCAACTCTGCACGGCTTTTGGCTTTTCTCACTCCATCTCTACATGCTCTGACCTCAATAAGGTAGGTTTCTTTGCTGATCCCTCCCATCTTCCGCTCCCTGTACGCTTTCTGTTTTTTCTTAATCACCCCTCTGAGACTCTCGCTCATCCAGCTCGGTCTAAATCTCCTGCCTATGAACCGTTTTCCCTTTCTCGGGATACAGGCCTCCGACAGCTCCTGCAACTTCAACTTGAAATAATCCCAGCGCCTTCCGCCTTTAGATCCCTGAATACGTTAGTCCAATCCACTTCCCTAACTAGTCCAGGTTTGGGCACCATCCTTTAAGAAACGTGGTCAAATGAGAGATTGAACAGGCTTCCAAGGGAGTCTGTGAAATCTCTGTTATTGGTGGTTTCTAAGAACTGGTTAGATAGACACTTGTCAGAGAATGGTCTAGGTTTACTTGGTCCTGCCTCAAAATGGGAGGTCAGGGGAAAGGCTGAACTAGATGATATCTCGAGGCCCTTCCAGCCCTATATTTCTTTGATTGTCTGATAATTCCAGATTTGAAGGGCTTTGGTGCAGGGGACCTCCACTGATACTTTGAGGGGGCGAAGTATCCTCCCTCATGTAATGGAGCACAACTGAATATCTTGCTGAACTTCTTCACAGCTGTTGTACCTACTAATTTGTTGAGTTTTGGGCAGTATATCCATTTAGTCTCTGGCCTACTAGTCACATCTTCAAAGACCTCATCATGCTGCTGTGGAACATTACTTAATGGCTCATAGACCATGTTAAGATTCCCTGCTACCTCTGTCATGTTCAGAATTATGGCAGCTGTATTGCATTTAGAGGCTACCACACCCATGAAGATGAGTGATGAAGGAGACTGCACCATTCTGTGTGGTATCAATCCTGATTAGATAATAAGCAGTTCAGTGTAGTGCAGAGGCTTCTTAACTTTTGCACTACAGTTTTATTTGATCAGTTTAAAATGTATATTATTACTCTTACAAACCATATCCAGAGTATTCTTATTGTTGATACACAACTGTAAATTCTTTATCAAGATTAATGAAAAAAGTAATAGCCAGTTCCAAACAGAACAGGGGAATGTAGAACATAATGTACTCATAAATTTAAAACCATAGATACTTGTTCTTCCTTATCTACTTCATTACTGACTGCAGAAACCCTTCCTGATTAGCCAGCTGTGTTTGCTGCCAGGGGTAGAGTCATTTTTTATGGCATAATTTTGTATGTTCTGATTGTGTGAGCTCACATATATTAGCTGCCATGGTGTTGGCAATGGTATAAAAAATAGAGGTAGAAAGACAGAATCTTTCAGTCAAATGAAAAAAGTCACATTCAATTACATCATGTAATGGCAAGCAGCTAAAAAGTGACAAGTTTTTAAAGTGTTTATATACCAATGCTAGAAGTCTAAATAATAAGATGGGTGAACTAGAGTGCCTTGTATTAAATGAGGATATGGATATAATAGGCATCACAGAAACTTGGTGGAATGAGGATAATCAGTGGGACACAGTAATACCAGGGTACAAAATATATCGGAAGGACAGAACAGGTCATGCTGGTGGGGGGAGTGGCACTATATGTGAAAGAAAGTGTAGAATCAAATGAAGTAAAAATCTTAAATGAACAAAACTGTACCATAGTATCTCTATGGATAGTAATTCCATGCTTGAATAATAAGAAAATAGCAGTAGGGATATATTACAGACCACCGGACCAGGATGGTGACAGTGACTGTGAAATGCTCAGGGAGATTAGAGAGGCTATTAAAATAAAAAAACACAATAATAATGGGGGATTTCAACTATCCCCATATTGACTCTGTACATATCACCTCAGGAAGGGATGGAGAGATAAAGTTTCTTGACACTTTAAAAGACTGCTTCTTGGAAGTCCTGGAACCCACAAGGGGAGAGGCAATTCTTGATTTAGTCCTAAGTGTAGCACAGGATCAGGTCCAAGAGGTGAATATAGTTGGACTGCTTGGTAATAGTGACCATAATATAATTACATTTAACATCCCTGTGGCAGGAAAACACCACAGCAGCCCAACACTGTAGCATTTAATTTCAGAAAGGGGAACTACACAAAAATGAGGAGGTTAGTTAAACAGAAATTAGAAGGTACAGCACCAAAAGTAAAATTCCTGCAAGCTGCATGGAAACTTTTTAAAGACACCATAATAGAGGCTCAACTTAAATGTATACCCCAAATTTAAAAAGTGCTACTGTGGCTAAACAACAAAGTAAAAGAAGCAGTGAGAGGCAAAAAGGTGTCCTTTAAAAAGTGGAAGTTAAATTCTAATGAGGAAAATAGAAAGGAGCATAAACTCTGACCCAGTATGGCTGTTCTTATGTTCTATGTGAGTTCATTGTGACACTTATATTTTGGGATTAACTTTTTTATGGGGGGAGGGAGCTGATTTTGTTTTGAAGATAATAACCACTTTAGTTCATGGTCATGTTGATACAAGTCATTTGGATCTCTGTGGTCAAGAAAAGCAGATGTATACCAAGGGCTAGGTGGCATAGTGGGCCAGTGCACTAAATTTATCTTTCTGTAAAGCTGGGGTGAAGATGCCTCACTGGCAACTGGAATTTAGAACGAATCAATTAATTAACTTTAGATGTTTAAGGTGAATATTCATGAGAACATAGAAATTAGAGGTGTGAAAGACTTATTAGATCAACTGATCCTCTCCTCAATTAGTAAAGAATTATTGCTTACAATATGTATATGCAAGTAATTTTCCAGCCTATTTTTAAATCTCAAGCAATGGTGTTTATGCTGCCCTTTTTTAAATCTTGGTCCACTGTCTATTGGACCACAGCATTAGGAAGTTTTTCCTTCTATTCAGCTTAAATTTTCCTTTTTTAAGAATTTTCATTCTATTATTCTTAGTTAACTTAGCCCCACCCTAAACAATTCTTCTCTCTCTTTGATTTCTAGTCTCTTCAAGTGCTTGTATATTCATTTAGTTCAATATAAATAATAAAAACAAATCATATGCAAATCTCTAGGCACCCTGATACATAATCTGTATTACAACAATAATATATAAGGCAGTTATTGTATCTGCTCATGTTCTTTGAAGTGCCTTGGAAGTTTGGCAAGCACCTGACAAGATTAGTTGTAGCGTGAGTCATTAGTTTCTACTGGTTTAATATGAGAGAACAAACTATAATGTTTAATATTTCAACATTTTATTTGAGCATTGGCTATTTTAATGATTGTTAAACCCAGTTTCTAAAATAGGGTTTGTTGCTGAGTTTGCAGAAAAAAATAAGTGGTCACTGAGAGGAGTTGGTCACGGGCTACAGCTTGGTAACACTACATAAGAGTGGCCATATTGAGTCAGACCAAATGTCCATCTAGCCCAGTATCCTGTCTTCCGACAGTGGCCAATGCTAGGTGCCCCAGAGGGAATGAACAGAACAGGTAATCATCAAGTGATCCATCCCCTGTTGCCCAGTCCCAGCTTCTGGCAGATGGAGGCTAGGGACACCAACCCTGCCCGTCCTGGATAATAGCCATGGATGGAACTATCCATCCAGAATTCCATCTAGAATGTATCTAGTTCTTTTTTGAATGCTACTACACTGAACACTGCAAAATAATATTTCCTAATTGGCAAATAGCACAACATTGACATTCCCTGTCTGGGGTGTTTTCTTGTAAGTTTCTTACTACCTTATGCAGTGTTTTGAAGCACATACATGGAATTTAGGATCATGAATGGAGAATATCTCTGGTGTGAATTTCAAATTGCAAATAAATTATATGGGTTCATTTTGGTTTCTCTTATGAATTTTTGCTCTCTTGGGTTGGGCAGCTGTTGAGAGCCATGTTAATCTGCTGTGTCACTATGGTTCATCCCTAACTATTCTTTGGTCTGGTCTACACTACAGACCTATGTCAATTTAATCCACACCCCTGAGTGGTGTAGTTATACCGACCTTAACTTCCCGTGTAGACCACACAGTGTTGATGGGAGAGCTTCTCCTGTCGACATAGCTACAGTCTCTCAGGGAGGTGGATTGACTACGCCAATGGGAGAGCTCTCTCCTGTTGCTGTAGGATCATCTTCCTTTAAGCGCTACAGCAGCACAACTGCATCGGTGCAGCTGTGCTGATGCAGCATTTTAAGTGTAGACCTGCCCTTTGCGTGGGCTGATTCAGTCACCTAACACTCATTGCTCAGCTATTCAGACTATTTCACTTTGGGATTCACTCTAGTACTTGAAATCCCCACTGCCCTACCACATGTGCCTAAAATAAATACTAAATAATACTATTTTACATATATTTAAACCAGTTGTTCGAGTTTTTTTATGAGCTGATACAAGTCAAAAATTGAAAGATGATAGATCTCATGCTTCGCTGAGATTCGGAAGGTTTTACATCTTTTATTCTGTCTAATGTAACTATAGATGCTCTCATTATCATTAAAGGTCTAATCTTTTCTTTAGTTCTGCTAAACTTGGTTTAAAGATATTTTGTGGCACTAGGTTCCACCGGTGGTTAATGCACTGTGTAAGACAGTATTACCTTTTATCAGTTTTAAATACGTTGTTTTTCAGTTTCATGGAATGTCCCCTTTTTTTGTATTATAAGAAGCAAAAAAGGAGCTCTACCTTTATTTTTCCTTTACCATTCATTATTTTGTATACCTCAGTTATATCCCTTTTACATGTCTTGTATCTAAACTGTAGTCTCAAATTTTACGAACTCCTGTCCTATGGACGTCTTTTGGTGCCTCTTAATAATTTTGCTGCACTTTCCTGAACCACTTCTACTTCTGCTAATTCTCTTGAGATAGGGTGACCAGGACTGAACCCAGGATTCCAGGTGAGAGCATATAATTGATTTATGATGTTATGCTGAAAGCGATATAATTAACTTTTAGAAATAGGTTGTTATAGTAACCTTGGAACCATAGTAAGATGGGTTGGAACTTTATTAAGCCAGTCAGATTGCACTTTCATTCACAACTAATACATATTTTTCTAATGGTTTCTGTCTTGCAAACTCTCATGAAAATTGACCAGCCTCAACACTAAACCTATTGCCTTACATAAGAACATAAGAATGGCCGTACTGAGTCAGACCAAAGATCCATCTAGTCCAGTATCCTGTCTACTGACAGTGGCCAATGCCAGGTGTCCCAGAGGAAGTGAACCTAACAGGTAATGATCTCTCTCCTGCCATCCATCTCCACCTTCTGAGAAACAGAGGCGAGGGACACCATTCCTTACCCATCCTGGCTAATAGGCATTAACAGACTTAACCTCCATGAATTTATCCAGTTCTCTTTTAAACGCTGTTATAGGGAGTTCCACAAGTTGACTGTGCGCTGTGTGAAGAACTTCCTTCTCTTTGCTATGATGATAATGAGGGGGGGGGGATTACTCATTAAAAATAAAAATTACATTTTCTAGGCATGTGAGTGAGTAGAATTTTTGCAAGGCGAGTCTAGACACAGTTTTTAGTGAATTGAAACTCTGTAGTTTCAGCAAACAAGCCAGTAATGTACTTTAAAACACAGTCTCGTTAAATAATCAATCATACTTTTATAGAATTCTAATTATGAGGGGAAAAAATTACCATCCCTCCTGATTGTCTTGCTTAGGCCTTCCAAACCCATGATTCACTAAATAGACTTATAGCAACTTCTGAAAATAATTTTATTATGTAGAAAAAAGTAAATGTTTTGTTTGTGTTGCTAGCAACCAGGTCTTAGTCTAAAATACTGTATCTGTTAACCATGTTTCTTTTGCAGATGGGATCATATAAAAAGCAGGGAAAGTGTTTTCAATTAAATAAACCCAATCCGCTTTTGAATCCCTTAGCAGAAACTTCCTTTCCAGTGAGACGTAGATTGTTACTGAACCTTATTTTTTTCAGAACTTTTCTGATTAAATCAATTCACTTTTGCTAATTAAAGGTTATATAAATATGTTCAATATGATCTTTCTTTTAAAATTTTTATATTAAGATGTATACAAACTCTTTTGTACTTGAATGTGAATTTTCAGAAACCCATGAATATAACCAAAAGGGGGGGAAATTGTCAGTTAAACCAGAAGGTACATAATAGACATCTGTCAAATATTAAATGTATTCCTTGTGCCATTTTCATTTAAAGGAAAGAGATGTTGGTTAAAGCTGTGCATGGTTTCTGTGCAGAGTACCAGCCCACCAACATCAAAAAATCTGTCTCACTGGAGTTTGCACTCCCGGAGTTTAAATGTTGAGTTTGGGATCTTTGCAAACTGCAGCCAAACGTGCAAATTCTAATAAGGAAAGTGGTGAGTTTCACCCTATAATGCAAATGGGATCACCCTACAAGATAACATTGTCCCACAAAATTCCTCAAACTCCCTCTTCTCAGACCTCCAGTCCTACACGCTTAACTTTAGATGTCTCTTTGATCGTAGTTGGGATTCCGTCTTGAGAGAGTGTTTCATGAGCCTCCTTCCTTGTCCTGCATGATTGCATGGGGCACCTCACCTCTTATTCACAATAGCATAACATCTTTCTAGTAACGTACATGCATTTGCTTGAATGGAAAAATATTATTTGCTAATAATGCAATGTATCTTTAGCTTTTAAATGTAATCTATAACAACTGGACTCAAGAAAGAGACTCTGCACCATGTAAGCAGTCAGCTGTCCTGGGATTACAAGCAAGTGCTCTATAGACCATAGCTGGAGAGACTGATATTGGGGGGGGGGGGGAGGGGAATAACTAATTAATTGATTGGAGAAATTTTATTTTATTCAAAAATCAGTTTGTTTACTGTTCAAGGAGGAGTCTAGAATGTTATGAAAACTGCATGTCCTTGTACCATTTTTATATACAATATGTACTTTGGATGAAAAGGGATTGTATGTGCTGTCCAGCCTCAATAAAATGATATTTAATTAGGTGACATTTGAAAATGGAAAGTTTCCTAAATGTTGCAGTATGGTGTGTGGTATCTCATTTACTGTATAGTGCATGTAATTATTCAAAAGGCAGAGTTCCAAGTAGCACAGTTAGCACTGGTAGAGAATGATCTCAAAGTATAATAATAAAAATAGTTTGAGTTCAAAACTTTCTAAAATGAAGTTCACAGTTGGACATCTTTAAAATGTTTATTTTACATGAATTGCTTACACTTGAAAATATTAATTGTTCTGAAGTATTTGAACTGAATTCTTCTTGGGCAAAGATTTTCAAACATCGGAGCCTAAACATAGGCTAATAACTCCATATTTAGGCACTTGCCTGATTTTCAAAATGCACCCCACATTTCCCAATGAAGTTGATTCCTATTTTTGATACCTTGGTCTTAGTCTCTAGTACCTGAATTCAGCAAAGTACCTACATATATGTGGAACTTAAGTAGCAGTATTTGCTAAAATTTCACTTGTGACTAAGTACCTTGATGAATCGGAGCCTAAAGCAATTTTGTGTTAAAATTGTGCAGAATTATCAATCAAGTGGATGTATTTAAGTAAGTGGAAATAATTTAGACCCTTTTTAATTAATCGAATTACTTTTTAATTTTTCTTACACTGGTGGGCGTAACATTTTGATTTTTAACAATAGCTTCTAGATCTGAAAGTGCTAAGCAGATTTTATATATTGTGTGAAATAGATTCAAGAACGTATCAGCTAGTGTTTTCCGTTCTATCGGCTAAATTTCTACTTCTTCCCCCATAGTTAGCACTGTGTTGATTTGGCATGGGGATTTGTTATGGCTTAGGTCCATTTATGGGATGCACACTTTGTTGCCACAGGGGTTCCATATATGTAGGGAGAACACAATAACTGCTGATGTTCATAGTGCACCTCAGGGAGGTGAATTTAGTTCAAAGGCAGGTTTCTAATTTACCAAATTGGGCTAACATAACTTATGTTTATATATAAAATGTACATCCTGTGAAGTTTTATCATTGGTAAGTTATTTAGATCTTAGAGGTCTTAGCAAGATGCTGTCGAGACACTAAAAGGATGTTGTAAACAAAGAGGAAAACACCGTCAAAACAGCCTATGGTTGTTCTAAATGTATCCTGTGTTATTACTCATACTGGAAAATTGTTTGTAGTGCTTAGTTTGGGAACACTTTTATATTTTGCCTCAGTCTAGGCATTATCTCATGCTTATTCACGTGGGTATACACTTACTTTCCAAGCTAGAAACTCTACAGCACAATCATTGAGACTTTAACCCTCAGAGTACTGCATGTTCAAGGGGAGTTAGTCTTAAATTACTGCACATTCTTGGTATGTTAGTTCCAAGGGTGTATTCAAGAAGCACTTTATAGTTTCCATTACTTCCCAAACCTAAAGGTCAACACTTGAAGGGAAGTAGCTCCCAAGACAAGTTCTCTTCATATCTGACATTTATTACTTTAGACATTTCAGTTATGTTTTATTAAGGTTAAAAAAAACCCTCTTAGTCTGGGTTTCACTTATATGAATATGATCAATTGAGAGGTAGTTTTAAAATGCTCCCATTATGTAGCAGCTAGCCCATAATATGATGTTTTTTTTTTAAAGCTGAAAATATTAATCATTCATACTTTGCTAACTTGTAACTTGTACTGACAGTAATGTCACCAGCACTCTGGTAGGCCTTGCTTTTATTTTGGGGATCTAGGCTAAAAGCACATTTATCTGGATCTGTAACAATTCATAACATTGCTGAAACTTTCTAGAGGTCAGCAAAAGGGATTCATACTTTTTTTTGGTATTAAAGCATTCAATCTATATTGCAGGTTAGTATTATTGACCACCAATATATCTTTACTTTTCCAGCCAAAGATTTTTCTAAAATCAATTAAAGTCTAAAATAAATTGTAGGGGGTTCAAAATCTAAACCCAAATCCAAATTCCTTCATAACTAATTCTGATAGAGCAAACCAAAACCCAAGATCTGAACACTTATATTTTGGGAGTACAAAATCCAGACCTGAAGGTTATGGCTGAAGCCCATATGTTGTATTTACAGTGAGTTAACTACTATAGAAAGTTCAGTAGAAAAAAAAATTAGTGGATTTTAAAGTTAATCCAATTACTTAATTAATCAAGGGGCCTTTTAAAACATGCAGAAATGAAGGGTTTTATGAAATGAGGTCTAAACGTACCTGATTGTTCATAGAGCTGTTGAGCCAATGAGAAAAAAACACGCTTGGGCAGAGCCACTTCAGCAGCCTTTCAAAAGTCAATCCAGAGGTACTTCAGCCATTTTCATGGTACTTCAAAAATGGCCACTGTGGTAGCAGTTTCATGAAGGAACAGACAGGAAAAGTATAAAGGAGGGTATAAAAATATTGGGTGTATGAATAAAATATAAACCAGGCAAACTGGGAATTTTGGGGTTGTAACTTCCTCTGAAATTCTGGTGACTATGTAAATCACTCACACTTTTTATTCTAATGGTCATGAGCTTATGGTTTATGTTGGTACAATTTACTGTTTGTGGAATCATAACCCTGTATTTTGAAGTTCTCTGTTTATTCTATATTTATCATTCAGTTAATGACAACTAACATGACTGAACTTTCATAAAAAAAATCTTACTTTTATTAGAAGCAGAATTAGGAGATGAGTGACACTAGTATTACCTGTCATCTTCTAATGAAACCAATAATGATATAGTGCATCTCTATGACACTAATGCTAGGAACCAAAACTCAATATTTAATGTATACCAGAAGGGTAGAAAAATAAATGATGTGGGGATAAAATTTTCAGATGTGCCTAAGTCTCATTTTCAAAAGTTGCTTAGTTTATTGAAGATCGAGTCATGGGACTAAGTGACTTGACTTAAGCTGCTAACTCACTTATGTGGCTTTTGAAAATTTTACCCTAAGTTCTTTCTTTGTAAAAAGGTATTAATAACATAAATATTACCTAATAATACCTAATATAAATAGGTATTAATTAATCTTTAACCCTTAGATAAGAGACATTTTTTCATATTCCTTCAGCTTTGCCTTTGGCCGTTTTGCTGCAATTACTCCATTGATCTTTCTTTCTACCAACCAACCATAGTGCCTAGGAGCTCTAGTCATGGACCAAAGCTCTATTGTGCTAGGTGCTGAACAAAAAGAAAATCCCTGCCCCAAACAATGTACACTCTAAGTGTAAGAAAAGAGAAAGCAGATGGATACAGATAGATGGAGGAGTACAAGGAAACAATGTGACATCATTAGTCAATATGTTAAGCAGTGGTCTCAACTCACCAGCAGCCTAACAGTCGTCAAATTGTTATTGGCTTATTTAGCAGAATGTTACATATAATGTTTATTGGAAAATAACTGCAAATTTCAACAAATGTTTAATGTTAATATTACAAATACAGAATCTTGCTTTTGTCAAAACATTATGGTACATAATGATTTTAACTGGAAAATATTCAAATGGATGATGAGGAGGACACAAATGGTTTGAGAAGAAGTGGGAATATATTTTGTAGCGTAGCAGTACAAAAAGCAAACTCTAATTTACCATAATTATTTCATAGCTGTGCTCAGTGCATTTCAAATTAGAAATAGATCTAGTTTAAAAAGTAAAGCTTAAATTGGGCTTCAGTCTTTCTCTGCAGTACAAGAGTGCCAAGTTAGCAAAATATTTCAAGATTATGTTATAATCATGTAATCTCTCACAGGAAACCAGTTTATTTTACTGTAGATGGAAAAAAATGTGTGTGTTAGTATGATTCTAGCAAAATAATTATAAACCACGTTAAGATAGTGAATCATAGCCTGGCTAGAGCTTGACCAAACTATCATACAGTAGTGAAAATGTAGTCACTTCAGCAGCATCGGGAGTAAACTACAAATAATTAATTGGCAGACAATCATTTTAGCTGACACACAGAACTAGTTTTATTACCTTGTTTGGTTGCTAAATTTTGTTATATATATATATATATCAACGACTATTTCAGGTAATATTGTAATTATAATATACTATTTGTATTCCAAATATAGCTAGACCACTCAATTCAGAACAGGGTCCTATTATACTAAGCACAGATGTGGTCCCTGCCCCAAAGATCTTACAGTCTAATTAGACAAGACAGATAAGATGGGAGAAAGTGAGGTAACATGCAGAGCAAGCAATGATGATCTGCAAATGTCACTTTAGTTGCATGATTTTTCCCTATGGATTTCTGTTTATTTTACTTTATTTTGTAATATAAATTTTATAGTAAGGCAAGGTAGTTAGAGAAGGAAGGTAAAAAGGAAAGACAAGGGAAGGTAAAGGGGACACTAAGAGGAAGGAGGGAAATGGGAGCGGAGAGGGAAGAAGAGGGGCCTGGAGGGCAGAAGAGAAGTGAGTGTAAAACAGGAGACATGAGGACATTGTAGCAAACAGCCAATCAGCCTAGGGGAAAGAACGTCTAGAATTGAAACTGAAGAAAATGTGTTCTGATCCACATCAGGATCCCCAATGGAGGTGGCTGTTTCTCCAGCTACATCTGCTCCTTGAGACAAGCTGGCTAGCTCTTTACTGGGAGTTTCTCCCTTCCCTGAGCCCACATTGTTAGGGACGGTATGGTGATTAGAGTGTAATAGAGTAACGTCTAAATGAGTAATGTGCTTAGTGTGTAGTATAGAATTTAAATAAATAAATTAAATCTAGGTTGTTAGTGTCTAAAAGTTACTGTCATGTGATAACAACGAGGAGTACTTAGAGACTTGGCACCTTAGAGACTAACATTTATTTGGGCATAAGCTTTTGTGGCCTAAAACCCACTTCATCAGATGCATGGAGTGGAAAATAGGTAGTTGCCTTACCAAGGGGGGGGTCAGTTCTAACGAGCAATTCAATTGAAGTGGGCTATTATCAACAAGAGGAAGAATCACTTTTGTAGTGGTAATCAGGGTGGCCCATTTCAAACAGTTGACAAGAAGGTGTGAGTAACAGTAAGGGGAAATTAGAATGGCAAAATTAGTTTTTAGTTTTTGTAGTGACACATCCACTCCCAGTCTTCATTCAGGCCTAATTTGATGGTGTCCAGTTTGCAAATTAATTCCAGTTCTGCAGTTTCTCATTGGAGTCTGTTCTTGAAGAGTTTTTGTTGAAGAATTACCACTTTTAAGTCTGTTATTGAGTGTCCAGGGAGGTTGAAGTGTCCGCCGACTGGTTTTTGAATGTTCTAATTCTTGACGTCTGATTTGTGTCCATTTATTCTTTTGCGTGGAGACTGTCTGGTTTGGCCAATGTACATGGCAGAAGGGTATTACTGGCACATGATGGCATATATCACATTGGTAGATGTGCAGGTGAACGAGCCCCTGATGGTGCGGCTGATGTGGTTAGGTCCTAGGATGGTGTGATAGCATTTTCATGTCTGAAAATGGTGTCATGTGATAGCATTTTTGTGGTCTGTGTGAGATATGTTGTGTTCTCAGTCCAGTGCCTAGTGAAACAAATTGGCATCTGTTTCAGTAATGTCAGCAGGGGCTAAGGACTAGAGGTGATATCTCTAGAACAATGGCTAGGCACAATGATGAGGAAGGCTACATTTCTGTTGCATGTATCATACTTCTCCTGTGGGGAGATAGCATGCTTCAGCCTTCAGGGATGTCACTCCAGACCCTTTCACAAGCACTTCAAAAATAAGACCCCGTCCTACAAGTTGTACTATGTGGGCAGACCCCTGTGCCCACATGGGAGCCTCCTTGAAATCAACAGGACTCCATGCAGGCACAGAATCTTCCTGTGAAGAGCAGGTGGCAGATTTATAACTAAGTCCAAATGCGTTGCTGCTCCCAGTATTGAGTAATATTACACATTTAAAAAAATTTCAAATACCCACTAACAGGTAAGCTTTCCTATGGTAATGATACCAGTCAGCTCTGTGTTCTTGGGGAACCAGGGTGCAGTATCCAGCCTGAATCATGAAAGACACCACCCCCCGCCTCTGTTTAAACCAAAACCCATCAGAGGAAAAAACATCAGAGAGCAGTGAAGGGTGTTGGGAGACACACCTAGACCCCTCCTGTCAAGGGTGACAAGATTAAGACATCTCCATTAGCATACAGAATGGAGAGCAGCGACAACTCCCCTAGCTTCATCTGCATGAAAGATGGGACAGAGAGATATCTCAATTTACATACAGAATGGAGAACAGAGAACTGCACTGAACTTTGGGACCAGAAAAAGCAGGGAAGCACTGCATCATGGCAAACTCTGCTCCAGATGCTAATGAACCTACGCCTGCACACACACCCAGCTAAGCAGTTATCACACCAATTTTAGTAAGGAATCCTTGATTGATATCCAAAATACTGAAGCAGCCTAGTTGCATTGTGAGCTCCCTGGAAGAAAACATCACCCATAGCCAAGAGTGATCAGCTCCTATTGTCTAGTCTAAAGAAAACCCTTGAGTCATCAGTTTACCTATAAACAAATCTAGTGTTCTCCCTTGAACCATTGAATTTTCTCTACAAAAATCCCTACTCACCCTCCAGTCAGTGTTCTGATGCTTAGATCCAAACTATGCATCAGTTCCACTGGGACTCCATATTCTCCTGACTGATCGTGCTGGGGACTCTGCCTGACTCCTGCCCTCAGGACCCACCATCACCTGGGAACCCAGACCAGTTAAAGCCTCATGGAGTGGGTGAGATCCCCCTCTTTCTCTCTCTCTGTTTTCCTTTCTACCTTAGGTATTAACCTTTAATAATGTATGTTAGGTTGGTTTAGCCCTCCTTGTGTAGTTATCACTATTATTTAATAAATAACTTTTATGGTTAACTTAGTTGCTTCTCTCTCTCTTGCTGAACTTTACTATTTTGTGTTTTTACCTTCCCCCATTCACTCTACAGCAACGCTTCTTTTACCTAAGCTCAAGATCCCTATGTCACAGAGTCCCCGGGTGATGCTCTGGAATTGCTCCCCACAAAGGCAGTCAGGACTTTGGGGAACCTCTTCTCCCTCGGAGCAGACAGTCTTCAGGGCAAGAAGCTCACACAGCTTCACCTCCTGGGTCTCTCCTGGGAACATTCAGCATATGCCCCTCCGTGCGCTTCCCACAGCGAGTCCGCCCCGGCGGGGGTCCTGGGGAAGCCAAAGCGTTCTGCACCCCCCACTTCGCAGTCAGACGTGACTCTCAGCCAGGCTGTAAAACAGAGGTTTATTAGATGACAGGAACATGGTCTAAAACAGAGCTTGTAGGTACAGCGGCGAACGGGACCCTTCGGCCGGGTCCATTATGGAGTTGAGAGAGCCAGACACCCACGTCTGCCCTCACTCCTAGTCCCCAGGTAGCTCCAACTCTGAAACCGCCTCCTGCCCCTCCTTCTCCCGGCTTTGTCTCTTTCCTGGGCCAGGAGGTCACCTCATCTCTTTGTTCACCTTTAGCTATTACCTTGCAGGGGGGGAGGGGCCCTGACCATTTGTTGCCAGGGAGACAGAGTGTCAGTGATTTATGTGCACTGGCCTTTCCCCACCACCTAGAGACTTAAGAAATACATAGGGGAAACTGAGGCACCCCCACAGTATTCAGAGGAAACATTAAGAACAGTCCCACTTCGTCACACCCTGCAGTGCCCAAAATACTGTGGGATTTGCTCATCAAGTAGGTTACTGCCAGTATAATTGTGATGTGAGAGTGGGGATAGGGACGTGCTGAATCTGGGACACATAAGGGTAACAGCTTGAAAGTGTTGCTTGACACAGTCCATGGAGCCCAGGGGCATATAAGGAGAGGCAGCTTGAAAGTGCTGCTTCATCCAGCCCATTGAGTCCAGAGACATATAAGGGGTCAGCTTGACAGAGCTGATTGACCCGGTCCGCTCAGACTTGCTCTGTTAATGTATGTGTGGGTGTTCATCCGGTTCTGGGGCTGGAGAAATCCAGCCCTAGGGAACCTAGGTCCGGCAGAATAGCTCCATTGGGAGGGGACTTGCAGAAGGGAGAAGTAGAGCTCCATATAAAAACACAAGTGACACAAGCAGTACATTGATAGAATTACAGAATCCCCTCCCCCAGAAGAGTAAACCAAATAAATGAGCATACCCCAAAGTTATGGGCAAATCTGGTAACATTAAGTCATGCATGGTAGTAGGTTTTCTCTGTAATGCAGTGGTCACACTTAAATAGTTCATTTCAGTTTTAGAAATATTATCAATTCTAGCACTATTCCCTTCCCTTACAACAGGGAATTCTGCTGGAACCAGTTTGACCTCTAAAACTGAAATTCACCTTTTAAGGGCATCCACTCTATGTGGACAAATTTTACAACTATAGGTGGGTATCAGTTGGAAACTTAAAGGCAATCATCGAAGTAATGTTGGTGATTTTTTTCCCCTTTTACAAAGGATGTGATATCTGACGCTCCACCTCTGGGATGGGAATAAAGCTTATGGTATCACACTTTTCCAGGCTTAATAGAAGAGCAGTGTTTGAAGGGTATAATAATGCCATACAGTGTAATGAAACCAGATGGAACTTCACCAATTAAATTGATGTGCAGCAAATGTGAGTGCAATTTATGCTGAAAGCTTCTGTAATTTCTAGCAAAATTTAAATGGGGTAGTAATTTGTGTCAGCAGAATGGTCAAACTTCTGCAGGGTAAATGTGCAATATGTTTTTATCAATTGGGAAAGTATCTTCCTGTTTGACAGAAAATAATGTTTCTCCTTTCAAATGTTCTTTCAAAAAAATAGAGGAGAAAGACATAAATCGTCCCTCAAAAATGTGATTTAATTACTCAATCATATTTTTTATATGGACTGATGTAAACAGCTTAGTTTTCTGGCTATTACTGGTTCTTTGCCCCACCTACAGATGTCATGGTTACTATTGAATGATTTCCCTAGGGATGGTGATGGCACACCTTTAAAAAAATCAAGACCACTAGCTGATGGATTTAGGAAATAAAATGGTATAATGCTTTCCAGATCCAAATTTGTAAGAACAATACTTTCTTTATATAAGGAGCTAAGTGTCATCATCATTCATTTGTAGGTTCATGTTCTTTAACCCAGGAGATGCCTTTTTATTAACATTTTCTGCTTTTAAATCTCTTTAATCCCTTTTGAATCTTGATTGTGAAAATCTTTACTTGATTAAAGTCTAATTTTTCTACATTACGGAGCGACTGTCTTTATATTTGCACCATATGCAATGTAGAGTACATTGCTGGAATTTAATAAACAATAATGATAATAAACAAGATGGTGGAGTTATAGTATTATTTTCTATCTGAAGTATCTGGAGCAAGCTCAATGTATTCTGAGAGTGGTTTTGTCAGAGAATCCCCTCGGTATAGTCCTAAAAAAATAAACTTCTTGTCTTTTAACATCTACAGAAAATATTCCTATTGGATTTGAATAAATAAAGTCTATTTTAAAAACACTTGTCTGTGGAAATTATTTCAATACTCCTTACATTTCTGGAATAGGAATGATTTCTGATCAATTTACAAATGGCTAATTTTAAAATTAGTTTAGGCTGGTCACATTACATACCTTTACTTTTTATTTAACAGTGCTCCCTCTCTACTCTGCACGTAAAGCATTTAAACATGGATGTGGTTGTGTCCATAGAAAAAGAAAGCACAAGGTAATGTATAATATGAGTGGAAGAGTGCTTCAGGCTCTGATGGGCATAAATAAATGTTCTTTTTGGAGTGATAGTCCACACAGATTTCACTCTTGCTATGCGTGTGCTCCCTGTACATTGGATCAGATTCTCTTCTGAATAGCAGTGTCTGTTGAGACCATGCCTGTACCTGGGAATCCATCACAATCTCCATAGCTGAGGATAGAAAGTGTGGTGTAGCTTCAATTAACTCTCCGTGCTTTACCACCCATGGCTGCAAGACAGAACTCTGTGGTATCTGCATCTTTCCAATCCGCAAGAGATTTCTTAGCCATTGTTCTAACTCCTTCTTAATAGTTAGTTAGCACACATCTTGGTGTTAAGAGATAAATTTAGATAGAAGCTCCCTATGAAAACAGCAGGACATTGATAGTGTGTCTGCCAGCCCTTGCACACACACGCTCCCCCCACCGCCAGTCACCAGTACAGGGCTAGAAACTCCCCCCTCCCCCCCCCAGCTGCTGCCCACATAAAAACTTAAAATGGCTGAAGGCAAATATCCAATATTCAGGATCAGCCCCTCCTGTGACATGGCCACCCCGTCAATGATGGTCACTCAGGGTGCCTCTTATGCTTGGGGCGATTGGCATGCCTGTGAGTGCTGCTCAGTATGCAAGACCTTCCTGAAAGGCACTCTGAAATCTAGGGAAGGCAAACTGCAGTTAGATCTGGAGACCTCAATGCAAGCATTAGGCACAGGGAAGCCAGCTGAGAGACCATTCTCATCCTTCAGTGCACCAGTGAGATACGTCACACCAGGCTCGAGACATTCAGAAACCTTGCTCTTCTGGGAGCCACAAGGGGCACTGCTCCAGAGATCAGGGCAGACAGAGCTCTCCTTCCCTAGTTAGGAGAAAGAAGTCCTCTCCTAAGGCTTTGACTCAGCAGAGCCTCAAGGTACTTCTGGTGAAGTACAACTGTCTGCTGTGGGACACTCTCCTCTTTGACAGACAAGCTCCCCATCAAATATTTGGAAGAGCTAAGATCTGCCATGGCTGAAGGACAGTGCACTGTTCGAACGACAGTCCTAGGCTATGCTTGATGCAATTGAGATGGCAGTCCAGACCATGACAATGGATCACAACATTCTTATGTTCTTATGACAATGATCCCGACAGTTGAGATTCTTTATTGATGAAGAACTGAGAAGTGGTTGAGGACACCTTGACCCTGATGCCCTTTCTTATGGTAGTTGCAAGGGCTCCTGGGGCTCAGGGGCAGCCCCAACAGTCACAGCTATTGGAAAAGAATCTGACCTTCTGCATAGCGAGCATGCACACACCAAGAGTGGAGTCTATGTAGACAACATATTTCAAAGACCCACAGTTACTTAACTGTTCTTTCAATTAGAAATGTGTTTTTTAAAGGAAAGCAAATCTTTTTTTCTCCTTGTATTGTCCAATCCTCCACCCTTTCCATTTTTTTACTTCTCTCCTCACCAGTTTCTTAGACCACGTGCTACAAAGTCTCCACATCTTGCCAAAATGAACCTTCTAGTTAGCGTAACTGAATATGTGCTGGTGATGGAGTGAAGTCTGAGAGTGATGCAAAGTGCTCCTTCCCATACAAAGTTTTTTTTTTTTTTTTTAATTAATTTTCCCCAAAATCCAACTTCTTGGCTGAAAAATCAGACATGAACACACACTCTGTTTTACTGCAGCTCTATTTTTTGGCATATGTTTATTTCTGTGCAACAATGAGTATCAGATGATCTATTAAAATGACTTAGTCTTTACACAGCAGTTTGCATGATCAAAACAGCACAAACGTAGGCATTAATACTCGTCATCCTTCCATTAGGTAGGTATTAATTTAATTAAAGTATTATCAACTTCATTAGTTATTAGTGATAATTGCCCTCATTTTGTAGATTGAGTGTTCTGAGG
The DNA here is from genome assembly GCF_027887155.1 of Malaclemys terrapin pileata. Taxonomy (NCBI): domain Eukaryota; kingdom Metazoa; phylum Chordata; order Testudines; family Emydidae; genus Malaclemys; species Malaclemys terrapin. The sequence goes on along the minus strand of NC_071510.1, from coordinate 82,266,296 downwards.
CAGAGAGATTGAGTAGCCCAGGGCAATTATGTGGTTATGTGATGTAAATTGTAATGGTTGAAGTATTAGAATTATCAAAATCTAGTGCTGTGGGATCTTAGCTTTTTTGACATCACAAGTTTAAAGTCTGTATAGATTTTTTTGAATGATATATTATACCTGTTTGAGACAAAGAGTCATTCAAATTGAGTAAAAATATTAGATCTTAAAAGTGAGATTCTGTCATTCAAATGTATGCTTTTACCACATGCCAGTCTAATAAGGTCATCCCAAGCTCAAAGCTAAACAAAGTCACTTATGAGCACTGCATAATCAGCCTTTCTGTGCACACACTAATGTTATTTTTAAAATGCCATTTGGCATAGCAGTTTCTAGCTTAGTATTATACTTAATCGGGTTTTAAGTATTTGTTGTCTCTTTGGATCAGGTTTAGCCCCTTTCATCGGTTTCTGCCATTTCTGGATGGTGATCACCAGCACCCATCTAACATGCCTTGGTGTAAAAGAAGAAAATTGTTCCATGAACCAATGCTATTTATTTACAGAAAGAGGAGTGTCTATTTTTCAACAGTCTGAGCCCACATTGTATTTTTACGTAGCCAGAAGGTATATCATACAAGGCAATTCAACATACCACACTGGCACACCAGATTGTAGTCAGCTAGGACACAATCTTGCAATTGACTGCACACAGGTGGAGCAGTACACCTGCACAGAGTCAGTTGCAGGTTCCAGGCTTTGTTTGGTAAAAATATATCCACTCTGAATGGAGCCTTTTACCATAGGACTCTGCTTTTCCATCTTCTGATCACCAAAATGTTTGGCTTAGAAGAATGTGTTAAATCTATTTCAACCAAAGGGGAACATTATCTTTTAAGATCTAAGTTGTCTGATAAATTTCCCTCCATTTTAATGAAATAAAAATGCTAACTGGCTTTAGGATATGGTGCTGATATAAATTGTACTGTAAAAACGGTGAAAGGTGAGTTATGTTGGAATTCCTATGTATGTGGATTCTTTCTTAGTTTAATTGCATATATTTGCTGCTTTCCAAAGTATTTCTTCTCTTGGCCGGGCAGTTTCCTGACCAGGATTCCCTTTTTGGCTTTTTTTGGACAATTGCTGTATAAATGTAAGATTTCAGACTACCGTTACTGATAACTGCCTAAATGTACCTCCACCCCATTGGAGGGTGCCCAAAGACCAAAATGCATTGGAATTGGCACTACTGCATAGCATGGAGGTGGTGTACTTGGTGGTGTAACCCACACATCTCCTGGGTGTGGTGTTCTGTCCCATCTAGTGGCACCAAGACCACTTAGTGAGAGAGACTGTTTGCTCTACAGCCTTTGCTAATAGCCAGTTGGCTTTTAGCTCATGCAGTAGAGGCTTATGCACTAAGCTCCAGAGGTCCCAGGTTCGATCCTGCCTGCTGATGACCAGTCTGTCGGTGTTACAGTGGCTCTCTCCATTGCAATGTAGATGGAGAGTTGGGCTGGGGCAGTGACAAAAGGATCTGGAAGTACAAACTCCTCTGTGCAAGGGGAAATATAGGGGCCACACCTGTGATTACAGACCTTGTGATATAATCCAGATAGTGGAGAGCTTGTACAGTTGCTGCATGCAAAGCTGGTGGTCTGGAGTATACGACTGCATTCTTCACATCCCCTCTGATATTTCCCTGGGGAAAGGATATTTATTCAGACGTTACATGGGGGAAGGCAACATTTGTCCCCAAGCATACAAGAATTATGAATGATGCTAACAAAGCCAATTGTTAGCAGTTTTGAAATATTAGGATTTCGCTAGAAATAAAGAAGAAATTAGGGATCTCCACAAGCTCAACTTCGAAGTAACTACAAGAAAAGGAGTGTGATAAAAGAAATCACTCATTTCCAGATGCAAGAAAGAAAACTGGAAACAAGCAAGATGAACTTAAGGTAATTCTACATCATAGAGAAATGCAGCTTAACTCATGTAATTGAAACTTGATGGAATCAGTCACACAACTAGAATGTTAATATTGATGGGTATAATCCTTATAGGAGAGAAAGAGTCAGAGGTGGAGAAATCTGTGAAAATGATTTACAAAAGCAGACAGAGGAGCTAGAACAATTTTTATAGTGGGGTGCTGAGAGCCATTGAACCAAACCATAAACCCTGCATATAATGGAAACCATTTCAAGCTAGGGGGTGCGGCATCAAACTCCGCACCCCAAGTCCCAGCACCTATGCAGCCAGATGCAGTTTCAAAATGGAGACGGCATCAACAACAAACTAATGTGGGTCAAGTTTTAAGAATATTACAACATACAAAAGAGAAACCGCGGTATGCAGCTGCTGCAGACCACCACTACTGAAAGAGAGCAAGAACTGAGTTTCTGAACCAAGTATCAAAGATCCTCCTCATATGATATTGTGCTCATGGGAGAGTTTAACTCCCTAAACAGATTTTCTGCAACAAATACTGCTAAAAAGGATTGTCAAGTAGATGCTTGAGTAACGTGGAGAAAATCATAGCCAAAAATTCAGACCCAACAAAAGGATCCTACATTTACTTTTACTAATGGGATATAATGTATAATAAAATCTTGGCACCAGTGATCATGAGCTAATAAATATATGAATGAGTGAGACAAGCTTTTGAGCTCCACAAAACTGTTCTTCAGACCTGAAAGAAGAGCTCTGTGGAGCTCAAAAACTTGTCTCTTTCACCAACAGAAGTTGGTTCGGTAAAAGCTATTCCCTTACTCACCTTGTTATAGCTGTATTGGTCCCAGAATATGCAACACTGCAAACAAATATATTAATATAATTACTCATCAAGAACAATAATCTCTGTACTATTCTTGTCCATTTGTCTGTTCAGTTGTCAACATTTATGAGCGCTTGTCTGTACAGCATCTAAGTGCTGTACAAATATTGAAAATCATAGTGGGTCAAATTCTCTGCTGGTTTAACTCCACTGGCTTCAGTGAAGTAATATCAGAAGAGAATTTGGCCCAGTGAGAGCTTGTGTGTGTTCTGTTTACTCTAATTGTAAGCAGGTCTTTTATCTTTCTGTTCTGTCCTATTCTTGGTTAATCATGTTTATTACTTTTGAATGTGCTATCAAGTGTTCTTCTGTTCTGGTTGTGGGAGGGATGTTCTGAAAAGGTCATCTTTCTTACAGTGCGACCTGAAGATGACAAGTTTAGGGTTTCTCCTTTGGAGGGCTTTTTCCCATTCTTAGGCTTTCTGTTGAGAAGGTTCTGCCTCTTGTTTCCTTGAGTATGTGTCTAAGTTCTTGTAAGTGTATTGTGCCTGGTGATGATAGGTGTGAAGAAGGGCAGTCTTTTAGGTAATATGGGTCAATCCCATTGAATGCTTTGTACATCAGTAATGGAGCCTTGACTTGGTGCAGCCAGTGCATGGGGAACCAGTGCAGGCTCTTGAGTACTGGTGTGATAAGTGCTCTTCAAATACTTCTACTCAGGAGATGGGCTACTGCATTGTGTACCAGTTGTAGCTTCTTCAATAAATTTCTAGTCAAGGTCAGATAGAGAGAGGTGTAGTACTTTATATCGATCTAAGTCTTATTACCTTTGGGTCCAAGCACTGAAGCAGGGAACCATAGCAATGGGAGTGGACAAACCCAAACTGTTCCTCCTCCACTTGATAGGAGCTGGTTGGGCCTAGAAATGATGAATGCATGGATTACTGTAGCCACCTCATCTGTTAAAGTAGGGTTACCATTCGTCCGGATTTACCCGGACATGTCCTCCTTTTCGCGCTAAAAATAGCGTCCGGGGGGAATTTGTAAAGCACTCACAATGTCCGGGATTTCCCCCTCCCCCGGCAGAGCGAGCGGCTGGGAGGGCTGCAGAAAAATCCCGGGCTGGACTCCTGAGCAGCTGTAGAGGAGCCGGAGCCGCCCTGCATTCTGAGTTGGCCTCTCCTGCAACCCGGTCCGGCAGCACTGTGCAGGGCCAGGGACCGGGTTTTGTTGTGCAGGGCCAGGGACTGGGTTTTGTTGTGCTGGGGAGCGCAGCCACGTGTCCGGCTCGGCTCGCACAGAGCCCAACACCCTGTTCTGAGCAGCAGGGTAAGGGGGACTGGGGGCAGGAAGGTTCTGGAGGGGGCAGTCAAGAAATGGGGGGGGGCTTTTTGGGGGGGGTGGAGAAAGTTTTGGGCAGTCAGGGTACAGGTAGGGGGTAGGGTCCTGGGGGGCAGTTGGGGGGGGTCTTAGGAGGGGGCAGTTAGGGGACAAGGAACAGGGAGGCTTAGGGGTGGGGTTCTGGAGGGCAGTTAGGAGCAGGGGTCCCAGGAAGGGGCAGTCAGGGGACAAGGAGCAGGGGGGTGGGGAGCTGGGAGTTCTGGGGGGGGGCTGTCAGGGGGCAGGAGTGGGGAGAGGGATCGGAGCAGTCAGGGGACAGGGAGCAGAGAGGTTTAGATGGGTTGCGAGTTCTGGGGGGGGCTGTCAGGGGGCAGGAGTGGGGAGAGGGATCGGAGCAGTCAGGGGACAGGGAGCAGAGAGGTTTAGATGGGTTGGGAGTTCTGGGGGGGCTGTCAAGGGGGCAGGAGTGGGGAGAGGGATCGGAGCAGTCAGGGGACAGGGAGCAGAGAGGTTTAGATGGGTTGGGAGTTCTGGGGGGGGCTGTCAGGGGGTGGGGAGTGGTTGGATGGGGCGTGGGAGTCCCAGGGGTCTGTCTGGGGGTGGGGGTGTGGATAAGGGTTGGGGCAGTCAAGGGACAAGAGGCAGGGAGGCTTAGATAGGGAGTGGAGTCCTGGGGGGCAGTTAGGGGCAGGGGTCCCAGGAGGGGGCAGTCAGGGGACAAGGAACGGGGGGAGGGTTGGGGGTTCGGGGGGGGCGGGAAGTGGGAGGGGCAGGGGCGGGGCTAGGGCGGGGCTCCTCCCGTCCTCTTTTTTGCTTGCTGAAATATGGTAACCCTAGTTAAAGGTAATTTCCAACAATGGCAAATTTTCATGCTGATATACTAATTAGGTATCTCTTTAAAGTTCACATAAGCATTAAGATCATAGGATTCTGCAATTTTTATTGTTGGTGCAGTTTTGCAAATTTTTCATTCAAAGATGCATTGCATCATACTTAACAGATATGAGAGTTATTGTCTCAAATAAATTTAGTCCCTTGAACATCCAGTAATTTAGAAAGAATTTACTTAAAAGAAAGTTTGATGAAATATTTGTAAATTACTTGAAAGGATAGCCTGTATCCATACCACACCCTTACTGTTAGCCAATAGCAGAACTTCTGTCAACAGTAAATCAGAAGAGAGATTTGGGTGGGTGGGGGGAGTATGAGAGAAATGACAGTGTCACTCTAAGTTTCTAGTAGACTAGAAGATATTGGTCTAGGGCTTAGCATAATTTCAGGAGAAGCTGAGGTGGCATGTTCCTAAAGAGTTCTCACTCTGTCACTCTGTCTTTGAATAAAAACCACCTCCACCACCACAAAAGATAGAGGGTGAAGACAGAAAGGATGGATCAGCTACAGGCAATTTATTGCCTGCTGGGACCTCTAGCAGTTCTGGTCAGGCCCTTTTTGAGTGAAGTGCTTAATGGTTCAATGCAGAGTCCTCTTTTATTTAATATTTTCATGAATGATCTGAAAGAGGAAGTAGAAAGTGCATTAATTACATCTGCAGATGATACAAAGGTAGAGTTGCTGGAAGGATAGCAAGAAAATATAAATTGATCTAGAGAGACTTCAGTAATATGCAGAAATTAACAAATGAGATTCAGTGTGGAAAAATGAAACCTATACTCTTAAGGTGAAAAGTGATCCAAGCCATGCAAAACTGCATTAATACAGGGTTAAAGTTGAGCTTTCAATCCAGGGACGGCTCCAGGCACCAGCTTAACAAGCAGGTGCTTGGGGAGGCCAAGGGAGAGGGGCGGCAATTTGGGGGCGGCAGGTTCCTCACTCCCTCTAGGAGCGAAGGATCTGCCGCTGAACTGCCACCACCGATCGCGGCTTTCTTTTTTTTTTTTTTTGCTTGGGGCGGCAGAAATGCTGGAGCCGGCCCTGTTTCAATCACACACTAGTCAGGAAATTGAGGACATAATTTATAGTGAGACCTTACCCCAGCTTCCATATTTGTATGCATATTTTTGCCCTTTAATCACTTCTGTTGATCTTCCCAGAACTCTCTCCAGGCTCTCTGTCTTTCTGGCAATGAAGAACAAAGGACTGAACTACTTACTCCACTGTGGTCTCAGCATAGTTATTCACAGAGAGACTAATCCCTCCATTTCTTTGTATAAGGAGGCTTCTGCATATTTTCCACATATTTGCTTTCCCATTTTTTAATCATTAGCTGGTTTTGCAAGGTCCCAACTTCCATATTTCTATATTAAATCAGATTTGAAAAAAAGATGAGTCCATAATCTCATCCAGTTTACAGCTATCAATGATTTTGTCCCCTCCTCTCTTAGTAATACAACTAGTTTCTTTCTATTTCTTTTTGATTTGGATTCAGCAACATTAAAAAATAAATGTAAGGAAGCAGCAGGGCTTGGGGCACTGGGCTGGGAGTGAGGATGCCTGGAGTGAAATCCTGGCTCCACTGAAATCAGTGGCAAAACCACCAACTCTCCTGTGTCCTAATCCAAGTTTTTCAGCTTTGGCAAGTGCTGTAATCACTTTGTGCCTTTGTTTCTCTTTCCCTTTTTCTGTATTGTCTATTTAGATTGTAAGCTCTCCAGGACAGGCCCTATGTCTTACTATGTGTTTGTCCATATCTAGCTTGTTGAGGCCTCAATCTCGCTTAAGGGCTTTGTGTGCTACAAATAATTAAGAATAGTAATAATCTAAATACACCTGTATCCTGATATAACATGAATTCGGATGTAACACGGTAAAGCAGTTCTCCAGGGGGGCGGGTTTGCGTACTCCGGCGGATCAAAGCAAGTTCAATATAACGCGGTTTCACCTATAACATGGTAAGATTTTTTGGCTCCGGAGGACAGCGTTATATCGAGGTAGAGGTGTAGTTTTAAGATGTATCATATACCAATAGTTTACATAGGTGGTGAAAAAATATATATGAATGTAAAGGGTCAACGTCAGCTTAAAAATCATTTGTTTTGTTTTTAAATTGGTATCTGTATTACAGTAACATGTTAGGTTCTGATTCTGTGCACACTTCAGCTCCTGTGCTGCAGCTGATTGCTGGAGTGCTGCATGTTTAACTTTACTCACACAAATGTCTTATTGATTCCACTCATGTGGAAAGTGGTGTGTGTGTGTGTGTGTGTAAATACTTGTAGGATTTGGGTCTTAAATGATCGACATTGCAAGAAATTTGAGAATTGAAATTACTTTTCACTTTATATCATTCGATTGTACTTTTCTCACTGTCGATAATGAAAACAAAGTACCTGTAGTTGATTTCACTTTTATGGATTGTGTCTAGCTGTTCAGTTTCTGGTTCTGATGCACCAGCAGAGTGTTGAAATATCTGGATTGCAAAAATCAGCAGAACAAAAATGGGGATGGTTCTGTGGCACTATCCCTCAATTTACCCCAGAGATGAGTTCCAGAGCTGCTATAGAAGCAAAGGCCCCTCTGTGGGCAGCCTTGGCTTCTGTGGATCACTTGAGATCTGCAAGGTTTGAGTTTGCTCCTCTTATCCTTTTCCTTCACGAGAGAGGGCAGTCCAGCCCCTAAATGGATCGACTGTAAACTCCTTCAGGCAGGGACTAGCTCCTGCTATGTATTTGTGAAATGCTCAGTATAACGTGGCTTCTGAAAGATACAGCGGTATAAATATTTAATGAGTATTCTAGTCTATAACTGCAGTTTTATTTTCAAATTCTTTGAACTTCCATCTTCATGGCTTTTTTTATGTCTATGTACTTTCAGCTGTTTGCTTTCTAGTTTGGGATTCAGTGACTGTAGAATAAATAGGACCTCAGAGTACAACTAGCTTGAGATTTTATTCTCTCTCTTCTCTTGTGAATAGTCAGTAGTTTGTGTCAAAAAAGATTGCTAGAAATGAGGGATGAACATTTTAACTAATCTAGCAGTTGTATCACTCTCTATGGATTACTTATCAATCTGTCAGCACTAGCCTCCTTACAAACTGGTTTCATTTCTCTTTTGTATCTTAATCAGATAATAGTGTTAACATTTTCTATGTTTGTTAAATTGACAGTACAATGGCTCATTGAACCAAATAGTTTTATATTCAGGAAACACAATAAGAGCTCTCTTCAGCATACGTGGTATATGCGTTTGTAAGAAGGAGGTTTACTTGCCTTAATCTAACCAAAGGCATATAGTCACTGTCGTGACATTTTTATCTTACTGGGGCCATAGAAAAACTTGATAGTGTTTTCTGAACTGCTGCATCTCTATTGATGGTAGGAGTGGGGGAAACTGTAATGTAGACTGGATGAAGGTTCTTACCACCCTGCTACTAACACTTAGCAGAAGAAAAAGGATATAGATAATATGATTTTTTTTATTTATTACACTTTACTCTGTCTTAAGCTTGTTTTATGTAAGAAGATACACAATACTCATTGCTTTTACCATGATGGCCAGTTACTATTAAAGTGATACAGCTAAATCCTGCCCTTTACTGCACTGGTTTACAGCAGGGGGAGGGACGTAGAGAGTTTCTTTCACTTACTACACCCTCATTCAAAACACGTGGCAAAATCTCCCATAGCATTCAAAAGAACACTTAAAAAGAGACCGCCAGCTAGTGCTCTAGCTAATGTACTTCATCTCCAAGGAGCTGCAATATGCAGTTCAGGAGATCTGTCTAGCACCCTGTCCTAGCTGATTAGCTCATTAGGTTGACTGCTGCTCCTCTACTGTTTTCTCCTGTGTGACCTCCCCTGTCTGCCCTGAGGAATCCTTCCATAGCAGGTAGAATACCCGAAGGAAAGGGGGTACTTTGCTGTATCTCATCTCTACCTCACTGCACTAGTCAGGGTGGGATTACATAGTTCATGAAAAATATGGGTGAGAGTGATGCTACATCAGTGTAATCACATCGTATTTGCTATCTTGAAATCTTACAAATAAAATATTTCATTATCGGTATGCCTGTGGCATTAACTTTCTGTAGAAATAAATTTCATTTCCTGTTAGTCTTTCTTGTAATCAGAATTAATTACATAACACATGACAACAGAAAGTAAACTGTAAGAGGCACCACATTTCATTGTTCTGAATAAACATTTTAATTTAATTCATCTGAATTCATTATATTCCAAGTAATTTACATGGCAAAAGCTTTTAAACTTACTAGATCTTTTCTCTCTAATCAAAGTTAAGAGGGCAGAAAGGTAGCATTTCCATTTATCTGTGCTACTATATTTTTACATCTTTGTCTAGTATCAGTGTGGCATGAATTCTTTATCCATTTGGCTTGGTGTGACTTGCAAGTGATGAAAAACAGTTTCCTTTACACAAGTCTATCTTTGTTAATGCTGTCGGGCAAGTATGATATCCAGGGAATACAATGTCACTTGGCGGGTTACTGATAATGCAATCTAACTTCTAAAAATAAATAAAACTCATCTTGTCATCTGTTCTATATAACCTTCAATAGCTGGTTTGTACAACATAAAGGAAATTGTGTATTGTGAAGTGTACATTTACATTTAGAATAGGTTCACATGCTCAGTGCTAGACTAAACCTTCATTTTCAACACATTTCCTGATGATCTTCTACTTACTAAAGACAGTGATTTTATGATAGTTTCATTGCTTGTTTACAGTAAGTTGCACAACTGAATTGACTAAGTAAAAGTTAAATCTAAACTGAAGAATTAATATAATGTTGTTGTCAGTTGTTTCAAACGATTCCTTTAAAACATTTCTGAGCAGTTTTTAAGGGTTGGATCCAGCAAAGCCTTCATGCACCTGAGTAATTCAGTCCATTTCCCCTATGACTGTTTTTATATTACCTGCCAGCCTCTCCTGATTAAGGGGGAGTAGAGTAGAGAGAAAACAAAGGAAAAGTGAGAATAGGATAGACAGGATGACTTACCCATCTTAAAGTCTTGTTTTCTTTGTGCAATAAGATATGCTGTGCAGACTGAACCCTTCCTTGGCATGTAAAATTGCAGTGTTTTCTGAAGATGTGTTGTTTTTATTTTTCCTTAATCTGTAAAAGAGGACTGTTACTTAATAATGTCATGAAATACCAAAACAGTCTTGTGAATCCTTTAAGGATTCCAAGAGACTAGTCAGAGTCTACACTCTTTGCAGATATCCTTGGCTGACTCTACTATCCTTTTGGGCCATGCCTATGCACAGGTAAGTCCTGTGGACGTTCCCAGTAGTGGGCGCCTCTCACCTCCTAAGATGGCTCACATTTCCTTTGAGGTGACTTGATCACAGTCTATAAGTACCTACACCAGGAGCAAATATTTAATAATGGGCTCTTCAATCTATCACAGAAAGGTATAACACGATCCAATGGCTGGAAGTTGAAGCTAGACAGAGAACAGGCGGTATTTTAAAGAATCCTTATTGAGGTTGCAGGAACAAATCATCCCGATGTGTAGAAAGAATAGTAAATATGGCAGGTGACCAGCTTGGCTTAACAATGAAATCCTTGCTGATCTTAAGCACAAAAAAGAAGCTTATAAGAAGTGTAAGCTTGTACAAATGACCAGGGAGGAGTATAAAAATATTGCTCAGGCATGCAGGAGTGAAATCAGGAAGGCCAAATCACACTTGGAGTTGCAGCTAGCAAGAGATGTTAAGAGTAACGAGAAGGGTTTCTTCAGGTATGTAAGCAACAAGAAGAAAGTCAAGGAAACTGTGGGCCCCTTACTGAATAAGTGAGGCAACCTAGTGACAGAGGATCTGGAAAAAGCTAATGTACTCAATGCTTTTTTTGCCTCTGTCTTCACAAACAAGGTCAGCTCCCAGACTACTGCACTGGACAGCAAAGCATGGGGAGGAGGTAACCAGCCCTCTGTGGAGAAAGAAGTGGTTCAAGACTATTTAGAAAAGCTGGACGAGCACAAGTCCATGGGGCCAGATGCACAGCATCCGAGGATGCTAAAGGAGTTGGTGGATGTGAGTGCAAAGCCATTGGCCATAATCTTTGAAAACTCATGGCGATCGGGGGAGGTCCCGGATGACTGGAAAAAGGCTAATGTAGTGCCCATCTTTAAAAAAGGGAAGGAGGAGGATCCAGGGAACTACAGGCCAGTCAGCCTCACCTCAGTCCCTGGAAAAATCACGGAGCAGGTCCTCAAGGAATCAATTCTGAAGCACTTAGAGGAGAGGAAAGTGATCTGGAACAGTCAGCATGGATTCACCAAGGGCAAGGCCTGACTAACCTAATTGCCTTCTATGAGGAGATAACTGGCTCTGTGGATGAGGGGAAAGCAGTGGACGTGTTATTCCTTGACTTTAGCAAAACTTTTGATACGGTCTCCCACAGTATTCTTGCCAGCAATTTAAAGAGGTATGGGCTGGATGAATGGACTATAAGGTGGATAGAAAGCTGGCTAGATCATTGGGCTCAATGGGTAGTGATCAATGGCTCCATGTCTAGTTGGCAGCCGGTGTCAAGCGGCATGCCCCAAGGGTCGGTCCTGGGGCTGGTTTTGTTCAATATCTTCATTAATGATCTGGAGGATGGCGTGGATTGAACCCTCAGCAAGTCTGCAGATGACACTAAACTGGGAGGAGTGGTAGATACGCTGGAGGGTAGGGATAGGATACAGAGGGACCTAGACAAATTAGAGGATTGGGCCAAAAGAAATCTGATGGGGTTCAACAAGGACAAGTGCAGAGTCCTGCACTTAGGACGGAAGAATCCCATGCACTGTTACAGACTAGGGTCCGAGTGGCTGGGCAGCAGTTCTGCAGAAAAGGACCTACGGGTTACAGTGGATGAGAAGCTGGATATGAGTCAGTGTGCCCTTGTTGCCAAGAAGGCTAACGGCATTTTGGGCTGTATAAGTAGGGGCATTGCCAGCAGATCGAGGGACGTGATCATTCCCCTCTATTCGACATTGGTGAGGCCTCGCCTGAACTACTGTGTCCAGTTTTGAGCCCCACACTACAAGAAGGATATGGAAAAATTAGGAACAGTCCATCGGAGGGTAACAAAAATGATTAGGGGGCTGGAGCACATGACTTATGAGGAGAGGCTGAGGGAACTGGGATTGTTTAGTTTGCAGAAGAGAAGAATGAAGGGGGATTTGATAGCTGCTTGCAACTACCTGAAAGGAGGTTCCAAAGAGGATGGATCTAGACTGTTCTCAGTGGTACCAGACACCATCAGCTCAGGATTAAACAAAGACTGTGAATGGCTAGCCAACTACAAAAGCAGTTTCTCCTCCCTTGGTGTTCACACCTCAACTGCTAGAAGAGGGCCTCATCCTCCCTGATTGAACTAACCTCGTTATCTCTAGCCTGACTCACTCTTGCTTGCATATTTATACCTGCATCTGGAAATTTCCACTACATGCATCCGATGAAGTGGGTATTCACCCACGAAAGCTCATGCTCCAATACGTCTGTTAGTCTATAAGGTGCCACAGGACTCTTTGCTGCTTTTACAAATCCAGACTAACACGGCTACCCCTCTGATTTTTAACAATGAGGATAATTAATCACTAGAATAACTTACCCAGGGTCATGGTGGATTCTTCCTTACTGACAGTTTGTAAATCAAGGTTGAATGTTTTTCCTGCAAGACCTGTAGGAATTATTTTGGGGGAAGTTCTATGGCCTGTGTTATGCAAGAGGTCAGACTAGATCACAATGGTCCCTTCTGGCCTTGGAATCTATGAATCTATGAGAGTGGCAATGGCACACTTTCCATCCTCCTCTCTAGGCTTCCAGAGATACAAATACCTTCCCAAGAGAAGCAATCCATCTTCTTCCCCAGAGAGTTACTACAGCAAACCTTCTTCCTGCTTCGGACCCTGGGAGTAAGATGACTCAGGTTGCCATTTCCTAAGTGAGGCTGTGGAGGTTTTGGCAGAACTGATCCATTCCTCCCTCAACATAGCGGAAACAGCCCATATTCCCTACTGCCAACCCTGTGGCCCCCACCCAAGATGAGATGTAGGAGGGGCCATTTCATCTTTCCCATACAAGAATCTCTGTTATAGACTGTGAATGCTGCATGGCCCAAACTGAAAGAAAAGGTCTATCGGCAAGACTACATACGGTCTGTATAAAATTCCATCAAGTTGTGTCCCCATATTTATTTTTCTTCCAAGAAACGGTCACATACGAAAAAGATCTTGACCTTAGTGGCTGGAGCAGGGTCCCCCTGTTATGTGGAACAAAAGATTGAAAATTTACCTGAGGAAGGGTTTTTAAATCTTCTTCCATACTTTTATGTGCTGCAATGGCATGTGTTGTTTCAGCCTGTATAGCCCTATCCATCATTGCCCCCTCTTGTACTCTCAGAAGAGGTCCCATAAGACTGGGGGAGCACTAATAAGAAAAAGCTGATTTCTTTTAAGAACTGTCTTACAAAAGTATAAGCCTTCATCTATGATACTTCTTGAGACATCATTAGATTCTCTGCTAGATCTCTCCGATGCAACACCCTTGCATGGAGAAATATGTGGCTGTGGGCTCCAGATGCAGACCCAACTTCTGGGTAAAACTTTTTCATGAGTTTCTAGAAAAAGCTCAGAAGGACTTGTCAGATCTGAATTAAATTTTGTCCTGTCAAACCTCATCTAGTGAGGAGGGAGGGAGCTTCAGGTCATTTCACCACAGTTGCAACTGCTAGCCATACCAGAATCACCGTTCTTTGCATCCTATAGAGGTCAGGATTCTCCACAGGACAATGAGCCCAACTATAAAATAAAATAGTTTACTTTAACATTAAAAAAATCTAATAATTTGTGCAGCAAAGAATCTTGTATTTTCCCATCATGTTCTATATTGGAACATTGACATTAGTAAGAATTGTTCTACATTTTCAACCATTCCATTCTACAAAACCATTTCTACGTTTTCCATAGCATCTTCAACAGCAAAGAAACTCCACCGCTGCCAAAATGCCCTATTCTGTAAATCTTTACTTATATGAGTCATCCCATTTGAAGTAATTGGGACTGTCTGCATGATTAAAGGACTACTTGCATTATTAAGGGTTTGTTGGAGAGGGTCCCTAGAGGGAAAGCTCCTGGAATGGGCTTCTTCCCTTCTTATAGATCTGTAAAGCACCAAAGAAAACTGTGGTGCTATATTAAACACAAAGTCTTTATTATTAATTTACATAATGGTAATTTGACTTATTCATATTTCTGTTGTCGTATGGCTGTTCTGGTCACTGCAATAGGTGGCAAATAGCTTTCTAGATATTTAATTAGGTAGCATAATAAGAATAATGTTATAAATGCCTTACAGAATTCTTTCCCTATAGCTCTGCACTACATTAAAACTGCTTTTTGCTCAGTACCTAAGAAATCTTGTTGCATCTTCCTGCAGTTAATTTCTTCTCTTCCTTAGGGAGCAGATTTTTAGTGTAGCATATACTCGTCTCTCTTGATACTGATTTATCAGTGTGTAGATACTGTGGTGATGGATACCCTATATGCACCTAAGACGGTATAAACATGTAGATACGTTAGATAAGCAAATGGTGCTTTGTGCCACTTGCCATATACTTACTCAAGAGGCTTATTTTTGTTGCCATTATGTTGTAATTTTCAACAGGAAAGTATTCAAGGATTTTAATTATACAATATGCTGATGCCTATTAAGAGCACGTCTGGAGTTGATTGAAAACTGGGGTTTTTTTGACCTTTTTAGTTCCAGCAAAGTAACTCAGTTTTTCCTTTTGTCCCAGTTTAGACTTGGATCACTGAAGCTACAAAAAGTCTCAAGTCCAACTGAAGTCATTAAAGAGCTGATTTGCCACTGCCTAGACTGCATAGCAGAACTACATGCCAAAAAGGAGCACCTGCAAAAGGAAAATGAAAGGCTTCTAAGTGATTGGAATGACGTGCAAGGACTGTAGGTTGAAAAATGAATCAATAAGATATTCTTTATAAACTATGTGTCTGCAGTCTACCTATGCAACAAAGTGTAGGTTATACTGATGGACACTATATATTTAAGATATTTGCAAAATGAAATGTACATATTTCTTTTTTATTGATAGTGTTTTGGGCCCTAACTGCTTATAGGCTACACAGCTGTAGAGGCTTTTTCTTATTTCAAGGTGGCAGGCGACACCTCAGCTGCTAACATATAATGCTGATTGTAGCTTTAAGTAGCCAGAAATATCTTCACTCTCCCTTTCCCCCTTCTGCAGAATGCAGTGTGCATTTTCTTCTGCATAGGTCCCTTAATGATGACTGTCTTGATTTTGCCGATCTTGATTTCTGTTTCAGTTGTGATTTACATTTTAAACTAGATTATTTCTGGGGCCACAGGGGGCAACAGGGGGAGAGGATGTAATTTGATAGTAATTAAAGCCAGCTATATTGTCAAAGTATTAGAAGAGTCGTGAATGGTTTGCGGGGCAGCGAGGAGGAAGACACAAATTAAAAAAAAAAATTGCACAAGATCACATTATTTTAAGCAAGATATTTTTATTTTTCAATAGAGTGCCAAATTTAGAAATATTCATGGAAGAAATTAAGTCAGTGATGTGCTGGGTAGGGTAACAAAGACCATATCTTTTTTTTAGAAGAGGAATCAAAAATGGTCACAGAGTTTGCCCTGAAAGTTTTGTCATGACAAATATACAGCCTCACTAATAGTGTTTGACTACTTAATAGTTTAACAGTGTAGTAAACAATAACTTTTTATAATTAATGTGTTGCACTGCATTAAATGCCATTTTGATTTGTGTAGTGCTGTGGCACTTGTAACTGATAATTCCACAACAAACTCACAGGAGGGGTTTCCCTACAAAACAGTAATTATTACATCTCAACTTTAAACTATTTAAATACCTAGTCACAATTATATAGCATACAAAATGTGCTGAGCATCTCCAGTGAGGAGCTAGGTGCCCTCAATTCCCATCTAGTCAACTGCCTTCTACTTGCCAACAGCTAAGTGCAGGATTCAACTGTAAAGCAGTTTTCCTGTTTTAGATGGTGTCATTGCAAGGCTTCTTAGGTTAAAATTAATCAACAACTCTATCTAGTTTACGGTTGAATATGCTGAAAGCAATTGAGAAATTATAATTTACAAGTTAGAACTGTTGCACTAAATTAAAAAAATAAATAAATAAAATACCCCCACCCCGAGTCATTAATTGGCAATATCCAAATATAGAGAAGAACGCTTTGGAAACCATTGCCATTAATTAGGAGCTGGACTGAACTGAGTTCTTGCCACCTAACTGCTACATAATAACTTTGGAATCTAGTTAACATTTGTTTTTTAAATATGAATTTGTTCAGTTTCCTTGTGTTTTAATGTACATAGAAAATTTAATAAGGATTATCTTGAATATCCTTTGTGCATGAGTACGTACACACACACACAGGGAAAGTGAGTTAAAATATCAAAATAGAATAGCCAATGTGTTTGTTTTATACAGATTATTACATTGGTAAAGATAGAGCAATACTAATAATCTTTAATAGCAAAATTTCCTAAATCCTGAAAAATAAAGATAAGTTTCTGTTTTGTATGAAGTTTGTGTTTTTATACTAACCAAGTAAAATTAATATAGATGAGTTGTAGTCAAGTAAACTGTCAATTTATAAGATGGTCAAATGTAGTGACAGAAAATCTGAACCATAAAATTAGTGTTGGGTGTTTTTAGTATGTGAATAAATCACCTGAAAATGACTCATCAACATTAGTTTGTCAGCATTCAGCACCACTGTTATAGAACAAAAAGGGAATAGGATGCAGCTAAAATGTAAGGAGTTTATGTAAATGCCAGAACCATTCTAAGGCACAGACAGCTTTATACATATAAGACTACATTTTCAGTCAGGCTTTGGGTACAAAAATCTCACATGTATAATTGCCACAAGTTCTTTAGTTTGTGTTATCTCTGACTCTCTCTTCAGAAATGGAAGAGGTTGAGAAATGGACAGTTAATTCTCGATTTAGGTCACCAGTATTACTTGTCTACAAACGGCAACCATTACTAATGCCAGTTGTTTTCAGTAGGTTGTGGTTGTGTTTTGACTACTATCATCCCAACTTGACATATTAAAAGTATCATGCTTCTATTAACTCCAAGATGGCTGCGATTATGGAACTTGAAAAGCATGTGCAAATAAGACTAATAAAAATGTCTATGGCCATTAACTTTATTCACTTGTGATTTCACTTTTTTTATTACATTTAAAAGCTTTGTTTGAGATGAGTAGCTTATGTACAGAGGCCTGTGGAGATGTGACTTCTGCAAAACAAATGACATATAGGCACCAGTGTGTGACAAATTGCAATGAAAGGTTGCGTTTGTAGCTGGTGAAATACTGAAATGTAGTCCTAGCCAACTTTGCTTAGTTCTCACATAATACAGGTGACGCATACTAGAATGAAAAACGTCTTTGTAGATCTTATGCAGAGATATAGCCAGAAAACCCCATTCCGCAACATACTCTATAATTTGTGACTCATGTTCCTAAACAGCAAAGCACAACTGCTTTCCAAGATGTATATTTTCATGTATTAACATGGATGGTGTAATTTGCAATCGTTACATTAATAAAATAAAAAAATTCCTAAACACAATAACTTAATAGTTTATATCTATACCAGAAGAATGTATCAATTTTTTTATTTGTTTGGATTTCTAAAACAAAAAAAAGGGACAGGGCAAAAGGATAGTCACTTATATATGAGCATTAAAGCCTAAAAAATGCATACAAAATTAACCAATAACATAGTACAAACTTACCTTACCCACAGTGTCCTTGCATGTCACACTAAATAAATAATCTAGAATACCTTTTGTCCTATGAAAACAATGAGAAGTCCAGTGGCACCTTAAAGACTAATAGATTTATTTGGGCATAAGGTGCCACCTCATTGTTTTTATGGATACAGACTAACACGGCTACCCCTCTGATACTTTTATCCTATGTACATTTTCCCTGGCTCTGGGAGAACATGTAGGTCTTTCAGCATGCTCTGAAGATTAAGAGTTGGGTCCTGATCCTGAAGTGGAATTATCTAGTATAGTTCCTCAAGGCCAAGTGGCAGTATCCAAATGACTTCAGTAGGATTTTACAGGTGTAAGTGTCTGCACAAGTAGAACTTTTTGCAGGATTGGGGCCTTTGGCTCTCATCATATTAAGGGGAAAAGTGATTTCCAGAGTCAAGGGTCCTTCACTGAAATTGCATTGCATGCAACCCCCCTTTAGTTAAATCAGGAGACTGCTACTAGTAAATTGAATAACTCAGATGATCTCAACTGCTATGGTACCAAATAACATTCGTTTTTGTTAGCCTTTATTTGGTTACTATTCCCATTGCGGGGACGGAGTCTTCTTTTTCTTCATTGAAGGATTTGATACTCTTTGTCATATTTTCCACTTGCATATGAGGTTCATATATGTAAATGGAGACAATGGTTAATTTCAACCCTGTTGAAGTCAATGATATTACACCAAGAATTAATTTGGCTTTGTATTTTAAACCATCTTGCTTCTATGCCGAATCTTTATTTAATCAGGTAGTGGGTTTAGGCAATCTCACATCACCCCATGAACTGGATAAAGATGTCACTGCTAGGGCTTGTGACTCTTTGTACTGTGCTTTAACATTTTTGTATATATTATTCCATTAAACGGTTAAAATTCCCATTTATAGATGGAAAGTCTCCTTGTAGTTGATTAGTACATATGATGTTTCTTTTAAGAATTATTGGACCGATCTATATGGTAATGATTTTCAGCATCATTTGCATTTAAATTAGATGAATTATTTATCAGCTATGAAACATATCCCAAAAGCATATCACAGAAGACTACGTTAGTACTTCATAAGATTCCTTTCTTTTGTCTTTTTCATTTTATAGACATTTCATATAAAAATGATGAAATAACCAATATTTGTTTTAAATACACATTGAAAAAATATAATACTATTACTGTGTTGACACTTTTGTTTTTATAATAGCTATTGAATAAAAACCCACAAATTTTTGAACATGCCATTTTTCACAGTGAGAGCATTCAAAATGAATGCTCTAACTGTGAGAAATGGCATGTCTTCCAGAATCAGTCTCTTCATCTCAACTCTCTTATATATCAGTCCAGTGGAAGATAGAATCATAGAAATGTAGGTCTGGAAGGGATCTCAAGAGTCCATCTAGTCCAGCCCCCACCCCAAGCAGGATTAAGTACACCTGGACCATCTCTGACATTGTTCTGATATTGTCCATAAGTTTGTGGTATTTAAACATCATTTGCTTTATTAATTTACCTACCATGTCTATGTTCTGAAGTCTGCAACGAGCAGTAAGATCATTACTGGTATGTGTATTTATTTATATATTACACACACAAATCTATGTTAAAAACAGTTAAGGTCTCAAAATCAAGAACTAAAAAACTAGGAAATACCAGCATTAAAGTTGCCTGTTAGATGATCACGTTTTTCACAAGACCTCTGCTTCATTCAATGCACAAGACTTTTTTATTCATATTGTGGCCCCATTCCTTATTTACTACACACTATATATTTATTTATACACTATTTATTTTGTTGATTTTTAGATTTTTGGTTGAAATTTAAGCTCAATCAATTTTTTATTTAAAAAACAAAACAAACAAACCCCCTTATATTTAGATACCATATAAAAACTTGAGGATGACCCTATTGCAAAGCCGTCATTCAGCAGAACTCTTAAGATTTTCACATATAGAATTAGGTATCCCTCTAAAAAGTAGTTTACATTAAATGGGGGAAAAAGCCATTCGCTCTCCAAAATTAGTATCTGTGAGTATCTTAAAATCTCAGCTGTCTCACTATACAACTCTAATAAAACAAACACCACAACGTAGGGTTTGTTAGCATTATAGTTGTTTGTATGCCAGTAGGAAACTGAAATTGCCACAAATCCTGCTTCAGTGGTTCTGCTGAATCAGTTTCAATATCCTGCTTCACCAGAGGAACAAAGACTTCAGAGGAGCAAAGGGACAATGAGTGGGTAAATGTTCATGTAACATACACACCTGCTTCTGGAATCCTGACAAATTAAATGCTTCTGGATGGGTTGCCCGGAACATCAGCTGGAATTTTAAGATAGTTTCTACACGTTTGGAGGGCGTGTTTTTTTCCTGTATATAAATATACATTAAAAGTGCAAATCAGAATGAGTAGGCTTAAATTTTGGGCCCATGGAACTTGACCATAACTCTCTATTTATAATCTCAGTAAGTGTATCCTTCTAAATTATACACACTATGCTGAATTCACCATTGAATCTAAATAACTCTGATATCTAACATATAGCTGTCTGTATAGTCTACACATAAGCTAACCTCTAATAAATAGGGGTTAGGAAGAAACTTTCACTTTGGGCGGATTATTATATAACTGCCTACTGTAGGGCTTTTTTCATGTTCCTCTGAAGCAGTTTCTATTGACCTTTTTGGGGGACAAAACACTGGACTAGATGGACAGTTTATAGATTCATAGATTCTAGGACTGGAAGGGACCTCGAGAGACTGTCTAGACCATCCTGGATAGAAATTTATCTAACCTACTCTTAAATATCTCCAGAGATAGAGATTCCACAACCTCCCTAGGCAGTTTATTCCAGTGTTTAACCACCCTGACAGTTAGGAACTTTTTCCTAATGTCCAACCTAAACCTCCCTTGCTGCAGTTTAAGCCCGTTGCTTCTTGTTCTATCCTTAGAGGCTAAGTTGAACAAGTTTTCTCCCTCCTCCTTATGACACCCTTTTAGATACCTGAAAACTGCTATCATGTCCCCTCTGTCTTCTCTTTTCCAAACTAAACAAACCCAATTCTTTCAGCCTTCCTTTATAGGTCATGTTCTCAAGACTTTTAATCATTCTTGTTGCGCTTCTCTGGACCCTCTCCAATTTCTCCACGTATTTCTTGAAATGTGGTGCCCAGAACTGGACACAATACTCCAGTTGAGGCCTAACCAGCGCAGAGTAGAGCGGAAGAATGACTTCTCGTGTCTTGCTCACAACACACCTGTTAATGCATCCCAGCATCACGTTTTCTTTTTTTGCAACAGCATCACACTGTTGACTCATATTTAGCTTGTAGTCCACTATAACCCCTGCCGTACTCATTCCTAGACAGTCTCTTCCCATTCTGTATGTGTGAAACTGATTGTTCCTTCCTAAATGGAGCACTTTGCATTTGTCTTTGTTAAACTTCATCCTGTTGACCTCAGACCATTTCTCCAATTTGTCCAGATCATTTTGAATTATGACCCTATCCTCCAAAGCAGTTGCAATCCCTCCCAGTTTGGTATCATCTTCAAATGTAATAAGCGTACTTTCTATGCCAATATCTAAGTCGTTGATGAAGATATTGAACAGAGCTGGTCCAAAACAGACCCCTGCGGAATCCCACTTGTTATACTTTTCCAGCAGGATTGGGAACCGTTAACAACAACTCTCTGAGTACGGTTATCCAGCCAGTTATGCACCCACCTTATAGTAGCCCCATCTAAGTTGCATTTGCCTAGTTTATCGATAAGAATATCATGCGAGACTGTATCAAATGCCTTACTAAAGTCTAGGTATACCACATCCACCGCTTCTCCCTTATCCACAAGGCTCGTTATCCTATCAAAGAAAGCTATCAGATTGGTTTGACATGATTTGCTCTTTACAAATCCATGCTGGCTATTCCCTATCACCTTACCATCTTCCAAGTGTTTGCAGATGATTTCCTTAATTACTTGCTCCATTATCTTCCCTGGCACAGAAGTTAAACTAACTGGTCTGTAGTTTCCTGGGTCGTTTTTATTTCCCTTTTTATAGATGGGCACTATATTTGCCCTTTCCAGTCTTCTGGAATCTCTCCTATCTCCCATGATTTTCCAAAGATAATAGCTAGAGGCTCAGATACCTCCTCTATTAGCTCCTTGAGTATTCTAGGGTGCATTTCATCAGGCCCTGGTGACTTGCAGGCATCTAACTTTCCTAAGTGATTTTTAACTTGTTCTTTTTTTATTTTATCTTCTAAACCTACCCCCTTCCCATTAGCATTCACTATGTTAGGCATTCCTTCAGACTGCTCGGTGAAGACCGAAACAAAGAAGTCATTAGCATCTCTACCATTTCCAAGTTTCCTGTTACTGTTTCTCCCTCCTCACTGAGCAGTGGGCCTACCCTGTCCTTGGTCTTCCTCTTGCTTCTAATGTATTGATAAAAATTCTTCTTGTTTCCCTTTATTTCCGTAGCCAGTTTGAGCTCATTTTGTGCATTTGCCTTTCTAATCTTGCCCCTGCATTCCTGTGTTGTTTGCCTATATTCATCCTTTGTAATCTGTCCTAGTTTCCATTTTTTATATGACTCTTTTTTATTTTTTAGATCATGCAAGATCTCATGGTTAAGCCAAGGAGGTCTTTTGCCACATTTCCTATCTTTCCTACTCAGGTGGAGTAATCCATAATGACCATTCTAATGTACCTCTCTTCCTAATTACATTTTAGGAGGGCTGGTGTTACTATAGTACATTGTTAGTAAAATATGACGATATTAACTATTGTTATGTTTTAGGCTGGAAAAATGTGTGGAAGCTAAAGAAGAACTGGAGGCAGATCTTTACAAAAAATTTATTCTTGTGCTCAATGAAAAGAAAGCAAAGATAAGAAATTTACACAAGTTGTTAAAAGAAGCTCAGGAACCTGCAGAGGATACAACACATGCAAGGTATTTGTTAATTTGCCCAAGGTATTTGTTGTCGTGCCTGACACATACATAGGTTTCATTTGTATTTACTACGTTTTAATAGATGGTGGTATAATCATTGTTTCAATGTAATAATTAATAAATCATCTTTATATAGTTTCTTTAGATTTTAAAGGCTTCCAAGTGCTTTAAATACAATATAGTAAATATACAATGGGACACTTCACTCATCTCTGAAGAGCAGCCAACTTTGGAATTTACTCGGGCAACTCTTCAGCAGTCTGTGGTTACATGAAGCAATAGTTCAGGACAGAAACAACCCCATATTGATTGAATCTGCAGGAGGAATGTCATTTGGCTGGCACCTCAAATAGCACATGCCCCATCATATGTTATGGGGTGCTTTGTTAAATGTAGACTCAAAAGGAAGAGTCAACTAGCCACTACCTGGGGTGTCACTGAATGTCTTGTATCTAAGCACTGACCAGGGCTAAGTTTGTGAGTGCTTTGGCTTCAATGAAAGGTGTTTAATTAAAATTGAATACAGAGATTTACTTAACTGTAACTGTTTCCTACAATATTTGAAATTATTTCTTGATGGGGGTGGGGTGGAAATGGATAGTGTTTTGTGTCAGAGTACAATTGATTCCCAGACCCACTCTAACCTGCCTCCACTAGTTCCTCAAGTACCTCTTAAAAACTCTCTTATTCCAAAATGGCTTTCCTCCTTAGAGAAGTGTTAATAGTGAGGTGATTGGAAATATTTACTTAAGAAGCAAATAACATTTACTTAGGGGAAAAAAATCCAAACCAAAAAATCATGGAACTGCCAAGAGACACACTTTAAATCAATGACATTGTTTTAATCCGGTCTGACTCCACTTCCTTTTAGGACATTATCTATCTAGTTTGTTTATCTAAGTTGTGAACTCTTTAGGATAGGGACCTAGTATTGACCTCTGTCTTTAAAGTACTGTAGAAATAGCAGCTATGTTGCAGGAATGGCAGATGGAAAATTACCTTTCTGTTGTTCTAGGGATAGCATGGCTACAGTCCAAACTGCTGTTGAAAGAGAGAAAGATTATGATGGCAGCACTGATGAGGAATGTGAAAATTTAGCACAGCCCTCTACATTAGCATCAGGTAAGATGGAATATATTGTGCTTATTGGTGATATCACGAGTAGGCCAATTACTTTACATGAATAAACTATAATGAAGATAAAACACTACCTGACAAATTGCTTTGTGACAAGCCAATTTACAAGCAT
Source organism: Malaclemys terrapin pileata (assembly GCF_027887155.1). Taxonomy (NCBI): domain Eukaryota; kingdom Metazoa; phylum Chordata; order Testudines; family Emydidae; genus Malaclemys; species Malaclemys terrapin. The sequence goes on along the minus strand of NC_071510.1, from coordinate 82,242,246 downwards.
TAAAAAAATAGCCCTCTATTGAAGCAATGTATAATGCTGACATTTCAAATTAAAGAAAGGAAGTTTTAAAAAGCACGTAGTGTAAATGAAGGAAATGTCATTGTTTATGAAATGACAAATTACATACTTTGCATAACTAATAGCCATTTTACAGCTTGTGAACTGTCAACAATTACATTTTAAATTCCAGGAATCATTATGAACACGTGAAGATTGCTGTGATTTAAAATGTAATTGCTAACAGTTCATAGTCTGTTTAAAAAAAAAAAAAGTTTTAACTTCATCAGGAGAGTTTTTTGCTCTATTTTTGTATTGCACAATTGGAGCAAAACTATTTTTATAACATCCAGCAGAATTCATTGAAATTTACTGGGATGCTTTTAGCCTCAGGTAATTGAGTGTGAAAATTAAGTTGAATAATCTGCCTAGGCCTGGAGAAGTGGGAGTACATGGTATAGGGGTTGTCCATTTCACAATACACTGTATAAAACTTTACATCATACGAATTTTCAGCTTGGTGTGCCCTCTACTCTTTGTAGAGGAAATGCTGTCAGGGAATAAAGACTGCCTTACACTGACAGGTACCACATACTTAAGGATTTCCCTTCAGGATTATTGGTTTTCTGTGGTTTCTCTCACCCGAGCCATTTATCTCTACTATAGGGTAAGATAATCAAAGAAAGATAAAAGCAGATAACTGACTTAGTGCACATGCTTGTTGTCTTCAGTGGGAGCTGAGGTCAGCACCATAACATGATTAGTCTCCAACTCTGTAGTATTGGTGTACAGGTTTTTTGAAGACCTTCTACCACAATTGACACAGATAATAGATTTAGAAAGTAGCCAGCCTTGTAGCACACATTTAAGTGAAGAAACAATATGAAGTGCAGACACTATCCAAAGAAATAATTTTTTGTTGACTAGCTGGTAGTGGTAAGGTATCTGTTTAATAGACAATTCTTTGCTTTCAATCTGTATTTCATCGTGGCACAAACAGTGTCTTGAGGAATACTTCATTTAGTAAAATGGCACGGAGAAGGGAAAGGACTTCAGTTATCAACTTTTTGCTAGATCCAGTAATAATTAAGCTGCTAGATAGCGTTTTTATGACAGACATCTGTGTAGCATTTCCTTTAACTGCCGAGCATGAGAGACTGAACTTGATGCCTGAATTTGTAGGGAGAATAGCACGTGCATAATCTTTTGAGCTATGAAACATGTTCACTCCATTTGCCTGTGAAAGTCAGATATATTCAGAATTGCTTTCTATGAATAAGCAGAGAAAATAACATGAACATAATGTTCAGGTAACAAACAGTTTCAAAGTAATGCGTTTAAAAAGTCAAGTTTTTCATAGTAATGTTAACTCTGTGACACTGAACATCTAGTAAAGTTGGAGCCAGATAATGCTTCCTGGTTCTGGGCACAACAGGTTTCCTCCATACATGGTCTACCCTTCCCACAAGGAAGAAGTGTACATATGCCTCTGCAGTATTTCCCTCCTTTCCCAGTGCCCTACTCAAGCCTTTTCACCTTTCCAGGGATCTATGCTGGGGGATGGGTGGGGACTGAATGAACCCTGAGGAGGAGGTGAGTGGTTCAGGGATGAGGTTTGGGGAGAGAGGGGAAGATGCACACAGTCCATCTTCAGGCTCCGTAGACCTTAGGCCTAAAAGATGATGCTTTCCCAGACTGTATTATCTTCTCCTTGTAACACCCACTCCTTGGAGCAAACACCTACGTTTATTTTTTTAATAACTTTTTCTTATGTTTCCTGTGTAGTTGGGGTGGAAAGTTGCTGCAACACTGTCAAGGCTCCTAAGCTGTTACAGCTGCTTAGTGCTTCTGTCCTTGGAGCTCTGGTGTTATCAGCACTAGCAGAGAGCGCAGACTGCTAATTAAGCAGACCTCGATGTTATTCCTAGGGAAAGACCACAGGCACAGTTCAGTGACAAAGGGACTTGGGAAGGTTTACTGTCCTCAAGGCACAGTCCTAATGACTTGCACAACTTGTACAAGTACATTCACCCATGAGTGCCCCATGGCAAGGAGCGGCACGGTCAGCAGTGTTAGATTTTGCTGTCCATTCGGCCACACAAGGCGAGGTACACTGACATTTATAGACTGAGACAAACAACTGGGATAAACAAGTTATGTAGCACCTTGCATATTTCATGGCATTTGTTTGTTACTTTCACTTGTACCTTGTCCTGATATCTTGGACAAAACATCCCTATTCATTATTCTATCAAACGATCTTATCTTGTACTAGATTGGGGTGTATCTATACTAGCCTTCTGAAATATATTTATGTAAATATCTAGTGCCTAGTACTTCTTAGGAACACCTATGTTTTAGCAATGTTAGAGGCAACTTTGTTAAGTTCATGTATTGGACAGTGAACTTTTGTAAGCATTTACTTTAATACATGGCCTGACTTTGGCTCACAGCATGTGGTTTAGGCATCAGGTTTTGCACCAGGGCCAGTACTCCAGGCTCTGTCTCTCTATTACATCCTGTTCAATTATTTATTTATTTACATTTTCCTCCCATTTAGATCTGGAATTTAACATTGCATGGGTAACAGTAGAGTCACAGAATAAAACAAGCTCCTGTATCTTCCACAAAATATAAGATATATTGATCTTATGAGGTTTGTGTCAGGGTCCCTTCCTTGCAACAATTTGATAACCTGTAGAAATCTAGGTCTTTCCATTGTTTGCAATAAAAATATTGGACAGTGCAAGCCTACATGATCTATAGAATATTTTATAACTGCAGTGCCTAATTCATGGCTCTTGGCCAGCATCAACAGAAATATCCAAACATTTTTCCTCAAATCTACACAACATTAAGTTAACACTTTGTGTTTTAAAAAGTGACAATTATGGTTGGATTAGAAGGCATATTAATATAAGGCAAACACAGAAACCTCAGATATAGTTGAGAAGTATAGCTTCATAAAACATTCTATGTTACTTCTAGACTGCAAAAATATATCCACCCATTTGTCTCTGGTGAGTGGGAAATGTACCTGGAGAGTTGGTGAATGTAGCAGACACAAAATGAGAAGAAGATCATCAGTTTCATAAGGGCGCAATAGCTTTTGAGTAGCAGCTGTATTATACAGACCAGTGTCTTGCAAATTTCACTGTGGTGCTACTGCAAAATGCTCCACCGGTGAAGAAGACTAGAATCTCCCCTTCCATTGCAAAGCACTCCAGTAGTGGAAGAATGAATTTCTGTTTTACTTGCTGTTTCTGAAGTGCATAGAATTCCAACTGCACCCAGGAGAAATTTACAATATTGTGGTCACTTTCATTGCTATTGCTCACACAGCTATTAGGTATCAGTGAATGTGATGAGAATCTGGCTCCTTATTGACTCAGTGCTAATGCTGCCGGTGTGCTGAGATGACTGCCTGTGATGCTGACCAATATTGTCTCATTGTTTCCTGGTATTCCCCCAATCTATCTGTCTATCCATCTCCAGGGGTGGGGAGTTGTATGGGCCCGTGGTGCCCGGGCTCCAGCAATATTCAGGGCCCAGGGGCCCGGAACCACTAATGTTTGGGGCTGGGTCTCTCCTCGGCCCCGCCTGTTGCCCCCACATGCCTCCCCGGAGTGTCCGCTGGCCCCACTTGCTGCCCCCGCGCACCCCCTCCCCGGGCCCTGGAGCCTGCAGCTCATGCTGACTGCTCTGCCAGCTCCCCGCATCAACTGCTGCCGCAGGGTCCTAGTGCCCCCCCATCCACTAATGGCAGGGTAGGCTGCCCTTACCGTGTCCTTCTGCCCTAGCCCTGAGCCTCTCCAACGCCCCAAACCCCTCATCCCTAGCCAGAGCCCTCATCCCCTCTGCACCCTAATCTTCTGCTCCAGCCTTGAGCCCCCTCCTGCATCATGAACCCCTCATCCCCAGCCCCACCCCACACCCCAACCCTCTGCCCTAGCCCTGAGCCCCCTCCCAAACCCCTCATCCTAAGCCCCATAGCCCTCACCCCTGCACCCCCTCCTATCCCCAAACTCCCTCCCAGAGCCAGCACCCCCCCTTTCCACACACCCTGTCCTGCCTCCAAATTCCCTCCCAGAGCCTGCACACCAGCCCTCTGCACTCCCTCCCAGAGCCTGCACTCCTCACCCCCTCCTGCACCACCACCCCTTGCCCCAGCCCGGAGCCTGCACCCATCATCACCTCCTGCACCCCCACCCCCTGTCCCAGCCTGAAGCCTACACCCAGCACCCAAGCTCCATCCCAAAGGGTGCACCCCAGACTCCTTCCAAGGGCCTGCACCCTGAACCCCTCCTGCACCCTAATCCCCAGCACAGGGCCTGCACCCCAGACCTCCTCCCCCCACCCAAACTCCCTCCCAGAGCCTTAGGAAGGTGGGAGGCAGGGTTTGTGGGGGGTCAGGTTCTGGGCACCACCAAAATTTCTACAAACCTGCCGCCCCTGTCCATCTCTTGTCTGATACTTAGATTGTAAGTTCTTTGGGTGGATAGGGACCACCTTTTGGTTCTGTTTGTAGAGCACCTAGCACAATGGGGTCCACGACTAGGGTTCCTAAGTGCACGGTAATTAAAATAATAAATAATAATAATATGTAAGTACATTGATGGTGCAGCAGGCTCCCTACCTGGCTCCACACCTTTCCCCTCTCAGCAGCAGCAGATGCGCAATGGAAGCTGCAAAGCCGGTGCTCTGGGCGGAGGCAGCCCACAGAGCTGCCTGGCCACACCTCCGCCTAGGAGCTGAGTGAGGGGGATGTTGCCGCTTCCAGGGAGCCTCCTGGGTAAGTGCTGCCCAGAGTCTGCCTCACCCCATCCCGTGCCCCAATTCCCTGCCCCCCTCCCCCCACACCCAAACTCTGCTGCTGCTGCTGGGCAGTGGGCCACAGTGCCCTGAGATTTCTCCAGCAGAGACTGGTGCCTGAGCTGCCCTCTGGCCAGGTGCACTGGCCACTGAAGAAGTCAAGGAGGTCACGGAAGGTCACAGAATCCATGAGCTCTGTGACAAACTCACAGCCTTACTTATGATCAACAAGGTGATATAGTCCCAGCGTCTTTTTGGACTCATTAGTGCTTCTAGCAGATAGCAACAGTGGTAAAAAAAAAAAAAATACTTTTTTCCCCATCCTTTGCTTGCCAAGAGACTGTTTGTTCGTTCTCTGATTAAGACCAAGTGTACTGATCCACAGTGGTCAACTTCAGGTTGTACTATTATCATACACTCTACCAGAGACTAACTGTGTAGGCCCACAAGGAAGCTTCAGCCCCTTCCAGTGGGCTCTCAACCTTTCCAAACTCCTCTGCCCCTTTCAGGAGTCTGATTTGTCTTGCGTACCCCCAAGTTTCACCTCATTTAAAAACTACTTGCTTACAAAATCAGTCATAAAAATGCAAAAGTGTCACAGAATGCTATTACTGAAAAATTGCTGACTTTCTCATTCTTGCCATATGATTATAAAATAAATCAATTGGAATATAAATATTGTACTTACATTTCAGTGTATAGTATTTAGAGCAGTATAAACAAGTCCTTTTCTTTATGAAATTTTAGTCTGTACTGACTTCGTTAGTGCTTTCCATGTAGCCTGTTGTAAAACTAGGGAAATATCTGGATGAGTTGATGTACCCCCGGAAGAGCTCTGCATACCCTCAGGGGTACACATACCCATGGTGCCTTAGCCCACCTTCTAGACATGGATAATCCAGAGCACAACATAACTTGCCAACCACTCCTTTGAAGTGATGCTCACTTTGAACATCCCCTTTGAAGGGGATGTTCAGATCTCCGATGGTGCTATCTTATTTAGCTGGTTGTGGAGGAAACGAGACAATAGTGCACTGATTTATAGTGTAAACACGATCTCCTTCACTAGAAGGGCTAAATATATGTTTTTGGTCTGGATTGTGAACCCCTTACTCACATTGGGGAACTGCTACTCCCATAAGCAGATATCAGAGAAACTACTTATGGGAGTAACTGCTCCATATTCTGAGCGGGGTTTACAATCATGTTTAAATGGAAGCTTATGTTCTGCAGCACACAGGCAACTCTATGGAAAGAACCTGTATCCACTGAATCCTCAGATTTTCCTGTAAATTTCTATAGAATTTGCTTATGAGCACACATTTAGAGGCAGTCGTAGTAAACTTAGTCTAATGCCCAAAATAAATAATAGCGAGCATCTTGCCATTTTCCAGTGTTGTAAAATGCAAATGTTTTCAGCCCTCTCACTCAGGTTCCTGTTTTGGGGATTACATGTGCCTTCTTGAGGCTATGGCCCTTTACATTTAATTAGTTCTCTTGTGTAGTCCAAGCCACCAATGGCTTGATGCTGCTGGTTATTAAGCTTTGATCCAAGTTATTAAAAAAATGTCTATTATAACAGCACCCAACTGTGCTGCTGCTGTTAAAATGCCGTCTGTCAGGGCTTCTCTCTTAAAGCCTATTTTAAGGAGTTTAGAACTTGGCCATTTTAATTAATTTCAAGCTGAAATGATTCCCCACCCCCACCCCAAAATAGATGTAATTGGAATTGGTTTGTCTTTTCTTTTCTTTTCTTTTCTTTTCTTTGTTTTTAAATGAAGCAAATCAGATTTTTCTTTTGATTTTAGATGCATTTTCCTTAAATTGTAGTGAAAATCTACTTTCAACTGTAACCTGACATTTGGAAGCACTTTGGGTTTACATTTGTAAAACTGCTTCCCATCTGTGTAGTACACCAGGTCTTTGATTCAAAATGCAGACACAGTGCTGCTTTCACAAACTTGGTATTTTCTTTTCTCAATCCTATTGTTCCAAATGTTGCATTAGGGAAGGAGTTAATATAAAATAGCTATATTAACATTTGAAAACAGCCTACTCTGCATCCACCTGTCACTTCTATTGCACATTCCTTATTATATCGATATTAACATTGTGGTATAATTGAAAGTCCTAATCTCTGAATGAGCTATTGCAGGCTGTTGAATAAATCTACTAGAACATCAATAATTTGCAGAGATGACTGAAAGAACCATTGTGGATCACTGAATTTTATGAGTAAGCAAATAAGGAAATAGTTAATCACAACATTTTATTTGATAACTGTAGTTTAGTTGTGACTACATTGGTTCGTATTAGCAAATGTTCTGTAGTATATTTTGTAAAGCTCATTACATTGTAGTGATGACCCAGCATCTCACTGCAGCACTGCCCTGTTACATTTCAGAAAATTGGGGAGAGGCCATTGATTTTTGTATGCAAATTATGGGATCAGATGTATTAATAAAGCACTAGTTGTCGAGATTCTATTTCAGTATTTATTTTTATATTCACTTACATCTGTATTTGCGAAAAAAACATGAACTCACCGGATTCTAACATCTAACCCTGATGTACTTCCATGAATATATTTAATTTTGCCTATTTTAAGATGATGATAAAATAAAAGAGCAATTCAAATAAAGAAGCAATATAACTTTTTTTTTTTTTTAGGAGGGTGAAGGAAAATTATGTTAGTAGCTTTCCTTTTCCTTTAGCATATCACATGCACACAACAGTACTAATGGCTCTTCTAGGCACTAGTTGACTCTATTTGAGAGTGACCTGGAAGAATGAAGCCAGAAAGACCTAGCCGTAAGTCATACTTCACAAAGAATTTTGAACTGAAAATGTACTGACCCACTGTGTGTCTCCTGAGTGCTAGTGCTGGTCCAAGTGGGTTGTTTTACAGTAGACCTGGGTCTGAATCAAAACCTTGAGTCTGAAAAATCTTAAACTCTTGAACAGGACTCATGTTCCAAGAACGGAGGGAGCAGCTCTGGTTTTTTTGACAGAATTAGCACTTGCAGAAGTATCCTTTCATCAATGGGAAGAATCAGTTCTTGAGTTAGAGAGTTGTTGAGAAGAGCTGATAGCCAGGTTCTATAATCCTGAGCAACTGGATAAAACCTTTATTTTCAGCTGTTGAAGAAGGCTGCATATGAGATGCAATCAACAAAGCCAGACTAAAAGCCAGACTAGATTTCACAGACTAGAAAATCCTGTTTCTGGGACCTTTTAAAGAACAGCATACTCAACTATAGTTTGGTGGAAGAACATAATGCCTGCAATTGATTGCAAATTTAAAAACAATGATTTTTAATATTTATCCTTGATATGGTGTCTTTTTAGATTTCATGTGCTCTGTCATAACTCTTGTGGTATAGCCTGTTTCAGATAGAGAACTGTGGAAATCAGTGTTTTCCACTTGATTTTATCCTGATTTTTCTCACAAAGTACACAACTTCCAGGCCAGACTTTGGGTTCTCTGAGTCATTCTTCCAAACAAGATCTTCTGATCCTTGATACCAGTTTACCTGCTCATCCAACAAACATCTTTGTGCTTCCTTACATACTATATTTTATGCATTGAACACTCTCCTTGAACTGATCTGTAAGGTCATGTTCAATCAAGCCCTTTTGTCAATTTTAGAAGGGTTGTACATTGGGGCTAATAGATCAGAAAAGAATCAGATAAGGTGGCTTGAGAGTATGGGGTTAGAAGTCAGGAGGTCCTAAGTTCTAATAATCTCTACGATGTATTTATACTGGCCTTGGACAAGTCACTCCATCTTTCCATATTTTTCCAGATTTGTAAAAAGGGATAATATTTATCCACCTACCTGACGGATGTTGAGGGTTTATTAGTTAATATCCATACAGTGCTTTGGATGTGGGAAACACCACATAAATGCCAAGCATTACTAATGAGTCAAGCAAATTAAAAGTTTTGGGGAGATTATTTCTAGTGAATTTTGATCAGTGCTTAAAATAGGAAAGAGGAATAGGCATCTTACTTCTGGCCAGTTGAAAGAAGCTGAGGGGGGAAATGGAGCATACTCCTAATTTTTAGTTTAAATTTTGAATTTAGTGACTATTTTAATGAATATCCAAATTGTACTAGCCTAGAAAGTCTATGCCTTTTTGTGCATAGATTTGGGGTAGATGAAAGTCTGATTGCAAGTTATGCAAAAATGACATAGAAAGAAAAGTGTTTTGCTATCTTTTTCTACCTATTGCAATAATTGCAAAGCGAAACTGTAAAGTTTTGAGTGAGAAAGGATTAATGGGAATTTTTGAATTTGTCAGTTAATTCTATGCTCTTCCCCAATGCAGTGAATGAGTAGTAAACCTGGAAGAAGGTTATTTATTCAGACCGCTCCAAAATATCTGTTTAATCTTTCTAACTCAAGTATTGTAGTACAATTTATATAATTCATTTGCTGTAGAAGCCCTTTAAAAATAAGAATAATAGAAACATGACGATAAAGAAAAATGTTGGTATTGTGATGCACAATAGGCGATATATATAAAACTTCATTTAAATGTATATGAACGCAAAAGCCCCATAATACATGCAATAATTATAATAAAGAAAATTGTTCTATACAAAGAGCTTGATCCAAAGCCCACTGAAGTCAATGGAAAGGTTCCCTTATGTTCACTTGGGTTTATATTATACCCAAAATCCATTAATGTGCTTCAACTTTTTACTGTATAGCTCATTTTACTGTTTTTGAATTTAAGTTCTCATCCATGATGATAGGTTCTCTCATAAAATTAGTTCCCTCTTTGTCCCAAGGATTATTAGTTCTTATCCTCAAAGAAGCAGCATGTACATCAGTATAAAAGATGTTGACAGTGAAGTACTGAAGTAGATAAATTAAATTTTTAAAAGGAAGCTTTAATTAATGTCAGTCCTTAGTGATGAAAAAAATCCATATGAATGGTTGGCATGATGCCACGGCGCACTGGTAACTGCCATTACCAGACAATTTCTATCTTTGAAAAGTAGGTACAGTGTTTTCATGCTGGAAAGCCTGGAAGCTCTCTTTCGTCTTCATGATGAAAAGCTCTCCACAGGGCACTTTCCCTAGATCTGCATAAAATGACATGCACACACTCGAGGTTGGGTGCCAAAGCTTTGTAAAACATAGTGAACATGGGAAAAGGGTTCTAAAATAAAACGGTCCAGCAGCAATAAGTAATAACAAAAATTGCTACCCTGTAAAATTCATTCTAAATTCATCTTCTGTTATACAAACTCCTAGCTATTTCCTATTTGTTTCTAGGGGTAAATGTGACATATTTAGAGTGTGCATTTCCGACCAATAAACAGAAGTGCTCCAAGGAGAAACTGTTTCTTCAAAAACCTTTGTGCCAGGCAATCACACGTTATATTTTGTATAACAATTCTTTTGAAAAACATCTACTGATGTGTAACCTTACAAGAAGGAAGCACTTTTCAAAATTGGAGTTGTCAGCAGCGGCTTTATTAGTATTAGTGCTTTGACTTACTGTATACATTAAAAGGAAGAAAAGACACAAAGCCAAACCAAGAGCATCATAAACTCCACATTCTGCTTTTTAAAATAAAAAAAGAGAAATAGAATCAAATGTATGTGATATTGAGGAAAGAAATGGATCCCTTTGTTGCAAAAACCTATTTATACATGGTTACTTATCTGTTCTGTTTATTTCATTCAAATATCACATATTCAATGTGACAAGTCCAAAGCCTTTATTAATACCTCAGAGTTAATTCACGAGATTCCAAGCTTCACAAATTACGTGTGGAAAGGCAGTTTGGATTTATCACAAAACATTCTCTGGTATTTGATAATATATATTCCAGAAATTGGATATCTTTCACTAAGGATGAATTAAGTCTCCACTTGGCAGGTATATGGTCAGACAGAATGATAATATAGGTCTGTACATCCTGAACATTGCTAAGTGCTGCTTTAGAAATTGAGCTGTGCTTGAAGAATGATGGGTATAAGGCAAAGTATGATTACAGGCAGGTGGGTTAATCTTTCTGCACATTCCCAACTCAATTCATAATTATAAATTAATAAATGTTTTTTCTTTTTTCACAGATGGGAGTTATTAGATTGATTTAACTCACCTGGGATTAACCAACATGCTGAAACCCTTAGGCTTAATTCTGTATTCCTCAGCCACTCAAAAACTCCCAATGACACACCTCTGAGACTATGATTTTAAAAAAAATTAGGTACATAGAGTTGGGCACCTAAGTGAGCTGTTGGATACCCAAAACTTTTGAAAATCTAGTCAGTTACTGAGGTGCCTATATATGGAGTGACTTTAGGTACCTGTTGTTTTTTTTTATATGGCCAGGGAGTTTTGGGTTTCAAGGAATGCAGGACAAGCCCTTTATAGAGAGACAGTGTCTATCAACTGCACTCAAGATTACACAGGGCATAATTTAAATAAAATGGGATAAATTGGCATATACGTTTACATATGTTAGTACTTCGGAGTGTAATATGTATATTTCTCAACTATCTTGTCTCCAAGGTAAGAATATTTTCTAATAACAGTAAAATAAATATTTCCCAATGAAAGAATAGCTCCCTTTAACAGTTGTATAGTTGCCAGCATAGTCTAAACAACCTACAGTAACCCATTTTAACCTTAAATTATTCTAGCAGAAGAGTATATTGCAGTCCTGGGGCTACTTATTCCTCAAAATTTTGTATCTTTATGTGTCCAATTGCTTTCGTATATCAAGAAAAAGCTTAACTAATTAAGGTTTTTAAGCATAAAAACTAAAGCAAGAGATGCCAACATGTAAAATATGAATACATAAGAATAGACAGTTATTCCCTGTTAAAAACAGTTGAATTCCCAATACACCTCTTCAAATATTAACTTCTTCAAATATATAAAACCTTCAGTTATTTTACATAGTTTTTATAAAATGTGTATCATTAACCAAACATTTCACTTGTAACTTTATCACTCCCATTTATAACAATGCACAAAGTATTGCTATGTGGCTCTTAATTTTAAAAAAGAACTTCCTAATTCTGATGGTAAGAAATACCTTTGAAGCTTTTATTTTTCTCTTTAAGAATTGTGTAATAAAAACACCAAGTCATTTCCCAGAAGGTGTTTTAAAAGAAATGTCACTGCCAACACAAAGGGGAAGACCTGGAACACCTCTGTGAGACCTGAGATGCTAGTTTTTTGCATCACTGATCAGCATAAGTGACAGCCAGACAAAATGTAAATGAAGCAACTAGTCGCCATTTGAAGGCACGTACGTAAAATTATATCAGCGAATCTAATTTGCACTATTATCAGGGATTGAAAAGGGAGGAACCCTTCAGGCAGCCTGTAACACAGAGCTCCACTAATGAGAGTCTAATTTATCTCATTCAAATCCTACTTTTCTATAGCAGAGGAAAACTATCAAATACTCACAAATAGTTTGTTAGTTTTATTAACAAAAGTACTTTTCTTCAAGCAGAGAGCAAAGAAACAGCAATTTTAACTGTGAGGTTACTATCATCTTAGTTCTTGAGCCTAGAAATATTGGTAAGACAATTTACTACTTGGCATGTGGTTTTAGTCTATTTGAAACAGACTAATTGGGAGTATAATATGAACTAGAAGCTTTTTTGACAGTCATTTTACTTGCCAGTGTGTTTAAAAAAAATTAAACCATACTATTTTACAGGTCAAATGTTTATAGTAATTACCTGACTCTGCTTTCATTGGCATAACATAGTAACAATGTATAACAGTTTATTTTATGTTTTTGCACAGTGCTAAACAAAGCTCAGCAGTTTATGGCATTTGGCAAAATCACCTGCTTATCTTTGCACTATAAAGTGTGGTTTATACTGCTTGTTGTGCATCAACCGGCATCATAACACTTATTTAAACATTGCTCTTTGGTCCGTATTAGTATTAAAAGCACTCTATTCATTACTTGTACCTTGGCTAGAATCTGCCATTTACTCACCGATTACATTAAATATGATTAATTGTAGGCCGCCTTCAAGCCCCTGTTCCTTCATTTTACAACAGCAAATCTGAGTCACAATTCCCAGTGCTAACTAATTTTATAATGTGTAATAAGGTGTGCTTACCAAAACTCCCAACAAAACAACACTACTTTATTTGTATGGTAGCTGAGCAGAAAATGACCCATTTTTTAGAAGATTAAAAATGCTGTCCCCATCCCCAATGAAGCTATTTACTAAATCCTTCTGATTTCTATTCATGGTCTTATGTAGCAAAAAGCTCCTTAAACGTATATGATGCCACCTTCAAGCTCTGCCATCTACCATTTCCTTGAATAGAACATACTGATTAATATAAATTAGCCCTCCCCTCAAAAAAAAATACATCATTAAATGTTTAGTTATAATCATATTGTTACAGCACCCAACAATACTGTGAAAGTTAAGAACCTGGCAGCATTATTGGGGCCAGATGCTCAGCTGGTATAATTTGGACAGTGATGCGATACTGACTTATACCAGCTGAAGATGTGGTCCTCAACATCTGCAGAAGTCCACAAGATAGATAGCTGACATTTTGCTTTTAAGTTCCACTATTCGGGAGCCAAGATGGCAGTTGGCTGATTCTGAAACAATTGTGTTATACAGCGGTTGTGATAAAAAGAGATATCCTAGAAGAAGAAGAAAGGGATTGCAATACAGTCTGATACTGGTAAGCTGAGTTACAACATTGTTTTATAATTTTTTGTTAAGAAAAAGTGCTTACATTCCTTCATTAGAGCCAGGAGGAACACAGAGACAATAGCACAGAAGAGGAAGAAATGACTTCACACAGTCTTACTACAGGCCTAATCCAACTACCATAGACGTCTATTGACTTCAGTTGACTGGATTAGGCTTTATGTTAGGCCAAGTATTCATTACAGATTCTCAGTAAGTATGACTACTGTTGCAGGGTGCTTCTGGCCCTTTAAGAGGGAAGAGGCCAGTCCACCTGTGACTGGTCATCTGTAGGGTTACCATACGTCCTCTTTTTCCCGGACATGTCCGGCTTTTCGGCAGTCAAACCCCCGTCCAGAGGGAATTGCCAAAAAGCGGAACATGTCCGGGAAAATGGCGGCTCTGTTTAAGAGCCCGGCTGCCTGAACGCTACCGGCTTCGGGCAGCCCCATGCCTGGAGACCCTGCGCCGCCGGAGCCCGGGAGGGGAAGTGCCGGGCTGGGGGCGCAGGGTCTGAAGGCACGGGGCTGCCCGAAGCCGGTAGCGCTTGGGCAGCCCGGCTCTTAAATAGAGCTGCCGGGACTGGAGCCTCCAGCCACCGGGGCTCTGTGTAACTGACACAGTGTCAGTTACACAGAGCCCCAGCCGCTGGAGGCTCTGTTTAAGAGCCGGGCTGCCCAAGCGCTACCGGCTTCGGGCAGCCCCCGTGCCTTCAGACCCTGCGCCCCCAGCCGGGCACTTCCCCTCCCAGGCTCCAGCGGCGCAGGGTCTCCAGGCACTGGGCTGCCCGAAGCCGGTAGCGCTCGGGCAGCCCGGCTCTGTGTAACTGACACTGTGTCAGTTACACACAGCCCCGGCGGCTGGAGGCTCCAGCCCCCGCGGCTCTATTTAAGAGCCGGGCTGTCCGAGCACTACCGGCTTCGGGCAGCCCCATGCCTCCAGACCCTGCGCCCCCGGAGCCCGGGAGGGGAAGTGCCCGGCTGGGGGCGCAGGGTCTGGAGGCACGGGGCTGCCCGAAGCCGGTAGCGCTTGGGCAGCCCGGCTCTTAAACAGAGCGGGGGCGGCTGGAGCCTCCAGCCCCCGGGGCTCTGTGTAACTGACCCAGTGTCTGTTACACAGAGACAAAGAGGAGAAAAGCCTCCAGCCCCCGGGGCTCTGTGTAACTGACCCAGTGTCAGTTACACAGAGACAAAGAGGAGAAAAGCCTCCAGCCCCCGGGGCTCTGTGTAACTGACACAGGGTCAGTTACACAGAGCCCCAGCCGCTGGAGGCTCTGTTTAAGAACTGGGCTGCCCGAGAGCTACCGGCTTCGGGCAGCCCCCTTGCCTCCGGACCCTGCGCCCCCAGCCGGGCACTTCCCCTCCCGGGCTCCAGCGGTGCAGGGTCTGGAGGCACGGGGGCTGCCCCAAGCCGGTAGCGCTGGGGCAGCCCGGCTCTTAAACAGAGCCTAAGAGGAGCAGAGCCTCCAGCTGCGGGGGCTCTGCTCCTCTTCGGCTCTGTGTAACTTATACAGTGTAAGTTACGCAGAGCCGCCAGAGCCCCGGAGGGGAAGTGCCCGGCTGGGGGTGCAGGGTCCGGAGGCATGGGGGCTGCCCAAAGCCCGAGCGCTACCGGCTTCACGGTTTGCTGGGCAGCCTCCAGACCCTGCGCCCCCGGCTGGGCGCTTCCCCTCCCGGGCACCAGCTGCGCTGGGGAAGCGCCGGCTGGGGGCGCAGGGTCTGGGGGCTGCCCGGGAAACCGTGATGCTGGTAGCACTGGGGCAGCCCTTTCCCCCTGGCTGGGAGTGGGAGGGAGGAGGGGGCGGAGTTAGGGTGGGGGAAGGGGCGGAGTTGGGGCGGGGCTAGGGGTGGGGAAATGGGTGGGGCCATGGCCCGTGGAGGGTCCTCTTTTTTTATTTATGAGATATGGTAACCCTAGTCATCTGGCACCCCCTATTAGGCTTAAAAGAGGGCACGAGGGCTAGTGGGAAACAGAAAGAACAACAAAGAGTTACCTGGGGGGAGGGAGGGACCTGCAGAAAGCCCTACAGGGCATCGCTGGAAAGATGGAGGAATTGCCAGAAAGCCAGCAGAGGGATATACCTACTGATCTTCCTGTGCCAGAGAACCATGGTCAGAGAAGGCTGGAGAGGGCTGAAAGCTCTGAAGAGCAGTAGAGAGAGGTGTCTGCTGGCTCTCTGAGCCTGATAGCTGAAACCAGAGGGCCAGAGATATCTCAAGGCTGGGATGAGGCATGGTGAGAAATGTTGGAGCTACAGAAAGCCTAAGCCTGGTGAGAGAGGCATGGATTGTACATTGATGGACCGTTGGGGACTTATTTTTGTGTGGTTTATACACACAGGGCTTTCTTTTGTAATAAAGTAATGCTACAAGAGCTACTTATAGTCAAAGACGGTGTAGACTATTTCTGGGAACCATTGGAGGGGAAATGAGGCAGGCACACTGATCTTGACATGGCCTGTCACAGGAGGGCACTCCAGGTGAGGGATCACCTTATGACACCTTTGTTATTGGCAGTACAACCACTTTGGATGAATGGGGATGCATAAGCTGCAATATCACTTATGTCAGATGCATCGTTTGATAGACAAGGTCCTGTACCCTCTGTGGTAAGCTGACCCTGCATTCTGCGGGCAAGACATGGTGGTTTCCGTGGCACTCTGGTGAAAACTATAAACTGTGACAGTTGTGGGTAGGTTTAAAAATCAGAGGGTTTTTAACTGAAATATACAAATGCATATGCAATCAGCATAGTGTTCTTTGTGTTGATTTTTATGTTATGCTGTCCACTTTTTAAAAAAATATACCACAGATCTGTGCATTGACTAAAGATAAATGCACTCTGGAAGTTGTCAGGGAAAAGTGGCATCCGTGTGTAACCCTTCAGCCAGATTCAGTATGTCTTGACAAATAACTAAACCAGCTCAAGCCCCCATCCTGAAACCTCTGAAAACTGAAGGCACCCTCCCTGGATGCCCTTAACACTTAACAGGCACAACTTTCCCACTTGCAAGCACTCTGAGACTTGCATACAAACAAGAAAATCATTATTAGTGGACAGGGAACTCAGTCATACGCTTGAGAAAACACAACAATAGAATATACATGCATGCAAAAAGTAAAATATCTCCCACTCCTTCCAGTAACTTTGACAGTAGTCCTTCTAACTTCCTTCCCAGCCACCAGTGAGAATGCCAACGATAATAGTCCTTTGGTCACACCACCCACCATCCCCCAAACCCCACTCATAGTTTGGATCAGTGAGTAGCATTAGTCCAAGTGTGTCTTTGCAGGTCTGTCTCCAGTCCCACTGGAGCTGCTTGTATGGTCTCGCCTGGAGGCGCCACCACCTAACTCAATAATTTATCTTTAATAAGGTGCTGGGTAGGCAGGGCCTCACTGAAATCCACTCAGCTCTATTGTCCTCTGACAGTTCTTGCAACAAAGTCCTCAGTCTACATTATCTCTTGCAATGAAGTTCCCATGGGAGAGGAGTCAAGAGCACTTAGGACCCTTGAGTAGAGTCCTGACTGCTTGGATATGAGCTCTTTGCTATAAAACAAGAGCTCTTTCCCTCTCCAATCTCCCATTCCATTACCCTGAAAAATCTGAGTTCATGTATAGTTATGACTCACCAAGTGTCACTTTAGGAATTGTGGGTAGATAGCCCATGCAAATGAATCTCTCTTTGGCAGTACTTTTCCCTTTTCACAAATAGAGGAGTAGAAAAGCTCTTTCCTCTGTTGCTCCTGCCCTTAAAGTTTACATGTGCAAGGAAAAGTTAGGACTTTTGGCACCCAAAGAAGTATGGGAAATGGTTCCAGGGACCCAGGATATGGTGAAGACCTTTAGCAATGGTGAAGGGAATACATTTGCCTCCTCTTTGTGGGCTGAGGTGGAGGTGATTTGAAAGTGGAGAAACTGGAGACCTTGAACTTAGTTGCCTATCTCTGAAATCTAATTTTCAAGGAAGAAATGCTTAGCATGAAAGACATCACCAGACAGCTAATCATTAAGCTGGACATTCAGTTCAACTATTGCAAGTCAAGGACGTATTTGCGTCATCAGACCAAAAGGTGAATGCAAATTTGTGCCATCAGTCAAGACAGGAGTCTGTCATCTGTGACGCATGACAAAGGTTGGAGGATTATCACTGAGAATTCTCAAGTACAATAAGAGTTTTTCAAGCATTCCTTATAGTATATAGACCATAAGATGGATGTCAGTGGTCTTCATAAGGTGTCAGTAAGGTCAAGGCTATAGGTGGAAGCTTTGTGTGAGTGAATTATGCTCCTTTGTTGGGTTACTGAACAACTATGGATGTTTCATTTCTCACCTGGTGACAATATTTAATCTTTCTGATCTTCTGTATCAAAGAAAACCATGAACCTAATCACATGAGTGTAACAAAGTTGTTTAAAACACCTAAGGACTTTCTGCTCAGCTTTCAGGTGTCAATACAAGATTCATCAGCATATTGGGTGGATATATTGTTTTGTGGAAAAGGAGCAGTCATCTCTCCCGTTATATCTTCAGGAAAGAAAAAGCCAATTGCCGTTATTTGAAGGATGCCAAGCAAAATAATGTCTTGAACTATAACAGGGTTAAAAAAAAGAACTAGATAAATTCATGGAGGATGATGGACTCCATCAATGGCTATTAGCCAAGATGGTCAGGGATGCAACCCCATGCTCTGATTGTCTCTAGCCTCTGTTTGCCAGAAGCAGGCAGTAGGTGACAGAGAATGGATTACTCAAGGGTTGCCAGTTCTGTTTGTTCCCTCTGAAGCACTTGGCATTGGCCAGCGTCGGAAGATAGGATATTGGACTAGATGGACCATTGGTTTAACCCACTATGGCCGTTCTTATGTTCTCTCCTGCTACAGACTATTGAGAAGGTGTGTTAAGGGGACATAAGTTCCCAGAAGTCTAGTGGGAGGAGGGGGACGGTTCACTGCCTCCCCCACCCAAGTCCAAAGGTCCAGGTGTGTGGAAGCTGTACAAAGGAGGGTGGAGAGGAGTGAGTGGGACAGAGAGGAGAGAGCCTGGCAGAATGGATCTCTTCTATGTTCAATCCTCCACTGACACAAGGTCCTTGAAGGACATTACTGTGGTGAGTTCAAGTTAGGGCTTCCCCTGTGCAGCAGAACCTTCCTATGCAGCTGGGTAACCTTGAATCAGTCGGTTCCCTGTGCACTGCCCCCAGTGCTTTCACCATGCATGAACACCCACTCTCTACTCCATGGGGTTTTAGCTCTACTGGCATGGACTATCAAAGCCATAAGAGTACAAAGTCTCTCCTCCCAAGATGTTTAAAGCTTAATATAGGCAAATATGCATGAGATGCGGAGAGGAACAGAATTGTTGTTGGTGAGATCACTGCCAGAGCTTTGTGGCAGAAGTGGATTATGAACAAGGATTTGAAAGAAGGAGAAAAACTTTATATTTCCTTGCCTTGTTTTGTTTAAACAAAGTGGAATAAATAACACAAAATGTATATGGCACTTTAATGTAACTGGGAACTATTTCTTCCCCCTCTCCCCCTCCCTGCTAAAATGTGAAATTATAGAAAAAAATAAATCCAGCCTGTAACTATAGCCACTGGAGTCAATGGATACTGACCCATGCCTTATGACAGGGCATAGCCTTTTGTAGCCCCTGACCCATGTCACGTAAACAGGGTCAGGAAATATGAAAAACAGCCTCTTACCAGCACTCTTGTGTGACAACGTTGAATTGCATATGCTTGTCCTTACCACTATTGTTATGATTAAAAAGTGTAAAACAGCATTCATTTGTAAATCATGCCTGCTTTAAATATTAACCCAACAAATTTTAAAATCCTAATCTGAGGGAAAGCATCATGCTAGATTACTTGCTTTAGATGGTGATTTATATCAAGAGAATCTGAACATGGTTCCTGTTATAGAAGAGTTTGTTTTATTATCTTTTGATATCCTTGGGTAACAAGATCAACACAGTTCTGTTATTAGTGAAAATAGTTTTGGAGAAAATAACAGGTGTTTTAGTAGTAAAGAGCCATTGAGAGAGTAAATCATTGGGATATGCAGTATTTATGTGTATGACTGAAATAAGAGATTATAAAATGAATCTCTTCATGTGCAACCATGTAGGCTAGCAGAAAAACAGATATCAGCTACAAGAACTGGAAGCCCTTAGTAGCAGTAGGGAATGTCCTCTTAAAACTGATCTTTAACCTTTGGTCAAACAACTCAGTTTGACATTTTTCAAGCTTGAAAAAGATTTATTGCCTGAAATGGAATAACTGTGAGAATGTATGGTTGGTGGCAATCTAGAAACCATCATAATCTTCCTTACTGCACATAGACAAGATTCCGGGATGGACAGAATTTATTACTGACCGATTAACAAATTAAGATAGAATGTTTGAGATAATTTCTCTGAATACTCTTACCTCCTCCCTGTTACTTCATAGGCTGTGGGGAAAAAAGAAATCAGCTACTAACACACTAGTATAAATGTTTGGAGGGAGGGGGTGATTTTGCATAATCTACACAGTAATCCTATTATTCAGTTACTTGTTTAGGAAATATGGAAACAGGAAATATCTCTGTTCATCTATTGAACAAAATTAGTTTTTATAAAATCATAGAAATGTAGAGCTGGAAGGGACCTCAAATGTTCATCTAGTCCAGCCTCCTACACTGAAGCTAGAACTAAATATACCTAGATCATCCCTGACAGCTGACATTTTCTTGTAGTGCATTTAATAGGGGAGTATTTTGAAACAATGGGCCAGATCCTTAGCTGGTGTAAATCAGCATAGCTCCATTAACTTCATTGTAGCTACACTTGTGTAGCTACTTATGGCAGCTTAATATCTGGCTCAGTGTTTACACTACTACCTGTGCCATGAAGGCATTTTCAAACAGCAATGTTTCTCACCCAGCCTTGAACATGAGTGGTTTTTTTTTAATTGAGTGAGACAGAGTGTATTTATTGGAGAGTGTATGGTGGATGTGACATTCAGAGCTATCCCCTACTCAGTTTGGACCTGATTTTGATACCCTTATTTGTGTTACATAGTACCTTATTCCATGAGTGATCCAATTATAGTTAATGGGACTAACTCATGAAATAAGGTACTACGCAGCGTGATAGGATTGTTAGAACATGGTCCAGTGAAAGGAGTCAGGCATGGGGTCTTGAACATTTTTTTAGAAAGTCATCAAAGATGTACAGAAATAATATTGACTTAACGTTATCTGCAGGACAAAAGTTCTAATGTTACAGGACCTTGGTTGTGCTTTTTGGTGGTATTGGTCCTGAAAAAGCTGGAATATTGTGTAGGACTTCATCCCACAACTTTCTGCCCAAGAAGAAAAAAAATGACTCACTGAGCCATGGTTATACAGGTTTCTCGGAAAAAAGTTAAAGTCAAATGGTTCAATATATTTTCCGAGCACATAGAGTGTACATAGGATCATGTTCTGGCTTTAAATCAACACCCAATGAAGTCAGTGATTTCTAAGTGCACGTACTGTGATCAAAACCAGAATATGGCTCAATAAGTTTTGGCATTCTATTCCAATCTTGCTTTTAATGAAACTTTATCACATATCTCTGTGTAGCCTGTATCACATGCATTTTCCTTTTTGGTCTTCAGTAAATGTCATTTTGTACATTTTTCCAATATTATAAAATAATAAATGCTTACTGCCTTTGTTCTCTGGCAAACCGTGTCCCAGAATGAGCCTATTATATCCTTTCACTAGGAATATTAAGTTTCTATAATACTCTTTCACTAAAGTTAATATCTGCTTTATATTGTGGAAACTCATCACTTCCTTCTCATTGTAGACAAGTGCTCAGGGAAAGTCCTCCCCCCTCCCCCTTCCCCTCAGTATAGAGGAGTCTATTGAATTAAATTGTTTCTGCTGGTTCTAATCTTTTGATTTATTCTTTTAAGCAATTTATAAGGAGTTTATTCCTCTTTCCTTAAAAATGTAGCAGCAGTTATTGGAGTCATTAGTTAAAAAGAAGCACTTAATCCTAAATGTTACTCTAAAAACAGTCTTATCTTTGGACATGGAGTACCCAGTCCTTAGCATCTGTTTTCAGTGGCAGCTTGCTATGGAGCTAGCTTTTCAGTGGAGAGCCAATCTGGATGATCATGTCCTACCATCAAAAATGTCCCAAATCTGTGACACTTTTGCAGGGGGATGGTCAGGACACAATAGAGCTTGTCAATAAGAGATTCTTCAGTGGAAGAAGATAATGTGCTTAATTTAACAGGATAGATCACATTTGCTATGTCATGTAGGCCTTGAAGATTTTGGGAGTCAAAACATTGCCATTCCCATTTTGTTAAGGATTTTGCGTACTGCTTCTGGTCTTGGTGGCTCTCAGGACATTAGGTGGGGGAGGATACATGGAACATCAATACAGGCTGGGGTGGAGATTATCCTACTTTGTGGAAAGGCTGTCCCAAATCTGGTAAAGCCCCAGAAAACCAAAGTCGTCTTTGTGGAAGTTCTGTATACCGACTCTGGTTGTGACCCCTGGCGGCCTCCCCCTTAATCCTGACAACACTACTCAGTTATTATATGAATAACTTGGGGTCAGGATGTACTTCTTTTTTAGTTAACTTTCATCATTAGTCTTTAAAATCTGTCAATCTTTCAATTCGTCAGTAACGATAGGTTTCATAGGTAATTCCATGACATAGATGAAGTATTCCTAATTTGATCTTTTCACTTCTTTTGGTATTTGCACTGTTATCCTAAATATCTTATTGTCCAAGGCCCTTATTTTTCATCTTGATCCACAAATGTTGACCTCTGTACATATGTAAATTTCCATAAAGGTCAGTGTATATACCTTGAAGATCAAGATCGAGACTCTGCATCTGCACAAGGGGTCTGTGTTTGTACACCTTGATGGAGGGTCAGGGCCAGATTAGAGTACAGTCCTCAGGCTTCAACCTTATATTAAGTTTCCATTTATGAAGGGTTAATACATGATTAATAAATATTATAAGGATACGGCATTAATAATCTGTAGTATAGATCATTATAAGCACATCATTAGAAAGTATGATAGATGTTTATAAACCCAGCTTATAACCATACTGTTAACCCATTGAACTTGAATTGTCCATAACAATTAATTATTAAAGTTTCAATTAGCCATGTAACACTTTATAAACTGTGACCTTACTGGATAGATACAGTATACTTACAGTGCTCAATAAGTATATTTAATAATGATGTGCTCCCTTGTTCGTCCAACATTTAGAACTATAATTTCAAGTTTCTTTCTTTATATATCTACATTCTCAGGAAAACAAAGCTTTTAGACTGAACAAAGTTACCTGTAATTTTTTTCCATAGAAAAATTCTCTTGTAATGTTGATTGAAATTGTTCCAGCACATCTCCTATAAAAACATTAGTGTTAATGTCATATGTCTGATCAAGACATGGGCACCTTCTATGTACATCACTCTTGAATCCATTATTAAGACTTAATGGCAGCAATATATTCCCAGATATGCCATAATGACATCTTAAACACTGTCTTTAAATTCACAGTATAAAAAGCCTTTTGGAAGTCACTGCACATCAAAAAAAAAAAAAAAAGTAGGTAGCGGATAGAAATTTTTATAAAGTATTCTAAGTATACACTTGGTTTAGCAGTGCTGTTGTATTAATTTTGATGGAATAAGTGGGCTCAGAGTGTCAAAGTGACTCTATTACTGTGCAACACTAAACGATGAAGTTATGAGTTTCAAGATTGTCCCACAGCAAACACATTAGGAAATTCAAACCAAAGTTTGGAAATGTATTGATTAGGACACACAAGAAAAAAAGAATGAGGGGGGAAAAAAAGGCATTTTGGATAGGGCTGTCAAGCGACTAAAAAAATTAATCGCGATTAATCGTGCGATTAAAAAAATTAATCCTGATTAATCGTACTGTTAATAATAGAATAGCATTTATTTAAATATTTTGGATGTTTTCTACATTTTCAAATATATTGATTTCAATTATAATAGAATACAAAGTGTATAGTGCTCACTTTATTTTTGATTACAAATATTTGCACTGTAAAAAACAAAATAAATCATATTTTTCAATTCACCTAATACAAGTACTGTAGTGCAATCTCTTTATCATGAAAGTTGAACTTACAAATGTAGAATTATGTACAAAAAATAACTGCATTCAAAAATAAAACAATGTAAAACCTACAAGTCCATTCAGTCCTACTTCAGCTAATCACTCAGACAAACAAATTTGGTTAAAATTTGCTGGAGATAATGCTGCCCGCTTGTTATTTACAATGTCACCTGAATGTGAGAACAGGTGTTTGCATGGCACTGTTGCAACCGGCATTGCAAGATATTTACGTGCCAGATCTGCTAAAGATTCATATGTCCCTTAATGCTTCAACCACTATTCCAGAGGACATGCTGATGATGGGTTCTGTTCAGTAACGATCCAAAGCAGAGCGGATCGATGCATGTTCATTTTCATCATCTGAGTCAGATGCCACCAAGAATGTTGGTTTTCTTTTTTTGGTGGTTTGGTTTCTGTAGTTTCCACATCGGAGTGTTGCTCTTTTAAGACTTCTGAAAGCATGCTCCACACCTCGTCCCTCTCAGATTTTGGATGGCACTTCAGATTTTTAAACCTTAGGTTGAATGCTGTAGCTATTTTAAGAAATCTCACATTGGTACCTTCTTTGCATTTTGTCAAATCTGCTGTGAAAGTGTTCTTAAAATGAACATGTGCTGGATCATCATCCAAGACTGCTATAACATTAAATATATGGCAGAATGCGGGTAAAACAGAAGAGGATCATACAATGATCCCCCAAGGAATTCAGTCACAAATTTAATTAACACATTATTTTTTAATGAACATTATCAGCATGGAAGCATGTCCTCTGGAATGGTGGCCGAAGCATGAAGAGGCATATGAATGTTTAGCATATCTGGCACGTAAATACCGTGCAGTGCCAGCTACAACAGTGCCACGTGAATGCCTGTTCTCACTTTCAGGTGACATTGTAAATAAGAAGTAGTCAGCAGTATCTCCCATAAATGTAAACAAACTTGTTTGTCTTAGCGATTGGCTGAACAAGAAGTAGGACTGAGTGGACTTGTAGGCTCTAAAGTTTTACATTGTTTTTGAGTGCAGGTATGTAACAAAAAAATATCTACATTTGTAAGTTACATTTTCACGATAAAGAGATTGCTCCACAGTACTTGTATGAGGTGAATTGAAAACGACTATTTCTTTTGTTTATCATTTTTAAAGTGCAAATATTTGTAATCAAAAATACAAATATAAAGTGAGCACTGTACACTTTGTATTCTGTGTTGTAATAGAAATCAATATATTTGAAAATATAGAAAAATGTCCAAAATATTTAATAAATTTCAATTGGTATTCTATTGTTTAACAGTGCGATTAATCGTGATTAATTTTTTTAACATTGATTAATTTTTTTGAGTTAATCACGTGAGTTAACTGCGATTGATTGACAGCCCTAATTTTGAAATTGAGTAATTATGCAACTCAATCAAAATGAACATTTTTTATCAAAAATATCAGTTAGTCAAACTATCCTTTGTAATGGGAAACAAAGGGCCAGTTTGGTTGTTGAATTTTGAACGGACCCTGTGAGTTTGGTGGTTACTTTTCCAGTTTTCAACAAAACAGATAGATAGACACAAAAGGAGAAGAATGAGAATAGTAAAAGTGGGTGAAATACAGTTTCTTGTGTTCATGTTCAAGATACAAAATGGTCAGTCATGGACAGATGCTCTGGGCTAGGAATCTGGTTAAGACAACTGTTGCTCTGGACCCTGGCTAATTTACCCAGTCTGAGAGCTCATTTGACAGTCATGGGCAGGTTCCTCTCTTTCAACAGTCCTCCTAAGGTTGGGCAGAGCTGGGTGGGCCATCTTATTTCATTGTGCTAGTGCTGTGTGATGCAGCTGGTCTCAGGATGAGGTCAAAAGCAGGGGGTGGGGGTAGGGAGGGAGAAGGAAGATCATGAGATGGAAAGGAACACACAAGGCAAGAGAGGACAAAGCTGGATCTTGCATGTATCACCCTGGGGTCTTTGCTAGTCTACTGGTGATGGTCAATCATCTCCACTGCACACAGAGGTCTGGGTGTCATACTGATGCTAGAGACTCTGTCCTTCATTGTTGAGCCTCAGGAGCAAAGCAGATGCTTGTCAGCTTTTTGCCAAGAGAATCCCTCAGGATTTTATTAGGCCATTTTGACCCCCCCAATGTGTCCCCTTTAAGGACCCAAAAGAGGTGGGAATGACAGAATAGATTATTCCCTCATTATTTTGTTCATCAGTTAGGTTTAATTTATGACACCGATTTTGGTCCATTGATTTCTGATTTTACTTTCATCTTGTCTTTAAATCACAACCTTAGCACTGTGGGTGCTATCAGTAGCCTCTGTTTTCTTTGTACTACTCCAGTCTTTCTGCTTCTTTTCATATGCTTTCCATCAACATTCATTGCCATAGGTTTTTGTAATGTTTTATACACTTTTATCCACTTTCCACCAATTGAGCTCACAATTGGAGTAGGTCTAGTAAAGCCTAATTATTATAACAGTGCCTACAGTAAGAACACCTAGCTCTTGGTATGGCTCGTGGAGTCTCTCCCAGTTACTTTCACATGCTTTGGCTCAGACTCTCCTAGTGCTTTGGATCCTTAAATCTCAAGGTACTTCACAAAGACAAGTATCGTTGGCTCCATTTGACAGTTGAGGAAAGTGAGGCACAAAAAGGGGAAGTGACTGTCTCAAGGTCACACAGTAGGTCATGGGTACAGCCAGGAATAAAACCCATGTCTCCTGACTTCTAGTCCAGTGCAGTGTCCATTAGACCCTGCTGTCTTTGTTGGAATGAACCAGAAGGACACTTACTCAAAATTCAAAAA
Organism: Malaclemys terrapin pileata; assembly: GCF_027887155.1. Taxonomy (NCBI): domain Eukaryota; kingdom Metazoa; phylum Chordata; order Testudines; family Emydidae; genus Malaclemys; species Malaclemys terrapin. The sequence goes on along the minus strand of NC_071510.1, from coordinate 82,215,772 downwards.
AGCCCAGAAGATTACATATTGAAAACTTGGTATTTATAATGTAATTCAAAAATTGTGAGGATAGCTTAGTACAGAGTACACAATATTGTTATAATATTGCCATGCATCCGACGAAGTGGGTATTCACCCACGAAAGCTCATGCTCCAATATGTCTGTTAGTCTATAAGGTGCCACAGGACTCTTTCCTGCTTTTACAGATCCAGACTAACACGGCTACCATACTCTGAATGAGTATGGCTCAGTACTTTATCCATTTTCAAATGCCAGGATCATGACTCCATATGCTTGCCAAAGTTGCTTTCAGCCTCTGCCGTGAAGTCAGTTAGAACTGTCTGACAAAATTCATGTTTTTGCCAGATCTGGACCAAGTGAAACATCTGCATGTTCTCATCACCATATGTGGTGTTTCTGGCATAGGTTTCTATGCCTTTTATTAACCTAAATGCATTCAGTTTATTAATTTCACTAGAATTAAAAAAAAATACCCTTGATGTATCCAGACTCCAGATGTCCCAAAGTGCAGCAGTCTTACTTTGCATCCACTCCATGAGGGAGCCAGAATGAAGCAAGACCATATAGATGGACTCTTCAGTGCCCTGTACACCAACAAGTCAAGCTCTGTGGTGGCTAATTTCATGGGAGTTCAGAGAGGAGTTCTGTGGGTGGGCAGGCAAGAGCATAGCCAGTGGATTTGTGGACAACATGGATCCATATGTTGGAAACTCTGTGTTTGATGCTGATCTCACATTGGTTTTACATGAGTGTAAGTCCACTGACGTCAATAGGCCATGGCTGCTACTGTAGCCAATAGATTGTAATGGTAAAAGCATCTACAGACTAGCTGCAAGGGTGCCCAGCACCGTGGCTCCAACTTCAAGAGGTGAGGGGAAGAAAGAATTCCTGAACTGGCCCTTGTTTACTCAGGCTTTGTGACTTACCCACAACCTTATGGCCAATGAGAAATATAGTATATTGAAAAAAAATTCAATAGCAGTTTTCCAGGGCTGTCTTAAAATTAATAGGCAGTTACAGAGGTTTCCAAGAGCCAAGGTACAAAATGATAAGACTACTAAAGTAAAAGGGGGTTCAAATACTTATTCCAGTAAAGGAATCAAAAAGCTTTACTGTTTACAAATCCTTTTTGTTTCTGTTAGTATTCTGTAAGGGTTATAATGATTTTGAGCGAAGAAGCTGACAAAGGAGTAGTTACCCACCTTAGGCTTCCAGTTTTCTAAATGCGTTCTTCTGGGATAGAGATAATACTCCAACTCTAGGCTAACAATACTCTAGGATAATAATTTATCCTAGGAACCATTAGGCTTTCCTTTATTATTAATCCAGAAGTCCAGTTTCAAAGCATGATTTCATATCTTAACTTGAATAGCAGTAGTGATGACCATCTTGCATAGAGGGTCAACACACTAACCTATTAGTGGTCTTCAATCTGTAAATAATTAATACAATTACCAGCGTGCAAGATCTTCTTAAGACTGTTTTTCAGAAGTCAGACTCCACACAGCTGGAGGTTAGACATAATGAGAAATACCCCCTGACATTTAGAATAACCCTCGAGGTGATCTTTGGAAATCCAACACTCACAGTGTCAGGGGCAGGGTCACCAGGGTGGGCTGGGAAAGATAAACTAGCGTTACCAGAAGAGTTCAAGGCGTAAAAATGGGAAGGTGACAATAATAAGCATGAGTTCTAAGCACTAATATTTGCCTGTTTTTCTATTACCTGTAGAAACTTAAGCTAAGTTTTCTCAACAGGAAATTGAATGATTGCACCTAGAAAATTTCCCAAAGCTTTTTTTTTTTTTTTTAAAAGCTTCATTTCCTTTATTCCCATGATTGATTGTTTCTCATTTTAGGACAGCTCTAATTTTCTTTTGATTATTTGTCATGCATATTAATCTCTTTAATTTCTCCTGAGGAAACCACTAATAAATCCTCTTACCTCCAGCCTGGTAGGTATGGAGGATCCAAACAAGACAGCAATAGGTTCCAGAGAACGATGCAGCAAACAATCACACTCAGAGCAATGAGCTCATCTTAGCCTCGTTCAGATCAGGACCTCATCATACATAGTCATTGCTGAACTTGGATGTGCTGGTGTGCTGGATGACAGCACAATGAAGTGAACTAAATCCACCAGCCTGGCATTATTGCGAATTATTGACATTATTCAAAATCAGAGATGGAAAAGGTTGCAGGTAATAAATCTGACTTTCAATAGAACATTGAAAGCCCAGAGTATGGTGCTGTTGAACAGTCTGACTGTTCATTGAACTGCTTTTGGCTAGTCAAGAAACAAAACAAGAATGTTTGAGCCACCAATATTACCAACCGTTCTGTCAAGCAGCTATAAATAATAAACCAGGGAAAGCAGCTTTAATGGTTAATAGGTTTCAAATAACAAAAATTACTGTTTTTTAGCTTTCACCGGCTTCATAATGGAGCCTCTACCTGTGACCCATGTCATGAAGGGTTTTGAACACACTATAAAGCTTCCATTGTTGTATTGTAAAGCAGGTATTCACTTCTAGGGTCTTTGTGACATTTCTTCATGTGCCAGACGCAAGGATTTTTAAGGTTACTTTTTAGACATTTATAAATCACAATTATGAAAATGTTAAAAATAGGTGTACTTTGTTGGGATTATGGCATTAGTGAAATAAAAAAACACAGCCATTATTCTTATGGATTACTGAAAGAGAATATTTCACCTAATGAAGCATGCATTGTTGACACTGAAAATATCACATCATCAGTGCATTGTTTTTAAAGAGGGGTATCTGGAAGATATTGTAACCGTACATGGATTTTAAGTCATGGGTACCAGGATTCAAGTGCTGAGCTCCTTTGGCAGTTTGTGTTTATATAGAATATATAAGCCGGGTTCAGGGACCTTTTGCTACTATTTTTGAAGCCATGTTTATTTTCTTTCTGAAGCCCCACTGATGTATGGAAAGACTTCTTTCCCATTCACCCAACCACAGTATTCATTTGGGTACCAAACAGTTTATCTGGCAAGAGTACCAGACAATTTGAAGAACACAAAGGAGGCAGTTGAGCACCTGAATGATCACTATATAAGTAAATGCTGAGGAAAAAATATTTTAATACATTTTAACTAAATTTCTGTCTCACCCTGAGGTTATCTCCCTCTCCTCCAGTTGAAGGCAATGGCTTGATGGGCTGTTTTAATTATAATACAAATATTTTTACATCTCTAAAAAGAATTGTTTAAAAAAGGAGACCTCAGAAAAAGACGAGGCATTGCCTATGCAAACTTGAGAGGCTAGTACTTATGTCTCAGCACACATTACCAATGATACCATGGTAACAGAGTCCACTACTGTGTAAATATAAACTTCCTTACTAAACTGGATACAATTTATACAGTTTTGTACAGATGAATCTAAACTTTTTGCTACAGCTGTTTTAATGTGTGTCTTAGTAAACTCTTTCCATGGAGATATTACTTATAAAAATAAATGTTAATAATTAACTGACACAGAATTTATAATACAGCAGTCTCAAACCTCCTTTAGACCCCAGGGTATTACAATACTGTACATATGTGTTTATACAAAGAATGAAATATGTCAGAGAATGTGGCAAGAGAAAAAAACTGTGATACTTACTCTTTTCCTAAAATTAAAATAGAGACTTCTTTCTGCTACTTTTACTGGTGAATATTCATGAGCCATAAATATCTGTTTTATTTCAGACCATTGAATGATTTTATGGATTTATTGGTCATGAAAAGTGCTAGACTGATGGCATTTCTGGGTGAAGTGCTTATATTTGCAGAACAGCTATCGTGTGGAGAGTGGTGGACTTTCCCAAACTGCCTTGCTAATACCCCCTAGTCCTAAATTAAAGGGACTGCCTATAACAGTGAGAGAGATATGAATTTCCATACCTATTCCTTTAATAGCCTCCATGCTGAGATTGTCAACAAAGGTGCCAATTATTATCAACTATAATGGTCCATTAGGAACTGGACTGAAACTACAAACCAATGTCTGTCATATATTTACCTAAGTTATATACTATAATCGAGCATTAATGTAAGGAGGAGTTCATCTCCTTTTCCTCTGCAAAAACCACAGCGAGAGCCACCTCTCTTCTCCCTGGCTTGGGGAGCAGCTCTCACCCCTTGCTGCCACTCCTTGGATGATGGCAAAGAGAGTTCTCTGTCCCTTTCAATCTACTTTAACCACTGCCTATAGTGCATTAATGACAGAACCAAGATAGGCCATCATTCATTTTACTTCCTGAACAACAGTTCTCCAAATTGAATATAATAAACATTATCCAAGGGACTTATTTTAAATTAAATAGCTGTCTCTCATTGTAGAAAGACAGCGGAGCATTGAAGAAAGAGCAGCCAACTAACTTTACAGAGTAAGAGACATTGTTTAGATCAGTGGTTCTCAAACTTTTGTACTGGTGACCCCTTTCACATAGCAAGCCTCTGAATGCGACCCCTGTTATAAATTAAAAACACTTTTAAATATATTTAACACCATTATAAATGCTGGAGGCAAAGCGGGGTTTGGGGTGGAAACTGACAGCTCAAGACACCCCCCCCCCATGTAATAACCGTACGACCCCTTGAGGGGTCCTGACCCCCAGTTTGAGAACCACTGGTTTAGATTAAACAATAACAAATTCAGTTGGAAGCTTCTGATCAGTCAACAGCCAGACTCTGAGAGAAATTTATCAGATTGAAGTGTGTACATCTGATGATAGTCTGAATAGTCTCCATAATACCATTCATAAATTCTTTTATTTATTACTTTGGATCATCCAAAAGAAGGAAGGAGCAAGTGAGCTTCAGGAGCTTAGAATAGATATTAAATCTGAATAGGTTTTGTAGCACTCTCTCTGAGGTCTGGTCTATACTACCCGCCTGAATCGGCGGGTAGAAATCGACCTCTCGGGGATCGATTTATCGCGTCCCGTTGGGACGCGACAATCGATCCCCGAATCGGCGCTCTAACTCCACCAGCGGAGGTGGTAGTAAGCGCCGCCGACAAAAAGCGGCAGAAGTCGATTTTGCCGCCGTCCTCACAACGGGGTAAGTCGGCTGCAATACGTCGAATTCAGCAACGCTATTCACGTAGCTGAATTTGCGTATCTTAAATCGACTCCCCGCTGTAGTGTAGATGTACCCTTAAACTTTGTGGTACTCCTAAAATGGGTGATTCAGAGAGCCAAGCTGACCTTTTCTTGACAGTAAAGTGCTTGTGTCCTATACAAATCTCTCTTTCTGCCCAGTGTTTTCCCATAGAAATATCCCAGCAGAAAGAGAGCACCTGCCTTTTGTAGATAGACAAGAATTTGTTCTGTCTTACAGCTCCTCATCGGGAACAAAAAACAGGCATGGGATAACCAAATTTTATTTGGTTATCCTCTTAATGAGTTTAATTGTTCCACAGAATTAACTGTTCTTGTCAATTAGCTTTAGAATTATCATATCTTTTTGATTGTTTTGCATATTGACCATTTGTCTTATGTAAATAACTATCATAATCATATATGTTTTCCTTCCCAATGTTTTTATTGATTAGGGTGTTTGACAAGACTAGAATGGAACTAAAGTTTTAGTAAATAGCAGGACTAATCCCCTGAATTTAATTATTGTTAGACTGTGGTATTTTTACAAGAGAAATATCTGATTTCCTCTATATATATATGAAAAATACATTATGAAAGCGTGCTGAATGACACACCTGTTGATGACTGTCTAGAGCCATGTGACCTAGCAAACTGTACAGCTGTAGACCCAGGGATGAACACTGATCCTCTGTGACTTGAGGAAGTATTAAAGGCCATCCAGACATTGTGAAATGGGCGTGTTGGTGGACCTGATGGTATTCCCCCCCAAGCTGCTCAAAGGTGCCTTGGAATTAGTTAGTACAGGCCCACATCAATTGGTGGGGGCATATGGTAGAGTACGAGCTGACTGGAAATATGGCATCATAGCATCCCTGTACAAGGGTACATGATCTCATACCAAGTCTGACTACTATAGGCTGATCTTACTGCTATTGGTCCCTGGAAATGACATCACTCACATTCTGCTTTGCAGGATGCAGCCAGTCCTTAATGGACATCGTCATCCACAGCAATCAGGTTTCACTGCTGAATGGTCAACAATGGGCCCTGTCATTACCCTCTGGCTTCTGGCTGAGCTGCACTGAGAATTTATCTGCCCACTTCACATAGCATATATGGACATCAAAGCAACTTTTGATTCAGTTGACAGGTCAGCACTTTGGGTCTGACTGAAGGGAGCTGGTGTACCAGATGTACAGCTAAATGTGGTGCATGATCCTCACACTAGTATCATGAGTGTGCATATTGATTCATGGCTTTCGCCACATTTCTGCAGAATCTCAGGTGTGCAACAGGAATGCATTAATTATTGTTAGATTATGGTATTTTTACAAGAGAAATATCTGACCATTCTATCAAGCTAGTGATTGGATGTTATGACTTTCCGCTCACACATCGGAAGCAAGGATGGTCAAGATGTTTACTGAGCAAGACTATACTGATGCTGCTGCCTTGCTTGTGGAGAAGCCAGAGAGTTTCAGCCTTGCCACTCAAGATTTTCCAAGGTACTACCCACACTATGGGGTTGAATGTCTCAATGGTCCAGAATCTTGGAGCTGGGCCACCAGACTCCAGGTGCAGGCAGGTGGATAATGTTGACAAGTTCATCTGCCTAGGCTGAAAACAGAGTTCAGTTTTAGCAAACCAGCTGTCCAATGACTAATAGGTCTCACCTCCACCATCCTGAAGTATGAGTCTTGATTGTCTCTGTGCTGAAACAATCCTGTCAAATCTGTGTACTGCCCGTATTTCCATATAGGTCAGAAACCTGGACTATCTTATCAAGGCATTCCATATGCCCAGTACCAAATCCTGAGCATAAAGAGGTTTAACTTTGTGCGAAATGCCATAGTCTTGCACATATCTGGCCTTCCGCCAGTCACTCACTACATTCAAAAGTGGTATTGCATGCTCTTCAGCCATGTTACCAGGATGGACAAAAAACACCCCAGCACACTGTGCTCTTAAATTGTCCATCAATGTGAGAAGAGGAGAATGCCGTCTTCCTTCCTGACATCACCCCCATGGCCATCCCAGAGATTTGTGAATTCACAGAATTAAGCCAGATCTGGGAACTTCACTTTACGATGCCTGGTATGATGCCATCAACCATAGTCACTCTGGCTGGTGCAATGGTCCTCTGTAGACTATGTATGTTTGATGATGATATATGTATATTAGTAAATATACATATACACACACAATCAACACACCTTTTCTAATCCGCAACAGTACTGTTTTTATCAACAATAAGCAGTAGGGACCATATGCTGTGCTCATTTACACAACGCCCCTTCTCACATAAGTCAGTGATCTTTAAATCAAAACAAAATTTGGCCTTAGATCATTTGTAAATACTTGTTAAAATATATATTCTAAAACATTTTCTACAAGGGGCAGTTTGTTTAAATATAAAATAAGCACATGTGGCAGCTTTACCAGATGTTTTGGAGATGAATGCATTAACTGAAATCATCAAAGTGATTGTCTTTGGTTACTCCTTAAGGCTTCACGTTTTAACAAGCACTAAGGGAAATAAAGAGTTATGTCACAGCAACTTCTACAGATACAGGTATTGAGAGTTCTCATCTTAAACATTTGAAGTGTGGTTGTTGTAGGAAAATAGAGTATTTAAATTTGGAACATTCTTACTCAAAATCTCTGCTCATGGTGTGTATTCCAAGTAATATTTGCTTACTTTTGTGGGCTAAGCTAAGTCTTTATTACTTATTACTCCTGTTAACACCACTGAGCCAATGCGGCATGGGAAAGAGGGAGCTGGGTTCTGCTATGGCTCATGCAACATCAACAGAGTTGTTAACTAAGTTCCAATTGTAGAATTTTTATTATAGATGATGATGTGCAAAGAATTACATCTGATATTCAAATGTAAAGCTGAGTTAAAGGGCTGGAAGTTTTAAAAAAATTCTATTTTTTTCTTTGTAAATTAAACAAATATAATTCAAAAGTCAGTAAGAGAGAATAAACATTTTAAAGTGTAACTATGGTACAGATTACATTGTGGCATTCCATTTTTATTGTCTTTCAATGTATGTATAAACATGTATTTTATAAATGGTGTGTGTGTGTGTGTGTAACGGGGTTAGGAACAGGGGGTATTGTAAAATGGGATCTTATTCTAAGTTTTCTTGGTGAGATGAGAAGCAACCCATCTGTCACTGCCCCTGGTGTTACCCAGAGGAACAGGCTAGGAGGTGTGGTTCCCTGTCTGTGGGCAGGAGTGAGACACTAGTATCTCCAGAAGACTTCCTTCCCCTGATCTACCTACTGAGGCTACACCAGCAGGGTCTTGCCTACTGGGTCCCCAGAACGCTCTGGGATTGGGTTTAAAGCTGCAACCCAATTACCATCCCTCTTGAAGGGTATTGCAACTACTCATGAGACCCCAGGACTGAGTCTGAACACTGGAGACTATGGCGAGTGAGCTTTCAAATCACCTCACCCCATCTCGGTGCTTCTCTGTCTCTCCTTACCCCAGCACACACGTAGGCCAGGACCTGAGCCAGGGCTTCCTATTTGGCCTGGCTGCTCGATCAATCAGACTTATTGATGGGGTGGTGGCTACTGCTTCCCAAAGGCCCTAGGCGGGAGCTCACTGATTGGCCACAGGCTCTAGCAATCCCAGGATCCTGATTCCTCTTTGGTTCTTCCCCTTTCTCTTGGTATGGGGAGAGGGCCAACCGAAAAAAAAACTCATAAAGTTTTAGTAAGGGGCCAACAGTCCCCTTACATTTGCCTGTGCTTTTCACAACTGCGTCCTTGATGACAAATTCACTTTTGTTTGTCAAAGCCTGTTTCAACAGTCTGATTATCACATCAAGCCATCCAAGCACCAGGATTCCTAGTCCATTAGCTGCTGTCAACCTTGCGAAACCCATATCCTTGATCTAGTGCATACAATCCCAAAAGTGTTGGTTGAAATGAGCCTGGCTCATGATGGAACCAGTACCCAATTAATAAAGGGCAGGAACTCCACCTTTATCTTCTAGTTCCATGACCAGACAGTTGCCAAACACCATATCCTTAAACTCTTTGTCAGGGTCATTCTCCAATGAAGTTTCTTGCCCTACAGCAGCCATCTTTAACTCCCATGGGTGGGTTATTTTAGACAGAGGAGTGTTGGAGGGAGCCCCCCCTTGAGGACCTTTGCCTGGACACTCCAGGGCTCCTGGCTCCTCACAGAAATAACAGATGTACCTTCCCTGTTCATCCATGTATCACTCTATCACTTTGACATGGGAACTCTCTCCTTTGGCTTCACTGTCCTCCTGCTCTGTGCTGTTATGAGTTGGACTAATTGCTTCTGTTGTGTGGCAAGGAGCTGAACAGCCTCATTCAAACTCTCAAGACTCAGACCTTTCTGGCCACTTTTGGATTTGGTGGAGAGAACCAGGGTTCTAGCACCATGTTAGCTGCTAGGGCTAGGTACACCTGCTTCCCCTTTCACCCATTTGACAATAGAAATGGGATAAAATGTAATAGTGCAAAGTGCAAGGTCATGCATTTAGGGACTAACCAGAAGAATTTTTGCTATAAGCTGGGGGCTTATCAGTTGGAAGTGACAGAGTAGGAGAAAGACCTGGGTGTAGTGATTGATCACAGGATGACTATGAACTGTCAATGTGATGTGGCTATAAAAAAGACTAATGCAGTCCTAGGATGCATCAGGCAAAGTATTTTCAGTAGGGATAGGGAAGTGTTAATACCATTATACGAGGCATGGGTGAGACCTCATCTGGAACGCTGTGTGCAATTCTGGTCTACCATGTTTAAGAAAAATGAATTAAAACTGGTACAGGTGCAGAGAAGAGCTAGTAGGATGATCTGAGGAATGGAAAACTACCTTATGAGACGAGCTTGGCTTATTTAGCCTTACCAAAAAACAGTTGAGGGAAGATATGATTGTTTTCTATAAATACATCAGAGGAATAAATACCAGGGAGAGAGAGGAATTATTTAAGTTAAGCACCAATGTGGATACAAGAACAAATGGATATAAAGCTGGCCATTAACAGCTCAAAATTAGACAAAGGTTTCTGATCATCAGAGGAGTCAAGTTCTGGAATAGCCTTTCAAGGGGATCGGTGATGGTAAAAAACCTAACTGATTTCAAGGCTGATCTGGATAACTTTATGGAGGGGATGGTATGATGGGACTGCCTACAGTGACCTGTGGCCCATTGGCGACTGCCAGTATCAAAAATCTCCAATGGCCAGAGACTGGACACTAGAGTTACTTTGGAAAGAGTTCTCTGTAGTATCTGTCTGATCGGTCTTGCCCACATGCTCAGGATCTAACTGATCACCATATTTGGGGTCAGGAAGGGATTTTCCCCTGGGTCAGTTTGGCAGAGACCTGGGGGGGTTTCACCTTCCTCTGCAGCATAGGGCACAGGTCACTTGCAGGTTTAAACTAATGTAAATGGTGAATTATTTGTGACTTGAACTCTTTAAACCATGATTTGAAGACTTCGGTAACTCAGCCAGAGGTTATGGGGTCTATTACAGGAGTGGGTGGGTGAGATTCTATGGCCTGAAATGTGCAGGAGGTCAGGCTAGATATCACGATGGTCCCTTCTGACCTTAAAGTCTATGATAATGACTTGCATCAGTCATGTGTATGTTAAGTCCAGATTTTCTTTATTCTTCTGCTCCATCTCCTTTCTTAAGAGGCTATCATAGAAGCTGCTCCTTTGTAGGACCTCTGGTTGTGGAACACTGGTTGGCTCTCTTCGCTCAGCCACACTCATCCTCTCTTTTTTAGGTCATAGGTGAATGCCCTAAGAGACTTGCCAGGACCTTGCTTTTGCTCATAAAACTCCTTCAGCCTCATGTCCACATAAAGCTGTGTCAACCCCAGAAATATTTTTTGGATTTTGTTCTCCTTGGTGGAGATACATAATTTGACAATACTGTGTGGTTGCCCCACAATATATTGCTTGACTAACTTGACATGATCCTCTGCTGGGACTTGCAAAATCCTCATGGCATCTTTGGTGGCAGCCACCCACCCTTCCACTTTGACATCTCCTGGTTTGTTGGGATGTCTGGTGAAAACGGGGACTGGAAGGTGTTGAGGTATATACAATACAGTTGTCTGTATAAACTGCTTCTCAATAACAGTTCTGGCCAGGGACTGGGCATCTCTCTTCTCCTCTCAGGCCTGTTGCAAGAACCGGGCCTGCTCTTGGTACCTGGACTCCTGCTCTTCCAGCTTTTCTGGAGCTTTTTTAACTGTTCACATATGGTCTTCGCTCATATGCCACCCCGCTCCTCATTGATATCAAGCAACTAGCCAAAACTTACGCTTCTCTGCAGACTAATTGAGGATCCAGTCCTATCCTGTTCATGCTGCCAAAATGTAATGGGGTAAGCAAGTTTTGGGGTGTTGGCTACTTCCCAAAGTTCCCTGGTCTGCAACTCTCTGATTGGCCAGAGGCCCTGTCAGTCCCAGAGTCCTGACTCCTCTTAAGCCCTTCCCCTTTCTCCTGGGCTGGGGAGAGAGCTAATACAAAAAAACAAAACAAAACAAAAAAACAACAAAACAAAACACCATGAAGTTTTAGTAAGGGGTCAACAGTCCCTTCATATATATCTATATAATATAAAGCGATTTTTTTACTACTGGTAAATTTACCCCTTATTCATTTTAGTATATTTTTACAGCAAGAAAGATGTTGGTATTCTGCCTTCTCAAAAGGGCTAATGACTCCACATAGGCTATAGCAGTGTGTAAATAACAGGGTGGATAAAAATCAATGATTTAAAAAAAAATAGGATTTGTACTTAAATCGGATTTTTTTGATAAAACACTTTTTGAGGAAAACTAAAGATAGTTTTAATTAAGATACATTATAGCTCAAAGATATCTCATCCTGGAATAGGGATTATAAATTCTAATTCTATAGTATGAGATAATATATTTGTGTAATGTTTAAGAAAAGTTTTGTAAATGAGTTCCAATAGTTCATGGATTAGGGACCCAATCTTATGGGGGTCCAGGGGCTTCTGTATAGATTATTTAGGTTAATCTTTCTATCTACCCAATGGGACTCAGTGCTCAGTCTAGAAGATACCATCAGAGATGCTTAGTTTTGCAGTTCTCAAACTGTGGATTTGTGTCTCCAGAGATAACATGTTTGTAGGGTTACCATACGTCCGGATTTTCCTGGACATGTCCGGCTTTTGGGGGCTCAAATACCCGTCCGGGGGGAAATCCCCAAAAGCCGGACATGTCCGGGAAAATCGGGAGGGAGGGCTCGGTGGTGCTCGGGCGGGGCCTCTGGGGCTGGGGTTGGCGGTGTGGGGCCGGGCCGGGGCCGGCGGTGCTTGGCAGGAGCCGGGGGTGCGGTGCCGGGGCCGGTGCAGTGCCGGGCCGGGGTCGCGGGGCCGGGGGGCACGGTGCCGGGCCGGGGTCCAGGAGCCTGGCACGCGGTGCTGGGCCGGGAACCGGGGGCGCGGTGCCGGGCCGGGAGCCAGTGCCCCAGGGCCCGAGCCAAGCCGGGTGGGAGATGCCGGGGCCAGAGCCTCTTGGCCTGGGCCGGCCAGCCGGCCGCCGAAGGGAGCCGCTCGGCCAGGAGGGCTGGACTGAGCCGCGCCGCACCCCGCCCCAGCCTACCTGCTGCCTCCCTGTTTCAGGCTTCCCGCGAACATTTGATTTGCAGGAAGCAGGGGAGGGGGAGGAGCAGGGGAGGGGGCAGAGTTGGGGTGGGGCTGAGGGTGGGGAAGGGGTGGGGGGGGCGGGGCCCCATGGAGTGTCCTCCTTTTTAAAAACTAAAAGATGGTAACCCTAATGTTTGTTAACAGCAAACATGTTTTTAAATAAATAAATATTATATAGAGATGAGAAACAACAGACCCCAACTCTGTTGTCCCTCTGCAAATTTGTGCACACAAAGTCAGTCCCTTATGTCTCTCTAAAAGTGCAAAGTTTCAAAAAGTTCAGTGAATAGAAGATTGTTGGGGGCGGAATAGATCTGGACAAGGAGAAGAAGTCTGGAGATAAATGTGAGAAGGGAGGGACAGGCAGTAGAAACAAAAGTGAAACTGTTTGAGCAGCATATTCCAGAAGTCTTGAGGTCTTTCTGAGGCTACATCTACACTACGGGGGGGGGGGTCGATTTAAGATACACAAATTCAGCTACGCGAATAGCGTAGCTGAATTCGACGTATCGCAGCCGACTTACCCCGCTGTAGGGACGGCAGCAAAATCAACCTCTGCAGCTTCCCGTTGACGGCGCTTACTCCCACCTCCGCTGGTGGAGTAAGAGCGTCGATTCGGGGATCGATTGTCACGTCCCGACGGGACACGATAAATCGATCCCCGAGAGGTCGATTTCTACCTGCCGATACAGGCGGGTAGTGTAGACCTAGCCTGAGTGTAGCCTTCTTTGATCTGAGATCTACCATACCATTCTCTCACTAGAAGGGAAAACCTATCATGGCAGCAGGCCATAAAAGAGACCCAGTTTGGGTATAAGAACCATTCAAGAAATATGTTTGCTGATGATGTTTTAAAGAAAGTCACACCGGTGAACTGGTGGAAGTCACTTAATCACTTGGATTCAGAGGCTGTTGAAGTGACAGCAATAGCTTCTTCAGCCAGTGTAGAAAGAATATTTTCTTCCTTTGGACTAATTCATTCCAAATTGAGAAATCGTTTGGGACCTGGAAAAACAGGAAAGCTTGTTTTTCTTTTCAAGATTATGAACAAACAGGAAAATGAAGGTGAAGATGACTCAGTTAGCTGCGGAAGCCAATATTTTAAGTTTTTCTTGTTGACCTGGCTGACACAGTCGATTTAATTTTTTTTAAATATTTCATTTAACTTTTTTATTAAAACAATTTTAACAAAAACAACCTGACTTTAAAAAACTTGAATGTTTAACTAAATTCAAAAAATCATATTCTTGTTTTGTTAAAATATATGTTTGCTATTGAAGAAAAAAAATCCAGAATATGTAACATTGTTGTTTTAGTTAAATAAAACAATTTAAATGTCAGTCTGGTGATTTTCTCCTCCTAATACAGAATGGCAAGAAAATCCTCCAAATATTAATAATTAACCTGTTGAATTGGAGATAGTTCACCTCCCAATGACTTCATAAATATCTGCTTCAATTACCTTTGGTAAATGAAATAACCAAACAATCGTTCATTTTCTGATATAGCTGTAAAACTAATCTGAAAAGTTTTCAAAATAAATCACTTAAAAATAGGGTTACCATATTTCAGCGAGCAAAAAAGAGGACGGGAGAAGCCCCGCCCTAGCCCCGCCCCTGCCCCTCCCACTTCCCGCCCCCCCTGACATCCCAACCCTCCCCCCGTTCCTTGTCCCCTGACTACCCCCTCCTGGGACCCCTGCCCCTAACTGCCCCCCAGGACTATTTAAGCCTCCCTGCCTCTAGTCCCCTGACTGCCCCAACCTAGTCCCCTGACTGCCCCAACCTTTATCCACACCCCCACCCCCAGACAGACCCCTGGGACTCCCACGCCCCATCCAACCACTCCCCACCCCCTGACAGCCCCCCCCAGAACTCCCAACCCATCTAAACCCCTCTGCTCCCTGTCCCGACTGCTCCGATCCCTCTCCCCACTCCTGCCCCCTGACAGCCCCCCCCAGAACTCCCAACCCATCTAAACCCCTCTGCTCCCTGTCCCCTGACTGCTCCGATCCCTCTCCCCACTCCTGCCCCCTGACAGCTCCCCCCCAGAACTCCCAGCCCCCTACCCCCCCGCTCCTTGTCCCCTGACTGCCCCCTCCTGGGACCCCTGCTCCTAACTTCCCTCCAGAACCCCACCCCCTACCTAAGACTCCCTGTTCCTTGTCCCCTAACTGCCCCCTCCTAAGACCCCCCCCCCCCCAACTGCCCACCAGGACCCTACCCCCTACCTGTACCCTGACTGCCCAAAACTTTCTCCACTCCCCCCAAAAAGCCCCCCCCCGTTTCTTGACTGCCCCCTCCAGAACCTCCCTGCCCCTTCTCCTGCCCCCCTTACCCTGCTGCTCAGAACAGGGTGTTGGGCTCTGTGCGAGCCGGACACATGGCTAAGCTCCCCAGCACAACAAAACCCGGTCCCTGGCCCTGCACAACAAAACCCGGTCCCTGGCCCGGACCGGGTTGCAGGGGAGAGCTGCCCTTGTATCAGCACAAAGTGCTCTCGCTCCCGTTTTGCTACGCTGCATGGCAGTAACCGCTCCCAGTTGCAAAAGGGGAGGGCTGCACTTTGTGCTGAGACACTTGCTCAGAATGCAGGGCGGAGCTCCTCTCCAGCTGCTCCGGAGTCCAGCCCGGGACTTTCCTGCAGCCCTCCCAGCCGCTCCGGGGGAGGGGGGAAATCCCGGACATTGTGAGTGCTTTACAAATTCCCCCCGGACGCTATTTTTAGCACAAAAAGGAGGACATGTCCGGGTAAATCCGGACGAATGGTAACCCTATTAAAAATATATAGTGTGTACCTTCTAAAAATGAAACCTACATCTATCTCTGAGTTGTGAAGAATACGTATTAAGGTTATAACAACCAACAATAATGCACTTTTATGTAGAAATCCATGATTAAATCGAGTCGTCCTGACTAGTGATTTAAATCATGTTTTAAATCAAATCCACCCTGGTAAATAACGTTTATAAAGGCCCAATTCTGATTTCAGAAACATGTGTGAATGCTGCCATTCACTTCGTATTTTATCATCATTGTCAGGCTAAGTTTACTTGAAAGAAGGGAAAACAGCCATCTTTCCCTTTTGCAATTCTATTACAGTTTTCTAATTTACATTGCTCTCCACAAACACACACAAACTTCAGGCCTTCTGCATTAAAGATATGGGCATACCGATAACCACTGATGCATATAAGTATCCATGGCTGTTCACTTCATTTAAATAAATACTGATCCAGTTTCAAAACCTACTTGTAGCAGTACAGGACTGAGGAATTGTGAAAGAAAATGAGAGCACTTGATACTGTCACTTACATACCAACACCTAGATTACAATACATTACTTCTTTATTTTGTATACTGCCTTTCATGCAGACTGTTTTCAGAAACACTACAGAGATAAATAGTGCAAGGCAGTATATAGCACCATGGCTATTTATCACACTGCCACAGGAACAAATTAAGAGGCTTGAATATACTTGTAAGTAGGGGAGAAGTTCATGCACACCACTTACAGCCCCCCCCAAACAGACTTTGCACAGGGAACTAGCATAGCTGTTAAGGAAATAGAATCCTTCCCTTGTCTGAAAGTTGGGACATCTGTGCAGCCTAGCTGTGGTTCCTATGTGGCATAATAAATATATGTTTATTAATTTAAACATGCTACAGGTTTTCAACTTTTTTCCATCCTGAGGTTACAGACCATCTTGTACTTCATTGCAGTATCAGATGCATCCATTCCAGCTGACTGACTTTTTATAGAGTCCTCTGGTCAGCTCAGCTAACACCCATCCCATCTTGGATTTTGGGACCATTGCATCCATGTAGTTCATAGAACTATTGACTAGGCCTTAGCCTTTTCCTGGCCCACCCACCATGCCCCACTGCACTGTGGAATTTGGATCCATGTCACAGAGAGGCTTGCCAAATCCCTACTGTGTAGCCTTTCTGCTTCCCAGCCCATGCACACAACAGAACTGCAGTGGTTTCCTTGCATTTGGGCTCTCCCAAGCCAGGGAGGGTTCTGTAGGATTTCACCTTAAGTTCTGTTTTACAGTTTCCTTTTTTTGACTGTGGACTGCCATGCTTGTATACAAAAACACGACAGTGATAGCTCTCTTACAAAGGGATACAATTAGCAGGGCAAGGGTTTATATTTGATAAGAGCTTTAATCTTATTTACACATAAATTACCTTATCGCTTGAACTAGGCTTTATGTTCCTGATCTCTAATCAGTTGTGTCACTTGCAGCAATTGACATGTCAGCTGCATCTAGTACATCGGGAACACTTTTTTTTTTTTGGAAGCTTACACAAGCTGTTTTTCAATTTTCTTCATAAATATTAATCCTTTCTGTGCTCTAAATTGTGCCTGTTAGCAAAATGCTAGCAATGCTCATCCATATTTGTAATAAAAAATTTTGAAGACTGAGAAGTAACATTCAGAGAGAACTCAAAGAACCCATTAATTACAATGTGCTGAATACTCGAGGGAAACGTTGAGTTGGAGAAATCACCAGAAAGCTAGTTTTAGATTCAAGACCAAGTCCAATTGTGCCATATACACTTTTCTCAAGGACTAAACAGATATGTATCTGCTTGTGCTTTGCTTGGCCCTTAGCCAAAAATTACAATTTTATACGCCTGAATGTAATTCATTTCTGAGCAGCTGTAGTATGCATTATGAAGACTTTGGTGTGGTAGTTGATTCTTTGAGCTTCAAAACATACTACCGCTTTTCAGTTAATGTTTCTAACCTGAAGGTGTTCATTTTTGGCTTAAAACATACTTCAGTGTAATATCAGATATAAGCCAGCCTATTTTTGCTTATGATAACATAATTTTCTGTGCCATCTGAATTGGAAACATTTTTCCTCGTGTCATGAAATTGAATCTTCTCAGAAGAGGAATTTCTGTTCATTGCGTGATGTTCAGATTAATTGATTAGGTGAATATTTCCTCTTCTTGGCTTCAACATGTCATTCAAACCAAATTTTCTTTTAATGAGATCATTTTAAACGTCTGTGCCAATTGCATTCAACTACAAGTACTATGGTCTACTGTCAATCTGAAATTAAATGCAGATGTAATATGCTGCTAGCAATGGGTGCATTTTATGTTCACCTTACTCACATAAGCTTCAGCAAGACTTCTGTGTAAGGTTAAGCAGGATTTGCCTGTAAATGTTTAGCATGAGCCCATGTTTACTGTTCACTATTATATGTTACACAGATGGAAACACAGAGGTGCACTCTTTATACAACATCAAAAGTGTCCATAATTAATTACAGAACGCATATACAAAGCTATGGCCCCTAACCCAATGTAATATTGGATATGAATAAAAGAGAGTAAATAATGTGGGAGAGGAATAGCAGCAGTAGAGAATATAAGGGTTAAAGTAATAAGCTTACCCTGATTCCAGTTTGTTGCTATATGTGCAGGTCTTGCTGGTATGCTTTTTTATTGTTATTTATACACATTGGTAAGCAAAGGAGATAATTTTAACAGCTCAGGTTGGGAGGGACTAGATGGGATTAATATGGGTGTTGGATGTACTGTTCTGAACACACTATCAGTAAATAGTAATAATGCTACTGTTGCTTTATTGCCATTTTACTATTAGGTTTAATTTCTAGGGCCTTGTCATGACTAAGATTTAAGATGTGAGGTTGTTATGCTAGCTAACAGGTTTTCAAAATCTAATATAAAGGAGGCACATCGCCTTTAATATGTGTGCTAAATTACTCAAGTTAAAGCATGAGGAGTGGCGCAGCATTGGTTTTAGCTCAAACAGTTTAGCCCGTGTTAAAGATAGCGTGCCTTGTCTATACTAGACTTTGAAAATGTGTTAGTTAGCACATTAGCTTCATAACTAGGCAAGGCCTGTGAGTCTCTTTTAATTAAATAAAATACACATTGTTTTCAGCTTTTAGTTCCTGATTCAACAAAACACTTCATCACGTGTTTAATTTTAAGCATGTGAGTAGTCTCTTTGGCTTCAATAAGACTACTCGTACTTGAAGGTAAATATGTGCTTAAGTGCTGTACTGAATCAGGATCATAGTTTTGAGAGCAGTAATGAAAAAAATTGTGCAACATGTCAGTTGCAAGATTAGTAAAGGGAGTAAAAACCATACTCTGGTTTCCTTCGTTTGTGTGTTGTTTTTTTGAAGAAAGGATCACACCAAGAAGAAGTGAGAAAAATTGTGTAATTTCATGTAAAAATCTCCAGTGTTCATTCTCAATCACATCTTTCATCCACACAGAAATGAATTCTTCTGAAGATGATCAGGGGGGATAACAGCCAGGGAAAGTTACCTTAGCATCACTGCTCTCAGTCACCACCTTGTTATTTGTTGCATTTCACTTGAAAACCATGCTATTCTGGATAGTGTTATCTTAAAAATTAAAGATGATTAAAGCTTTTACAATTAAAAATATACATGTTAAATAAAAGTGTGCTGCAGCCTGTTGAAGGCTTGCAGAAAAATGTAGGCACATTGGATAATAATAATAATATAATATACCACAACCCATAAGGTGATAATATAATACCACCCATAGAGGTGAGTCTTTGCATATGTACTTTAAATAATCAGATAGCTGATGGAGCTGAGGGAGGAATCGTCTTTTGTATTTGACCTAAAATGAATGAACAACAATTAAGTAAAGTCAAAACAAAGTAAAAAATTTTTTTAATTGTTCCAAAAAAATGTAATAAAAAATGTTGTTGAAATGAGCTCTGTGTGATGCTGTGGCCAGGGCTAATTCAGCCCTCAGAGATCTAAATAGGAGAAGTGAACAGGAATAGGGCGATGATTTTATTCTGTATAGAGCATTGGTGAGACTGATAATTGAATACTGCATCTGGTTCTGGTGCCCACATTTTAAAAGGATGTTAAAAATGGGAAAGAGCTCAGAAAAGGCAGAGACAAAAAATATTGGAATGCTGTATTATTAGACTGTGCTCCTGGAAGTGACGGGATGGTCCCGGAAGTGATGAATTGGTCACTTCCGCCCCGGGCCCTGCACCTCCCTAGAGATTGCCCTGGTCTTAGGGCACGGAATTGATGTCGGTGGGCCTGTCTTTAGCTTTAGCTTGAGTCAAACCCAATGTATTGGCCTCAATAACTGGGTGACATTCTATAGGCTGTGTTAGATGATCAGATTACACAACGTAATGGTTCTTCTGGCCTTAAACTCTATGAATCCTTTAGGAATTTAAGGGGTTTTCTAATATAAATTCTGGGCCTAGTCTGATGCCCTGGTTTATGCTGCATCTCCACAATGATACATGGGCCAAGGATTGGCCACATGTGTCTATTTCTGCTGTTAAGGTTGTAAGATCTATTTCTCTAAGGACACTATTATGCATGATTCTCAGTCTGGGTCTTAGCGCCTTACTGCAGTATTAGCAGAATTCCCTTAATTCTTACAGTTTTTGACCCTTGAAGGCAGAGGTAGCAGGATGGCATGTAATCCAGGCTCAATATCAGCCATTGCACATCAGTGTTGAGCAGAAATGCTGCTCTATGAAAGTTCCAGTCAGTTCCTTCTTGACCATGGTCAGCAAAGGAGCTACTTTCAAAGGTTGAGCCTAGTAGCTAATTAATCTTTAGAACCTCCTTGTGAGATAGATGTGTATTATCCCATTTTATAGATGGGGATGCTGAAACACAGAGAAGTTAAATATCTTGCCTAAAGCCACACAGCAAGTAAGTGGCAGAGTCAGGATTAGAATGCGCAAGTCTTGACTCCCAGTCCTTTGCTAACGTCTTTGTAGGTAACTCAGACAGATATACAGATGTCAATCTAGGTTATTATATGGCTCCCATTAACATGGCATCTAAGCACATGCTACCAGCATAGAGGTATTCACAGAAAAGATGTAGAACTGGGAAATTATTTTATAACATTGTCTTTTTGGGCATCTTGTCAACCTTTTTGCTTTTGCTTTGGCAGCTCTATCAAGGAGAGATTCCCTTCTCAACAGCCCCGATGTCATTGATATTGCACCAAGTAGAAAACGGAGACAAAGGATACAAAAATCTGCTGGAGTGGAACCTAAGGTGGCTACATATGAGACCCAGCTACCGGCAAAGGAAAAGTAAGGGAGTTTTGAAAGTTCATTCAAGTACACCTCTACCCCAATATAACACAACCCGATATAACATGAATTCGGATATAACGCAGTAAAGCAGCGCTCCAGGGGGCTGCGCACTCCGGCGGATCAAAGCAAGTTCGATATTACGCGGTTTCACCTATAACGCGGTAAGATTTTTTGGCTCCCGAGGACAGCGTTATATCGGGGTAGAGGTGTAATGATATAACATTGTGTGTGTCTGTCTGTCTGTCTCTCTCTGAGTGACAGAGGTTCCCTTTTTTAATTGGATTCATTGCAAGCACTGTAAGTTCGCAAATGCCTAATTTCTATCATCTTGCACTTTGTGCAGTCATTTACACGTGTGCAAAATGCGTGTAAAACTGCTGCCATTCTGATTTGGTAAACTTTTATACCCATTTTACTCAGGGGTAAATGACTACACAAGGACCAAGGTAGTGAAGAATCAGGCCCAAGGATTTATTTAGTTTGACTCTTCAGAGTCAAACTTGCAGGAAGCCATTGAAAGAAAGACATTCACTTGGTCAAGCAAACAAAATAAGTCTAAAATTTTATCTATGAATTACCATATTTCTATGAAAGCAAAAAAGAGTGTGTTAGTAATAAGGATTAAATTAAGGTGCGAGACACAGACTAACTGGCAGCACAGGAAACAGTAGCATTAGTACTGTATTTATAGTATCCCTTGTTTAAGAGGGATGAATGCACTGGATCAGATAAGAACCAGCAGTAACTAAAACTTTTTTTTTCAAATGATCCAAATTTTTCAAACTTTTTTTTTTTTTAAACCATTGTTTATTTTCATGTGTCTTCACGTCCTGATTTCTCTCTATTTCCCATCTCTTGTTCCTAGACTTCTAGCTGGAAAATGTCTTTGGGAGGCATGTGGGCATCCCTTAACAGCTTTTTTTACCCACGCAAATGGCAGATTTCTGCAGGAGTCATCACGGGGGCTTCTTCTCACTTTCAGCTCTCTCTCCTTGATGGTAACATCATATGACAAATAAACATAACAGCAGGGCTCAGAACTCTTCTGTCCTGGTAGGAAGAAATTGAGGTAACTAGTGGTGATTCTGAAACAAAGGAAAATTAAAATGTATAGAATTTTTAATAGGCCAAGCATGGTTTGCAACTCATGTTGATCTTTCTTTGACAAAGTGACGATCACTGCAAAAATAATTCAGGCTTTAAGATAATATTTCTAATTTTGTAATATAAACAGTTAGCAAAGTTTTTGTGTTTCCTTAAATATTGATACAGACTTGTGGAAATATTTTCACATGATCCTTGAGGGTGAAATTATATATGGTACTTACCTCAGGGCTTTTGAAAATAATTGGAGGAGTTTGCTTCAAAAACTGGTCTTCTTTCGAGATCTGTGGTAAAGTAGTTTTGAAAATATTAATTTTCTCCTTTCATGTGTGATATTTAATAAATAATAAACTGTCTAAACAGATATGAAAACAAATACATTACAAAGACATTTCCTGTTATTAAAGAGGATTTGCTATTTTAAATCACCCAGCAAATATCCTATCTTGATGTAGAGAACTATGGCTTGATGCCAACAAGCTTGTTTAAATTTAGAATCCTATTTTATTAGGGAAAAAATATTATTTTCAACAGCCATATTCATCAAAGCCAAATTCTGCTGTTCTGTTCATTTGAAGTTCTGAGCACATAAGTTGATCATTTTGGTGGCCAGTTGTATGTAGTTGTGGTAGCCACAGTCAGTGTGACATTGTAACAGGCTGGCTGTATTTGCCTGAAAACCCCCTCTCTGTTGGTAAGTGTTGATCCTACTGGGAAAAGTTGAAGTGGTTCTAGCAACTCCCTGAGACAGGTGATTGGATATAAAGAATGGGGGAAGAATAGTGTTCTGGGGAAGAGAGTATCTAGGGTTTGGGCTGAGCAGTCCTGAAGGGAGGAAATCTAGAAAAGCCAAGCCTGGGGAGCAGGTTTGAGATGATGATGATTATTATTTATTCTTAATTCTTTAGTTAATAAATACAAATATCAGACAGGGAAAGATTTTGTATGTTACATACTGTGCGTACTGTGTTTGTAGAGCAAGTTAGGATAGACATCTGGTCTTTGATTTCCACGAGCCTGTGTGAGTAGTTTTCTTGGCTGTCGCATGATGAGTGATGTTCCAATTCATTTCTTACCAACATCTGCCTGTCAATCCTTTATTATCTTTTACAATCCCAGCTGAATGTAGCTCAGCAATGTAGGACACATAGTACCTGCTTATATATAGTGCAACTGTTTTGCAGTAGAGGTTGCAGCATTTTTTTATATGTGGCATGTCTGCCAGTAGTGTGATAGGTATACCCGATGATGACATTTCCACGTGCTTATTTTTGAACCCAAAGTGAGTATCACAAATCCACATGCTCTCCCTTGATGCTAGATTATATATTTGAATCCCTAATTGAACTGAAAATCACTTGTTGTTTTAAATCATGTAGCCCAGTTACTATGTTTCTATGTTACCTTTATATCTGATGAGGTACAAGAACAAAACTGTAATAATAGAACTTCCATTCTATTGAGAAGCTTTTCCTTGCTGTCCTGCTGACTAGTTCTGGTTTCTGTGAACTTTATTTTGAGTATTCATAAGGTTGCTGACTGAATGGTCAGTCATCTTGCTCAGGTAATAATTTTATTTCTCTTCTGTGTGTCAAATGTAGATGTGAAAACTTAGATTTGATATAATTATCCAGCTTCCTAATATAATTCATTATATTTGATCCATTATCTATTATTGTTAAACTTCTTCACCATTTGTAATTTATACTCACTACATGCTTGAGCCTGCATGGTGCTAAGCATCTTTTGAGGCTTCATTTTGAGCTGATGATACTTGGCATCTTGTAGGAATATAACCCAAACTGGCAACAAATCTTTATTTCAGACTCTGCCATGGGAATGTTTTATTTCTGCAATAAAACCCTTTTTTAAAATAACTGCCTCCAAATTCCATCACCTTTTGGAGATGCACCATCATAAACATGGAAGATGTTCAGGTTTTGGGAGGATAACATAACATTAGGAGAGCAAATGTTTGGCATAGAGACTGTGATGTCATCCTCAAATGCATGACATACTCCTAACTTCACAGAGATAAAAGATTTTGGCACTATGTTATATAGATAAATGTTTTAATTTGTTTTCCCATCCATCCCAATCCCTTAATACCCCCCAGTACACTAAAGCTTATTTAGTGCTCTTTTCCATTTACAAGTTTTGATGATCACATCAATGCATGTTTCATGTTCCTCAGCCAATAAACGAGTAGATACATGCCACACCAAGTGCTTTGTATTGCCTCTGAATTTTCATAATATAGGACAGTTGGTCCAGGAAAGATCCCAAATCAAAATAAAAAACATGTTGAGTGACTGAGTAAGTGAAAAGATAAAAGAATATTTGTGATATGATGAGATAACTGGATCTGTGGATGAGGGTAAAGCCGTGGACATGTTATTCCTTGACTTTAGCAAAGATTTTGGTACTGTCTCCCACAGTATTCTTGCCATCAAGTTAAAGAAGTATGGGCTGGATGAATGGACTATAAGTTGGATAGAAAGCTGGCTAGATCATCAGGCTCAGCGGATAGTGATCAATGGCTCCATGTCTGGTTGGCAGCCGGTATCAAGCGGAATGCCCCAAGGGTCGGTCCTGGGGCTGGTTTTGTTCAATATCTTCATTAATGATCTGGAGGATGGCATGGATTGCACTCTCAGCAAGTTTGCAGATGACACTAAACTGGGAGGAGTGGTAGATATGCTGGAGGGAAGGGATAGGATACAGAGTGACCTAGACAAATCAGAAGATTTGGCCAAAAGAAATCTGATGAAGTTCAACAAGGACTAGTGCAGAGTCCTGCACTTAGGATGGAAGAATCCCATGCACTGCTACAGACTAGGGACTGAGTGGCTAGGCAGCGGTTCTGCAGAAAAGGACCTAGGGGATTACAGTGAACGAGAAGCTGGATATGAGTCAACAGTGTGCCCTTGTTGCCAAGAAGGCTAATGACATTTTGGCCTGTATAAATAGGAGTATTGCCAGCAGATCGAGGGATGTGATCATTCCCCTCTATTCGGCATTGGTGGGGCCTCGTCTGGAGTACTGTGTCCAGTTTTAGGCCCCACACTACAAGAAGGATGGGGAAAAATTGGAAAGAGTCCAGCAGAGGGCAACAAAAATGATTAGGGGGCTGGAGCACATGGCTTATGAGGAGAGGCTGAGGGAACTGGGATTATTTATTGTGCAGAAGAGAAGAATGAGGGGGGATTTGATAACTGCTTTCAATTACCTGAAAGGGGATTCCAAAGAGGATGGATCTAGATTGTTTTCAGTGGTCTCAGATGACAGAACAAGGAGTAATGGTCTCAAGATGCAGTTGGGGGCGGGGTTAGGTTGGATATTAGGAAAAACTTTTTGACTAGAAGGGTGATGAAGCACTGGAATGGGTTACCTAGGGAGGTGGTGGAATCTCCTTCCTTACAGGTTTTTAAGGTCAGGCTTGACAAAGCCCTGGCTGGGATGATTTAGTTGGGGATTGGTCCTGCTTTGAGCAGGGTATTGAACTAGATGAGCTCCTGAAGTCCCTTTCAACCCTGATATTCTATGATTCTATGACTCCACGTTTATCATTAATTGAAGAGCGGGTTTTTTTTCATTCTAGCTCCTCTGCTCAATCCATTATTTTTCTTCTTTTATGTATATAAGAAGCAAACAAAAACAGCCAAAAAAAAAGAGTTGATCTTGGTTCTTCTTTATTTCTATCAAAAACTTCTGATTACAGTGACTTCAGAATGCAAGACATGAAATAATATTTCAGTATTGGTTTAAATGGATGCAGAAATTTGAAAATATTTTCTACATTAAAATAACCCAAATCTCAAAAAACTTTAGAAATATAGCAGTGAAGCAACAGTAACCATTAAGTTTTTCTCCACATTGAGACCATGTCTACACTAGCGAGCTTACAGTGATACAGCTGTACTAATGCAGCTGTCCTGCTGTAAGATCTCTCATGTAGTCGCTCTGTGCCAACAGGAGAGAGCTCTCCCATCGACATAATTAAACCATCCCCAATGAGTGGTGATAGCTATGTCGGCAGGAGAAGCTCTCCCCCCAACATAGCGCTGTACACACTGGCACTTCTGTCGGTGTAACTTATGTTGACCGGGGGGATAATTTTTTTTCACACCCTATAGTGACATAAGTTATTCTGACAAAAGTGGCTGGTGTTATGGGGTGCCATTTTGTGTTGTTGTGTCCTGGTCTGCGGGGAGCTTGCTTCTGATGATGGGTGTGGTGAGGTTGGGGAATTGTTTGAAGGCCAGAGAGGAGGTTCAGGAATGATTTCTTTCAGTGTGTGGTCCCCATGAGTTTGGGTTGTAATTGTTTACTGATACCTTGTATGGGTTCCAGAGTTAGGTGGTAGGTGACAACTAGGAGTGTGCTATCAGAGGTGTTTTTTTTTCTGTATTGAAGCTGGTTCTCTCAGGATATTTGGGTGGCCCATTCCATGATGCGATCTACTCTGATGGAGTGTCCTTGTTTGGTAAAGGAGGTTTTAAGTATGTTAAGGTATACATTCTGGACATTCTCCTCAGAGCTTATTCTGTGGTATCTGAGGGCCTGGCTGTAGATAACAGATTTCTTGGTGTGTTTGGGGTAGTTACTGAATCTGTGAATGTGAGTGTGGTGATCCGTGGGTTTCTTGTACATAGTTGTCTATAGGGTTGCATTGTTGAAGCTGATCGTGGCGTCCATGAAGTTGATGCTGGTGCAGGAGTGTTCTAGAGAGTGATGGATGGATGGATGATTGTTGAAGTTGTAGTGGAAATCTGTGAGGGAGTTTAGGTCCTCTATCCAGAGGATGAAAATATCATTGATGTATCTTAGTGGTGTTTTTGTCCAGAAATTCTTCCTCATTGTGGCCCATGAAGAGGTGGGCATATTGGAGAGCCATTCTGGTATCTATGACAGTTCCCAAGGTTTGCACAAAGTGTTTGTTGTTGAATGTAAAATTGATACGGGTAAGGATGAAATGGATGAGTTTGGTGATGTGTTTGGAATGTATATCTGAGTGTTGTCCATTCTCTTGTAGATATTTGAGGCAGGCAGCGATGCCATCATGAGGGATGTTGATGTATAGAGAGGTGACATCCATGGTGGCAAGCATAGTGTTGTGAGGGAGGTTGTTAATGTTGCAGAATTTCTGGAGGAAGTCGGCTGTGCCCTGGAGGAAACTGGTCGTTGTGTGGTGAGTGGTTTGAGGATGGTTTCTATGAGTCCTGATATTCCTCCAGTAAGTGCTGCGATCAGTTATCATAGATTTCCACCACAACTTCAAGAACTGCCAACCGTCCATCAAAATCTCTCTAGAACACTTCTGTGCCAGAATCAACACAGAGTGGAACCCTATCGACAACTATATACAAGAAACCACCGTATCACCACACTTATCTTCACAGCCTATGCACCTAACTCAGGCTTTGTTAATCACATTGTATTCCCATTATTTTCTAGACATCTTAAAGTTAGGTCTTCCAACAATCAGTGTCACAATGCCGAAGTCCCTTTCTGGATCTAAACCATAGAGACTAATTTACTCTGTGTCACAATGAGTCAGAGTCAGGAAAAAGAATCCTGTTTCTGGACAAAATGTTAACT
This sequence comes from Malaclemys terrapin pileata, assembly GCF_027887155.1. Classification (NCBI taxonomy): domain Eukaryota; kingdom Metazoa; phylum Chordata; order Testudines; family Emydidae; genus Malaclemys; species Malaclemys terrapin. The sequence goes on along the minus strand of NC_071510.1, from coordinate 82,188,143 downwards.
GTGTTTCTGAAAGCATCACAAATTGGAGTATGATCTTTTGTACAATCTGTACTGCAACAATCTGATCCAAAAGCAAAATTTCAAAGAATTTCTGGACAAAAACACCACAAACATGGAGCCCATTTCTGACTCAGTGGGAGGACTTGCCTGATTAAAGTTACTCATGCAAGTAATTGTTTGCGAGATCAGGCATGGTAACTAAAAATGGGCCTTTCCCCTTCACATCATCTTTTCTTCTTGTACCTTTCAAAAGAGTTTTAAACCTTAAATAGGCAGGTATCATTTTGAGTTCTACGTTTCCGTTAAAAAAGTTGCTTAGTTTTATATTAAAATGTTGTGAGTAGCTAGACAGCCTTCTTTTGATAATCCGTTGCTCCTTTAAAACACCGAGAGCCTGTGGTGTGTCAGGAATCCTCTTGGGACTGTCTCTCTGCATTTATTTAATTTATAGCTTGTGGTTCACATTTTTAAAGTTCTAACACAAGGTTTATTTAAAATGTGGTTTGCCACCACCAGTGATTCAGGTAGCAAAAGCATAGGTTTATCTTGGAACTCAGCTTTCTCAGAGGGGCACGCAGACGTCAGTATTACTGTCTCACACATGAAGTAATACTTTCCAATAAAAGTGTAACCATGTGAAATTAGATTCCAGTTTAAATGATACCATAACCTATCATGACCCAATGAGAGTATAAAGTTTATACCACAGTCACCCTTTTAAAAAAAATCGGTCTTATTTTCTTTTGAAAGTACATGTTAACATGTCAGTTTTCTATACTTTAAATGTATTTATTTAATATAATTGGAAAGAGAACTTGTACAGTCCCACATAGTGTGACAAAGTGCTACAGTTACTGGTACCTCACACAGGGTTCACTGTAACATCTGTAAAACAGAGTGATAAAATGATTCCTATCAAATTAAACATACAAAATGGAGTTTTTAGAAAGCGGTTTAAAAATATTCATGTAGGTTTGAACATCAACAGGTTAGGAAATCACTAGAGGTGGACAGGTAGATTCATATAACATAAGAACCAGCCCAAACGTTTGTACAAAAGTTGAACTGAGCCCTGAACCTTCAGGATTTCACCCATTCTGTTAATCACTTAAAATGATTCCTGCTAATTTTAAGGAAAGCTGAAGTGAAACAAATACCAACTATCCAAAGACTTTTGCCAGAAACAATACATTTCTAATTGCAGAGTGTGAATGCTGTTTTGAAAGCCAAATTCTAAACATGCAAACATTCAAAGTTATACCCTAATCCTTTTGTGACCCAATGGGAGTGTGGTTAAATGGCATGCATCTTCTGAACCTGGCTTGTGTATGTCTTTCCAGGTTAATGCAAGGTTATGAAAAATGTCAGGTGTACTCATCCACTTGTTATTTGACTTGTAGGTGAACTAAGAAGAAGCATGGTCAAAAGAAAAATTAGCATATCATGCTTTAGTTGTCTGGTGCCATCCCAACCCGCATAGCTGCACAAAATCTAAAATGGTCCTGCACACAGCTGCAATAAATCAGGCAGACATAGAGCTATGGGATAACTCTGAGGACTTGGCAAGTTGTGGCACCCTGGCTTTCCACTCAGCAGTAGTCTCTCACCTTGTCACTGACAGAATGCCTTATTGCTTTATCAGGTGGTAGATAATTAGAGGGGATTGTCACCATGGGATCCATGGGTGGAGGTGCACTACATGGCCAGGATCTCCTGCACAGAAGGTGTAAGGATGTTAGACAATTCTGCAGCACCATTTCTTCTCTGTTTCCCTCATTCTCTGGGGTCCGCAAGCAAGGGAAGTTGTAGGGCTGGGGACATATCTCAGGGGAGAATGTGCATCATCTCCCTCACCTCTGAGGCTGCATTAATTCCTGAGCAAAGCCTCTCTGTGCTGTTTTTTTGCTGCACATCAGGCCCAATTCTGTGGCCCTCCAGATGATTTCAATGGGACTATTTGCCTGGTAACTCACTACTCAATATGAGTAAGATTGGCAAAATTGTGCTCATAACTTTTTTGATGGAATGTTCTATAGCATAGTGCATCACAATTATAATTATAACAGAGCTGGGAAGCTATATGCCCCAAAAGATTAATTTATAGTGGATTTCACTGGGGTTGATAGCTGTAGTATAGAAGTAATAGGTAGCCTTAAAAAGTTTGAACAGTATTTCCTCCTGTCTGCCACTTTGGCAAATTAGTCTCATTTCCTTGCCTTTGTAACAGGACTTGTATATTAGTATGAAATCTGTATTTGTATTCCAGCTCTTCAATGATCAGTGGGCTTGTGTAGTTTAAATCATAGCAATATGGGTTGATTTCATCTGGACACTGTGATCCCTGTAGGTTTATGTAGCAGGCAAAGGTACTGTCCTTTGGGGTAAATTAAAGTAAGAAAGAGGAAAGACCTTCTGCAATTGAACTAACCTGTGCTACTGGATGGAGGACAAACTGCAATATTTTCAGTATTTTGGGGGGAAGGGTGAGTACAAAGAAATTCTCATTAAAAAACAACAAAGAAAGACATATTAATAACCGTTCCTGTACATCCTTACATTTGTATACAGCAGGAAATATGTGATATTTTTATAAAGATTTCTATAAAATGCTCTTGACAATGGCTGTCAATTAAACCTACATTTTCTAAAACAGCTACTCAAGCAGAATTCTTTTCACATTGCTCCTAATAGGATGAAACAGGCAATGTAGGTGCCTATGATTTTCATTATGTGCTTTGGCAGGAGATTAGAGTAGGTTGACAGAAAGCCTATACTACCATGCTCCAGTGGCTGAGCCGTGATACTGAAATAGACAGCATACAGGAATTTGATACTAAAGCTTTGATATATTAATGAGATGGATCTGCTTCAAATAGCTTTAAAAAATCTGTTTTGATTGATCCGTCTAGGTGCAAAATTTAATCCAGCAACACCTTGCTTTAGTGAAGTCCCGTAATTTTATTGTCATTCTAACCTAAAAATTATCAACTTTTTATATAGACTTCAGTGAGTGTTCTGGATCAAATGTCTTATAGGATGTAAAATGTTACATGAAAAAAATACTTTGAACTGTAGAATTTTTTTAAATGGTTCACTTACAGATCGTTGAAAATGCTCCTATTTGACTTTGTCGCCTGCTCAGCTCCTATGATGCTGTGCTGGGGCCAGTGCACCAAAATATTTACCTTTTCAGTCATATTTGCACTACTGATATATTATTTTTTCTGTCATTTTAAATAACCATCAAAAACACCCATCCAGAAAAGTTCTAAGTTCCCTAACAATTAACTAGATTCACGATGGAAAATGATGCACTATTCTTGAGGAATGAGGCTTTAACCACTCCATCTGGGAAATGTCTAGCTTTTACTGGCATCCAGTGTATCATATCCAACATATTTCACATGGAAAAAATCCTGGCTAGTAACAGAAAATATCAGTCATCTAAAGATGTGATATCTAGACGTACAGCACATTATAAGAGGGTTAGTCATTTAAATGGTTGAGATAAAGGAGACTCAGTTGGGGGTCACTTGCATTTCAGTAAAAACAATGAGGAGTCCTTGTGGCATCTTAGAAACAAATTTATTTGGGCATAAGCTTTCGTGGGCTAAAATCCACTTCATCAGATGCATGGAGTGGAACATACAGTAGGAAGATATATATACACAATACATGAAAAGATGGGAGTTACCTTACCAAGTGGGGGGGTCAGTGCTAACGAGCCAATTCAATTAAGGTGGAAGTGGGCTATTCTCAACAGTTGAGAAGAAGGGATAGAAATCACTTTTGTAGGGCTAATGAGGCCAATGTAATCAAGGTGGCCCATTTCAAACAGTTAACAAGAAGGTGTGAGTATCAGCAGGGGGAAATTACTTTTTGTAGTGACCCATCCACTCCCAGTCTTTATTCAGGCCAAATTTGATGGTGTCCAGTTTACAAATTAATTCATGACATTTGTGCATTTCAGTGTAATACTGTGCGAGTGAAACACAAAAAGGCCCGATTATCTGCTGACTTTCATTTTCTGTTGGCAAAACAAGCAGTTTTTGATTGTTTTCTATTAAAGAATAAATAATAAAAGGGTGTAAGGTGAGTGCCTATGTGAGGAACCCCAGGATTTGGAGCTGGGATGAGAGGAATCAATGGCAGTAAAGCCTAAATAGGGAGTTGGGAGTGGGAGGGAAGAAAGACATGTTAATGGACTTCAAAAGCAAAACCAAAATGTGATAGTTGTAATCGTTCTCTCTCTAACAACCTATTTTTACCTTGGGTAAGATTATTTTACCAATGTTTTTATTTAATGCCCAATTTATTATTGTGGTAAGATGCAACAGGTATGTAGGAGTTTCATCACAAAAAGGGGGTGGTCAGATATACTTTAAGCAGTACTACTGCAACATCGACTGCATTATATTACTTAATTACTCCCTGCGGTTTTGATTCTCCCCTCCCCCAATGGTACAATGTGCATCTCTCGGAATCCTTGGCAGTAGCTGTGCCAGAGGCAGAGTAACTCCCCTGGATAGCATAGATGAGGATTTGGCTACTACCCTCCCTGTGGAGGGTTCTACCAGACAGGAGGAGCTTTAAGTTCCTGCCAAGGATCTCCATAGGAGGCTTCTCAGTAGAGGCTGCTTGGCAGGTGTGGTAAATAATTAGACATTCCAGGTGCCTTTGTCTGCCCCTCTCCCCAGTCAGATCTGCTCATTTTCTGGTCTGTGCTTCTTGGCTGAAAGGCCTCTGGCAGAGAAGAGGGTGTGGTTGGCTTGTAGCGATTGGATCCCCATCTAAGCAGATTTAATATTACTGGTGGCGGGCAGCCTGGGATCGTCTGGTGGGGAAAAAAAGAACAATATTAGCAGTTACCTAGCATCTGTGTAAGTGTGTAGCGAGGGGCTTAGATATACACATGTATTGCCCTGAACCATATGCTGTCATTTACATTTGTGCAAAGTGGGGATAAAATGCTGCCATTCTGAATTACTAGCATTTCATACCCCCTTTAAAATGCTGTAAAGTGACTATCCACAGCACAAGACAACAGAATCGGGATCGTGCAATGTATCTTTAGATATAGTTTCTTACATGGCTTTCAGCACTGTGTTGTGAGTCCCTACCTGTAATATACAGTACAGAGTAGATTCGGTTATAGCATTACTATGGATTTCATCACTATTTATATGAAAGCTTTTCATATCATTTGCTAAATATGACGTGATGGCTCTCAGATGTTCAGTGTATTACATTTCAATGTCATTTTTTCATAGAGTAACCTTTGATCAAATTGTAGATAACTTTAAAGGAATGACATGTATCTAATACAATAGTGCTTTACTTTCCCCTGTAAATTCCCCCCTCTTCCTCATGGCAGTTCTTCACTGAACTACTTATGAGTATCAAAATAAAACTCTGTTAGGAGGCCAACAGCTTATAGACATACATGTGTAAGGTAGTTGAAGAACTGATTAAACTAATGTCATTATTTGTTATATTTTTCCTTAAACACCAATGATGTGCTTAAAACCATATGAGATACAAATATTAAGGCAGTTCCTGTTCCAGAGAGCTTACAATCTAGAACACAAACATACCATGACCAGGTCTTCTGGCATATCAGAGGAAGACCTTACCTTAGATTATTGTTTTTTTTAAATCCTTGGTTCTTTTTCTTTTCTTTCTTTTGTCTGAGTCTCACAACCTAAGTGGTTCCTTTGAAGGGACTCGAAGGGGAAGCAAAGAGGGGCTTTCCGTCTGGGGAAGTCATTCTGCATAGAAAAGGCAGCATGGAAAAGAAACAGAGATGGCATCTAGCCAGGAAGATAGCAGATGGTGGGAAGGGTGGTGTGACGCACTGGATTGTATTTTTGCCTTTCTATTACTCTTATAGATGGAGCCAGAATGCAATAAATTAAACATTTCTAAGTCTCATATAGTTTCATTGTCATCAATAATACATAGAAAATCCCCAGATCTGGTTAATATGGATAAATATTCATAAACTTTTGTGGTGTGACTAATCTATACAATATGAACAAATGCACTTTCATGGTCCTTTGGGAAGACTCATCTGTTTCTGTCAACTGGTGTCAAGATTCAGGCTGATAGTATTCAGTTTCTTCCCTGCTATGTTCTATGGTCAGTAGGATTGTATATAGTCCATTTTTTTGAAACTTTCTAAAGAAAAATGTAAAATATGACAAAAACATGGAGAAATTACACTATTATGTTCATGCTCATAACTTAATACAAGGATGTTAATAACTTTAACCTCCCTTCCTTGAGGGCAAACAATGGTTTATTAAAACCTGCAACAGAACAGATTGAAACATACATAGCTCTTGTTTACATGGAATACTGCTAGAGAAATCTCTTGATTATTTAACAACAAATAAATCCTTCTTTATTTTATTCAACAATCAAACGCATTCACAAAAATATTCATGCCTACACCACATCATTCAGGCACACACATACAATCAGTAAATAGGAAAGCAAAAATAAATTTAAAAAAATTGGACTGAAGTACACGTATTAGTTGCTTAGGATTTTTTACAAACTCAGGTTGATCTGGTGTCCTAAGTGAAATGAAAATGCCAAACCCTTTAAAGACAAACCTAAAGCAAAACATATATTTTTTCAATTTACGTTTTCAAAGGGTAGGAAAGAAAATAAGTCATAGCTATTTCATATAAAAAGAAAAGCTTCATGGACCCTAAATAGGCTCTTATTCAAAGTAAATGCACAGGTTCAAAAGACACTGCTTACTGGAAAAACTCAAACCTAATGAGAGTTTTGCCATTAACTTCATTAGGGCCAGGATTTCACCTAATATCTTTAGAGCCATAATAATAATAAACTTACCAAAAGCACCAAAACATACATGTAAACATCTCTACTCTTGTTTCCTAAGACTGATTCAATTCTGCCAAAGTAGAAATGGATTATTCCTCTAATTGAACATGAGTTGTTTTACTCAAAACAAAAAATACAATTTTTATGTACAAATACTTTCTATGCCATTTATACAGATGTGAAAAGGAGAATTCTGCATTAGGATAAAGGATCTTTTGTTTATATAAAACAATTGACATGCCCAAGCCTGGGAAAATAATGTCTTGCAGGATTGTTGAAAAAAACAAGCTGTCTGAAGAAAGAACTAAAGCAATTTGTGAATTTTTTTAAAAAATAACTAATCCAAAGAAAGGGCTTTGGAGTAATTACCAAGACAAAGTTGCATGTTTCCACAGGAAGATATTAAATATGTTTTATTACAATCACCAGGTTCAAAATAGGCTTTCATAAAAGGAAGAAAAGTGTTAGTGAATCCCCATCTATCTCAAAGGTATTCTGAGGATCTCCCCCCATAACTCCTGTGAGAATCATTTGGTTCTTAAATTACTCTTTAAAGCATTTTCAAAATAATCTTTTTTTCCCCTTTATGTCAGAACCCATGGCCAAATTCCAAAATTCTCCCCCAAAATGTTTAGGCTTCACAGCATATCAACTTAATGGCAGTATTTCCTACAGTAGAAGGAATCTCTGATGGGTTTGAAGTGCTGATTGAGGCACATGGGTACATCAGGAGCAGTCTGTTAAAATTTGTAGATGATCAAATATAACCCTGAATTTTGCTTGATTTCATCTGGACTTAGGTCTGAAGGCAAATCTTTTCTCATGGTTGTGAGTTAGGGCTTAGTCTGTCTGAGTCTAATCCGATTTCCTAACTTCTTTATTTAAACCCAATAGTAGTCAGAAGAAAAATTGTATTATGTAATATTTAATTTTAAAACATTCTAATGGTTCTTATGATTGTTAGAACCATATTCAATTTATGCAGAAAATTGAGTCTTAGGTTAGTACTCCCATATTAGCAATGCCACAATTGCTGTCGCATCTTTGATACAGTGACACCAACCTGGAGGATCAGCCATACCAAATGTAATTAGGTTCTCAATTTTTAAATATATTACTGTGTTGAGTCATGCTGACAAGTGCTACTTACCTTCTGAACTTTCCAGTTGTGGGGCTGAGCAAAATGAATGTAGTTTGACTTTTGAATTCATGTCAGATTGAATAGGTTGACATAATTATCTACAGAAAAGTGCACCTGTGTATAAATTGATTCACCATCATCTGACATCTTCAGATGTTATTCTTCCATTGTATAATCTTGCAAAAGTACACTGTATGCTTTACACAGTCTTTATTGTGTGCAAGAGAAAAATGTGACTCCATATATTATTGTATATGCAGAAAGCGGGGGAAAAAGAGGAAGTCAGGTATCAGTGCCTAGTGCATTTGATAACATACTATTTTGCTATATTAAGAAATGTGTTTAAACACAGAAATGAGGGATGCAAGAAGAAAGAGCAAAGTCCACTAACAAATGCTCTGAAATTAAAGAAGGAACATCAAAAAATCCACATCTACAAATTTTTCTTGGTCTACCTTATAACTATGCCATTAGTGGTTTGGGTTAGCTTTTGGACTTAAACACAGCATCTCTGAGCTAGAACTGACAGACTACCAATGTAGTATGTTGAATCACCATGACAACCTGACATTGCATCTTGATGAATCACTTCAGAAAGAAAAGGTATAAATGGTCAAGATGAGTAGTAAAAAAATGATGACTCTATCCTTTAATTACAATCTAAAGCCTGATTTTCTTCTCACTTACACGGCTGTAAGTGGAATTACATCAGAATAAAACTCATGTGAAATCACAATCAAGGCCTTTATTTTAAATTCTAACATCTGATATTAAAATACTTTCCTCACTATCCTTCTCATAAATCTGCAGGCATAGTTGAAAATTGATATCCTAGTTAGAAGAGAAAATAAAAGTCTTCTTGCAAAGTCCACCCTTTGTACACCACACAAAATTCATTTTAGTAAGTCAGAGAGAGACTCTGCATAGAGAGACAGGAAATGACTGGGGAACTTTAAGACATAACTCGCAAGTTAAAGTTTTATTATAAAAGTTTAATTGAAACTTCTATCCAGATTTTCATCCTCCTCGGTTGAGGGGGTGGACCCTTAGTTTTGGGCAGGCCAATGCCTGCCTGTCTGAGTACTTGCAATAGGTATCCAGATTTTCATCATCTTCCTAAATTTATCTAAATGTATGTTGTTGTAGGTTTAACCTAGAAGCAGCATGCTCTAGTGGACAGAAGACTTAGCTGGGACTTAGGAGACCAGAGTGGTCAGCTTTACCCCTGGCCTGCTGGGTGACCATCGGCAAGTCACTTCTCATCTCTATGCCTCAGTTTCCCTATCTGTAAAATGGGCTGATGATAATTTACCTTCTTTGTAAAGTGCTTTGAAATCTACTAAAGAAAAGTGCTATGTAAGAGCTAGGTATTATATATTCTCTCTCATGTTTTTTTTATATATATATATATATATATATATATATATATATATATACACATACATTTTCAGTGTAAAATTTGATCTTTTATTTCCACTCTTCTTCATGTTCTCCATAATGAGCTCTACTGCCAGTAACCAGGCTGACAGATAAATGATAACAAAGATCATATTAGCTGAAAAAAGAAGAACAGGAGTACTTGTGGCACCTTAGAGACTAACAAATTTATTAGAGCATTAATGCTCTAATAAATTTGTTAGTCTCTAAGGTGCCACAAGTACTCCTGTTCTTCTTTTTGCGGATACAGACTAACATGGCTGCTACTCTGAAACCTGTCATTAGCTGAAAAGTTAATTCCATCAGTGGTGTATGTGAAAACTAAAACATAAAGGAATTCTATAGTTGCTCTGTATGTGAAACTTAGATGGGAGTGCCCATATAATGTGGCTACAGAATCGGTTCTACTTGTTAAACAAGTTCTCATTTTCTGGTCAAGTGAGTTCCAGGTTGTAGTGAAAGCATGTTACTAATCAAAGCAAGAGACATCTCTAATATCAGGCACCTGCAAATGAAGAGAAAGAAATGCAAAATATATTGGAAAGAAGACACCTGTTATATCTTATAAATACTTTCCTAGATAGATTATGAATTACAGGCTGTAAAACTCTCCAGGCAGTTTAGTGCTTAATCCATCACTTATTCCCTGTATTTCATTTAATATACAATATGTGTGATGTGTAGCTGACTGGTCCTAGAGAGTAAACAGAGGGATTGGGTGCATAAGGACTCCTTCTTTGGACTTCCTTCCTCCTCCCCCTCTCTTTCCCACTTCCCCTGCAGAATCAGAAGATGGATATAATTGCAATCCCTGTACTGTACCAGTCTGTTAGTCATACCAAAATGGAATGGCCCACCATCGCACATAGACCAATAAACAGAGCTGCTATGGAGGGGAGTGCATGCTGCTACATCATAAGCGGTTGTGCAACACACTGCTACTGCGTACCAAAAAGCTCCAGGACACAATGCCTCCTGGAGCTCTCACTGGGACAATGCAGTATCACTGTAGCCCATAGTGTTTATTTCCCTATAGTACACTGTGGCCCTCCCACCTGAGTTATTTCATGTTTTGATTAATGCAGCCTTACACCTAGTCCATAATAAACTTTATTTTGTACACATTAAAAATGATTTATTAATTCTGTGTATTACTGGAAATAATTGAGTAATTGGGTAGGAACAGGCCATAACAAAATTATTATGGCTTTTGACAAGAAGATCTGAAGTTTTATCCTTAAATAAAGAATGTCTGAATTGAATTAGTAAAACCACAGTAAAATACTGTGTAAAATGGAAAATAAATCAGATGATTGAAAACAATTCTAACAAATGTTTTCAATCTTGAGTATAGTTTAATGTATTTCTAAACCTGAGGAGATAAAACCTCATGACTGGAATATTTGTGCATTTTCTCTTCAGCATATAATCAATGATATGTCCATTAATTCAGAGTACAGACACTGTAATCAACAGTCTTTAGTGAAGTGATTTTTATAAAGGTTTCATATCTTTTCATCCTCATACTCTAGCCTGCTAAGTACTCCCACTGCTATTTCCTGAAGCAAGTATATGAATTTAAAATTCAAATTGCTGACAGACATGGATTGCTGTTGAAACAAGGCATCTAAATGTTCTCAAACACCCTGATGGGTTATACATTTTCAGTGGGTTAGATCAATGAAAACTATCATGTGTTTTTTATTTATATTACCATTCCCATCAATAGAGTCTTCTTTCACATAAATCTCCAAAGGCCAGTCTGACAATTGCTATATTGTTTCAGGTATTTTCTATACCTGCCTCTGAAAACTAAAGGACAATGTATAAATATTGTATGCATGACATCTGGTCCTTGGAGCTATTAATTAACACAGAAGGTTGGCTGTTTGCAACCTATAGTTCTTTCTTTGCATTTGGAAAATAATGAAAGCAGAATTGGTTCTCTTTAAACATCGTATAGATTCCAGATGAGTCTGATGGTTCTGTATATTTTACTAAAATATCAAATGGAAAACCATTTGAGATTTCAAATGATGGATTTTTGGTTCCTAGGCTGCAAAATTATTGTGTAAGTGATGTGCTCATGTCACTGAGTATAGATGAAACCGTGAGTAGGATTTCAAACTATTCTGGGGTGCGTTTTATATCACTCCCCATTGTCATCTAGAGGTGAAAAATTACATACAAACGCCAACCTAAATTACACACTAATGCCAGCCTAAAAGAAGGAAAGAATGAATAGGGAGACCGAGAACCTGGACAGTTAAAAAAGATGGGCCAATAAAAAAGGAGTCAGATTGCCTCAAGGACAAAAATCCATAGCAAATAGATAGTTGCTGTAATGTGATTTAATGGACAGACACAGCTCTCTATCATATTTGAAATAAATATTTTACTTTCATGTGTTGAACCAGTATGTTGACTTCGAGTCATATAGATAGTGGAAATTTTTCAAATGTGGGCACTTATCTTGCATTTGCAAATGTGTTTGTACATACATCACACTACATGCACAACTTCAGTTATGAGTGCAGTTCCCAGAATGCTTTGCTCAGGGCTTGTTTTGTTTTTTAAAAAATCATACTGCATCAGTATACTTTGTCTTCCTGTAAACAGATTAGTTCAGAAACATATTTCTGCTTTCAGCTCTTCTGGTTTTTTCTATTTGCCCTGATTCCCATGCAATTAAATAGGAGTTGAATTCCATTTTTTCATAGATCCTGCATTTTTTGGTTTTTCATGTATGGTGATGTTCAAGTAAGGAAAAACTGGAAAATGGCTTAACTCATTTTTAATACAATAAATTATGAAAATTCCTTTAGTTTAATTAGCAGAAGATATCCAAACTGTCCGTGTTTATCAAAAGCTCTGGAATAGATACCAATTTTAAATATTGGCGCTTGTTTTATCAAAAATAGAGTATATACAAAAATATTATTATTGAGTACCTAATTCTCTGTTTTATCAGGATGCAACCCTGTTAACTTCAGTAGCTTCGATGGGCACTAACTTAACTATACTGGACCAGACTAAATGAGTAGAATTTGATCCATGTGATCAAACCATCACCAGATTCTAATCTTACACTTCTTAGGCACTGATTTCAGTGGGAAATTTTTGAGCTAAATAAAGTAGGATTGGGTCCAGAAAGCTCACAGTCCTCAAAGAATATTTATGCTTTCTGAAAAAGAAATATCTAAATATCTAAAGCCTCCTCTTCCGATTTAGGCAGAGTTTCATCAGAATTTTCTGACTTTACGTAACCTGAAAATATTTTCATTGGAAATAATAAAGGCATTTTTTTCTCTAATACAAAAGAACAAGAGGAACTATAGTTAATAATCTCAGGCTCTGCTGTCATGTGGACCATTAGGGCTTTCCTGAAGATGTATTTCATAAAAGAAGCTGGTTTAACCCAATCAGAATAACTGTGGTGGCAATCTAATTTAATGTTCAATACCTAGAACGTCCATTCAAATAGAATGATAGCAAGAGGAAAATAAAAAGCCTTGAAATGCCCATGGCTCACTGAGAGATTGCCAGAGTCTAGCCACAATATAAAATGAAAACATTAGCTCTTTTGTGTAATTTCTCAGCAAAACTTCACTGAATCCCTGGAGTATACTATTCTTACAAGCCTCAGGTTCTATAGGAAACATTTGCCATTTTGAAAAAAAATGAAGCTTCTAGCCAAGACGTTTTTATGCTCTTAAAACATGGGCCAAATTCTCTGCTGGTGTAAATTGGCACAGTAAAGTATTATTAAAAAATAAACACCCATCTGGGTGATTCAGGAACAGTGTATAAGACATGATCCTATGAGCTGGTTCACTGGTGAAGACCCTGACACCCATGTGAAGTTCCCTGCACTTTAATGGCTTGAATGGGACTCAGTGCAGTCATGAGGGTCACAACCACTGCTTTAATTTACAGAATCAGCACCTTAGACACTACTATAATAGGTGCTTCAGGGCTGAGGACAAACAAACAAATACTTTGTGGAGCTGTGAAAAAATACTGAGCTCAAAAATTCCCTCTCTTTGGCTTTATGCTCCTGCAGAGCCTCCCAGTGAAATCAATAGGAGTCTTCCCATTGTCATTAATATGAGTTTGAGCAGGACCTCAGTGAATTCAAGAGGTTAGGACTGAGGCCATTCACCTGCTTAATTGACTGGAGGTAATGTGCTGCAAAATTGCCCAGTTAATAGGAGGAGGAACTTATCACAGCTTTTTGAATGAAATAGTGTGCCAGAGGCAATGCCTAGATACCACATAAAGAAGAACAGGAGTACTTGTGGCACCTTAGAGACTAACAAATTTATTAGAGCATAAGCTTTCGTGGACTACAGCCCACTTCTTCGGATACATATATATGCATATATATGCATCCAAAGAAGTGGGCTGTAGTCCACGAAAGCTTATGCTCTAATAAATTTGTTAGTCTCTAAGGTGCCACAAGTACTCCTGTTCTTCTTTTTGCGGATACAGACTAACACGGCTGTTACTCTTAGAGACTAACATATATATATGCATCCGAAGAAGTGGGCTGTAGTCCACGAAAGCTTATGCTCTAATAAATTTGTTAGTCTCTAAGGTGCCACAAGTACTCCTGTTCTTCTTTTTGCGGATACAGACTAACACGGCTGTTACTCTGAAACCTTAGATACCACATGTGAGCCTAGGCAAAAGCAGAGAAATAGTACATTAGGTACACAGAAATACCATCTGTATTTTAACAAGTATTTCATCCTGGTTAGAGATGAACACACTTTTTAACTGTAGCAGTTGAAGGTCATCAGTGAACCTCTGTGAAAATGTGTATACATAATTGTTCATAACCATAAAGATTTATGTTCATTGGGAGATAGATGCCAAGCTGCTATTTGTGTCTATGAAAACCTCCTCCCTTACATCCATATTTAGGCACCTAAAGAAGAGAATTGATTTTCAAGAATTGAGCACCACTGAAGTCAGTGGGAGTTGATTGGGTGCTCAGATTTCTTTCGATGACTAAATATGTATTTAGGGGCCTACCTCTGGGTATGCATTTCTGAAAATCTTGAGCAGCATTTTTAGATATGTTCCATATTTTCTCTTTGGTTTTGCAAAGTTTCTCAGCCATCTGAGTGCAGGCAGCTCTTTAGCCCTTTTATTCCAGGCTCTACTCAGTGGTCCAACCCCTTTGAAAATGTTTCCCTCTTTTATTGAGTCAGGGGTTCTATGCTGCGTTTGCTTAACTTTTTCAGTGGTGGGAGATGGAGATATTTTGTAAGTGTTAACTGAAAAGGAGAGTGCCAATAAAAGCTAATGAATTTGAGACTTCTATTTGAGTACATTAATTCTGAGGTAAGTGAGACAAATTCAACCCTTTTGTAATTTGTTTTATTTCAATGCAGGATGAAATTGGTCCAGTTTTCTATTTAGTGCATATATTAACTGAAAAACGAGCATATATAAGTGTAGTAATTGTTTCCCCCCCCCAAATAACTTAAGCACAGAAACAGACAAAAAACATCACAGGAGCTGTTGCACTTAATTCTTGGCAATATTTTGTGACACTACAATGCTGCTTTTATGGTTGATACTTCATTTGGCATTCTACTAAATAGATGATCTGTATTATTTAATATTTCCATTGCCCAACCCTCCGTGCTTGTAGCTTTAGCCAGGAGTAGTTAATGCTGCAGGATAGTATTTGTATGACTACTTAACATGACACTTTATATAGCAAAGTTGGAGAAATGATCTTAAAAGTACCTAAATCATTGTGAAGGGTTCTGCATGGAACTGCACTTATCTGAACCTTAGGAAACTGAATCATGTGCATGGTTTTCAAGCTACTTTGGAGGGGGGAGCTCCTCAGAGGAGCTAACTGTTACAGTTAAAAGTACCAGTTTATTAAAAACACAAACCAAAACTAACCAAAAGAAAGTAAACAGGCTAATTAGGTAGCCTTTGTCAGGACAGGTTTGAAACACAAAGAGGAAGAGCCTGCCTGGCTCTGGGAGTTGCTTCCCATTATAGCTACAGCCAGAAGGCCTCTCTTCCTCACTGGTAGCTAGGTCAGGCTTTTATAGCACTTGATTACTCCCCTTTCATCTCACCAGCCATCCCTTGGGGGAGGTCAGGGGTTGGGCTGGTGAACCTGCAGTGTAGCTGTTCTTAAAACCTGCCCTATGAGTTGTCCATCTTTTCCTGTTTAGGGTTCAATCCTATAAGGTTCTGAGAACTCTGGCCCTGATCTACCACAGCACTAAAGTGTGTGCTGAACTTTAAGCACTTTGGGCAAGATTTGTAAAGGTATTTAGGGGCCTAAAGATGCAGACAGGTGCCTAGTGGGATTTTTAAATGTGCCTATGCATCTAACTCCTGTTGAAATCAATAAATTTGGCCTAGTCATGTTTGAAAATCCCATTAGACACCTTCCTGGATCTTTAGGCACCTAAATACCTCTACATATCTGGCCCTTTGAAGTCAAAGGGACTATTCATGTGCTTAAAATTAAGTACATGCTTATGTACTTTGCTGGATTAGGGCCACAGTGTTCAGCACCTTGTAGGATGGAGCCCTGAATTAGTATATAGGCTCTCAGCCTTCAACCCCACAGTCAGGGGAATGTATCAGCTTTTCTCTTCTCCTCCACATACTTCCAGGGCTGGCGCAACCCATTAGGCGACCTAGGCAGTTGCCTAGGGCACTACAATTTGGGGGGCGGCGACCGCGGCGGTATTTCAGCGGCGGGACCTTCCGCTGCCTCTGTGGGGGTTGGCATTTCGAGGAGGGGCCTTCCGCCGCCTAGGGCAGCAGAAAAGCTGGTGGCGCTCCTGCATACTTCTCCCAGCTTGTTGAAGCTATGTTTTAACTGAGAGAGAAGCTTTTAACATTAGAAAAGCTAGTCAATCACAAACTCATGTGCTCTTCATCTCCAGAGGCTATAAATTAACCACCTCTTTAGTTGATGATCTTAGTGTATTTACATGCTGGACAACATTCATATGTCCTTATATTTCTAGGTAACTCTTCCCTTATTTTTCCTAAAAGGTGTAAATCCATTTTTTTAAAAAAATCCTTACTCAGGGGTTCCTTGAAATTATATTGTATATTCCCAAGAAAATCTAAACCAAACACAGATCTCCATGAATGTGAATATTGTACATCCTTTGGCTCAGATCCTCATTTTCCCAGCGTTCAGGGTTGATTTTTGATAAGTACATATCAAATAATAGATATAATGCAAAAATGATGGATTACAAACTGATGAAGGTTAAAAATCAGAATATTTTTAGAATGACTAACAAGCCTGCACTTTGCAGCAGCAGATGTTGTCACTGTAACCACAATTGGTAATCTGCCTCCAGGTAAAACGCTGTGCTGAGTTCCAAAAAAATCAGATAATGAAGTAGATGAGCAAAGTTAAGTTAGGTCAATAACATTCTTCACAGAACTGTTTATTGATTATTTCCTCAAGTGTTTCTTTAGGAAACCAAATAGGAGATGAGGCTCCCATGTTAACGTTTGAGGAACTTCACAAAGGACGCTTTGTTTTAAAAAGGTATATATATATGTTGGTAGATCATTTTAACTCACAAAAGAAAATCAGTCATAAATTTGTATAGTACAAATGCTATTATTAGTTCTTAAACCTAATTAGGCACAACAGAATTCACTAATCCATCCTCATGTAAATCCACTGTTTGCTCTTTCTCCTGATCTTACTGCTACTTAGAATACACCAATTAAATATTGTATCGTCGTCATCATATGCAAATGTTTTCTCCTCTAATAGCAATTTCAAGGCTTGTCTACACTTTAAACAGGGCTATATTAACATGAACTAGGTAACTTTTAGTTCATACTAACAGGTCTGCACGGGGCAGTTACAATGCAACATGTTAGTGGGCACCTCAGTTAGCACCCCCGTAGTCCGGGCTGCAGGTGTGTAGACCTGTTAGTATCAGTCCCTAAAGATGCAAAAAAAAAAAATATCCCTAAAGTATACCATTTA
Organism: Malaclemys terrapin pileata; assembly: GCF_027887155.1. Classification (NCBI taxonomy): domain Eukaryota; kingdom Metazoa; phylum Chordata; order Testudines; family Emydidae; genus Malaclemys; species Malaclemys terrapin. Next base: position 82,170,702 of record NC_071510.1, on the reverse strand, counting down.
GGTCTGCATTATCCAAGCAATATCAGGAAAAAGATTTTTTTCTCTTGATGCAAACATCACTCTATTGCTTCCAAATACCACTCATGTATGTGGTCCTTATAATAAAAGAAATAAAAGTAAAAATAAAGTCTTGTCTAGGCTAGGAAATATTCTTGTTGTTTTTTTTCAGGGCAGGTCAGCTGTGTTCTTTGCTGGCACCCATTGCTAGAAACAGGTACATTTCTCAAGTTAGACAAGGCTTAGGAATACAGCATAGAACAGATTTAGATGAAGAATCTGCATGTGTTAGTAGTGGAGCTCTCTATTTGTATGGCACTTTGAACATCTTTCCTATCTGCAAGGGGTGTGTCTGTGTGTAAAACCTTTTCTCAAGAAGGACTTTGCAGTTTCAAGTGATGTTTTTGTGCCAGAAACATTAAAGAACCGTTGAGCCCAATCATGCACCCTGTTCTTTGTTCAAAGGCAACCCTTCACGTGGGGATCACACCTCCCTTTGTGGAATGGGGACTCAGACACCTTTGTAGCAGGGTTCACTGCTCTCTTCCTGCCCTCCTCCAATCCATCAGAACTGTGGAGGACAGTCTGTGCACCTGGAGATCCACAGGAAGGAAGGCCAGTACTGGGCAGGCAAAGGGAGGAGGTAGATGTGCATCGTTTTCCATCTCCTCCCACTCTTGTACCCATTAGTGAGGAGAACAGAAATTTAATTCACCCTAGGCTTCTGTCATGCCCTTTTTGTAGTGGGAAACCCACTTTAGGTGTTCCTGATCAGCTGCTAGCTGCAGGAGGAGCACTGGCAGTAAAGTTCTAGTCAAGCCATTCTGCCAAGGAACAGGGATTGTGCTACTGAGGCATAGGTACAGAAACACATGGCCTCCGCGCTAAAGGCCCTAGCCTCCCATTGATCACCCAGGAGACAATACAGAGCCTTTTGCTTTTAGAATTACAATATTGATCTCTAAAGATAAAAATAATTATAAATTGGAAGTCAGATTTCAAAATACAGTAAAGTTGCCATCAAGACAAATTTCATTCTTGCATGAGGGGCTAGTCAATTAACAGTACCAACAAAATCTCAAGGAGCTGCGTGGGGTGCTTTGGAATCCTATTTCTGTTTACTAACCATGTGAGTTGACATAGGGACCTGTCTTCTATTCCCCTTGTTTCTATAGTAACAAGCTATAAAATCAATCAAGTGAAAGCCCATAAGTTCTTGCTGGTCATAAGTGAAACAAAAGCCACAGCTTTTAACACAGCCAAAACAATGTTTCTTTGATTGTATAGCTGAAACTCTGGGTAAATAAAAGGAAGAAGATCATAATTTGCTCTTACTTTGGGAGCAATTAATAGTCCTTTGATAACACACAATTTCCTTTCTTCCGGCATTTGTGTTACCCTTCCTTTCCTTTTGCTATTTAGAGACACTGGCGTGGGCTGTAGAAATCTTCACATGTTTTTGTTTGTTTCTTTCTTTTTTTCAGGTGAATAGTTGTATCTATCAGTGAGACAAAGGATAGCAGTTCTTGAGTTTCTCTCAACCCCTTTTCCTTTCCATTCTAGCTATTACTATTGATCTAAGCATCTTGTACATACTAGATGGAAAATTATGTAATTTTACCTCGTACAACCACAAATGTTATTTTGCTTTAGTCAAAGTTTCTAAGTGTCAGAAAAGCTTGCGTGGTTGTATTCTCCAGTCTTAACTGGATTTTGAAAAGTAACAGCTGGATTTACTTCTACAAGTTAAAACACTCTGGCAAATCTGTGGTTTCGTTTCTAGGTGTTTGTTTGCACAGTGGACTGTTTTTAATTTAGTATCATGCTGTAAAATTAGGGAACTATTCAGTTTAATTACTAATGCTAAAATTAATAAGAGTAGTGAAAGCAATAATTATAGTAGTAATACAAAACCAAATTTAATTTATAAAAGTTTTAATATGTAGCTTTATATTTATTTATAGTCTTATCTTATTGACACCCTTAGATGGTGCTTTCTAGGTTCTGTTACCTTAAATAATGTTTGTAGTAGTTTCCTTCCACATTTACACGGTATCAAATAGAAGCTAGAATGCTGCATGTTGAAAGCTGTATCACTGACAAAAATGTTAATACAGCCTCACAACTTAATATTGCATGTTTGATTTATGCTTATCATAGGAATTTGGATTCAAAGTATTGTCTTTTTATGGTAACACCATAGAACTAAAATTTTAATATTTATTTCATTATTTTCCTGATATTGTTCTGGAAAGAGGTCTTCGTAAGTCAATAACTGAATTTTGGGTACATGATGTATTTAGAAAAGCATCAATTATGGATGTTGAATGTGGATTTTGTAAAGGGTAGAACTGAGGGGCAGCAGAGAAGTAGATATCTGTTGCCAGGAACAACATAAACCCTCACAAATTTCTTGCCAAAACCTGAAAATTATTCACACAGGGCAAGCCCTATGAGTAGCAGTGCTCTATTTGGTAACAGTTTTCAATTTCTCTAGTCTTATTTTTTACAGTCTCTATTTGTGGCAGCCTAAGAGATTTAAAAGCAAAACTTTAAGTAGAACAACACAAACAGTGTTCATTTATTAAAAGTATGATTTTATGGCCATTCTTGTAATTCCTTTGGGCTTTATTCTATTGAGATCTGCTCAGGGATGGAAGCACATTACAATCCATTCTGCCCTCTCTCCACCTTCCTGGAACATTCCAATTTGATGAATCAATAGCAAACATAACTTGCCACACAAGCAATTTTATTGTCAGAATTATTAGAGGTCTAAGATGGAGGAGCAGTGATTTATACCCAACACCTGGCATGCTTCTCTAGAGACTAGCATAAGGATCCAGCTCTTAATTCCTGGTTAATAATATAATGCTCACTACAGGGTGAAGTTCTAGACAAGGATATTCTGGTACACCATGACCCAGACTGAAAACTAATCTCACCCTTAGATCGGAAAGGCCATGACTATGATTTGTCTAGATATGCTTCCTGTCAACTATTCTTAGGTATCAGCCAATGTATCTATAAAAAGCTGCCTATTATATGCCTTCTCCTGTGGCTTCAGTGCAATCTCTTGCTCTCTTTATCCCTCTAGTATATCTGGATAATTATTTTCCATGTTCCATTTCCATATCTAAAGCCATCTGGTGATTAAGACTAGAGCATTGCAGGGACTGGATCACACACCTTGTCCGAAGAGAACAATAAGTCTGTGTGGCCTTCAGCTCCCCATATGCTGACATGAAATCTCTCTGAGTCATGGTGTGGCTTATCCTCAAAAAAGAAAAACCAGACCTACAGGAGACAGTCTTTCCTCACTAGAACTTCCTTTATTTCCCTTAGTTAGTAATCAGACATAAAAAGGGAGCCCCCCAGATTAGGACAGTTTTACTCACATGAAACCAATAGTCCTAAACTCATCCCTCAGTTCCACAGTACCATTTTTAGTCATTTTCAGCATATCGTCACCTTAAAAGTGAATTACTCTATTTGATACTGTTCAGCAAAGGCAAAGTTTAAAACAAAAATACAGTTAGTTGTGTCAGTTCAGCTGGTTCAGAATATCATGATACAAAGATAGTACTATGAGAAAAGACATCTCTTAACAGACATGCACTGACAAGCAGTATGTTTACTCTAAAGTATTGCCATTCTCCGTGGTATTATCAATGAGTCTAGATAAGCTTCCCCTGAGGGTGTAAGTTACTGTTGTCTTAAATCATATCTGGGTTCTCCCTGTGAGCCATGTTCCAAATACAGACCTAGGCCCACCTAGGGAAAAACTTGCCTCCTTATTCCAAAGTAGTGTGAGGGGGAAAGCTGCAGTCAAATCCAAGAGTGTTTTGTTTTGTTTTCTTTTCTTTCTGTGCCAAAGAAATAAGAGAGAAGTCAGAGCAGGTGAAGTCTGTGGCTGGAGATTAAATTTATATCCGCTAAAACCTTACCATACATTTAATTGAACAAGATACAAAATTAATGCAATAATAAAAGAGCATTTGGACAGAGTTTTGACATTTTATTTTGCTATTTTTAATCACTTTTTCCAATAACACTTGGACCCCTGCTAGCAGGATTGATGGGGAGGAAATGGATAGGAACAGAGGAATGAAAAGAGATGAAATGCACATATGAAAGTATCACTAAGGCTTTAGTGGTGTAAATCTTCAGAACATGGCAAGGTATTAACTTGAGTGGCAATCTTCCGTTTGTTAGGAGATGCACTTTATTAATATTCATTGCATATACCAGGGCTATGTGTAAAATCTAACCTATTACTAGCCTCTGACATGCATCTACATTTACAATAAAGGTAATCAGCAAACTTCTTCTAAATATTTAACACAGTAGAACAGTTTTTAGCAAAAATAAAGCGTTCTAGTGAAGACAGGAAGCAGAGATTAGGCTAAAACTATGCACAAGGACAAGATTAAAACCTTTCCAACAACGTTCCCATTGCTTATGGCTATTGTTAAACTGCCTAATTCACTGCTGCCCTGTGCCTTTGTATAGTCATTTACACCAGTACAAATTGGGGTAAAACACTGCCAAATCGGAATGCATCTCTTTTCATTCACTTGCCATTGGTGTAAATGGCTACAGAAGATTTAGGGCAATAATGTGATGCGTAGTCTCCTGATCATTTCTGCTGAAAGACACATTTACTTTGTCCAGGAATTTGGGGACAGTCGTCATCCAAGAAGCTGAAAGAGGATCCATCTGGACAGAGATTGAGATCCTCTGTTTCTCCATAGAACAGGAACAACACAGGCAGTAGTACTGCCATCTTACCCTCTCTGCCCCATTGTTGTACAGACAGATTCAATCCTGGGATTTTGTTTGCTGAGGTTGCCAAGAAGTGTGCCAGACAGTGCAATTATAATGGTGAATTTTGTTTTGCCCAACTTGTCTAGGGTTGGGACAATCAGCTCATTTCATATAGGCCACCAACAATCAAAAGGTAATAAGTTTCATTCTCTAACCCACTGGGATGGATTGAGACAGTAATTGCAGATCTGCTTGTATGTGTAAAAACTGCTTAGTCTTAGTCCAATACTTTTTATTACTTGCTTGAGAAGACACAAAAAATTCTATTTTGCTTCAGTGTTTTAAAGGTTATCTGTTCAGTTCCCTTCTTCATGCTAAGAAGTGGCTTTGTATAATATGCACCTGTATAATATTCTGTACATGAACAGTCCCATTCAGCTAAATGAGTGTGTGTGGGATCAGGGCCTATATAGCCTGTTCTGATCTGTAGTTTTTTGTTATGGTTTTGGATTGTGGTCATACTGGTTGGAGAATCTGGAGGGGTTCTTTCCCCTAGCAGGATTAATTGGCTTTTAATTTGCTAATTATTTAATTATTTATTTGAAAATTGTTCTGCATTATCCTAAGAAAATCTTTGAGTAATAAACCATTAAGAATAGAATAGTTAGTATTAGTGAGAGTTACTTGTGTTCATATATCATATGAAAAATAATATGATACAAGGTGCTCTGAAAGAAGGTATGTAAGTGACATTAGTCAGGCATTTGTGTAGCATTTAACTTCCTGTCATTTTATCAGTGCCATTTTGATGGCATCTTTTGCTGAAACAGTGGAAATAGAAGACATCTGACTTTGTTTAGTATGTACACACTGATTTGGCCTGATCCTTAGCTGATGTTAATCGCAGTAGTGTCAGTGAAGTCAATAGAAATACGTCAATTTATGCAACTGAGGATCTGGCCTATTAAGTTGTTTATCATCCTGAAGATAATTTGAAATAATTTAACAATAGAAGAGATGAACACCACTGGAGACTGACTGGGGGATTAGATGAGAAGAACTGGCAAGACTGGTATTTTTCATACTTTCACGATGTTTTTTATGTTTGTTTTATTTATTTATTTTAATAGAGGTCTACCAGTGTTCATGGCAATTTACAAGCAGATAAAAAGACAAAATATCTTCATAATGCTACACATTTGATCAATTAACTTTATGCTGCTGGGCTTCATTAATAAAGCAGCTTTGTTCTCTCCCTCTTTCTCCTGGACTACTTTATTTCTTTAATCGTTGCCCTACAGGTCATTATTAATGTTACATGTCTTCACTCTAAATCCTTTGAAAAGTCTGAGTCGATATCTGTGATTTCATATGGCCTCTTAGGATCCTGCCTTATTCTCAACAAAGCTGTTCATACATACACACTAGCTTTCAGGGCACTATGTGGAATTTGTGGATAATTCCATCTTTAATTTAAAGGGGGAAATGTATCTCTGGATCCAAGTGGGGGGTAGAGTGGGTTGTGGAAGCCTTAAAGGCCAGTGTTTAATCCTGAATACTAATATAAATGTGTATGGTTTGTCATAAAAGAATCTGAGTATAAAGGGTTGGGGAGGCATTCTACATTATAAGGAATGAAAGTGGAAATAGAATGGTCCAAATAGTCTGTTAGCTGCATTGCCTTAAGAGATGATGAGGCTGATGCTGCACAGCTGTTTGTGAGTATTTTTCTCAGCCTGCCAACACCAAATATTGGATGCAATGCGTGACAGAGACTCAAAATGATGGGCACAAAAATGTTATTCATGCAAAAATCCTTCATGCTGTGCAAGTTGTTTTTTTATTGTAAATAACACTGTATAACTTCTATTCTATGAATTTGCATCGCTGATGTAAATAATTTTCAATAATAAAAGTGAAGGGTCACTAAATTTGTGTTTAACTCAGGTGATTTGCATCTAAAACGTGTGACTTGCAAAATGAAGGACATTTGACAGGTACGTTTGTGAGATATTTGCTAAAGAATGGAATTCTACTGTAAGAAGAGTACCTTTAGGATGCTGGGACCATACATTAAGAAGTCCTTTTTTTCTGATGCTCTAAATAAAAAAATAATATATGGAGATATACCTATCTCATAGAATTGGAAGGGACCCTGAAAGGTCATCGAGTCCAGCCCCCTGCCGTCACTAGCAGGACCAAGTACTGATTTTGCCCCAGATCCCTAAGTGGTCCCCTCAAGGATTGAACTCACAATGCTAGGTTTAGCAGGCCAATGCTCAAACCACTGAGCTATTCCTCCTGCCCCCAACATTATAGTACATTTGTTTTTGATTTACACAAAAAAAAATCCTGTTAACATTTAAAATAACAAATAGAAAGTGTGTAAAACAAAGAATTTTCAGAAAAACTTCCTTTTAGAAGAAAGGTCCTTTTTCATAACTGTCTAATGGGTAATTGTTTCCTTGTCTTTATATTTTCCTATGTGATTTGTTTTCTTACAAACTAATAAGTAAAAAGAAACATTGTTCACTTACTTATCCTCGATGGAGTATAGTGAGTCATACAGTTACACTTGTATGTGATGCAGTGTGAGTATTTACTTGTTTGGGGTGGGTATAACACATGTTTGGATACTGCGTAGGTAGTTCCTGTTATATTCTGCATGATACAATACTCACTGGTTCATCAAATGGAGGAAAAGGCATTTTGTACAGGAGACTCTCAGCTGTCTGTCAGCACTCACAATGCACACTGCTGTGGTGACTACTGATGCAGCGGTATTCCTCCCCCACCAACTATAATAAATTCATGTGGTCACATGTTCTTTTTGTCTTTTCTCCTTTTCAAAAAAAGTGCGGTTCCGTTCGGTTATTAATTTTCAAAGTAGTGCACAGCGCACTGATTTTAATGGGAGACACATAGCTAATATCATCCTCTGAATTGCAGTAAAAAGTCAGGGCCATATTTTTATAAATCCTTAGTACACCTAATCGGTGTCCCATTTTTTGAAAACTCAGCTCCCATTTAGGCACCAAAATAAGTGGCCAGATTCTCAGAAAAGCTCAGCAGTTTGGCTGATAAGTAGTTTTGAAAATCTGGCCACTTCATTTAGAGGCCTAACTGGGAGCTGAGGGTTTGTTTGTTTGGTTTGTTTTTGATTGTTTGTTTGTTTGTTGGTTGGTTTTATTTCAAAATCTAAGAACTAGAAAATCCAGCACAGAGCTCTTTTGAAAATCTGGCCTCTAGGGATTTTAGCTTTCAGTTAATTTCATTAAAATTCTCTGTAAGGTTTCCTTAGTGCAACTGTGCAAGAATATCCTCCATTGTTCAATTCTGGTAAATATGGGAGCTTCTAAAATGTAAAGATTCAATAATAGAAAAATTTTATCCTGAGTCTAAGTCGAAAATCTACATTTACAAGTGTTTGAATATAATAATAGACTAGTATAAATATAACTCTGACATTTTCTAAGGATTTTAGATTTAGTTTATAATAGTGTGTGTACTTTTTCCAGTGTAAGACTCTATAGAATTAATTTATAAATTGTGAACTACTCTGTCATATCAGCCTTTATTGTATTCATTGTACAGTACCCTATAAGCAGCATGTCTATCTAGTTCCTGGGATGCACTTATCTTTAACAATCCTGTCAGATTTCAATGGGATTACTCATTGTAGTAAGCATTACCCCTGGGAGTAAGTGTTTGCAAGACTAGGACTTCAATTTAAATGAGAACAGACAGGAAGAGTTTACAACATGGGGAAGGAGAAGGATGAGGGAGAAGACAATGCACTTTTCAAAATGTATTTTTACTGGTTTAACTCAAAATGTGCACATAAAAAAGGCTGCTACATTTAAAAAAGAATAAAAAACAGTGTAAAGAGGCAAGAAAATTTTTCTTTACCTTCTGTGTAAAAAGAGCATTCTTTATCTATATTTAACACGTACTGTAATAAATGATACAATAGTACACAGCATTTGGATCACCTATTTTATTTTTACCTATCTTTAGCATAACTTGCATTACAGTTCCATCCCAGCTAAATACTGATTTCATGACTTTTCCTATAGAACTTGAAATGGGAAGCCTGACAATTATTACATTGATTTTAATGTTACTTCCATAATAATCATTTATATGAGAAATAAATCTGTGCATTCATGAATTTGTATACATTCATTATAAACACTGCTGTTTTAAATTTGAGACTGAACATAGAGCATAATTAAGGCTATGATTTAGTCACGGAGGTTGCGGAAGTCACAGAATCCGTGACTTTCAGCGACCTCCGTGACTTCAGCCTGCCGTGGTCAGGAGCTGCAGGGTCCCCCGCCACCTCTGGTGGCCCCTGGAGTTCCAAGCTGCCTCATGCAGTGGGGTCTCCCCGAGCTCCTGGCTGCCACAGGACGGGGAACCCCTGGGCTCCCAGCAGCCATGGGTGGCGGGGAACCCCCGAGCTCCTGACCACCATGAGCGTTGGGGGCCCCCAGAGCTTCTGGTGGTTGGGGAACCTCCAAGGTCCCGGCTGCCGCAGGCCCCCGGAGCTGTGGGTGGCAGCGGTACCCCACAGCTCCCGGCACCAATGGGCGGTGGGGACACCCCTCAGCTCCCAGCCCCCATGGGCAGCAGGGTACTCCGCAGCCCCCAGCTGCTGCAGGTGACTCCTAATCCCTGTGCAGTTGCCCTGCCTCAGGCGGTGTGGGGACCTGCAGAATCCCATTTTGTCACATTTATTTGTAGTAAAAGTTTTTTGCCTGTGACCTGTCTGTGACTTTTACTAAAAATATCAGTGACAAAATTTTAGCCTGAAACATAATCTAGTGAATGGGAATTTATATGACCACCTCATGATGATCTTCTCATTTGATAAAATTTTTGCATGATAACCAGAAAGATTGTTTATTACTCCAACTGCCTGACCACCATAAAAATGCAAGCAAGCAAAGTCAACCCTACCCTATGCAGAGCTAAAGACAGAAGAAGAATTAGACTATTTGAAGTCTATTGGGGATATCACCATGCCAAACTAGTTAATCTGGAAGGTGTTCAGGTGTTACAGTGATGGGTACCAGTTCAGAACTCTTAAATAGATATTAGACTTCCCTCTGTGACTGAGAATGTTGGGAGTGAACTGAATGACACAGCCCAAGTATTGACAATAGTGATGAATTTAGGGGTGAATACTATAGAGGGGAATGTAAGATGAGGGGTGCTTGAACTAGGGGTGCTGGTGGTGCAGCAGCATCCCCCTGGCTTGAACTAGTAATAACAAACAAATATATGGTTTCCACTTTCAGTGCCCCCTGTGTAAAAATTGGTCGAGCACCTCTGTGTAAGATGCCATTGCCTAATAGAATACAATTTTGATACCAATGAAGGAATATAAAAACAATTTGAACTGCTCTTTGTAAAAGTATTAGAATTGTGTAATCAAAGTGTAAAAAATCAGCTACCAGAGTCCTTTCACTGTCAGTGTAAATCACCAAAAATATTTATAGAAGTGCTGGAAAGAGTTTTAATTGATGTGGCATGTACAGCTGAGCTAGTGTAATTTAGTGCCCATGGCAAATTAAATGTATGTAATGAATGAAGAACACACAACACAGAATACAAAGTGCAAAGTGCTCACGTTATATTATTATTTTTATTACAAATATATGCACTGTAAAAATGATTTAAAAAAATTGTAGTTTTCAATTCACCTCATACTAGTACTGAAGTGCAATCTCTTTATCGTGAAAGTGTAACTTACAAATGCAGATTTTTTTTTGTTACGTAACTGCACTCAAAAACAAAACAGTGTAAAACTTTAGAGCCTACAAGTCCACTCAGTCCTACTTCTTATTCTGCCAGTCGCTAAGACAAACAAGTTTGTTTACATTGACGGGAGATACTGCTGCCTGCTTTTTATTTATGTCACCTGAAAATGGGAATAGGTATTAGCATGGCACTTTTGTAGCTGGTGTTGCAAGGTATTTACATGCCAGATATGTTAAACATTCATATGCCCCTTCATGGTTCGGCCACCATTCCAGAGGACGTGCTTCCATGCTGTTGATGATCATTAAAAAAATAATGTGCTAATTAAATTTGTACTGTAATCCTTGGTGGGGAGAATTGTATGTCTCCTGCTCTGTTTTACCCGCATTCTGCATATATTTCATGTTTTAGCAGTCTTGGATGATGACCCAGCACATGTTCATTTTAAGAACACTTTCACAGCAGATTTGACAAAAGGTACTGATGTGAGATTTCTAAAAAGAGCTACAGCACTCGACCCAAGGTTTAAGAATCTGAAGTGCCGTCCAAAATCTGAGAGGGACAAGGTGTGGCGCATGCTTATAGAAGTCTTAAAAGAGCAACACTCTGATGCGGAAACTACAGAACCCAAACCACCAAAAAAGAAAATCAACCTTCTGCTGGTGGCATCTGACTCAGATGATGAAAATGAACATGCGTCAGTCCGCACTGCTTTGGAATCCTTATCAAGCAGAATCCATCATCAGCATGGAACCATGTCCTCTGGAATAGTGGTTGAAGCATGAATCTTCAGTGCATCTGGCACGTAAATAACTAGCAACACCAGCTACAACAGTGCTGTGTGAATGCCTGTTCTCACTTTCAGGTGAAATTGTAAACTAGAAACAGGCAGCATTATCTCCTGCAAATTGTAACCAACCTTGTTTGTCTGAGTGATTGGCTGACCAAGAAGTAGGACTGAGTGGCCTTGTAGGCTCTAAAGTTTTACATAGTTTAATTTTTTAATGCAGGTTTTTTTATACATAATTCTACATTTGTAAGTTCAGCTTTCACGATAAAGAGATTGCACTACAGTACTTGTATGAGGTGAATTGAAAAATACATTTTTTTGTTTTTTACAGTGCAAATATTTGTAATCAAAAATAAATATAAAGTGAGCACTGTAAACTTTGTATTCTGTGTTGTAATTAAAATTTATATATTTGAAAATGTAGTAAACATCCAAAAATATTTAAAATAAATGGTATTCTATTGTTGTTTAACAGCACAATTAATCGCAATTAATTTTTTTATTTGCATGACAGCCTAATTTTAATCCAAGTGCATCCAATGGAAAAAGTGAAGTAGAGCGATTTCATGTCTGAAGTTGGTTGGGAAGGATCTGTTGCAAATATTGTCCATATTGTTGATTTATTTTATTTCATTTTATTTTATTTTTGTAGTTAGTCTGCTTAACAGCTACACACATGTGCAGACATGTTATTGAACTGGAAGTTACAAATTGTGTGACACAATTATTTAAAGCTATATTATTTTACCCAATTTGAAATCACCCTCAAGACTGAAAACAGAACAGAATTTTCACCTGGGTTTATTGCATGAATCAATATGATGTAGTTTTAGTGAGGATTGGAAAATATTTGTTCACCAAATGAGATGACAAAATAACAGCTGGAAACTTTCCTTCACCTTATCAAACCTGATTAATCTCTAATATTGCCATCTGACTGTGGAGTGAAGGTTGAAGCATCTTCTGAATTATGGCAGTTAAGTCACACATTGGAATACATTTTCAGCATGGGATACAGGTTGGTAAGGCACAACTTCTCTTATAATTCATTGCAGTTTTGTGCTGAATTTCCCATTTTGAAAACTTGCACAACTCTGTTATTAGAATGAGGACTACTTGTGGCACCTTAGAGACACATTTATTTGGGCATAAGCTTTCGTGGGCTTATGGGCTTCATCGGATGAAGTGGGTTTTATCCCACGAAAGCTTATGCACAAATAAATTTGTTAGTCTCTAAGGTGGAACAAGTACTCCTTGTTCTTTTTGCTGATACAGACTAACACGGCTACACTCTGAACTCTGTTATTGTCACCATTGTTCTCAGAGTGGGACTACGCCACAAAATGGCACCATGTTTGAACACTATAGTGAAGAATTGAGTTAGCTGATATGATGCTGAACCTGACTTTGCAATCAGTGTAGCCCTGAACAAATTGTGTTCTGCATCAAGTCAGCTAATCATCATTAAACCTAGTTTCCTTCAAGCTCCCATATGCACATTTATTAAAGTCTGTTACACTGGCGGAAGAATGCGAATGGAAGTTGGTGTATGATTAACTTATTTGAAAGAAAATTAGGGGGCTACCCTCAGCCAGTCATGTGATTGTTAGTCTTACACATTTGTAAAAGAGCTGAATATAAGTCATAACATAAATGAACTATGAAAGTGTGACTGGTAGATGTCTCTCTAGTCTCTGTGTCCTCACATTAAGGTAAACATCTCTGCATTCTGTGTTTTATCGAGAAAAAGAACTGATGGCCTTTCTCTTACTCCAGAATACTGTGTTTTGCTGTTGTCATTGAAAGTGGCATCCAGTGCCATCACTGTGACAATGCACTTTTTACATGTTCACACCTCAGGCATGAGCACCTAAATCACTTGTGTTCCTAAGTTCTCAAGGACTTTCTGCAAATCCTATCCTAAGTTCCTAGTTTTCACTAGTTTTGTTTTGTTTGCAAGCACACAGAAAATAACAGGATCTCTTTCCTCATTATTGCTTGCTGACCCGGACGAGAGACTCTCATTCTGACAGGCTGAGGAATGTATGCAGAGTCTGTGTTGATGCTAACACATCTGGCATGTACTATCTGGTGATATAATACATGTATGTTAAGCAAAAGTGGAGTGAGGGTTTTTTTTTTCTTTCTTTTTTCGCTCTCGTACCTCTGGCAATATCTTTGCTCCCTGTAATCTGATTATTTACTAGTGGCTCGTTGCCACATTGGGGAGCTGTGTTTTTTGGGGGGCACTGGAAACTGGCTTGTATTTTAGCTCATCAATGGAGCATGCAGTTGGGCTGCACTGTCATCAGTGCTTGTGATTTGGTACCTACAATTGAAAATGAAGATTCCATAGTACTGGGCAGCAAAAACTGGGTGCCTTTAATGACATCTGTGACATGACAGTCTTTTAAAACCTTGGATGGACTTAAATCCAAGCAAAAGAAAAGTGGCATCATTGTGTAAGTGCTGGATTGAAAGTGTCATTTATAACAAAGAAGATTTTGTGGATAGTTCTTGGGAACAAAGCATACGCAAAAGCACTTTATAACAGAAAAGGCCTCAGTATGTAATGATGGGAGCACAGCATTAGTATACTGTATATCCCTAACAGAGATGAATTCAGTATTTAAGAATGTAACAATGGCTATACTGGGTCAGACCAATGGTCCATTTAGCCCAGTATCCTGTCTTCCAACAGTGGCCAGTGTCAGGTGGTTCAGACAGAATAGGACGATTTTGAGTGATCCATCCCCTGTTGTCCAGCTTCTGGCAGGCAGAGGTTTAGGGACACCCAGAGCATGGAGTTGTGTGCCTGACCATCGTGGCTAATAGCCATTGATGGACTTAGCTTCCATGAACTTAGCTAATTCTTTTTTGAACCCTGGCAACGAATTTACCGGTTGACTGTGCATTGTGTGAAGAAGTACTTCCTTATGTTTGTTGTAAACCCTGCTGCCTATTAATTTCACTGGGTGACCCTTGGTTCTTGTGTAATTTCAAGAGGTAAATAACACTTCCCTATTCATGTTCTCCACACCATTTGTGATTTTATAGATCTGTATCATATCTCCCCCAGTATCTCATTTCTAAACTGAACAGTCAGTTTTTTTTAATCTCTCCTCATATGGAAGCTGTTCCATACCCCTGATCATTTTTGTTGACTTTCTTTGTACCTTTTCCAGTTCTAATATATCATTTTTAGATAGGGCAGCCAGAACTGCATGCAGTATTTAAGGTGTGAGCATACCATGGATTTATATAGGGTGCTATGATATTTCCTGTTTTGTTTTCTGTCTCTTTCCTAATGGTTCCCAACATTCCATTAGCTTTTTTGACTGCTGGTGCTGTTTTGTTTAGGTGAAGCCCATCCTTCCTCCTTTCCCAAAAGGTTCCCAGTTCCTAAAAAACCTCAGTCCTCCTCTGAACAACATCATCTCATCCATGCATTTGAGACCCTGCATTTCTGCCTGTCTAACTGACCCTGCACATGGAACTGGAAGCATTTCAGTGATTGCTATCATGGAGTCCTGGACTTCAATCTCTTACCTAGCAGCCTAAATTTGTCCATAAACAGTGTAATCATTGTCTTAACAATAAAGAAACTCTTTAGGTGATGGAATCCGTTCCAGTCCAGGGCTCTCCTATGAACCTACATTAATAAAATATTGTAATGGTTCTCTCCATGGACAGGTCCCATATGAATTAAAGCAGATAAAATACTGCTCTTTGCTTATTGATGGGTCTGTCTAACATAGACTAATGTGTAAATAAATTCTGTTCTTTTTAATCAGCTGAGCCATTCAATATATGGATTCTGATAATGAAAATGTTTTGCTGATAATCTCTCATTTCCTACACACTGGGTGAACAGAGAACTGTGCATATAAATAGTAATACCATTCACTTTGTTTTCTGAATCTCAGGTTACTTTATGGATATCATTGAGTCTGAATCTCTAGAGAGGAGGGACTGTAGAGGCTTCTTAGAGTGCTGATCTAACAGGCAGCTCTCTTCTGACAGCTTCAAGGAAAACACTCTTACCATTCCTCGTGTCTTCCTCTCCTTTATACACTCACCCTGTTTCTTGTCCTATAAGTATTTCCCTTCACACATTCTTCTATCACTCCCCTGAGGTGAGTCACACAATGCTCGCTGCTCCCTCAACCTCCTGATGCCCCACTGAAAACGGACCAGTGACAGTGGACTAGGAATTGGGCAGAGTCTTTATTTGACTGAAATCCTGCAAGTTAGGAAAATGAAAGAAATCTCATAAGAAAAATAGTTCTTGTGATATTTCTGCACATACTGAACTGGCAAATGTGCAAGAGGGGTTTGGGTCTGAGCCTCCATATGCAATACCCAGAGCCATGTTTCAGGGTGCATGGGGACAGATCCTTATTTCCAGTATAGTCACACTTCTCTTTTCTAAATAAAGTATTTTTAAGTATCTTGATATGCTAAAGATGCTATAGTCTGATTCTGCATACTTTCAACACGTGAATCTTCCACCGATTTCAATCCCACATTCCATTTAAGCCACAAAAGGTCTAATGTTTCTTAAAATTAAATGTAGTATCAATTTAATTTCTGATATATCCCCAATCCGGGAGCTAGACCCTCAATTAGTAAACTAATTTAGTGGGTGATTAAGTGATTTTCTTCTCCATATATCATTATTCAATTCTAATCAAGTCTCGTGGGGAAGTGGGGAAGCCCTGTTCATTGCTCAAAAAATAATAATAATCTAAATGATAATGGCCAGAAAAAGTTAAAGTACAGGGTGTTTTAAAAAATAGCCTGTCATTTGGCTTTAGTTTTATAATTACTTTATTATCTATTCTCCATATAAAAATATTGCAAATACCTTGATAAAGTAAATACTTCAGTGCCATAAATATTACTTTTTAATGACACGCACTGTCTCAAAGAAAGTGGGCCAGTGAAATGTAAAATCATAGCTGTCATACATATTTTTTGCTTCATAAACCAAGCCTAGTAAATTTTCATTGAAAATTAAATGTAACACTCTTTGTGAAGACATGCAATGCTTTTAACTATGCAAGATAAGACAATGATATGGACAATTAAATCTCATGTTTCGGGACATAAGCGGATCTCCTGAGGGAGTTACGAAAGAATTTCCCCACAGAAACACAATATTACATAATTGGTTACATGCCTTATGTAGGCTTTTTGTATTTCTCTGAAGCTTCCAGGTACTGGCCATTGTCAGAGATCATAATATAAAACACCAAGGACTATTTCACCCCAATAGATATTAAAGTGAAACAATACAATATTTTCTCACGGACTGGGTCTGATTTTACACTTTACAAATTCACTCTGAATTTACACTGGGTTAACTTCATTGACTTGAGGCCACAGTGTCTAAAATACAAAATATTTTACCAAGTTTATTCTTTTTGTTTGCCATTTAAAATGTTTATTTGGGATAGTTTTTTAAAAAAAACGTAGCAGTATAAAGTTTCAGTTTCTTTTTATAGATGCTCTGGGGAAGACAGTGATATACATCAGAATAGTTTCCCACATAAATAATGTTAAAATAAACTGCAAAACACAGTTGAGTTAATACATGTATAAGTCATATTGACATTCACATGGTCTAGAGCATTCTGATGGCATGAATTACAGCACATTGGAAAAAAATATGAATGAAGGAAAAGCTAAGAAGAAACCCTCATCTGAGCATAGAGATATTTCAGAACAATATCATCTAATTTATTGAAACTGAATGAATTCTTGGTTTCATTATAGCAGCTATGATTGGCAGAAAAATTACCACTCATTCTTTACAGTAGATTGTCACTCTTGATTCGTGGATTGCTAGCTAAAGTAGTTTCCTTCAAAGGAAGAAAAATTTTATACTCTGCTTTGAAGCTTCTTTAAAGGTTGGCTATCAGAAAATGTTTTTAAATCAAATGCATAAACTTGCTAGTGGGTTGATGTTTATATAGTGCAGTATGAATGGAAATTCTTCCTGCAATTTAAACCCAAATCTAACAAAACACATGTCTCAGTCTTAAGCTTAACTGAAGCATTTTTTTTTCAATAGGACTGTTCGTGCGCTTAAAGTTAAGCATATGCTTAAGTGCTGTGTTGGAGCAGGCCCTAAGTCTTTAACATGAAGCAGGAAATGGGCAACAGAGTTTCCATCAGATAGTACAGTACTTTCTAGATCATAACGTCCATATCAAGAGACGGCTACTTGATGAAGAGCATAAGAATTACTCGTTTAAGAGGTGCTGGCAACTTGGTCCCCCAATATTGCTTTATTAGTTTTTTTGGCAGCCAAGTGGATCATGGATCAAAATTGTAGGTCTTAATACAAAACTCCCAAAGAAACTCTATAACTTCAGTGGGTGAAACTGGCTGAAACTCAATGAGAGACGCTGTGTGAGCACAGGGTAAAATATGAAGTGTGAGATGATTACAGGTGTAAGCAACAATATATCTTCACATGTGTGTGCATGATGTGAATGTACAAGTAGTTGGAGGCATGGGAGTGCTAGCAAATAACCCCAGTAACATGATGGGATGTACATCTTGACTAGTATGTGTGGTTTAAGGAAAGGGGGGGCATAATTTACAGTGAACTGTAAGCTGCCATCCACAGCAAGTGCAAGATGAAAATTAGTAGACATGAGCACATAGTTGCCATAGAGAAATACAGTAAAAATACCATAATGGAGTGTATTTAGCCACCACAATAACTAGCACTCTCCACTGTGGTAGCAGAATTTCTCTTGCACTAGCCTTACCTCACATTGGTATCCAGTTACATGCAGCTGCATTGGCTTTTGGGCATATTGCCAGGTGTTGGCCCTTTGTGTGTATATTACCGAGTTACTGTAAAATATATGACAAACCTGGCCAATAATCATTAATAGATCTGCTCACAAAATGGAAGTCTTTGGGATACATAGGAGTTCTGAGATATGGTGATCATTATGTACACTTGAATTATTTATTAGAGGTACCTATTTCAGTCACTGAGCTATTACTTTTATAAAATTTCATTTTAAAAATAGTCATTCCCCAATATGCTTTAAGCACAGCACAACTTGCCCTAGCATCAGAATTTTAGTTTTCATCCAAGTCAGTCTGTCACTGCGCATGTAAGAAAGCTGTGCGTTGTAGGATCTTACTATTGAGCTGATTACCTCACAAAGTCTATATAAAGCTGACTTGTGTGATCGAGCTCTTATTGAACTCAGTAAGAGTGATTCAAATGGTGCCGGATCATGCTGCTTGACAATAATGCAGCTGAACCTCTTATTGTACTGAAATACAAGGTTAAACTTTTGTTCATGAAGTGATATTAACAAAACAGTATCGCCTACCAAATTCAATTCATAACACTCATATTGGAGGACTTTCCTAGTGTGGATATTGGATAGAGTGTTCTAAGTTCAACTGTTCCCTATGAAACGTGATTGGAAAACTGTTCTAGTAAATTAAGAATATTCCATGTGTAAATAAATGGTTCAAGTATTTTAGGTCCTGATTTAGCAAAGCACTTAAACTCTTGGACTTCCATGGGACTGACTACTCTCATTTTTAACATTAAGGAGTTGCTAAAGTGCTTTGCTGAATCAGGGTCTTGGTAGATTTTAGAAAAAATTAGTGGTAAAACATGTCTTATTTTTTCCCTCAATCCATATGCTATAAACAGCATTGCTGTTATGGAAACTATGATGACTTGCAGAAAAGTGGAAGTAATAGGAAAAGAAAGAATAAATGGCAAGCTGAAGGGTTTTACTCAAGGTTGCTTAGCTCATAAATATGATTAGTGACTTTACTTTCTATATTTGTTAAAACAACATAGAAGACAAACATAGTTGTTTTGAAACTGTCAGAATGTTCCTGTCTTATGTTTCATGCCTTATCCATGAGATAAAGAAGCTTATAAATGCAATTATCTATTGAAAATAGTTGACCTCATGTTCATGTATCTTAAGTTATTTTGCAGATTGTTTCAGTTCTCATAGAGTGCAATGTAGGTTGTATAATGATTTGTTAACTTTTCACATTTTGGTTCTTGTCTGGCTGTAAAACCACAGTCCCGTTAATTACAAAGAATTTGGGTCTGTTTTCCTTACTTTGCCTTGTGGGGGAGGGAGGGGAATTAAATGTTAGGGAGGGGAGTTGGGGATTTTTTATTTATTTTTTTTTCTTTCATATAAAATGTTAGTGAGCTGTGGCACTTTCCAAAGTATTTCAGCATGTTCTGTGATGTTTAAATTGAACTTGACATCATTTGTTATGGTGACACCTGCTACCATTGCAATAGTTAAGGGTATGTTAGTACCTAGAACCCACTTTCCAAAAATGTATAACTTGGCTGTAAAATTTTCATTCTGTGGTGAAATTTGGCATACAAAATTTTTGACCAGGAGCAAATTGTTCTTTAAAATGGTGGTGGGGAGAAATTGGTCCTTTAAAAGGACTTGCAATGCAATAAAAACAAAGTGATTTTACTGTTGTATATGCTTGATTGTGCTTTAAAGTATCAGCAGGGTTAAATGGAAAAGTGGGATTCTCCACTAGCCTCTCACAACTATAATCTGAGTTCAAATCCTTGTTTACGTCCCAAGTGAAAATGAATCTGATGTTATCAGATTCCCTATGATCATTCATCTACATCTCAAAACCCCTCCACACAACTTTATAACATTTGGCCTGGTCATTTTCAAGTGAGGAGCTAGCTCTGATATTGCCATTTGGAGTGGATGGGACTGCTGTATGTGTGTGGGAAGTATGAATTGATTGGTGGATGTGTGTGAGAAGTTGGCATAGGTATATCCACTATGTATCTGTCTCAGGCCTTGTCTACACTCTGACCAGTGCTGTTAGTTCTTCACATTCATGAGTAGCAAATTCACACAAGTAAGAAAAAAAAGTCAGATATGTCCTGGGTACCTTAATGACATAGCCAGAATATTTGGCATGCTATCTTCAATGGGCAGTTATCTCCTAAGGAGTGCACTAGTACATCTAAAATAACTAACTGGCACTCTCTTTTTTTAAAGTTGGCTTTGGGGTGAGTAAATAGCTAATCTTGGTCCTGTTTAAAAACAAATCAACAGGACTGCTCATGTGAGTAAGAGCTGGAAACAAACAAGAGTTAGCAACACAGGCAGAGAAGATCCCACAGATCTTTTGATAGAGTTCATGTGCTCCCATTACCCTGTCTATCTTGAAGGGCATGGGGGTTCCCCAGATTGTTAGAGGTAGATTTGTAGGTTCTCTTTTATCTTTTCTTAATCCCCCTTTGGGCTGCTGCTCTCTGAAGCAGTACCAGTCTCTTGCCTTCAGGAAGGTACTGCTTCTGCTACATTTTCACTTTGCCATCTCCTAACGATGTTTAAATTATTTGAGCAGGGCTTCTTTGAAAGTTAAAGATGAATTCAGTTGCGCCTCTCACCCTGAGCATTATAGACTGTGGGGGTGCGGGGGTTGTTTTGGTATTTTGTTTTGCTTTCTTTTTAAATATCAAGATGGGTCAGTTCTTTTTTTTTTTTTTTTTTAAGTTATGTCAGTGAAAAGAACTGCACTTTAATTTGACTTCAGTATCCCGAAGTCTGTGGAGGAATTTCAGCAGTTCTGACTATGAGAGGGAAGAGTTAAAAATTGATGCTTTTCCTTTTTCACAGCAGAACATTTGAACAGAGATTTTCAAAAATATTTTGGAGATTTAGGAGCACAAGTTTCAGTGACTTTCACTGGGACTTGTGCTTCTAAGTCACTTAGGTGCTTTTGAAAATCTCCTCATTGGGATTTAGTATTAACATTTCATAGTGCCTCCTGGATTGTATTCTAAAAAAGTATGTGCAATTACTTGCTTTTACACATATAAAAAGACACCTCTGCCTGTTGTGCATATTGAAATAGATGTGCTCACAAATGCAGGTTTTGTGCCTTCAAATATCCCACTTGCAATGTATGATGCCCTTTGAAAAGTTGGCCTTTCAGAGCATGATTTTTAAAACCCATCTTTCTTTTTTTGTGCCTGCAATTTGTGACCTCAGCAGAATGCCTGCCATTATGTATGGGTGTAAGTATGTCATTCAGATTCTAACTATTTGACATGTGGGTGTCATTTTAGGGGCACTTAAAGAAATTCAAGTTGAGGCTACTTTCTCAATCAAGCCCCATATATTTAAAATAAAAATGTTGTACTTTACCCTATCAAAATATCTTTTTGTTGTAGAGCTATTTAACATATACGGTGAACACATTGTCAGAAAATAATTGCAGTTAGTCAAAAGCAGTAAACTGCACATCCTAGATGTGCTGATACTTCATGATTACATACAGTAAATTTACAGCACAGTATGTTGCTCCTTGGTACTATGGTGCTAGACAATATATACCTTTTCCGCATACACATTAAGTCCCTTGGCAAGTACTGACAAATGACAATTCTCCTTTTGGCAGATTCCAGCTGCTTTTACTACTACAGCAAAAGATGATGTAATGTACAGAAGCCAAACAGTGGCTAACTGTTTGCAGGGGCTTCCAAACTTTTGGAATAACTTGTCATTAGCTGATCACTGGCATTTGTCCATAAGGACATCAGCAACTAGCTTTTGACAGCTTGCTCTGGTGTCCTATGTAGCCTCTTCTTTTTAAATGAACAGAGTCATTTTCAAGCATTGCTGGCTAGGAGCAAAGCATTTATTCTTTTGCACACTTAAGACAATGCTGCCTCTACTTCTGTCTTTTTCTCGCAATAGCCAAAGCTCAGCGAACTTTCTTTTTTCTATATGTCACCTGGGTATTTTGGCATCTAGTGATGCGACTGCCTTTGGAATGTCTTCAGCCTTTCCTTCTTTACAAAGGAATATCCCACTTCTGTATTAATTCCGAAGACAGCACAATGAAGAGATCTACTGGAGCAGCTAATTATTATTACATCTTTACCATTCTTAGCAATCTGTGGTAATGGCACATTGAAAACATATGGGTATTTCTTTTACATCTCCAGTTGGAATTACTCTTGCTCACCTTGTCTCTCTG
The DNA here is from genome assembly GCF_027887155.1 of Malaclemys terrapin pileata. Classification (NCBI taxonomy): domain Eukaryota; kingdom Metazoa; phylum Chordata; order Testudines; family Emydidae; genus Malaclemys; species Malaclemys terrapin. The sequence continues at coordinate 82,148,339 of NC_071510.1, read as the reverse complement.
AAGTTTGTCATTTTTGTACTCTTGGTTCTTTATGATTTGAGGTGAAAAAAGCAAGCAGCTTTTCACTCAGATTGTATTCTGGTTTCACAGAATAAAATCAATACAGAGATGGATAGAATATCTATCCTTAGAGGTTTTTAAGGCCCGGCTTGACAAAGCCCTGGCTGGGATGATTTAGTTGGTGTTGGTCCTGCTTTGAGCAGCAAGTTGGACAGGATGTCCTCCCAAGGTCTCTTCCAACCCTAATCTTCTATGATTCTACATTTGTCTGTCTTGTGTATATTATTGCTTTTTGGCAATGCTTGAGAGTTTATTAGAGAATTTGCCCTGAATATAATGATCTTCTGAAGTGTCTGTTTTATAGAAATCCAGTACAGACCAACTGTGATGATGGCTTAGTCTCTATGTCATTATATTTGGCTATGAATTATGGGTTTGCTGAGAGTGGTGTATGATGTTGTTTGGCTAGCCATGAGAATGTAGCATTTTTTTCAAAGCCAGATTCTAGTATCTATGTTCTGCCTATAAACAAATGCTGAAGTCATTCTTTGACAATTTGCCTGAGTTTAATGGCATGTTCAACTCCACATTAACACACAACAGTTGTGTCAATAAAGGGAGGGTGTTTTCCTTCAGTGACCTAGTTTTTCTCAACTACTAAAGCAATTTATTCATGTTAGTTAGAAAAGCTGCAGATACAGGTACTGTATATGCGTAGTGGAGTGCATTGCCTTGTCCTCACACTGGGAGATGAGAAGGCAAGGCTTGTGGAGATTAAAGATTAATTGTTTTCTAAGAAGAGAAAAGGAGGAGTAGTGAGACAAAGAAATCACTGAATTGGTCAGACAAATGAGGAAAATTTGCCAGGGTGAAACACAGATGATCAGAACTGTAAGGCTGTTGGAGGAGAGGGACAGAATGAGAGAGAAGCGAAGAGCTGGACTGAAGATACAAGAAAGCACTGGATCCTTCTCATCATTTTGCTCTCCCCAGTCCTCTCTGCTTACTGCTCCTTCGGTCTCCTCCTGCTCTCATTTTTCTTCTTTCATTCTTACCTCCCACTATGCATGGAACAGACCTTCCTGTTCACCCAGGGTCTGATCCAGCAAGGTGCTCAGCACTCTCAGCTTCCATTACAGTCAATGTGAGTTGAGGGCCTTCAGAAACTCATAGAATCAAGCCACAAGTTTACTCTCCTCCTTCCAGATCTGTGCATAAAACACACTTCTGTTGGGGTGACTTTTTTATCTTACCCCAAACTGTTGGCTTTTTACATGTCTCTCCAAGGCACCAGTCCAGCAATATGATGCAAGCCGGCTGACCCCTTCAAAGCTCCACTGAAGTCAGTGGGGTTCCAGGGCCTGTCCACATACATATAGTTGCGTGACTGGGGCTTTAGACTGTGAGTCCTCTAAGGCTGAGAATATATCTTAACACTATGTCGTGTAAATAGACAGTGCTATATAAATGATATTAATAATCAGAATATAACAACATTTTCTCCTCAAAGCAATTCAATAACTAGCAGCAGCAGTGGCTTTGGTTGCTATTTATATAGAGTCTAGACATTTTATATGACTTTCGAGCCCTGTTTTGCATTTTTATAAGGTATGCAAACACACCTTTTTTTGATCCTATGGCAACATGACACATGCATTGGCTGTGTGGCTGTGTCCAAAATAAGCAGTCTGCTGGCTGAGTTCACCTGAAGGGGTGTTGCAATACAGTTTTGAAAACATATTGACCACTAACCATAGAAGGGAAGAAGAGAAATTTCTAAATTGCAATGTACACATTATTCAGTATCTAGACCCAATGAGAGCAATTCTACATATTACACCATACTGCACAAGAGATAGTTGCATGGATTTTCAAGAAACAGATACAAGACCTGCTTTCACAAGATCTAGAAGAACAATAAATATTACATTTGTTCTCTGGCCCTGGAGACTTGAGATGGACACTGTACTACAAAAAAGAGGCAATGTACACGAATATTCTATACCAGGGGTAAGCAACCTATGGCAGGCATGCCGAAGGCGGCACGCGAGCTGATTTTCAGTGGCACTCACACTGCCGGGTCCTGGCCACCAGTCCCGGGGGGCTCTCCATTGTAATTTAATTTTAAATGAAGCTTCTTAAACATTTTTAAAAAACCTTATTTACTTTACACACAACAATAGTTTAGTTATATGTTATAGACTTATAGAAAGAGACCTAAAAACGTTAAAATGTATTACTGGCACGCGAAACCTTAAATCAGAGTGAAGAAATGAAGACTCAGCACACCACTTCTGAAAGGTTGCCGACCCCTGTTCTATACTGTGATACTGCTCTGAAATGTTGCAAAGAGAATAGAGCACTAAAACATGAACGGAGGGCTAGATTTTCTCTGCATTGTCCACCCTGACTTGGTTTGTTGAAGGAAATATAGGCGGAAAGAGATAGCCCATATGCCTGATTTTGGAGAGAGGCTTGCAGAAAAATTGCAAAAATGAAAACCAAAATTATTTGTTTAAAGCTGGCAAAGTCTGCAAGATTTAGCCTGAATGCCTATTATGCTTGATCACGCAAGGAGCTGAATACTCTGGCCCTGATCCAGCAAAACACATGCTTAGCTTTACGCATCTGAATAATCCCATTGACTTGCGGGATTACTTTGTATGCTTAAAATTAAGGACACTCTTAAGCACCTCACCGGATCGGGACCAAAGAGACTGAGCCCTATAAACCTGACTTATGCTGGTTTTAATTTACTATTTATTTGGGCCAGTTTCTCTCCTTTGTCTATTCCTCCAGCCCTTTCAGACATACACGTTAGATACTAATACATGAAGGCCTGATCCTGTTAGGTAGCTAGTGACATCAATTTCCTTTAATGAGTGCTGATGCTACTCTGGACCTTACAGAATAGAGTGTTTATGTGAAGTTTCCTATGTACCTTTCAGATTAAAGGTAAAAAGGTATTGATGTACTTGGAGTGTCTTTGTGGAATAAACTACTTAGAATGATATTCATTTATATGGACACCAATGAAGTGGTTGGGATTGAGAGTAAGAATTTTTGGAAGGTGAGACTTTGACGTGTCATTTACTGGAGTAGTTGCCATGCACACTTACAAGACGTCATGTCACTAAATATTGAATAATGCCCTTTACCAGTCATTGGTCATCAGACAGTTATTAGACTGTTGGCACACACACACGCACACACTTATGTAATGAAAGTGTCTTAAATTTCTCTGTGTTCTTGCTGAATTACTCACACAACTGCACAAACACCTAAACTTTCTCTTCTTGCTAAATAAACATGTAGTAGATGATGGAATCATTTGCATTTTTATTTTCTTTGTATAACCAATGCAATGTATACTCCAGTCCTTGTGTACAGATACTCTACAAAGAAACATTTCCTATCAATTTGTCCAGTTCAAAATATGTTTAGGGAATTAAGTGTCCATGGTCAAGGACTGTACATGTTAAACTCGTGTCATAAAGGTTATGGAATCTGCTTCATGTTACAAATAAGAATACTTAATATTTATATAGCATTTTCTATCTTGAAAGTATTGTAGAAATATTAATTAAGTTAAAGTGTATCGGGGGAAGAGGGGAAATGATCTGAGATGCGGATATTCCATGAGTGGAAGAAACGTTGGAAAGCAGTAATGCCAAAAGAGACTTAGGGGCAGCAGCTCACAGCAAATTAAAAATGAGTTTGGAATGTGATATGATAGCAATAAAAACTGATTCAGGTTTAGGCTGAATAAGTAGAGGCCTTGTGTCATATGGAATCTGGGAACCTTATTAGCAGAAGGATTTTGATGAGTTCACAGAAAAGCAGCAAAAATGATTAACGGGTTGGAGTCACTGATTTATAAGGAATGATTAAAAGAGTTAAAGGTGTAGAGCCTGGCTAAATGACAACAAAAGAGAAACCTGATAATTAGTCTAGAAATATTTGAACAGCGTAAACATCAAGGAGGAAGAGGACTTAGCATAATAAAAGAGGATATAGCTAAGGAGTGATGGGATGCTATTAGGAAAAGGACATTTGGGCTTTTATTCAGGAAATTGTTTGACAGTGAATTTGTTGGCTTGTAGACTAATGTTTCAAGAGAAGCGAGGAAGCCCCATCCTTTGCTTCATTCAAAATTGCACTGAACAAAAACTAGTAGTAACAGGGTCGGATTTCCAAGTAGGCACAGTAGGGGCATCTTACCTCTCTAAAACTGTGCAACATGAAGGTCAACTGTAGGCGAGATGGGGGAGGGTGGAATGCTGAAGATGCTGTGCCTAGGGGAGCATAAGAGGTAAATCGGCACTGAGTAATAATAGGGAACAATCCTGCACCATCAGAATATGGATTAGATGGCTTATTATATCTATTTCATTTGTACAGGGTATCATCACAAAGCCTTTGTAAGGTATTACAACCACAGGTGAATAAGTACTTCTAAACCCATTTTACAAATGGGAAAACTGAGGTAGACAGAGAAGTTAAGTAACCTGCCCAACAAGCAAGGCACTGTGAGAGCTGGAATTAGAATGCAGGGGTGAAATCCTGGCTCCATTCAAGTCAGTGGGAAAATTCCTATGAACTTCAGTGGAGTCAGGATTTAACCCCATGAGTTCCTGACTCCCTGTCTTGTTCTTAAACCATGCTTTGCTCTCTTAGGGTATGTCTATACTGCAGTGTAAAACCAGGGTATGAACTCAGGCTCAAGCCTTACCTCCCTTCTCTCTATACACAAATTGTGCTAACCCAGGGACCAGGACCCCACAGGATCCAGGATTTAGGCTATATAGCTTTGCAGTACAGACGCAACTCCACCAGACTCATGCTGTGGGAGTCCTCCAAAAGTATCCAACAATCCTATGGGCTAACTTTCTTTGTCCTCTTCACAGTCAAGTTTGGTGTACAGGAAAATTTCACACCCTGCATCACAAACAAAGGACTAGAGTGGCCACATTTTTGGCGAGCATAGGAAGTCTGGGATATGGGTGGTTGAACTCAGCCCTGAATAATGCAGCGTAGACACTGGAGCTCTAGGTTGGAACCCAGGGTTCAGCAATTCCTAACATGGGGTTACAAATGAGTGCAGATGCTCAAGCCCTAGGATAACAAACCCAGGGTCTGCTAATTCGAGTTCTGCTAACCCTGGACTTACACTGCAGTTAGACGTATCTTGAGGGTCTATTTATACAGGCAGAAAAGGTATGTTTTTCAGTGGACTTAGCTAATCAGAGTTAATAATTTCAATTGAAGCATGTTACTCCCACCAGTTAATGCCCCTTAATAATCTCATCTAGCTACAACTCAACCAGCTCAAATAATCTTAGGGTATGTCTACACAGCAATAAACCCCTGTGGCGGGCCAGGTCAGCTGACTTGGGCTTGGGAGTTTGGACTGGAGGGCTGTAAAATTGCTGCATAGATGCTCTGTGGAGAGGGTTTCAGAGACCTGGCTCCAGCCTGAGCCCTGAGATCTTTTATTCCAGTGTAGTTGTACCATTAATGGTGTTAAATTGTGTCTACATGGGCTTTGGAAAGTGGATGGGGGATTCAATCGAGATGAGCTGACTGAAAAACACACTTTTTTTTACATTTAGGAAGGCACTTACTGCATCTTGGGAGTCAGTCAATGAGACATAGGCTCCTAAGTGCTTGTCTCTTTTGAAAACGGGATTAAGGTTCCAAGTACAGTACATTTTGAAAATGTAACCCAGTGGCAAGCTTACTAAATGTCTCTCATGCATTACAAAATAGGGATGGGTGAACCAGGTGGAGTTTTGGGTTTTGCAAACTTCTCATATTTTCAGGGTTCCCAAGATTTAAAGTTCATAAACCTATTGGAGCAACTTAGCAGCCTGTGTAAGAAGTGGAGGATGTCTGAGTGTTCTCTTCTCTCCCCACACCAACAAGTGAAGGGGAAAGAGCATTGCTGGGGTCCCCCTGAGACAGCAGATGTGATCGAGAGCATTCCCAAGTGTGCCCTTTTAGAAGCAGCAGCAGAGAGAAGTGCTGCTAGGGTTTCTGCATAGAGTCAGAGCTGCAAAGCATAGCTCTTAAGGAATGTACATCATATCAGATCCGTAAGGGACATCTGGCTGAATATGGTAAAAGCTCTAATGTCTAATAAAAATAAAAATTTATCAAATTCCTACTTCAGACTCTTAGCCGTGCATGCTTTATAAGAGTCATACTTCAGGCTGTTTTGGACTGCACATGCAGCCCCTTACTGTATAGGGGGCTTATACTTATAGGAGACCTCTGTGGCATTCTTGTCTATCAGTTTTCTGTAGTTCCCATCGCTGGCAATGCTGGCAAATTAGCTCTATACAGCAAAGCTGACGGTAGACTTGAAGATTCTTCTCATTGCCCTTCCCTGATTCTAGGAAGCTCTGCTTGTAGTATATGTATCTAATGTTCAATATTAAAAAGAAAACCCTTTATTTAAAAGGGGACTCTCACAGCAAATTCTAAAAGTGGTCAGACTTTGGGTTAGTCCAATCTCTCCTATTCTCTCCGATTCTTCGGTGGACTGGGGAGGAACATTTCTTGTCCCTGCAGGTTTGGGGGCATTCTGCCTCTCCTTCCTGCCAGCTACTAGGTATTGGGGGAAAGGCACGTAGCCTCTTTAATCCCCCCAACCCTGTTGTCAGGGGCAGCACTCAGTCACTCTCCTCTTCTCTTATTGGGAGGGTTATCTGGGCCAGATTAAGGCACATGCCAAAACCCCAAGCTCCTGGGGCCATGTAATTACATTAGAAATTCAGCTTTCACTTATAAAAACAGTGAGTTTCTAGCTCTCATGGTTGTGAAGAAAAGCTTGAAACTGTGACCCACGTCTGAGTCCACAGACAGCCTGAAATAATAGCCCAGAAAGAGAGAACGCTCTTAATGGGGTGTTATCACCAAGACCCACTGCTCTGCGGGACCCCACCAACTCCACTCCAGAAGAACACTGTATGACAGGAGGAGAGTGGAGCTACCTTGGCCTGCTCACCCGAGCAAATACACCCTGGCTGTAAGAGGTAAATGCTGGGGGACCCCTTCTGCTTCTGCCCATCCAAAAAGGGAGGGAGGTGGACCCTCTGTCACCACCATTCTGAGTGGGAGGTGGGGAGGTGGCTGTGCGGGCAGAGCCACAGGTTGTGTGTGTGTGTATGTGTGTCATGGTATGCATAGGACCCCAGCTTGCCTTAATCTGTCCCGGAGAGTTAACCTTATTGAAATGCGAACCCAATAGGCTTTCATTTCTAGTCTTAATTTTGAACCTCAGTATTTGTGTGAAAGTTAGGAAAATAGCTCAGCAAAATGGAGAGCTCAGCAAATTCATCTATTTAAATCTTGGCTATGCCAACAGTGTTGCAAGTTTGTACTTCATCTACTTCCAGTAACATGTACAATGCACAGTCAGATTTTCAATCAACAAGAATTGAGTGGAAAATATGAGAATGAAAATGGAGTGGCTGAAAGCTATATACAACCCTTAAGCTGACTTATTAAATTCACATTTCGCTCTACAGGTTAAATTAAATCCTATATCTCCCTATTTGATGGGGTTTTTTTATTTAGAAATGTTATTTATTTTTAAATACCAATCGCCAAATACACAAAAAATTAAATGGTAGGATTTACGTATGAGTAAATTATTTGCATTGCTTTTATAATGCCTAACAGATTCTATAGTGGTTTTCATTCATTTAAGTCTAAAATCCCTTGCAAAAGTCTTGTAATACCCATAACCCAAGATTGATTTCCAAAGTGTTTTAGCTTAAGGCTCCAGGGTCAAAAGTTATATTTACAAAACTTTTTAAATACTCTGAGAAAATGCTTTGTCTCATTACTTGGCTAATTTCCTTGAAAACGTTGATTTGCAAAGTGGGGTTTTGTTTAAATGACTCCAGACCATGGAAGTATTGTGTTAATGTGGAAGATTTTAGGAGGAATAAACTGTGTTCCAGTAAAAATACAGCAATTGAATTTTCAACATACAATCCTCCTTTGATCCTTTGGATTTTTTGGGATTTGATTCACAGCACTGAAAGTTGGGGTGTAATTGATATTACATCGTACAACCATATAATTCATGTTGTTCGCAAAACCACAGCAGAGGCACGGCTGCCTCCTGGCTAAGGTGAAAGGACTGATTAGGCAATAGGAACTTTGGATCACTGAACTGCTTCTTCATGCTGGGCTTTCACAAGCTTTGGCAGACCACTAAGTAGGAGAAACTTGAAATCCTGGCTCAGCTGTTTGTGTATCAACAGTAAAGAACCGTAGCAAAGGAAAAAGAAAGTAACAGAAGTGGAAAGGGAAAGACAGAGTAAAGAGAAGTAGGAAGAGAGGAGTATGGATCAAAAGCTGAAAGGGAAGGAAGATTGTGTAATCTGCAGATATCTACATAAGATCAATCAATGATTTCCTGTTATCTTCTAATAAACTAAAGCTGGTGAAGCCTGACAGCATGTGATGATGATTGGATGTGTGGAGAGCATGGTTGTAAAAATGGCTTAGGATTCTCAGTTCCAGGGACAGTGAAGATGGAGAATACATTTTTAAGGGAGCTGCCTGCGTGGTGCTAGTCGAGACACATATAATCTCCAGGGAACTCATCAGGATAGAAAGGAGGAAAATCACAAGTTGTGTGTTAGGAGGCAAAGACTCAATTATAAGGATTATATGCAAATCAGTTATCCTATGGGAAAATCATTTCCTATGCTATGGGATGCATATATACAATATATAAATGCAAAATATCTCTCTCAAGTATGTATTATGCAGGATTAAGACTAACACAAAGTAGGCATGCAGAGAGGTCCAAAATGTGTTTTTTCTTAAGCAATGAAGTGTTAATTCTTTCAATCAAAGGTCTTGTTTTTTTCACAATGACATCAGTACAGGGAGAGGCTATTTAGTAGTCTAAGGAAATAGGCATGCCTTCAGTATGCTATTTTATTATGAGGTATCTGACACAACCATGTTAAACTCATAGAGCTGGTAAATCAAGAAATAGTTTTAGTTCAGGTTGGATCAGATCATATGGTGGTAAAGCAAAGCCTGGGAATACTTACAGTTAACTCTGCAGTGAATGTCAATTTTCCAAAATCAGTTTTGTCATTTGAAATTATTTTCTGTATACTGTATGTCTCCAACATTTAGCTTGAGATACTTTACTTTTGCTATTGTAAAACTAGCTATTTAAATCCGGAGATAATTCTTGAGTGAATTTGTATGATAAAAATGTACAGTGGTATTTTAACATTTACATTGTTTTGATACTGTTAGTTTCTCCAAAAGTGCTATTTAACTGTTGAATCATGACTGTATGAACCAAAGTCCTTGTTTAAATATTAGCCTTGGAGAGAAAGAAAGACATTTGATCCTTCAACCCTACTAGGTTCTTTTAATAGTCTAACATGTTCATCCAAAAGATGTTTTCAGCAGCCTTTAACATTGTGGGATGAATGTATTGAAACCATTAGCTCTTAATTTGAAAATGCTTCAAAAAAAAGTTTACATTCATCACCTGTCAATTAGTAGTTTATTGTTAATTCTCAGGAGTATATCAAATGTATATACCCAGAAGTACTGTAATGGGTTGAACTGTATGACAGAAATTGAAATAGCAGAGTAAAAAGGCTATCTGCGTAACTACAGATAGAGTGGCTAATCTCTGCCTTGCTCTCATAAGAATCTACATAAAAAATGTAGTTTGGTATTTGCTACTGACATTGTATTTGGAAAACATGAAATATAAATGTCAAGCTTCCACATCACACACTCCCTGTTACACAGAGGTACATCATCTATCATCTGATATTGTTGTATCTTTTTAGACACAATGGACCTGATTTTGCAAACGGCAGAAAGTTTTCAAAAACACAGGTGCAAATGAGAGCATATTTTGCATGTACAATCATTGCAGTCACATGATCAACTGCTGTAATTGTGTATTAAAATTAGAAGCCTAGTTGCGTCTGCATTTTTGTGTGGAGACTTCAAAATTCAGGCCTGCTAAGATGTATGTATTAGGTCATGGAACACAAGATGTCAGGGTATTCATTGATATAACGTGTGCAATATGCATGTTAAATAATTTCACATAGTATTACATCTCGTAAGCATTTTAAAATGTACTTTCCTTTTTAAAAAAAACAAACATTATAGTTTAAATTCTGAGTGATCCCAAAGTATTTTTCAGACAATATGTGCAGTATAGGGAGCTATCACTAAAATGCAGACACCTCTAAGAAGGAATTCAGCAGCCATTTGTGACAGAAACATTTCACAACAGGTTTCAGGAAGGTGAATAGATAAAATTATTCATATTATATCTGTAACAAATAGGAAAAATGGTGTATGTAGATTAGTGTAATTAGGTCATTGGATTATGGACCCAAAGTCCTACTGCCCCAACTTGAAATCCCCACGCAATGGATATTTTATACGGATCTCTGATTTGGCTGAAAAATTTGTAAAAACTGTGGTTAGGCAACTCCCTACTGGCTACACAGCTAAGTAACCTCATGCAAGTTGATTATTCCAGGAACGGTTGGCAATAACTTATCCTTGTGAAATTTGCTCAATAGCTGCCAATTTTGGATAGTATGTGATTGTCAGGCTTTAGAGTATACCTTTCATACTGCATGGTTCTCTCTATAGTTCTCACTAAAGCAATGCACAGGAGACATGCTCGGTGGGTCCATGCACCACAAGTATACCTTGACTAGACTACCAGTGCAGGTGGGGTATTTCAGGAGGCAGTGACTACTATAGGCTAGGGACTGCAAGAGCAACCACAGAATGACTGTACAGTTACTTAGTAACCTGGCAGGAAGCTATGTTGAAAGATTCCATTTTCATAGCACCTGTTTAAGGCTACTTTACTCTGACCTAATCTGCAGAATGGAAGATTTACGTTGTGTATTTGGGAAACTTTCTAACTATAACAGTAGTTAAGTACTGGAATAGGCTTCCAAGGGAAGTTGTAGAGTCCCTGTCATTGGAGGTTTTTAAAAACAGGTTAGATGAACATTGTCAGGGATGGTCTAGGTATAAATGTGCCTATCTCAAAACAGGAGGCTGGACTAGATGACCTCTCAAAGTACCTTCCAGCCCTACATTTCTATGATAAGGGGAGTTCACACTTGGAAGAGGTTGGTGGCAATACATCACCCCTGGAGGTTCTGCTAGTGTGTGGCATATGGCTATACCTACTGACACCAAAGGCTGTCTATTCAGCATCTGGCCTGGCCCCGGCCTTTCCTGGCTTGGATCCACCATGGATCTATGCCAGCCATCTCCTAGTCCAGTCAGACGTACCACTTTTTGGCAGTGCAAGTGCATAGATTCTGCCACTTGTATTCCTGGAAGTCAGGGGTGGAAGCAAAAAACAAAATACATAATGAGGCATGGTGGTTAAGGATGTGTTATTGGCATTCAATTGGGATAAACCACATAACTCACTTGTGGCTCAGACACATGTGCAATGTGGCTGTCCCAAAAACATGCCAATAACATCTTTATATTACACCATAGCATCACATCTGTCCATGTCTCTGCAGTGTCTACCTTCAATCTGCTAATGGCACCTTTGTCTGTCTTCTTTGCCTCAGGTGGTCCTCTGGAGATCCATATGTTTCTTTCCCTCTCCTGGTTTTCCAGGCACTCCAATTTCTACTCTTTATAATTATAAGTTATAACTGGTTGATTTAGTGAAGGTCTCTCTCTATGAAGTGGGTGCTGGCACAATGCTCTTAGGGAAGACAAAGTGAGGTTTACTTTAGCGATCCCTTAGGACCAGATTCTGACACCTGGGTCAGTCCCTTAGCTGGCAAACCATGAATATCCTTGGGGCTGTCTGACAAAGGCTGAGGCAGTAGCCTGTCCTCCATCCCTGTACTTTCAAGTACTAGATTGAAATCTTGCCCTACAGTTCTTTTTTCCCCTATTAGCACAACCATGCAACACAGGGCCGGATTAGTCTCTACATTGTTCTTTAGAGAATAAAGTGAGTCAAAGAGAAGTCAGATTTCAGACTTGGAGAGATCAGTAAACTCACACCAGTGAAGCAGGACAGTATCTCCCAGGGAGTTTGAGCCACCTGTGTTCTTGATTTAAAGAAAGCTGCTTTCGCTTCATTATTCCTTTTATTGATTTTAATTCATGCCGTTAGTCTTATATTGAGCTCAGCTGTTCACCAGGGACATTTTCACTACAATTTTCATCTTTTTAGCCAATAATTAAACACACACACAGAGAGAGACATCGTAACAGCAACAAGACACATAACAAGCCACCAAACATTTTCTCTAGAGAGTGATTCCAAGGAGCTGTCATTTGCAACTTGCTTCCTTGTGCAATAGGCCAAGTTCTATCACTCTTCCTTAGGCTTATGTCTGGTTGCTGACACTTAGGGTACATCTGCACTGGAATAAAAGATCCACAGCATGGCTGCAAATGGCTTGGGTCAGCTGACTCGGGGTCGCAGGGCTAAAAATTGCTGTGTAGACATTCAGGCTTAGGTTGGAGCCTGGGCTCTTGGACCCTCCCACCTTATGGAGTCCTAGAGCTCGGGCTCTGCCCTGAGCCTGAACATCTACACTGCAGTTTTGCAGTTTTACAGCCCCACAGCCTGAGCCCCACGAGCCTGAGTCAGCTGACCCTGGCCAGCCACGGGTTTTTAATTGCTTTGTAGACATACCCTTAATAAACACACATATAAGCATTAGAGATGGATGAACTCATGAAGATAAAATAGGAGCTCCCCTTCTCCTCCTGAGTCTACTTATTTTTAGAACAAAGCTCCACTTCCAAAGGCTGCAAATCTCACAGGAACATCTGTTCTTGCTAGATTTTCAGCCCATTTTGGGGGACTCGGGAGATTCTGATAAACACCCACTCCAGACTCTAAGTCTTTTCAGGTTGCTCATACCTAATAATCATAATATTGGACTATTGACCTGTATTTCCAGCAAGAAGCAAGATAATATTCTAATCCCCATATTCAGTCTAGAAGTACAGACATTTCTATCTGCCTTCATTTCAGAACATACAGTAACTTTACTGACCAAACAAAACCGTTTTACTCTATGTATCTTGCATGCTCCCAACTCACCCATTTCCTTCTGCCTTCTACTGCATTTTCTTCCTAACGGGAGAAAGAGGGGTTAGTAATATAGCTGCTTCCAAAACAATGTCGTGTGCATCTATAATAATCAACATCTGTATTGCAAAGAGTCCATAAGTAACATCCTCTATTGTAGTTTTAGGGATCAAATTCTTTTACGTCCAGATGAGACTGCACCCTTCAGCTGATTTTTTTTCTTTAGTGCATTCAGCCACTGCAGTCTGTCTGGCAACTTCATTTCAATTAATTCCCTAAGCGTCTTGTCTCTTAGGCTGCAGATGAGCACATTGCTCTTTTTGTCACCGTTTTGGCTAACAGTGGAAGTTGAAAAAAAAAAAAAGAAATACTGCCAGCTTCACCAGCCAAAGCCATTAATGCAAGTTTTATGAAAGTCCCATTTGTGTTTGATATACTGTGCTAATTTATTTATAATTTGTACACGTCTTCTTTGCCCCAGTCAAACAGATGTGACATAAACAGTTTAGAAGGCACATTAACACTCTTCTAATACTTGAGCTATCTTTCCTTCTGCCATTACCATATGTATACCATCTCTATATCTATCTAGGTACTTATATAGCCCTATCACTATAATATCTGCATGCCTCCCAAACACTAATGTATTTAACTTCACAACAACCCTGTGAAGTCTTATCATCCCTATTTTACCGATGTGGAATTGAGGCATGGGGAAATTAAAGTGAATTGCCAAAAGAAGTCTGTGGCAGAGCTGGGGAAAGAGCCCAGGTTTACTGAGTTCTAGTTCACTGCCTTAATCACAAGACCACACTCCATTCTCTTGTTGCAAGGGTTTGCAAACTTTTTCATAGCGTGCGCTGTTTTTAATAGACCGATTGCATGCTGGCCCATCCCTTCTATAACTGCAACATAATATCTCTGGGGTGAGAACAACAATTGTTTACCTGGAAAAATATTAGGAAAGTATGTCATGTATTCTAGCTGCCTAGAATGTAATTTAGTAGCTTTAGGGAAGAGCAAGGAGCATGTCACTGGCCAGCCTTTGGTGGACCACCTGCAAGTGATCTGTAGACCATAGTTTGGGAATAAATAGCCTGTTGTATATCAAATCTGATATCCGTATAATCTGAAATTTCTTGAACATTCAGGACTTTGAAAAGTACTTTGGTGTCATAGTTCCAATCTGTTTGTTGCTATCTTCTTAGAAGATCATGCAGGTTCCCCTTTCCTGTGGCAATTCAACATGTGGAGGAGTGGTAAGGCAGTCAGTGGTATTGGGACATGGAGCCTTTCACTTCTATGCCACCTATTCCAAATCCAGCCCAGCTCATTAGTGCCTGAAAGTCATCGTTATGTGATAGCTAATTGGTGGCACATGTGAAATAAGTAAATTATATCATTTTAGATCCTGCTAAATGGGTATCTACATCTCAGAAAACACTGTACTAATGGGCAGCCTCAGTTGAGAGACTGTCGACTGAACAGGTACCGGAAAGAGATGGTCCCTTTAAGCATTATGGGGCTGATCCAGTGGATGCTGAAATCATTGGAAAGATGACCACTGACTTCAGTAGGCTTTGGATCAGGTGCTTTGTCAGGTGACTGGTGTCACGAATGCTGCCCATGTTGTACCGATTCTGTTGATAAATAAAGGAATTGGGCTGGGTCTTTCACCCTGACAATTTGCACTTTTCGTGACCATGTACTTCACTGAACTTTAAAAATAAATGCATTAATTAAATAAATAAAACAAATTTTGGCTTGTTGTAACCTATACAAATAATAAAAATCATAATTCAAAATATTTAGGAATTCTTCTTTTTTTTTTTAATTTCTTTTCAATGTTGCCGATAAATAGTAAATCATAAATACACGTTGGTTCAGATTTTATTTACTCTCCATGTCGTATTGGCACATAACTCTGAATTTCTGGCTTTGGTAATTGTTGGGGCGCTAGCTGGTCATTTGGCTCATGTTCCAAAGGATCCCGAGAAGTCCTGTGTGCTTTACAGTACTGCTCAGTTCTAAAGTGGCAACTCAGCTGTAGACTTTCCTTTAGCCAAAATCTAGTCTGCTAATAAAAACAATATTCAAGCTGAACCCAATGACTCGTTATTTTTTATTATTTCATTGTTTCCTCCAAAATGGAGCATTTCTCCTGCTTAGAAAAACAAAAAACAATTGGTATAATTAAAAAAAAATGGGTTCACCAGACCTGAGGAGTTAATATTCATGCTCTCCCTGTAAAAGTCTCTTTTGGATCAGTGTAATAAACCAATCTCACATATTTTCCACCAAAGATATTCACAATGTGTTTTTTTTCCTGAAGTATTGCTGTGACACGGAGTATAATTTTATTGGTGAATTATATGGTTTTTTTGGACTGCACAATTCAATTTCTCCTGGTCTCATTCAGAAGCATTCTGTCCAGAAAATGGCTTGAACCTATTTCTTCAGAGTGTGGAAAAAAATGCAAACTCAAAAGAATTACATTAAGCTTGATGTGTGACAGTTCCAAGCCCCCTCCTTAATTGCTTTCATCAGTTCCCACCAGATTTCCGAAGAGCTATTATTGCTGTTGTCTGCATATCTTATTACAATTACCAATACATAGTATTAAAAATAGAATTTGCTTTCTTACAGTGTGTGGTGTAGTTCTAGATTGTAAATTAGTATTAAAGCTCATGTGGCTTATTAAGTAGTCTCAAGATTTCCCAGTTTAGGGCTTTGCACTAAATTTTGACCTTGTGTCTCAATTTTGAAGTTTGCAGTTTTGCATATTGATACCCAATTATTTGATGACTGCTTCCTAAGAACACATCTCATTGCTAATCCTGGCATGAGAGGGGAGTCAAGGTTCATATATCCTCCCCAGAGCATGGGGCCAATGGCTTACCTGAATCCCACCGGCCTGCCTCCAACCCAGGTGATGCCTTCCTCCTTTTTCAGTAAGCCCTGCGGGAGGGGAAATCCTTAAAAGAGCCACTAGCCTTTTCCCCACTAGTCCAGACAAAGACTACGGCCTTTGAAGATGTGGAGGTTACATTCTCCCCCTTCGGTACATATCAGTATATTCTATTACTTTTTATAGTGACTGGTATTGTATGTTCATATGCAGATAATTATAATTTCTAACACAGCAAAGCACAAGCAAGAACACTCAAAGTGAACCCTAAAAGATCACCCTTAAATTTCACCAGATAGGGTGAGTTAAATACAATGTCCTGGGCTTAACTCTGAATTTCCTTGCTTCTGGTTTGTATCACAGCCTTAATAGTGCATAAAAAAGGGTGGTTTGATTTATTTATTTTTATTTTAACGGTCATTTAAAAAGATAAAAAACTCCCTGATGTGTACGACAGTTGACTTTAGAGCAGTTTCACAGCACTCTCTTGTCAATATAATTGCAGACATTTGAAAAAAGCAAAGTGTGTTCTGTAAATACAGATTAAAAATACACTCCATGCATTGGTGCTGGAACAATTTGTATAGTGGGGGTGCTGAGAGCCATTGAACCAAACTGTAAACTCTGTATATGATAGAAACCACTTCAAACCAGCGGGATGCGGCAGCACTCTCAGCACCCCTAGTTCAAGCACCTCTAACTCCACTGACACCCTCCTGAGTTTTGAGAGGGTCTCATGTAAGTATATTCTGTATGTGGGATCCAAAAGCCTAGTGAAGTCAATGGAAAGTCTCCCACTGACTTCAATGCACTTTGGATGAGGCCCAAATGCAGCTTGTAAGAACTATAGTATTTAACCAGCAGGCAGGAAATATGTAAGTAGAAATTACTTGTGTATTTAAACATTGCTGAAGCCTCAAATAGTTAATAGTAATAAAACTTTGTTTTGAAAAGTCCGTCGGGGCTGAAGCTGCAACATGCTGGGAATCTCACTGAAAGAACTGTTGAGCACCATCAGCTGCCATTGAAATGAATAGGAGATGGGACCTCTCAGTCCCTTGCTGGGTGAGACTCAGCATCTCAAAAGGTTTTTAGGGGTCAAACTGACATGGATTTCAATGGGAGTTAGGCCCCTGGATACCTTTGAGGATCTGGGTCTGACTCCTCAATGCTGACGTTCCCAAGCCAAGCCACCACTGAAAGCTAACTCTGGGTGGGATTTTTTTTTTTCAGAAGTGTGTAAGCGTTGGCTTAACCTCGCTCCTAAACAAGTTGATTCATTGACAGTAAAGAGAAGTCAACTGTGAACATTTTTAAAAATCCCACTCTGTATTTTTCCCAGATGCCAACAGTGATTACGCTGTATAAAAAGCTGCGTGCGAAATTTAATTTTTCAAATAGTCATTTTTATTTATAGTAGTACTTTAAAAAAAAGCTTCTTAAACCAGTAAGTCTATTAGGTACCTACATTCATTTATATCTAAACTGATCTTTTTGAATTTTTTCTGAATCAAAGTTCATCCCAGGGTCAGGACCTTGTGTGTCATGTTTTAGCTTGAAACACTTCTTTTTTTAGTAAAGATATAGATTTCTGCAAAAACAGGATTCATAATATAAACATTGACACAATCTTAACTAATGAAAGACAGCAGACTGGGACTACCTCTGAGATGGAGGACTATGAACATACAATTGTTACTTATTTATCCTCCAGAGAAAAAAAGTGAAGGCATCAAATGAGGGGCTTGTACTTGAAAAATTTCAGTTCCTCTCTTCCTGTTTCTCAGTACTGCAGGGTTGATGAAACCAGATGGATTTCAAATAAGTGGCCTTGATACTAATAACCTAAGACTGATGTGTAATTACGTTTTCAATGATTCATCTGTATAACACCCTGGGTTATTTTACATAGGCAGCATCTGGTTCACATGTGCACTGTGATTATTCTACTTTGATTGACATCTGTAGTCTCCTAATAAAGTCCCAGTTGCACAGATGTGTCGTGCTGCCTTCTTCCTTAATGTACTTGTGTAGACAAAACCTCCTTTAGAACACCATGCTGAGCTTGCAAAAAGGAAAGTCAGTCCTTGTTTGGCAATAACTGTAGTTACTGATTGCCAAGGAGTTAAAGATTCTGAAGGATTGATACTTCTTTTGCTGTTAGTGGTTTGAACTGTCATTTTAATATCCAATTAGTACAGGTGAACTTCAATGAAGCTATCCAGATTTACACTGATGTTCCATAACTGAGATCAGAATCTGGTTCAACACTTAGACCCAAGAAGATTTTGTAAGGAAAACAATCTTAATTTTGTGTTGGAATGATTTTGTAATGTTGCTTTGATTCCAAATTGGCCTGAGAAGTGATCTCCTTTCACTATCTATTTCCCACTAGGTCACCAATTTGAATCTGGATGAGGTCACGGTGACCAAAATCACTGATGTTTTTTTGGTGTCCTGTGTAAAATAAGTGTGACAGGTATCTGAATCCTGGAACACAAAAGAGCCATCAAACACTGAATGGGCATGGAGACCAAACTGCCTGCTCATCTCTACTGTGACCTCGCCAATCAGGATTGATGCACATTGGCACTGCAGTTTGAAGAAGCTCCAGCTGCTGCCATCTGTGGCATCCATTCTCTCTGCAGTCTAGCCCTGAGACCCATCAATCCAGCACTATTTATGAACACTAAATTCACTGAAAAAATCAATAATAGGAACATTCATAATTTAAAAAGAAAGTTGATTATAACATGCAGCACATATCGACTCATGTCTTGTAAAATCAGTTACTCTATGTAGATATATTATCTGCAGTATGCCCAAAATTTTCAATCAGGGATACTTAAAGCCACCTTTAAGCAGTGACATTAAAGGATTTTCAGAGAGATTTTTAGAGCTCTTAAACTTTAATTTCCTTGAAGCCTTTAAAGAAAATCTAACAATATATATACTTTCATTGGCTGTTGCTTCTGTATAATTACAGAATTATTTTATTTACAAATGGATTAGAAAATGTGCATTAGCAAGGCTTATGGCTCACCCTTTAGAAGTTGAAGTTGTCCCTCTCGTTAAGAGTTGGCTCTGTGTAGCTTCTCTTTTAAAAACATCAAAATCTCAGAGTGCCAGCATGGAGTCGGATGTGGTTTTGGCCAGCTCCCAAGCTATAGTTCCCTTCCTTTGATCTTTTGGGACAGATCCTTAGCTGGCATAACTGCATTGTAATCAATTGGGCTATGTACATCTAATGCTGTATCTGTATAACTAAAGGTTTTGGGGAAATACCTGTACTGAAAAGAGGGGTGTGTGTGTGTCTCTGTGTGTGTGTGTATGTATGGGGGGGGGCTAATGCATCTTAGTTTGAGTCTGGATCATATAAAAAGAAGTAATAGTAAAGCTAGTTAGGAGAAATCTGTTATATATTATGTGAAATTCATGAAAGAGGTACAATGGTCCTGGTTAGTTGAGGTTTTGTTGTTTATGGAGACAGTACAATCCTTCCTAAAATTCCTAGGGTCCTGCACTCTTTGCAGCATCCAGCCAGGCAATGATGACCCAGTTCTTTGGTCTTTTGTTAAACTTTTCTGTTAAATGGTCATTGCTGATTTTGAGCTGTTTTCCCTGCTGCAAGCACAGGGAACAAGACTGGCCTGAGGGCCAGTTAGAGTTTTGGAGTGGATAGAGAAGTGAATCATTCTGAAGAGAATGGAGATCTTTTTTTGTGTGGTCCTTTTGACCTGTGGAATAGTATGTCTTATAAATAATGGTTGTACAGCACTGGGAACTCCAGAGAGTTGCTCTTCTACATGCAAGTAAATGAAAATCTGTCGCAGTGAGTCACTTCCTCCATCTTCTCGGCTCTCTGTGAGCTGAGGGGTGAAAACATTGCCTACTTTTTAAAGGGAAAGATGTTAGAACATCTTGCAAAGTGTCAAAAGTGCAAAGAACAAGAAGGTTCTAAGAAGAGTGCCTTATGATAATTAACAGGTTTAGTACACTCAGCTAGATTCTCAATCCCACTTCCATCCCCTTTGCACCACCTGAGTAGCAAGAAGGGGACGTGATCCATTGGCAGCTGATGTAGGAGGTGGAAGAGATTTCTGAACTGGTGCAGGGCTGGTAGAGATGGCTCCTATCCTTCCCTCTTCCTACCCCTGGCTTAGGTGGCATGTCAAGAAAAGGTGGCAATATGATGAAGATGGGAAGGGGACAAAGCCACCCTCTTATTATAGTAGCTATAGCAGCTATTTACTCCATTCTCCCATCCACCACCCACTGGCTGCATTGTATCAATTTTACATTTTTTCCATGGATGTAATTTTATTTTTTAGTGGGAGTGCGGTGTGTTGATCCTCCTCCCCCCACATATCTCCAGTGCTGCCATTTTATCACATTTCACTTCTGAAATTTACATAAGGATGTCAGTCTCCCTAGGAATGATCATACACATTTCAGGATTAATCAAAGGTCTGATCTGCCCACTATAGAAAAAATTAATTTTGTAGTTGAAGATAGGGCAGGAAGAGCATGGGTGAGTTTGAGTAGGGAGAGACGAAGTACAATTCTGTTGGATGCCAAAAGAATTCTAGGTGGAATTCAGACCCAGTACAAAAAATATAACGGCTGTATGTTATATCAGTTCTGCTCCCAGGTTAAATAGCTTCCAGGTTTATTAAGAATGCACTGCTGCTTTCTGCATCCAGGTTGAATGGTGTTGGTGAAAAATGTGTTTATAAGTCATATCGGTGTATTGTACTGACAACTCCATTGGATGTTGTGAAGGCCAAAAGAATAGCTGGGTTCAGAAAATAATTAGCTAAGTTCATGGGCCACCAATGGCTATTAGCTAAGATGGTCAGGAACATAACCTGATGCTCTGTGTCCCCCTAAACTTTTGACTGCCAATAGGGGATTGATCACTCAAAATTGCCCTGTTCTGTTCATTCCCTCTGAAGCATCTGTCATTTGCCAATGTCAGAGACAGAATACTGGGCTTGATGGGCCATTGGTCTGACCACTATTGCCATTCTTATGTTCTTAACTCAAACCTTATGAGCAGATTTATTTAACTTAGGAACGGGTTTCGGACAGATGCCAGTTGTGTGTGTATAAAGTGGCTTTTTTTACTTTTGATTTTGTTTTTTAAAGGCGCTTGTAGTTCAGCTCAGTGGTTGCGGGTTTACATCCTTCTGACAGCAGGTTTATTTTGAGGTACCCATTACTTTGTAATAGATATAGGGATACCCTGTTCTGTTAGTACGAGGTGACCTTATATCAGAGAAACACTGGTCTTCTGCTCTTAAAAGTGAATTTATTTTTATTTTTTTAATTATTTATAAAGTGTTAACTATAAGTTAAGTACGTAGAGGGAAGTGTGAAGACATGATTTCTATCCAAAGAGTTAGAGTCTAAGGCTTCGATCCAAGAAGGCATTTAAGCACATGTTTAACTTTAAGCATTTGCTTAGTTCCCATGGAAGTCAATGGGATTTAAACACACACTTAAGTGCTTTCCTGAGTTAAGGATTCGATAGCACAAACAAAAATCGAAAAGATTGAGGCATGGAAGAAGAAATGCAATTTCAAGGCTAGATTTCAAAACTAGTCCTTATTACTGGATTTCCTGCAGCTTTGGGAGCTTTATTTCTCTGATTGTACTGGGCATGTTTTCACTGCTGTAGCTACCATCTGTGTATTCTGTGTTTTCAAGAAGCGATGAAAACTAGAATTTATTTTAAAACTTTTCCTGGTGGGTGGTTAGTGCTCATGACCCCTAGTTGTGTTGACACTGTGGAGCGCACAACATGGGCCTGATAGTGAGTCATCATTGAGCAGGTGTTTGGGACCGGATAGGCATGCTGTGAACCTTCCCTTCACCACACACAGCTGGGCATGGGCTGTTCCCAGTAGCAGTCCCAACTCTCTCTCAGCTCTAGGGAGTGCAGGGACTCCTGTTTCCCCCCAGATCAGGACACCAAAATCAGGGGTGGGCAAGAGGCTGTGTCATGGCCCGATCCTGTGGAGTAGGGCTGGCACAATGAGGGCAGCAATCTATGGAACAGACTGGCCATCCTCAGTGTGCATGGAGGAGTACTCAGTCACAGTCCTGGGGCACTTCTCCGGGGACACCGAAGCTCTGTTTTGTCCCTTCACCGGCCTGTGGCTTAAATGTGGCCTGTGGCCTAGCCTCATTTCAGCAGCAAAATGGTAATTAATTTCAATCTGAAGTTATCTGTGCCAGTAAGGAGCTGAACTGTGATAATGAGGCATTAAATACCTACAGTAAAGGATGCTTCAGTACCAAATCCAGGTAGTGATCTATTCAGTAGCAAGGGTTAGCTAGCTTCCCACTGCCGCACAATTCAATAGCACACCACACTGACCTTCCTGCGGACAGCTGAGCTTGCTCTGACAGGGTTATGGAGTGGATCTGTGCATGCTCTGGATTGGCTTGGAGGGGCTGGAGGTCTCCTATAAATGTGGTCCCTGTCCACTACTGAACCCCTACCCAAGTCCAAAGCAGAGCTATCCTGGCCCTTTTTCACTGCTCTGGAAGCATGAAGACTGGTGCTCTGGAAGCATGAAGACAGCCCCATCAGGGTGCTGAAATTTGTCCTGTTTCCTCTATCCTCCTCAAACTGGTCTCGGTTCTTTAGCTTTGAGGTCCTGCATGTGCTTCCTGGTTCTCATCTAGAAGCTTCATCTTTGGGCCATGTGGACCTTTTAAGTGTCTCCACGGCTGATTGTGAATTGGCCAGACTGAAGTCTACCAACCGGTATTGTGCCTATTCATAGTCTCCCTGGCATCACCTCTCAGTGCCCAGTGAGTCAAGGTCATACGCTCCGCCCTTGAGCAAGGCAAATAGTTGGGCAGTGCATAGAAGCTACACAGTTGCTCAAGGGGTTTGTGTCTGTCGCATCTCAGAATTTCGAGGTGCTATGTCTGGCCAGGCTGAACAGCTCCTTCTCTGTGTCACAAAGGAATCTTAGGCCAGAATTTGGCCTTTACTATTAGTATATAAATGTAAGTGTGATGAAACCAACTACAGGACCAATCATATAAAATGAATTTTAAAGTTTAACCTGATGAATTTATAATTCACTGGTTTTATAAAAGCTCTTAATTCCTAAGAAAACTACAGTTTTCCTGCGGCGTATACTTTTGTGGTCATGATTTAGGAATTGGATTCTTAATTTTTTCCTCTGAAGACAGTGGCTGCTAATATGTTTCTCAAACTAGGTGTGTGGTCTAGTTTATTTAAGTAAAAATGATTTTAAGTAGAAATGAGCCACAGAAATGTATGCTACTTGTCTCAAACAAACATGATTTCATTTTTTATTTGTTACATCTATTTCTTAGTTTTTAAAGCAAGCATTTATTAGTAAGCAATCATAAGTGTGTTTGATCAGATAAAAGATCCATCACTATGTTTATTTTACCCCCGAGGATATTTATTAATTTGTAGTTTATACTGAGTAAGGACCAGTGAAATCATTGGGAATTTTGCCATCAAGCAAGATCCAGTCTTTTTAAAAAGCATTGACATTGTTGTTCATTTAGGTGAAGTGTTGTCTAAACAGCAATTAATAAAGCTTGTGGATAGAGTTCTTAGGGTCCTTAACACATTTATAATGTTTTCAGATTAAATTATGAAATAGCTTCTTATTAATGTTATATGAACCAATCTTGACAAGAATTAAGAGTTATATGAATGTCATATTAGGGTAATGGATATGCCAGTTAGCTGTTGCAGCAACCAGTAAATCTGTTTTCATCATTTTGAAGTAATTCCCAACTCATCTTGCCCCTTTTACAAGGATAGTTTTAGAAAGTTCATTCTATGTAATTCAACAAGTTCATAATAATCTGTTCTGCTGATTTTAGCTGGGACTACATGGAATATTTTCTCAGTGCACTAAGTATGGGATGACGTGCAGATGCACTCCCCCCAGGAAGTGCTCCTGGAGGGAGATGGATAATTCTTTGGGGTGGGAGTATTTTGCTACAGCCATTTCTTGAGCAAAGCATACTCCTCTCCACTTTCCCATGTCATCACAACTCTGCTGGCTGGTGTGCTGGGGGTGTGGAGAACTCTCACCTATGTAGCTGTATTGGAATTGGACACAATCTGAACCCTGGTGCTCAGTGAGCCCACAACAATATTTGGATTGTCCATTGGGAAAAAACTGGTTTTAATGGACACACATACCTGCAGTTTAAATTCAGTTTGCTAGTGATTTGTCTCTACTAAGAGTTACTGTTACCTTGATGTTACAGTGATGGATGTGTTACAAATGGTAAGGTAGCTAGATATAGGGGTATTCTTCGCTCACACCAGTGTATCTCAGTGGAGTTACTCCTGATTTACACTGGTGTGAATGAAAGGAAAGCTAAGTCAAGCATTTAAAATATCATTTTAAAGTTGCATTGAATTAGAGATTATCCATGTTTAAATGAAACATCTTGGTATGTTTTCTATACCCTAAATAAACTTTTTTGCTTCTTTTTCATAGTAAAAGTTAAGCAGAAATCAATTATTTGGCTTTCAATATCTTATTTAAAACTTAAATGTCATATGACTTAACTAATACATTCATCATTCTACAATTTCCAGAAAGGGGCTTTTTTCCAACTTTGTTCGTTCATCCTTTCTCTGAGCTGATGAAATTACATCCAAGACTACTGAACTCTGTAGAATTAATGTTCAGTTTCTTTACTGACACATGTTGAGGGGAGAGCTCATCAATGGTAATTTCTGGGGCTGCTGGTTTCAACCAGTAAGCTTCTCACAACTCCAGGAGAGGGTTTCTCACTTTATAAGGTCAATTGGAAATTTATGGCTTAATTTTCACTCTCCTTCCAGGAACAAATGCCAGAACAGACAAAATCTGAAAAATGACTGCTTGGAAGTGTGCTGAAATCATTAGTGCTGCCAAAATCTAAACTGGGTTCTTGAGAGGTTTTTCTTTAATAATAATAAAAAAAATGTAATGACTGCCTTATACTTTATAATCCTTGGAACCCATACCAGGGAGAACAGTTGATCATATTTAAGTCACATGTGAACTCCACTTTATGTACTTTACACTTTTAAATTCAGCTATGAAAAAAAAAGTCCTATGAATAGCACTCTAGATGCATTTATTTATTTAAGATGTTTTCACCTCCCCTCATTACATTGTCTTTGTTTTCTTGTCACTTTTGAATTTCTCTCTTTTTGGTGAATAGCCCTAGGCAATCAATATGATGCCTCTGTTTTCTTTAACTAAGAACTTACACTAAGGGGAGATTCTGTCATTGTAGGCTGAGGATCTTAGACATAGCCACAAGGACTAGGCAGCTTTCACTTATGCCTTTACTCTAAACTCCTTTCCTAATGCTCCTTCCTTAGTAATGACAGTTTTTTCCAGATGGGACCATCTATGAAGCCACCATTAATACCAATAAGACATGAGACTGTTGATAAATCAAAGAATCAGTTTGCCTCTTGGCCTTAAATGTTGCCTCTGTAACACAAATTTTGCTCCTAACTTTTGTTCTGTTAGATGCAATGTGGCTATATTTTTACTGTTTGAGATTTCATACCTTTGTTTAATATTAATATTAAATATTAAAATGAATACTAATTTTCTGTTTATGGGGTACTACTGCCACCTACATTTTATGATGACGCCAAAGAAAGTATATATTAAATCAAATTTTCCTCTAATATTATTAATTTCTGATGCTATGATTAGGCCATTCTTTGTCTATCAATAAAAAATAAAATGTTATACAAAACTGTTCGGAATCATTACACACAAACAAAGAAAAGGCATCCCCAAACCTTTGAAATTGAAAATTTCAGCCCCACTCTGAGATACAACCCCACATATTTAGGACTGGGGAAGACTCTCCTCTCTCAGCAATATGTCACCTTCTGACATTAAGTAGTTAAGACAATAACCTAAGGAAAAGCTGAGGCCATCAGGATTCAAGGACACAAATACATCTCCAAAATTGATTACGTTTTCTTGAAAAACATTTAAAAATATTAACTTACTGCAATATTTATTGCTTCAAATCCCATGTTAGAAGCCAGAACAAAACCATCAAGACAAGTGTCAACATACCCTGGTGGGTGGATAAACCAACATGACTAAGTACAAGTACTTTGCATGTTCCCAGAATATGCAAATGATATGTTAAGATTGGCAGTTGTGCCTATTTGGCTGCCTTTGACCTGATTTTATTCCATTGCAAGTAAAAAATATTTAATCCTTTACCACTGGAAAGCTCTTTTTAATAACGGCATTTGCAGCAGTCACACAAAAAATGTTTTTCTATTTCAGCCTCCTTCAGATCTTACAAAATGAAATTGGCTGAGTGCTCCATCAGGAATTGTGTTGCAGGGATCTCCTGTGGGGGCGTCTGTGTGAACAAAGGAATAGTTAAGTCACTTGAAATAAATGGCATTTATTGAATCCCATTGCATAGAAGGAAATGCTTTTATCACCAGGTTATACAATGCCATTGTACCACACTGCTATGCAGTGTAGCACTAGTATGTCAAGTACTGTAGTGCGTCTGTAGCTTCTCTTTCTTGTGGCTCATCCTCAAGTGTGGAAAGAAATATCCAGTAATTCATCTACTTTCTTCCTAGTTGTGGGTTCAAACCTCAGCTGGTGTAAATCGGCAGAGCTCCAGTTACGTTAATAGAGCTCTGCTGATTTACTCCTGCTGCAAATCTGGCCTCCTGTTTGAATGTAATGTCAGGAAATATGAAATTATCTCATTGAGTTAGCAGTTTGCCAGCTGCATTAATGGAGTTTAAGTTTCCCAAAAGGCAAGTCTTCAATAAGTGATCCAACACTCTCTTTGAAACTTGGGAAAATTAAAGCCCAGATCCTGCAATCTGCACCACGCAGAGAACTCCTGTGCCTAGTGCAGGACCCAATGACTTCAGTGGGACTCTGTGTAAACATAAGGGTCCCCAGTTGCCTAAGGTTGTAAATATAGTCCCTAATCCCTTCATAAATCCAGGACTATACTGAAATTTGACTTAGTTGCTCTTTGCAATGTTGTTGTAGTCGTGTTGGTCCCAGGATATTAGAAAGTCAAGCTGGGTGAGGTTATATCTTCATTGGACCAACTTCTGTTCATGAGAGAGACAAGCCTTCAAGAAACAAAGAGCTCTTCTTCGGGTATGGGAAATGTCCTCAGAGTGTCACAACTAAATACAATATGGAACAGATTGTTTAGCATCATTAGTTACATATATTTCAAGTGACCATTCAAGGTGAAGTGGCTAGTTAACACCTACGCAGTCACAGGAAGAAAAAAAAAGGGCGGGGGGGGAGATAGTCAGTGGGTTATAAATTGTTGTAATAAGTGTCTCTAAGTCCTTTATTTTTTGTGTTTGGAAAAGTTATGAATGTAAGCTCCCAGGCTCATCTTTTGAAGGTGTTGTGCAGGTTTCCTTTGAGGATGAGGACTGACAGGTCATATATAGAGTGATCATTTTGTTCACCCACAGGTGATATGGCGTTTTTGTCTTTTATTAATTGTCTATGTGAGTTCATTCGAGAGTGTAATAATTGTCTCATTTCACCCACATAGTTGTTGTTAGGGCATTCAGTGCATTGGATGAGTTGCCCTTTGTCAGAATCTCTCCATGGCTTGATTTCAGAAGAAACCAGTCCATGTTATTGCTCAGATTTTTGAATTACACACCTTAGATTGTATTATTGGGCAGACTGTCCTTCACTATTTTATCCATTTTGGTCAGATTGAGGCAGGACCAGTCCTTATTTTGTGCCCTGCACAGCACAGAGCATACTGCAGGCACTTAAATAATCTCAATGCATATATGAATCACATAGTTTTAAAGCCAACATTCAGTTTTGCATATGAGTCTTACTTATAAGAAATGTATTTCCTCTGTATGTCTAATGCTTTCAGTTTAAAGAAGAACAGGAGTACTTGTGGCACCTTAGAGACTAACAAATTTATTAGAGCATAAGCTTTCGTGGACTACAGCCCACTTCTTCGGATACTTGTGGCACCTTAGAGACTAACAAATTTATTAGAGCATAAGCTTTCGTGGACTACAGCCCACTTCTTCGGATGCTTGTGGCACCTTAGAGACTAACAAATTTATTAGAGCATAAGCTTTCGTGGACTACAGCCCACTTCTTCGGATGCATCCGAAGAAGTGGGCTGTAGTCCACGAAAGCTTATGCTCTAATAAATTTGTTAGTCTCTAAGGTGCCACAAGTACTCCTGTTCTTCTTTTTGCGGATACAGACTAACACGGCTGCTACTCTGAAAGTTTTCAGTTTACAAACTCCACACACCTGGGGTATTATCATTTCAGCAGTTTAACTGTTGTTACAAAAACACAGAGGCAGCAGTAGCACCATTAAATTAAAATTAATCAGTAACCTGGTTCTTCATCTCATGACCTATTTTGTTTAATCTAATTTGTACCACTTTTTTTTGTTTTTTTTTTTTTGTAGAATGAAAAGATTTCTGCAAGGGATTTATAAGTCTGATTTTAAGTTTAATGTCTAAAGCAATTAGTATACATATGGCGCATAAAATTATTGTTGAAGTTAACACTGAAGGCCTATTTTCAAGGTTTTAGTTTTTAATTAATTTTTCAAGTACATATGGATAGTTGATAGCTAGGGATTCAGACTCAACATGTATGCAGTCCTGTACTGGACTTAGTGATATAATAGTTTAAACCAACCCAGTGATGAAAGGACAGTGCATTTTCAACAGGCAAACTTGGATATCATAGTGTACATAAAGAAGAATAAAACACTAATTGGATGACTGCTATTGAACAACTGGTATCTGAATAAATCTGACTGCTTGATCCTGCTGGCCAGAGATTATGGGTTTAGGGCCTGATTCTGGTGCCCTTCCCCTATAATTAGTTCCACTGACTTCTGTTGAAATACAGCTCTGCCTGTCCTTCACCACATATGACCAGACTACTACCATCAGGATAACCTAATGCTTGGATGAGGTCAGCTCATGGATGAAGAATAGCTGGTTGAAGCTAAATCTGAGCAAGACAGATGTGATGCTGGAGGGTAAAGGAAAGTATTTTGAAGAGTTTACAGCCATGGATTTAGTCTCCTTTGGTTGAAGATTACACACTCACAATTGGTCAAGTCAGTCTGTAATTTAGAAGTGCTCTGAGATTCCTTGCTGACATTAAGCTCTCACATAGCAGCATTTAATGCTTTATGCCATCTTCAGTTGGCTAGAAGTCTTCATCCCATCCTGGCAGATGATGATTTGGCCTCAGTTATACAGACATTTGTCACCTCCTGTCTTGACTATAGCAATAAAATATACCTGGGCATGAAGCCACCAGCACTTAGGAAACTCCAAGTACAGAACTCTGCAGCATATCTCCTCAGCAACATTAGCTACCAGAAGCACATCAAACCTCCCTCTCTATGCTGATTTTCCATGGAATATCGAGTTCAATTCAAGATTTTGGTCCTTATCTTCAAAGCATTCAATAACCTGGGCCCAGTTTATCTAAAGGTTTTCCTGAAATTCTGAGGTGAAGAATGTGGTCAGTAATTCTGTTCCTTAGGCACAATGGAACTTTCTACCGTAAGGGTAAAACTCATCTGTGTGGGAGACGGAACTTTCCCAGGGAGCTGGTCTGAGGCTGAGAATAAACTCCCACAGCAACTAAGAACATTCACAAACCTCACCACTTTCCATTGCAAATGCAAAGTGCAATTCTTCAAGCTTGTCTTCTCTATCTTAAAGGCATAGTTATGTGTACATTTAAAAACAAAAAAAAAACACTGCTAAAACAAAACACTACATTGCACACACAATTGTCCCCCTGGGAAAGGTTGAGAGAGAATGAACCACTTAATGCACTAATCAGAGGTGCTGAGATACTATGATGGTGAGGGCAGTATAAGAAGCTATGTAGAACAGAATAATGTAAGAGTATGAGAATCTGGTCCTAAATTTTCCGCTAGAGCTCCATGTGCCTTCCATCTGTGCATGAGCAAAATGTCCATGAACACACATGCACCCATGGATCACAAGTGTAACCACCCATATACTAACATAAAACTTCAAACATGGAATGCACACGAGTAGAGGTCAGGGACTAAAAGTTATGTCTAAATGCCAACATTTTGGACAACAGGCACAATTCAAACATTAGGGAATGAGAAAGGAGCAATTAACTCTGCATCATTCTGTGTGATAGCAGGAATGGCTATCAATAGACCTATCATGAAACCAACATAAATACTGCACAGCTGCCTCTACATTTCTTTCCTTTCTTGACTCTATCAAATTCTTCATGTTGGCTCCGCAGGTGGAGTTGTAATTTTCAGTGTCCTTAGTGTCATGACAAATTAAACAGAAATGCAACTAGAGATTAAATAATTATAAGATTATATTTCATCAGCTTGTTTTGCCAATGACATCTCAGCAAGTAACTAGTATGTCTTACAAAGGACACATTCAAAGGATGTATTCATATGCTGAGTCTTAACAAAAAGTCTTAGAATAGACTATTAAAGGATTAACTTCCCTTCGTGTGTTTGTATCTGATTTTTTAATTATGTAGCTAAATTTCTTTCAAATACATTTCTTTTCTTTACATTTCCAGACTTGATCCTGCTCCATCAAAGGCATCAGACAAGCACCCGTCAGATGTGTCAACACTGGAAACTCAGAAAAACACTGCTGAGCCAGAGGACCTCTTTGATGACATCTAACTAGGCTTTTTTTCTGTTTTTGCTGAGAAACTATCAGAACAAAATTCCTGTTCAACATAAGCTGTTAAACCATTAAGTTTAATTACACATTGAATTGAAGCCATTATTCAGAGAGGGTTATTTGTAAATGAGGATGGAACGTTATTCTAGCCCATCTGTATAATCACATCAGTTGTCAAAATCTTTCACTCTGGACATTCCAGCTCTTTGATCTGATCCTTGGATTGATTTGTGCGACTCCGATGAGGCCTTAAAATCAGAGGCCCTATGCTACCATCTCCAGTGTGGGGAGTGCGTCTGGGGAAAGAGGGCATGGCCAGGAGATCTCTATACCCCCAGCAATCCTTGGCTGCTCTACATTACACTGGGGACCTGCTGGTGGCTTAAAGCCACCTTATACTTGCCCTCCCCACCTCACTATCACCCCCTTTCCCGAGCTGCACAAAGCACAGCCCAGAAACTGGATTGTTCTCTGCATTATAGAGGGGTTTATTCTAAAAGAATTAGTTTAGAAGTTGTACTTTGTGATGGAAAACACCTGTATAAGTTTAATTTATGGCTGTTCCTTAA
Organism: Malaclemys terrapin pileata; assembly: GCF_027887155.1. NCBI lineage: Eukaryota > Metazoa > Chordata > Testudines > Emydidae > Malaclemys > Malaclemys terrapin. The sequence goes on along the minus strand of NC_071510.1, from coordinate 82,116,994 downwards.
AGTTCTCAAAGGCTACCTTTCTAGCATGAACATAACTTCAGTATGCACTCTGAGATGTATTTTTGGTTTTGGGAGTGAAATGGCTATAAGTTGATATTGTCTATTTTTTCTAACATATTGAATATTGTCAAAATAATTATTCTTCTGTACCAAGACACTGACATAGCCTTTTAAAATAGTCATTTATGTAACGCTTTACTGATTTTTCTCAAGGTGATTTTTAAAAAGAATAAATGCATGTAGAAAAAGACACCTTTCCTGGATTTTTTGGTTTGTTTGCTTTTATTTTTCAGGTTGGGAGCTGTAAATGTAAAGGGGTTAGTTGGCAAAGTTAAATGGCCTACATTTTCCTGTCTGAGAAAGCCAAGTTCATTTGCATGACAGATTTAAGACCTGATCCTGCATGCTTACATGGCAATGGGCCAACATAAGTGTGTAAAGTTAAGTATGGGCTTCAGTTTTTGCAGGATCTGGGCCTTGCAAAGGCAGGGCCTGCTCCAACTCCCATTTAAGTTAACAGCAACCAGATCATTTGTCCCATGAAGGTTATGATACAGCAAAGTATTTAAGAATGTAGATAGTCTCATTGAAATCAATAGGACTACTCACATGATTAAAATTAAGAACTTATTCAGTGCTTTGCTGGACTGAAGCCTGTGCATTACTTCAAATTTCAGTGCTCAGGATTTTTGAAAAACCGTCTACTCATGCCCTAATCCTGCAAATACTTGTGCATGAGCTTAACTATAAGCACATGAGTAATTGCTCATGTGCTTAAAGTTAATCACCTGTGTGTTTGCAGCATTGGAGCCTAAATGAGGATTTAAGAGTCTAACTTAAGGCCCCCATTTTGAAAAACTTTGCCACAACATCTGAAACTCACAATGAGCTTTAGAACAATGTTATAAATCACAAAGTAAAAACATAAATAGCTAACGTATTTTGCTTGCTACAAAGGTTTTATGTCTGAGAAATGACAGGGCCACAAAAGGCTCATTCATACATCCATTCATAGACATTGCCTGATTTAAAATCTTTCACTGCTGATCTGACAATGCTTTCAGCAAATGTTTGTATATAGACTCAACTTTAACATTAAAATGTTCCATGACTTAACCTGAAATATAAACGCTTGAATTCATTGTGCCTGAAGCAAAAAAAAAAAAAATATTAGCTAACCTAAGCTGAATATCCTTCAAAATTCCACTCTCAAGAAGCTGTTAGTTTCTACCAATAAAATGTTATATAAATAGCAAGTGTTGCAGTCAATTGACAAATGTAATAAATCCCTAGAGAATGTTTACTTTTTTGAAGGTGTGAAGAATCAAGCTGAGAGTTGGGCAGAAAAACATGTGACGTTGAACATGCCTTGTGCTATATGAACACTGATCATTTTTCAGTATGGGTAGCTGCATCTCTATGCTGGTTTCTGGAACTCTAGGTTTATTTACCTATGCTGCTGTGCCCCGAGTCATAGAATCATGGAAGATTAGGGTTGGAAGAGACCTCAGGAGGTCATCTAGTCCAACCCGCTGCTCAAAGCAGAACCACCACCAAATAATCATCCCAGCCAGGGCTTTGTCAAGCCGGGCCTTAAAAACCTCTAAGGATGGAGATTCCACCACCTCTCTAGGTAACCCATTCCAGTCCGTCACCACCCTCCTAGTGAAATAGAGTTTCCTAATATCCAACCTAGACCTCCCCCACTGCAACTTGAGACCATTTCTCCTTGTTCTGTCATCTGCCACCACTGAGAACAGCTGAGTTCCATCCTCTTTGGAACCCCCCTTCAGATAGTTGAAGGCTGCTATCAAATCCCCCCCCTCACTCTTCTCTTCTGTGGACTAAATAGCCCAGTTCCCTCAGCCTCTCCTCATAAGTCATGTGCCCCAACCCCCTAATCATTTTTGTTGCCCTCTGCTGGACTCTCTCCAATTTGTCTACATCCTTTCTGTAGTGGGGGGCCCAAAACTGGACGCAGTACTCCAGATGTGGCCTCACCAGTGTAGAATAGAGGGGAATAATCACTTCCCTTGATCTTCTGGCAATGCTCCTACTAATGCAGCTCTTGCCTTCTTGGCAACAAGGGCACACTGTTGACTCATATCCAACTTCTCATCCACTGTAATCCCCAGGTCCTTTTCTGCAGAACTGCCACTTAGCCAGTCGGTCCCCAGCCTGTAGCAGTGCATGGGATTCTTCCATCCTAAGTGCAGGACTCTGCACTTGTCCTTGTTGAACCTCATCAGATTTCTTTTAGCCCAATCCTTCAATTTGTCTAGGTCACTCTGGACCCTATCCCTACCCTCCAGTGTATCTACCTCTCACCCCAGCTTACTGTCATCCGCAAACTTTCTGAGGGTGCACTCCATCCCATCATCCAGCTCATTAATAAAGGTGTTGAACAAAACCGGCCCCAGGACCGACCCCCCCAGGGCACTCAGCTTGATACCGGCTGCCAACTAGACATCGAGCCATTTATCACTACCCATTGAGCCCAACAATCTAGCCAGCTTTCTATCCACCTTATAGTCCATTCATCCAATCCATACTTCTTTAACTTGCTGGCAAGAATACTGTGGGAGACCAAATCAAAAAGCTTTGCTAAAATCAAGGTATATCACGTCCATCGCTTTCCCCATATCCACAGAGCCAGTTATCTCATCATAGAAAGCAATCAGGTTGGTCAGGCATGACTTGCCTTTGGTGAATCCATGTTGACTGTTCCTGATCACCTTCCTCTCCTCCAAGTGCTGCAAAATGGATTCTTCGAGGACCTGCTCAATGATTTTTCCGGGGACTGAGGTGAGGCTGATCTGTCTGTAGTTCCCCGGATACTCCTTCTTCCCTTTTTTAAAGATGGGCACTACATTTGCCTTTTTCCAATTGTCTGGGACCTCCCCCGATCACCATGAGTTTTCAAATTTAATGGCCAATGGCACTGCAATCACATCAGCCAACTCTCTCAGCACCCTCAGATTTTAGATCCGACCCCATGGACTTGTGCATGTCCCACTTTTCTAAATAATCCTTAACCTGTTCGTTCACCACTGAGGGCTGCTCACCTCCTCCCCATACTGTGCTGCCCAGTGCAGCAGTTTTGGAGCTGACCTTGTCTGTGAAGACCGAGGCAAAAAAAGCATTGAGTACTTCAGCTTTCTCCACATCATCTGTCACTAAAAGCCTCCCCCATTCAGTAAGGTCCTACACTTTCCCTGACCACCTTCTTGTTGCTAACATACCTGTAGAAACCCTTCTTGTTATCCTTCACATCCCTTGCTAGCTTCAACTCCAATTGTGCTTTGGCCTGCCTGATTACACCCCTGCATGCTCTAGCAATATTTTTATACTCCTCCCTAGTCATCAGTCCAAGTTTCCACTTCTTGTAAGCCTCCTTTTTGTGTTTAAGCTCACCGAAGTTTTCTCTGTTAAGCCAACCTGGTTGCCTGCCATATTTGTTATTCTTTCTGCACATCAGGCTGGTTTGTTCCTGCACCCGGAGTAAGGCTTCTTTGAAATACAGCCAGCTCTCCTGGACTCCTTTCTCCCCCATATTAGCCTCCCAGGGGATCTTGCCCACCAGTTCCCTGAGGGAGTCAAAGTCTGATTTTTTGAAGTCCAGGGTCTATATTCTGCTGGTCTCATTTCTTCCTTTTGTCAGGAGCCTGAACTCAACCATCTCATGGTCATTGCTGCCCAGGTTGCCACCCACTTCTACTTCCTCTACTAATTCTTCTCTGTTTGTGAGCAGCAGATCAAGAGAGCACAGCCCCTCATTGGTTCCTCGAGCACTTGCATCAGGAAGTTGTCCCCAAAAACTCTCCAAAAACTTTCTGGATTGTCTGTGCACTTCTATATTGCTCTCGCAGCAGATGTGAGGGTGATTGAAGTCCCCCATGAGAACCAGGGCCTGTGATCTGGAAACTTCTGTTAGTTGTCCGAAGAAAGCCTCATCTACCTCATCCTCCTGGTCTGGTGGTCTATAGCACATGCCCATCATGACATCACCCATTTTGCTCTCGCCTCTAAACTTAACCCAGAGACTCTCAACAGGCTTTTCTCCAGTTTCATACTAGAGCTCTGAGCAATCATACTGCTCTCTTACATACAGTGCAACTCCTCTACCTTTTCTCCCCCGCCTGTCCTTCTTGAACAATTTATACCCATCCATGACAGTGCTCCAGTCATGTGTTACTGCACCCAGTCCACTCTTTATTTATCTGTCTCTACAGGGGGCCCATGTGAAGATGCATGAAAGAAGTTCTCTCCTTTGTGGGGCTTAAGAGATGTGAGGAATGTAGCGACTTTCTTGGCCAGCTTCCACTGGTAAGAATTTTCAATTTAAAGTTGGAAATTCTATCAAATGTAATGCCAGAATTTAAACCTTTGGCAGAACCTCTGGATGAGGGCAATGGAGTTACTGCCACCCGGGGACAAATCAATCTCTCTTTTGTGAAATTCCTGTATGGATGCACCCGTGAAAAAGGCTAATGAAATCCTAGGATGTATCAGGTGAGGTGTTTCCAGGAGAGACCAGACAAGTGTTAGTACTGTTATAGAAAGAACCGGTGAGCCCTCATCTGTAATACTGTGTACAATTCTGGTCTCCCATGTTTAAGAAAGATGAATTCAAACTGGAGCAGGTGCAGAGAAAGGTTTTCCTCAGATCATCCTAGTAGCCCATCTTATAGAAGGAGACTGAAAGACTTCACTTGTTTAGCCTAACCAAAAGACGGTTGATGGGAGATGTGATTGCTCTCTATAAATACCAGAGAGAGGAGTTATTTAAGTTAAGCACCAATGTTGACTCAAGAACAAATGGGTATAAACTGACCATCAACAAATTTAGGCTTGAAATTACACAAAGGTTTCTAACCATCCAAGGAGTAAAGTTCTGGAACAGCCTCCAAGGGGATCAGTAGGTGCAAAAAACCTAACTGGCTTAAAGACTGAGCTGAATAAGTTTATGAGGGCATGGTTGTGACATTCCCCAGGGCACAATCTGGACCGATGGACAGCTGTGCCCCTTCAGTTCTCGAACCTCGGGTGCTTTTTTACTCTTTTGCACAAGAATCACCTCCAGCTGATATTCAGGAGACACAAATTTGGTGTGTCCAGGAACCTTAAGCTGCTTCTTTGTCAAAATGTAGATCTTTTGCCCACTACCTCTCTTCTGCTGAAGAGTGGTCACTTAACCAGGTGGTGGGCCATTTGATTATGTTGACACCTCACTGAGGCATTGGCTAACCTTTTGTCTCTGGGCAGTTTGTTTGTGACTGACCTCCAGAATATGTTTGGACATATCCTGGGTAATATCATACAGTGGAATCTTATAACTTTTGCAGTGTTGCCACACATGTTTTACAGGACAGTAATGATCAGCAAATCATGAGTTTTCGAATGATAGCTTCACAGTAGACTTTGTACAAAATGTAATATAGTTTTGTAAAAGGGGTAATAATAGGGTACAGACTGTCACAATGGTATGCTGAGACTGCCTACAATAGCATTTAGCTGATCTGCGACTGATAGTAGCAAAAATCCCCCATGGCTGGTTATGGGACACTAGATGGGGAGGGCTCTGAGTTACTACAGAAACTTCTTTCCCAGGTTTCTGGCTGTTTGGGTCTTACCAAAATGCTCAGAGTCTAACTGATCACCATATTTGGGGTCAGGAAGGAATTTTCCCGTGGGTCAGATTGGCAGAGACCCGGGGTGGGGTGGGGTGTCACCTTCCTCTGCAGCATAGGGCATGGGCCACTTGCAGGTTTAAACTAGAGTAAAAGGTGGAATCTCTGTAGCTTTAAGCCTTTAAATCATAATTTGAGCACTTTAGTAACTCAGGCTAGGTCTACACTACGGGGGGGGGGGGAGGTCGACCTAAGATACGCAACTTCAGCTATGCGAATAGCGTAGCTGAAGTTGCATATTTTAGGTTGACTTACCTGGCTGTGAGGACGGCGGCGAGTCGACAACTGCCGCTCCACCACAGCGGAAGCGGAGTTGGCGGGGGAGTTCCAGAGTCGACAGCAGAGCGATCAGGGATCGATTTTATCGTGTCTACACTAGACGCGATAAATTGATCCCCGATAGATCGATCGCTATCCGGCGGGTAGTGAAGACGTGCCCTCAGCCAGAGGTTAGATTCTATTACAGAAGTGGGTGAGTGAGATTCTGTGGCCTGCAATGTGCAGGAGGTCAAACTAGATGTTGTCTCTTCTGGCCTTAAAGGCTGTGAGGTCCAATTTATCCTCAGAACTCTTCCACCACTATAGCTACAGGAGTAAATCTGGCCGAATACGTCCAGTGTCTTATAGTCCAAGCTGAGCAAATGCTGTTCCAATCTAATTAGTGATGGTTGTAAGAAGGGATCTCTGTAATAGCTGTCGATAAGATATGGAAAAAATCTAAGTCTTCTTATGGTGCCATAAAATGCTACACTCCATGACAGGATGAAATTCTGCAAACAGATCTTCACAGTATCCCTTGATTCCTATAATGGCCTTTCCCACTGTGTGCATGGAATCTCATTGTCATCACTGCTTCAGTTTATATCCAGTTTCTCTTCACAATGATAAGAGCCTAGCAACAAATAGAGAGTGAGAGATGTATAAATTTTGAAATGAAAGTTTAAATTCTGCAGCAGTATGGGATTACACAAAAACACAGGACCAAGAAAATCTAATTAAAAAAATAGAAAATTTTCAAGAAGGCGACCAAAGTGAAGAAACTCAGATTAAAGCTCAAACACCATCCTTCATTCCCCAATTAAGTGTTTTCTTTGGTTGAAACAGTACTTTATAAATGTGCATTAAGGAAGGGTAAAATGTGTAACTCTTTTACAGTGGGGAAAACATGCTGTCTTTCATTACATTTTTGGACTTCTGCAGTGTTTTATGCTTTAAAAATAACTACTTAGATTATATGTTTTTATGCATAACAATTCATCATTTGAAGTCTGGGTTTATTCAACAAATCTTTAAGGTCTGAAAGATTTACAGCATTTTTTAGAGAGAGAGAGAGAGAGAGAGAAGTGTAATAAACTAAATAGTTACTGTTTTCTTGAGTGATTGCTGCATAAAACATGCCTTTGAGAAAGAAAGGTTACCTTGATTTTGAGATACTATTTTGGCCTTTCCCATTATTGTTCTCAAAAGCCATCACTCTTTCTAATATATACAAACTAATGTATACACTAGATGCTCAACATATTATTTCTTCTTGCTTTGTACCTTGTAACATATAAACTACTGAGTATATACATGACTCTTGAAATGCTAAATGCAATCCAGTTGACTGAGACAGTTTTGCATTACTGCCTTCCTAGCAGACTATTAGTCAATGGGGGAGGGGGAGTCCTGTGATCTAAAATTCAAAAGCCTTGACACAGGGTAATTCTGATATTGCTGCAAAATTTTAGCAAAACAGCTTTTTGAAAGGCTTGCCAGCCATACTGTATGGGGAAAAAATTGAGGAAAAAAATGAAATGAAAATGGTAGGAAAACAAAAGTGAATAAAAATACATGCACGCACTCAGGGGCCCCAACAATTGTGAGTGTTTTTCTGAGCAAAACTGAGTTTAAAAAAGGAGAGCCAGGAAATGACTGCCCTCATAAAACAAACACTACATAAACGAGGACCATCTTTTCAGTTGGAATCCTTCCTCCACTTCCAGTCACCTTTTACATCCCTCCCATCCAGCCTTTTTGTTCTCAACGCCGTTGTTCTGCACCACTCGCCAATAACTATATTTCTGCTTTCGTTCTCTTGTCCTCCCTTCCCACAGCCTCTGCTTCTACCAAACCTTGTTCCTAAATATCCCTTTGGCATTTTTCCAACCGTCATCAAACCTTTTTCCATGCAATGTTTGCCAACATCTGGACCTCACTCCCTCTTCCTTATTTCCCAAATGACCACCCTCCCATTCAAGGCCAACACCTGAAAACTCATTTCTTTGAGGGGAACCACCCCCCCAAAAAACTGGAAATAATGCAGGAACCCTAAGAGACTGCCTGCTTACTATGAGTTCTAGGCATAGCAGCAAATGGGGTTTGTCTACCCAAGGTATACAATGTTGCCTATAGAAAGCAAAAGCATGCATATTCCAGGAGCATGTTGTGTTGTAACCATAAATTGCAGTTTATCAGTTTTCCCAGATTCTATCATGACTCCCATGTACTGAGCAAGTTATAGCTGCCTGCACAGAATGGATGTGGTAATATTTTGGGTGAGTAGTTTACTAATGCACTGAAAAACAGGAAGATGAATAACAGCATGTTATTTCCTTTCTGTGACAGAAAAGGATAGATATATTTCCATTTTTTACTGTTATTCCTGTTCTATTTTTGCTGTGGAATTGCATTTGATATTATAAATATTTTCTGTGCTGCTTTCAACAAAAATATACATTACAAGAAACTTATATTTAAGATGATTCCATTAACTGGATCACAGAATAAAATTCATACACATCTTCCAAAAGGCTTTAAAATAATTGGGAGTTTCACATGTGTAAATCAATTTGTCTCCCACTACTGGTGGTTTTTTATAACACTTCCTGCTTGTTTAACCTAATAGAGCCATGGCTCAATGCTCCAACATCCTTCCTCATGAGAGTAGTCCCACTGACTACAATGGAACTACTTGAATGAGTAAGTTTACTTATGTCCCAGTGCTGCAAAGATCTATTTATGTGCTTAACTTTGTGCACTATGAGTAGTCCCAAATGAATGGGATTATTCACAGTGTGTAAAGTTAAGTACATGAGTAAATCTCTGTAGGCTCAAACCTTCTATAGGTGAGGGTTACAGCCCCAGGACCCTTGCCAAAGAGTCCTCTGGGGCAGTTAGGGAATAAATTGAGGAATAAATGGATTATTTTAACATTTAATATTAAAACTTCCACTATCTCTAAAGTTTTATCATGCAGGCACCTGTGTCATCATCTAGTAGTATTACAAAGGGCCAAAGTCTACCTTCGTGTATGCATGCAAATCTCCTGGTTACTTCACTGGGAATAGTAAATGAGTATCCAACAGAAGAATTTGCTCCATAGATTGCAGGTCAACTCCAGCAGTGTTTGCAGGGCCTGAATATTTTTACTTAGTTTTATTTTGATATAATGGACATTTCTACAGTGCTCCTTACCGTAGTAGTAAGCACTATGGAAAGTGCCGCTGGGTAAAAAGTGAAGTTAGGCCATCATTTTTATTCTAGTTAATTAAAGAACAGCTGAAAATCCTGTTTTCCATTTTCAGCACATGGTTCCGATTACATCTGCTGAAAAACGAACCCTGGATTTGATCAAAGCATTCACCCTCTTTTTCTCCTGTAGCCCTTAGTTTCCATTTTGCCTTCTGAGCCAGTACAATGTCCTCTTTCATTTAACAAGGTGATTGAAGTGTAGCTTTAAAGATCAATTTTATTTTCACCAAGAGTAGGAGGTACAAGCTGAAAAGGGGAAGATAGGCGCACACAGTTATGTTTGTGTCAGTTGATGCAGCATTTCAGGACCATGGAAGAAGATGAGGGATTACTCACCATTGAAGACAGTTTTCCAGAGACATTTGTGCTTTCAGGCTTTGTACTCACTGAGATATGAACATCAATTTGCTCAATATGTGAAAGATATATGAGGGCATTTATATTTGTTACTGTATTAGGCAGATATTATGGACAACCTATTCCAGAAAGTAACTGAAATCTTTGTCTAAATAAATTAATTTCAGTACAACTCCCATTGCTTGTAACAGAGAGAAACCACAGCTTTTACTAAGATTTTGTCTGAATTTTTGGATATTGTTAGTGTTTTAAAGGAGCAAGGGAAAACTGTTGTCATATGCATCATAGAAATTGGAGATGGAAAAGACCTGCACTATTAGGTCATCTTGTACATCTTCTTGCCAATGCTGTGCGGAGAATTGGCTTGAATAGAACATGAGACAAAGAGCCAGATTGTACTGGTAAGGCACAGAACTATGGGAGGCCATTGCCACAAGAAGAATAATGCACTCCTCCTGGGGAGTGCAGCTGCTATGCCACGTCTGAGGAGAATGCAGTGTGCACTCCCCTCCATGTCTGGCCAGCTCTGCTCTGCCTCCTCCAGGCCTCTTTGGAGAGGCTAGTGGCCTTGGGTTATAGACCTATATAGTCGTTGCACTTGGGAGAGCACAAAGGCTGCAATTTGGTCAGTCACTGAACAGAGGGGTGCAAATGAGGAAAAGGCTCCGTGTGCCCAATCCTGATATAATCATACACGTTCGGCCACAGCTAACAAGATTCTGTCCTCCATTCAAGAGTACTCATCCCATATTGTACTCAGGGAAAATATCAGTTTCCCACTGATAAATAAAGTGAATTTCCTGCTCTCTATTCTGCAGGTCTTCATGAATAGTACAGATACCCAACACAGTCACCCCTAAGCTAAGGCTGCCCTGGACACCTTTAACATGTTTTGTTAACAAAGATATGAGGACCTTTTGCTCATAACTCCATAGGCAACAAGTAAAGGGAAAACAAACAGCTTGTGATAAGTAAATGGGACGTACGTACCTAATTCTATGCATCAAATAGAAAAACATTGATTTCATTGTACAGGCAAAGCCACTTAAGTGGGATGCAGTTAATCAGGACAGACACTTCAATGGGACAGCATTGGGAGAATGGATTCCATTTCTCTGGATTAAAATGTATTTGTGATTTGTTGTTTTAATAGAATGCTTGTTAACAACAAAGGCCTGTATGCGGGATGGCTGATAATCTCTTTTCCTGCATCAAACATGGACAGGGAGGTGCTAATTGTGTTTATTATGCAATATAAATGTAATGAACTGTGCATGTTCTTAAATAACATCAACTGCAACAGGCAAGACATATAATGAACTTTCTCTGGCCATGATGAAGGATCTTGAGGCACTGCAGAAACCTATTGCTGTTTCTCTTCAGACACTGATTAATTCTGTCTCTCCAAGAGCCAGATTGGTAAATCCAAACATAAACCAGGTAGCTTTTATCAAAACGGCTAATGAACATGAATCAGACACAGAAGTCCAGGTGCATAGACAGTGAATCAGCAGAAAGTTTCAGGTCTGAGTTCCATACGTCCTCTCAATGGCCAAGAGGGGTCCTAGGCCAAGATTTTCCAAAGTGACCAGTGGTTTTGAGTACCTCCATTTTTAGACTGCCATTTTGAGACACACTAAAAAGGCCTGATTTTCAGAGAGTGGGTGCAACACAGCATTTCTTTTTCTCTAACCATGGAGAGAACAGGTCACTTTTCTCCCTTTGTTCTATTGTTACTGGAAGGTGTTTTGACAGTCATGGGAGTTCATTGATCGGAGTTCTGCTAACTCAGCCTTTTCAAGGTGTCAGTCATGGCATTCTGCAGCATACCCTCTGATCTGTTTTGTGCCTGAATGTCCCCCCATGAGGTGTACCAGACACACCAATTGTAGCATCTGGGGGTTCAGCAGCACACAGCCCTGTGGAATCTAATATGGCTCAGTCCTGCTCACCTCTCTGATGCGTATAATCCTCATTGTAACCAACTAAACTACATGCAGGAATCAGGCTAACAGGACCGGGCCCATTGGTAGTGAGATTTCCTTCTGTGAGAGAAGTGTTCTGAACAGAGAACATTCTGTACCTGTATTAGTTGCTGTAATTATGTTATATTGGAAAATCAAAACCTTACAATATATTAGATATAGTCTGTGGGAAACTGTTACCAGACATGCTGAAGTGAAGTTCACTCCACCCTCTTTTCTACAGTTTATACGGAAGCCAAGCACAAGTGTTATATTAGGTGTTACTATAGCAAGTGTACTCATGTGACTAATTCTCAAACCTGGGTATCTAAAGGTAGGAGCCTAAATCAGCACTCAGGAGCCCATTACAAGTATTTAGGGGCCTAATTTTAGGTACCCAGGTTTCAAAATTGAAATCAAAATTGGCATATCTACAGCACCTTTCATATGGGGATTTCAAAGCCCCTTATAAATATTTGTTAAATTAATCTTCACAACATCCCTGAGAGGTAAATGTTGCACAGGGTAATCTGAGGCAATTAAGTGTCTTGTCCGAGATCAGCCACAGAATAGTGAAGAGAACCCAGGACTCTGAACAACCAGTCCCTGGCTCTAATTACAAGGTCATTTTCCACCTCATTTATACACCAGGAAGCTAAGATGCAGTGACCTAATATCAGAGACAAGGGACATGGACAATGATAATGTTAACATCCTTTTCCTGATTACACCCTAGAGAGGCACAGAAGCATATATGCTGTTGTTTACAATATGCACCATAGGCTCAAAGGGGAGAAAAACACCCTAATATGCAATCTGTGTTAGGGCACCTATAACTCAATGAACGTACCCAAAGACTTTGTTTGTTTGACTTCGTTTCTACCACTGAGTGCAGAATGTCGGTAGGCAAGGAACACCCGAAAATCCAGCCCTCTGCTATATCATAGGCTGCCCATAAAGTCTTCTAATCAAACAGTTCAGCATCTAAGTGTGAGATGGGGGAAATGTCTGCATACTCCTGGCTTCTTGAGTTTGTGTATTTCACTTTTATGACACAGCATTTCCCACAATGCAGCCAGCAAAGAAACAGATGGGAAATGAAATCAGCTGTCTCCAAGTTGTACAAATAAATATCTAGAAAGACAACTCTGGATTCTCAAGAACAATTAAGATATTTAATCTAAACATATATGAAAAACTAATCTGGGCTGCTTTACGGCAATCAGCCTTGTGCAGCAAGAGTGTGAAGGAAGCAAAATATCCTCTTCCCTCCCCTTCTGCTTTTTCAGTAGGCTCTCTCTCTCTCCTTCTTAGCTGGGCTCTGGGAAAATGTGGCAGTTCTCCTACTAACAAATCATATGAGTATTTTGTTTAGTCTCACTGGGCCTGGGGCAGCAATCAGGCCAGAAGAGAGCAGCCCAACATGATTACGATTTATGGTAACTCCTCAGTAATAAGCTGCAGTAAGCCCACTATAAGCTGTTGTTTTTTTAAAGGGTGACTTTGCTTTTAATTTAATGCACAGAGTAGCAAACTGTAGCATATTTTCAAGTTTTGCTTTAATAACTGCAACACATGGAACTGATATAGGGACTCCCGTGTTGATTTGCTATCAGAGAGCCACTCCCACACTAAAACACCAAATCCCCCCTGACTATACCTGAACTCTCAGAAGTAAGGGTCAGAATCCAACACAGACTAAGAGTCTTATTTGTCATTTATCCAGATAGGATAAAAACCTACATAAATCCTCATGCTTCCGTGTATATGCTAACTACTACTAACTGGTTATTCCATAATTATCTATTATGGGCTTTCACAGGTGAGCTGGTGAAAAGGGAGCCCTAGGTTCACGGTTGCTTGTCACTAGTTCATCTCCCAGCCCATGAATTGTAATAGGAGCATATGACAGGCACCAGGCCTGCTGGGGAATATAAGGGCAGCCTGAGGGGAAAGATTCAAAATTGATAGGAGGGCCTAATTTCTCTTAAAGGACCAGCTCAATCTGTAACACGGGAGTTATGTACCTTCCTCTGTCTAGTGCATCTAATATTGATTGTTGTCAGTCACAGTGTAGATGGACTACAGATCTGCATTCCCAGTTACAAAGTAGATAGTCCAGATGCAGCTGTGCTAAAGAAAGCCTGAGGAGGAAATGACCCATGGGGTATGTGTGTCAGGGGAGAGTATAATGAATGTGAAGTTCAACTTTTAAAGGGAATATTCCATCTTCTGAACCCCATGGATTTGCCTTCTGCAAAGCCCATTTATTTGGCCTAGGGAGAGACTTGGGTCTCATTGTGCTACTCTGAAACCTGTCATTGTGCTAATGGAGTCCAGAAACGATGCTGCTAACACCAAAGCATTCTGCATGACAGCCACTGGAAACTCCAAAACAAATGGATGTTGTCAGGTGTTCTTCTTTCAGCACACAGTGTAAACAGTTAAATTAAATGGAAGTAAAACAAGAAAGAGCAGAGGCCAGAAAATCAAAGCTACACTTTTACAGTGGGTTTCACAATAACTCCCCCCCCCCCTATTTTACAAACACATTTTGGATGCCAAAAAGACATGCCAACTTGAAGTTAGTGAGGCACATCTGAGGTCTCTCCCTCCATTAGCTGTCTGATTTTATGAATTTGATTCCCTGCTCCGGGGGAAAGGACTTGAGCAATTGACTATTCATATCTCATTTAGGCTGGCTGGAGGCTTTCTGTTCTTTTATTACATGTGATTTAATCATAACACACTTACCCCTTCTCCCACCAAGAACTAGTTGCCAAATAGAAATTATTCCACACCCAGTTCTTTACCAATTACAACTAGAGTGGAAAATTGCTATTCAACCATTAAATAAAAGCACTTTGAAGGCCTCCAAACTTACTAATATAAAATGCTTCAATAAATATTATTGACAAAAGTGCATTTTAAATTATGGCTATATTTCTTTGTCTGCTAGTGTTTATAATTAATTGGTTTTTATTGTAGCACATAATTATTTTATTGCCTTAGACTAGGAGAGACAATGGGTAGAATACTGATCCTATTGAAGTCAACCACAAAACTCCCATTGGCTTCAATGGGGCTGGGATTTCACCCAAGCATTTTTAAAAGTTCTTAGGAGCACATAGATTTGAAATTGGGAGTCTCCACTGCTAAGCAGATGGACAACAAGCTCCAGGTGCAGTGTGCTGGAGCAGCTGGGAAGTGATTATGAAGGATGTGGTGAATGTTCTGGCTATGATGCATTTATTCCAAACTTGGTATAAACATATTTTACATCAATTTCTTCCATAATATTTGCACATGTGAAGCTTTTCACCTAAGAAACCAGGAAAAGATGAACAATGCACACAGTTACTAAGCTCCTGAAGTCAAGGCACTCAGTGAAGCACATAATTGAGAGTTTCATTGATCATGTCTGCCTTGCATGAGTATCCATACAGCACTAACTCCCACAGCCCTGTCCCAGCATTCACTGGATTCAGAGTAAGACCCCAGGAAGGATTCTCTGGAAGCAGTCTCTGGTTATTTCAAAGTTCAGGGAAGAAATGTTGAGGCCCAATCCAGAATCCACTGAAGTTAGTGGTGGCAGATCAATGGAGGTAACATAATTGGGACAGAACAAGAGTGATGTTTGAAGAGGGCTGTAAGGCAACACAACAGAGGCGTCCTGCTCAGTAAATAGTGAGTGCATTTTATCAGTGGATTGTTTCCAAAGGCCATGTTTGTGTGTGATCTTCTCAGCACCCACGAGAAGGAGGGTTGGCAGAGTAAACAGGAGATCTCCACTGACAAATAGGTGCAGCAGTATTGCTGTTAAAGTTTCCATCCCCTGAATCACTTTCTACTGAGTCTGTACTGAACCACTGCTCCACTTAACCACTCTTAAGAGGACACTGTGCTTCTGGAGATTCTGTGTTTCAGATGAATTGCAAATCTTTGGTCCTGACTACTTGTGGCCATTTCGAACCAAATATTTAAAGATGACAGCTTGAGGCCTCTGTGTGATAAATTGTTCTTAAAATTGTCTGCCTTCATGTGTGTACAGTTATTGCAGATGCAGATCTTAAACTTGTGCATGCAAAGTGCTAGTTAAGTGCCTACCTAGCCAGTTTTGCAGACAGTTGTGATAGTTGCATGTGCAAACACTGGGTAACAAATTATGCACAAACTCAAGGCAGTTTCTTTTAAAAGTAGGCCTTATACATTTTATACTAGTTACTTGTTCGTTCACAAGATCGGGGGAGCTAACCCTAGTGATCTGGCCAAATTCTAACTTGCAAAATTATGTTCTGCCTACCTAAATTCCCCGCTGTAGCTTCACTAGCAAATGGTTTTCATCTTAACTTTCTGTTTCACGTGTGTGTGTGTGTGTGTGTGTGTGTTGTTATGCACTGTTAAACAATTGTCATGTTCTACCCCAGAACTAACTGCATTTCACTGATGACCAGTATGAATTGTCATTTTATCTTATTAGTAAAGTGCGTTAGGGTGTAATGTCTGTGTTCCTAGGCTACCATTATTACGATTTTATTTCATTACAAATGTATAATAGTCATTGGCTCAGGGAACATCCCCAGAAGCTGCTTGTTCCTTCCCCTCATCTCTTTCTCAACTTTTTGTTGCTCAATTTGTTAGCAAGATTGCTCCAGTACATGAGCATAGTTAGCTGTGTCCATGAGCATACCGAACCTGGCAATTTAGGGGAGATGGGGGGCCACAATGGCCAGTTTTCTGTCTGCATCTCACACTAGCATACTAAAATATGAGCACATTGTGAAATGAAAATTAAATATGGCTGTAAAACTAGCTTAGTCATGCCCTGACGGTGGTTGTCTACATCTGCTGATTACAGACTGAAAGGCCTCAGCTTGAGCCTTTGAAGACTTTGTAAGGATTTTGTGAGATCTTGTGATATAAACTCTATTCCCTAAAGTGCAGGAGCAAGGCCAAAACTTGAAAACGTTGTCTTAGTGAAGACATCATTGCAGTCAGTGAGTAAAGAAGTGAGTTATAACTTCAGGATTCGGCAAAAAGTGTTTGTCTTCCAAAAACCTGTTAGTTTCATATACATATTGTAGCATGTGCATCATAACTGTGATGTTCTTCTGAGTACAAATGCCAAAACTATCCAGAGAGCTGACTTTAAATCAAATACCTCTTTGTCAAACAAATCTCTTCTTTGATACATGTAAGGAGACTCGTTCTCCTACAGTGAGCTTAAATGTGAGTTAAGGAACATTCTTTGTCTGAGGAACAAGAGTAGTTGCTGCTTTTCTGGTGCCAGAAGCTGACACTTCCAATGCAGCTTCCATGGTGCTGTAGTGTTAGAGCTAGTCTGGAATATGTTTTTATGGCTGGAAGTCTACCTGGACTAGCAACCACAGATCGTATCTTCATATACACTGTACTGCTCAGGCAGTGCAGTGGGGCTCGGGGAGTAAAGACCATCCACGGCTGGAGTCCTTGGAACCTACTTTCTCCCCACAGAATATGAGTAAGTCACATTAATTTCAATATCCCCTTTTAGCTCAGACTCCACTTGGGCTTTCCTGTCCATATATTGTAAAAAATCAAGTATGCTGACGATGGTGAGTCCAGTGATAATGGTAATTATATATTACAAATACGGGAGATACTTGTATGAAAAGAGGGCAACATTTTAATTCATAGTATTAGGCAAAAGAGAGAGACCATTAAATAATATTAAAATGTTAATCACAGCATTATCATTACTTCCTCATTACAGAAAGTCTGGAAAATCATGTTATAATTCATTTGATAAAAAGATTCTCCATTTTGAAGTAAAGGTGGTGGAGGGATTCTAACAATTCAGTGTTAAATCTTGTGTGAGAAATGCATTATGGAGCAGAGAGAGATTTTCTAAGTACTAGCCAACAGTGGATTCTTCAAGCCCAAAGGGAGAACAGATGTTTTAGCACCTGTACTTAGTTCTATCAAAAAATAATTCAGATTTGGATACTCCACTCTGAATCAGTTTGTATTTCTTTTTTTAAAATGTCTGCTCCTCCTTTAAATTGTATGTATAGCCAGGAAAAAAATGACATTAGTATTATGTCATAGGTGTGCATAGTGCTTACAGAAAAATATTAAAAATTATCTCTCTGTCTGCAGAGGTTGACAATCTAAAGTTAGACAAGTGATGTCATAAAACTAACAGATATGGGGAGAGCACCTGGGCAGATAAAAGGAGGAGGAATACAGCCCTTCAGAAGTGAGCGGTTAAAGCTGGTTGCATTGTAGATGCATTACTAGTTCCTGCTTTTGTTTACTTATAAAATATATAAGTATCACTATAGGAAATGAAATGTGTTTCAGTGCAGGGTTATAGATAATAAGCATTGTGGGAGATGTGAGTTTTAGGGCAGGAGATGAGCTTGTTGTGGGTGGTGCTTTTGGAGCACAAAATCAGGGAGCAAAAAAGGGTAAGAGACAGCATGGACTTTGTCCCTTGCTAACTGTACCTCTGTTCTCCCTAGAGGCCAGACTGTGTCATACCTTTTTCTCATACTGGATAGTACCTTACTCCATGAGTAGTTTCATTGAGCTCAATGGACTTTTGTGAACAAGATTTTACTCAATGTCAATAGCAGCAGCACAGCCTGGCCCTATGTGTTCCGCAATTCTACTTACCACTGAAAAGAAGACTTCCCACCACCACCACCCCACACACTTTTAGCATTATAAAGCCCAATATCTTCAGAAGAACAAGCTGCCATCTGTTCTTCCTAATGAATCTGAAACAAAATTGCCAGATGAGTTCTGATTCCAGAATCTTTTTGGTGATCACCAGGGAGGATGTATTGTATGAAGCAAACACAGCTTCAGTGTTCACATATCAAGTTGTCCCTGCAGCACTAACAGTTGGAGAAACATTTTTGGAATAATAAAAGGATCAAATTTGATCAATTACCATCAAGATAATATTTATATAGAACCCTTTTCTGGCTATCTCCATATTCTAAGAAAGCACCGTTAGACAATTGCATACACATTGAAAACACAAGACCAAATTTTACAGTGTCTACACATTTTAAACAAGCAAACTCCAAATGGCACATTAAGTGGAATAGCAACAATTCATTCGGTTTCCATTATGTAGCTGTCATGTTGGAGATTTATACACATAACTAGGAAGCTCTTTAATTGGGTACACTTGAGGCAAGATCCTACAGTCCCTATTGAGACAAAACTTTCCCCTTTAGGTGAATTACAGTTTCTAGATTCTCTGTGGCCTAACTTAGACTTAGATGCACTAAGGCCTGGTCTACGCTTAAAACTTAGATTGATATAATACGGGGCTCAGGAGGTGTAGTTAAGCCAACCTAACCCTGAATGTAGATGTGGCTAGGTCGACAGAAGCATTCTTCTCTTATTGCTTG
The DNA here is from genome assembly GCF_027887155.1 of Malaclemys terrapin pileata. Taxonomy (NCBI): domain Eukaryota; kingdom Metazoa; phylum Chordata; order Testudines; family Emydidae; genus Malaclemys; species Malaclemys terrapin. The sequence goes on along the minus strand of NC_071510.1, from coordinate 82,098,064 downwards.
GGGAGATAGTTACTACAGCGATGAAAGAAGTCCTTGCATTGCTGTAGTGTGCATCTATGACACTGGGTTACAACCAGGTTACCCTGTAGTGTAGACAAATCCTTAGACTTGCTTACATGAGAGTCTGACTCTCAACCCTGTCTCATACTGAGGAATATCAGCTTAGACTCACCTCTGATTTGGTCCATTGTGGGAGGGAGTTTTGCCTGAGTAGGCGCAGTGGGACTATGCACATTTCACTGGGACTATTCCCCTCAATAAAGCACTACCCTGTGTGAGCAAAGGTTGAAGAACTGGGCCCTAAGATCCACTTAGCCTCACACCTACTTACCAGCACATAATTCACCTTTCCTTTACACATTGCCTCTGAATTCAGTCAACTGAATCTAACTGGTTGCAGGAATGGTGCCAGGGTTTTTGGCACCGTAGGCGGGGGTCCTTCCGCGCTCCCGGTCGTCGTCGGCAATTCTGCAGCGGGGTGGTCCTTCCACGCTCCCGGTCTTTGGGGCACTTCAGCGGCGGGTCCCGGAGCGAGTGAAGGACCCGCCGCAGAATTGCCACCGAAGACCCGGAGCATGGAAGGACCCCCCGCCGCTGAGGGCAGCAAAATGCCACCCCCCCCCCAAATCCTGGGGCCCTAGGCAACCACCTAGGTTGCCTAAATGGAAGTGCTGGCCCTGACTGGTTGTAAGAATCAATCTGTGATGATGTAACTAACATGCTGAAGGACCAGCATAGAGGAGTGTAGCAAGAAAAGCAAGGAACAGGAGGGTGCAAGAAGGGGTAAATTAAATTGCTCCCACCCTTACACATTTTAGGCATGTCTAAGGTAGTCCATCTGGGGGAAAGGAGTTTTACCCACGCCATCTATCAAAGCCTCTGAATTTGGCATGATATGTTTTCCCATTGAAGTCAATGGGAATTTTACCTACTCATGCAGAATTTGGTCTCTTTAAGTACCAATAAAAACTGAGTATAACCCTTGCTTGCCTATGGACAGACAAAAGCACAGAGAGAGGACAGTGTAAGATACAACGGTTTCTAAACAAGCACAAGACAGTTTACTTTACTGACAGATAAAGATAAACAGGAGGAGGCAGCTGTAAAAAGAATTCCCGTTGGCCATTGACCTGGCAATGTGCAGTTTTCCACAAACCAAATGCAAATCAGACAAATAAAACAAAATATTTAGATGCTGCAACACAACTTCCTTGAGGATTCTGCCAATTATTTTAGAGGCAAATAGGCATAAGATACGTGAGATGGAAAATGCCATGTTTTTCTGGGCTGAGATTACATATATTATGGACATAATATACAGACATATTTTCTTTGTCAAATTAGATTAGAATAGAAGAGCTCTTGACTATTTATGTTTGCACAAAACAATTGAATAGACATTCTAATCCACTTTCCTGTATTAAAATGAAAACTATGCAAAGTTATGGAACTCATCAACTCCTTTGGTATGTCAAATTACTTTAACAAGCTAAGAAGGGTATTATTATTTTATTATGTATATGATGTCAACAGATCATGGTACCATCTTAAGAAAAGTAACAGTCTCTCCCTCTATCACAAAGATTAGAAGGCCAGAAACAAATTTGATAAGAACGATAGACAAGAGATGGGCAGAAGATAAAGCCACTGACAAATGGCAGCAATCCATGTAAAATGGAGCTCAGATCCTAACCACACTCTACTTTTGGTTTGTGAAACTCAAACCTGACCAGCAAATTATCACACATGCAGCATGCACCTATAATCTGGGGTTCTGATTGAGATCCAAAACAGAAGAGATCTATTTTCCTAGGTTTAGCTCAGACAGCTGCAGCCTGAAATGGTGAAAATGTTCAAATGATCTTACAAGACTGTCTCCCTTTAAAGCAAAAATCTTGTAAGAATTTGGTGCTGTTGAGTCCACATCCAAACCTGAACCCTACCCGATATTTACCTTGTACCCAAAACCTAAATCTAATTTTAATCCAAATATAGTTCTGATCTTGATTTATTAATAATAAAACACATTTTTCTTCTGTATAGTATTACTCCCAGATTTCAACCACATTAACACCCAGACTCAGGATACAAGCAAACCTACTAAAAAACAAATAACACTTAAAAAGTCAGTAGGAAACACAGATACATTCTGTATTTCTACAGATCCCTAGAGAGAAGCTTCACCTTCACCAAACTGTCATATCAGCAGTGATCAGAAACCCCCATAAAGCCCTAGTGAAAATTTGAAGGGAGGAAAATACTGCAACAGGCTCTGAAACAATAAACATCCAAAAGTGAGGAAGATTAATGGAATAAATTGGGCAGGAAGTAAAGTGGCTGCAGAAACAGCCTCACAAGGAGTGAAGGACTCACTTGGCCAGGTTTTCAAACAGACCAATGACTAGAATTACAGGCAAAGATTTGTGTGCACCGTTACTACAATTGTATGTGCCAATAAGCTATCTGCTAGTGCGAATAGCCACACTGGGTATATCGACACTGCAAAGTAAAACCCAGTGCTGCGAGTCTCAAAGCCTGGGTCAACTGACTCAGGCTCATGCTATGGGCTAAAAATAGCAGTGTAGGCATTCCCACTTGGGCTGGGTTGTGAAGCCTGGCAAGGGTGGCGCATCTCAGAGCCCGGGCTCTGAGACCAAGTGTGAACATCTACACTGCTATTTTTAGCCCCATAGCACAAACCTGAGTCATTTGACCAGGACTCTGAGAATTTCTGTTGCAGGTTTTTTTTTTTTGCCACTGTAGATGTACCCTTAGGGCATGTCTACACTTACCTCCAGAGCGATCAATCCAGCAGGGGTCGATTTATCACATCTAGTGAAGACGCGATAAATCAACCGCCAAGTGCTCTCCCATCAACTCCGGTACTCCATCAGAGCAAGAAGCATAGGCGGAGTCGACGGGGTAGCAGCAGCAGTTGACCTACTACAGTGAAGACACATATAACATGAGGTGAAATGACTGTGAACAGGATACACAATAAGGATGAGCAATCACAGTACAAGGCTGGTCGGAGTTAATATCATTTATAACTAGAGAACATCTGCTGATGCAGCCCACCAGTGGCCCTGTTGGATGGGGCCATTCACTTGCACATCAGATGGACCTTTTCAGAAATTGTGAGCAGAGCTGTAAGGCTGTGGCTGGAACTTAACCAAACCTTTTCTATCAAACGGAGAAAGAATCAAAGTATTATGCGGTCATGGTCATGCTCTTTTTAATGCTGCCCTATTATCCAGAGACATTGTTATTATCTTGTTACAGTTTTTTATCAGCCGGAACGTACAAGCAAAGCTGGCTGACAAATGCTACCATTCCTTTCAAAATCAGAAAAAAATGGATTCCAGAAACATTGGCCAACAATTACATTCTCAGATTTGTTTGCAGTGGAAGAGAGACAAATGTGAGTTGAGAAACGCAGCCTTATAAAACTATCCTTTGGACAATGCCAGTTTATTGAAATAATATTCTATTATGTTAGTTGAGGTGATCACATGTGGTTGTTAATTAGCAGCTGTACATATATTCATGTGAGAAAATGAAAGAAACTAAAAACCTTCCAATGGAAGTAGCTAGTTCATAATTTATAAGTGAAATGACTCCACAATTTCATCATAACTTGGGCTCAAAAATCACAGCTGAATAGAAAAATTGATCGATGCAGCGGGCTCGATTTAGTGGGTGTAGTGAAGACCTGCTAAATTGATGGCAGAGCGCTCTCCAGTCGACTCCAGTACTCCACTGGAACAAGAGTAAAGTAAGTCGACGAGAGAGTGTCTCCCGTCTATGCAGCGCGGTGTAGACACCACAGCAAGTTGACCTAAGCTACGTTGACTGCAGTTACATTATTCACATAGCTGAAGTAGCGTAACTTAGGTCAACTTACTCTGGTAGTGTAGACAAGTCCTGAGTGTATAGTAACAGTGTCTACACGGGGATTAAGTGCAGAGTAGCTAGTGTGGGATTCTTCCCCATGTAGACAAGCCCGCAGTTCCATTCAGACTCCTGTGGTACTGAGTCCTTTATGCCTGGTTCTGAAAATCAGGTTCTAACTGAACACAGTAAAATATAATAAATTTTTCCTACATCAGGACAAACCAATCTCCAGGAAGTTACTGGGTAGATACAGGTTTAATACACAAATTTGTACCCGCTTGAAACTCTGGGATGGACACTTAGTTTGGTTTAAGAATGGCTTATTTCAGTTTATCTTAAACCTGTTCCTAATCAATTTAAACTAAAGCCTTGTCTACATGGGGAAGTTGCACCAGTATCATCTAATGTGAGTTTAACCCAATATTGCTAAACCAATGCAAGCCCCTTGTTGTCACACTTGTTTCAGCATAAGAATGGTCTTTTTCAGTTTAGCTTACATTGATTAGAAACAAGTTTGTTAAACTGAAATAAGCCATCTTTAAACTAAAATAAGAGTACCCGCATAGATTTACACCAGTCTAACTATATCAGTTTAAGATCCAATTTTAAATTAAACCAGTGCAACTTTCCATTGGAGATAAGGCCTAGACCAAAATAAGGTCAGTTTAAACTGAAATACACAGCCTTTTGCACTGATTTAAGTCATTTTAAAATCACACATTATATTAAACTGGTGCAACTTGGCATATAGACAAACCCATATTTGGCTGCAATAATAACCCACTATTTTAAAAAGCATCATGGTGTAAATCAACAATTTGTGCCAGCTAGTCTTTTATTATTATTATTATTATTTATTTATTTGATTGTAGTCAATGTGAGAGGTATTGGACTGGCAGCCCTGGAAACTCATGTTCTCTGTTAACCAAAGCATAAGTAAGGCTCAACTAGAAACCAAGCTACCCTGATCCACCACTTTGCTTCTTCGCTGACTTGTGGGGTTTACTTATGGGCATCTCCAAATTCACTCTCCCGTTCCATTCAGTCCTTGGCCTCTTTTGCTGAGAGTCCTTGGATATTTTTAACATGACTGTCATCATGACATCTGAATGCAGTTCCCAAAAAGGGTTCAGTTAGTGCCAGTTGCACTGGAGGTTTTTGTGCTGTGACAAAGAATGGGGCTGAAATCAGCAGTTCACTTTGAACAGGTGGGTGAACAACTGTGAACTTAGTTACAGTTGACATGAGCTGCATTTGACCTGCTATCAAAAGGTGAAAGTCTCCATATTCCCTAAGCCATCTAGTACACATGTGCACATACAAAAATATAAAACTGGGGGTGCAGCCTTCTTGGGAATCTCTGTCATGCTTTCCAAAGATGAATTCAGTCGTCATTCAGCACTTGCAGAGCAAAGACGTTTTTGGTTATGGTAGTCTTCTCTTTAAACTGGAGCTCATCAGAAAATGTATAAGTGATTTTAAGTTATTACTGAGAGATGAATAACAGATTACTATCCTAGTGAAGTTGTATATCATAGGGCTATCTCCTAAGACATCTTAGCATTTGTCTTCTCCCCCCCTAAATCTCAAAAGGATATTTTTCTTGATCCTTGTTTGAAAAATCATAACAGAATTATAAATTAAGATCATAATACTGTTTAAAATCAGCTCTTATATCTCTGAGACTAGTAAAAAAACCTCTGAGCCTTTGCTTTCTTTACACTGGAGTTAATTAGTTTGGTTAGATAGATTTTAAATCTTGGTTACTTTGTTAGTATAAAAGATAAAGTGCAATGACGCTAAGCTGTTACTTGGCTAGCAAGCTGGCCTTATATAGATTGCCTTACAAATTTAGGCACATGGAGTATTTGTATGGGAGTGGGGTTAGAAAGTAATGTTATGGCAAGCCTTTTTTTAAATCACACTGCACACCACACTGGAAATAGCAGTGGTTTAGGCATCTAAGTCATTTTTTGTGAGGTGAGTTAGGCGCCTGCCTCATTCCAAACACGATGGCCTGTGGTGGTGGATAAATCATTGAAGAAGAGGGACTTCCACCTTCCAGCTGGGTGCTCTAACCAGAAGCCCACAACAGTCTCATTCTCATGCTCGCTCGCTCTGGCCACAGTGGAACAGCTTCAACAGGTGAGACCAAGTAAGTCCCACGTCAGAATATCCCATAGCTCACTGGTTAGATCATTCTCTTGAACAGGGGTCTCCCACACCTCTCAGATCACTTCTCACCATCAAGTGAGGGAAGGGGGGGCTCCTACATCCCAAGTGAATGCTCTAACACTGGGCTAAAAGTTGTAAGGTGGGAACTTTCATCACCTCTCCCTTCTCTCCCTTACCCATTTGCCTCTGAGTGCGCCTACCAGATAGCCTGCCTATCTTGCCTGCAGGGCCCAAACATCTATCTCACCCCACTTTGTGGCTCTCTCTGGGGCTTAGGCGGGAGATAGGTGTCCAGATGCCTAGGGGGAGGCAGCAGTGTGTATGCCCAGAGGCAGAAACTTAGGCACCTAGGGAACTTTTACTGAAAAATCTTAGGTGCCGAGTGAGTTTAGGTGCGGACAGGGTTTGGTGGCAGCTGAGCAGGAGCTTTGTGGATCACAGTGGAGCTTAAAATGGGGACCCAGATGCTCAACTCTGGGGGTTTGGCTCTGAGCTATCTTTGTGGATCTGAGCCCAGGAGTTCTGTGAGTGGACGGACCTGGTGCTTATGTGGTGGCCCTGATGCTTATTTGCACTAAGGCTTTTCTATACCACTCTGACAATATAAAGGGACCCTAATGCAAATGATTTAAGCCCATGTCTTCTGAATTCCTGCCTTACTGTTACCAGACCCAATTCTTAGACAAGGGCAATGGTTAAGCATCATTTCAATCCATTTAGGGATCTTAGTCAGGCATCTTCCATTACCGCTATTTGTAAATGTGTCTCAATGCTCGACTGCTTTGGAAACCTCACTCTAAAGTATGTTTTTCCACACCTGACTTCAGTGATGACTGCCTTTTCAAATGACTACACCTGAACTTAAATTACAGACTCCACCCCACAAGAACACTTTGCATTTGTATGTATTTACATGGGGTACTGATCAACTATTTTATTGTTCTTTCCTCTCTCTTTTTTTTTTTTTTTTTTAGTTTAAAACACATTTTGGCTGGTGTCCTAGTGACCAGCTCAGACAAGTAACAATCTTCTGTGCAATTTCCGACCAAATTACAAACACACCATTTGAAGACATCTCTCACCTTTTCTGACAGGCAGATGTATACACATTGATGCCTTGGGTAGATAGGATGAAAACCCAGGTGGTCTCCAGTTTCCCATGGGAGTTCTCCACTCTCCAGTGAAAGGAGCAGCAAGCTTCCTTAAATCAATGCTGGCTTAACTTGCCATTCGTCAAAGTTTCTCTACGTTAGCGCAGCTCGGCTTTCCACTTTCAAATTGAGAGTTGAGAGCTAAACTCTGCCAAGGGATGCTAATGTATTTTTTTTTCTGTAATAATACACAGAATAATGAGACTTGGAGACTGCCATTCACTTCCCTGGTGACAGTAGGTAACAGCGTGCGTGCACGTAAACACCCTCCTCATTACTTCTGCCATATTAAAATAATTAATATATTGTGTGAGGTGCCAACTGCAGTCTTCTAGGGAGATACTGTCTTTAAAAGGTTTTTCTACAAAATGACTTTTTTTATTTGACTGCATTTAATTGAATAGATAAACAGATTCCTACATCTGGCCTGCTTCTCAAACCTGGGTCTTCAATAATCAGGGCATCAAAATCTCATGTGTGGCATTTTAAATCTGCTCTTGGGTGCTTTAAGCCCATTGCAGTCAATGGAAGTTTTGTATAAGACTCTAAATGGACACTTAAGTGTATACTGATGTGACATTTTGATACCTCGATATGACACTGTTGTTTGAAAATTGGGCTCATGGTGTTTCTGAAATATGCATGCATTTCATATATACATAATAAAAGTACACAGATATGTACATAGCTAGAGATACAGACTCAAACAAAAATATACAAGAAGTTAGCATTAAGGAACTGGCTGAAATCCTTGGGAGTCAGGAAATTCAGAGCTAAGGGTGACACAGCTCCCTGAAGTCTGCTGAATAGAGCTGGTTGGGAATTCTTCAACATTACTATTTTTGTGAGAAAGTCCATATTGGTTTTGATTAGACTTTCATTGGGAAGGTTCTTGGGATGGAGCGAGCACTCCACTCTAGAATAGTCAATAGCCCAGTGCTTTGGGCACTTGCCTAAGAAGGGGGAGACCCATGTTCAAAAGTTTGTGCTCTGCCTGATTTGGTGCAGGGACTTGAATCTCAATCCGTCTCAGTCTCCTGGGTAGCAGCTTGTTCTACTTTGTATACATAATTAAAGCGTTGTTGGGCCAGAGTGAGATTGATGGTCAGAGCATACACCTGGGATGAGGGAGACCTACATTCTAGTTCCTGCTCTGCCTGATTCACTAGGCTATTGGGTATTCTGAGGTCTTGCCCTCTTTCCCCCGCCCCCCATGAAAACGTCAAAAGTTCTCAGGTTCCAATACAGGATGAAAACAAAATTTAAAACCTAATTTATTTGTTCAGATTTTCCCATAGACTCCCTTTTCCCCCAACCCTCCTACTTTTTTAAATGAGAACTTGCCTGACTCCACTGCTTTCTTTGTCATGGAATCCGCTCCAGTCCCATGTCAAAGGAAGTGTCAAGAAAAAAATTGCCGCAGGGCAATGAATGTAAAATTCTCCTGTCTGTGGTTACCCCAAATGACTCCCTCTTCTATTTAGTTTCACACTTGTTCTTGTGTGGGAGCACACCATTCTAGTTTCATTTACTGTGGTGTCCAGGGATCGCGGCCCAATAACACCAAGCAATTAAAGAGGGTATTGGTAATGCAGCCACCAGCACTTGCAGTTCAATCACTCCTGACTCTGACAAGTTTTCCCCAAGGTGCCAGTAGCATTACAAGAAATAGAACTTATGAGGCAGAAAGTCAAAACACACAACCAGTTACTCTCTAGCACTTGGACTTTGAAGAGGGATCCTGTGGAAAAAAGATATTGCCATGGAATAAGATCCTGTTCTCCAGGAGTGCCCTGGGATACCGTAAGCACTGATGTGTGGAAACTCAAACAGAAATGAAGAATCCGGCTTTTCTGGGGGTTTTACAACAAAACAAAAAAAGTGTTTGTACAAGGAAATGAAGGGGCCAGGAAAGAAGACAGATACTCCATGTTTTCAAGAAAGACATATGTACATAAAATAGTAGGTAAACTTTGCAAGAAGAGGCAAACCCTATGAAAAGATTTCTCCAGTCATGGTGACAAGTACAATGACAGTTTGTAGTCTCTGCTGTTAGGGGACAAATTCTGTCCTTAAATATTTCACTGAAACTCTCTTTTGAGCCATTTGTATTTATGCTAGTGCATTTGTAGGCCAAATTTGACCCAGAATTCACAAATTTGCCCATCCTGGGGGTTTTCAACTTTGCATACCTAAAATGTGTGTGTGGGGCGGGGGAGGCCTTCACCTTTCATCCAGCCACCATTTCATCTTGTTCTCTGCTCCATTGTTCATCTTGCACAGCTGGACTGCATACAAGAAAATCATCCTAGTGCATGCTGACAGCAAGTAATTGGTGTTTGTGACTATGGAATTGATCATGTTGCACAGAGGTGTGTGGCAGGTATTCTGCATTATGCTGAAAGCTGCAGAACAAGGGGGGGGAGAGAAGTATTTTAGTAAATCAAAACTAATTAATCCAGGAGACTAGTGAAGAGTCACAAGCAGAAGTGCTAAATGGAAGGTAACTGCTTGTAAACAGGAGCAGAAGAAAATCAATGAGGGCCTATGTTTCAGAAACAGAATCTACTTAGAGTCTCAGTCTTTCAAGTCCCCCGCACCCCTCAAAAAACACACATTACAAGACACATCTGATTTTTTTCGTTCAATTTTTAATGAATGTTGAGATGAAATCTTCTGAGAAAAACTAATTTATTCAAACCCTTGATATATCAGCCCCCAATTCAAAATGGGATTTCTCTGTGGCAAGTTATTAATATGAGTATTTATTTATTTATTTAACAGAGGGGTAGGCATTTCACACATACATGGTCCCTGCCCTGAGGAGTGTATGATATTAGGCCAGGGTGGACAAACTACGGCCCGCGGGCCACATCCGGCCCGGCCCCTGAGCTCCTGGCCCAGGAGGATAGCCTGTGGCCCCTCCCCTGCTGCCCCCCTCTCCTGCAGCCTCAGCTCACTTGCTCTGCTGCCGGTGCAATGCTCTGGGCAGCAGGGCTGTGAGCTCCTGGGGCAGCACAGCTGCAGAGCCCGGCCTGACCCAGTGCTCTATGCTGCGCGGTGGCGGCAGCGTGGCCTGGCTCCAGCCGGGTGGCGTGGCCGTAGCACCGCCAGCCACCCGTGCTGCAGGCAGTGCGGTAAGGGGGCAGGGAGCAGAAGGGGTTGGATAGAGGGCAGGGGAGTTTAGGGTAGTGGTCGGGTGGGAAACAGGGGGTTGAATGGGGGCAGGGGTCCCAGGGGGCAGTCAGGAAGGAGTGGGGGGGTGTTGGATAGGGTGGCAGGGGGCAGTCAGGGGCAGTCAGGGGACAGAGAGCGGGGGTGTGTGGATGGGGCAGGGGTTCCAGGGGGCCGTCAGGAATGAGAGGGGGGTTGGCTGGGGGGCAGGAGTCCTGGGGGGGGCAAATAGGAGGTGGGGGCTGGGCCACGACCCCCTCCCCTAACCAGCCCTCCATACAATTTACGAAACCTGATGCGGCCCTCAGGCCAAAAAGTTTGCCCGCCCCTGTATTAGGCCCTGCTCCTGCAAAGAGAAATCCCATTAAACTAAATGGAAACTTACTTGGGACTATTCCTATGCATAAAATTACTGATATTGTATAAGTCTTTGCAGGATGATGCCACAGAAGAAAGCAATTAGCAAAGGGGGTTTGATGAAGGGAAAATAGGGGGATGGCACATGAAGGTACAAATAATATGGGCAAGTGGGTACCTACACGGGTTATATCATAGAACACATGAGGCAGCTAGGAATATATATCAGTGCATTCACATACACTTTAAAAAAATCCTTCTAAATCTTTCCTGATCACTGTCCCATTTGCATCTAACATGCTTGCACTAAACCACTGAATATCATGTAAACTCAGTACTGAGAATTCTTTGCCACTGCCTGTCAAAATTTGGAGGTGGGTCCTATCCTCTGAATTAAGGAAAAGACAAATCTCGCTTATTCTTTTCTCTTTCCCTTCCCCATCATTGCAGCCTTCTGATTTTGTGTGTGTGTGAGAAAGTCAGATCAGGTTCCCTGCCTTGAGCCTGAGTATTGAGGAAACCTTAACCTCAAGTGAACCTCTTGGCTGCTTTATATTTTCAGTGAGAGCTAGATGAAACTCTGAGTTTTGCCTAGTTTCATCCTGAAATCAAGCACAACTCAGCAGTTTGAGCTAAGTTTTGAAACTGGACTTTGTGAAAACCTGAACCTCAAAGTGAATGCCATGTAATCCCTGGTAAAATCTTTTTAATCACTTTGGTAGCCTCCGATCATGAGACCGTAGGGATCTTCTAAGCTGAAACCCTGGAGTCTTCACTGGGGCTAAACTCCCAATGGGCTGATGGCAGGACCTAATCTGAGCATGCTATTATCTTTCCATCCTTTTTTCCTTCCTTGCTATGGTGTTTTGGTGGATTCTGGTATTAGAATATCAAATAAGGAATGTTCAAGATTTTGAGTGCTTCCTAAAACTCAGTGAAATTTGTCTGCATATTATACAGCAGGGGTCGGCAACCTTTCAGAAGTGGTGTGCTGAGTCTTCATTTATTCACTCTAATTTAAGGTTTTGCGTGCCAGTAATACATTTTAAGGTTTTTAGAAGGTCTCTTTCTATAAGTCTATAATATATAACTAAACTATTGTTGTATGTAAAGTAAATAAAGTTTTAAAAATGTTTAAGAAGCTTCATTTAAAATTAAATTAAAATGCAGAGCCCCCCTGGACCGGTGGCCAGGACCCGGGCAATGTGAGTGCCACTGAAAATCAGCTCGCGTGCCGCCTTTGGCACACGTGCCATAGGTTGCCTACCTGTTTTATACAGCAACTTTTTTCTAAATGAAATAACCAAACCTAATAATAATGTAGGAGGCAGGCTAGTTTCAACAAAGTAACGATGCAGAGGTCAAGAATTCCTAATTTGATCTTAAGATCTGAAAAAATAAGCCAAAGCTAAGCTAGGAAACTAAGATAAGGAATGTGTGCAAACCTTTTTTAGTAAAGTTTTGTGTGGCATCTTGTTAACCTACCTAAATAAGTAGGCAGTAATCATTAACACCATACAATTACAGTGTAATTACTGTATAATATGTAAGAGAGAAATCCAAGCACCACCTAGTGGAAAAGAATCCTGTCATTGCTCTAACTGTATGAGCTTGATGTATCTGAAGTACAATTTCTTTTGCCTGAGGTCTCTGCTATCTGATAATAAGCAAATGCAGTTTTCTAGCACATTACTAGCCTAATATATTATTACTTGTTTATTGAATGCCAGTGGTGGTCATGGAACAAACAGAGAGGCAAACTGCTGTCCCAATGAACTCCCAGTCTTCTAAGTGCAGTTCAGATGCAGATGATGGATATAGCTAGTAATGGCGTTTAAGTTTCATTTAATTCTGTTTGTATTATTCACTATGAATAACTATAGAAATCTTAATAAAAGAAGGGGGTTAATGAGGAATCTGGCTAAAGAGAGGAAAGTTATTTGCTGTATAAGGAATTTTAAACATAAGTGGTGGCAAGGGCCAAAGTGTGATGGCTCTGCAGTTTAGAACTCAAATTCTGACAGAATGGGGGAAGAGGACAGGGAACCACACCAGCTACAGGTGAGCAGCAAACCCTCTTTTTAGAAATTCCTAACACTCCTCAAATACTAATATGGTTGTGGGGAGGGGTGGGGGATGGCAAGTAAACAAAAACACTTTTTTTTCTTTTCTTGTTCTTTGAAGGTTACATTTCTGACACCACTTTGCCTTCAGCAGCTCAGCTTTACTGCCCCCAACTCATTGTACCTCCACGTCCATTTTGTATTGTTCATGTTCTTCCTGACTTCCACTAGCCCTTTGCACCTCTGCCTTGCTGCCTCCAATATACCATGTGTCTTGCTGCTGCCCGAGTCCTGTTCCTCAGCTCCCCTCTTGTACCTCTGGCTGGCTGCTCCCTTGTTCCCCTGTGCCTTCTCCCAGCTGAATTCTGTACCTCCAGCCCCCCAGTAGTAGCCATGGGCACCAACTCCATGGGTGCTCCACAGAAAAAAAATATTGTGGGTGCTCAGCACCCACCAGCCACAGCTGATCGACTGCATCAAACAGCTGTTTGGTGGCTCTGGGAGGGCAGAGAGTAGCGGGTGAGCAGGGTTCTCAGGGAGAGGGCAGAGCAGCGGTGGGAAGAGGAGGAGTGATGGAGGGACCTCGGGGGAGTGAGTGGGGGCAGGGCCGTGGGGAGGGAGATGGAGCACCCCAGGGGAAAACTAAAAGTCAGCATCTATGGTAGTAGCTCTGCTTTACTGATCCCTCATTCATTGGGATGAACAGGTGTGTGTGTGTGGGGGGGGGCATACTCCCCCCCCCCTCCGCCCTTTGAGCAGCCAACAGCAGCACATTCTCCATATATGGTGGGGGAAGAGCCTCTCTCCCCCAGACTGAGCTGGGATTGTAGTGCTTGTTATTGCCTATTCTTCCCTTCTACTGAGACCTGCAGAGCCTCCCTTCTTTGTGTATGTTGTGGGGAGTCTTGTTTACGCTCCTGGTCTACTCATAGCTTAGGAGGGCTCCAAAGGGGGACATGGGTGGGTCAGCAGCACCTCAGAGAGGAATTGTTCCCAGAAACTGGAACTGATCAGCTGCTGCTTCTGCCCCATGTCACTGTTGCCAACCCCAAATGTTCAAAAATCATGAGCCCAGCCTCCCAAAATCATAAGATGGGCTTAAAATAAGATTTAAAAAAAATAATAAATGTGCATTTTTTCCCTTTGCCTTCTGGTGTTTGTGCCTTTCAGGTGCACTCACTTCACATTTTTAAGGTAGTCTTTGCAACAATGATGGCTAGAAAGTCTTTGCTGCTTTGTTTTAAATGAAAGGACCATGATTCTGGTTGCTAGGGCTTTAAAGAAAACTGACCAGAAATCACAAGACTTGCAGTAAAATCAGGATAGTTGGTACTACTCCACTTATCGGGTCGGGGGATCTGGAGTGAGAGCAGCATGAGGAGGGGGTGTTTAGCTGGGAAGTCTATAGTGCTCCCAGCCTTCCTGTAGTCATTGGAGCAGCAGCCACAGTTGCTGTGAAAAGCCAGGAGTTGCCTATTTGTCTGCTCTCTTCCAAAGGGAGATCTGTCCACCAGGGAAGGAGGTAAGGAAACTCCCCCTATTATTGTGAGCTTTGTCTCCCCTCTGGATGGGCAAGGCAAATAAATAATCCATACATTCTTGTGTGTAAAATCTTTTTTCTTAACATGCCTAAAAATCCTGTAAGATGCTGTAAGTTGCACCTAATATTTCCAAATGTCTCTGCAGCCAAGCCTGACGAGCCCCTCTGTTTATGAGTATTTACTCTATTTCAGATCCTCGGTCCTGGTCTAGTCTAAAGGCTGACATGCACACTTTTGGTTCATTATGGCCCTGCTTGGTGACATGAACTCCTTTCAGGTATATTTCTTCTCGTGTCCCATTGTTTTCCCCTTGCTGTGTCCTGCCACCACAAACTACAGTGCTACATCACATTGAGACCTCTGATGACAGCCACCCAAATTTCTCCTCTCATATTATGATCTGCTCTCTCCATCGCCAGACAGAATTCCTGGGAAATAGCTGGGTGAATTGGGGAGACTTCCATAGATGCCAAAAGATCGGGTAAATGATGACTTGACTCTGATCTCCTCTTCTTTAGCTTTTGGGGCATTCCTGTCCCATTTTACTGGTATCTGTCCCCATATCTGCCTTGCAGAAGAGATGAACATAAGGACACGGGGCCTGATCCAAAGCTCACTGAAGTCAATGGGAATCTTTCCATTGACTTCAATGGGATTTGAGTCTGGCCCAAAGTGCACATTTGTTGTCATTTTGTCAGTCAGGCAGGCTGATAGAGGCTCAGTAAAAAGAGTACTGAGAAAATCTCTTTTAGTACATTTCAAGAGCTGGCCCTATCAGTGTGGAACCAGACCTGGACAGTTTATTCCTTCCTCAGTGATAGTACCTTCATATCATAAAAAAGAAAAGTTATGAAAGGCTATTTCATGTGGTAAAAGCAAGTGAACAAAACCACAATTGATCATTATGATGCAGACGCTGACTTATCAAAACAAAAATAATGTGCGTCCAGGATGGAGTTTATCAGAGGAAGTCTGAGACAGTAAGGATTAACACAGCACTTGACTGTGGCTGAGACTGCTTGATACTGACAAGTTTCTCTCCCTCCCTTGTTTGGGTGCTGTGTTCTGTTCTCATTCAGATCAGAGAGGAGAAGGAACTGAGTAGTGACCTATTGAACCTCTCTCAGGGTTCCCCCTATAAACTACAATGCCACTATTCTTTAAAAACTCAGATCTGGCAGAGCATGCTGCCTTATAAACCTAATTCAGGGCCAGAATCTGATAACCTTGCTCACACTGAGGTTGAGCATGGTCCTTACTCCATGAATCTCACAGATTCCAATGGGACTACTCACAGAGTAAATATTATTCAGCATGAGAAAAAGTATCATAATCTGGTCTTTAGCCTTCGGAGCAGAAGAATTAGCACAGAACACAGTACCAAGAAACAAACCAAAACAACAACAACAAAACCCCAACCCAACATGCAGTTGAGGAAGTTATCACTTTGAAGGGGTCTGAGCCATAGACAATTGCCTGAGTGTCCCAGACTTCCTTCTGATAAACTCAGTCCTGGAAACTTACTATCTGTGTTTAGATAATTTGGTGTCTGCATCATTAAATTTAATGCAGCAATAAAAGTGAACCATCAGTTATGGCTTGTTCTTTTACCAGATGAAACATGCCATATTCATAGCTTATCATAACTTAATGCTCTCTGCTCCAACAAAGAAATACAAAGTAAAAATAGACAGGTAAAGAATAATTTTGCCATGCAAGAAACATGAACATTAACATAAGCCATCTGTTTTTTCATCTTAGACGGCTGTAATAAGCACTGCTATTATTAAGCCTGAATATTTCCCAGGGTGTCTTATTTGGCTGTAAAAACTTTGTTCTGAGCCAAAGCTTAGAATACAGTATTAACAAGGATAGCTTTTTAAAACATAAAATTGGAAAACAAAATTAAACCATACAGTGAGTATACTTAAAAAGTTCTACTGTCTTGAAAGTTTTTGCTGTTTTCAGTGACACCAATTCTGGAGACCTGATTTACCTGCACTGGAATGAATTGGGAGTAACTCCATCAAGATCAATACTATACCAGTACTATAACTGGGAGGAGAATCTGACTAATTGGCTCATTTCTCTCTGTACCAGGGAATGACCACCCTACAGCTGGCACTGCAAAGAAGTTTGCAGAAAGTACCAATGGGGGGAGAGGGCTGCCCTCTGTATTGTGGGCCATAGATCCAGGGGGCCAGGTTGAATAGCCTCGGAGGGAACCCTGATTTGCTTGAACTGATCTTGGTAATTCCTGATGCTCTATCTGAATTGAATTTTGGTTCCTAAAGGATGACTAGAAGATTATAGAATCTAAGGTCCAGACTGTGACAGGTTCTTGTGTGATTGTGCAGGAGCATGCTATGAGTATACACGTGGATTGCTTCCTCGGTGTGCCCTTGGGGGATTTATGGCAACCCACAGGTGGTGGGAAGTATGCAAGCTCATGGTCCTGCAGGCTCATTGCCCTGCTCTGGACTGTTGAGTGGGCCTGCTGCATTGCAGGGAGCAGGCTGCAGCATCTTACCCCTGTGCATCAACAGGCCAGCATGCTCCATGCCCCATCCTCATTGACTACACAACAATGCCTCACTTGCTATTCAGCCTGCACACTGAATGAGGCAGGGTCCTGTGAAGAAAACAATATATGATCATGTAATTAAAGATTACATCATAATGCATGAGTAATATACAAAGTGGGCATAGACATAAGGATGTAAATACTATTATTTAGTAGTGGCAGAGCCAGGTTCTATTCCTGACTCACCACTGGCCTGCTGAGTGGCCTTGGGGATGTCAATTCACCTTTCTGTGCACCAGTTTCCCCATCTGTGAAATGGGGATAATGATAATGATACTGACCATCTTTGTAAAGTGCTTTGTGATCTACTGATGAGAGGTGCTATATAAGAGCTAGGTATATTTTATTGCATTATTTAAGCTATAGGATGTAAGAATGTGAGGTAATGTGGAATGTCAGTTTTGGTGCATTTACATTTGGAATTTGTGTCTGTGTGAAGAAGTTCTAAACCCCCATGAGCACTATAAACTCTACTGTGAAAGTTTAACTCATTTCCATGTTGCCAGGAACAATGGACTAATTGTGCAACTAGAAAGTGATGCATACAACAAAGTGATTATCAGTTGCTTATTGTTTTTCTTTCCATTCTTCCAAATTTACAGCAGCAGCTACTTTTCACTAAGGTGTAGCCAGGTGCCAAGCCTGAAGTACGACACTTCACACATCTTTGAGTTAAACTTTAAAAATGCATGCCCGTCTGCTCAAGTAATTCAAGGATTGCTGAAAGTATTACCTAGAAATTTTCCAGGAAAATATCCCTTCAGGTTGTGGCTAAGCATGCAGAGTTTCAATTTATGGGCCAAATCTTGCTTGCTTTACTCAGGGGAGTAGTCCTGATTTCTCCGGGTCTGCTTGTAAGTAGGATAAGCAAGATTTTTTGCTCCAGAAGCCAAACCTATAATGAGTTATTAGTAGCTGAATATTGGACAGGATACAATTCATTTATTGTATTCATTTAATTTTGAGCGCTTTCTGAGTTGCATAGACATATGCAATGCATTTATCAGGACATACACATTTTTAAAAGGACATCACCACCTTAAAAATTTCATTTCTTTCCGGAATATTTTTTACCTATTAATGTTACAAGCAACATGTAAGACTACTAAACCTAAAAGAGATTTGAGAACATAGTATTTTCTCTCTTTTTCCAGTTTGTTTACTTTGGGCATGGGATCCAAAGCCTTTCTCAATCTACAGAAAGATGCCCATTGACTTCAATAGACTTTGCATCTTGCGTTGTACATTTGACCATGCTTTCTATATAATTGTTTTTACTAATGTCAGTTTTCCCTGATCTGTGTGTCTTTCACACCCAACAACATAGAAGAGAAAAAAGCATTTTTAAAATAGGAAAATGTGGTTGTAAAACCATAGAAATTGGCAGGGTTAATATCTAGTATAGTAAACTACTTTAATATTTTTCCTTTTGTTGATTATATTTCACATTAATAGTGTCCTGTTTAAACAGAGTGATATTTTCTCTACACATGCTCAGTTTGGTATTTTCACATGGTCACAACTTTGTTCAATCAAAAAAAAAATTCAAATATTTCAAAATAAACACTGCTCTCAAAGGGTCATTTATAGATAACCATTTTTAATGCCTTATATAAAAATTGTGGTTAAAGTATTTTTAGAATGAGAAAAAAAATTCACCATCCCATAACTACAAAATTGTGAACAGAATTTTTCTCAAACTCTTCTTTTATGTTACTTTTGGGCTGAGAAAAAGTATAGACCTTTTCCTGAACATTTTTCATAAAGATCATGTGAACATCTGAAAATAGTGATTTTTAATGGGAAACATTTGGCAGCCTAACTTGTAGCTTTCACTACTACCAGTTATAATCGTCCTAAAGTATTTACAGCAAGAAGGACAAACAAAATAATTGATATTCAGAATGAATCAGAAATTAAGACATAAATCATCCAACTTCAAATTTATATAGAATGTTTAATGAGGGTTTCATAGTGAGGGAAATGTCGCCTTTTTCAGCTGACTTTTGATTCAGTTGCAGAAAACTAAGTCCCAAAGAAAAAAAAAGTTTGCTAAATAAAAGCAGGATTAAAATACCAAAAGGTTGTAGAGGAGGTTTGTTTTTCTATCCATACTAACTCCTCACCTTTCCCATTACTGCTCACCAGTCTCAGAAACCCTGAGGGTCTCTAGAGTAAATCAGTTTCCTTCTTCTGTTTTCTTTTCGTCTTGGACTGACGAAATTGCGGATCACTTCCTCCCCCACTCCCCCAAGTTTCACTGAATGATTGAAGTATACTGTGCAAACAAGAAACAGGAGTAAGCTATGGTACTTACCTATATTACTCTTCTGAGCCCCTTTCTCAGTTTAAATTTAAAGGGACACATCAGCTCCAACCTCTCATTTCGGTTTTAAAATGTGCTATCTACTGTAGTTGTAAATAATACCTACAATTACTGGAACTGAAAGTTGAGACACTTGATAGATATAAACTTTCTTTGTGCATTCAATAGCTGTCTCGGGATAGCCAATTTCACTATTTATCTACAGGCCACTTTCTCCCTTGCTGAAAAGACAGCAGCAGCTGCAAAGAGGCAGAAGCCCTCTTTATAATATTTAATTGATTTTTTGTTTATTATTTACAGAGTGCTCTATCACAATCAAGATATTTTATTACTAGCAATTAAGAATAATACACGTTGATGGTGTTAATTTAAAGCACACCACACTCTCTTGCGTGAGTTCTGCCTTTAAAATCAGCCACTCAGATCTTCTACACTGAATTCTGAAGCGCTCTCTCTCATCAATATTCACTATATAATTGTGAGTCCTGTTGGTACTAAAATGAAAACTGGAGTTATGCCTGTTGCATTTACGCTGTTCCCTGGACAAATTCGGCTCTGTGTATATAAGTGTCTTGTTCATTTCATTTGTGTTGTAATCCCCCTTCCTCAACCTGCAGAAAGTCAAATCTCCTATTGCAATCAGTGCAGCAATCATCATTAGGGAATCTCCACCTCCCCCCCCCCCGGCCCTACTGTGCCTCAATTAAATAGGTAGCAAAAGCCCACTAGTGCAACCTCATGCCTCTTCCTCTCTGACGTGCCTCAGTAGCGCTGTGTTTTAAGATCTCTGCTGCTTCCTTGTGTTCAGAGGGAAACTTCAACTAGCTGGGCCCCGCACCGAGTCTATGGCCTGTGTTCTGTTTTAGCAACTTCAGGAGGCTCTGGGTGGATTCTGTCTGGATCCGGCTCAGACTCCTGAGCGCTTCAGGGCTCCCCGAGAAGCGGGGCCAGCCCTAGTAGGTGGGAAGCCTCCCTCTGGGTGAGGGGAAGGCGGCGCAGTTCGCATGTAAGTGTTGGCTTAGTGTACAAAGGGGAAAGGAACGAGACGTTCTCGTTGCTGACTGGTCGAGCTCCCCGGCAAACGCCGCCACGCCAGAAACCTCCAGGAATCCCCTTCTAGAGAAAATCGGATCCCTTGTTGGGTGGGACTGAATCCGCCGTCCCAGTGGCCGCGCCAGGGCTGGGCTGGGCTGGTCCCAGGCACCTCGCTCTCAGTGCAGAGCGCTGAGCCCGCTTCCCATTTAGCGCTCTCGGGTGTGATGGGGCCGGGCACACCAAAGAGGCTGTGTATTTACAGTAGGGTCTCAGCGGGTTCTTCAGAGAGGCTTTTCTGGCCACTCTCCTCGCCAGGGCTGAAACGTTTGTACGGACGGAGCTGAGAAGTAACCCCGCTCCCTCACCCTAGTCTCCTGGGAGGGGGGACCCAGGAGCCCCTCTGCTCCTGATGGGCCATGCAGGGAAAGGGAAGATCTTAGGGTCTGCTGAGCCCCTTCTCCCCATACAAGCAGCGGTCTAACTCTAGGCGAGTAACTAATGCGGGGAATGAGGGCTGTGTGAGCCCCTCGCCTCCAGGGGGAGGATCCTGCCGCTTTAGTCCCCTCTTGGCCACCAGTGCGGAGCGAGCGAGCTGGCGCGGGAGGCCCCCTCCTGTCCCTTCGCCCCGCTCAGTGTATTCCCGGGGCCAGGCAGGGGGAGGGGAAAGGGGGCGGCTCCTCGCGCTGTGGTTTCTTCCGCGCTATGAATGAAGCTCTTGAGCGTCCCAATCCACATGTGAGGCGCTGCGCTTTGCATAAAGGATTCCCCGCTCGCGAGACATCCCTTCAACGGGAGGCTGGTTGCAGCTGGATGGCGCCTCGCTTGGGGGGATTGCCATGGCGTGCTCTCCAGCTGCACCAGTCATTTCCCAGCCGGGCCATCTCTTACCTGGCAGCGATGGGTGGGGAAGCAGAGCGCGCTTTTTATTCTGGGCTGGAACCGCGGGCTGTAGTGGGTGACCCCCTCCCCGCCTAATGGCTGTGGTTCCCTCTTGCTATAAACGTAGCCAAAGGCTGCAGTAGGGTAATTCCTCATGCTCCTCAGTGGATCGCTCTTGGGCAGCTGGAAAGGGTAGCTCTGGCGTTCCCTGGAGTTTCTTCAGTTCGGTTCCTTTGACAGCCAAGAACAATTGTTCAATCTTCAATTGCCGATAATGTCGAGAGGCGATGAAAAGACAGATCTGGTCATTCCCCCCCGCACCCTGCGCTACTTCCCTAGGAAAGGAAAGGAAAGTGTAACAAATATAGACAACAGGGTAAAGATCTGCCGAAAACAGGCAGGTGAGAAAAAGTGTAGACTATAAAGAGGGGTCTGACCTCGATAATATTCGATCATTGATAACCCAATTTAGCTCCATGGTTAATATTTGAATCGCCCGGGTGGATTGGCTACGAACAGAATTGTAAAGATAATGAGTACCATTTAACTATTTCCCTCTTGTCCTCGTTCTTTCTAGTGGAAAGTGATTTTCCTATTGCATACGCGAATAAAAAGCTTAGCAAAACGTTAAGGGCAGGAGGAAAATAGTTTCATTCATCCCCAGCCTGCGCTGGAGGTGCTGCAGAAAAGGGAGATGAACATTGTTGGCGTCTTGTGAACTAATGAATCTGAAACGAAAGGAACAGTAAATTCCCATCGTGAGAACTGGGTTTCTCTTGGCAAATATTTTACCCATATGTCATTTAAGTGTTTGATCTACAGGCGAGGATCCAAAAGGGGGTGGGGATGGAGAGATGTAGGGAGTGGGACTTTAAACCAACATAACCAAGGGAATTCTGAGTGAAAGGTGAAAGGTTTTCCTTTAATCAGTACATTGTGCTGAAGCATTGCAGCTGATGCAGCCTCAGTATAGAGGGCGACTGTCTATCATGAGGGTAGTCTCTAGGGCTGCAATATTTAGGCATAAACCAAGCGAAATGAAGATAAGAGTTTTAGTACTAACGCTGATTGTCCTGATTTCTGCTGGTTAAACTGGACCAGGTGTAACGCTCCTGCGTGAATTTCTTTGCCTTTTTAAGTCTGTAAAATACACATTCAAACGCCTTGCTTACTTTGAGTATCGACATACATATTAAAACCTTATTGTTACACCGCAGTAGCTTTAAGAATTTAAAAACTAGACACTTCGCGGGTCTCTTCTTTCAACCAGACCATCACTCCTATTAATTTTAATAGGCAATGGGTGTGCTCAGTAAAAATAAACCCTTTATTATTTTACACAATTTACGAAAATAGTGTAATCTTAGGCATAGGCCACTTTTAAACACATACCTTCTGTTCTTAAATACAATGGCATTAAACAGATTTTAAAACTCTCTCTCTAACTACCAGCAGTCAGAGAATTTATAAAACACCAAGCCTTTTTGTTAAGAAACGCTGATACTGCTACTCAGTTGATGCTCCAGGTTCCTCTCGAATTTTGCTAACGTCTGTGAAAACTTTTGATGAACCAGCAGCAATTTTTGGGTGCACCTGTGAAGATTGGACAGTTTCACCTAGCCATGACCCTTAAAGTGCCAAATACTACCGAGTTATGGCCTAGTGTGACAGTGTGCTTTGGGGTTCTTAAATACAGAACTGAAAAGAAACTCAAGGGGTGCATGAGTCGAAACAATAATTGTGAAAGCTTTGCATGAAATCCTGCCACATTTTCATAGCATTCACTGCCAGGAATTTGCTCAACTCTGAACCTGGCCTTTGTAATAATAGACACACCTATTCTCCAGGTTTTTCTATGAGTGCTGTTTCACGTGCTACTATCTAGCACAGTGGTTCTCAATTTTTCCAGACTACTGTACCCCCTTCAGGAGTCTGATTTGTCTTGTGTACCCCCAAGTTTCACCTCATTAAAAAACATCTTGCTTACAAAATCAGACAAATATACAAAAGTGACCCAGCACACGATTTCCAAAAAATGCGTATGTTCTCATTTTTATCATATAATTATAAATCAGTTGAAGTATAAATATTGTGCTTACATTTCAGTGTCTAGCATATAGAGCAGTATAAACAAGTCATTGTCTGTATGAAATTTTAGTTTGTACTGACTCTGCTAGTGCTTTTTATGTAGCCTGTTGTAAAACTAAGCAAATATCTAGATGAGTTGATGTACCCAGCGGTAGGGTTCCCTGATTGAGAACCACACATCTAGTACACTGTCAATGTGCACTCTTTAATCTTTCTCTTTTTGAAGTAATGGGCCTAGACTGTGATCACATTTAAACCAGTGTAAATCCAGAATATCTTCACTGTCTCAAGTTGACTCACTCCGGATTTACACCCCTATGAATGTGATCAGAATCCGGTCCATGGTGCCCAGGGGAATTGACACTCTGCAGATAGGTATTATCTTTGCTAGGTATATTGTGCCCAGCATGTACATCGATGTGTGCCTTCTAATAAACATGTATATACATTTTTAAAAGTGTTCAATGGAAACACTAATCGACCCTTTGCTAAAGTGGAGCTAGAGAGAGACCCTATAAAACACTGTATTTAGATTTCTGACCATGACTTCATACTCTGACGCTGGTTACCTTCTCCAGACCTGAAGAAGAGCTCTGTGACACTACAAAGCTTGTCCCTTCCACCAACAGAAATTGGTCAAATTAACTTGACCGGGTGCACCTTGACTCCCTCGTGTCCTGGAACCAACAGGACTACAGCAACACTGCAAAGGTGACTTCATCTGCCGTTTTAAAGAGATTTGGACAGCAAATGCCTAATCTAATCTCAAAAGAGATGGGAGATGAGTAAATGGGAGAGGGGGTGGGGGACCCTGGCTCGATGCTGTGGATTGGGACTGCCTGTGAATGTGGCACAGACAACCACCAATATATTCTTTCATTACAAACCTCCGTTGAGATTTTTTTAAAGCGATTACAATTCCGATCACTTCCCCCATTTAACTGGTGTTGGAAGACACAATAGGAGAGTTCCTTCGTTCTCTTTTAATTATTTAATTAGGGATACAATGCTTCCTTCACGCTAGGACAAAACATAGCCTTTCTGGCTGGAAGATCGTGTGTGAGCGACAATTTTATTCAGCGTTCTATTTGTTTGTATGGTTCTAACAGCAAGAAATCGCGTTCAGTTTCCCTTGACATGAAAAATGATCTGCTGCTACCCGCAGACTCGTTAGGGTTCATGTAAAGGATATTCCCCCAAAAGTACTGGACTGACTCAACAAAAGCATATCGTGTTCAGGGGTTGGGAACAACTTTTCTGTGCAAAATAAGGCGCTGAACTGAGAAAGCAGCTTCCCCCTCCCCCGGTACTTTGTCAGGAGGGACTGAGGAGTGCCTGGGAACTAGCTGCTCCTGCCCCCTTTCCTGTGTTACAGAGTTCTGAGCTCTTTGCTCTTGCTGCGGGCTTCTTCAAGAGCATGTGTGGGTCCACCCTCCTCTTACAGAGCTAGGGCCCCTCCTCTTGCAGCTCTGACGGTACAATGATATAGTAATGATGGGTGTTGGAGCTCGCATTTGAACTTGCAGGCAAGCTGTCTTGCTCCTTCTTTTGCTAGAACTCAGTTCAGACTCAACAGCTTGGAATCAGGTGCTCATCAGTGGGGAGGGCTGGAGACCCCGGAATCAGCATCTCCTTCCAGCACTAACCAGGGGATTTACTCTTTCATGCGGCCACTGGGAACTCTGGACTAGTCCTAGCACTACGTTGTGATTTTTTGCAGTCTCTGCAATAAACTACCTTTTAAGGTAACTATGCTCCTTTTTATGCACGTTTTACATTTGGCTGCTAGAAAACACCTCGTGTAATATTTAAAGCTATTGTTTGCTGTTGGTACCTTCAAAGACAAAGCGTTTAACTGGAAAGCTAAGGTGGCGGAAGATCTGGTAAATTTTAAAAATCTGGGTAAGTTTTCAAGGACAAGTAGAAAATTAGAAGGTTTTGTTGGTGACCCACAACATTTACTGGGGAAAAGAGTAGAACAAAGAAATCTGGGGAATAGAGGAGTCTGGGGGTGGCGACAGTGAAATAACTCTCTGGTATTGGTTGTCGAATGGATAGCAAGGTAGAACTGCACCTTGATTTGTAATGGGGCTTAGGAGGCTAAGCGAAGGGAGAAATGAGGAACTATTTGTAGGGGTGTTAAATACACAAAACACCACCATTGGAACAATAAGAATTGTCCTGGCTGGGGAGCCTTTCTAGCCACCAGGTTTAATTGCCTGTGGAATAGTGTATGGTCAGTTTCTTATGTCCCGAGTGCTTTTTTGGTGTTCCTGGAAAGCTGCTCTCAGGGCAGCCCCAGGCTGAGGGGCAGGGGGACCTCTTTAGACAGCATCCCTCCAGAGGAGACAGAAAGCAGGCGTTCTCTAAGCCACATTTTCTTGGCAAAATGGGTGGGGGGGGGGGAGAGAAAGGATCACAGGGTTAGTGGAGCAAAACGCCCCCCGTTACACCCGCAGACAGCTTCTCTGCTCCTTGGGAACACAAGACGCTGCCTTTTCTCCCTAGTCCTTGGGTTCCCCCTTTGTTTTAGAAAGAGAGTGAGCAAGCGTCATGGAAGGAATTAGGGGAGTTTAGACCGCGGGAAAAAAAAACTCCTTTGCTAAGGAGAATCATAGAGATAGACGCATTTGTTGTGATCTTGTCCATTTCCCCCATTTGAACCGCCCTTGTTTAAAACTTTTGCACACAAAGGGATTTAAGGAAGGATGCGAGGACATGCTCTCTCATTACCCCACCTGTCACGTTCAGTCTGATCTATCATTTATCTAGCCTTCATATATCAGAGCGGAACCAATTTTAATGAGTGAGCCGTGGAGATTTTTTTTTTTGGAGAAATGGGAGATTTGAAACGTCCCATTGAAACACATTGCACAGTCCGCCCTAAGAGGGAGATGTTTTAAACACTGCTTTTTCCTCCCAAAAGAGGGAGTTTCCTTACCAAATTAGTAAGACTTGGCAGATCTGAAACAACTTTAAAACCAAACGTAAAGGTCAGTGGCGTTTCTCTGAAGCATATTGCAGGGCAAATGAAAGAGCCGCTCATTATTATTATTATTTTGTTACCCAAAGTGAATAATTAAGGAACTTTCCCTTTCTCTTGGTTAAGTCCTCACTTGGCTTCAGGAGAGCCCAAGGGAATGGCTTAGCTAGGAGGTACCAATAACAATCCAGGGGACTAAGCAATGTGAAATTTACAAACCTCAAGTCCGTCCGTGGCTATTACTCAATCCTATTAGAACGTGCCCAGATTTCTCTAAATGTCACAGGGTGTGGGACCGCCATTTCAATACAATTCAAGCGAAAAGGAAAAACCTATGTCATAGCTGGAAGTAATTGCTTTGAAAATCCAGCTGTTCGCTTAGCACATCGGCATGTTACTAAGTCTGGGAAGCGAGGGGAATTTATCTGGGTAGATTGGGAATAATAAAAGCTGGAGAACTAGAACAGAGACTTGGTCCAAAAGGAATCCGTCCTCCTATGAAACACGCAGTGCCGCTGAGACAACCTCCGGGAGAGGGGCAGGGTATTTTCTCTAGCAAGGAAAGCCTGTGTGCCCAGTAACCCCTCCCCCCATCCCGCCAATAAATGAATGGGCTGGACAGGACTTCAGTGGCTTGGTTCCTGTGTAAAATCGCTAACAGGCTCCGTCCTCCTGTTGAGCACTGATACATGGTGGGGGGCGGTGCATTTAATCGGTTCTAAACCCTGAGCTGATGTCTAGGAATCTTCCGGTCTCGAGAAGACCCTCGGCTCCCCCTACTGGTGAAACGGGGAATACCAAAGATCACATTTTTGTAACCAGCATCCAGACACCATTTGTTATCAACAATGAATGGTCAATAATCACCAGTCCGGGCGTTTACTGGGCCAGCGTTACTTTCCCCCTGCATACAACAATGACTTGTGTTATTCCATCGTCCCTTTGCATATTAAAACAATGTGTTATTACTAAACTATGGTAGAGTACTCCTCTTGCTTATTAGGGCAGACGCCTTGTTTAAATGTGAGGTTTACTTTCAGGTTAAGCTTCGCCTCCAAAACTCTTCCTCCGAAAAGCTTTCCTGCTAAGGAAGTGCTTAGATCTGCTTTAAATATTGGTTTAGCTGACATTCCAGCCTCTCCCAGGTGATGGATGCTTCAAGACGGAACAGATATTAACTCTAAACTTCTAACGGTGACATGACAAGACCCAGAGGATCCTCCATGTAGCTCAAACAGAGCTGCTCGGGAAAGCAAACAAACCAGGCTCAGAGATAACGTTTCTTCCACCCCCGTCTGCTTTCAGAGTCCCTCTTAAGTCCCTGCTGGGGTCTGGAAACGTGCATTTGACGGTATGAGGAGGGGAAGGAGCCGCTCGGAGGCCAAGGACTGGAGTGTTAGGCAGGAGCTGGAGGGGTTTCAGTTTGGGTTTGATTCCGCTCTAGGGCAGTTGTGGGTCTTCGCCGGGCAGGCAGAGGGGGTATCGCAGGAAAGCGCAATATGAACGTTCCCAGCTGCTGCCATCAATGAGCTCCGAAGGGACTTGGACTCGGGCAGTTTGCCTGAGCACTTTCAGATGCCAGCAGCGCCTCCCCCGATTTAGCGATCTGGGATCGGAGGGCTGTCGCGCCTTCAGCTGGGAAGGCAGCTGCCTGCAAGTAACTAGGAACTTACTGGGCTCATGGGGAGGGAGCCGGTGAGATCTTGTTCCCTACAGCCACGTGGACTCTGGGAAATTCTTCTGGGGGTGGGGAGCTCTGAAGTCAGCTCGATCCTTTGCTGATTCTTTGTTCGCTTGGGTAAAGCGTTAAGCTAGAAACTGCAGAGAAATTGCCCGGGTGGTGCCTTTTGTTTAACTGTGTGTGTGTGGGGGGACGGGGGGGTGGACAGAGCATGACAGGTATCTTCTCATTCAGCTGCATACAGTGCAGCGGTAGCAGGGGTCGATGACACAAAGTAAAACAAGCGGAGGCAGTTTAGAATTAATGTGACCTTGATCCTAACCTGCCAGATGTGCCTATCACAGGGAATCTTAATAGTATGATCTTTACCCACTGAACTCAGCCTGTTCCAATGCTCTGGACATTGGCTCCGGTTCTCATTGGCAGCACCATGGCCTAGATTGTGATCTCAGGTGTCAATCTCTAGAGTGACCCTACTGAAGTCACTCTGGATTTAAGAGGATGCAACCGGAAACAAAATGTGATCCATTCATTCTTTTCCCATACATATGTTTAAAGGCACAATACAAACAATGGGTCAAGCTCACCCTGGGCAGGATTATGCTGATATTAGGTGGAGTGGAAAATTTGCCAGGAATGAGGTTGTGTCTATACGGACCACAGGAGGCCAATAAAAACAACAAGGAGTCCGGTGGCACCTTAAAGACTAACAGATTTATTTGGGCAAAAGCTTTCATGGGTAAAAAAACATGCATCTGAAGAAGTGAGGTTTTTTACCCATGAAAGCTTATGCCCAAATAAATCTGTTAGTCTTTAAGGTGCCACAGGACTCCTTGTTGTTTTTGTGGATACAGACTAACATGGCTTCCCCCTGATAGGAGGCCAATGAAGCACCAAATTGGCAACATTAGGGTAACTCCACTCATCTACGCAGCAGCCCCTTTGATAGTTCTTATGGCAGTAACCCCAAGGGAAGATTGCACTGCCCCTTTGAGGCTCCAGCACTAGTGAATTTGGCCCAGTGTGGACACAGAGGCTGTGAGGCCTGCTTCAAGACTCCATGATTCTTAACACAGGGACAAATTCTGCCCTCACATTCACTTGTGCATTGAAGTCAAAGGGAATTTCATGTGCAGGACATGCGAGTACAGGACTGACAATAGCAAACTGGAACATGAGGCTGTTAGGTGCACAACAGGGCCACACGTGTTGCTATGCTGAATGTGCACAGAGCATTCGTATGGCAGGGAGGGGGTTGAACAGATTTCTTTTTATAATTTACTTATTTCTAATGACAGCTTTAAAAAAAGATAAAAGCAACACAAAGTCCTTTGTAGAACCCCAGACACAGACATGCTAGAATCTTTGGAGTGTGTTGTGTAAACTCACAGTGGTGTGTAAGACATCAGTAGATACCTTAAAATGTGTATGATATGCATGTGTATTTGAGAACCTAACAGGTAACACAAATCCAATCAACTCTAGTGGCTCCTAACCAGCGAGGCTGGAAAAGTTTGTAAGATATGCAAAAAGTGAGGCATCCAGCTGAGACCAGCTTAGTACAGCTTCTGCTTGCATTGCTAGGGGATAAGTCCCTTTTTGCTCGCCTAATCGAATTGTTGCCTGTGGAGTGTGAGGGTCATAGTTTGTATTTAAATTGCAGTAATCTGCACACAGCAAATTCAGCCCTCGGATAGTCGAGTTTGCTCTATACAACAGGGAAGGAGCTGCAAGGTTTCCCTTGCCCCACCCCCAAGCCAATATTGCCTTCCTTGGTGTAATGGGATAAGGTAGCTCCAGGGATCTCCTTCCCTGCCCCTCCTCCTCCCAGCCTGGGGTAGGGGTCCAGGTCTTCCTCCTGCCCTCCCGACCCCCCCCCATTTCTCTTCTCCTTCCCCATTGCTCTTTCTTCCCCTCCCATTCCTCTCTCTTCCCTACTTTCTCCTTTTCACCATAATAATGCTAGAGAGGACAACATACAAATGAGATTGAGAGAGGCAATGGAAGAGGAAGACAGGGCCAAGAATGGGAGACATGCTATGAGACCTGAAGGGACTTTTGAGCAGAACTTGGATGAATACCATCACTTACTTGTTTTCCAGTTTAACCCTACATGTGCACAGTATTTTGCAAGACATATAAAAGAACTGGGGGCAGAGTCTGTGGTGCACCTCAGCCCTTGGTGGGTGGAAAGGAGGCTTTCTGCTACCTTTGCATATCTCAGATTCTGGGCTGCTTCAAGGACCAAAGTGGCCTAGGGACTGATCTAAGTGCAGCTTCAGCACAGCTGCCAAAAGATTGTTCTGCAGCCCAGAATTGCCACCCTGCTCTGAACACTTTCCCTTCAGCCTCCAGCATAGCCCAGCCCTCTGCTTTGAGCTGTAGTTATGTGGCCCAGAGGAATTCCCTCTGGGGCTGCTAGTGGAGGAAAGGTACTGGAGCAGGCACCCTAGTTAAGAGTTTGTAATCTACTTATGGACATAACAGTGCAAGTGATAATGACTGATGAATTAAACAAAGACCAAGTTAACCAAGTGGCAGCAAGGGAGCAATTAATCATATGCAAGTAATGTGGAAAAACTGGCAAAGTTAATTAAATGGCACTTATGGCAAAGTTAATAAGTGTCAGCAATTAACAGTCAGTCAGATGGTATGAAAGGGTGAAAGACAGGTTTAAGAAAAAAGAAAAGGGCACATGAAATACTGACTGCTTGTAGATTATGGAGGCTAACAGTTGAGAAAGTTCCAGCCATAACATGGAAGTGCAGGGCTCAGCTGGTGCCCAGTCCTGCTAAGGGCTGGAGGCAGCACATATGTTATGTCTGGGATGGGGCTTTTCTAGTTTGCCTACGCAGCACTGGGGAGTTGGTCTCTGCGATGTGCAGTGGCCTTTTGTTCCCTTTAGCCCTAGGAAGAGTGGCCTTAACTCACTTCTCTGGTGCCTGATCCTGTAAAGGGCTGGAGGCAGCTGTTTTTTCTACCTGTGTGTTGCTGTAACCCTGAGCCTCACTTTATTAAAAGAAAAATGTGGCCGTGGAGGGTAATTGCACAATAAGGGCCAAATTACAAAAATGCATGCAGTGCTGCCAACTCTTGCAATTTCATCCTGAGGCTAGTTGGACCCCAGCTAGAGGACCTGAGACTCTCCAGCTTTCTCGGAATTTTAGCACTTCTGGGGAAAACCCCCTCTGATTGGCTTCCTTCCCCACTTCCTTATGTCCTAGGAAAGAGCAGCCAGTCTTTTGCAGGAGTTAGGCAGAACTCTTACCCCCCCTTTCCCTCCCCAGGAGCAGAGAGGAGTTTAGGTGGGGGAGGGGAAGAGGAAGCAAAAATAGTCCAACATTCCTGGTGGCTCTGCACCCTCTTGTGAAAAATGGGTTAGTTCCTTTCTGCTCCTTCCAGGAACACCAGGCCTGGGAAAGGATTGTAGGGCAAATAACTCCCGGAGCTGTCTGACCCCCTGGCCTGGGAAGGTAGAGAAGATGACCTCACAGTGGCTGACCCCAAGCTGTGTGGTGGGGCAGGACAGGGAGAGGGAAGAACCCCTGAAGCTGCAAGAGGAGCAGAGATGCCCCGAGGGGGTGAGGAGCCGATATAGGGCTGGGGGACAGAATTGATGTGGGGTCTGAAGAGGGGGCAGAGGTCAGGGATGCAGGCAAATACATGGCTGCAAGGGGCCTATAACTAATTAATTAGAGCTGGGGTAGGCAACCTATGGCACGCAAGCTGATTTTCAGTGGCACTCACACTGCCGGGGTCCTGGCTCTGCATTTTAATTTAATTTTAAATGAAGTTTCTTAAACATTTTAAAAACCTTATTTACTTTACATACAACAATAGTTTAGTTATATATTATAGACTTATAGAAAGAGACCTTCTAAAAACGTTAAAATGTATTACTGGCACGTGAAACCTTAAATTAGAGTTAATAAATGAAGACTCGGCACACCACTTCTGAAAGGTTGCCGACCCCTGAATTAGAGTGTTGGGATGTGGGGAGAAGCTGGAAGCTTTGCACCTTCAGTCATCCAGGAAAACTCCTGCAGCAGGGGTCAGAATCAACTTACTTAATACTTTTGTTGGGAGTTGGCAACACTGTAATAATACACACACACACACACATGCGCACATACTCTTACACATGATGGGCAGGGGGATTTTATAAATCAAAAGGCAGACCAAAAATCATGAGGATCTTTTAAAAAAAAAAACGCTTGTGATTTTGGAGCCAAACTCATGATTTTTTAGGGTCTGACATGATTTTTGAACTTTTGGGGTTGGCAATACATTTTGAAGGGTCGGGGTGGGGGTAGAGGGGATGATTAGATTCCCAGGAGATCCTAACTCCAAACCAGGAATAAACTCCACTCTCTATTGTGACATCTGAAAGGTAGCTCCCTACGGGGTTCGTCATGGTAGCAGCAGGGGGTGGGCAATAAAAGGCAGTCCAGTGGATAAAATTGTGAGCCAAAATGATCTAATCAAGATCACGCTGAAGTTAGCAGGGCTTTTGGGAGGTGGAGGAGTGGAGAAGAGACATGGGGAATAGGACCATCCCACTCTCACCCTCCCTGCTAAAGAGCCTCCTATCCTGGGGAACCTGTTAGGTCCTGGGGCTGGGCCACAAAAGGTCATAGCTCCTGAGCTGCCTTTTCCTGCTACCATGAAGAAGCCCCAGGATGTTCCCTCTTAGATATCACAGGGGGATCAAACTGAGTTTTGGTTTGGGATTGGGGTCTCCTAAGAGCCAGCAAATCCCTATTTTTTTTAAAAAAACTTAGATCTATGTTGTGCCATTACTAACACTAAGCTCCATTTCTTTGCAAGGTGTGAGTCAAGGAAAAATTGAGGCTAACCACTCTTTAATTCTTTTGATCATTCTTTTGTTGCTCACAACAAACATAACCACTATAAACTTTTACAATGGGAAGTTGTTACATGTCAGATCACAATGCCTCAGACACCTGGCTTCTTCTGAAGAAAATAATGAATGAATAACCCTAGGAGACCATTATTTCACTGCCACCTGGGAGGAAATGGCTAGGACTGACAAACACCTTTTGATAGAGACCATCAATCTCTCTGGCTGGATAAAATGTTGATAGCTCCATAGATATGTATCACACTGGAGGCCTTTCCTCTCTTTTTTGATCTGGAGTTTTAGAGGGAAGCAGAGATTATGTTCTCACATCACTTTAAATCAGGAGTAATCCCACTTAAATCAACAGATACACTAGTGTAAAACTGGTGTGAGATTAGAATGGGGCCCGTGATGTGCTAACCAAATTCCAACTTGAGTAATATTTGCTCATCTGGACTCTTCCTGCAATATTCTTAAAAGGTATTCTTCACTTCCAGTATTCAGACATAGGGTAGCATCGCTGTGAGCTGTTAGAGTACTGCTGCTATTTTATCTCCAAGGAGGCAGCGTTTCAGGCTGTGTGTAGTGTCTGTAGCACTTGTTATAGATGTTAAGTTTTGTCAAGTGTTTTGGCTTCTTTCAAGTTGAAAAGTGTCACACGTGCATTTTTCAATAGAGGGTAGATATAAAATATATGTCCAAGTCCTGCAGTCTTGAGTTGGGAAGAATTATTTCTCAACAGGTCAACTACCACACAGCCTGTCTAGGCTCCCTCTATCCGTAACTATGGTCCTATAATGAACCTGCTGGCTTGTTAATGTTCATTGGTTAACCTCTCATCTAGCTATCAGAGGAACCCATAACTGTAATAGTGAAGGGATGTACAAATTCAAGTTAGAGGGGGCCTGGCTTAGAAGGGAGCCAGAGGTTGATTTAGGACAGGAACAAGAGAATGGTGGCTGCATTGTGGGAGCTGGCAAGCCTTGGGCAGATGTGGAATTTGCCCCTCCCCCCGTCCCCCACCGCCATACATGGCCCCGTTGGCCTGACTGGAACTGCCCTCCCAAAAATAGAAGTCAAACTACACCTGAGAGGGAAGGCTGGTCTGCTTAAGAGGTGTGACCAAAGACTAGGAGAGGGGCTGGTGAGGGGGGCCAGCAGGAGCCATGACAGATGCTTGGGAGGGGCCTGCAAGCAGAAGGTGAGGTGGATAGGTCTGAATGAGACTTCAGGTGCTGGATAAAAGTACTGGACACTGGCTGAGGGATCTGAAGGTCAGTGAGTGATTGTTGCTGGAAAAAGTATCCCTGGTATTAGGTCTGAGGAGCCTCACTTCATACCCCTGGACTGGACTGCCCATAGGGCCTGAATTAAGAATTGTTGTGATCTTTGGTCTTAAAGACATTGTGCCTAAGGTAATTGCACCTCTGTTTCTGGCACCCCAGTAAAGGGATCCTTTGTTATTTCATTAGAATCTGTGAATGTTTAAGGGAACCCACTGAGGGCTAGGGTCTGAAGGGCCGAGAGTTTGAAGCAACTATAGATCTTGCCTCAGCATGTGGTACACCCAGCATACTACCAGGCATGTAAAGACTGGAGTACAACAGGGACACCCTGTACTGGGGTCAGTTACAGTGTAGAATATTGTTCCCGCACTACATATATGTATCCCCTGATAATGTCAATGGGAGTCGCACACGTGAATCTGGAGAAAATAGAACCAACAACTGTTAAATTGATTAGGTAGGTCCTACAGGTTAGAGAAGATTTGGGCAAGATGTTTGAAAGTTAATGTATTTTGAGGTAGATTTTTGGAGTTGTGAGGAGTTCTAGGGGGGTGTTTCATATTAAAGTCAGTGGGGGCATGGCTAAGCCACTGTGCAACATTTAAAAAACATTCAAGCTCGGTGTGTAGCAACTGTAAATTCAGCAGTAGTAAATAGAAGGTTGTGTATGAAACATGCCAAAACATTCATGGCAATGTACTGTCCTTCATCTGCAAGGCATGCTGATACCATCAAGGACTCTTATCAATTACCCTGCCTCACCATTTTTTTCTCTCTCTTTTACTTTTCTATTTTTGGTGCTATTTCCAGTAGCCTTCAATCACTAGCCAGCAATAATATCTGAAAGTAGATTTCTTTGAGATGATTCTGTCAATTAGAGTGAAAGCCATTCCCTGGCATGAATTCCAAGTAGCGGGGTGAAGTGCAGTGGGGTGGGGAGGTGAAATCCCAGCCCCAACCTGGAAGCCAGCACGCCGGGCCACAGATGGAATAGCTGCCACTGGCTCCTTGCACCTTTTGTACGAAGTGGTGGGGCCACTGGAACTGCAGAAATGTGGGTCCCATGGTCCCTTCTCTGGCCTGCCCTGACACAGCTCAGTTGCAGGGAGCTTTTCAGGGTAGAGAACTTTTCTGCGGTGTGTGAGGAGTGTGCAGGACCCCACGCCAGCATCTGTGCACACAGCCCTGGCCTGCAGAATTACCATGTTGTGGCACCCATCTGCAGGCAGAGTTTGCAGACACTAAGCAAGGTTTCCTCTTCTCCTCCTTGCTTTTAGAGGCTATATACCCTAATCAAACACGTCTCCCTCTCCCTGTCTCGCTGCTCCCTCTGCTGGATCCCTCACTCTCACTCAGCCTCTCAGTGCACCATAGTGGGGTAGGAAGTGGGACGCAATCCATGATCAACACTGCTGAGAAGCAGCACATTTCTCTCCCCAGGTCTTTCTCTCTTTGAATTCCTTTCTAACTCCTCTGGTCCTGCTCCCTTAGACCAGGGCTACCTCCTGGGAGTGAAATGTGCAAAGTCAGTACAGACTTTGTTCTTGTTTTCTTCAGTTAAAGTTATTTGACCGTTTAGCCATGGGCACAACCTTTATAAAGGGCGGAAGTGCAGCCACAACCCAACAGGGGGCACTCTAGGAGATATCGTGCTGCAGGGAAGCCCACCACAACCCCTTAGGAGGGCACAGCATGTGCTCTCCTCTATGGCTGGATAGCTTGTTGGTCTTAACACTTCCATGCCCTCTTTGAAGAAGTTGTACCCATAGGGGGCACCAGCCGTGAACAGTCCTTGGGCATGGTGGATCCCAAACTGTCTGGATACAGCGGCTCCTTGACCCATCCTCTGCATTGCACAGTCCCATAGGCACCAAACACATTCTTCCTCCTAGTCTACCAATGATGATATACAATAATGAGGAATCATTTCTTTTAAATAATGATTTGTGCATACAAATGCAGGATATGGACAACTTTTGGAGACACCCACCTTTGAAAATTAGTTCCTGTAGAATAATAAAGGGCAAATGATCAGCTCTGACATATACAACTCTTTCTTATGCAGCCATTTCACTCATGCACTCATTTCAAGATGAAGGTTTAGGAGATGGTATAACTGTCCAGACTTTTAGAATTAATCATCTTATCTTCTCCCCCCTCCCTCCCCCTGTCAGCTAAAACCGTATGGACTAGCCATGTCCCCGTGAACTGATTTAGATCAAGCACTGCTATTTGACCCCCTAAGATAACTCTGACTGAAGATATGGATCAGGTTGAATGAACCCATTAAGGTCATAATTCTTGTTTTGGATTTAACCACAAAAATATGTGAACCTTGTGTGATGACATTTTTGTTGCAATGTCAATGCTATCACACAAGGTTCAGCGTGGGTGAACACTGACATTGCAACATAAATATTATCACATTGTAATCCCAGCCCAGTGCAGTTGGTAATAAAAAGATTGGGGTTGCTTGGCAGCATTTGGGCTGCTACATGGGAAAGCAGTTAGCTTTCTCCTCCACGCGCTCTAGGAAAATGTTGCACAATGTGTTTCCCTATGCAACAGAATAACACTAGCCATCCGTTTGCTGGGAATGTAAAGCTCCTGAAATATATTCTCTTTTGAGTAGGAATTATAACATTGTCCTGTTCAGATATTCAAGAGCCCCACATTGTGAAGGGTTGATTTAAGATGTTCTGCATTATTTTCTGAACCACTCTCCCATTATGGAATGTATCCCAGGTCAGATACAGGTATGTGGTTTTGAGGACATACCTGTAGGTTGTGTAACAAAATTTCTTTACGTTGAGCATATCTCCCATGGTTATCAGAGGATGTCATACTATGTCTATTGCAATCATGTGCGAGTGTCCACTTTGCCTAATGAGGACTTTTTGTTGCATTGGCCAGTGTTTTCATTCCAGTGATTACTTTTTAATACTTAAGAATATATAGTTCTAATGTAGATTGACTCCCAATAAATCTCTGCTCCATACTTCCCTAAAGAAAGTTAAATTATATTCTATTCAGGACATGAAATAGTTCTCAATTTTGGCTACTGCTCTAATTAGAGATCATGAGTAGCATATTCTGAGAAGAAAATCAGGAAACTCCTATGAACTCAAACTAACAGCCTCTCAACAACAGTGCCGCACAACCCTTTACTGTTACTGAAAGCTACTTCTCATGATTTCTAGAAATTTATAAAGAGATAGTGGCTATCATTTAGTGGGAATCATTCTAATATCACTTGTGTACTTAGCACAGATTTTCATGTTGTTCATACAGGCAACACATTTAACTAGGAACTGGCATGAAATGGCAATGTGTTATTATGGAAACACTGTGTATTTTAGAGAACTTTTCAGTTCTTTGATGGGGCTCATAGCTTAGAAAGGGGAAGGGAAGTATACACAAAGGCACTGAATTGACCAAATCAAACTTTGGAAACAGAAACCTAAAATCCACCATGCATCTGTAATAATGGGGCCACATTGTATATGCATCCGAAGAAGTGGCTGTAGTCCACGAAAGCTTATGCTCTAATAAATTTGTTAGTCTCTAAGGTGCCACAAGTACTCCTGTTCTTCTTTTTGCGGATACAGACTAACACGGCTGTTACTCTGAAAATTGTCCTTACAATGACATTTCACTAAGGGATATATGTTGCAAGCAGAAAGTCCTAAGAGAACCTGTGTTCAGCAAAATGTTGGAAAGAACTGTGATGCTGTCATTCAGTCTCCTTCAGAACTCATTTGTGATGGTAACTTGTGAAATGAAATGGACCCTTGGTCCATATGGCAGTTTGTAAGTTTCTGAATGATGGGGTATTTTTTTGTGCTGTTTAAACCAACTACGAATTGGATTTGGACTAGTTCTCATTTCATCAAGATCATGGATCAACCACCAGATGGTAATGACTTTCTGTCACTACTGTACTGGATTAGATTCAAGACAGTGATTTACATGGGAAAGAATCTTAATATTAATCCATTCCCCCTGACAAATAGCTTGTTACAGTATATCATCTTTAATATTAAGGACAGGTATTGATGTATTGACCTACAACACTTCATAAGTACACACTAGAATACTTTTGACTTACTCATTTTTTCTTTATTTGTAGGTCAAGATGTTATTAAATATAAAAAGTGTCTTATGGATGTGCTCTACCTTAGTTGTAACATATGCACTGCATAAAGGTAAGTGTATGACGTGGAAACATTTACTGGAACTGTCCCTTAGTGACTGTTAGAAGCAGCATGATCTAGAGGGGAGGTTGATACCATGGGACTCAGGAGACCTGGTTCTATTTCTGTCTCTGCTCTACTGAATGACCTTGTGTGAGTCACTCCCTTTTGTGTGCCCTTCCTATGCATTGTTTGTCTTGTGTACTTGGATTTCAAACTCTCCCCTGAGGACTCTAGATGCTACAGTAATGCAAAAAAAAAAAAAAAAAAAATGATGCAAAGTGCCATAGGATTATGTAATACAAATTACCAGACAGAGCAAAATGGTTTTTTTCCCCTCAACATTTCTAATAATGAAGTTATGATTCTCCGGACCAAGAACACAGTACATTTTATTAAGGCAGCAAAGGGTAAATGCATCTATTTATAGGGGCTCTCTGAGCTGATTTCACTCCGTTGGCAAACACTTGCATATAAAATTACTCATTCTTTTCTCCAGCTTGTCCAATGGCTCTTACAAAACTGTTCAAAGATTTTTCTAGAGAAAAGTGAATTGCTGTGGTGCTTAAATAAGCCCACCCATTATAAAAAGTAAAATATATTTTTCCGAAGAGCAGGATGGAAGCACCATTATTTTTTACTTAAAACCGCCCTTATTTTTTTCTATCCTTCATTAAACACACAGCAGGCCAGAGAGATTAGAGTTGTCCTCAAGGACAATAGATTCAAAGACTTTCAGGAGAGGACAACTAAGTTTCTAAGATTTTTCCCTAGAGAGCTGGAACTTCTTTGGTTAGTAAACGGCAACCTTCTTTTCAAGTTTTACTTAGCCATATAACTGAAAGTACTGCATACCAGAGAGAGATATGGGTCTTGTTGTATTTAATGTACTGTTTATATGAGGGCTGCTAGGCAAGGGACATCATTATGGGAAGGGGTTTTTAGATTTGCAAAGTGAGTTTACATGCTAAAGAATCCAGTGGTGAATTTAGAAGTCCTTATCCAGTGAGTTGTATTGTTCCATTAAGATAGAAATATCTAGCATAAATTATAGTGAAACTAAGAGCTATTAAGCATAACAAGCTAACTTCAAAAGTGACACAAATGGGGGTAATTTATATTCTGTAAAGGGGTGTAATTCACATGATGAGAGGCAAAAGGGTGAGTTTTAGCAGGAAAAGCAACTAGCAGGAGGAAGAATGTACAAGACGAAGCAGCTCTGAGCCTCATTATACATTCCTATTAGTTTCTGTTCCTGATACCTTTGTGCCTCCTGCCCCATACTGTGTAATTCTACTCACACTCACATGCACACCAAGTTACTGCTGTATAATTTACACCACCTAGTAACACTTCTTAATTTGGCTCAGAGATTCTCCAGTATGGGATTTACAGTACATGAGCAACCCACTGCTAAGCATCCAGTTAAGCAGATAACAATAATATTGGGCCAGATTCTGGCTGGTGTTCATCTGCGTGTGGCTTGGTGGGAGCAGATGGAAAGTCTCCCACCCCTAGAAAGGCAGTATGAATGCTGTGTCTCATTCATTTAGAGCTCTAGTTTTATCATAGCAATTAGAAGAAAACCTCACAGAATGGCCATTGCGAAGAGGGCAAAAGGAATGGGTTTATATCTCAAGTAGCCATTATTTTCCATTCTAGAACAAATGTCAGGAATAGAGCTCATGTGTGCAATGCCATTTTAGAGGTCATGAGTTACTTCACTGGACCCAAACTTTGCAGACCCAATCTGGTCTCTTCACTATTTAATTCTCTCTGTATACCTGGGAAAGAACCATTATCTCTCTTGGAGTAAAAACTATCACTGATCATCCACTGGTGTGGTCCTGTGTGTCACTGCATGGCTTTTGTTCTCTAATAATCTGTCACTCAGCTCAAGGTTAAACGTTTGCAGCAGTCTAGGTTCTGTGTGGTTTAGTCTACTGCTTGCTATCACGTCTTCCCCATAACCAGCCCCCCTGCCATGCCAAAGTCTCCAAAGGGCTTGGTTTGGATATTTCTAAGGATTTTTTT
Source organism: Malaclemys terrapin pileata (assembly GCF_027887155.1). Taxonomy (NCBI): domain Eukaryota; kingdom Metazoa; phylum Chordata; order Testudines; family Emydidae; genus Malaclemys; species Malaclemys terrapin. The sequence continues at coordinate 82,057,759 of NC_071510.1, read as the reverse complement.
AACGTATCAGTTCTGAAATCCAAGATTCCCATGATAGACACAACAAAACTCCAACTTTATTTGTAACACAGCAGATTACAGATATGCAATATTTTATATATTCACCATTAATTATTGTTCTAGTCTTTCTTTCATTTTATCATCTCTCTCATCCTTGTACTTGGCCCTATCCATATATACCTAGCACATATGCAAGGTAAGCACATAATTTTTATGTAGAAACAAAAGCATCTGTTTGTTTTAAAAGTAAATGTAGAGGCTCTTGTGTGGTTTCTTTAAGATCCTTTAAATTCCCATAAGATACTTTTGGGAGCGGAACAGCAGGAAGTACTACATAAGCCTGTGAGGTCAAAGGAGTGCCCCATCACAGGACCTGTGCTGTTTGCTCTAGTGCACATAAAGGATTAATGACAGAAGTTAATGGACAAAGTTTACATTGGTTGCTAGCATGACATTCACTCACTTTTGAACTAGCTGATGGTCTAGTATGTTAGGTTACAAACTGGACTAGTGACTGTGATAAATGTGGGAATTTACCTACCTGATTTAAACATTAATTTGTCATGTCACGAATGAGTGTGATTTCAAGAAGACCCTATAAACCTGAAAAGAGTAGAAAATCCCCTCAGTAGCAGTCTGACACTTGAGTCTGTGACTAATACATAATAATAAACATCTATTTGTGCCTGTATATTATATATATGTACATGTGGGTGTGCTCTAATATTCAGGACTGCAGATGGAATATACATTTGCCTGGTTTTCTATGATTTACTGACAGAGTATGAGAAGTAATTGATCCTTCAGTACTCTATGCCTGGTTTACATCCTCCCTCTCTTTACTGTAGTAACTCAGACCACAAACCATCTGGTAGGAACACAGTGAAGTTTTTGTTGGGATTCAATTTATTACCTCCATTCTCAAAGCTCTATACATGTTCTTGCAGGTAGTCCTGATTATTTTTTTTTAATTTAATTTAACAATCTAACACTGTTATATTCTTAAGTATTGAATTTCTTTCTTAAAAGATTTAGAGTTAATGAACAGAGTTTGCTTAGGCTCAGTGTATAAAGAAATCAGATTTAATAGAGCACATGAGATCATAGGTATTTGTTATGGCTGCTACTAGACTGGACTATAGAGAGTATGTGTAGTCAGACTATTGATGAACTCTCAACAAAGGTTTTTAATTGTTCTTCCCCTGTAAACTTGGCTTAACATAAATAGGATCTTTGATTCCATGAGAATACATTTTTGTCTGATTACTCACTGTCAAAGTTTCTGTCCTCTTAAACTTAATTACACAGCAAGACCATTCTTCTAAGCAGCTTCTCCTCCTGGAGGACATTCCTTCCAATTGGATCCAGACCTCTTTGCCCCATACAGACCAATGGGTGTTGCTATTATTTTTACCTTAAAATAGCCCTTTCTCTGCTTACTTCACTTTTCAGGGGATTTGCAACTTTTGCAAAAGTAAAATTGTACAAGACATTCTGGGGAAGGAGTCTTTGTTCTCAGGCGGGAGCAAATGTTTTATTTTGTGTCTAACTTCAAAAGAAAGAGAGCAAGCCCTACTTCATAGATAAGATGAGCTGACTTTTACAACCCAAACTGTGAACTGGGAGGACCTGAGGCAAGGTCCAAAACAACAGATAGCTGAAATTCTGGTTAAAGTCAAAAGGAAAACAGTTTTATTCAAGGTAGAAGCTCACAAAGGGGAAATTCTATCAGGGAGCTCCAGGAGGCAGCGGTATGGAATTTATAGCCTCACTGAGCTCCCTATTTTTAACTACCTCCCTATAATTAATTATGCAGCCCCACAATCCTTATAACTGCCTGGCAGCAGGGTCCACTAACTCTGACTGGTAGAACATTACAGCAGGTTCGAGATGAAACTGTTCTACAACTTTTAAAAAGCAACAGAGGGTCCTGTGGCACCTTTGAGACTAACAGAAGTATTGGGAGCATAAGCTTTCGTGGGCAAGAACCTCACTTCTTCAGATTCTTGCATCTGAAGAAGTGAGGTTCTTACCCACGAAAGCTTATGCTCCCAATACTTCTGTTAGTCTCAAAGGTGCCACAGGACCCTCTGTTGCTTTTTACAGATTCAGACTAACACGGCTACCCCTCTAATACTACAACTTTTAAATACTCACACCAAAACCCCCATGTTTATGTAATGAGAGGGCTCCAAGAAACCCACCAGAATGTAGGGAAACTCACAGTTAAATCCACAAGGCTTGGCCCTTAACATGATCCTGTACATCAGTATGGATAAATAAATGAAGGAAGAACCTCCCCCCCCGATAATTTGCATGAGGAAAAATAAACAGACCTTCATTTGTCATTTATTAGTATCAGGATTGGCTGCAACATGAGGCCACGTTGCACTGTAAGGCACTGGCTCACATTGGGCACTACGGCAGGGGAACAATCTGGTATAATCTTAAAACATGATCCTTTCCCCAGCTCCCTGATAAATGCTCCATCCCTTTGGACTGTGCACCTGCTCCCCCCTGAGCAGTTGATCAGCTCCATGTGGCAGGGATGAAACCATTGCTCAGCCTCTTTCCAGCTCTCTTTGAAATGATTTGCACCCTTAGGGAAGTAGGAAGGAGCAGTGTCTGAAGTCTTCACTGGGGGACTGTGATTGACATTTCTTTGCAGGGGGCCACAATGCGTGGAAAGATTTCTTATGCCTTCTTTCCCCATTTACCCATTCTAGGGCTAGTGATAAGCTGGTCATTAAAATTTACATTTAGATAAGAAGGAAAGTACTCTGACAGTTATGACCGATTACTTAGTGAGGCCCCCATAACTTGACTACACTGTGATTCTTTGGGCTTGATCCCACCGTCCTAACTCAGATAAAGTTCCCATTGACTTAACTGGGAATTTTGCTTGAGCAAGGACTCCAAGGTATGGCTCTTTGTGGTGATTTGGACTTAAGTCTCTCTGTGTGTGCATGTGTGTCCTCCATTAACCAGTTGTATTGAAAAGTTTTTTATATACCATTTAGCAATAGAAAAATGCTTGTATTAATCACCATCCTGGCTGGTGATTTCAAAACCATGTTTCTTTTTAATACATACAAGAGGACATTAGTGCTTTTAGGTCTCACGTGGCTGTGGAAATGGGTAAAGGGGCTGGAAAAATGGGTGTCCAGGTTTCATAGCACCTTTTATTGTTAGCTCTAGGAGAGCTGTTGACCTAGGAAAACTGGCAAATATCTGCCCCTCTCAGCTTCCGACAAACACACAGGCAGTTACTGAACCTCTTCCTGTTCTTTGCTGTCCTTGGTGACCATTTGTTTTGCTGGCCCTGTACTTATTAAGGAATGATCTGCAAAGTGGCATTCCGAGTATCTGGGGAAGAGATAGCATTCTGTGCTTTCAGTCAGAAGGAAAATGCTGAAGCAGCAGAAGGAGCGTAAGGGTTAAGAAAAGAAGAAAAGGCTGCCTTCAGCAGCGGACAATAAATCATGCTTGAATAGCTAGCATGGGCTGCCACAGGAAATAAAGTTTTTGGAACAGTGCAGGAGCATCACTTACCCATGTTTAATTGCCAAACATTTTTTTCCCAAATGGGAAAAGTAACTTTTTTTTTTTAAATCCTATTTTATCTAATAACAGACTTAGGCTGATTAGCCTGCAAGTCAGAACAGAGAGTACTCTTATTATAAAAGTGCTCTGGGATACTTACTTTGTAAAGTAGATGGATGTATTTGTGGCCACATGGTCTCCTTTCTTTCCAAAATGTTGCCCTAGATTAGAACAGATATAAACTGTATATCGTAATGATATGGTTGCTGCCAAGAGCTTTCAGTCAACTCAACATGTAAATATCAATTTTAAGGAGAAAATTTCCTCGGGGATCAGTGCGGATATTGCAGATCACTGCAGCCACCACCAACTGTCTCTGAAGATTATTAAAATTTTGACAGGCAGGATAAATAGAACTAGGTATTTATTCTTTTAAATATTCTCTTTCATGAAGATACACATTTTTAAAAAAGCAACTAGACATCATAAGAAATATGAAATATTTTGAGAGTGATTTTGATCTCACACCTGTATAAACTGGTGGTAACTCCATTGAAATTGAGAGTCCTGATTTTGCAGTCTCTCACACCAATTTTACTGCCATGTAATTCATTGCAGTTATGTTAGCACAAAGCTGGTGTAATGGAGTGGAGAATCAGATCCAATGGCATTTATCCTAATGTAAAACTTCAGATTAGAATAATGCCCTCTTACTTTATTATCCATTGATGCTATGATGGGCCAGATTCTGACACCCTTGCTCAGGTTTAGTAGCCCTGACTCCTCAGGTAACTCTATTGATTTCAGTGGGAATATTTGTGCAATAAGGCTATACTCAACATGAGTAAGAGCGTTTGCACCTGGACCTTGGTGATTTTTACCCAACAACCTATAATCCTAACAATTCCTTACTCTTCTGACTATTGTATCTGAATTGTCTTGGTCTTTCCCTGTTTTTACAAATAGATTCTTGTTAGAACTATGGTCTCTAGACCTTAATTGTAGTTTGTGACTTGTTTAAATCTCAGTACCTTTCTGTAATATTGAGACATTCAGATACCAAGGTGATGAGCATTATATCAACACCTAATAAAGAGAGATTTGACCATTTAAAGTATATGCTATATAGAGCTAACTATGCCTCTTTGAAAAAAATAATGTAACCAACATTCAAATGCTTTACAACACAGCAGCTTTTGAAATAGCCAGGTGTTATCTTTCTTTCTTTAGAATCTTCTACAGTATAAGCGTAGCAGTCTTTTTTGACAACTAATAACGAACAGCTAGATAGTTTCCATGTGTTGTCAGCACTTGTTTCTTCCCTCACACTCTTGGTGGTCAATATTAGTTTGCAGATATTATCTTTCTAAACTATGAACCCTAGTTCATTTAAAATGAATTGCCATTATCTTCAGCCTTTCAGAGAAAGAGTTATAGAGCAGGCCAGTGAAAAGGAAAGAGATAAAATATGCATATATGATGTTATTGAACCATACCTAATAACTTAATGAGGATTAAGAGCTGGTGTGTAATAGTAGCAAACAGAAATCCTTTCTCCAGACACATGCTGTAGGCAAGCTGGGTGAACAGTAGCCAACTTTCCCCTAAGGATATTGTCTGGTGGAAGCATTTCCCTGTAAAGTATTTGCAGCTGGATATGTCATAAAACTATGATAAAAGTCCTATAATCACAAGTTTGAGCCAAGAAGGGACCTCCATGTGCTTCATTTCCTCGTTTACTTGAACATCCTACAATATTTGGTTTCAGCAACACGTTAAGGCCTGCGATTGGAAAAGAGGCAAACAATTAAAAAAGAACTAATAGTTTGGAGAATCTCACTGGAAAGACTGTAGTTTAACAGATCAAAATGAGTTAACCTTTGATAGAATGATGGGTGGGTTCTCAGAGTTGTAATGCGCTTATAAGGCCATGGGTCATATTCTCCTCTCATACTGGTTTTACTTCTGCATAACAACCATACCTACCTCTTCCATCTGTTGATCTCAAAGCACTTTACAAAGGGGGGCAGTAATGTTAATCCCATTTTATATAGGCGGAAACTGTGACTCAGAGAGGTAAAGTGATTTGCCCAAGGTTACCCAAGTAGGCTGAGGTAGAGGCAAGAATAGAACTCTCCCAAATCCTAGTCTAGTGGACCACACAGCCTCTGAGTTTCTTCTAGTGACTCCAATGAAGGTAGTCCTGATTTACACCACCATAAAGGACATGAGAATCAGCCTCCATGTGAGCTTTAATCCTTAAATTGCAATGGAATTGATCTGGTTCTTATTTTGTTGGCCCACTAATGTGACTTTTTCCCTTCTTCTTTTAGTTAAAGTGGAAAAAAGCCCTCCTGTAAAGGGTTCCCTTTCTGGAAGAGCAACCCTACCTTGCTTCTTTTCAACCTTGCCTACTTTACCCCCCAGCTACAACAATACAAGTGAATTTCTTCGAATCAAATGGTCAAAGGTTGAACAGGATAAAACCGGAAAAGATGTGAAAGAAACCACTGTTCTGGTGGCCCAAAATGGGAACATCAAAATAGGGCAAGGCTACAAAGGCAGAGTGTCTGTTCCAACCCACCCGGAGGATATTGGAGATGCTTCGCTGACTATGGTTAAACTACGTGCAAGCGATGCGGGTGTGTACCGCTGTGATGTCATGTATGGAATTGAAGACACCCAAGATGTCATCGCATTGGCTGTTGATGGTAAGGAATCATTTAATACATTTGTAGATAGTAATGATCCCATATATCTAGTTAAAATGGAAAGGACAAATAATTACCGTAAAGTCAAAGCATTTAGAGGTGCTTCAGCACCCTTGATAAATATGCTCCTGGTTTTCTGCTATCATTTCTTCCTGCTCCCCTTCTTTCTCCCAAGACTCTCTCCAATGTTGTATCCTTCTACTTTCCTCTTCATGCTTTTTTGATACTTTCCTTTACACTTGGAACAATCTCCCTCCTTTATTCACTAAGTGGTCTGCCTCACCACTTTTAAATCCCTCCTCAAGACATTCTGCTACTTTATCACCTTTCAACAATGATCTCTACAAGATTCCTATGCCACCTTTCTCCAGGACTGTGATGTATTGTAATGTGTGTGTGAACTGTTTTGCTTTTACTAGATTGTAAGCTTGTTGGGTAGCAGTAGTGTCTTTTTAAATGTTTGTATAGCACTGGGAATGTTGTTGGTTCAGTGAGGAATAAATGATAATAAAGAACTATTTATTTGACCCTCTGGAACTATGGTACAACACACTATATCTATCACCGCCTAATACCAAAAACATGATGCAATCTTAGTTGGAAGACACTTTCTCCCAGGTTTTCCAAGTAAAACATGCCATGATAGTCATGTCAGGCACAAAGTACCTCATTCACCACAATAAAAGGGAGATAAAAGCTGTGGTGGAACTCCACAATTATGTGCATGTAAGGTACCATACTCGCCACCCACAGCACCCCCTTATTTCAGGCTATGATGCTGAAAGGGAGCCTGTGTCTCTAGTGCCTCCTACTGGCCATTTGCCTCTCACCAGGTCTTCCATGCCTCAGCTAGGGTGACCAGATGTCCCGACTTTATAGGGACAGTCCTGATTTTTGGGTCTTTTTTTATATAGGCTCCTATTACCCCTCACCCCTGTCCCAATTTTTCACACTTCTATCTGGTCACCCTAGGCTCAGCCCTCTGGCCAAGTCACCTAAAGTCTAAATAAATATCCAGATAATAGTTCTTCCAGCTCTCTCAAACTCCATTGAAGTGTTCTTACTGCCCTCCCTCTCAGAAGCCTAATTTGCTCTTGTAGTTGGGCTTGCATGCCCCTTCCTCAGGGGCTGGAACCCTCTACTCTGGGTTCCAGCCCAGGGACCCTATATTAAGCAGTGAGGTGTGCTTCTTCAGACACGCTGCTGTTTCCCAAAACTGCTTCTTGCCTCTAAGTCCACTTATGCTGCTTCCCCACAGCCTGTGCTTAACACAGTATCTCTTTGGTTTGCAGGCCTCTGGCTTCTCCCTTCTCTACCAAACTAATAAGCCTTCTGCTCCTCTCAGGCTCCACTGAAGTGTTCTCACTTGTCCTCCCTCAGGGCCTCCCCTCTTCTTTCAGAGTCTGTCCTTTGTTGCTCCTTGTCTTAACAGGCTTTCTTTCCCTACCTCCCTTTCCTAGGGACTCTGGCAGCTCCCATTAGGGATCTCCTTACTCCTTGTAGGCACCAGCTCAGGGCTTCCTCAACTGGAACCTATGCTGCTCCCTATGGGTCCTTCCACCTGACCTCCTACCTATTTAAGCTCTGTCTCAGGGCTATCACCTGCTGGAGTCAGAGCCTGCTCCAACCTGCAAGAGAGTCCTGCTTTCTCTGTGGCCTTTCTATCCCTTCCTAACTGCATTCTCCACTGTGTATAGTCTTTTCCTAACCCTTTCACAGCTGGATTCAGTAATTATCACTAAGTTGCCATATCACCATCAGCTGGTGCTAGTGTAACTCACACACCTCCTGGGTGTGGTATTCTGGTCCATCTAGTGGCACCAAGACCACTTAAAGAGATCAAATAAATCTGCTCTATAATCTTAGCTTCACAGCCATACCCAGGAGGTGTGTGAGTTACACTAGCACCAGCTGATGGTGATATGGCAACTTAGTGATAATTACTGAATCCAGCTGTGAAAGGGTTAGGAAAAGACTATACACAGTGGAGAATGCAGTTAGGAAGGGATAGAAAGGCCACAGAGAAAGCAGGACTCTCATGCAGTAGAGGCTCATGCACTAAGCTCCAGACGTCCCCGGTTCAATCCTGCCTGTGGATGACTAGGGTCTGTCAGTGGCACACTAGCTACAAGTCCCAGACAAGGCTGAGCATGGCTAGCATTTGAAGGGCCACCTAGCCTGTAACAATGCACAAATTAGATCTGGTGAAAAAAAATGGGGGAGGGGGAAATCACAAATATTTGTTTCAAAATTTCCCACTTCCCTTATTTTTTTCTAAATTTTGAAATTTCATTGAAGTGTCTACATTTTGAAAATACTCGGCCAGCTCTAGTACAAAAGAGGAAAATCATATTGTTAGTTCTTCAATTTGCACAGACAGATGCTCTTTGTTGTAGGTGTGAGGAGTGCATGTGCCTTTTTGACTGTACAGCTGTTGTGATCTAGCTGAAAGTTTGACCCTTTGAATGTTTTGATGATTTTTTCTATATTCACTATTACCTGTGCTTTAATTTTTAAAAAGAAAACATAAGTCCTTCTAGTTCTGAAGAATAGTTTTACATGTTTAAATGGTTGTCTGCCTGTGGCTTTTTATATGTCTTTCATTAGTATAGCATCTGAGCCACCTCCTTTTCATCTTAAAGGATGTTAACTACAAAGCCTATAAACATCAGACCACTTTGCTCTGTGTTTTTGTCAGATCTTATAAACTAAGTGGAGCTGAGATCAGTTCTTGGATGAGACCTTTAGAGCCTTTTCTATACTAGGATTATTTAAAATTGCTAATGCCAGTGAAGCTGAACCCATATTAGTGATGGTGGGAAATTTTTGCAAAATTCTCCATTAGCTGGAAGAAATGTTACTGGTGATTCAGAAGGTGGAATTCTTTCATTTCATTCAGGATAGCTCTAAGACTCTTAGAATGATGGATAAAAGGACATGTAGTTTGTAAAGCAATCTGGGATTCTTCTGGAAGAAAGATGTTTATAAATGATCAAAGTTGCTATTGTTAATCATTATGACATATTGCTACTCTTTAAATGCCAACATTATTAAGTGTGTTCAGTGATATATTAGATACATCCAGTCAAATTTGATACATTTGTTAGAAGTGGCTGAACATACTGGGCTAGAGCCTAGCTTTGTAGAGTTACTGTGAAGCAGTGTAGCTCTACTGAAGTCAATTGAGCTACATCAAATTGTACCATCTGAGGATCTGGCCCACTGTTCCAAGCAATTCCTGATGTCCTATTTGTTTGAATGGACATTCAAAATAGATGCATCTTAAAAATGTTTTGATTAAAAACTAGAATGATATAAAAATAATGTGCACCCATTAAATTGATTAAAAATGGCTAACTGATAGGTCTCAAAATGTAACTGTAAATGGGGAATCGTCATTGAGCAGTTGCAAGTTGAGGCTAGACAAATTCAAACTGGAAACAAGGCGTACATTTTTAGCAGCAAGAGTAATTAACCAGGGGAACAATTTACCAAGGGTCATGGTAGATTCTCCATCATTCACAATTTTAAAATCAAGATTGGATTTTTTTTGAAAGATATGCTCTAGCAATTAGTTGGGGAAAGTTCTATGGCAGGTGTTATACTGGAGGTCAGACTAAATGATCATAATGGTCCCTTTTGGCCTTAGAATCTATGGTCCAGTACCAGCAAAGGTACTTAAATAACCTCAGACAGCTGCCTTGTTGGGTTTTGACTTGGAGGACCCATACAAAATAAAACATACAGAAACTGACTAGTGCTTCCTGTGTGGACGCATATAAAAAATAAACATATAGTTTAATAGCCCTTTTCAGCCTTTCCCCTAGATTTAATCGGTATATTAAGTCCATTGAATCCTGCCTGCATCAAATGAGCATGTGTTACAATTGGTGGACTATGCTGTGAGTGAAAGCAATAGTTTCAAAGGAAGGAGGGAGAGGTCTCTGCGGATTATTATTTACCCTAACACAGTTTATACAAACCTGGACTCCTGCTACCAGTCATATAAAACATTTAAGGCTTGATTTTTCAAAACCTCAGAAGCCTAAGGCTGTCTGCAAAAAAAAGAAGAGGATATAATTGCATGTCTAATTTGTATGTGCATTTGCTGCAAATACACAAGCAAATATGTTTGTATGCAAATGGCCAGTTTAACTGGCTGTATTTATACCTACATACTCATTTGCCCGGTCATAAGCAACTTTGTGTGACCTTGGGTTTCTGAAGTTCAGAAAATCAGGCCTCTATGAATATGTCTACACTGCAATAAAAGACCCGTGGCTGGCCCGGGTCACCTGGCTTGGGCTGTGGGGCTATAAAATTGCAGTGTAGATGTTCCGGCTTGAGCTGAAGCCCAAGCTGTAAGACCCCACAAGTGGGGGAGGGTTCCAGAGGGTGACAATTTACTATTTGTAAAAAATGAGGAAAATAATCCATCTTTTTGAGATCTGTGCATAAAAATGCTATGTAAGTGCAAAATATTTATTATCATGCTCCTCAGAATATGATAGGACATGTTATTTAATGGCTCCATTTGTATCCTACCATGGTATTAGGCATTAAAATATAACAGTGGGGCAAAATATAATAGGGTTACCATCGATCCTTATTTCCCCGGATATGTCCGGCTTTTGCATCTCTAAATAGCCATCCGGGAGGAATTGGTAACAAGGTTAAAATGTCTGGGTTTTTTTTCTCCCTTGCCTCCCTCCCTCCCTTCCATGCAGATTGAGCTGCTCCCATTGGCCTCCAGCAGCCAGACCCCTCCCCTGCTCCCCCCTCCCTCTGTCTGCAGCCCTGTGTAACACACAAACCGACCCACCCGGCAGCGTGTTTTGCAAATGGCAAGGGGAGTCCGGGGTGGGGCAGTCAGGGAGTGGAGGAGTGTTGGATGGGTCCCTGGCCTCCACCTGCCACCCCCCATCTGTGCGTCCCCCCCCGTGGCCCCTCCTTCCCTGCCTCTCCCTTACCTGCTTGTACTGCCAGAGCCAGCAGAAACTGCTGTCTGCTGCCCCCGGGTCCTAGCATCCCCCATCCACTAATGGGAAGACAGGCTGCCCTTACCCTGCCCTTCCACCCTAGCCCTGAGCCTCTCCAATGCCCCAAACCCCTCAGCCCCAGCCCTCATTCCCCCGCACCCTAATCCTCTGCCCCAGCCCTGAGCCTCCTCCTGCATCATGAATCCCTCATCCCCAGCCAGGGCCCTCATCCCCCCACATCCTAATCCTCTGCTCCATTCCTGATCCCCCTCCTGCATCATGAACCCCTCATCCTCAGACCCACAGCTCTCACCCCTGCATCTCCTCCTATCCCCAAACTCCCTCCCAAACCCCCTCCCCCTTCCCACACACCCTCTCCTGCCCTCAAACTCCCTCCCAAAGCCTGCACCCCCTCCCTTTGCATTGCCTCCTACCCCCAAACTCCATCTCAGAGCCTGCACCCTTCACCCCCTCCTGCACACCCACCCCCTACCCAGCCCGGACCCTGCACCAGCACCCAAACTCTATCCCAGAGCCTGCACCCTGCACCCCTCCTGCACCCTAATCCCCAGACCTCCTCCCACCCAGAGCCTAAGGCAGGTGGGGGGGGTGTTCTGGGCACCACCAAAATTTCTACAACCCTGCCACCCATGCGAGTGGATAAGGGTCGGGGCAGTAAGGGGACAGATACGGTCCTAGGGGACAGTTAGGGTGGGGATTCTCAGCAGGGGGCAGTCAGGGGACAAGAAGCAGGAGGGGTTGGGGTTCTGAGGGGGGCAGTCGGGGTGGGAAGTGGTAGGGAGTGGATGGGGGCGGGGCTTCCCCCCCCCCAGTGTCCTCTTTTTTGATTGTGGAAATATGATAACCTAAAATATAATGGAAAAGAAAATGAAAAATCTCTGCAAAAAAAGTTCAACTGTTTTTTTCATAACTCGCCTGGGGGCTCCTGCAGATTTAGGGGGTTCAGGGTGGCAGGTGGAATCCTTGCAGATTTCTTGCTCTTGTCTATATCTCACTAGTGAAGGCCTCTCTCAGCAGCCTCTCTCTTCTTGTCCTTGTCTCACTGGCTGGTATGGGGGAGGGGCTGTTTCCATGGAACTTGTTCTATTTGTTTTTATTTGTTTTAGCTGCAAGCCTGGCAGACTTTTCAGGTATTAGGGAAAAACAGAGAAAGCAAGTATGGAAAAATGTATGTTTAAAATCCTGAGCTAGATGTGGGGAGAAGCAGCTGTTAAAGATGTAGGTAAATGTAAAGAGGAAAGGAGCGAGAAATTGTAATTCACATTTTCATTTTTATGCAGACCCCTCCCTTGGTGCAGGCATTATGATGATAATAAATGGGAGCTGCTCCTAATGTGGGAATAATGCCACTTTATTGAGCTTTCAGTCCTTGGAGATTTTATGTTGGCAATCTAATTGATTTGTTCTCTCCGAAATCTGAGCTCTCATTGATTAGCCCTTAAATACAGCATTTGTAGAAAGATTGGGATTTAAAACTGCCTATCTTATATCACGATCATTTCTGGAAGTTAACCTCACAGGCTTTCTTTCTAACTGAACAGGCTGCTCCATCTCTCCACTGCTGCTCGCAGTCTCTGGAGTTGAACTTTCAAAGTGGGTCTCTGATTCTGCCCCCAGTTTGCCTGCCAGGAGTAAAAAGGAACAAGGGCGAACTCCTCTGAAAGGAGGGATATAATTAGTTGGTTGAAAAGACTAAAGGTTTGTGCTTAGTGCAGCTCAGGACAGGAGAGGGAAGAATGGCTTTGAGCCACGGTTCTGTGCTTCTGATTTGAGACTGGCAAAATGGCTTCTGGAGTACCGCCCGAAGACTGCTTTAAGCTACATAAGCCAAAAACTGAAGCACTGTGTACCCTGGCCCCACCCTACCATATCCCCTAGTCATATGGGAGAGGCTTTACACCCCCTGAGTATTCCCCTACTTGAGAGAAGTCCCTGGGTGCTGTGTAGCTCTCTAGTTGACTGGAACTGCTTCAGCATGCCAAAGCCTCTGGAAGAATGGCCAAAGATCTCACCATAAGAATTCGGGTCCACATCCCTGTGCAGGTGAGCAAAGTGGAGAGGATGCAAGAAGATCCCATAGTGCCCTCTGCATAGTCCCTATGCAGACAGATGCTAGCCATCCCAAAGGGGGCATTGAGGAAGGAGGAAGAGGTTGGGTGCACAGGAGTGTAGCCGTTGATCCACTGCCCTTGCATACTGGTAATCAGTGCCAAACGTATTCATGCTTGGGCCATGCAACTCGTGAAGACCCATGTGTAGGATGCAGTTTGTGACCAAAACCTAAAATGAAGGACACAAATGAAATATTCATTTGAGAAACTTAAAATGCTGTGGTAGTCACTCTAGTCATATAATTGACTCTTTCTATAACCTCTATTTTGTTATTCTTTTTTTCTGATGTATATGATTTTCAGCAATAAAAGTGAGGGGTTTCACCAAATTTGTGTTGTGCATAGTTAACTTTAGGACAAAAATGAGGGACATTTAGAGGTATGTCTGCACACTGCCTCTTAATCAGGACCGTGCTTACCAGACAGTTGAGTTCTTTGTTTGCTTCCCCACAATGCCAGCTTTGCAAATCTTTCCCCCAGTCCTCTATAGTTTGGGCACCTAACATTGATACAAGTCAACAAAATAACTGCCCCTGTTTTTTAACAACTCCCCCCTCACACACACACACTCACTCCATCAGTTCCTATTATTAAAAAGTTAAATCAAACATTTGACCAATGAAATCCTTCAGTGTTCCGTGAAGCTTGCCAAATGCAGCTGTGACAGACTATTGGAGGGCACAGGTTCCAAAGGCATGAGCCCATCACTGAAAGTCTGCTTTGATTTGTAGGCCACAGTAATGTGACAGCTGTATTATTGGAGCCCTTCCTAGTAACACCAAGGGATTTTGAAGCATAATACACTGGCAAATAGCCAAGCAGTGTTGCAGCCCAGGGGTGTGAAACAACAGATCTGTTTTCTTCTAATTAAATTACTCCCTTAACAATTAAATCGTTCCTTAAATTTTTCTCCATAAATGTAACAAACAGGTAATTGATTAAATGTCACTCTTGTGCTCACTCAAAAATGAGTTATTTTAAATTTTGGATACAGCAGAATACTTTCCTTAAGTGCTCTTGCCTACAGACACTGCTTCTTCTTCCTGTAATTATACTTATTGTGTTTGCCAGATGTTCAGTGACAACACTGCACTGTTCTAGTCTGTTTTCCAGTTGCTTTATTTGCTCCTAGGACAACTTTGTTGTTGCTTTTTCTTTCTTAAAACAAATAGACTCAGGGAAAAATCCTTTACAAATTTAGCACTTTTAAAAATCTTGGACAATAGATTTTGCCTTCTCTCTCCCTGTCCAACTGAAACAATGGAAGTCCTGTGATTTAATCTCCTTAGCCCCAGGGGGTTTTCTAATTGTTGCAGCCATTACACAGGCTTATACATACTGATGTTCTCCTCTCTATTCATCCTGTAGGCTCCTTTATGTCCATTGGCTCCTCACTTGAAAAGCAAGAGTCTTATACTCTAAGAATAGGTGAAGTTTACCTTCTGGATCAGAGTGAAGAGAACAAAGCATTTTCTAAGTTCCTGTACAAGTCTTACAAATGACCAAAGGCTTTCTCTGAACATTGAGAGAGCTACTTTAAATTGGCACCAATATTAACTCTTAAATGCTGCCTTATTTAGATATTACAGTGATTAGCAACATGTACATGGGGGCGAGATGGTCAGTCATTGTGAATGCACTCATGGACTTACTGCAAAATGAAGTTTGAAAAATGAAAATGAAGTGCTGTCATCATCCCACTTATTTGCTGCCTTACCGTGCCTTTTTCTGTTTGCACTGAATGGCAGAGTTCATCTACAAAAGTGAAACTGTTTTAGATCAGGTCAGCCATCTATCAGAAGTGCAGACCGTTGTGAGGCATGAATCCAAATCAGTGTCAAAATGACATTTTTGTGAAGGTTAAAAACCAGCCAGCCAGCCAGCCAAACAGTTTCATATAATTCTCACTGAATGTGTTTTCAGACTGAGCTATATAAACTCAATATCAAGTAACATATACTGTTAAAAAACTGGACCATTAGTGCATACTATTAAGAATAGAACCCATTGGGCCAGATCCTCAGCTGGTGTAAATCAGCATACACCTCTGGCCCCTTAGCATCAATCTGCATGAAGAGAGTTTTTAAAAACAACTTATAAAATGTGCAGTATGTTTTCTAAAACCCCAGAAACTTAGATGTTGGGTTGCATTTCTCCTTTAAATACCAGAACCAATTTGTTGTTGCCTGTGAACTGGCTCCCCCTTAGACTCCTGGAAATTCTGTCTGGTAATTCCTTTTTGTGAATTAAGCAGCATGTACAATACTCCAGGGTACATCTACCAGTGTCTTTATTACTGTGTATGCTTCAGGTACATTACAACATAGCAGCAATCAGGTGGAGTGGGTTTCCTGGCTCAGCCTTTTATACTGCTTGCTTTCTTCACAGAGCTATCCAGCTGGCGAGCTAATGACCTCAGTAGCTCATCAG
Organism: Malaclemys terrapin pileata; assembly: GCF_027887155.1. Lineage (NCBI taxonomy): Eukaryota > Metazoa > Chordata > Testudines > Emydidae > Malaclemys > Malaclemys terrapin. Next base: position 82,041,964 of record NC_071510.1, on the reverse strand, counting down.
GCTCCCTACAAATCCAAATCCAAACTATCTAAGTCCCTCCTGCTTTAACTACACCCAGTACGCTTGAGGGCATTCTGTGCCAAAAAATGAAAATTCTGCACACAATATTTTAAAATTCTGCAAAATTCTGCAAATTTTATTTATCAAAAAATGCGGCGGCTCCATCGTGGCATTGGGAAGCACAGGCCATTGGCTGCACAGAGATGGGAGATCATTGTGCAGCTCCCACCTGGGACATGGACTCAGCATTGAGGCTGCACCAAATCCTGATAGTGCAAGGACTGGGTCTACTCCAGAAACACCCAAGGGCCCTGCCCCTCCATGCCAAGTGCACCAGGTATGGGCAGGCAGACTCAGCAAGGCAGAATCCAAGTGGAGAGGGTCTTAGTGTGGGAGGATCCAAGTGTGGATTGAGAGAGTTCTGTGTGGGGCAATCTGGGTGTGGGCGGCTCAGTGGGGGATCTGGGTACAGGGGGTGATCTGGTGCACAGGGGCTTGTTTGGGGGTTCTGAGTGCAACAGTAATGGGACTCAGCAGGGGTCCAGTGAAGGTGGTTGTGGGTCAGTGGTTGGGTGTGGGGGGATAGAACTCAGCACGGGGGACTGGGTATGGGTGGGGAACTTTGGGGAGGGTCCAGATGCTGGGGGAGTGGGACAGAGATCCGGGTGTAGCTGGTTGGGGCTTGGTGGGGTGGGGATCCAGGTGCAGGTGGCTCGTCGGGGTGGGCCAGGTCAGGGGGAGTGGGCTCATTGGGGAGGGGTCTTAGTCCAGGGGAGGGAGAAAAGAAATCTGCAGGGGACATTCATTCTGCGCTTGCGCAGTGATGCAGAATTCCCCTAGGAGTAACCCAGTGCCCTGGGAGTTCTAGGTTACCAGGATGCTTGCTTCCAAAGGTCTCCATTTATAGCTGCTAATAGCACCCTGTCACACTGTCCCATGCCTGCGTGGGTATCTCAAGGTAGAGCTCTGCAGTATTCCTCTGCATGCCACTCTGGGCATGGGCATGTTGGGACTGTGGTTAGAGACCATGCACAGAAATAATCCACAAAGACAAAGCCCCACATATGTTTGTAGAGCTCAGGCAGCACAAATGGCCTGTAAACCTGCCCTAATTGTACACAGTAAATTCTCCAGGTTAGGGCAATTCCTAGGGGACATAAAGCTAGCATAGCTGGCACTACGCTTTGCCATCTTAGCACCTTCCCAGCATGGGAGTTGTGTCAGGGTCTTGTCCCACTTAGGTCCTGTGTCAAACACAGCTTGGCCAGACCTGAAGAAATTTGGAGTATTTCCATTGTTTCCATTATGCATGTACACTGCTGCAATGGAGACCAGATTCTGATCCTGTTCTCTGTCTGTGCCATTGAATTAATTGATGTAGAAAGGATTAGGGTGTTTTACACAAGATTTTTTTATTTCAACTGGAAAACTTCCTTAATAAAACATGACAAGGGTAGAGAAATGAGGTAATTCAGTTTAAACTGAATGGAAGGATAAACAAAAACAGGTCTGCAACTACGGCCCTTGATTTCAAAAGAGGAAACTTAAAAAAATGAAGGGAATTAGTTAAGGAAATGGACTGAACTGAAGAACTCAAGGATCTGAATGTGGGATGAGGCTTGGAATTACTTTACATCAAAGCTGCAAAGCTAGCTGAAGCCTGCATCCAAACAAGGGCGGCTCTAGCTTTTTTGCTGCCCAAAGCACGGCAGGCAGGCTGCCTTTGGCGGCATGCCTACGGGAGGTCCGCCAGTCCTGCGGCTTCGGCGTACCCACCGCCGAATTGCCGCCAAATCCGCGGGACCAGTGGACCTCCCGCAGGCATGCATGGAGCGCTGGTGCCTGGAGCCGCCGCTGCATCCAAAGCAAGGGGAAAAAAATCATAGGGAATGAACAAGCATCTTAAACAGGTTATTACTAGAAAGCAGAAAGTCTACAAGGAATGGCAGATGAGAAGGATTAGCAAGGAAAGCTACCTTTTGGAGGTCAGAAAGTATAGGGAAAAAATGAGAAATGCCAAAAGCCAAGCAGAATTGAACCTTGCAAAGGAAATTAAAAACAATAGTAAAAGGTTCTATAGCCATATAAATTAAAAGAAAACAACGAAAGAAGAAGTGAGACCTCTAAACCCTGAGGATGGGGAGGAGATTAAAGATAATTTAGGCATGGCCCAATACCTAAACGAATACCTTACTCCATAAGGGTAATGAGGATCTTGGGGCTAATAGCAAGGTGGGTAATAGAAATGAAGATATAGAAGTAGAAATTAGCACATCTGAGGTGAAAGTCAAACTCGAACATTTTAATGGGACCAAATCAGGGAGCCCAGATAATCTTCATCCAAGAATAGTAAAGGAACTGGCACATGAAATTGCAAGTCCAATAGCAAGGATCTTTAATTAATCTGTAAATTTGGGGGTCATACCCTATGACTGGAGAATTGCTAATATAACAGCTATTTTTAAGAAAGGGGAAAAAAGTGATCCAGGAAACTACATGCCTGTTAGTTTGACCTCAATTGTATGAAAGGTTTTGGAAGAAATTTTGAAAGAGAAAGGTCGTTAAGGACAGAGAGGTAAACAGTAATTGGGACATTGTACAACATAAAACATGGTTGTACAAAAGGTAGATCACACCAGATGTGGCAAATTGCCGGCACTATTATGACAGGTCCCGCGCTTTCTCCTCTTGTGGGGGGGTGGGTTTCAGGGCACCATTTCTTGCCCCTGATCTGGGGTATCAACTGTCCCACTAGCGTCCCAGAGAAGGGGAGAGGAGAGGGAGGGACCCGGGTCCGCTCTCTATGCTTGGTACCAGCCCAGGGGCACTAGGGATAGTGGCAAACCACTCAAACTAGTGATTCTTTCCCCTAGGCCACTTCCCTCTCTGGTCCTTCAGCTTGTGGGGCTTCCTGCCCTCTCTCTGCTTGGGCCAAGTTTCTCCCAACCCCTTGTCTCTGTGGAGTCCCTCTGCTCTGCACAAGCTGGGTTTTCCTTTACCTAGGGTCTTGGTCTTCTGGCCCACCACAGCACTTCTCCAAACTGCTCTCTGCTCCAAAACCAAACTACTCTGCTTCAACTCCTTCCTCTGTCTGATTGAAGCAGGGTTTTTTATCAGGTGACTGGCTTCAGGTGCTCTAATTAATCTATAGCAACCTCTCTTCCCTCTGCAGGGAATAAGGCTCTCATCATCCTGGGGCTTACATATCTCCCTTCTATCACTCTCCTGCTGCCTCTGCTCCATGTCCCCATCAGGTTCCCTTCATTTGACCCTTTGACCTCACTCCTGTCCCTGTTCTTTTATCAGTTGTCCCCTGGAATTGCTTGGTTTCCAGGTCCTGTGGAGTTCCTCAGGGATTGGTCTTGGGACCAATCTTATTTTACATTTTCATTAATGACCTTGGTACAAAAAGTGGGAATGTGCTAATAAAATTTGAGGATGACACAAAGCTAGGATTGCTAATATTGAGGAGGACCAGAATATCATGCAAAAAGATCTGGATGACCTTGAAACCTAGAGTAAAAGAAATGGGATGAAATTTAATAATGCAAAGTGCAAAGTCATGCACTTAGGGACTAACAAGAATTTTTGCTATTAACTGGGGATTTATCAGTTGAAAGTGACAGAAGAAGAGAGAGACCAGAATGTAATTGGTTGATCACAGGATGACTATGAACCACCAATGTGATACGGTCATGAAAAAGGCTAATGCAATCCTAGGCTGCATCAGGCGAAGTATTTCCAGTACAGATAGGGATGTGTTAATACCATTGTACAAAGCACTGGTAAGACCACTTCTGGAATATTGTGTACAGTTCTGGTCTCCCATGTTTAAGAAAGATTAATTCAAACTGGGACGGAGCAGAGAAGTGCTAGTAGGATGATCAGAAAACTGGAAAACCTACCTTACAAGAGGAGATTCAGGGAGCTTGACTTGTTTAGCCTAACCAAATGAAGGCTGAGGTGAGATAAATACCAGGAAGGGAGAGGAGTTATTTAAGTGCCAATAGCAACAGAGGGTCCTGTGGCACCTTTGAGACTAACAGAAGTACTGGGAGCATAAGCTTTCGTGGGTAAGAACCTCACTTCTTCAGATGCAAGACATCTGAAGAAGTGAGGTTCTTACCCACGAAAGCTTATGCTCCCAGTACTTCTGTTAGTCTCAAAGGTGCCACAGGACCCTCTGTTGCTTTTTACAGATTCAGACTAACACGGCTACCCCTCTGATACTTAAGTGCCAATGTTGACACAAGAACAAATGGATATAAACTGGCCATCAACAAGTTTATGCTTAAAATTAGATGAAGGTTTCTAACCATCAGAGAAGTGAAATCCTGGAATATCCTTCCAAAGGGAGCAGTGGGGGCAAAAAACCTAACTGGCTTCAAGAGGGGATGGTATGGTGGGACTGCCTACAATGGCATGTGGCCCATTGGTGACTGCCTGTATTAAAAATCCCCAACAGCTAGAGGTAGGACACAAGATGGAGAGGGCTCTGAGTTACTATAGAGAATTCTTTCCCAGTTATCTGCCTGGTGGGTCTTGCCCACATGCTCAGGGTCTAACTGACTGCCATAGTTGGGGTTGGGAAGGGATTTTCCCCAGGTCAGATTGGCAGAGAACTGGGGGCTTTTCGCCTTCCTCTGCAGCATGTGGCATGGACCAATTGCTGGTTTAAACTAGAGTAAATGGTGGATTCTCTGTAACTTAAAGTCTTTAAACCATGATTTGAGGACTTCAGTAACTCAGCCAGAAGTTATGGTTCTATTACAGGAGTGGGTTGGTGAGGTTCTGTGGCCTGAGATGTGCAGGTCAGACAAGATGCTCACAGTGGCCCCTTCTGGCCTTAAAGTCTATGAATCTATGAATGTATACCATCTATGGTTCACATTCAGGACTCTGATTATGACAATTAATTCCACAGAAGCCACTGAAATTACACCAGATCTGAATTTGTCCTCATGGGCAAAATCATTTCTAAAAATTATAGACCTACTTTAATCTGCACTTTGCCACTTTCGAGTTCATACAGAAAATAATGGTCTTTTCCTGCTTCTCAGCAAAGTTTTAATGGCAAATAACTGTAGTGAAATCGCATATTATGAAGGCTCCATCATTTCTTCATAATATATTAGAGTACATTAATGAGCACATAATTAAATATTACAATAAAATTAAAATTCAAAATAGAAGAACAAGCACATTGTATAATATATTTACCTTGTTTTTTTATTAAACACAGAGATTTATTTGCTAGTTCATAACTCTTAGTAATGTGTAATTGATACTTCAGTGATTAATGAGGTTCTACTATATACACCTCTACCCCAATATAACACGACCCGATAGAACACGAATTCGGATAGAACGCGGTAAAGCAGCGCTCCAGGGGGGCGGGGCTGCGTGCTCCGATGGCTCAAAGCAAGTTCGATATAACGCGGTTTCACCTATAACGCGGTAAGATTTTTTGGCTCCCGAGGACAGCGTTCTATCGGGGTAGAGGTGTAGTATTTTTCAAAGATCATCATGCAGCATCCATTGTTGTTTAACTTTAAAGGCACGGGGAGAGGGGAAGAATGATCTTGAAGAGTAAAAAAAAAAAAAAATGTATGCCCATTGAATGTTAGTACACTTTTTCAGTCATAAGAATGTAAGAGTGGCCATACTGGGTTAGACCAATGGTCCCTCTAGTCTATGATCTTGTCTTCTGACAGTGACTGGTGCCAGATGCTTCTGAGGCAATGAACAGAACAGGGCAATTTAGCCATTAGTTCTACTCTTAGATATGCATGTGCAGCTGCTGCTGCTGTCAGTGGGATTTGCACTTATATTGAGAACAGAATTGGCCCCTAACTAGAACTAAACTTTTTTTAATGCTCTGAAGTTTTTAATTTTTATTTTCTAAATTCTGCCAATTGTCATAATCAGGAATCCGCAAATACAAGAAAGCTTTATGTAGTTTGTAATATTTTTAGTACATAAAAGAAAATATAATTGTATGGAATATAAAAAGTGACCAATCTTCAGATGTTTATAAATAGTATTACTATATTTGTAACTAACCTGGGCTGCAGAGACAGACATCATGTAGAGATCAAACCAGGGACCTCCTTCACCAAAACCACAGGTTTCTACCACTTGAGCTAAAAGAATTTCTCCAACTCTGAGTAGTAGCAGGCTGTTATCTAGTCATTAGTGGCCATCACTAGAGGGAGACATGATCATACTTACTACTGAATATCTTGTAACAGCATGTTGTTGTTATTGTACAAAGAGGGAGTCTCATTTTTTTTTTATTATAGTTGTATCAGAATAATATTACTGTATAATGAATATAGCAAATGTGATGCAACTTGTGTCACTACCATGAGTTTGTTGTCTTTGTAGGTGTTGTGTTTCACTATCGTGCTGCAACCAGTAGATATACGCTGAATTTTCAACATGCTCAGCAGGCTTGTTTGAACAATGGTGCTGTCATAGCAAACCCTGATCAGCTGAAAGCTGCATATGAAGATGGATTTGAGCAATGCGATGCTGGTTGGTTGTCTGACCAAACTGTTAGGTGAGTTGTTCAAATTGTCTTTTGACAGCATTTCCCAAAATTAATTGGCTTGATCTGTTCATACTTAAAATGCAATAAAATGTTAATGTACTGTAACAATAAATATTAACTTACTGTATTCCAGATATCCAATCAGGCAACCCAGAGTTGGCTGCTATGGAGATAAAATGGGAAAGGAAGGAGTTAGAACATATGGATTCCGTCTTCCCAATGAAACTTATGATGTATATTGCTACGTGGATCACCTGGAAGGTAAGATTGCAACATAAATAAGGGGCTCTTTGAAAGCTAAAATAATTGGAGAATCTAACATGGTAAGACAGTAAAATAAGAACTTTTGTATAAAAGTATCAGAGGGGTAGCCGTGTTAGTCTGGATCTATAAAAAGCAACGAAGAGTCCTGTGGCACCTTATAGACTAACAGATGTATTGGAGCATAAGCTTTCGTGGGTGAATACGAAGTGGGTATTCACCCACAAAAGCTTATGCTCCAATACATCTGTTAATCTATAAGGTGCCACAGGACTCTTTGTTGCTTTTTGTATAAAAGACATCCTAGTCATTTTGCATATGAAAAAGAATGGTTGGATGAAATGAACCTGTAGTTTGTGGTATAGCAGGCCTTAATTAAAGGAGACTGTGGAGGTGGTGGTTCCCAAATGGGTATTCAGGTTTGGAGCTTCTATAGTTAGTGACAGTAATCCTTAATGCAAAACTGCTATTGGAACATGTCCTCACATTTTTAGAATGTTAAAAAAAGAAACAAACATTTCTTGAAGTATCTAACATTTGAATGTACTGCATAGAACTAAAGATGCATATATTTTACGTATTAACTATATTATGGTTCCTAAAGTATATAGCTAAGGTGCTTACCTATTTGTAACTCCAGAATTAGGTAGATATTAAATGACAATCCAAGCTTAATGTTGAATTTTGGAAATAAAAGGCTTTCACAGTATAACATAGCTCTGAGACATGTGCAGCATGTTTAGCAAAACTGTCTTTGATTCCACAAAATGACATCAATTCATGTGAAATTTGTCTGTGGAAGGCCTCCCAGTACAGTACAACAGTTGTGGGTCCATTGTGTGGGGGATGGGCAATGATGAAGCATGAGAACCAAGGGACTTTGAACCCCTGTCTATAGCAAAGTTAGATTCTGTGCCAGCTCTATGAAGATCAAAACAGCATGGATTTGGGGGAGAGTTGTGAGATGTGAGGGTCCAATGGCCACAGATTCCCACATCATGTTGTGATCCCTGCATGCCCTTACTTCAGCCGATAGGCTAGTGTAGCAGCTATAGTTAGCATAGCTAACTACCCTGCAATTCTCTAGTGGGATTGGGGCGTATTTTAGATATTAGATACCTCCATGCTTAGACACTATACTAATTGACACAATATAAACATTTAAGATGTATTTAAAGATAGATTCTCCCCCCGCTCTCTCCACCTCCATGTAGACTTATACTCAGCCTTTGTGCTGTGAATTTTACCCTATATGCAGAAATCCACAGTAACCAGACATTCGGCTGTCATGTTTCAATGCACTGAAACAGTATGAGACTTTCACTTTGTTTCCCTGTGAGTAGAGTTTCATTCAATGAAGTTTCTACTGTTCCATCTTAACACATTACCAGAGCTGTCAATTCCAAACTATACTCTTTATGGACATCCACACAATGTGCAGCGGCAGTCAAAAAAGCGAACAGAATGCTGGGAAAAATTAAGAAAGAGATAGATAATACGACAGAAACTATCATGTTGCCTCTCTATAAATCCATGGTGTGCCCACATCTTGAATACTGTGTGCAGATGTGGTCACCCCATCTCAAAAAAGATATATTGGAATTGGAAAAGGTTCAGAAAAGGGCAACAAAAATGATTAGGGGTATGGAATGGCTTCCGTATGAGGAGAGATTAATAAGACTGGGACTTTTGAGTTTGGAAAAGAGATGGCTAAGGGGAGACATGATTGAGGTCTATAAAATCATGACTGGTGTAGAGAAATTACTACTACTTCTCATAACACAAGAACTAGAGGTCACCAAATGAAATTAATAGGCAGCAGGTTTAAAACAAATAAAAGGAAGTATTTTTTCACACCACACACAGTCAACCTGTGGAACTCCTTGCCAGAGGATGTTGTGAAGGCCAACACCATAACAGGGTTCAAAAGAGACCTTGATAAATTCATGGAGGATAGGTCCATCAATGGCTATTAGCCAGGATGGGTAGGAATGGTGTCCCTAGCCTCTGTTTGTCAGAAGCTGGGAATAGGCAACAGGGCCTGGATTACTTGATGATTACCTGTTCTGTTCATTCCCTCTGGGGCACCTGGCACTGGCCACTGTCGGAAGACAGGATACTGGGCTAGATGGACATTTGGTCTGACCCAGTAGGGCCATTCTTATGGTCTTATGTTCCTCAACTGGCATAAATTAGTATAGCTCTGTCAAAGTCTGTGGAACATTGAACTAGCTGAACTGTATGTGTCTTCAAATTTAAATAAAGGAATAATAATTACATGATAGATTGTAAGGTTTTGATTGTTTTTATTTTATATTTCAATTATTGTCTAAAATTCTCATTCTGTTCTGAATATCTATATGGATAAAGACTCTGCACCCACTGCAGTCAATGGGAGTGTTGCCATGAACTTCGGTAGATGCAGGATCAGGTCCAAAATAGCGCCCAGAAGAGAACTATTGAAACTATGCCAGATTTTACCTGTTATATTAACTGTTCATAATATTATAGTCACTTCCTGGTGATAAGAGACAGTAGTATTGTTATTGCTTTAAATAAGCATCAGTAATGTGCGTTTAGTGCATACATCGTTGAAAGGCAAAAATGAAGTGCACATGGCAATAGTGCAGTTTTTCTGAAATTTAAAAAAAGCAAGTGCTCATGAAAGATGCTTGACTGAGGGTAGCATATTAATGGGGGAAGTTTCATGACTGCTCGTTGTTGGCTTAACTCTGCTTCCATTCACATCAGTGGGAGTTTTACCATTGACTTCAATGGGAGTAGATTTAGGCCAACACTGAACGCTTGTGAAAAGTCCAACCTAAAGTCCTCCAGCTAGTCACATTGCAGATAAACAGCAGCAATGTCAATGGGCCATCATCCTAATCTGGAGAGACCACTGCTAGGGGTGAGTTAGTAGTTCAGTCTCTGTGGCCCATTCAATCCTTGGTCTCTGTAATGGGATGGCTTGGCACTTTATGGGCTAGAGGCCTGAGGGCAGCCAACCCTGATTTCTAATGAGGTGCACCTGAGCAAGGATCACCTGATTCTCCTATAAAGAGCAGAAGGAAACTGCCGAGTGAGAGTTCTCAGAGGGTTCTCGGGAGAACAGAGTGGATTATTGAGGTTGATGGGTGAGAGTAGGCTCCAGCAGGGGCACCTGGGATTTGCGGAGTGAGACTACAGGCAAGAAAAGCATGGGAGTGACCTGACAGGAATGTAATGGGGTGGACTTGAGGAAAGACTGGAGAACTTCATTTTGAATGTTTGTTAATTTAATAAATCAGAACCTGAGAAGGGGTGTGAATGGACAAAAGGGTCTGTGAGTCATGGAGAAAGCCCCTTGAAGGTGGAAACTGACGCAGGGGGCTGTTGGCCATTAGGAAGTGCTCAGGAGGCATCCACCTGGTGACAGTCTCTGTGCTGAGATTGCCAAGAAGAGTACCAGCTAGTGCCAATCCTGGTAATGTTCTTTTGTGGTGAAGACATTTTTTTCTTTAGGAATTGGACTGAGATCACATATAAGTCACCAAACGGCAGTCACATATTACTCATTATTTGAAATGGGCTAAATCTGAACAAGTAAAAGCCTCAATACCCCATTGCCACCCCCCCACACATACCCCCAAGATATTCAGGTAACATTAACAGCCCCTTGTTTCATAGATATTCCTGCTTTTTCTTGTAAAATATAAACATTAATATAGTATTGTTTCTGGGCCAGCTCTTCAGTTAGTGTAAATCAGCATAGCTCCATCAAAGCCAGCTGAGGATCTGGCCCTATGTTTTAAACATATTTCATAAGAAATATAGGATTTGAGTGTGGCTAGATTAACCGTGGAAGAGCACCATGGATTATGGAATTTCCTAACTTTCAAGGGCTTGATTTCTCAACCTAAACAATGCATTAATGCTATTTTTTTGCTTGTGGACAAATGAGCTTGTAGCACCCACGGTAGGTAAGGGTTGCAAAATAGTTTCCATTATAGTCTTAATAGATTTCAAGCCCAGAATATATCATTATGATCATCTAGCCTGAGATTCTTCTACTTTTGTATGGGCTAACGTTTTCAATGAAATGGAAATGTCCAGGCTCAGAAAAATATAAGAAAAATCTACTCTAGGATCTGAGTATGGATATATGGCATCAGTATTATATACTGCCATCAGTATTGTATCCTCTCATCTATGGAGGAAAACATGTCCAAGAAGATATAGAAGGTGAATGGTAATTCTTCATACCCTTACCAGCATGTCCCTAGAAATTTAGCAAGATGGTGGGCTCTTTACCTTTTCACATAAGGGTTAAAGAACCATGATAGTGCTCTGCTTCTACAAAAATGGTTGCTAGAAGGAAAAGAGGTGATTTTGAATTCAGGAAACTACATAGCACAAAAGAGAATAAACGAGTGAAACCATTTGCCCATGGAGAATTTGATAAACTGCAGATAGAAGTAATTTATGTGGAGAGTAAACATTGCATAAAAGGACATTTTGTTTTGTTTGCTGCATAAATAACACATGAATTCCATGGAAACAGACCATAGCTTTTAGGATTTGAAGCCACATAGTGTTTATTATTGCCCTGTTCATTTAGGGTCTGATTCTGCAACAGGCTGACTGAGCTTCTCTTGTGAGGTGCTGAGCACTCTCAACTCCCATTAAAGACAAAGGGAATGGAGGGTAGTCAGTACCTCACAGAACTGGGCTCATACAAGATATTTTCCATCTTAATTATGATTTGGAACCAAGAACAGGCAGGTACTATTCTAAGATGTTGATTAAGGGCCAGATCAACTAGCCTTATTCACATTCATACCTTACTTCTGTAAGGATTTCTGTGTCTAGATCAGGGGTGGGTAAACTACGGCCTGTAAGCTGGATCTGGCCCCTCAGGGCTTTGGATCTGGCCCGCGGGATTGCCCCCCGTGGCTGCTCTCAGAAGTGGCCCCCAGGCTGGGGGAGGGGGCAGAGGGCTCCACATACGTTGCCCTTGCCCCACAGCTCCCATTGGCCAGGAATGGGGAACCGTGGCCAATAGGAGCTTCGGGGGAGGTACCTGGAGGTGCAGCAAGGGCAGCTCAAGCAGAGCCCTCCGCCCCTCCTCCCCCAGGGGCTGCAGGGCTTCCTGGAGTGGTGCAGGGCTGGGGACAGGACAGGCAGGCAGGAAGCCTGCCTTGGCCCCAGTGTGTGCCGCTGCCACCCTGGAGCCGCTTTAGGTAAGTGGCGCCGGGCTGGAGATCGAACCCCTCCTGCACCCCGCCCCCCAACTCCCTGCTCTAAGCCCCCTGCCCTGCACCCTGCACCCCTTCTGCACTCCAACCCCTGCCCTGAGACCCTCCCGCAGTCTGCACCCCTGCCCTGAGCCACCTCCTGCACTCCACACCCCTCCTGCACCCCAACTCCCTTCCCTGAGCCCCCTCATACACCGCGCATCCCTCCTCTGCCCCAATCCCCTTCCTGCACACTGCACCCCCTCCCACATCCCGCACTCCAACCCCCTGCCCCGGCCTTGCATACAATTTCCCCACTCAGATGTGGCCCTTGGCCCAAAAAGTTTGCACACCCCTGGTCTAGATCCTGGGGTTATAGGGTCTTGGCTGACTGATACCTCTGTGTTGCCACTGGGGAGCAAGGCAAAGCAACACCCAACAGTTACTGGAGGGTTAGCACTGCAGGAAGTACTGCCTGAAGAGGTCAGTGCAACAGAATCCTGCAGCCCTCTGATTAACCCACGCAAACTCTTTAAACCAGGAGCATCTGAGCCACAGTGGAGACTTTGGCTTGCTACAGCCTCAGACATCATGTTTTGTCCTGTCTTGCTCCTGACTCTTGCCTTCGAACCTGGCCTGTCTTGACTTTGATGCCCATTTCCTGATGACTTGGTAGCTAGTCTTGACTCCTGCTTTTGACCCCGACCCAGCAGACATTATTGGTCCAGCTGCCTATGCCCTGGCTATTATAACTTCATGAGTAGTATTACTGAAGTCAATGGGACTACTCATAGAGTAAGGAGTTGCTTGAGTGAGGGTATTGGAATCTAGCCCATAATAAAGATGCTCATCTTGGAAATGTTCACTCAATAGTTGGGAGCCTTGTGTCAGGGGCAATGTTAGACCAGATGGTCTCATAAAAGCATGGAAATATTTGCAATAGACTTTAGCTGAAATATGTACTGAATTCACATTATTTATTTGATTAGTTACAGACAAAGATGTGTATGAGCAAGCGGCATTTCAACTTTCTTTTTTCTTCCTTTCTGGCTTTATAAAATTACATTGCCTGAGACATGAATTTCTAGATGCAACACAAACAATTAGCCTAAATTAAAACCAGCCATCTAGGCTAAATCTTACCATTTCCTTATTCAGAGAAAAGACGTAGAGATTAAAGGCTGTGCATAATTATGAATAAAATATTTTGAGTTTTGTTAAAAAAAACATGGGGGAATTATTATGTAGGTTTCAAACTTCAGAACTATAATAATGAAAAACTGTTTCCAATCTCTTTTTTATCAAACTAGGTGTGGGCATGGTGGCTTATAATAGGCTGATTTACACTTTTTATAGTTCATTTCACTTCATTATGCGAGATTTTGAATATTTATTAATATACCAGTGCTTACAGGTCTCATAAATGGGCTATTAATTTAGATTCAATTCTAAAGACCTTGCTGTAACCTCATTGCCTGCTTAACTTCACTTCCATCTGAAACAAGTGTCCAACTAGCTATATTACAATGCCTATTGATTTGAAATGAATGATTAGAAAATGAGTCTTCCTGTTCAGCTCCCAGATAAGTATGAATTTGAAATTTGGGAAGTGCCAGTGAAGTCTAAGTGAAGTCCCTTCACCATTGCCCACTGATGAAGTGGAAGGCTGGGGGATGTGGTCCACTGGCCAAAGCCATGTAGAAGCCATGTATGTGTAACACGCAAACAAGGAGTTGTGCTAGGAAATTTTTTTTGGGGTGGAGGTTGGGAAGATTCCAAAAACCCCTTTCCCATGACACACCTTTTTTTCCCACTTGGTGTAGGGAACCAATAGAAAACCAGATGGCCTTTCAACATTTTCCATTCACTCTTATATAGTTCTTGCTGTTGTCACTGAAATTTGAGTAAGAATAAAAAGGAACATCCTTTCAGAATAAACCTTCATGCTTAGGGTATTCTTCTGAGAACTCAAGGCCTCCTCCAAAGCCCATCTAAGTCAATAGCACTCTTTCTATTGATTTCTATAGGCTTTTTAGGGTTGCCAGGTGTCCAGTTTTTGACCAGAAAGTTTGGTCAAAAGGGGAACCTGATAGTGTCCAGTCAGTACTACTGACTGAATCCCAAAGTCTGGTTACTGCAGGTAGGAGAGGCATGGAGGAGGCAGATCATCACCCATACCAGCCCCTACTCAGCTGGGGCCACATCCTACCGCTTTGGGCAGCTGCAACTTCTAGTCCTGGCTCTGCAGGCGATTCCCTCCTGATCTGGGCAGAAGGGAGCGGAGGCAGGAAGAGGAGGAGGAAGAGGGAAAAGCAGTAAGCAACGGGGGTGGGGAGGAGGAGGAAGAGGAGTGAATGGGGCGCTTCCTGTGAGTAAGGCACACATGAAAGAGATTTGCCTGAAAAGCCTGTGGAGGGTTCAAAATTCACTTGGCCCCTATCAACAAATAAGAACCAGTAAAACTGTGGTGCTGGGTCACAGCTGCTACTTCTGAGTTTAATGAGGTGCAGCTCACCTTAGCCTTTGGGGGCAGGCCTGTGGGGAAAAAATGTCTCCTACCAGCTCCTCCAAATGTAATAAATTCCTGTCTAGCATTCTCACATCACTTTGCACAGAATAGGACTAAGAGCTTTGGGGAAGGTTAACAAGATAATATTTTGATGCCTGACTCCTATTGATATTGGAATGGAAATGATAATGGAAATTGGGCATCCAACACTTAGGTGACTTTGCAACCCTAGGGACTGGTTTCTGATTTCAAGGCTATCTGTGAAAGTGGAACTGCTACTGAGATTGCCTGCCACATCTGTGGTTGAGAGACACACACAGACCGTGGGAGCTGGACCAGGAGTCCCGACTGATAAGCAGGGCAGGGCAGGCTCTGGTGAACCCGCACAAAGCTGGAACCTCCCAAGCGTGCCTGGAAAGACACAATATATGTGAGGAAGAGGAGTTAGCAGGCCAGAGTCTGATTAACATGATCAGGCAACCAACTGCAGACCTAAATGAGCCTGCACATGACTGGGACTGCCCAATATGTGAGCTGAGCTCAGGCAGGGACAATATTTGTGAGAGGTTGTTGCAGGTCATCAACTTACAGCAGCTGGAGGGGTAGCAGCCCTGGAGTTGCTTCCTGCAGGAGCAGGGGAGATGTCAATTTGTTTCTTTCGGCCCGAAGGCTTGATACTGACCAAAGCCCCAGCTACACAACAGAGAGACTAAGGCCCAAGGCTCCACTATACCTGTAAGGACTATCTGAGCCCATAGACCACCCCCCCGCCAGTTCCAGGAGCCATGGTGATCAGGGCTTGAGGCCACCAGGGACCTCCGTCACCCGAATGGGAGAGCTGTCGGCTTCCCAGTGTTGGAGTAGCCAACCTACACCCAGTAAGCCAGGCCTGTACCCAGTAAGGGACCCTAGATCTTCACAGCGAGCTCCAGTTCCACCAAGCAGCTAAAGCTTGTGGGGAGACTTGAGCATTTTTGTTGTTTTTACCTAATTAGTTGATATTTAGTGTTTATTGCTGTGGGATTGGTTGGTTACTAATGTATTCCATATCCCAACTTCCCTTACCAGTTCTCTTTCCCTGCTTTTAATTTACCCCGTCCTGTCAAGGGATAAAATGTTTTTTTTTATCCTTATCTGTTCGCCTTTGATTTCCTGTATATATAGTAATGTCCTAGAGGTCATTGAGCTGTCTATTAGTTTACGCACCCAGCTACTAGGCAGAGGCAGTGAACACAAACAACCCCCTGGTCCTAAGGTGGGTCACTGAGCCTTGGAGGAGGGCAGAATAAGGAGCTCTAGCACTCTTGGTAGAGCAGAGGTGCCCCCAGAAGGGGCTATGGCAGATAAGACAAACACAGGCATACCTTTCTTGAGACTATAGTGTTCACTTCATGAATGTTCTCTGTACAGGTTATAGGTATCACTGTTGGTTAGGGATTGTATTCTACACCATGGGGGAGGGCCATTGCAGCACCTCCAGGAACTAAAAACAGTGGTGGGTAATTACTGCAGACCCTGGGACCAGTAAACAGATCCAGAGATGCTTGCCACCCCCTGATGGGGGTTTGGATATACTGATTCTGGCTGTCTTCAAGAACCCTAGAAGACAAAGGAAGAGCCTGGGTAAAGGGCCAGCTTGAACTGACAGAGAGCCCTTCATTTTGATAAAAAGAGATGACATGCCTTTTGTCCAGAGAGAAGGGAAGGGCACCCTGTGGAAGGCTTGGAAGGACTGGAACCTGCCAGGGACTCCCTAGGAGTGAGGGTGGGGGAGGCACTGGTAAGCTTAAATATGCATTAGACCCTGCTATTGTTTTATATACTTTCTCTGTAAAGCTTTTCTCCTAAAATCATGTACTTTGCTGTGGACAGAGAACCTCTTTCCTCCTCCTTTGGAAAAGCTGTTTGGTTATTGGTAACAGCTGGCATAGCCTTTGGAGAGGAAGCAAAGCACAGGGGCTGGACAGTAGTCAGACTGGCTGGAATAAATACAGTGAAGTACAAGGAAGCTGTGAGACTAAACCCCTGGTCAGAAAGTAAAGGGTCACAAGTCTTTGCCCAGAGAGAGGTGACAGCTAGAGCTCGGAGATTGAAGAGGGAATTCCTTGAGCACACCATGAAGGGGGATCAGAGGTGCAGTTACCCCAAAACTGTGATAGGGAGGGATAGCTCAGTGGTTTGAGCATTGGTATGCTAAACCCAGAGTTGTGAGTTCAATCCTTGAGGGGGCCACTTGGGGATCTGGGGCAAAAATCAGTACTTAATCCTGCTAGTGAAGGCAGGGGGCTGGACTTGATGACCTTTTAAGGTCCCTTCCAGTTCTAGGAGATAGGATGATATCTCCATTAATTTATTTTTATTTTATTTTATTTTATTTAGGGCTGCATGGGGGAAAGGATAGAATTTTAAAAAATGAAATCTGAGATTGCCCTTAGCATTTTTAGTTTTCCCACATTGGTTGGTGTTGGAGAGGGAATAGACACTGACATCATGGGTCCCAAATGCTGACTCTGATGGCTGAGAGCCATCTAACCCCTTCTATGAGGGACTTTGGATTACTGAGGTCGTGCAGTGTGAGGACTCCCTGGATGTGGTTCTGTCCCACCCTTATTTTCATACTTGCTTTTAAAGCATATGGTTCATGAAACTCACCCACTCACTCTCCTGACTCAGTGAGACTTTTTCTAGTGAGGGTGAATAAGTGAATTAAGCTTCAAAGGAATGAAACTTGTTACAAATCCACCTGATAAGCCTGTAGATCCAAAGCTTATTGGCATAGCAGTGGTAGTGAATCAGCCTTTGTCTGCAACAAAAAGCTTGGCTTCCCCATCTAGCTTGTTGTATTTGACAGCAAAAAAAAAAAAAAGAGCAGCTTTGGTCAGGTGTTTTTTAAAACTAAGCAATGCAAATACTCACAACAGGAAAATCCTGGAGATTCTTTCAGTGCTCTGACTGCCAAGAGTAGGGAATCAACCTGAGACTTGATCTAAGAAAGGGGCCAAGAATAATACACGTTGCGTTATTGTCTGTAATCAAAATATTGTCATGGTTTCCATTTCGCTCTTGCTATTGCAGGGCACGGTGAGAGCTAGTTTTTCTTCCATTTCTGCTCCAGGCCCTGGGTTTGCCTTAATAATTTTGCTGAGTTACCTCTCAGCATGAACTCCAGCTATCAAAACATTACAGATCGCATTTAACTTCTTGGCATTTTTTTAAAGAAGAAAAGTTGTTTCTTCATTGCTTTGGTGATGGGGGCTATGTCATCCACTCGCCCGCCAAACGAGTTTTCTGTAAGTGTGAAAAAAGTGCACTCATAATGTTTTGGTTGGGAAACCTTGGAGCTTCCAGATAGCATAATTAAGCAGCTCATGATGTGTGATGGCAGTAATCCCCCTGCTAAGTATGAGACTTAACGCCCTCACGCACAAGGAAGGAGTTATTTTGAGAGAATACACCGCTAGTTAAACATATTTTATTAGTTTCATTAGCAACTTTTAAAGCTTCTTAGAAGAAGTCTATAAGGGCCAAATTCTTCTTTCTGTTTGGTAGGCCAGAGGGGATAAGATAAGTGCAAACAGCAGCCAAATTTGACCAATACCAGGGGAAGCCAGGACCAGCACCTAAGTGAACTCCCTCTCCCAAATCCCACTGATGGCCTCTCTGCCAATTTTGAAATAGGAGATGGGGTGCAGTGCCTGAGCACATCTGCTCTATATAGCATCATTTCCTACCACACTTTTGGGATTTCCATATGAAATCCCTAGAGGAGTTAAATGAGTTTATTTTCAGCATTAACTCTTACTCTTCACATTTACCTCTCCTGTGCTAAGGGAATAGCATGTGGAGAAGACATGCTATTCCCTGGTACTGGTCAAATTTGGCTGCTGTTTGCACTTATCTTATCCCCTCTGACCTACCAAACAGAAAGAAGAATTTGGGCCTTATAGACTTCCTCTAAGAAGCTTTAAAAGTTGCTAATGAAACTAATAAAATATATTTAACTAGCAGTGTATTCTCTCAAAATAACTCCTTCCTTGTGCGTGAGGGCATTAAGTCCCTGAGTTTCAAACACTGCGATTAGGTATGTTTCAGAGTAACAGCCGTGTTAGTCTGTATCCGCAAAAAGAAGAACAGGAGTACTTGTGGCACCTTAGAGACTAACAAATTTATTAGAGCATAAGCTTTAGTCTTATCCGCAAAAAGTCTTATCCGTTAGTCTGTATCCGCAAAAAGAAGAACAGGAGTACTTGTGGCACCTTAGAGACTAACAAATTTATTAGAGCATAAGCTTTCGTGGACTACAGCCCACTTCTTCGGATGCATATAGAATGGAACATATAATGAGGAGCACATCTACCAATGTGATATATGCCATCATGTGCCAGCAATGCCCCTCTGCCATGTACATTGGCCAAACCGGACAGTCTCTACGCAAAAGAATTAATGGACACAAATCTGACATCAGGAATCAAAATACTCAAAAACCAGTGGGAGAACACTTTAACCTGTCTGGTCATTCAGTGACAGACCTGCGGGTGGCTATATTACAACAGAAAAACTTCAAAAACAGACTCCAAAGAGAGACTGCAGAGCTAGAATTGATATGCAAACTAGACACAATCAACTCCGGTTTGAATAAGGACTGGGAATGGCTGAGCCATTACAAACGTTGACTATCTCCCCTTGTAAGTACTCTCACACTTCTTATCACACTGTCTGTACTCGGCTAGCTTGATTATCACTTCAAAAGTTTTTTTTTTTTTTTTCTCTTAATTAATTGGCCTCTCAGAGTTGGTAAGACAACTCCCACCTGTTTATGCTCTCTGTATGTGTGTATATATATCTCCTCATTATATGTTCCATTCTATATGCATCCGAAGAAGTGGGCTGTAGTCCACGAAAGCTTATGCTCTAATAAATTTGTTAGTCTCTAAGGTGCCACAAGTACTCCTGTTCTTCTTTTTGCGATTAGGTATGAAATTCATATCCAGTGTACTGTGCAATCAGTATGTACAAAGTATTTTCTCTAAGCTCTGTGAGTGATGGGTCTAAAAGTAGAATCACTGTCTTTTAAATTCTTATTTATCCTGAGCTGCTTACAGTTAAAAAAAAAAAAAGTAAATAGATATTTTATTTCTAAAAAGGCAAACTTGCAGATTTACATAGTCCATGTAAGCTAATACACACTAATGACAGGCATCAGTACAGTACATAGATATCTATCAGAGCGTAGAATATTTTCTCAGGGGCAGTGGTGACTCTTGAGTCATTTAAAAGTGACCTAGTCAAAACACAGAACCATAACTGTAATATTCCTGACTTGGCCTAGGGATGGGCTAGGTAACCTAATAGGTCTTTTTCTGCAGCTCCATCTCTCCAGAGAATTTTTTTGAAGTTTTCAGTATCAGCACAAGTGTCTGGAAAGTTTGTACAACACTTTGTGTCCACACTTACTTACTTTTAGTGTTTCATAAGTGTTAACTAATAACCAATGTGATTGGCTCAGCTCTGAGCAAGTCTTGGGAATGCCTTCAGTACATCAGTTGATTTCAAATCATTTCAGTGCTGCTGTAGATGGAAAGCACAGGCACTGTAGCTGCTATGGGATAGCCAGCCCCACTGCTTCATCCTACAATTTATTCTCCCCCCCCCCCCCCCAGCGTACTCTGATTTCCACCCACCACCAGCCATCTGGCAGGTCCAAGAGCAGATAAGTGGTGGCTGGGATGGAGAGGTGGGTGATTTCTGCTTAGCTGTTTTCCTGGTATAATGTATAAAATCAAGCAATAGAAGTTTTGTTTGTTTTGTGTGTTTTTAAAAATTAGTTTTATAGCATTAGAAACCTATTTGATAACCATTAATGTAAAGCTATTTTATTTTCTCCCCTTTCCTCCTCCCCTTGTGGGGCACTGAACAGCTCCTGAGGGGACAACTGCCATAAATGTTGCAGGAGGGAACTGATCTCATTCTGGCTAAAGAAGTGATCCAGAGGACCCCTTTCCCAGCCCTTACTAGATGACAAGGGCAAAAACAGGAAAAAGAAGGAAACTTATTGTCTTTAATATTTTCAAATACACTAAAATCTTTAACAAAACTACACATACAGCATCCTTGAGCACAATCACCTCAAGAAGTTGCAGCGCTCACTGTAGTGGATGCCAGGTGTTACACCCATAATCAGTTGGAGGGCTTAGCATCGTGTGAATGCATCAGTCCTTAGACAGAACCAACTACAAACATACTCTGGACTATAGCATTGAGGGGGGAGGGATAGCTCAGTGGTTTGAGCATTGGCCTGCTAAATGCAGGGTTATGAATTCAATCCTTGAGGGGGCCATTTAGGGATCTGGGGCAAAAATCTGTCTGGGGATTGGTCCTGCTTTGAGCAGGGGGTTGGACTAGATGATCTCCTGAGGTCCCTTCCAACCCTGATATTCTATGTGGAGAAGACACAAGTGGGCAGTAGCATGAATAAGTTGTCCTACGATGAAAGGAAGGACCAGGGGTACAATGAAGTGAGATTGGCTCTTTCTTCAGAGACTCCAAGATACACAGGATTTCCCCATTGTAGTTGGGACATATGTTCAGGGTGGTGGGTGGGGTGCAGAGAGCACAAGTAGGTCCTTCCCTCCCGTCCCTTCCCCTACAGTACATCCACAAGAAACTCCAATAATTTATCAGCCAGCTGTCCCTGAACAAAGAGGATACCATCTAATTTTGTCCTTTGCAATCACTACACCAGCGTGTTTGTATTGGGGTAGCAGCATGTGTTCCTCAGCACTTGTCTATAGGGCTATAATGAGGGACTAAATGGCTCACACTTCCTATTGGAGTAGTAAGGGCCACTGCAACGCCATGTCTTCATCGACCACCATTTGGCCAGAGATCCCCTTTCCTCCTCTTCCAGAAGCAGTTGGTTCTTACAGCCATTAATGAGCTCTAAAACTTCTTTTAAATTAAAGTCAGAACTAAGGAACTAGATGACAGATACTGGTCTTACTCAGCCCTATGCATGCATTATAATTCTCTTTCTCATTTAAGTCTCAGAAATCAGAGACTTCTGTTTGGTGCTAGTGTGAATCAGATCAGTACCTCTGGACTATCTGATGATTGGCTTGGAAATATTTCTCCTATGTGCCCAATGGACGGAGGAAACTTGTTTCTTTTTTTATGTTTTGGAAAACTGAAGAGCAGCTTTTAAAAGTTTTCAGATTTATATAACCAGACTCATCTACAGCTTTGAGAGTTTTGCTTGATTTTGTTTTTATATTTGGTTGTGATGGTTAGTACACTGTTGTAAATGCAGGTCATAGTAACATTGACACATAGACTTGTCGTTTCTTTTCATATTGGACAGGCTGATTGCAGGCTAATTTCTGGTAGTGTCAATGTGTGGTTAATTGGAATTTGGTTTGGGTGATTTTAAACTAGAAGTTTTGGATTCTAAGTATCTAATTTCTTGGCTTGAACAAATGCAAACTGCCATTATTTTAACATAGTTATTTTTTTATTTATTTTCACACTAGCATTCTTGAAAGAAATTAATCTTTACACAATACACGGTGGAATAACAAAAGTATTTTGCTGATTGCTTTGCCACCTTTTTGCAGTCTTTGTGCCTTCAGCTCCAAAAAGCCCATATCATGTCAAATAGGTAGTAATGGACAAAAAGCTGGACTCTCTTTGGGCAGTTTGCCCCATTTTAGTTAGTTTACATTTTTCTTTAAATGCATTTTTTGTTTTCAGCATTTATGAATTTTTTGCTCATAAACTGAGCTTCAGACACAGAATCTTTGTTACACTAGCAGAATTTAAAAAACGAACCAAATAACTTGGCCTCTGG
This sequence comes from Malaclemys terrapin pileata, assembly GCF_027887155.1. Classification (NCBI taxonomy): domain Eukaryota; kingdom Metazoa; phylum Chordata; order Testudines; family Emydidae; genus Malaclemys; species Malaclemys terrapin. The sequence continues at coordinate 82,019,585 of NC_071510.1, read as the reverse complement.
TCTATCATTAGACAGATTCAGTAGAAAGAAGGGCACTCTACCCACCACTCAAATGTGCAGTATTATTAACATTGCAAATTCAGGCAGGTTGCAAAGGTTTCTTCCATATAAACATCTCTTTGTGTGACACTGATGGGTAGATTTTCAGCAGGGTGAAGGCACAATATGAAACCATGAAAAAGTGTTCCCACCATTTGCAGGTGTGAATCCAGTAACAAGAGGCAGAAGTATGCAGAATGGAATGCACGATTCTATGTGTGGATGCAAAAATGTGGGCCCAATTTTCCACAATTTAAATCTGAAATTTCATGGTGTTGTAATTGTAGGGGTCCTGACCCAAAAAGGAGTTGGGGCGGGGGGAGGTCACAAGGTTATTGTATGGGGGTGGGGTTAGAGTACTGCTACCCTAACTTCAGCTCTGAAGGCAGCACAGACGTAAGGGTGGAAATACCACAATTCCCCCTAAAATAAGCTTGTGACCCTCCTGCAACTCCCTTTTGGGTCAGGGTCCCCAATTTGAGAAACCTTGGTCTCCCCTGTGACATCTGTGTAGTATAGGGTAAAAGCACACAAAAGACCAGATTTCATGGTCCATGATGCATTTTTCATGGCTGTGAATTTGGTAGGGCCCTACCTATAGTAGTAGGCGTACTCCCACTGTGGTCTAAGGAGCTCAGAGAAGCATTTTGCCTCCTGATGCTATTCAGTGTGATGCAATTCTGTGCTGTCCCTTACTCTGAATCATCCTTAGCAGGTCTAATCTGGCCCTTAATGGCTACAGTGATTTATCCCTAGGTTAGAAATTCCCTACAATTTGTATAAGGAAACTCATACCATGAAATTGATATTACAGCTATAATAACAAATCACAATGCTTCTAAGAATGAGGAAAAAATTAGCCCACTGCCTTCTTTCACACTTGCATTCCTTTCAGGACTAAACCAAATGTAATATTGATGTGACTGGACCTGCTCATGGGACGCAGTCTCTCCATCTGTCTTTTGCTAAGTTATCTAGAGACAGATCACATGTCCAATGTGGCTAAGCAGCTCTCCCCAGCAATAGGAACTTTTGTATTCTGGTCCAGAGAAGATGGGAGAAAAATCAGCTTCTCATAACAAGCAACTTGAGTTTACCCTACTCTCTTTAACTGAACATTTTTTACTTTATATCTCATTAGCTACAATCTTAAGTCTAGACAGAGGAAGGTGTCAAACATTCCACCATTCCCAGGATATGGGTTTTAAGTTTGTTACTATTTTGGTGGGTAAAGGAGCAGCTCTGTTTGATTCTAAAACAAAACTCCAAAAACGATCAATCACAAAAGGACTATTTACATTGGAACTGATTCTAAGACACAGGAATCATTTTGTTCAAACCCCATGAGTAATTTATAAGTGGAAAAGTGTTACTTGAAAATTAATATTCACTTGAAGCCAAAGTGCACAAGGGAGCTTCTGGACTAATTTGTCTATTTCATCTGAAGTCACAGGCTCAGGGCATACCATAATGTGTCCAGTGCTGATTCTCTTTTTCTTTTCATTGGGCATGCTATCAGTAGTCGACTTGTAGAAGTATCACTCTGAAAATTGATTTACAGCAGCCAATAAAGAACATTTGCATTCTTTGAGCCCTGAGAGAGATCCTAGTGATGACTAGAAGGGCCAAGTAAGAGGCCTGCAGATGTAAGAGAGTAGATTTGCTTTCACTGAGAAAAATAAGCGCTATCAAACCATGTTCCAGGTTCACTGAGTGCACTGAAGTCACAATGCCTATTTCAGCCCAGGGCTCAAGTAGAAGTCACACAGGGTTTGGCTCCCCTGTGCCCTGCCTGCATGTTGAGGGGAGGAGTCTGTCTCCAACCACTGCATAATTCCCTCACAGAAAGGTCACAGATTCAATCTGTGTGCTGTGTGGTGAGTGGGTGAATTTCATGTGCATGTACAGAGTGTGAATTTTGGGCAGATCTGGTTCTCTGGCCACAGAGCACACATGCAAAATTCAAAAGGAAAGGCCTTTCCTAAATATCTTACAGAGGGAATGGGACTAAATTGAGTTGGTAATGGAATGTGCATCTCAACCTTAATAATGGAGAGGCAGTCGGAACTGGAGTATCAAGAGGGAACTGTTCAGTAAAACTCACCTTTGTTTTTATTCCTCTAGGTGATGTGTTCCATGTGACACTGCCCAACAAGCTAACCTTTGAAGAAGCTAAGAAGCAGTGTGTGAAAAGGGATGCAGTTCTTGCTACAGTTGGGGACCTGCATGCTGCCTGGAGGAATGGCTTTGACCAATGTGACTATGGCTGGGTGGCTGATGGCAGCGTTCGTTATCCTGTATCTGTGGCTAGAATCCAGTGTGGAGGAGGTTTACTTGGGGTGAGAACCCTGTATCGCTATGAGAACCAAACAGGCTTCCCCTACCCACATAGCAAGTTTGATGCCTACTGCTTTAAACGTAAGCTTTTTTTATTATGATTTTAAGAATGCATTTCGGTCACAAAAGGGTTTAACCTGCCATTTTGCTTGATTCTGTTCCTTACAGAGCATGTATATTGTAACAAAAGCATTTCATTACTGTGGCTTTACAGAACAAACAAAGAATCCAAACAGAAACAACTCTGCTAAAATAACATTAAGGACAAGGCAAGGCACTATGGAGAGAGGAAATGTTGAGATAAGGTTCATCTGTGCCCTGTTGTTCCTCAACAGTGGGGCACACATTTTTCAACAGCCTCCCACGGTTTACTGGATTTCCTAGCGCTGTGGAATTGTAGGTGATGCAGTGCCTGGCTGAAGTGTGGCTGAGTTAAGGCATCAAGGCCTGATCTTGCAACCCATCATGACAGTGGTATTCTTTTTGATTGACGTCAATAAAATCCTTATTTTCATGACTAGTCCCATTAAAGTTAAGGAATAAGAAGTATTTGCATGAGTAAACATTGAAGTGCTGGGTCTTTAATTCAGGACTTCTGGTTTCAGTGACAGTAAGCCACACCCACCCAGTGTGTCACTCCATCCCCCTCTCGTGGAAGCTGGGTCACATATAGAGGTTGATGAGCCTGCTACAGAGCTAGGTCCTTAGCTCAATCAGTAGAGTTTTATGATCCCAATATCCCAGTTCAACCCTCATAGCTGATGCCACACCTAAAGGTGTGGCATAACATGACATGTTGCCTGCTCTCAACGCTAACTGAAGTCAGTGGGAGCTGAAGATGCTCAGCACATTGCTGTACAGGGTGCTCTTGTTTTTTGTATTTTTAAATAGTTTTTTTCCCTACTGTTTGTGGGTCAGATCTTACAAAACTTTGCTCACAGCAATAGTCTCATTGACTTCAGAGGGACTACATGCTTAAATAAAGACTATATATTCATGCAGGATTGGTCCCCTACTCATCTTTACAACTCAAGTGGGAGATGACTCAATATATTTGCAATTTGTTTGTTTACGATCATTTTAAAGTCTAATGGGTGAAATTCACCCTGTTGTGGAGGGACTGCAGAAGACTCTCCAATGGGTTGGAATAGTGACTGTTTTGGGTAGGTGGTTGTTTGAACTGAAGGCTGGAAGCCTATCCTCAGTTAGAACATAGGATTTCACCTCCCCAGCCCAGTTGCTATTCACTCACATAGAGTCTGGCTACTGGGCATTAGATGTATAGAGTGAATTTCACCCTATGAAAATAGAATTTGTATTTTGTCCTTTGTCCTTTCAGGAAGGTTTTTTTAAAGCAAATTTTGACATACCCGGGGCTTATAAATATCCTTCACAAGAATTTGCATGGGGTCACTGTTTTTTTTTCTTTGCTTTTGTGTATTTGCACAGGGGCTCACACCATCTGGTCCATTAGATTTAGACCTTACTCAGCCCTCTCCTTACTCATCACTTGCTCAGGAAAATCTCCTACTGATCATTGAAGAATTACAGCTTGTTCCTGCCAGGTACTGAGCACCAAGGAGACCTGGGTGAAATTTGCAAGTTGGATTGACCAAAACATTTTCCAAATTCATGTTGAATTCAAAACAATTGTTTTGATTAGGATTAAAAAAATAGCTAGATAAGTTCATGGAGGATAGGTCCATCAATGGCTATTAACCAGGATGGGCAGGCATTCTCTCCCTAGCCTCTGTTTGCCAGAAGCTGGGAGTGTGCGACCAGGGATGGATCACTTGATGATTACCTGTTCTGTTCATTCCCTCTGAAGCATCTGCCATTGGCCACTGTCGGAAGACAGGATACTGAGTTAGATGGACCCTTGGTCTGACCCAGTATGGCTGTTCTTATGATTGGAAGAAAAAGAAACTGCAATGAAAAGGTTTTTTTTAAATGAAAAGTTTCAATTTTTCAATTCAAAATGACTTATCATTTTGAAATTTACTTCAATTTTGTTAGTAAAATAAAAAAAATTAAAAGCTCAAAAGTGAAATGAAATATTTTATTTCAGGTCAAACAAAATGTTTCATTTGATGCTAAACAAAAGTTTAACTTTTCAGCTTTCCAAAAATTTCAAAAAAAATTAATTTGGAGTTGACTCAAAATAATTTTTTTCAATTTTTTGGAATGGCCAGTAAACCGAAAAATCAGTTATTCACATAGCTCTACTTCTGAGAGGGGATGGGTACCTTCAAATCCCTTAGATATCAATGGGAGAGCATCAGCTCCTCTGAGTAGGCATCTGGCATGATCAGGCCCTTAATGAGTACAGAATAAGGCTCAAACACACACACACACGTATATTTGTTTCTATAAACAAAGAGGGAGGTAACTAGTGAACGCTATGTCATCAGATTGTAGCATTTGGTTTTATTTAGTACTGATGCAATATTGAATGCAATTCAAAATGTTAGAGAAAACTTTTTGAAGCAATTCACTGTATCTCCAAACCATATTAGTTTTGTTTGTTGTTTTTCATGTAAAAGGGTTTAAGCTATACATTGTCTTTTTTTGGTTTGCAAATTAATAAAATCTTTACATCTGTGAACATTGTCCAAAACACAAAAGCAAAGAAAAAACCCCCCCAATGACCGCATGCAAATTCTTGTGAAGGATATTAATATTTACATGGCTCCTCAAGGACTGTGCACCTGCTTGCCTTTCTTCCCTTATAGAGTCAGGATCCAAAAAGGGGGCAGGGGAAAGGAGGAGAAGCTAAGAACCTACCCAACCTCTGAATCAACCTGCAAAACAAGGCCAGCATACTAGCAGCAGTCCCCTCTGATAGTGAAATTGCTCACTCTTTGTATACAAGAGTCAACACTAGAGAGATTGTGGCACCTTATAGACTAACAGATGTATTGGAGCATAAACTTTCGTGGGTGAATACCTATTTTGTCAGACACATTCACCCACGAAAGCTTATGTTCCAATACATCTGTTAGTCTATAAGATGCCACAGGACTCTCTGTTGCGTTTTACAGATCCAGACTAACATGGCTACCCGTCTGATACTAGAGAGATTGTGACATAGTTAATAATCTCTCTATTGCTCTCCCTAAGGTGAGACGACGACTCCACACTGCTCTCAGGACTGAGGCTTAAATGTCACAGTCTAGCTCAGTGTGTCACATGAAAATGCAATATACCAGTGATTCTCAAACTTTTATACTAGTGACCCCTTTCATATAGAAAGCCTCTGAATGCGACCCCCCCACCATATAAATTAAAAACACTTTTTAATATATTTAACACCATTATAAATACTGAATGCAAAGCAGGGTCTGGGGTAGGGGCTGACAGCTCATGACCCCCCATGTAGTAACCTCATGACCCCCTGAGGGGTCCCGACCCCCAGTTTAAGAACCCCTGTAATATACAGTCACTGTGAGGCTCTGTGTGATACAATAAGCCCTGATCTGAAGCTCAGACACAACTGTTCCATATGAAACTGGTTAAGAGCACTCCTTTGTAGCAGTCACCACACTGCAATCTTGGTTTCTTAAAACCTTGCACAAAACCTCAGTACAATGCTTAGTGCTCTGTCAGTATTTTCATAATGTATCTTGTTATGTTTTTCCCCTAATACTTGAATACTGACATTTATGGGACCTGTGTTAATTAAAAGTAACTTTAAAGAATTGTTACATTCATTTATTAGATCAGAGGCTGCTAATTGGCAACACACAGCGTTCCTCTGTGGCAAAATCAAACAGAGTTATCTAGGTAGCGCCAGTGCCTAAAGTCTGCAGAACAGATTGTAGTATCGTTGAAAGCAGTGGTGTCACATTTTTACTGTGTCCCAGTAAACTTTCCTCTGCCTCATAGATTTGAAAGCCAGAAGGGACCATTATGATCATCTAGTCTGACCTCCTATGTAACACAGGCTATAGGACTTCCCCTAAATAATTCCTAGAGAAGATCTTTTAGAAAAACATCCAATACTGATTTAAAAATGGTAAGTGATGGAAAATCCATCATGACCCTGAGTAACTTGTTCCATTGGTTAATTACCCTTACTGTCAAAAATTTATGCCTTTTTTCCAGTCAGAATTTGTCTAGCTTCAACTTCCAGCCATTTGATTGTATTATACCTTTCTCTGTTAGAGTGAAGAGCTTGTTATTAAATATTTGTTCCCCATGTAGATACTTATAGACAATCCAGTCACCATTAAAGCTTCTGTTTGTTAAGCTAAGTAGACTGAGGTCCTTGAGTCTATCACTATAAGCCATGTTTTCTGGTCCTTCACCCATTCTCGTGGCTCTTCTCTGAACCCTCTTCAAATTACCAACATCCTTATTGTATACTGGGCACCAGAACTGGACATAATATTCTAGCAGCAGTCACACCAGTGCCAAATCCAGAGGTAAAATAACTTCTCTACTCCTTCTCAAGATTCCCCTGTCTATGCATCCCAGAATCACATTAGCTCCTTTGGCCACAGCATCACATTGGGTGCTCATGTTCAGCTCCCAAATCTTTCTCGTACAACTGCCTGAAAGCCAGTGATTTAACTTTTTGAATGTTATGCACATTATGCATTTAGTATGAAGTGAAATGGCAATGATTAAGTACCTCAGTTTACCACTTTCACTCATGCTGAGTAATATCCTCTATGACTTTGAGTAGTCCAACTGGAATCTGTGGGACACATGTAAACATATGCTTCTCCACTCCAGAAAGGATGGCTGACTCTGGCCCTTGTGGAGCCAGCTAGTGGATTAGATTTTTCAAATGCTCCAAAGCAGCAGATCTGTGCCAAAGGAGGCATCTGTCTTAATCATTATCAAAACAAACCTTGTATTTAAAAAAGGAGACACTTCTTTCTTTAGCTCAGCATGAAGTCTTTATTGTGATTCAAACTCTCCTTGGTGGAAATTCTATATATATTGAATTTAATTTTGCAATTAAAGTTAGAAGAAACCTCCAAACCACATTCTGAAGATTGCTAATCTAAAAACTGAATTAAATAGGGTGTTTTTATTTTTTAAAATATATAAACCAGAAACCTGGACAATAGATTTAAATTACAAAGCACAATTTATTAGCTTCAGATAAAATCACGAGCCAAGAAAAAATCTATCTATAGTACAGTTAAGTTTAAGATTTACTTAGTTTGCTTTCCAGTTGCAAAACCATACTATACTTGACTCTGGAAAATAAAATTGGCTCAGACTAATAATTTGAGATTTGAAGTCTAAAGTCTTGTTTTTTAAAAATAAGAGATCATTACTTTGATCATGACGTTTTTTTTTTTTTGCTCTACAGAAACCATATGGCTTATTATCTTTTATTTTCTTCTTGGTTGCTTACAGATCTCTCTGAAGTCTTCTTGAAGTTTAACCTCTGTTAATTGTTTTATTGTGTTTATTTCCTACAGCTCATGTTTAGTCCCTTATTCTGCAAGGTTCTTAAGATCATGCCTAAAGTGTTGACTTTGACCGTAGAGTTAAGCATGTGCTCCAGTACTTTGCTGCATCAGGGCTATCATCAAAAACGTCTTTTATTTGTTAAAAGCTAAGATTGCTTTTGGTGGGAGAGGGAATGTTAAAAAAGCATTAATTACAAAGCAAAATTTGCAGAACACTGATGCTCAGCTGCAGTGGAACAAAATATGATTTCAGCCAAAAGTGACTTCATTTCTAGTGGATACTGGTTTTATGGCCACTCATTACAGAGAGGAAAAGGGTTTTTTTTCTTCTCTTAGGGCTTGATTGAAAATCCACTGAAGTCCGTGGGGGTCTTTCCATTGACTTCATTAGGCTTTATATCAGGCCCTTAATACTGCAGTAGCTAGAGAGTAAATCATGGACTACTTTTTTTTATCGACCATTGATTGGAGTATGGAGGTTTATTTCTTTTTTGACTCGCTTCAAAAAGTGGACTTGATGAGCTTCTGCATGGGCATGTTTGCTGGGCATGTTTCATAAGGTACTGATGTAGTATAAGGCCCTAATTCATCTAGATACTTAAGTACTGTAGGCCTCACCTTAATCATGTGAGTAGTTCTATTGATTTCAAAGGAACTATTCAAGTGCTTAAAGTTAGAGACATGCTTAAGTATCTTGTTGAACTGGGGCCTAAGTATCCTGAAAAATGTAGAAATACTTATTTGTAAAATGTAAGTAAAATTAGTATTGTCTGCCTCTAGAGAGTAAATTAGAGATACATTTCTTATTAAACTTCTCAGTTTGTGGTCTCAAAGTTAAAGCATTTTGTTCTCAAGCCATATAGTGTGTTTTCCTAGATAAAATTATTAGGTCTTAATATAACTCCACCATTTTAATGACCTTATTTAAACAACAGTGAAGAAGAGGGAAGAAAGCTGTTCCAGAGTGAAAGCATAAAGTAAACAGTTGGAGAATGAAAAAGTACAGCATCTCTACCAATTCACATACGTCCATCCAAAATCAACTTCATTCAGGTTGTTCTTAATATAAAAGGAATCAATTGAAAGCAATACAAGATAGCCTTTGATGTAAGCAGCAGTTGTTGAGATAATTTGCTTTCTTGCTGCTAAAAGATTCATGCATTTTATTAGGAAAATCTGTCTCATGGTTTACATCAGAAGAAGCACAAAGAAGACAGCCTCTTGAACACATGGTGCAAGGAGTACAGTAATGCAAAACATCTGGATAGAGAAGCAACCAGTTAAAACTGGAGTTAGAACCTATTAAAAAAATCAACTTTTTTTTTTTTTTTTTTTTGTACAAGGCAGAAAGAAATGCTGGTAGATGTCTTCACTAAGAAGAAGCATCTGTGTCTCAGCTAATTCTTCTCAGTTAAGTTTACAAATCTGAATCATGTCCATGAAAAATGTATACATCATATTAGTGATAAGGCACTTACCTAGTATAGCTGAAACAATCCTAGAGATGGTGTAAATCAGCACTGCTCCTTGGATTTCAGTTTGCACCAGCAGAAAATTTGGCCACCTATCTATAAACTGAATAGAATTTATATTGTATTCTTCTTCTTCTTTAGGAAACAAAATGTTTGTTTGTTAGAGTTGGTCAATTAATAATTGCTGAACCAAATATCTGATGCATTTGGCCTTATTTTTTTTTTTTTGGTTTGTTTATTTCTGATCCCTCACTGAATGTCTGAAAGTTTTTATCAAGAGATTAGCAGTTAATAAGTAATGAATAGTAAGTAACTGCATATCAGGCATGAATTTGTTAAACTTTTAAGATTTGCAAACATTTTAATGAAAACCTGGCAGTCACCTAAAAAGTCACAAATAACTAGTATTACAAAGCCATCCAATAGTGGTGAATCACATTCTATCCCTTTATTCAGAAATATATTTTGATGCTGGCTTTATTTTCTATTTTCTCCACCTCTATTTAATGTTAATATTCTTTAATATAAACAATAAACTTTGTTCCCACTGGAACAGATGTTAATTAGAGAATAGCTCACACCAGAACCTTGTATCCAAACACCCCCAAACTTCTGGCTTCTGATCCAAACTTAATGAATGGATCTAACTCCGTATTGGGTATGGACCAAGCCCTTGGATCCTAATGCTCTGAACTTTGATGAAGTTTGGATCTGGATTTGGATACATCTGACTGACCACCTCTTTGTCCATTTCAGCGTATAATCTAAAAGTTTAACTGTAAGGGCAACGTTTCAAAATTAGGTGTGTGAAACTTCAGACCTACATTTGTGTAGACCTAGTTTATGCACACAAATATCTTATATGCATGAACAAATGCCTACGCCCTGGTCTACACTTGGTATAACTACATGGTTGCTCAGGGGAGTGGAGGGCTTCTCCCATCGTCATAGCAATTGCTTCTCAGGGAGGCAGAGTATCTACACCAATGGGAGAAGCTCTTCTGTTGGCAAAAAGTAGTTATCTTCATTAAGTGCTACAGAGGCGCAGCTGCACCAGTGCAGCTGTACCATTTCAGTGCTGTAAGTGTAGACAAACCCTGAGAGACATCTAATTAGCCATGTGCATGTGAAAATACCTGATATGTACATATGTATTGGGTACTCTTGAGCATTAAACAAATGGATGTGCTCAATTTGCATATTCCTATATTCTGCCTTAACTTCTTCCCCTTCTCTGCCTGTCCCATTACCTGTTTTAACAATTTTTCGCTTTGCTCTTAAATTCTGGATGTCTTAGTGGATAGTAGATTCTTCTTTGCTCCATCCTTTGGAATATCTCCTTTCTGTAAATGTGACTCTCTGAATCTTATCTCAAACCTCATCTTTCTCCCTGACCCCTGACCCTCAAGTAGGAATGATAAAATTTTCATATCATATGCTGAGTCTTTGAGTTTCCCTGAGCTCATTCATTAACTCTGAAACCCAGCTTTTGGCCTTTGTGCCTGTCTTCCTAAAACATTGTAACTATATAAATTTCTTGCATGTTTGTGTAAGGATTTTAATTACCTGATTAGATACTTAGCAGTGCTTTCATATGAAAGAGGCTGTAGGTTCAATTGTGTTGTGCTGGGATAGTTAGTGCTGACATATTTATGTACTAAAAATCTTGAAATTGTCTATGTCCTAATGGTGACTCTAAAGGCCATACTCCACTCTTGATCCACAACTGCTGTCCCCTTATTGTTTTGGTGTTTTAAAGGGCCTGATCCTGTTGTCCTTTCATATATAATGCTCCCAGTTTTGTGTGTGAAGGGAAGCAGGATTATGCCTTTTTAAAGTATTTTCCAAAAGTCAACTTCATTGCAATACAAGGTTTCTGATCCTACCTGTGGGTATTTTTTGGACCTCGGTGGACTATTGTTCTCACTTTCAGACCTAATCTAAATGCCTCGGAGTATAGTTTACACGGATTACAGCAAATCTTGTGACATTATAATATAGTGTTTTAGGATGGCATGTTAGTTTCTGTTGCCTAAGTACACTCCTGTGCTGTCAGGGTTCCTTTTTGTGATTTGTAATTATGTGCTGAAAATATACTGAGCTGGTATTTTACTTCCTGTTATACATGTGAATTGTATGCTAAAGTAAGCCTTGAAAAAACACCCATGACATTTGCAATACAACTAATACATAGCATAGCATAAAGGCACCAGGGGAAATGGGAAACATCTCTTCCTTTAACCGGGAGTCGGTTGGCAAGAGTATGAAATGAAAGATTCAAATTCAGCATTTCAGTCAGTACAATAAAGAGCAATATGTTTGTATTTTGTTGACATTATGTTGTATGAAGACCTCTGATAATGTTAATATAGCACTATGAAACTATTATTACTGACTTTGCTTTTTTGCTCCTGCTTTTGTTGTTGTTCAGCAAGGCAAGAGATTCCCTCCCCCAGGTCTGAGGATGCTGCCCTCACAGCACTTCCAGCTCAGGGAGCCAAAGACAGGACTTTTATGAATAATATTGTATCCTAAACTAAAAGTAATAACATTTAATTTCCTTCCGTTACTTAAAAACACTCAATAGCATCTCTAAATTAAAACAAAACAAAACCTGGGAGACAAATACTTTGGCTAAAGGCAAATTAATTAAAGCCATTCAGTGAAAAAATACTGTTCTCACCTTCAGCCCTAATCTAGTGTATAGTGTATGAACTCAAGCAAATCTTGTGACATTGTAATACATTGTTTTTATGCTGGTATTTAAAGCTGTACTGAATTCATAACCTTTCTCTAAAACATTTTGTCGCTTTCATTCATTCTGTTCAGGTTTAACATTTAGTTTGTCTCAGAAAAGTATAAAAATGGGTTTATTTATACCCTTTCTAACTGATTCTTTAACATCTTTTTTTAGGTAAACAAAATATATCAGAGTCTGCATCTGTTGAGCTGGACATTCCTATGGAAAGTGGGCCAGCCAATCCGTTAACAGAACTAAAACCAATACCTGGCATAGCTACTCTTAAACCCGATATCTCTGATAGTTTAATCACTGAATCAGTTGTCACCAAAACAAAGATCCCATCTTTGGAAAAAGTGATCCTGGAAAGCAAAAAGGAAGATCCAATACTAACTACCAGAGGGGGTGAGAAAAAAGAAGAGAAGATGCCTAAGGAGAACATTAAGTTAACCACTATTCTACCTCAGATTGTCACAGATGGCAAAGTAGATACTTCTGAATCATTGGACATGACTAAAGCTGATGCTACACCTAGGCTAGCAGTGAGTACACCTATACAAAAGGAGTTGGAGCACACTTATTCTGCAGCAGAATTATCTAAGAAATCAGATATGTCTAAAATCAGAGAGGAAGTTTATTTGTCCTCAATCATTTCAGAACATAGAGCAGCTACAAGTGCGATTCCCACATCACTTCCAATCACAGATTCATGGGAAGATGTTGAAATTGAAAATACACAAACTGTTGAAAGTCAGATTGAACAAATAGAGGTGGGCCCAATGAGAACATTGGCAAATGCCTCAGTGCAAACCCCTGTGAGAGAGTTTGCTGAAATAGAAGGGTCAATCATCTTAGAAAAAACTAGAGAGACAGAATTGAGAACAATTGATGTTACAGCCCCCTATATCACAGCAGTTATTCCTGACTCTGATAAGGACAAAACAGACCCTAAGGGACATGTTGCTAGTGAGAAATTCACACTTGCTCCTCAAGTTTCAAGCACTCCACTACCTACTGATAAAAATCAGGAAAATGTGACAGAAGATTTGCTTCATTATGTGAAAACATATGGAGCTTTAAGAACAGGAGATGGTATCTCTGGAATGGAAATTTCTACAGCTTCTCCAGGGCAAATTTATATTGTAGAACATACAAAGCACCCTGAAGCAGCAATTTCAACAGCAAAAGATAAAACTAAGATAAGTGTTGAGCCAACAGAAACAAAAACTGATGAAGAACTTAAAGCTATATCAGCTGATATAGATCGGGGTAAAGATATTACAAGTGTCTACCCCACTCGCAGAGCTATAGAACTGGAAGTGATCACAGTATCAAAAATATCGCTGGATGAAAGCAATGCAACAATAAAGCCCTTTCTGCCATCGGTGCCAGCATCAAAAGCTACAAAATTACCAACTGCCAGGCCCCCTGTCAAGGAAGTGAGTGACAAAGTACAACCGACAGAAGGTTTTACAGAACATGCAGATGTTGTTTCAAGGTATCATGATACTATGAGAACATTTGCTCCTACACCAGAAATGAAACCAGAAGAGACCACTGAAAAAGCACTATTTACTGAAGACCTTACATTTACAGATAAAGAGGTCACAAAATATGCAGTCAGGGAGGGTGGCCAGATAAGTAGTGGAACAATCATTAAAGAAGAATCATCTGCAATGACATCCACTACTGTAAAAGCATATGAAAAAAAGGTTGTACCTAGTGCAGGAACAGGAGGGCAACAAGATGATTTGACTGAGGAAGGAAGTACTATCGAGCAGGACCAAGATCTAGGAATCTCCAGAGCAATAACTACAATTCACCCACATGTGGAAACTCAAGATAAAGAAGGAACAGTATTTCAAAAGGAACACTCTACCAAAGGTGAAGCTATGGTACAAATGGTTACTGCCACGGAGTCCACAGCATCCATTTCTAAAATGGATGTGACATCTACTCAAGTACACGTGGAAACAGATGATCAGGAAGTTGTATCTAAATCTGAATCTGCTCAGGCAACTATTACTGAAAGACAAGATGTGATCCAAATTACTGAAGAAACAGTGGAAGGAAAACCATATGGAATTACTATAGAGCAACTGGTTACTGCCACTGATTCTACTGCAACTACTTCTAAGGTGCCTGTGACATTTGTTCAAATATATGAACAAAAGACAACTTTAGAACCTGAATTGGCTCACACAGCTATTACTGAAGGGCAGGACGTGGACATAATTACTGAAGGATCAGCGTATGATGAAATACGTACAACTACAGAAGTTTTCGTGCCTGGTATAAATATAAGTGATTATGAAAAAGTTCTAGCATCCGGTGAAACAACCACTGGGACCAGACAGCTTGTACTGTCTCCAAAAGTTGATGCTGTTACTGAACACAAAGTAAAGACCACTGAATTTATGGCAGTACCACCAATCACTGAAACTGAAGTAAATGAAGGTGGAGTACCACGCATCAAAAAAGAAAATGAAACAGAAGACAGCAGTGTGGTGAGTTGGGAATCTGAGTTACCTTCACATACAGTGCCTACAAGTCCTTCTGCACCAGAAGGTATTACTCATCAGATTGAGAAATCTACTTCTGTGAAAAAAGTGGAAAATTTTACAACCCATAGTCTGGAAGGTTCAGGAATATTGGAGGAACCTAAAGGAACAGAACCAATTATATTTTCAACTATTGGAACAGATAAAACAACAGTTCTAAGTGCAGTAGACAAAATCCAACCAACTTCAACTACCAAGTCCTTTGTTACTAAAACGCCGCGACCTAAAATTGACAGGGAAGATGAGGAGGAAACAAGCATAGACATGGTAATAATTGATGAATCTATTTCTCCCAGTAAAACCACTACTGATGATGGTCTGACAGGCAAGACAGTGGAACCAGAAATTGATAAAGAATATTTCACATCATCAAGTGCCACTGCAGTTGCACGACCTACCAGACCACCCAAAGTTGAGGAAACCACAGAGGTTTTAGAACCTCAGGAAGTGTCTCCCTCTATTCCAGTTCTTGAAACAGACATGAAAAATATATCTGACATAACAGTGGTTTTTATTGCCATTACAGGCAATGATACAGGTAAGAGTTTGCCCTTTAGACCTATGACCCATGTCCATACAGTTTGCCATAATAGTAATGTTTCACAATATACCAGGAGTTATTCTTTGAAGCACAGCTTTGTCTAAACAGGAGTTTTTAAAGTTTTTCTATGTATATATTGGTACTAATTATTTAAGATAATTTAGAAATGTACATTATAATTGTCTTTGAGTCAAATTCACTATTGATTTAAAAAGGTGCAAGTGTATTGTACTTATTATTGGGAGTCATAAGAATGGTGTTTGTCACACGATGTACTCAAATCACTGATTGGACTTTGCTTATCTGTGACACAAAGCATTTGAATTTCACAGTTTCCATGCCATACATTACTACTCTTAAATGTAGCATTAGACAGCATTAACATTCCATTTGTCTGTAGCCATTAACAATGCTATTTACAGTGTGGTTAGCTAAAACATTTGGGAACATCTGTTACATCCACAGGTGGATGTTGTGGCATTTGGGGGGCAGGATATTTGCCATGGTGTATCATCATCATTTTCCTGAGTCCGTGATGCAAATTACCATAATTTGCACAAGTTCATAAAGTTTTTTAGCTGAAGGCACTGTATTTGCATATGCAGCTTTAATTCCATGGGTTTCCAGAACAGAAACTGCAAAACTACATTGAACTAAACTAGCATTGAATTAAGCTACCAATTCCTGAATTAAAATGTTGTATCAGACAACTGGCCATTACTTGAGATCTTTCGTATAGTATTAAGTTTCAAAAAAAGAGATATGAAAGTGTTGAGAAAAGGGTATATTAATCGAGGTATATTGTAGGGTTTGTTGAATTTCATACTATGTTTAATTCATTTATAATGATTTTTTCCAGAAAAATATACATTTTATTTTTCTTTTAGCCTAGCTGAATATGATGCCTTCTGTATGATTACTTAGAGGATTAATTTCCCACTTATTCATGACCATAACTACCATTAGTGTTAAGAACCTGATCCAACTCCCATTATAATTAATGCCAGTCCTTTTATTGATTTCAGTGGGAGTTGGTTTGGGACCTAATAGAGTTGTGTGCACCAATCAAAAGGCAAAAGTAGTACAGTATAGTTAGCAGAGCTTGTACAGAGTGCAATTTTTTACTTTTGCTTATTTTATACTATATATCTACAATAATTAAACTGCATAATCTTGACAAATACATTGTAAACAATTGGGGCTTAATATAAAAAACTAGACTGGAAAGGATTACATGATTTTTTTTTTTAATTGAGCAGTACTTTTGTTACTGGAATATGTGACACATTAGCAGCATTGTGGGTTTGTGTTCTGCCTAGTGCCTATATTTAGGAAGTCACAATTAGACGAGACACTCTGATGAGCCACATCAAATGATTACGGTATGTGGATTGGATTTAAGTCAGATACAAAATACTTTTGAATTCATGAAAGTTCGATTAAATCAACTCGCTATCTAAGGACCAGATTGTGGAGTAGAAGAGGCCATTTACTTGTATGCACTAGTGTAACAATACCACAGCTTACTGTGCATGGGAGGACGCAATCTTCACAGAGATACTATATCCTTCCCTCATGCCTGGGGTCAGGAAGGGTGGGAGGGTTTGGGGAGTGAGTGTAGCCTTGACTCCTCCCCCAAGATGACAGTATGCCAGGGCAACAGGAGCGTATGCTGAGGCAGGTCTCAGTTCATTCTTTCTGAGGTGCATCAGCAGTCAGGGGAAGAGGAGTGCTGTGATTCCCTGAGTCACAAGTCCCTCCTGCGATGCTCCAGGGGCAACACAAGAGTGTGCAGTCATTTTCTGTGGGCCAGATCTCATACTAATGATCTAGCCCTTGGAGCAGAATTTCTTCAAACTTTACCTTCTGTTAGAGTTTCAAACTTTTTAAATCTCTCTATGTGTATTTGTGTACGTTTGTGGGTATGTGTGTCAGTGGTTGAAGCCATGGAGTTTTAAAATTTTGTCACTAACGATGGTTTATTCTACCATGTTTGAATCAAAAACTCTTTCTGTAAAATAAGGTGGAATTCCCCAAATGGCAATTTCTCTACTGTGTTCAAAAAGAAGGGATTTTACCATCTTTTTAGTGCAGGATTAGCATGGAAGTTTGTTTCCCTTCTCCCTACTGCCTGTTTTCAAATCTGACAACCACTGTATGTGAATTTCCCAGCCTTAGACAGCTAATCGATAACTGCCCCTAAATGTGCTTTTCTTTTGAGCATTCTGACCATTTTTTTTTCATTCCACACAAATACTGGAAATGCAAGATCCCATCAAGCACATTTTCAATTCACCGCTTCTTAGTACATAAACTTTCTTTTATTCTAAAGGAAATACATACAGTAAGTGTTACGGAGGAGACAATTTGACAGAGATTACTAACACAGAAGTTAGTTACTACAGAACATGATACAATCCATTTTTTCTGATATGCTTTGCAATGAAAGTTGATTCATAATCATCAGGGAACTATATAAAACAGTGTCATTGACTTGTTGGTTCTCAGCTAAGGGATCACAGGAAACAGTATTCAGAATTACAGTTACCTTTAGTAAACAATGTTTGTCCTCATTTGCATTAGCATATTTTTAATAAAATATATTTTAACACTGTTAAACACAACAATAAACTAGGGATGGAACAAACCCCGCCAGGATTTTGAAGTACAAAAAGTGTAAATATCTCCTTGCAAATAGCAACTTTCTTATCAAGTCCTGAAAAGAATAGCTCTTATATATAAATAGCAAAACAATTACAAGGTGAGCTGAGGTATGTATAGTTCAAGCTATTGTATATAAATGTCTCCTCAGTAGTATTGGTACATTTGTGTGAGACAGTTCTATACCTTCCTTTGCCTCCTTTTCTTCAGGATATGTTTGTGCTGGAAACAATAGTTCACCTCAATAGAAGAACAGGACTCTATGGAAGTAGAATAGTATGTTTTGTTTCATATCACTGATCTGACTAGTCCGGTACAGTGGAAGCTTGCTATTATGCTAACATGATGAAATACCAATCTCTGCAACTCAGTTTCACTATCTGTAAAGTGGGCATAATAACAGTTAAATACCTCATACAGGTGTTGTTAGTTTTAATTAGTTATGAGCTCTATTTTGCCTTTTGCCCCTCATTAAGGGAGTAATTTGGGGTTACCTGACTTAAGTGGTAGCACTGAGTGGAATTGTATCTTGGAAGCAGAATTACATAAGAACATAAAATGCCCACACTGGGTCAGACCAATGGTCCAGCTAGCCCAGTATCCTGTTTTCCGACAGTGGCCAATGCCAGGTGCATCAGAAGGAATGAAAGAATAGGAAATCATCAAGTGATCCATCCCCTGTCGCACATTCTCAGCTTCTGGCAGTCAGAGGCTAGGGACACTCAGAGAATGACATTGCATCCAAGACCACTCTGCTTAATAACCATTGATGGATCTATCCTCCATGAACTTGTTTAATTCTTTTTTGAACCCCTTTATAGTTTTGGCCTTCACAACATTCCCTGACATTGAGTTGACTGTACATTGTGTGAAGTACTTCCTTTTGTGTATTTTAAACCTGCTGTTTATTAATTTCATTATGTAACCCCTGGTTCTTGTGTTTTGTGAAGGAGTAAGTAACACTTCCTTATTCGCTTTCTCCCCATCATTCATGAGTTTATAGATCTTTATCATATCTCTCCTTAGTCATTTCTTTTCCAAGCTGAGAAGTCTGTTTAATCTCTCCTCATATGGAAGTTGTTCCATACTCTTACTCCTTTTCATTGCCCTTCTCTGTACCTTTTCAATTCTAATCTATCTTTTTTGAGATGGGGCAACCAGAACTACATGTGTTATTCAAGGTGTGGGTGTACCATGGATGTATATAATGGCATTGTGATATTTTCTTCATATTATCTATCCCTTTCTTAATGGTTCCTATCATTCTGTTAACTGTTTTAACTCCTCCTACACTCTGAGCAGATGTTTACAGAGAACTATTCACAGTGACACAAAGATCTGTCTTGAGTGGTATCTGCTAATTTAGATCCCATCATTTTGTATGAATAGTTGGGATTATGTTTTCCAATGTGCATTATTTTGCTGTAGCTTCCCCCCCCCCCACGCACTTGTATATGGCTCCCTTGGGGTGGCTAGAGTCCTAGTGAATTGTAGCAGAAGGAACTCCCTTGCTTTCCTGAGCTAGTGACTGTGCCTATGGTCAGCCTCTGTGGGAGGTGGAATGGGGAAAGGTTTTTGCACCTTTCCTCTCAGCTTCAAAACTGCACATGGGTCAGCCATAATCTGCCACCAGCTTTGTTAAAGCACTTTGATGTCTTTAGAAAGTGTGTGTTATAGATGTATGGAACATTATTATTATTATTTATTATAGACCCACATAGGAATGATGTGGAATATTGACTAGATTGAATGAAACTGAATTAAAAATATTGACTAGGATATTAGGTTATTCTAGACTGTCATAAATTAGAGCCTCATATAGTACAGTATATGTCCCAGTTTTGATTTTAAATATATGTATGAGAAATGTATATTTGTATAATTCAAATATTGGACTAGATGACCAGAGATAGCATCTCCACAATGACTTATCTTCTTGTGTGTCCACAAATTAAATAGTTAAACATCTAACTGCAAGTATTTTTGCCTGAAATTAATTGTGGGTGCATAAATGAAGTTTCAGTTACAAAGAGGTGTACAATTGCACCCATGGAAACAGAAGATAGTTGAGGCCTGGCTGAAAAGCAAGCCCATTATGTTATATTTTGGCAATTATGCTGAAATGCTGATAAGAGAGAGAATATAGCTGAATGGATTAAGCTGCTGATTTGTATAAGAATACAACAGTTTTCCATGAGAGAATTTATTGGCAAACAGCCCATGCACTGGCATGTGAATGAATCTGAGGCAGGTGCACAAATTAATGAGAAATATAAAACATGGCATTTTCTGACAGTCTATGGGACATGGGCAGGTCTAGGACAGGTGTGCAAATTAATGAGGAAATATATATATATATATATATGGGGAAAATCCCCTTTTTTGTCATAAAAATGACTGTGTGCAAGTTTCATAATGGAATGTGCTTGAGACTTTATTTACTTGTATAGAACTTCATGCCATTCTCTTTTGCTTACACTCAGTGTGGAATGGGACTCAACATGGGCAGGAAAAACATCCTTGCACTGCATTATTTGATCATATTAGTAATTTTCCACCATATTGAGCAAGTCATATGAGACTTGTCTTTCATGGTGGAAAAACAAAACATGCTACTCATGATCTTGGTATGTTACATTAGCGCCAGTGGATTGTAACAGTGAGTTATGATGCTGTAGCTAGAAGGGTATGAGTTAGCAGCTGAAAAAAAACCCTGAAGGAACTTTTCAGCTCATAAAGCTTTTATTAGCTGAAAAATGCTAGTGGGGGTGTGTTGGGGAGTGGTTTAACAGTGGTTGAGGGGATACTGAAAAAACAGCTTCTGTCTGTATTAGGAGTAATTTGCACACCTGCATTTTTGGAGACATTTAAAAGTGTTTACTTAGTGAATACGTTGGAAGGTGCTTATTAGATCCAGGGTTTCACAACCGCTCTGTCTGGTTTCTTGTCCCCTGCAGCCTTGAACAAAATGAAAGTGAGGGAACCTGTGCTTTGTGGGTGTGGAATTTTATGAAAAGAGATTGCAAACATTGTGTGTGTTTAATATGTGATTTCTGTTTAATATGTTTATTTCCTGCCTTAGAAGGAACAAAGTGTGTGAAATTTGAATGAAAGTAATTACCTTAAACACAGCATGTGGATTAATCACGGCCATTAACTCCAAAACTGGCAAATAGAGTCTTCATTAGGGCTCTTCATTGGATGTTGAGAATGCCCATCATGGGGCAGACTATTCACATAAAATAGTACTTTACAATGATTCAGTGGAACTATTCATATGAATTTTGGTATACCAGTGGGAGTAAGGGGCTCACGATTTGACCCCAACTAGTATCACTGACGCTAAGGGGACTATTGATGGAGTTAGGTACCACTTAGTATAAGGGTATCAGAATCTGAACCCATGTGCTCTGTTCTCAATGAAAGGGGCATGTGCAGTGGGATTTGATAGAGTAGCACAGGGTCTTGCTAGATGTCTTTATATATATGCATGCACAAATTAGATATTCACATGTTTCACACAGGGAAGGATAGTATAGAATTGGCCTGTATCTAAGTACTGTCAGATGCACTTTACTTTTCCTCTGAAAAGGACCAGTTTTCATTCCTGGCTGGCTCAGGTTGTTGTCTCACATCATAGGTGGCCACATCTGACCATACTTCCTTGGGTGTGCTGGCAAGCATGGTAGATGTGGTAGCCAATACCCCCAAACCCTGCTGGGCCTCTCTTTAGTCTTAAGTAGGAATCCTACTCTACTGCAGCATGTGTGTACTGGGTAGTAAAAGACTCCCTACACTCTACATGCCTGTGCAAAACAGGGTAGCATTTTTCCCTTTAAGTGTTATATTGCATGGAAAATATAACAATAAGTCTAATAGTTTTTTAAAACTAAGATTATTTATGCACAATGGCATATATCAGTCAGGACACTACTCTGTGGGACATATCCACATACTTGCTATTTTTAACAAGGTTATTTTAATTATATGTATTCATTGTTGAGTTAGAGAGAAAGATATTTGTCCTGCGGGTGAGGAAGCACCTACGGTAATATCTCACATATTGAATAAATATTACACATTTTTCTTCACTGAGAGGATAAATGTATGTTACCCCAACCTATTATTTATTCTTAGGGGGTATTCCAGGTTTATCTTTGGGTTTTATACAGAAAGTTTTACATTCCTTGTTGTGTAGCCCTGTCGTTTTCTATGGTGGTTATGCAATGATTTATTGGTTAAAAAAGCAGATGTATGGAGATGGTCAGAGAGATTTTGACTAAACCATATTCCATCCAAATATGCAGTTCTGTTGAAATAGAAATGCTTCACCAAATTGAGTCAACTTAGCTGGAATTTTGTTTTTTAAAAAAGAAGTTCTGACAATGTCTTAACGTACCATTTTGATAATAGCAGAACAAATGTTTCAGTTTCTCATTTTTAATTTTTTTATCTTGTATTATATTCTACATTATAATATATTTGACAAAATAATACAAACATTAAAAACTAAGTTGAAACATTTTAATTTCGTTGAAACAAAGCATTTGGAATGACCCGAAACTAACTTTTTTTTCAGAATTTTCCTTCACAGAGAATTTCAAAATTGTGGGGTTTTGCTCCAATTTGGAATTAATCTCAAAATCCTCTGTGAAATGGAACATCTGGCCTCTACATACAGGGCTGGCTCCAGGCACCAGCCAAGCAAGCTGGTGCTTGGGGTGGCAGCTTGTAGGAGGCGGCATTCCGCCCAATCCTAGGGCGGCACGGCCGCTTTTTTGTTGTTGTTGTTGTTCCGCCCCGGCCGCCGCGTTTTTTTTGTTTTTTGTTTTTGCTTGGGGTAGCCAAAAAGCCAGAGCCGGCCCTGTCTGCATAGCTTTGTTGATGTATGTGAACTGGATTGTTTTATTTATGAGCAACAAGTTTAGCTTAATTAGCAACTGCTTAGCTCTTGGGAAAGCTATCATATATTTAGAAGTTAATATCATTGAACTAGAATGGTACTACAGGAAAATGCTCTCTTATGGCTATGTAAATGGCGATACAGAGAGGTGACACTTGTTTTGAAATGCCAGCTAGTCCTGTGATAGTGTTCTCTTGCCATAACTTCCTGGGTATTATGCCACAAGATTGATCCAAATACATTTCTCTCTGGTGCAGCAGTGTGTAAGTACTTCACTGTTGACCTGATTGAGGTCCCCTCCAAGTTAATACAAAAACTCCCATTTATTTCACTAGGAGTTGGACCAGGCACTGTATCCTCATTAACCTGTAGCATTCTGGATGACCTTGAGAATGTATCAGTTGTGTGCTTTTGCCAATCAGAAAGAAGGGGTCAAATTAATCACTGCTGTAAATAGGCTCAGCAAATGGATGCTGACTTACATCAGCAGTGAATTATTGCCATGATCAGCCAGCCATCCAGTATTCTGACTGGCTGTCAAAGATGCCATTTGATATGGTAATTTATTTGTCAAGGGTAGATCCCCATCTTTTTGTTTCTGTGCAGTAATGTGTCAGTGCTAGTGCTTAGTGTTCAACTAAGACAGAAAATTAACTCTTTTGAGATACATTTCCATATGAAATACGGCTGCTACTTGTTTGGTTAATAAGGTAATTAATCTATCAGAGAACTATAGGAATCATTTTCATATCCTGAATGACCTAATCCTTTACATATCCATTCCTAACAACTGGAAAATATAGACAGAGAGCCAGATTTGCATCTCAGTTGCTCTGGAATAAATCCAGAGTATCTCCACTGCGGTACTTGAGATCAGAATCTTGCCATTGTAATTGGCATCAGAATCTGGCACACTGACTTCCAAAAGTTCTTTCTAGAAAGTAGGGTTTTTTAAAAATACATGTAAGGCCATTTGGCAGCAGAGACTTAAATCAACATATTTAAGCCTGTTTGAAGGACCTATTGCTTAATTAAGCCTGTTAGAATTTTACCACATTACCATACTTTTGTTTAACCAGCGTTATGAAGAAATGAGACACAAACACAGTATAAATTCTATTTGAAATACAAATGAAGGAGTCATT
The DNA here is from genome assembly GCF_027887155.1 of Malaclemys terrapin pileata. NCBI lineage: Eukaryota > Metazoa > Chordata > Testudines > Emydidae > Malaclemys > Malaclemys terrapin. Next base: position 81,995,757 of record NC_071510.1, on the reverse strand, counting down.
TGGTATGACCCAAAGCCAAACAAACAAAACCAAAAACCAGAGTAAATTTGTGTTTTTGTGCATTATTCCTCCTTCTGCTTCAAAAAATGAAATACAGCTTTTTAATCTCACACTTATTAATTTTAAAAACTACTAAATAGTGTGCTGGCCATAATTGTTGGCTCTTTCTGAGGAGCATATTATAGAATGATGAATATTTTTTTCACATTCCTTTACAGATATCCGTAGAGACCAGAAAACAGTACCCTCATGTTACATACTGTTTGGAGGATGCATACACATTCCCTGCTGTTTGTGCATTGTTGCCAAGGAAACCTCCCAGATCTAGACACAGGGATTACACACTTCAAGCTTCCTTATAGCTCTTTGTTAATTCATGAGACAAATGAATGATCATCTTATTCATAGGTACAATGTAGTTTTTAGTATTTCTGTTGTGAAGGGAGAAGGAATCCTTTTTTAGAAGTTTCAGTCACACATATAGATGGTCCTGTGGAATTTTAATGTGTACAAGATGGCTGTTGTCTTTATGTGGAGACTACCTGCAGAATATGATTTCTATATGGAAAATAGTGGTATTTTTTAATTAGGTTGGTGTCTGTATCCAAGATGCACAGTACTTTTCTCTGAGTGAGTGAGTGAAAATTTCTTGCTATTCAAGCTTTTTCACATCTTCAGAAAATACTTGCTTTACCAAAAAGTAGTGAAGATTGACTTTACAAGAAGTGATTCAGCTGATGAAGCCTAATTCAGGATGAATACGTGGTTTGGTGTCAGGAATGTAAGCTAACATCACTTTAAAAGTAGCTTGAAGGTTAAAATGATTCACAAAACGGGTTATAAGTACTCTGGTGTCAATGGTTTTTAAATATGTCAGCAATTCCTGCTTTTTGAGCTATTCATCATTTTCTCTAGCTTTTTTATTTTTTATTTTTTTTTTTAATGTCAGGTCTCTGTGGCAATACTTTGAAACAGTTGAAGTTTTCCTGCTAGCACAGTAAATATGGTTAGCTTCTTTTCCACCTCTGTCTCCCTCCTTTTGGTAGGATGGGTCTGATTGATAACACACAAAATATATATTTGTGCTTTTCATAAGTTTTGTGAATTATTTACATGGCATTGTCAATCTGTGCTCAAAGCATTGGCTATCTGTTTCCTGAAGCCTTTGGGAGCATGAACTTGAGATTGCCCTGTTCTAGTGAATAATTCATATTTATAAGAAAAATGTTGAATGCAGTGTATTATGATCTCTGACCACCCAGTGCATTATTACTGTTGGTACCATCCAGAAAACTCAGTTCCTGTCACCGCACGCAATAGAAATGTTCTTGTCACCAAGGGTTACATACCTCTACCTCGATATAACGCTGTCCTCGGGAGCCAAAAAATCTTACTGCGTTATAGGTGAAACCGCATTATATCGAACTTGCTTTGATCCACTGGAGTGCGCAGCCCCCCCCCCCGCCCCTCCGGAGCACTGCTTTACTGCGTTATATCCGAATTCGTGTTATATCGGGTCGCATTATATCGGGGTAGAGGTGTATCTGAAACCCCTAAGAAGGATCAATGCTGTCTTTCCTTTACTTAAAATTTCTTCTTGTTCAGAAGCAATTTGGTCTTCTGAACCAGTCATGCCTATTTTTAGGCTGCCGCTGCTCCTCTTAATTAATCACGGTCTTTTTATTTTGTCATCATTAGGCTACAGAATAAACAAAGACATCTGGTGATAGATAAAAATATATCTGCTGCTGTTCCATATTTTAAATTGTTGGGGAGCTCCCAAGTGCCTTGATCAGAGTGTGGTGAATGCTTTAGAGACATTCATTATTATTGTTAGTAATAATGGTATGTCAAATTCTGAATTCCTCATGCAGTCTTTTCTTACTCAGGCAAGAGTCCCAATGATTCAATGGGAGTTTTGCCTGAATAACAAAAAAGATTTGGCCCATTGTTATGATTTTCTATGTCAAGAGAGCTGTATCTATCACACACACACACACACACACACACACACACACACACACACACACACACACACACACACACACACACACACACACACACAGTAATGTCATTCTGAGTAGATATCTAAACTAGTTTTTCTCCTTTCAGGCAACCTGCACTAACTACCTTAAAATTGAAAAGACTTGATTCTTTGTTATCCTATCCTTTGCCACTCTGCTTGTAGTGAGATTGTCAGTGATCCAAACATCTTTTACATGACTATTACATCTTTCTGAATATAAATCTGAAAGTCTCTGTAACTGTTATATATGCTTGGGTCACAGCAAATGTAGGCTGGCAGGGTGAGATAAAGACCACCAGAAGTATCCTCTGGTGAAGCAAAACTAATAGTGATAATGGAGCTGTAAGGGTCAGTGTACCAGTCTTTGAATCCTTAGTCTGATTTCTACCTCAAGTGTAAAAACAACGAGGAGTCCTTGTGGCACAAGGACTCACCATTGTTTTTATTGATACAGACTAACACAACTACCACTCTGAAACCTACCTCAAGTGTAGATATTCCTCTTCATGCTTGAAGGAACTGGAGATAGTGTAAATTCCCACATGATTTCTTTAACTAATCATCTAAAAAGCAATGGACATTAGTTAATTTCATGGCTTGAGGCAAAAGGACAATAATTGCCCATTCAGAAATAGCATTGCTTTTACACTTTGAAATGATTTAGCTGCAAGCAGCCAAATGGAACCGCTGTTTTGCATTGGTACTGGTAGGTAACAGTTCAGCACTCTCAACTTCGAAAAATGCTGAGCTTTGCTGTGCAGAGAGTTAATAAAGGGTTAACACAAAGTCCTGAGCATTGGATTGTTACTTTGCTTAATAGTTTTAAGTAGAGCTGGTAGAAATTTTATGTTCAAAACTTTCTTTAAAAAAAAGTGAGTATTTTTAGAAAAAAATTCTTTTGCAGAATTTTGTTTAAACAATGTCCCATTTTTAAGTGGAAAGGCTGAAAACAGAAAAAAAATTGAAACCAACAATTAAAAAAATTCTGTTTTCAGGTTTTCGTTTTTCAGTTTTTTTCCCCTCCTTTCTCTCCTCCTCCTCCTCCCCCTTTTCAGTGGCAAAATGGGGCAGGAAGAAAAGAGAGGAAGAGGGGGAGAGAAAAGGTGAAAAAAAAATAGGGAAAAACAAAAAAGTCCTTTTTGGTTTTTGAAATCAAGAAATATTAGGGGAATTTTTCCTTCAAAAAAAATTCATCAAAACCTATAATTTTAACTCCAGGACAATCCTGGAGGGTTGGCAACTCTAAACCCAAGCCCGGACATCTACATCACAATTAAACAGTTCCTTAGCCCAAATCCTATGAGCCCGAATCAGCTGTCATGAATTAGCCGTGGGTGTCTAACTGCAATGTAGACATACCACAATAGCATACTTATCATGGGTGGAGGTCTATGTGAGAACTAATTACAATACAATGTACTTTTACAGATTTGAACATATCATTGGGGTGTTGAACAAGAAGAGTTTTGTAAACTAGGGTGAAATACAAGAAGGTATAGACTAGAGCTAGAGACCAAGAGAAAGAAACTCTCACTGGGTTCCTGTCCATTGTTCTAACCTATTTAGAGAGATTTTCAAAGAGTTAAACTCCCACTGAAAGTCTATGGGAGTTAGGTGCCTAAATACCTTTGAGGATCTGGGCCCTAACTGCCTTTCAAATCAACCCCGATATCTTTTCTAGTGAAGATGTAACCATTTCTTAAGTAAAATGGAGGATTTAAGATTATTGAGCAAAGTAGCTCCTCTAAATTACCTATAGGGAAAAATCTCAACAGCTGGGTGCAAACAGACCTTGAACAAGCACTGAAACAGCATAGTATTTCATTTTAAGAAATGTGATTCAATTTGATAACTTTAAACCAGAGCTGGTTGAAAAATATTAAGTATGTTTCAAGAAAAATGTTGGAAAAATCAATTTTAATCAATTAATTAAAAGAATAATCTTTAATTAAAGATTGTCATGTGATGAAACCTTCAGGAATATGCCCACCCAAAATTGCCAACCCTACTTGGGCTGCAGCCTGAGCTCTGGGGTCCCTCTCACCTTGCACTTCCTCAGTGCTGCTGAGGCCTGCTTTTTGTTCTGTGCTCTTCTCACTATTTCATCTGCAGTGCACAGCCCTGCAAATGGGGGCGGGGGCAAAGTGGGCAATTGCCCAGGGGCCTAGGCAATTTAAAAGGGCCTGGGGGCCCCCAGCTGCTGCCGATGCCGCTCCGTGAGCACCGGGCCCTTTTAAATTGCCCGGGTGGGCCGCAGAGCTCCTAGGTCCATGTGGGGTGGTGACCGCTCTGGGTCCAGCACTTTGGGGGGCCCCGCAGTCCAGGACAAGAAAGTGACAGATTCGTCATGTCCACCCTGAGCCCTGCATGCCCCTAGGGACGGCCCTGGGGCCTGGAATTGCTATCAGCGGGCCTGGCAGTGCACATGTCACCGTGCAGACTGGAGAGAAGAGTAAGGCTCAAAGGCAGCTCAAAAAATAAGTTCAGCAGCAATAATTATCAACTAATTATTATTATATAATTTACTGACTACCATCAGTGTGCATGGCACTGTACTCCTTTTTTACAGAACATAGAGTGTAGGGGCAGATTTACACTGCTGTAATTCCACCAGCTCAGGGGGAGTTCCTTCACATTCATGAGGTTACATTTCAAATGGGTGTAGACATTTTCAGCAACTTTTCTCCATTTTTACGAGTTATGGGGTGAGGAATATTCCATTAAAAATGCAGTTATAGAGAAGGGTTACCATATTTAACAAATAAAAAAAGAGGACCCTCCACGGGGCCCTGACCCCACCCATTTCCCACCCCCAGCCCCGCCCCAGCGCAGCTGGAGCCCGGGAGGGGAAGCACCCAGCCGGGGGCGCAGGGTCTGGAGGCTGCCTGGCAAACCGTGAAGCCAGTAGCGCTTGGGCTTCGGGCAGCCCCTATGCCTCCGGACCCTGCGCCCCCGGCCGGGCACTTCCCCTCCCGGGCTCCGGCGGCGCAGGGTCCGGAGGCATGGGGGCTGCCTGAAGCCCATAGCGCTCAGGCAGCTCGGCTCTTAAACAGAGCCGAAGAGTCAGGGGAGGAGCAGAGCCTCCGGCTGCGGCAGCTCTGCTCCTCCCCTGACTCTTCGGCCCTGTTTAAGAGCCGAGCTGCCCGAGCGCTACCGGCTTCGGGCAACCCCCATGCCTCTGGACCCTGCGCTGCCGGAGCCCGGGAGGGGAAGTGCCCGGCCGGCGGCTGGGGTCCGGAGGCAAGGGGGCTGCCTGAAGCCCATAGCTCTCGGGCAGCTCGGCTCTTAAACAGAGCCGAAGAGTCAGGGGAGGAGCAGAGCAGCCGCGGGAGGGGAAGTGCCCCGCCGGCATTTTCCCGGACATGTTTGGCTTTTTGGCAATTCCCCCCGGACGGGGGTTTGATTGCCAAAAAGCCGGACATGTCCGGGAAAAAACGGACGTATGGTAACCCTATTATAGAGTCCAGTCTGAGTCTTCCAAGTGAAATTTTCAAAGGAGGAGACCCCAAATGATGCATGTACATTTACATGTGCAATTGTGCCTACAAATAGGTTTTTAAAAGCCTAGATACCCAGTTGCATTTGCAGAAAATATACGTATAACTGAAGTAAATAAACACATAAATGTAGCTGCACAAATGTGCACACTTTTTTTGTTTACACAGGTAGGTCTGTACCTACTGAAACTTTTTCCCTTTGTGACAGGGCTACATTTGTGCAATGGTTAGCTCATATTTTAATGAAGAAAATTAGAGTCTAAAAATAGCCTGGCTTTGACTTAATAAGTACACATTCCCTTATGATTAATAGCACTAACCATCTTAACCTGGTAAATTCCACAAAGAGAACAGGAACTGCAGCCAAAAAGTGCATCTGATTAACTGTGATTTTGACTGTTGGCTTAATGACTAGTGGACTTGTATAGAAGTTAAATTAAAACTATGCTAAGAAGTACTTAAAACTTGGAAAATTACAGGTGATAAAATCTCAGTAAAGATTTGCATTAAGTGACACTAAGTACACATTAACCACTCTACGAATCAGTAAAAAGAGTATTGTGGGCCAGATTTTCAGCTGATGTAAATCAGCATAGCTCCAGTGCCTTTAATGGAGCTATGCCTATCTGTACCACTGAAGATCTTGCCCATATCCATATCATGCTGGCATACATATGTAATTAGTACATTGTAGTAATACTATAGTGTAACTACTTAGATAGCTTTTAAAAATAGATTTCCTAGAGCTTGAACTTTGCAGGGTCGTTTTTTTTTTTAATCCAAACAATTTCCCCCTCTGAAACCACTGATACGGTGCAAAAATACAAATCTTGGCCAGCTGAAATAAAACAGCGGAAAAATAGCATGCCATGGTCAATGTTACACAAGTATGCAACAGGAGTGCTGGAACAATTTGTATAGTGGGGGTGCTGAGAGCCATTGAACCAAACTGTAAACACTGAATATGATGGAAACCCATTCAAGCCAGGGGGTACTATGTACTATGGTACCTATGTTGTGTAATTAATTTCAGTTTTCTCAGAACTGCTGCAAAATCATTCGAGTCTATTGTAAGTGTTCTACTAAATTCAAAATACATTTGTCATTTTGTTGAACAGCCACAACCAAAACATACATTGAGTTGTGAGTTAAAGATTGAGAAGGTGGTAGACCTTTGGTGTTAATCGTTCCTGTTTTCATATTCAGACAGCCTCCTCCCTTGTTGGAGTTGGTGGGTGTGAACAGGACCACAGGAATAGTCTGACTATAGACCAGCTCTTTTGTTTCCCTTCAATTTTTGGGATCATACACCCCCATTTTTCCCACTCTCCTAATCCTATCTTTGTTCCAAAGGGGCACTGCATCAGTTCTGTTGCCAAGAGCTCTCTGAACCTAAGGAAGTAAGGGTAGAGCTTGCACCTACGTGGGGTAGTTCCAACTGTGTGTAACAGCAGATGCATTTGGGTGCCACCCTCTTGGGTAGCATGGGGTGAGAGAGAACAAGGTGTGAGTGGGCTAGGGAGGGGCAAGGGCAGATTAGCCTCCTGTGATGGGCCACATGAAGGCTCACAGAAGCTACTACAACTCCGGCAGGAATAGGTTCTGTGAGCAACTCTGCAGTTGCTCCACAGCTCGGAGAGCAGGATTCTTCCTCTCCCAACCAGCACATCTATCTATCACCTGGCCTAGGTACTTGGCCTGGGAGCTGGTCTATGGATTTGGCCTTATATTCATATATCCAAACAAACCATCCAATAGCAGATGATTGAACAACTCTGATATTTTCTTTATTGCTTTTTGTAAAATGCTGACTGGAGATAATGGCTTAGTATTTGCCAATTTGGTTTGGGGTTATTTAACACTACAATGTGTTAGAATCATGTTCTTTTTAGGCAATAGATAATGAGTGGTCATTAGAAGACTGTTCATGTAGGGACAATTGTGTCAGCAGTAGGTTCCTCTTAATACGAGACATCCACTGTTGATGGAATTTTGGTAATGAGATGTTAGGCTATAAAGGAAATGTGAAGAAAATAATTGACCTTAGACTAGCATGTGACAAGAATTCACCTACTATCAAGGGATCTGACCTAATAGGACTTGCCCCTCTTTAACAATTATAAGTCTAATATTCTTTCAATTAAATTATAGCCTTTGACATATTACTCACTCTGTTTTTTGTAATAATTTTACCACCAAGGGGGAAAAAATGCAGAAAGCAATAAAGGCAAAGGAAAGCTCAAAGGTCAGCAAAAGGTCTCATGATAGTTTCTTTTAAATCGGAATGTTGCTTTATTTCTGATATGGTTTTCGCATCATCGCTTTTATATCAAAATTTGGCAGAGGCATGTTAGCAAAAGGACACAGGTCAGAAACCTGTGGGAAACAGATGTTCACATTGGTGATACCCATTTTCTACAGGTGTTTCTGGTCATAGCCAACAATTTTGTCAGGCTAGAACTGGTGGGAATGGTACCGTTATAAAAAGATTGGAATTTAAGAACATTCCAAGAACTGAAACCCAGGTTTTCAGCAGTGCTATGTCTTGCATGGAAATACAGACACCCAAATACTGTAAATCATGCTGGATAGCTGAATTTGACTAGTCAAGACTGACCACCCACCTTGTATGACTTTCAACTTCTTTCTAGCAGCTGTGCAAAAGTTGTTCTTTTCAGATGTTGCCTTCCAGAAACTGAGTTGAGCAGTTGAAAGTTTTACTCAAGGTCAATTTACATTTAAATAATTTTGGTTTACTGCTGAAGGCGGGGGGGACAACTGTCAGAGGGAGAACAAAACATAATTTATTATTAAGTTTAGAAAGTGAAAAAAATCAATGTATTGAAACATGCACTATATCCTTTAAATGTTTCAGAAGTTAGAAAACTGGCTCAGAAAACTGTTGGAAAAATATCTCCAGATGGGGAACATTTTGAACTGAATTAAATAAAATCTTCTGTTTATTTAGACTGAATAGTAATAAAAAATAGGGTTTTCTAGATCGCATCCTACTTACTAGACAATTTAATATGAGGAGGAAAGATTAAAATAATCAGAAAATTATTTTTGGAACTTTCTTTGTTTTGTTATACTTAGGTGTGTATAGGAGTAGCCATGTTTCTTTAACACTTAAGACCAGATACTTAGTTCCATTCGCACCTCTTCATAACCAGGAGGGAAGAAACAGGCTGGAACACTGTTCCATGTGTACCATGCTTGGACGTCTTTATGGTATTACAAGATGGCGCAAGTTAGAGCAGTCATAAGTAGAGCTGATCAAATCATGGAATTTCAGTTATGTGGGAAATTCAGATGTTTTGAAATTATTATAATTTCTCATTTGTATTGTCATTCCACCTAAGAGCCTTCATCCTGGACTAGGACCCCATTGCGCTAGATGCTGTAAAATGCAGAACAAAAAGACAGTCGCTGTCCCAAAGAACTTACTATCTAAGTATAAGACAAGAGACAACAGATGGAGATAGACTCATGGGGAAGTACAAGGAAACAATGAGACAGTATTGTTCAGCTTGATAGGCAGTAGTCTTAGCACACCACAGGCTAAAGATTTTGTTCCAAATTGGAAGGAAAACAAATTTCAAAATTTCCTGCAAAACAAAATTGTCAACAAATTTAATTTTGGGTCAATAGGAACATTTTCTTTCCTTCTGTTCTGATTTCAACTTTAAATAAATACATTTGAAATAAAAACTCATTTGGAAACAAAAGATCAAAATATTTGTTTTGATAAGATCTACCTTTATTGAAATGCTTTTTTTTTTTGTTTCATTTTTTTCTGACATGAAATTTCTTCTAAATCAACATGTTCCCATGGAAAGTTTTGATTTTGACAATGGAAAAATGTGTTGGAAATGTTTTGACCCGATCTGATTATAAGGCTGCTCTAACTGGCACGAAGTGCCAAAGGAGTTCCTGGCAGAGCTGAAGATCAGGGGAGCACAAAGGAGATGTAAGGCCATGTTTGCTTCACCTTGCACAGATCCTATGCTGGGCACAGCTCACCCAGACCTGAAGATCAGGGCTTGTACCAAGTATTTGGTACCTGGAAACTTCATTTTTGAGCTTTAAATTTGTAAGTTTTCACATAGTGTAGATTCTAAGAAAGTTCTTGATTGTCATCAGTGTGTGATACAACACGTGTACATACAAAATATGCTATGGACTTTATTATAGGGTCAAATTTTAAAAGTGGCTTCAGCTCATATCTCAATGCAGGAGTAACTGGGTGAAATTCTGTGGCCTGTATTATGTGAGAGGTCAGTAGATGATCTAATGATGTGTTCTGGACTTAGAACAGATGAATCTATGAAGATCTAATGTATATCTCATGGACCTGCTTTCAGTGTTTGCTAGCTAGCTAGTCTGTATTTTCTAGTATCTTTCATTTTCAAAATCTTCATCCTGGATCCTCATTCTCAGAATCAGTGTCTAGAAGGTATATTCTAGAGATTCAAGACCAGAGATTCATTGGGCTGGTGTAAAATATAGCACCACTGACTGCAACTGAGCTATGACAATTTACAAAAGCTGAGGATCTGGATCCCCATGTCTATACAGAGAACTGAACTGCCATGTCAATCACTAGTCATGAAAATACTGCCAATTCTTGAGTTCTTATCCCTAACAGATCTAATCTTGGTCTCAAAACAGTTGATCCGTAGAACAAGAAGAGCAGGCTCTTGTTGGTGAACATGACTGTATTTCTCACACCAAATTAATGATGTGTGCCCACTGGATTTTAATTCAGCAAATGAATTTGAAACTACTCTACACAGCCATAACAGCAGAACTGTTAGCATGAACAACAACAACAAAAAACTTCAGAGAGAGTAGAGATACTAAATGTTATTTCTGAGTTAATTTTAGCTTAACTATCAAGGTAAATAAGGCAGCTTGTTGAGTTTTATCGAATTCAGTCAGAGTAGTGTGCCAGATTCAAAGCTAGTGCAAGTTCCTGTGAAAGTCTTTAGGTTAAATTAATCAGTGACATAAACAGTGTGTGAAAAAAGATAAGTGCTAAAGAAGTGCAACCTGCATTGATTTGGTATCCAATGGATGTGCAAAGGGAGCAATATATATGCCAAGGAGAAGGAATGGGTAAATGTAGCATGTAAAGTAATTAACAAAGTGGTTGAAGAAAAACTAGATCCCCTCCAATTTTATTTTATACCATCCCGTTGGCTGCTTTTCCGGCTACATCACACCCTTTCATCTTCCAGTGTGGAAAGTACACTACTGTCATTTTGTACAACCACTTCGTACCAAAGTGGGGTAATTTACAGTAGTTTAATGCTTGCACACATAATTTACGCCATTGTTTAAGACAACACTGAATTAGACCTACTGACCAAATTCATCCATAGTGTAACACCACCGAAACCCTAACAACCAGTTTTTCAGACTAATGTTCATAAGGCGAAATTTGAACAAAATCAAAGGATACATTTCTTCTTTACATATTGGTGTCTCCTGTTAGGGGAGCTTGCTACACACTATGAAATGAAATCCATGCCCACTGTGCCTCACTTTCACAACACAAACAGCACAAAAGTGCTTGATTCATCTTTATTTCTGTGTCTCTATTATACTCAGAATTTAGGGCCTGATTTTTTGAAGTTCATGAAAGTCCATGAGAGTCTTTCAATTTACTTCCTTGGGCTTGGATCAGGCATCTTGTAACAGTGAAAGTCCTCCCCCAAATCCCTCCCATTCCATTTACAGAAGACGGAGCTCCACCATCCACCACAAGTTAGTAGAAAAGTTGCAGGAATCACTGGGTGGAATTCTATTGTCCATTATACAGGGTGTCAGTGTAGAAGATCAAACTCAAAATGGTCATTTCTGTTTTTATAGTCTATGAATTAATCTATGCAAAAGTCCACCAAATCAATAAGTCTTTTGAACAATACTTTTATTCTTTTGAAAGTTTTTAAAATTTTCAAAATCTGTTTTTCATTTAATCATTATTTCTGCTTGAATAGTTGCTGAGCTGAAGTTTTGGGGAGACAAATCTTTTATACCTCCTGCCCATAAAAAGTGATCTCCGAAAAGCTCTTCAAAGTTCTTTACAGAATATTTTAAAAACCCCTCTTAAATAATAAAAAAAAAAATCTACAAAACATTTTAAAAACCGTTTTGCATATCTTTGAGTTAGTTTTCCAGTCAATGGCATGGGAACAACATCTGCCTCACAGTCAGTAAGAAATTAATATTGGGTGAGAACCAAATCCCATTAAAGTCAATGGAAAGACTTTAATGGGTTTGGATCAGTCTCATTGCGGGTAGCAGTGTTAGAAGTAAGTGGGTTCTGGACTTGGGGAACCTTTCAATTTTTTTATATACTGTTGATTAGAAATGTTCAAGGAACAAACTTACGTACTGTATACAATTGATTATTTACAAACACAAAAGGCTAGGAAACAGACCATACTTCATATTTATTTCTCCATCTGTCTACTCCATCTCTGTTTCTACTCCATAACTCTTCACCTTTCTCCTCAAAAGTCTTTACTGTCTAAATCTATTCAGAGCCTGTTTGTATTGACAATCTGAACTATCTTCTCTTCAGCTGGCTGTTTTTTACTTACTTTTTCCAGGAATCATATTACCAAAGCCCTCCTCTGAACAAATGCCCACTTTCCTGGCCTTTCTCCATTATAATGTGGGAAACCATGATAATATTCAATAGTCATATCCCTTGCCTTGGAATCTTCTCTTTGTCTCTTATTAATAGGGAAGAATCTGTGTCTTTTGGGTCCTACTAAATTCACGGTCCATTTTGGTCAATTTCATGGTCATAGGATATTAAAAATAATAAATTTAATGATTTCAGGTATTTAAATCTGAAATTTCACAGTGTTCTAATTATAGGAGTCCTGACCCAAAAAGGAGTTGCGGGGCGGGGGAGAGGGGGTCGCAAGGTTATTGTAGCGGGGGGGGTTGCAGTACTTCTACCCTTACTTCTGCACTGCTGCTGGTGACAGCGCTGCCTTCAGAGCTGGGCAGCTGGAGAGCAGTGTCTGCTGGCCGGGAGTTCAGCTCTGAAGGCAGAGCCACCACCAATAGTAGCACAGAAGTAAGAATGGCCTGGTATGGTATTGCCACCTTTCTGTGCTGCTGCCTGCAGAGCTGGGTTCTCAGTCAGCAACTGCCATTCATCGGACACCCAGCTCAGAAGTCAGCAGTGCAGAAGTAAGGGTGGCATGGTATGGCATTGCCACTCTTCTGCGGTGCTGCTGGTGGGGTGCTGCCTTCAGAGCTGGGTGCTTGGCCAACAGCTGCTGCTCTCCAGCCACCCAGCTCTGAATGCAGTAAGGGTGGCAATGCTACGACCCCTATAAAATAACCTTGTCACCCCCTGCAAATCTCTTGTAAGTCAGGACCCCCAATTTGAGAAACACAGGTCTCTCCCGTGAAATCTATATAGTATAGGGTAAAAGCACACAAAAGACCAGATTTCACGGTCTGTGATGCATTTTTCTTGGCCGTGAATTTGGTAGGGCCCTAGTTATACTAGGGCAGTTGAAAAGGATGTAACCATAAAAAATTGACAATACATGTCAGATATAACTAGTGTATTTTAAATTGTTACAGATGGTTGAGTGTTTGGTGTTAGGGGACAAGAGTCTACTTTAATAGATAGCACTTTTTCTTTTTTCCTTTTTATATTTTATGGTAGATTTCAGGTTTCCAGCCCAATGTCTTGCTTATTTATAAATAACATAGCTATACATTATATGCTGATATTATAATATAGCTCATTGGCCATCTGTAAGTGTTAGAGAATTTATCATCACTTAATAAGCCTGAGGACTGGCAACTTGATTACTGACATTGAATCACTGAAATTCTAGCGTAAAGAAGGCTATTTTAATGAAGGACAATTGAGCTGCATCTTTTATGACAGAGGTGCCCCCCTATGGCCCGTGGGCCATACACAGCCCACCAGATTATTTCATAATCTGGCCTGCTTCAACACAATATACTAACAACTGATTCATTAGCATTTTGCCGTCATGTTTACATCATTTTAGTTACACAAGTGTGTAAATAGACAATACAGTACATAGAAACAACCTATCTAAATACATACAAAACAAGCTGAACTTAAACTATAAATCAATACAGGTGACCTTAACTCTTATTAGAATATGTAAAATCTGTTTAGCTCACACAAGATTATGTTTAGGTTTATGTGGCTGTCCTGTAAGGTTGGGCACCACTGCTTTATGATACTCTTTTCTTATAAGCCAGTTATTCTGCTATGGAACACTGCTTAATGTTTCAGAAGGGAGTCAACCTGAAAGTTTATCTGAGCCATATTATAGTTTCATACCTAAGCAGAGTTGCTTTTGTGCAGGACTGTCATGGCATGTTAGATCTTGAAAAAGCTAACAAATTATAGTATGGTCTGACAGAGATCTTTGCTTGCCTCAGTATTATATGCATTTGTACATGTCATCTAGGTGAGTTTGGAACAGATGTTGTTCATTAAATTCATTAATCTACCATAAATCCATAAACGATTTAGACTGAGCTAGTAATCTGAGTGGTTCCCAGGTGTGCATTATTACAATAATAATGCACTGGTCAGAACTTGTTAGACACGTTACCCTCCCACAAATTATTGCCTGTACAGTTCAGTCCAGATTTTCAGAATTTAGAGTGTACATTTTTGTGCAAAACTGTGTGCATATTCTCATGCCTAACTAGCAAATACAATTCCTATGACAATGGGTAAATCATAGTAATTTCTGGAGGCCTGTTTGGTCAGTTTGACTGGGCATTTGCTCTTACAACTACTTCAGTTGTGTGTATAGTCATAGTAACTGTTTCCACAAAATAGTCATGCATATGCACATTTGCATGTGCAATGTACTGAAAGTGTGGTGCGTTGTTCATTGCGATTTATTTTGTTTTCAGTTATACTAAATTCTCTACTACCCAAATACTGAAGACCTTTCATAGTCAAAACTCCCACAGTACATCTAATATGCCATTTGCACTTGCACATACCCAGTTTCCAGGCATAGTGGCATTAATAGTGTTATAAAGAAGAAGATGTGCAATTGCACATGGCTTAGGGCTTCATTTATGTTGAAAATCAAGCCCTTAATATATTACCCAGAAGTACTGCCTTCCCGAAGTGGGTCTTCCAAAAATGGCTTTACTGCTGAGTACTAGACACATCTCTCAACGTTGATTTTTGGGTAGCATTATGGTCATTAATCCTGCAAATTGGCAGGCATTTCACTCCTTCCTTCCCTCTGTGTTTGCTAGTAGCCAAATTTCACAAGAAAATCCTCAGTACCTATATTTCTTTGCCTTTATTGGGCAAGCAGAACTGAACCATACTTTCACTTATACCATGAGGTCTGCCATTGAGAGCTAAAATAGATAATAGAGTGCTATAAGTGGAAAAAATGTATGAATGTAGTCACTTGAGGTAAATGATTTACAACAATTGGTTAAAATCAGTAAGCTTGTGGGAATGGCAACAGCTCTTTGGCTATATGTGCTGGAGTCCTGGTTAATCTCGAAATAATTCTGTCTTTCCCCAGTTGGGGCAGATTTAAGATATTACAGATTTCTGAGTGTGTATATAAGAGATTGAGAGAGAGGAAACAGATATGGCACTATTCACATTGGCACAAAGAGGTGCAAAATCAAACCAAAGGCCATTAGGTCAGGAATATTTTGATGGCAACTTACATCTCTACTCCATATATTTTAAAAAATTTCTAAGGTACAGAAGAATGCAGACCTCTCCCCCCCCCCCCATTTCTGATTAAAGTTAGAAACCACTTCAAAGGAAGATACTTTGTTCTCCTGCATTGCAGGCCAGACCGAAAAATGCACAAGTGGAGTGGGAGATTAATAGAAAGGTTTGAAGTAGCAATGGAAAAACGTGAGCAGTATGAATGAAGAAGCTTTAGAAAATCAGTGAGGTACATTAGCCCAATCTATTGTACTGGAACACATTGTCATAATAGTGTATGGGAGTTATGTGCCTAAATTCTACTGTCTGTCAACGTGATTAGTCATGTTGAATTATTTCTCAGATTTTTGGCATTTGATGGATAGGCTGCCATAGAACACACTTTTGTCTTATCGGTTCTGGGTTGTGGTAGAATATGATTCCATCATCATGTCCTAGAGTTTCTTGCGTTTTGTTTCTAGTCAGGTAGGAGATTTATTTTGATTTCTTTTATTTATTAATGTATTTATAAAAATAGTTTCATTACAAAATATAATACACAGTGGGTTTGTCTTTATGAATAAAACTGACAAAAGTACAGCAAGTGGTTTTTATCTTTTATCCAACAGGTACAGCAATCAGTAGTTCAAATCTTTTTGGTAGTGAAGAAAATAGAGGGGCAGGATCCTTCCTCCCGCTGTGTCCCTGGATGGTCCTGTGGCAGCAAAAAGGGTTTGTAAATACCCTGGGGCCAGCTAAGGAGAATTCCCCTGGGTCAGCCATTGTGTTATGTAACCCTGTGCTGCCCAGTGGGGCCTCCCAAAACACCCTACTGTAAGGGAGGGAGAAGTCTCAGCATCACAATCAACCACTGGGCAGCCCAAGGAGGTTCCCATAATTTGTGCTGCGTAAGTTATGCATGGGGCTACGCTGGCCTCTAAAGCTGCACAGAATAGGTGTTATGCTTATAAGAAGCCCACGGGATCTTTTTGAGGGGGAAAAGCAATATGCCGCATTTCTTGGAAACACAACAATTAGCATATGCATTCAATCATACACCCACACACTGTCCCGCCAGTCGATGTTATAGTTACCAGTCCAGAGTCTGGATCAATCTAGTGGCCAGCTAGGTTGATCACGGGTTGGGAGGAGCCGGGTTCTGTTGGTCGTGACATGATGCTCCGGGGAAGTCTTGGCAGGACGAACCCAAAGTTTCATGGCAAAGCACTCTGTTTATATAGTGATTTTCCTTCATTGGGACCAATGAGTTTTGCACTCTCATGCTGTAACCAATCATCGTTTGACGAGTGCTTGTTTTTTTTAAATTGTTTTTCTCATTCTTTATTTTGTTTTTTTATTAGTCTCTCAGGGAGTTACCCCATGCTGGTTTTGATCACAGCTATTTTGTCCCCATTGATAGGTGCCTGTCTCATCGTTAGAGTCGGCAATCTGCCCTCCTCTGACATTTCAATAGGGGTGTGTTACAATCTCCTGGTGCCTCCTGTCCGTCCTTGATTCCTCCCTAGAACATCTGGTCAGGTGATGGCCTTCACACTTATCTTTTAACACACACATTCCTCATTCACACACAAAACAGGATTGATTTACACAGAGCATTTGAACAGGAACATCAATTTGCAATGCAGAAGAAAACAGTCATTGCATTATTTTACTTATTTCAAAATCCTAAACCTATAAAAAAGTGGTAACCCTAAAGGTCTGTCACTGCCTTGAAATCAGCTTCAGACACAAGATTCTGGCTGATGCATCTTTACCAATGGCACACTAGGCCATTCCTTTCTGCTTTCAGAAAGGGTGGTTGGCAGGATATGATCAAATCATACATTAATACATTTAATTCATGCGACACAAAATTCTTTATCCTTCATTCTATATTATACAAAATGCAAACATAAAATTCTACTACTACATAGGGAGGGCACAGATGTTGCTTAAAGCACCTTAATGCCCTCTCCCCCGGGCTGCGAGGTTTGTGCTGTGCCACTAAGAGATGCAACACTCTCAGCCAACGTTTTTTGAACGTGTCCTATACTACTATAATACAAATACAGAATACTAGAGATGGGCTGACCTACAAACATTGGACATGGATCTTAATTTCCCCACAGATTGTGTGATGATGAAGTCCAGCGTTTTGGTTCGGGT
This sequence comes from Malaclemys terrapin pileata, assembly GCF_027887155.1. Classification (NCBI taxonomy): domain Eukaryota; kingdom Metazoa; phylum Chordata; order Testudines; family Emydidae; genus Malaclemys; species Malaclemys terrapin. The sequence continues at coordinate 81,978,350 of NC_071510.1, read as the reverse complement.
GTGTCACGATTGCATACACTTCAGAACTATTCGCTTGCACCAAATCCTGAAGCCCTTACTTAGTTTTTACTATATTCCTCACCCAAACCTCCCATTATCTCCTCAGTTGAAATTTTACCTGACTAAAGACCAAGTAAATTCTTCAGGATTTGGCCCATAGTCATTAGCAAGACACTGGGCAAGATTTTTAAAAACCCAGTTGCAGGAGCAAATCTGGTTGTACAAGGTGCAATACTCTGAAACTATTTTTTCCAGGCTCAAAATGCAGATGCAGACTGTTCTGGCATAGTTTGCATGAACAAAATAGTGAAACTAGAGTCGTGGGGCGAGCACACCCCAGCAGTTTGAAAAGTCGGCGCCTGTGGCCCCAGAAGTCTATGGCTGTCTTCAGCTCTGCAGGGATCGAGAGGCCCAGTGCTTCTGTGTTGTGCGTCCTGAGCATACCATGCAATGCAACCTGGCAGATTAGTTCCCTTAGGAGACGAATGGTCTCCCCCGCACCCTGGAGGCTAGGGGGGCATTCAGTGACTAACTGGAGCAGGCATTTGTGTGATCTGCTGCTCAGAGGCCAGCAGAGACATCCCCATTGGGTGCTGGGGAAGGATGCTGCAGTGTCCTTCCTTTGTGCTGCCACTTGCCTGCTCTGCCTGGTTCCCATGTTGAGCCCAAACCCGCAGAGCTTGCATGGGGAGGACTCTGCAGGCCTAGGAGTGGGAGTGTTGTTGGCCCACACCCGCACCAGAGCTCTGGGGCCAGAGGATATTCACTTACCTAGTCACAGCTGAGAGTCAAACTGCACATAATGTCTTTTGTCTGGTGAAAAAAAATTCCCTGAAACCTAACTCCCCCACCCCATTTACATTAATTCTTATGGGGAAATTGGATTCACTGAACATCATTTAGTTTAAAGTCACATTTTTCAGGAACATAACTACAATGTTAAATGAGGAGTTTCTGTACTATGTCATTCACTGTGTATATAGCAGGAAGAGAATCTTTCCTTTAATTTAGCTTTTCAGGACCATAGGGTGAGTAGCATGATCTGATAATGCTAAAGAGTAGAAGCCAGGTATATCAGGCCAGATTCTCTGCTGGTGTAAAAAGGTGCAGCTCCATTGGCTGCCTCAGTTTACACCAGCTAAGATCTGGTCTATCTTATTTACCTAGAATTACATGTAAGAGAAATTTGTGGATTAGAAGTTGTGTACAGCAGCACAAAACTTTCTGGCTACAAGTCAGTGGAGCAAAGAGTTCTATAAGGCAAAGTCTAGGACAAAGAGAGCTTATAGCTCTTGGTTATCTGAAGGTGACATGCATCCTATAGACAAGAAGATCTGAGATAAAGTGTACATGTTGGGGGAGATTTTCAAAAACACAAAGAATTTAGGAGCATAGATCCCACTGGAATTCAATGAGATTTCTATACCTAAATTTCTTACAAGCGTTTGAAAATCTCCATCTCAATATTTGTTGATTGCCCTAAAGAAAAACATTATTTTTTGCACTAAATGTAAACAGTGATACTATTCAAGATATAAGCGTAGAAAAAATTAATTGGCATCTATCAAGTCTCATTGAATTAAATAAATGTATCTGTACTATGGCATCATTTTTGCGTACAATATATCTTTATATATTATTTATTATTTAATATATTTTCACAATAGCCATAATGCACCCGAGTAGTGACATATTATTTACTAACCTAATGGTCAAGAGTACAGAGCAGAGTGTCTCTTCAATTACTTTCATTTGAGCTAGCATGATTGGGAAGACATGCACTGTACTTTTTTTTTTTTTTTTTTTTTTTTTTTTAAAGAACACGGGAGGTTTCACCTCAGTTGCTAAGGAAGATTAGTTTATGCCACAAATCCACAGAAGTAATTGCTGCAGTTGGGCAGTGCTGATAGCTTCTTCTATCTAAAACTGATTTTTTTTCTCTGCCCCCTTTACATCTGTTTAGAATAGTGTAAATCTACTGAAGGAGAAGTCAGCATAAGGCTATTTCTGTGACTAAACACGTGTGTTTTATGACCATCAATGGTATTTAAAAATTGGTGAGCTCTGTGTACAAAAACATTTGAACTGGTAAAGCAAGTGTGCAGTTTTTAAAACATTTTATTAACACAATAAGTTAAATAGAACCTAAAATAATGTACTATATTTAATTTGAAATGCATTTATTTTTGCTATGATAAATTGTTTGTCCTGCCTATGGCTAATGTAATGCATTAGCACACTTGTCACTTAAGGATTGTGAAAAGCTCTTTCTTTTTGCAGATCTATTGCATGGACTTGATTACAAAATACATCCACACACAATAGATGAATCCTTCATAGATGCAGACTCACTACAGGCTGAACCTTGTACCTCAGGCCCTGAGCAAGAGTCTTCTGAGTACCCTATTGAAATCTTAATGGAACCTTTATTTCCAATTTTTGACCCTGAAGAAGATGAAGATTGTGAAAATACTACTGATGTTACAACTCCTCCAGCATTGCAGTTCATCAATGGAAAGAAACAGGTGACCAGTGCACCTAAAGATACAAAAGCTGAAGAAGCAAGAAGTGACCAAATTGAAAGTGTTACACGTTCCAAAAATGTCAAATTTTCACAAGTCAATGAAGCTAACACCATAGTATCTGAAAATGAGACCTCTGGTACAATGCAAACAGGTGTATCTAGAGAAATAAAAGGGGCATTTGAAGTTACACAACAACCTACAGCAAATGTTGCAATGTTGGAACCTGTTTTAAGTAGTGAATTGGAAGTTGCCACTACAGATAAATCTGAGGTAACGTCTGTATATGGGCAATCTTCATCAGAAACTTTAGAGACCTTAAAACATAATGGAACTGAATTTCAGCGAAGCTCAACTAAAGACCCCAAAACCTTGCCTTTGATAACTATAGAATCTTCTGGAGATGCTGCCATTGACCCTGAGTTCCCTGGTCTTGTCTTTTCAGAAACGGGGAAAACAACAATAAAAGAACATGCAGAAAAGAGTTCTGCTGCAACTTCTGCTCCCAGTCCAGTGTCTGATATCGCTACTGTAGACATAGGCATAAAAGACCATATGCCAGAAAAGGAAACCTCTAGTCCAAGAGATGATTATAAATCAACTATTAAGCATGATAAACTTCCCCCACTGGAAACCCTTGTAGAAACAACAACAAGAAGTCATATAGTAAAGTCTGTGGAAAGTGCTATTTCATTTATAATACCAGAAGGCTCTGGAGATGTAGAAGAGGCAGATGTTTCTAAAACTTCAGCTATGGTGACAGAGACTGTAGTTACTGAAAAGATTTCAGTAGAAGAAACTTTCTTAGGGTCTGGCAAACTGCTGACAACAGAAATTACTGCCACTGTTTCAGGAACCACAATTTCTTTGCATAAGGAAACTAGCACTACTTCTGTTTTTGACCAAAGTTCTGAAGAAACTGCTACCACCACATCTGTTACTGGGTTGGTTACCGAAAAAGGAGTTAGCAGTGCTACTGGAACAGAAATGAAAATGGAGGAAGATGAAAAAGAAGCACAGAGCACTGCTTCTTCAACTGAGGAACGTTCATCTACTGTTGAGATAGGAAAGTTAGTATTCAGTGATAAACAGGAAAGCCCTAGTAACAGAATTGGAATTGTAGATCAGGAATCCACTACTCTCAGCAAAACAATACCAATGACAGATTCCACATGGCTTGAAAGCAAAGAGTTTACAGCTGCTCCTTTCTCCACAGAGAAAAGCCTTTTTATAGATGAAGGATCTGGGGAAGAACCAACATACACTAGGAAAACCATTGGAGACATAATTTCAGGGGGTGTCACAAGAAGAGTGGTAAGTACTGATCCCCCATTTATTGATCTAGGTTCTGGAGAAAGAGATGTTATCATTGATTCTACTGCCATTATTTCAGTTCTATTGGAGCCTGTGACTACGGACATTGAAACACAAATGAAAAAGCAGGAAAGAGATGTCTACAGCACAGATACTTCATCTGTGGAATATACAACAACCGTTGAAGCAACAAAGTCAGTGTTAAGTACTGGGTCAGATGACTCAACTAAAGAAGCTGGAATAGGAAGGCAGGTATCTAAGGACATTTTTAGTACAGGTAAGCTAGGAGAACAAAAACATGAAACAGAATCATATTATTTGATTACAACTCTTCCTTCTCAAGAAAAATTTTTTCCTCAATCTAGAAAAGAGATGACAACTCGTATTGCAACAGAAGAGCAAACTAAATACTTAGAAAACTCTGGGGTCACCTCTTCTGTGGAGTCTGTTGTTAAAATCATTTCTCCTGACACCATTGCGACACATGCTGTCAGCAGTATAAAGACAGTAACTGAATCTACAGAAAGTGAAAGTGGAAAAGACAGCTCACCAACTATCTCAGTAGAGAATATTATCCTTACTGAGGTAGGCTCTGGAGAAGAATCCAGAGATGAGAGTGGTACCATTGTACCAGTGCCAGATGGTTCTACAGAAAAAGTACTTGGTACTAATTTTCCATTAATTGATCAGGGTTCTGGAGAAGTGGATTCTGTCATTGAGTCTTTTACAAAAACTACAGCTTCACTACATTCAGCAGATAGAAGACCAGAAACACAAGCAACAGAAGATGAAAGAGAAATTATCAGTTCACCATCTGTGGATTATTCCTTTGCTGTTGAGTCTGCAAATTTAGTCATGAGTACCAAAGATGAAGTCAGCACAGTTAGAACTGAAATTGCAAGAAAAGTCATCACTGAGGTACAGATAGAAGAGCAAATGCCTATTGAATCCGTAACAAGAAGTTTTGCTATAAATCTTCCTTTGGAAGAAGATATACATTCTGAGCAGAATATTTCTGTAGAAACTTCACAAAAAGTTGTAGAACCCTCTGGAATAACAACAAAATATCCTGTTATTAAAAGTACAGAATCTATCCTAGAACAACTTGAAAATTTAGTTGTTCCCACAGTTAGTCCATATTCAGAAGAAAATAAATTGGAGATAATTTCTGGCACTAAATCTATTGATACTACTCTAGTAACTGAGTCCATAAAACTTGAAAGCAAAGCTAAATTTACAGAAAAAGAAAAAGACTTGGTACAAAATATTTTCCCTACAGAAGACATTCACGGATCACTTCTGATCCCCAAGAGCGACGAGCCAACTAATAAAGAGATCAGTAGTGATTCATTGTTTTCAGGAGAAGGATCAGGAGATGAACTTATTAGTGTTCCATCAGTAGAGCCACTGAATTTTGTGACTATAAAAGAAATCACAAGTTCTTTAAGTCCTGAAACATTTCATCCTGAAAGTGTGGGACCAAGACTTTCCATTGACAAAGCCCAAGAATTTGAAAGTGGTCAGACTGAATCAAACAAGGATTCCAGTGAAGAACTCAGGCTATTCAGTTCTATAACCGAGGCAGTTTCCAAAACAACAGAGAAAATGGCCACTAGTACTTCCACTTTAGCTGAAGAAAGTTCTAGGAACTTCAGTAATAAAGAAGTTACCACAAAAGAGACATCCCATTCTTTTTTAATCACTGAAGACTCTCACAAACAAGAAACTTTTCATTGGGTAGAAGAAAATGAAACATACGGAGCACCAGCTGCTACTGATCGAGTTGTTACTCAAGAGGAAACTTCAGAATTGATGACTAATGAAAATATAACTGCTGCTTCTATATTCTTTAATGGAACTCCTCATCTTGAAACAGAGGAAGCACTTGCAACATCAGCACCAAAAATACCTCCCACACCACTGTATGAAAGTTCTGGAGAAGGATCTGGATGGGTGGACATTGTGGGGTCATTTCACCCAGATGTATCTACTACCCATTTGCGAAATCTGGAAATAACAGTTGCTCCTCATGCTCATGAGGAAAATTATTCTGAAGAACTGAGCACAGAGACAGCATTAAATGGATCACAAACTGTTTCAGTGTTATTTTCCACCCACACAGAAGAAAAAAAGATCTTACCAAGCCCGACTAGTGTTCAACCAAAGACATTTACAGGTGAGAGTTTAATAAATGCTACAAGGATAGAAAACAAAGTCCTCCCAAAGCTTGATGACTTCAGAAATGTTACAGGGAATGTTTCTGCTTTTAATGAGATCACACTAATTGAAGTACGACTAGGAATCACATCAGATGAAACAACAATCATAGATGTGGATCATTCTAAACAAATGCATGAAGATATACTAAGTGTGCAGACAACTCCAGATACAGAGACTCATTCAATACATGGCAATAATGATAGCGTGAAAGTTGAAGTGGAGTATGATTTAACATCTAAACTTTCTACAGCTGAAGAGAAATCATATGGATCTGGTGATAATCTTTCCATGACTATTTCCAGTAAGTCAATAAATAGTGAATCAGTAACAGCTGAGAACAGACCCAGATCAGATTACAAGGATTTTGGTTCAGGGGATGTCATGCAGTTCACAATGGAAACTCCCATCATTGGTGAATTCTCTGAACTGGATATTTTGCTTCCAACAATATCATCAATGGCCAGTCCTAGTGTGCCCCCCCGAGTCAGCGAAGAGGCCAAAGAATCTCCATTTGAAACTAGACATGTAGCACCAGAAAATAAAACAGAAGGCCTCTCCGAATCAAGTACTTTGTCAGACAACCAAGCGATAGCAGATCAAAGTGAAATAGTCTCTACCTCTGGGTATTCAGGAATGGAACAAGAAGAGCCTGATGAGGGGAAGCCTTTGTTTCCTTCCTTTAGACCTGACTTACCTACTGAGACAGAACAGGCTTTGACAGCAAACATGTCTGATGTAAGTATTGTTACCTCACGACTTGTAACCCAAAACTTAACAGAGTCACCTAATATAAGTGAAGTAAAACATCATACAGTTTACACAGAAACAAAAACCACTTCAACAGAATCTGAAGAAACTGATCCAGCCAAAGTTTTTCCTGTAACTCAAATGCCAAAATCTCCAGTAACTGTCCACTTGGTTAATGAAGTATCAGAATACCCTGAAGTAATCATTCCAAATACTTTGTCATCCCCTGATTCAGATGAGTCTAATCAAACATCGGGACAAGCCTTCAAAGAAGTTAGTTCTGATGTTGCAGCAACTTACAAACCACCCACCAAAGTGCTGTCCACTAAAACTGAGTCTCCACTAGACTCTTCTTCTGAACCTGAATCAGAAAGCACATCTGTTGAAAGTACTCCTGATATTAGTGGACAGATAACAGACAGAATAAAGGAGAAAGAAACTTCCATAATAGAATTGATTACTGAAGAACTAGCAACCATTTCTGAAGATCCTCTATCAAAATATGTCGTACCAACAGCTTTTATACATTCTGGAGAAACAGTAGACACAGATATTCCAGAAGTTAGCACAGAAGATGAAACCTCTACAGAGAAAGTGAAAGATCTCAATCAAGTAGATGAAAGCAGCACTGAGGGAGCTTTGCCAAGGCTATACACCACACCAGCTTCAGTGCCACATGAAAGTATAGCAGGTGGAATAGTTAAGCCTGGCCAGGCAACTGTTACAATGTTATCTTCATCTTCACCATCTCTGGATATAAGCCTGGAGGAACAAACAACTGTGGTAGTACAGAAGCAGTCCACAACAATTTCTTCTGACATTGCAACAAAAATTACAGCCCCTGAAAACATTCCTGAGTATAATAAACAGACAACAATAAGCACAGAGGACATAAGCACTACTGAACTTGCAACTTCATCATTTTTCCTTCTGGACATTACTAATGGATCAGATTTCCTGATTGGCAACAGTGGAGATTCAGTTGAAGGCACAGCAGTCCAAATACCAGGTAAGATCCCAATTTGATAAATACCATATAAACTTGTTTTGTTACCAGTAAACATTTAATTTATTCTTTATTTTCTCTTGAAGACTTTATTTTATACTAAAATGCTAGGTGTGAGCAAACATGTGCTTGTGTATGAGATATGATAATCAAACTACATTTGGAAGGCAATGAAGATAATACACTTAAAAGCATTACATAATGCTGAAATCAATACAATGGTGAAGCCTACTGAGTACAAGTTCAAAGAAAACTAGGGGGCTGATATAAAACTAGGGGGCTCACTAATTCATAAGTGACCTTCTATTTGCATCAATAAGTTTTGGTTCAGATCTGAGGTGATGAGAGACCATTATAGAAGAAAAGGAATATTGATCCTAACACAGTATCCAGTTGTGGTTACTTTATTTTCATGTTCCTAGTGGCTATGTAGATATCATTAATTTATCTGATGAATGTTGTTGCTTTAGCATGACAATTGCAATGTACAATTATTCTACAACTCTAGTGGCTTTCATGGAATATTCCAATTTATTTGGAGAACAAACCTAATGAACACGTCAAGTAATTGCAGACAGGCTTATCCAGAATACAAGTTTAAAAAATATATACAGGATTAGTCTCAAGACTGGCTGAAGTTTGAGGTTTTTAAAAAACTCAGCTATTGAATAATAGTCGGCTATTCAGCAATCTGACTGTTTGATACAGCTTCCGTCTGCTATAAATATAGATCCTTGGCTTGGACAGCATTTGGCATAACACAAGCTATACTGATAGAATGATTTCTACGTACAATAGCTACTATTAATCATTTACCTGTATATGGCTGGCATGTTGAAGACTAATATTTTAAAGGTGGTCAAATAGCCTAGTTTTTGATCATTTTTTCAAACAGTTTGGGTAACTAATTGAACTCAATAGAAAGACTTTGGATTGTGTCCTATATACCATAAAGGACAAGCAAACTAATTTGGAAAATGTAAACAATGTCTCAAACATTTGCTCATGTCTTTGAATCAAATTGGATTAAAATAGGACCTTTTGCTTCATATCCCACTTCTGCTCTCTTAGACTCCCAATATAGCCATGGCTTCCTTCTTGCAGGTCAGAAGCACTGTATTAATTGGTTTACTGAATGCTTAAGAGTGCAAAAAACACAGGTGATATGTAGAGTGGTACCTTTTGTATGAATATATGTATCAGTGATTGTTCCTATTTGCCTATACCATGTACATATGTTTAAGTTTGAACTGAGTTCAAATAAAGATCAGTAGAACACATCTACACTCTGTAAGAAAACAGTATTAAAATGATGACTCCAATAAATGTTGGGATTTCATGGCAGGTAAGTTTTTTATCTAAATATTTTGGTTTAGTCTCGTATACAGTTACTAAGTTTGTTTTCTAAAAGTATGTTTTAAAGTAAGACAATTTGGGCATGATTTGGGGAAAGAATATTAATTAGGAAAATATTCTTTCAAAGAAATAAGAGTGTCTGGGCAGTAAATGGTTAAGTATGACCTTCCAAAATGACAGCAACAAGTCAGTATGCTAAAAAGGTGCATGTTCTGGGTACCCAACCATTCCATATGAACTAACCCCATTCAAAAGAATACATTTTCCATTCACTGTGAACATATGTTTAACTGTTTTTGGCTATAATTAATTGCCATGTCATGCCAACTAAATAGAATATTTCAACTGCCAGGAGTAGTACAAAATGTCATTTTAAAAACATAAAACATCTCTGAAAATGAGTTACTGTTCTGTCATGAATATAGTGTTATTGGTAAGGCTGAAAATTATGGTGATTGAAAATGACATCTTTAGGTAGTGCAGAACTTTTAAAAATGGTTTAATCTTTAACTGCAGTAAAGCATCAAAGCAGAAATAAGGAAATACCTTTCTTCCTTAAAAGAATCAACAACTAACCAAGTATTTTAGACAATGTATCAATTTTTCTTTCTTAACTCATATCACAGGTCAAGATCCCTGCAAAAGTAATCCCTGCCTTCATGGGGGCACCTGTTATCCACGTGGCTCTTACTACATCTGCACATGTATGCCAGGTTTCAGTGGCGAGCAGTGTGAATTGGGTAAGATGATGCCAACCTGAAAGCTTTTCTTGTACTGGATTGTCTGCAGATTGACTAGAATAACAACATTTCATATATTTGATTTGGAAGCAGAATTATTTATCATTACACTGACAGATGCTGGGGCTTTGAAAGATTCTGTAGTTGGACTTGATCCAAACAGAGAGGCTGAGAAAGAAACACCTGCTCCTCTTTGCCTGATGTCTCCGCCTGGCATGTGCGTGCGCGCGCGCGCGCGCACACACACACACACACAAAAAAAACCTACCTACCTACCTCTGTAGAAGGTAATGTTCAAATTTTGTCCAATTTATTAACCAAAATAAAAAAGACATAAAATACCTACATAAATCAAATCAAAATGAAGTGCGTTAATATAAAATCATCAGCATAATCTAATCATCATATTGATTAAACCCTTTTGAATAAACCAGTAAATTCTTATAAACTTTTTCTAATGGTTCAGGAAGGTGGTAAACTTTATTTAATCCTCAATCCCCCAAATAAAAGGGCAATATCTAGATTAATGACGGCTGATATTTGACCAGCCAAATAGCAGATGTGGGCAGGGAGAAATCAGTTCCAGGTTGAAATCAATATTTAGACAACTCTGATGCCAATTAAGAGAGCTTGCCCAGACTCTACAATGGGTCTGATGTCCAATCTCTCTCCACCGCAACATATGGCTACATGAGACATTCCAATACAACCCAGGATAACACAGCTTGTTACATTTAACTAGCAAGCAAAAATCTGGTGAAAGTAACAGTTTTTCAGGATTTAAACACACACTTCCAACCTATATGATATGTATGTGTGATCTTTTAGACAGTGAGGTTGTTTAAACTGGGACTGTTTTAAGTGCTTGTGAAACTATTCATTAAGCACTGTTGTCAAATAAAAATACCCTTTTTATATTTTGATACTCAATGGCTATCAGCAATTCAACTTTGAATAAGAGTTTTGATGCCCAAAATCTAGGTGAAAGTTTAAACTTTAGCTGTGCCAGAGTAAATTTCCTTTAAAATTACAGTTGTAGGTTCAATTTGTAGATACAGACCTAATCTGTCTCACAGCTCACTCTCATGCTCAAACTCACAAATTCTTCATACTAGATGGTCAGGAGACACTACTGTACAGAAAGAAATTGGAGATGTCTGAGTATTTTAATACCATGTGCTAATATTTTGATTAGCAGAGAGGAACCTTTTGTTTGCCTCAGGATCATATGTCCAGTAAAGGTCTCCTCTATCTCTCTATGAAGATTATCATCAATCAAGACACCTAATAATAAACAGTGAGAATGCCTTTAAAAAGCTTTGCCCCTATCATGCAGAAAGCATGACATGAAGGAATGGATAAACAATACAATAAGATGCCAATGTTTGCAGTTTTACAGTGAAAAACTAGAAGCACTGTTTATGTTGTTAGATAAGACTTGTGTACCATGGTCACAGTCTAGAGAAGGTTATACTCTTCACAGAGATAATTAACCAGCTGAAGAAAAGATACAGTACAATGTATCTTCTTTCAGAGGTACACAAGGAGTAACAGCTAGGAAATGAAGATACAGATTACAGAAATTAACCCAGGAGTCACACAGCAGGATTCAAAAGCATGTAAATGTGAAATTGTTGTTCACCATCTATAGCTTTTCTGAGGTTATTTTGTATGTAGAAGTCATAATTCTCATATGAAAAAAGCAGGTATGCAGTCTCTTTTGCAATGCTTTATCCTTCATGAGTGAAATTGTTCTTAGTACTAATTCTGAATAAGGGTAAACACTGTTTCCCTTTAAAGGAGATGGCTATATTTTAAATACTCTTTTACATTTTTATTTAGATGTTGATGAATGCCAGTCGAATCCTTGCCGGAATGGAGCCACATGTATTGATGGTCTCAATCTATTTACTTGTCTCTGTCTGCCAAGTTATGCAGGTTCTCTTTGCGAACAAGGTAACAAATACCTTTTTTTTTTTCAGTTTGTGACTAGCCAGAGCCCACTGTGTAGTCATCAAGTAGGCAAAACTCCCATTAGCATTAGTGGGAGTTTTATATGAACAAAGACATCAGGAATAGGCTATTCTTATGGGTGTGTTTGCTTTTGTAAACTCTCCCTTGTGTTTCTTGATCCTTCATTCTCTTTCCCATTTGCTTATGATCATTGTTATATCCAACCAGGAGAGGTAATTTCAGTCTCTGTTTATGGTTCTGCTATTACGAATGTCGTATGACCATCTTTTGGAGTCTGGTTTTAGCCTCCTCAGGGCATGCAATCCTAATTACTCCAGTTCACTAAAGAAACTGCAATATGCTGATCTCATTCAGTTTGGCTGCTCCTTCTGTAGTACCCAAAATCTGCTCTGCTTGTGGTTTGCTAAGGGCTGTATTGCCCCATTGGTGGTGCTACAGAACTGCCCCTCACTAAGAGGAGCAGAATGCCTCCTGGAACTCTCCAGTATGCCAGGAAATGCACAAGCTGCTACACTGCTTTAAAGGGTGCAGCATACCATCACCTGCATGGCTGGCCATGGCTCTGCTGTCTACCCCATCCATCTCCATCTAGCTTTCTTTGGAGTAATTAGGAGAATATTCCTTGTATTAGAGGCAGGATAGAAGCAACTTGTGGAATTTGTGGGAGAAATTAATGAATAGGTGGATCAGAAGAGGCAGCAAGGAGAAGCATGATTGGATGCAAGAATAGATCAGTAGGGCAGAACAATGTTGTGAAGGCTTTAAAGATGATCCATGTGTCCGTTTGCAAGCAGTGGCACTTGTTGCTAGCCCATTCCAGGTTTATTTTAGGAATTCTGGAGGCTCTAATATCCAGTTGAATGAAAAAACAAACAAAACAAAACCAAAACAACCCTCCAGCACATCTCTGCAGGTAGTGCATGACTATTTCAACAATGTCAAGTGTTTCTTTACTATATATTCACTTCACCCATGATCAAATTTTAGAACAAAACCAGCATGAGAAGGGTAGCAAATGCACAGCATGACAGAAACAAACAAACTGTAAATTTACCAGAAGAGTATTGAACAACAAGAGACCACAAGCAATGAAGGCAGATTTTGTTTTCAAGAGAAAAAGAAATGGTGCTTAAAGGTGCGCTTTTTTCCAGGTTAACAAAAATCTTTCTTTCTCTTTTTCTGTCACTGACTGGTTTCACTCACAGATCAGCCAAGTAGATCTCTACATATAATTGCATAAATGTTGTCAGTTTCAGGCTTACCTTTCATCCCAAGCCTATTGGGTGAAATGCAGTTTTTCCAAGTGAGCCTAAAGGGAAGGAGCTTGTTTGTTAGAGTTGAAACGTCTGAAGAATGACTAGCTCCAGCTCTCATCACAATTCAACTTTTCAGTAGTCTGGCATAGCCCACTGTTTGAAAGACCTTCTGAATCTGTTCTCTAAGACTAGAATTTGACAATGTTTTTATAATAGAAGGAATAAATGTTCTCTCCCCCCCACCAGCAAATCCATAGTACTGAATGGCTTTCAGCATCATGGTAGCTTTAATTTGTATTTTATGACCGACCTGAGAATACATTTTAGGTGGTTAATGGGAACATTTCCTAGTTTGTCAATGAGAAACAGACCTCTGCTCACTCAGCTTTGGAATTTAAATTTCCTCCACTTAAAGTCCTGCAGTGGTTTGGGACTTGGGAAAAATGTTCAGTGCCAAATTTCCATTTCACCAGACAAAATAAAACTGTATTGGCAATTCAGACACAGTTGTCTGGCAAGGCGTCTTTATTTCACGGCATCAACCCTGACTTTGCTAGATTGAAAACACAGCCAGAATGACAGAACATGTCACCTCAATGCCTCAGAAAGGGTGTGAGTGAGCATGCAAACATTGTTTCGTTATTTGCATTTTATTTTATTATTTCTGTTTGCAATACATCCTATTCATGTTTTCAAAATAAAGATTAAGGGCCCTTTAGCCAGAAGTGCTGAGCATCCACAATCTCAGTGTAGTTAATGGGAGCTGAGTGCACAGTACTTCTGAAAATCATGCCTGAAGATAGGAGACAAAGGGAGTCAGAGATCAGAAAGCAGCCAGATATGTCCAGCTGATAATTCCCCCAGGGTGAGGGAACTCTCAGCTGGTGTAGTGTGTTCCTGCCCCACTCAGTCACAATTTTGGGCATGTCAGGGTTAGGGAGATAGTATGGCCAGAACTCATACGCTCTGGCTGTGCTCAGCAGATGTATAGTCCTTTAGGGACCTTTGCCAGCTGGTGAAGGATGAGCACCCTCCTGGGTACTCTCACCTATGCTGGGGCCTACGGTGGAACAGATCCATCCTGGGAACCGGGGAACTATAACTGACTCCTGACAACCATCTTTCTCTGTCTCACCAAATTGAAACATAGTTAATCAGAGAATCTGGGCCAAGAACTTCTTCTTGAATACTGCAAGAGAAAGTTGTCCGGCATAAAAATATCAAGATACCATCCTTTCTATAAACTAAAGGAATAATTCAGAGAGACAATATTGTTTCCAATTCAGACTAAACTACTGGTGCAGTTAAATACACCTGCTCTCTTTTATAAATATCCCTTTCTGTCACTTATTTTGTTTTTTTACCCATACTCCCCAACTTTTCAAAATACAACTATATCTGTGTAAAGTACCTAGTTATCAGAGCAGATAGTTTTTTGTTTGTCACTTTTCAATGCAAAATATCCAAGAAATGTGTGACTGCAGACTGAGGCAGTGGATCTGAACCCACTCACTTGCCACATAAGTTGGCAGTAAGTCTAGGGAGTTATATCAGTGTAAAGTTGGTGGGAAATCATTTGGTGTGTCTAGACAAATGAGCTCATGACCTGGGGTCTTTCATTTATAACATATAAAGTGCTGCTGTGCAAGTGCTATGTTTTATTGGGCTACACTATTATAACCTTCCTCACAATAAGGAACAGTTCTCCAGAAGTTAGTGGGACTAGTCATAGGTTAAGTTAGTATTCAATGTAAGTAAGTGCATCATAATGTAGTCCATGATGATTTCTCAATATTGAGCTATCCTTACTCAGGTTGAGAAGTACCTTACTCCACAAATAGCCCCATTGATATCAGTGGGAGTATTTGGGTAGTAGGATACCATATAATGTGGTGAAGAAGGCCCATAATTTGCTATTATCCTCTGGAATATGGTCCTGGAGTGTCTAGCAGAAAGAACAGATTTCCTATTTGCTACTCCCGCACTTTTGTGCTCTGGCTAAAGTTTCCTTTTGTTTCATCTCTTTCCTGCTCTGCTATTCTGACTGTGGTCCACCTGCTCTCAAGGTGCTGCATTTTTGTTTTAAACTTAAAGCAAAGTTTGGCTTCCCTACTGCTGAATCTCTGCAGACACTCGCATAGCTTATCCTGTTTACTGAATGCAGCTGTGCTCACGGATTGCCAAAATGGCACATATGCGTTTGTTAGTAGACATCCCTCACTGGGGTAATACAACAAGACTTTTTCTTTTTCTTTCCAAGTTCCCAAAGCAAAACAAATGTTTTCTTCATTATCAGCAACATTGCTTTTCAAAACTGAGATCCCTGTCCAAATGTTTGTGATTACTGTTTCCTCAGCTGACTCACTTTTTTCTCTGAGTTGTAGTACCTTGCGAAAGCAGAATGGTGGAGAAAGGTTTATTGCAAGGATTCTCTTTTGAAACAGGCAGTTTCTAGCTTATATCTCACAGCTGGGGGGATTTGAATATTTACTAGAGATGCAGTTTCACTTTGAGATGTCTGGTCTAATGGGACTCTGATTTTCATTCATTACCTGAATCCAGAGACACCGATAGAGTTCACAGCTGAGCAAGTCACTTTACATTCTAGTATCTGTGCTTCAGCTTTTGGTTTCTTAAGCCTCTTATGGAATTTGTTTGAAGACATGGCAGCTACTGGCAGCAACCGATTGCTGCTGTTGAAAAAGCTCTACCTGCCCATATACTTTACTGAAGGGGCACATTTTAAATGCAGTGTTTGGAGAGTTATACAGCTACAATTGCTGTTATGAGGAACAGAAGTGTGTGGGTAACTCCTGGCACACATCTCTGAAAACAAACCTCTAAATTATAATAAACCTTTGGCCAAACAAGGCAACTTTTAAAACACCATAAACATAGCAAGCAGTGTTTCAGACTTTCCAACACATTTTGAGATCAGCTTACAGAAAACTGTGATTACCTTCCAGGAAATAAAGCGTATGCATGCAATGTAGTCTGGCTAAGTCCTCCCACATCAATTGTTCACAAGTGGGCACAGATCAGATTGGAAACGTACTGCCGTCGCTGCCGCTAGACTCCCATGTGCAGTAAAGGCATAAGCCATTATATAGCTCTCCTGCTAATACACGTGTGTATCTCTCACAGCAGTGTCAATGGGAGGTATGCACATTGGCAATAGAATAATGGACTGATTCAACTCTATGTAATGCAGTGATGAATCAGGCTTTACGTATTTCATTGCTTTTTGGTTGGGTTGGTTTGCATTTCCTATAGCTTGCTTACTTACTGAAAGAATAATTTTATATATAACTATATAGTGATACAAACAAAGAAAAACCTAATTTACCACATGCTGTCACTAAGGCCTTAACTACAGTGGGATTTCAGTGTCTGCTTAGCTGCACCAGTCCAGGCTTCTAGCATAGGCACCATTTACAGCAATGCAGCAACCTTGCAGTCTATCCTGGTTTGAAATGCCCATGTCTCCGTTAGGCGTTTGCATTAGCGCAATCTCACTGGTGGCTGAAATCCCATTGTAGGCAAAGCCTTAGTTTTCTGGGAAGAATATTCACCCATGATCTTCTGAGGCTGGTAAACAAATGACAGTCCCTCTTTTCTTCAAGGTTAATAACAATTGCTTAGGCTAAAGAGAAGAATTTTGATACAGTGTGTGTTTCTAGCATTGGTGGTAGGTCAAGGCCTCATATTACTTACTATTTTGAACTTTAGTCTCCCTGGTGCTGAAGCCTCACTGCCCCCTCAAACACTATTTAGCTGGCTTCCCTGGTGGATAGTCACTGGATTGGGATGGCCCAATTCTGTGTAATCCCCGCGCCCTCTCTCTGTGCGTTACATCTGCTTGTTGTTATTTGACTTCCTTTCTGTGAGATGAGGCTCCTAAATAAGATGAGTAATAACATTTGAAGCATCCACCATGAAGGATACAACACAATTAGTCAGTGCTGTGTGGTTAAACGAAAGCTCTAGACAGCTGCAGACAGACCAAACTTAAAAACTGCCCAGATCGTGGAGATTAACTTCCAACTGCTGCATGTGCCTACATCATTGGAGCTAGAAAAAAACCTCAGTATTGTAGATTACATATTCCATAGCTGAGATTCTTTAAAGTATGAGCAATTTCTTTATAGCTTGACTTGTCCAATATAAAAATGTACATGTATTTTACTGCGGTATGGCAATTGCTTTGACACATGACCTCCAGTTAAAAGCTAAGGAATGTGCTAGTTAAGGAATTGGCACACGTGGTATAAATATCTGGCTACTGCTCCCTCACATGCAGCTGGAGTCCCTTGGGTCAAATTGTGCCATTGACTTTTAAGCAAAAATCCCAATCTCCCTCCCCACCAAGTTCCCCAAATAAATGTAATTTATACACAACTTCTACATCATTGCATTGGGAGTGATGCAGAACTGTGTGGGGGAATCCTTAGGTAGTGGAAAGCTGGCTCTGTGCCTTCTGGCAGAGGGACCATGGGGGATCAGTGGGGGGTTGAGCCAGGGGCACGTTCATACGTTTGGAAAGATGTGGGGTGAGAGCATGCTATGCTCTGGTGATCCTCAGATGGTGAAGTGGTACTATTCCAACCAGCATAACTCAGAGCAGTCTTTAGATTTCACGAAATCATGCTGGGACTACCTTTCCCGAAACCAACTCCTCCTCAAAGACATTTCCTGCATCAAACCCTAGGAGCTGGTTCACTTTTTCTATACCCTTCTTACCATAAAACTATTTTCCATGTGATCACTTTGTACAGTGAAATCACAGAACCAAAATAAATATGGAAGTTTTACACCATCTGTTCTGTCTGTGGCTGCCTTAGCTTGACACTGTAGTTGACATCAATCCTAGCAACTGCTACAATTCCAAAGCTCACGTTTATTTCTCTTTAGCTGAATTGAAATATTGGCTGTTGTGAGCTCCTATCTATAGTGTATTCTTATCAGTACCACTCCTCATCCAAGCACAGACAATGTGCAGTTCATTACTTTATATTCCAGCTTTACAGCTGTCTTTAGAAATTGATACCTCAAGTTTACTTAAGTCTACTCCCTTTTTTTGGCCAACCTTAATCTTTGCTGAGATAGCAGTTCAACTTTGCATCTGCTAGCTGAACAATGACAGTTACTTTTCTCCATGGCCATTTTCAACCACAGTCCTTCATAGTAATGGAACAGAGTAACTCAAAGAATTATTTGATGAAGTAAGCAAAAAAAAAATCAAATAAAAAGTACAGCACCACTGCAATCTTATGTTCAAGCAGAGCACCTATGTGTAATTATTTCAGAGTTATGGGATAATAATGCCCTTTTGGGATATTCAAGATCCAGCATATGTGATAGTACCCACCAAAAACCTCCAGATTAACAAGCAAAGCATAATTTTCCTTATGACCAGTGGTGAAATTTAGTAAATAAAAGTACCTAAGAATTGAATAAGAATTACAGGATCAGTGATTTTTTTTTTCCATCTGTGGGGCTTAGGTTGTGTGTCTTCCTGAGCCTTTAAATAGCAGAATCCTCTGTCCACTTGCATAAAACTCAAGTGTGTGCATTTCTTGCATATTTTAAGGGGTGTTTTTTGTTTACTTGTCACAGATACAGAGACTTGTGATTACGGTTGGCACAAGTTCCAAGGGCAATGCTACAAATACTTTGCCCATCGCCGCACATGGGATGCAGCTGAAAGAGAATGTCGTCTCCAGGGAGCCCACCTGACAAGCATCTTGTCTCATGAAGAGCAGATATTTGTGAACCGTATGTACCATTAGGATTCCTCTGAGCAACTCTGGATTGAGGATATATAAAGCTAGTAAAATATGCGAAGAAAACACCCTCCAAACCTCTGAATAGTTTTTGTATTTCCCTTCTAAAATATGCATCATCATTTGCTTTTTAAAAGGAAGACACCATATTCTCGACCGTTCCTTTTGCTGTTAATTTTGTATTAATCATTACCTGATCTTCAGAGAAAATCTACTTTTTACCCCTAAAGTTTTAGGTCCTGAGAAAAAGACAATAAAAGACAAAGAAGTTCAGCCCTTTATTCTGGAGACTTTATTCTAGGCTCATTGTTTAGACAATCTCGTTCTCCAGGCCATCTTAAATACTGTTTCACAAGCACAAAGCATCAGTCACTTCATGTTACATTACAAGACAGATTCAGCTCTGTGGTACTCTTCACAGCATCAGGTGCTGCCTGCACAAACTGAGTAATGCTATTGATTAAAATATTTGGAGAGGGTTATTTTCTAATAGTCCTCATTAATTGTACTAATGCTTGGGTCAGGTATTCAGTCCCTGAATATCATGTTGTAAGAAAACTCTTTGGAGCTCTCATGGTACGTCTATGTGGGGATAAAAGACGCATTGCACGGCCATGACTGTCCCGGGTCAGCTGACTCGTGCTGGCAGGGCTCGGGCTGTGTAACTAAAAATCTCTGTTTAGACATTCGGGTTCAGGCTAGAGCCCGAGCTCTGGGACCCTCCACCCTCTCAGGGTCCCAGAGCTCGGGCTCCAGCCCAGGTCCAAACATCTACATGGAGATTTTTCACCCCCAGAGTCCAAGCCCCAGAGCCTGAATCAGCTGATCTGGGCCAGCCAGGAGTTTTTTATCCTGTGTAGACATACCCTCTTAGTGCAGTTGGCAGTGACTCCTGACAAGTCTGCAGGTCTCTGACTTTCTGCCACAGAGTTTGGCACGTCTCTCCTGTAAATGTCACGGAAAAACTTTTGACATTACTAAGGAAAAGAAAATACTTATTTAATTATAGTAAACTGGTGAGGCAGTTTTTTTTCCCCATTTAATTGTCTGCCTGACATTTAAACTACATGGCTAGGTAGAAAGCAAATCTGATCTTTTGGGATGTGCAGGATAAAAGGAAGATAGGCAATAGTTTAAAACAATTAGGTGAGAGACTATATTTCTGTAGATTTCCTGAATTAAAATAAAAAGACTAAAAAAAGAGCCTGTAAATATTTGTTTGCATGCTTAGTGAAAGCTATTTAAGAACAGGAAGTCTGATTCATTCTGTGAAAATTCCTTATATTCTTTGATGAATTTTCTCCCTTTTATGGGAAAGTTAATAAAAATATCTTTGTGGTTCCTTTCCTGTTAGGTGTTGGGCATGACTACCAGTGGATTGGCCTCAATGATAAGATGTTTGAGCATGACTTCCGCTGGACTGATGGCAGCACACTGGTAAGATGTCTTAAAAAGAAGAAGTTAATTAAAAAGCCTTTTGGTGGTTTATCAAATACCCATTGGAAATGGAAAAAAATAGGGCAAATTCCAGAATCAATACAGAAGCCAAATGTTTACCCCAACAAACTTCCTTGCTTGGGATTGCTACCTTTTCTTCTTCAGTAGTGTTGAAAAGCTGCTGTACAAATCCACCCCGACGCTGTTCCAAAGAGATTACATTCTGAGACATTTATCATATAAGGCCCAGATTCTGATCCCTGGTGGAACTGCTTTGTGCTTATTTGCTGGTACCAAAAGGCTGTAAAGTTGATGTATTCAGCTGCCTGATGAGTCCCTCAGCATGGGGGAATTCTCAGGTTGTATAGGGTGGGCATAATGGTTCCTATATCTCTCCTGCTTCTGGCCTCCTACGGAGAGGACATTCTTAGGGTAAAGGAGACATAGGGCATGTCTACCCTGCAGTTTTAAATTGACCTATATAATTTCTGTGGTGGCTGATGTCCACACCACCCTCCTTCTGTCGGTGGTGTGTATCCTCACCAGAGCACTTCTACTGACTGAAGATGGGCAGTATGGGGAGCTGAGAAATCAGGCTCCCTGCCAGGAGCCCAGTTGCCCCCGGGCTTGTTGCCTCCCCTCTACCAGCCAGGAGCGGGAGAAAGCCACCCAGACCATCTCACCTCTGGTGGGGAGATCCATTCCTGGAGTCTGGTCAGCTGCCATGCTCCCAGTGGGGAGCCTAAAGCTGGGGTGGGGGGAAAGAGAGGAGAGGCAGCCGGGCTCCCTGCCAGGAGCTGGGAGCTTCAGTGCAGCCAAGCTTCCAGAAGGGAGCAGGGAGCTGGGACTCCAGGGGGCAGAGCTCCCTGTGGGGAGCGGGGAGCCCTGAGGACAGCCCAAGTTAGGAGCCTAGATGGTAGTCCAACTTGGAGTGGAGACCCAGCAGCAGCCCAGCTGAGGAGTCTGGAGCCATGAAATTGACAAGACAGCCAATAGCCAATGTAAGTAACACAGATATTATAGAGATATTATGTCAGTATAGTGGGGCACTTACATTGGTGGGACAAGGCTGTAGTGTGTACACTGACATAATTAGGTTGATGTAAGCTGCCTTACATTGGCCTGTGTAGTGTAGACCAGGCCATAGAAGCAGCTCCTTTGCACTCAAGTAATCCCTGGAAGATCACCCTGGGGCTGCTCTAAATCATGCTTTGAGACTGTTTTAAAGCATGGCAATCCTACAGTTGGAAGGGAGGTAAAGACATCTTAAAACCACCTCTACACACCTCCTTCCTGGCCTGCAGTGGGTGTAGAAGGTCTGGACCCAATGCTCTATCCCTAAGATTTTGGAGTACTATTGATACTTTTTATAGCATCAAAGCAATAAAGAATAAAACAAGTAGGTGCAGAAAGAAAACATTCTCTCCCCACCTTCAGCTAAACTAACTCAACCATCTGTCTGCTAGATTTGATTCAGTATCATCCAAGCCAAAGTATTCAATCTCTTCTTTAGACAAGACAGGTGATTTATGGCCAGTTTAACACCCATTGATACACACTATATAAACAGATTGGTCATGCTTATTTTTCCATTTGTGAATCCTTCTATAACCAGGAAACATCTGGTCCTCAGGTCACATACATAGACTATGATCACTACTGCTTATCACATAGATATGGTGTCTTTAGTAAGAAAGCTGAAACAAAGCTGATTTGATTAATTGCCACTTGATTTAAATAGAGGTTTAAAGGCCTTTACAAGATCAGTGTTTTGTGAATGATCCATTTCTTGAAGAACTGTTGTGTGCTGCTGGTGAGAGTACAGAGAAAAGAAAAGAAAAATCAAACTTTAATCTCATGTGCTTGCTTTAGTGCTGGAACAAATGTGCTTAATTGTGCCTGGAGGCACAATGTCTCTTGGAGTGTAGGGAGAGGAAGTCTGCTACTCTACATCACTTCCTCCTCTTTACCTATTCTTGGAAGTCTAGCACCTTTGGCTGCATCAGATTTGCATAGTCCTTGTACTCCATTCACTTTGTTGATCCCTCTTCCCCTAAGCACTTTGATAGGGTCAGGCATAATCTAGCTCTATCTGTGGGATCAGCATATCTTCGCACTGGTAAATACTAAGGGAGTTGTAAACGTACACATTGCAAAAGCAAGTTTGGTGTGACACAAACTGATAAAATCCAGGAAATCAAAAGCCAGAGCTGATGCTCTATTTGCAACTCATGCTGCTGGGCAAAGACGGGTGTTAAGTTTTTGCTTTAACTTTAAATTTAAGAAGAGAAGACATTCCCAGCACAGTATAAGACCATCTGCTGAACAGGCCTTTTTTTTTTTTTTTTTTTTTTAATTGATCTTTATGCCACTTTCCTGCTTTTTTTACAACATCTCTCAATCCTTTCCTTTGGGACCAATCTGTGTGTCTCCTGAACTCATTTGTACTCATTGATTCAAATGCTTTCCATGGCCATTTATTCCATGTGTTAATTATTCTGTGCATGCGGTGACTCTGCTTGAGTTTCCTGTTTGCTCACAGTATCCTAATTTTTAGATTATTTTCCATAATTTCTGCCCCCTTCACTGGACTATATCACTATTAATTGTTGGACTGCTAAATAAATGTCCCAGTTACATCTCGATCAAATGCATAAGCACTGTCCCTGAATGTACCAGGTGCATCTTCAAATTCCATTGGTTTGAATAAAGTATTAGCCCTATAAATCCAATTTATAGTCATGAAAACTGACATTACATCACCATAAGTAAGGTTACAAGAAGAAGAAAGTCAGACATCTGTCCTCTTAACTTCAGTTTCTTAGATTAGAGAGGAGTCTGCCTATAAAATGTGATCCTAAGCTATCCTGAACTTTGGGGGATAGCGGAGGCTTATCTCTAATTGAGATCTGGTATTGTCTTTGCTGTGCTATGCTCAGAGCAACATAGCAATATTGTCCTTCTAGAGTGCTTCTTAGATCTGTTGATTTTAAGACACCAGTTTACCCAGTCAGCTGAGGGTTGCTCTGGCATTAGAATTGTCTTGGGAATGAGGCTGGAGTGTTGTACTGCACCAGTGTTCTCTGACTGGATTAAAGACTAGTTGACTATTGCCAGAGGGCCAAACCAGTCTTCAGTTGGCCTCACAGTGTTAAGGATATCAAGGTGATGTAAAGCTGCTTTTGTCTCACTGCCCATTTGAAGATTATGCCCATAGTTCCTTTAAATTAACCTTCTGAAATAGGTGATGATAATGGAAATGGAAATCCTGACACATTCTTAGCCAGTGCTGCCCAAATGAAATAACTATAGTATATATTTCAACATCACCAAGATTTCTCCTTCACTTAGGGCACGTCTACACTTGCTATTTAAAGTGGAAAAAGTCCCTTTTTTGCACAAAAACCATGGGAGCATCTACACTTGTCAATAACTTTGTAGTAAAACTCAGAAGTTTCACCGCAAAAAGAAAACCACCTCCATGAGAGGCGTGCAGCTCTTACCGGTAATGCTTTTGTGGTGATGTGCAAGTGAAGACACAGTCTTCCTGTTTACAGAGCTTTTCGGCTCCAGAGGATATCCCACAGTGCCTAGGTGACCACTCTGGCCAGCAGCTCTGCTGCTCTGGCGCCAGATAAAGAGACATCCCACCTTTACCCCTGTAAAGCTCCAGGAACTTTGAAACTCCCCCTTCCTGTTTTCTTGGCAAGCGCTCACTTATCATCTGGCCAGGTGACAATGCCTGTTCCATGGAGCAAATGATCCCCTGCTTGGAGCAATGCTGAGCTCCTGGAGCTGATCAGTGCAGGGACCCAGGATGCTCCGTGATCACCCCCTCCCCTTCCCACAAGATCTATCATCAAAATGGAGAGAGCTGCACTGTGGGGTAGCTGCCCTCAGTGCACTGCTCTCATCAGTGATGGAAGTGCTGCAAATGTGAACATTCTCTGACGCCTGTGGAAATAAGTGAGTACACAAACCAGCACTTTTCTTTCACTGGTTCACTATCACCGGTGAAACTGACAGCGCAAAAACTCTGCAAGTGTAGACATAGCCTAATATATTCATTCTGGGCAAAGACAGCAAGAATTAGGAATCTGTGAACCTCAAACTCTACCACTGGAGATTGGGGAATGAGGTTTGATGCACATTTTCCATGGAGATGAGGAAATCTACAATATCATTATTCAATCTATTGAAGGTGGCATGTATTTTATTAGCACAGTTTCTGGAAAAAGGCTCAAATGTACTTTTTATTTGCACCTAAAAGATATTTAAAACAGTGAATTAAATGGAAGGAAATCGGGACTTTCTTTTGACATTTTCAATTTATAGCCATCATAGGTTGTGTTTTTCCAGATTTTTTTAACTGTAAGTGCCAACCACGTTAAATATGATCAGGGTTGGACATAAATATATGCTTACGTTGATGATTGTGTACCAGGACTAAAGCCATCCCTTGGATGTGCACATCCATTTCTAACTGACTTCAATGAGAACTAATCCAAAACCAAAATGTTGGCCTTGCTTTCTCTCAATTCCACTACCCAAAAAGAGAGAGAAAAATTCTCTATACTGTCCCTGTAAGCTCATGTGAGATCAGCGCTGAGATGTTAACATGATGAAATGTGATGGATGGATAAAATGAGCATTTTCATCAGTCTAGTAATGCAGAAAAGTTTAAGTGACAAGATACAGTTGAGGAAAAAAATCTGACATATATAATCAGATGAAAAGTTTCATTTCAATTCACTGAGAACTGTTGTGCAGGTTAGATAAAATCAGTTCACATCACTTCAGTGTTTTTTTTTTTTTTTTTAAAAAGTGTTTGGGAAGTTTCCAGCCAAGAGTTTAAAAAACAAAAGCTTAAGCTTCTATGTAAGATATCTACTTTTCAAAAGTACAGAACACCTATTAGCTCCCATTGGCAAGCACTCCGCATTTTTGAAAATCAAACCAGTTGTTTAGGTACTATTTTTCAAGAATCTATATGTAGTCAGCCCCTTTTGAAAATCTTGGCCTTCGTTTTTCTCATGAAAAATGGTCAGCTATTGGCAATTTATCAAAAGCAGCAACAATAAAACTGCTCTTCTTTTCCAGTGCATAGTTTTCATGCATCAGCTGGCATTTGTATGTGGTTAGCAATGACAACTCCAGTAAGTGAGGCAAGTCTTGGAATCCATGAAGATACAGGTTGTAAATATATGGACTGAATTTCTGAGAGAAAACACATAGGTCATTGACGAACCAAACAAGAACAAATGGATTCACTGTGAATGCAAGTAATATTTTTTCATGGCCCAAATGATGTTTATCCATCTGTCCATTGTTTCCTTTAAAAAATAACTTTTGTTTGTGATGGAGGATATATCCTAGAATAACAGAAATAGGCGTGTCTTATGCCCCCATATGGAAAAGAGAATTGTCCAGGTCACCTTGAACACCTATGTGGAATCTCATTGAAGTCAATGGGGTTCAGTGTGGATGTTGGGTCTGCCTTTGTTGTTTTCTTGGCAGGATTTGGTACTTAGACTTAAAGCTGCTTTCATGTAGTAGTTCTTTGTGGTTTCCTGTTGTGTGGACAAATAGCAGGATAACCTGAAAGTTTCATGAAAGCTTGAGTTGGCTAGATAAGATGACATATTCACTGGCACCAAGGTGCTTTTTTGGGCATGCCACTTTCCCTACAACCCACAGACATGCTCAGCTTGAAACAAGGGAGTACAAGAGAGTGGCTGTAAAATATTTCAGTGAGATCATAGAATTAGAGGACTGGAAGGGACCTAGAGAGGTCATCTAGTCCAGTCCCCTGCACTTATGGCAGGACTAAGTAATATCTAGGCCATCCCTGATAAGTGTTTGTCTAACCTGCTCTTAAAAGTCTCCAATGATGGAGATTCCATAACCTCCCTAGACAATTTATTCCAGTGCTTATTCCTGACAGGAAGTTTTTCCAATGTCCAGCGTAAACCTTCCTTGTTGCAATTTAAGCCCATTTCTTCTCGTCCTATCCTCAAAGGTTAAGGAGAACAAGTTTTCTCCCTCCTCCTTGTAAAAACCTTTTATGTACTTGAAAACTGTTATCATGTCCCCTCTCATTCTTCTCTTCTCCAGACTAAACGAACCCAATTTTTTCAATCTTCCCTCAGAGGTCATGTTTTCTAGACCTTTAATCATTTTGGTTGCTCTTCACAGGACTTTTTCCAGTTTGTCCACATCTTTCCTGAAATGTGGTGGCCAGAACTGGACAAAATACTCCAGTTGAGGCCTAATCAATGCAGAGTAGAGCAGGAAGAATTACTTATGTCTTGCTTACAACACTCCTGCTAATACATCCCAGAATGATGTTTGCTTTTTTTTTTTGCAACAGTGTTACACTATTCACTCATATTTAGTTTGTTATCCACTATGATTTCCAGATTCTTTTCTGCGGTACTCCTTCCTAGGCAGTCATTTCCGATTTTGTATGTGTGCAATTGATTGTTCCTTCCTAAGTAGAGTACTTTGCATTTGTCCTTATTGACTTTCATCCTATTTACTTCAGACCATTTCTCCATTTTGTCCAGTTCATTTTGAATTTCAATCCTATTCTCCAAAACACTTGCAACCCTTCTCAGCTTGGTATCGTGTGCAAACTTTATAAGTGTACTCTCTATTCCATTATCAAAATCATTGATGAAGATATTGAACAGAACTGGACCCAGAACTGATCCCTGTGGGACCCAACTCGATATGCACTTCCCAGCTTGACTATGAACCACTGATAACTACTCTCTGGGAACAGTTTTCCAACCAATTCTGCATCCACCTTACAGTAGCTCCATCTAGGTTGTATTTCCCTAGTTTGTTTATGAGAAGGTCATGCGAGACAGAATCATAAGCCTTATTAAAGTCAAGATATACCACATCTACCACTTCTCCCCATCCACAAGGCTTGTTACCCTGCCAAAGAAAGCTATTAAGTTGGTTTGACATGATTTGTTCTTGACAAATCCATGCTGACTGTTACTTATAACCTTATTATCATACACCCTAGGCATTGCAGAGCAAGTGCTCATTGAGACAGGTGTCAGTTTTCAACATATAAACTATTTTGCACATAACTGCCATTTTACTGTCCTGAATTTATAGACTTGGTCATATTTTATTTATATTTGACAAATTTATTTTTACTCCTAAAATATATGTGCTGAAAGCATCAGCACTAAGTTCTGGGCACTTCTTCACGTATTTAAAACATAATAACCAATACTTACACTGAACAGTGTGAATCTACTGCCAAATCACCAATATAATCATAATTTGCTCTGGCCTGTAACACCATTCAACTGAAGCAACAAACAACCCTGCCCAACATCATCCAGCCCTTCCTCCAAATTCCTGAGCAAATCATGACCATTGCAGCATGTCCAGAAAATTCACATGTCTAGGTAGTGGCAGACCATGCGAACAAGAAGCATTATGTGGAATTTAGGTGCTAGGTGGAGAACATTCTACCAGCAGTTCTCTCTCTTGTATATCAAGGGAGCTCCAGCTTCAGTGCCTCTGCTGATTGCAACTGTGTTAGAGCAGCATGAAAAGCAGATGTCTCTATACGATAACTTGGACCAAAAAAAAAAAACTTAGAGTTGTAAAGAAAAAAAACAACACCTTGAATTTCACCCAGAAGTCCAGTGCAACTCCCAGATCACAAGTGCTGTTTGATCCCAGCAAACAATTCTGTTTAATAAGTAGGCTACTGCTGTAAATGGTCTCAGGGAGAGATTATTGACCGATGCCACCAACACAATTTCAGATCAATAGCCGTGTCTAAAACCAGATGGACCACTATCAAGGAAATCTGCAGGCTACAAATATTGCCATAACTGCTTGGCTTCAATCTTCTCAATAATCTTTCCCAAAATAGGAGATTCCGTAGCAGCCTCTAGTTGGCGAGGTCCTCAGCATCAAGTGTTGTAGTCCTGTTAGTGAAGGAGTAGTGGCCAGAGTACTTCCAGAACTTCATTACGCAATACTGGCTGAAACTCAAGCAGAGTTTCCGCTCAAGACATTGCCCTGCACCCTGGAGGCAGCAGGCTGCATTTGAATTATATACTATTCCAGAGAGAATATGTTAACCATGGATTTAGAACCCATGACATATTACATGTCATATTGTCCTGTAGTTTGGAGTTTGTGTTCCTCCGACAAGGCTCTTTTCTGCTAGTTTCTAATTTATTTGGGAACTAAAACAGACATGTGTAAGAGTTTGTTTCACAAACATTTTTGCAAAATCAAAATAGTGATTTCCTTTTAAACATATTCCTATCTATTTCTATTCACTTTTCTGCAAGCACTTCTGTGAATATTTTTCCTTCACCAGAATGTATGGGTAGGATTTTTTATTCGTGCAAATAAAATATTTGTACGGCAACAGTTCAGGGAATAGGAATCATACCATGTGATTTAACTGACTAATCACACAGTTTGACTATTGAATGCTCATTGGAGTATTTGCTAAGAATTGTTTTTGAACAATCCACAGTTCCAAATATACTGTAAAAATATTACTAATAACAACCAAACAAACCTGGAAAAATCACAGTGGGACTATGAAGAGGGAAAAAGGACTAGAGTCCTGAAATAATTATTTGCAAGGAATAGGTAGACCATATTAAGGTGGATGATTGCATATCTTAAACCCTGCTCAGTTCAGCTAAGTTTAGGACAAAGTCAGCAACAAAGGTTGATAAGTGCAAGAAAGACTTAGAGATGAATATTACCAGTCCTAATCAGTTGGGACATTCTCTAAGCTATTTTTCAAAAGCCAATAAATAGATATTATGTGGCATTTGAAAATCTCATAGGGAAACTGAATTTTAATAGCAACCTTTATAGCCATAAAGCATACTCATCTAAATAGAAAAATCTGGTGTCACTTTTGGCAGTTTCTTCTCTTTGTATTTGGATTGCTAGCATTTCACCATTAAACACCCTTGCAAATAAGTAGAGTGGTGAATGAGCCCATTGGAATTATGTTTCAATGTTCCATGTTATGGATTAAGCACATATTGCTACTTGGGGTTGTGCTTCAGACCTCTGTCTATTCATATCCTTTGGAAAATGCTGTTGATAATTAGTGCTTTGTATGGTAGTGAGCTCACTTCCATTACACAAGATTAGTGCTGTGTTAAGGAGCTGGCTAGTGTCTGTGGCCAGATTGTCTGTCGCTCATAGAATGCTGGCAGCCAGGAAAGTAATGGGCATGTTGCCACTTTAACAACTGCCCAGAGACCTTACGTTAGTTTTTCTTCCCTTCAGCAAGAGTGTTATGCTTCATGTTTGTAATACTGGACTTCTTTGCCAGTGTTAGGTAGCCACATAAAAACAAAAGTTTCATTCTTTTAAAAACAAAGTCCTTCCTTATTCTTTTCTTTATTGGTCAGCGAATCAGACTGTTTTAACTTAAATCTATAACACCTCCCCTTCCAGAAAGAATAGCTGTATTGAACACAAAAGGACTTAAAAATACATAGAACTTTGTAGAGAGGTAGGCTGCCTGTGAGTTAAATAAAACAGATTAAAAAATACTGTGGTCAACTGCAAACACAAAGGCTATTGTGCCAGAGATCCATAGGTTTCTTGAAGACAGGGATTTTAAATCTACCAAATATTTTGATTTTCAGATATAACAGTCATTACAGCCCCTCTCTAAAATGCTCATTTGACCTGCTTAAGCCAGGAGAACTATGTATTATTATTATTTAAAGTACACCTCTACCTCGATATAACGCTGTCCTTGGGAGCCAAAAAAATCTTACCGCGTTATAGGTGAAACCACGTTATATCGAACTTGCTTTGATCTGCTGGAGTGCGCAGCCCCGCCCCTCCCGGAGCACTGCTTTACCGCGTTATATCAGTATTTGTGTTAGATCGGGTCATGTTATATCGGAATAGAGATTTATATTGTTTAATGGCAGATATGTTCTTAGCTCAGAATGTCTCAGGCTAGTAAGAAGCCTCTTAAACAAACTTTTTTGGGGAAGGGGTGGTCTCTCTTTTTATCCCAAAGGTCTAGGCAATTACTTCTGAGGCGCATTACATTTGGCTGTGGGTTGAAACTCATAGCAGCCTAAAACCTGCAATAACAGATGGAATAAATGACAAAATGGGGCATTTTTGGTGTGTGTGTCTCTAGTTAGTCACACATGCGAAAAATACAATTGTGTAGATTTTGATTTATATCATTACTTTAGTATAATTCCCAGAGTTCATGTACTCTACTAACATACCTCTGTCATACTTCTCAAAACAAAGATATCTTCCCGCTGGCAAATTAGTTTAATCAAGTTAGATTGGTCCTTCTACAACATTCACGTAGGGAAGACCTAAACATTAATTAAATTCCTATTCCTATTTTTAAAAAGCCAAATAAAGAGCAAAGTTATGTTAAATCATGATAATCATTTATATTGTGGACTTCATCCCAAAGATCCTAAAACATTTTGTACATACAGCACTTCTGATGGATGCAACTACTTCTTGGGTGGAGAGTGGCAGCCAGGTAGACAACTAGCATATTGCTCAAGCTGGGGATCATACACATACCTAGATAGTCGCTGTCTACATCAGAGACACTTTGTACACTGATGAAGTTCCAGGGGTTCACATTTCTCTAATGTAGCCTTAGCTAGTAGACAAAGACATCAAGGAAACTCCCCTCTTACCAACAGTGCCAGTATCTCATTAATTTCTGTATGGAGCAGTCTGAACTTCCTCTGAAAGTCCCCCTTATGCATACAAATAGAGCAAACTACATTGTCCTCACAAAGCTAAATATATGAAGCATGATGAAAACTAATCAATGAGGGCCTGATCCAAAGTCCAGTGAAGTCAGTGGGAGTCTTTCCATTGGCATCAATGGGCTTTGAATCAAGCATAGAAAGTTAATATCTTTTCAGTATCTTTTAAATTTTTTAGTTTTATTCAAACAAGATAGTGTAACACAGCAGCTGATTATTAATATCTAGGCATAGTAATGGGTAGACAGCTCCATCTAGTGGAAGTTTCCCATCATGCTCAACACAAAGTTTCTCCTTTTCATGAGTTCTCAAATAAAAAAAATAAGCCACGAAGCCAAACACACACCTAGCCTTGCAATACAAAATACAAGTTTCACACTGATTTTATACATCAGCTAGTCACTGGTTCTAAGCAGGGATTGGATCTTCATTATATGGCATTGGTAATATTCTCTCAAAAATATACATATTCTACTTTAGATGTAAATATTTATAGGGTATGCACGTGGTCTTTCTGGGATATTTCCAGAAAGACACGAACATGCGCTAACTAAGGCTCCTATCCTGCAAGCTGATTCATGGGGAAGCAGTGGTCTGCCTGCACAGATCCAGTTGTAGTTTCAGGGCCTAAATCCTTAGGGTGAAATCCTTGCCTGGTTAAAGTGGGGCAATTCCCATTGTCTTCAAAGAGGCCACAATTTCACTCTTAATTATTAAGGCTCTGAGTCTGCAAAACACACACTTACCTCTGGCCCGGGATTCAGTAAGGTGCTTCAGCATATGAGCTGCCTCAAAGATTTCCTTGGGATTACTTATGTATTTAAAGTTAGGCATGTGCTTAAATATCTGACTGAACAGGGGCCTTTAAGTGCATGAATAGTCCCAGAGAAGTCAATGGAACTACTCACATGCTTAAAGTTAAGCACATGTGGAACTGTTTGCAGGATTGGGACCTAATTAAGTGCAACAATTCAAATGTAACATCTTGTCTTTCCCAGAGCAAATATCAGATTCATTTAAATATTAAGTGATGCTGTGATTATAAATGGAAATGTTGTTAGGATCATTGTTGAATCTTTACAAATAAACCCTTGACTTTTTTTCTTGCTGTTTATGGAAAGTGAAATTCCTTCCAGTCCTCTTCCAGGTCTCTCAGTTAGCAGAAGCAATGTTGTCTAATAGAGTAATCTGCCAGTAAAGTCTGAACTGATCCACTGACTCACTGTAACCTGGGACAAGTCAATTGACCACCTTGTGCATCAGCTGTAAAACTGGTAAATTGCAGGACCTCATTGAAAAGCAGATATAACATCTGAGTTGAGCTATCCTAGGTAAATAAATTTCAAAAGAATCCCACCATGTGGGTGACTGTGTCAGCAGACTTTCCTGATAAGAACTTCTAAGGGCTTATCTGTCATTATGGAAGAGCATATTCCCATTCTCAGGGAGCGGTTAGGGAAAAGGAGACAATTGCAAGTGGCCCTGGTGTTGTTAAAGCTTCTAGTGCTCAGTTTAAACCAGTTTACTGATAAATGCCAGTCAGGAAATGTTGCTTAACTTTAAGATAAAACAGATCACAGAGAAATCATTCAGCCCACTCCTGATGTCCTTTTCTCAGTGTTGTGATATGCCATATCAGTTTCTCACTGTGAAGCATTCAGAGAGGACAGCCATGAGAATACAGATCACATTCATAATAACAAGTGCCAAAAAAATGCCAGGATAAATTTGTGCTGGAGAGTCATGTAAAGTTGCAGAAAATGTTCCCTTCCCCCAGGATGAAAAACAGTGTAAGAATGTGTGAAGATTAGACATACTTCTAGTAAATAATTTCTTGGGTTTAGTTATAGAAGGGATTATTGGCCTTTACACAAGAAAAGGGTCAAGTAATTAAGTTTTGTTTGCATCAGAGGTTTATTTTGTTGTGGTTCATTACACACAGTGTCTGTTGACTATTTGGAATGTAAAATCCTAGCTATTGATCACAGCCACTTGGTATGTATTTCCTTGATAAAGAAATGGCTGTTATCATTGGATGGCTATTACAGTGCTTAGATGCTGTTCCCCACAGATTCACCTTGACAATATGCAAACAGCTAAAGAGCTAAGTGGATTACTTATTAGTTTCCAAAGTAGGGTAGTTATCCTAAACTATTATAAGTACCTAAGCTTTTATAAAGCAGAGTGTATTCGAATATTTGCAGAGATGTCTTCATGATGGTAATACTGTGGTTGCTCATTTTGATTAGTGATACTTCTGAATGACAAAGGTTTGCTATTAACTGTTTGTTTCCTTAGACTTAATTTAATTTAAAAGACAGTCTGTCACTCAGTTGGCAGAGTCTGGTTAAGTTTAATTCAAGGCAAAATATGGGGGAAAATGAAGTTTATAGAAATCCATTCACCTGAGGGACATAATAGTAAATGTATTTTAGATACTTATATACTTTCCACTACCATAATATCTGAGTGCCTCACCGTCTTCCCATTTTACAGATAAGGAACCAAGAGACTAAGGACATACTGCAATTAAACACGCACGGCTGGTTCATGTCAGCTGACTCAGGCTTGTGGGACTCGGGCTAAGGGGCTGTTTAATTGTGGTGTAGATGTTTGGGGTCTAGGAAGCTGCAAAGGGGGAGGGTCCCAGAGCTTGGACTGCAGCCTGAGCCCAGAAGTCTATGTTGCAATAATACAGCCGTGCAGCCTGAGTCCCGAGAGCCTGAGTCACCTGGCACAGGCCAGCACGAGTTTTTAATTGCAGTATAGACATAGTCTAAGGTCACACAGGAAGCCTACAGCACAGAGCACTACAAAAGTAATCAATTGTTGAGAATAGGCCACTTCCACCTTAATTGAATTGGCCTCATTAGCACTGACACCCCCCCCCCACTTGGTAAGGCAACGCCCATCTTTTCATATATATACTACTTACTGTATTTTTCATTCCATGCATCTGATGAAGTGGGTTTTAGCCCACGAAAGCTTATGCCCAAATAATTTGTTAGTTTCTAAGGTGCCACAAGGACTCCTTGTTGTTACTATTGTTATAAGCAGTGAAGATGTATTAAGGGCCTACTCTTGTTCTCAGCTGGACCGTGATCGCAGGGCAGTATTGTTGTGTGATTCCTCAGGGCCAGGTTAAGGCATAGAGACACTCTATTCCTGTGCCTAGGACCAGCTCCTGGAGTTATGCGATGACACAGCATCTCAACATCTCAATGAAAATGAGTAAGACTTGGTGTAGTCTACAAAGTTTTGAAAGCATAGCTATGTCGGCTAAGAGAGTGAAAAAATCAGGCACTCCCAGCTGACATAATTATGCTGGTAACACCCCCCTCCCCCCCGGTGTAGATGCAACTATGTTGACAGAAGAATGCTTTTGTTGGCATAACTAATCTCATTCAGAGAGGAGGTGTAGCTATGCTGGCAGAAAAGTGTAGCCAGCATATGCTATGTCTTCACTAGGAGGTTTTGCTGCCGTAACATATAGGTGACCAGCAAAGACTTTGTAGAATAGACAAGCCCTAAATCTCTAGCCATCACAGTTGTGAAGATGAGCTTGAAAATGTGACCTGAGTGTTACCAACAGAGCAATGGCTTCCTGAGTCTGCAGATAGACTGAAACAATAGCATTGAGAGATATGAACTACTCTGTGCACCTCATTGGAGTGTTAATTCCAATGTGTAGGTCCCCTCCATCAACACCATCCTTGCAGATCCACTGTGTGGCTGGAGAAAACAAGTGCAGTGAGCCTAACCTTTGTCTGTCATCGCTCTTCCTTCGGGGCTGCAGAAATGGCAATGAGTATAGGTCCCTATCTACGCTTCCTGGATGTGCTTTAACATTTTGATCTCAGGCATCATTTCACATTATATGTTACAGTGATTTCCTCCTGGCCTTGCTTCCATATTGCCCATAAGGGTAATGTTTTTTAGGTCGGTCTGTTTGATAGCTTAACTCCATAATATTTTTGTTGTAGATAAAAAAGCCCAAAGTAGCTCGTCCACCTTGAGTTAACTTGAAATTTGAATGTATTCAGGTTTTCAGAAATGAAGACTAATGATGTTGGTAAGATGTCAGTTTACCTTTGATTGATGACTTCAGGCTGGCTTGAAAACTATCGGGATAAGAGTAAGAGCCCTTTAATAATGGCTTCACTGATTTGTGGAGACAGTAACAATTTACATGAAGATATAAGCTAGCTGCAGAGTGACTGGAACAGTGCCAGTATTCTTTGGATCCATCTGTGAGTTCGGTTGCTGAACTCTTCTACACGTGATCTTAAAAAAAAAATCTGCACAATAAACAGTGCCAAGGAATGGGGAACTGAAATATGCTATATTTTGGTACAATGTATTTTTGTAAAATACAGCAATTGAGTTGAAATATAAGGATCTCAAATGACATGACCACTAAAAAGAAAGATGCTTTGTTTAGGATATTTGAGCAGTGTTTCCCAACAGAGGAATTATTAATCAAGTATTTTGGATGCATTTTCACAAATATAGGAGATGCCTTTAAACTTCGCAAGTGCAGTGATTATAGACATGGGATATCTTTGAATGCAAATACTGTAGCCTAATAACTGACACGTGGGGTTTGATTCTTCTCTCCCACCAGTTTTATGCTGATGTAACTCCACTAATCTCAATAATGTTGCTCTTAATTTACACCATTGTAAATCAGAGGAAACTCAAGCCCATGATTCCTCAAAATCTCTCCCATAACAAGAAAAAGGATATTAATGCATTCGTAAAGCAACACATGCCATCCAAACTGTGAGATACTTTCCCCCTCACATCTCCTATCTCCCAATCAGTGAAGTGTGGCTAAATAAGGTATTGAAAAACTACAGAGGAGCAGGGTGGAGACTTAAGAAAGCAGTTCAGGAGTTTGGAAATTCCTCTGCTAAGCAATTCCGGCATTAACATCAAGCAAAATCAGAGCTGCACAGCCAAAATAAATCTGTGCAATGATGATATCAGATGTGAGGCAACGGCATGTCATGTCAAGGGATATCAGACATTCTTGCACAAACCACAGCGTCTAGATATGATCCTGCACCATTAGGCTGCAGCCCTGCCAACAAAACAAACAAAAAAAGTTTGAAGCCATTATGATGTAAAACTCCCACAAACTGCTATACATGATTAGAGCTCAATTCAACAAGGTGCTGAGTCCCCTCAACTCACACACCTGGGATGCAGAGCACCCTCGACTTCCACAAATCCGCAGAACCTCCCAGGAGTGTTGAAGGATCAGACCATTTTAGAACCTATTGAAATCAATGGGATTCTTTCTATTGAGTACACTTTGGCTCAGGCATCTATCCAGGATCCTGGCTGTTATCTCTGGTTTTCCTAAGTGTCTTATCTGAGCATGCTGCAAAAGGGTCCCAGCACCTGGACTGAGCAGGCATAGAAGAATATCCACTTCGGATTTTACTTTGTCAATCCAGAGTAACTCCACTAACTTCCATGAGTTACTCTTTTACTGGCATTACTCAGGGCAGAATTTTTGACCCATGCTTATGCATCCTCAGTCACATTTGCATCACCATGCCCAGGTAAGGCCTCCCTGACCCACCCGCTTTGCATTGTGGGATGCATGCAGATCCATTTTGCATTTGTGCACAGAGTGATGCAGAAAGTCATGCACACTGCAGATCCCTGCTTTTGCATGTTTGGATACTGTGCATTGTGCTTAGCTGCTGTGCATCAAGGATTTGCACTCCCACCGCAAACT
This sequence comes from Malaclemys terrapin pileata, assembly GCF_027887155.1. NCBI lineage: Eukaryota > Metazoa > Chordata > Testudines > Emydidae > Malaclemys > Malaclemys terrapin. The sequence goes on along the minus strand of NC_071510.1, from coordinate 81,941,465 downwards.
GCTGAATTCTGGCCCTTATGTCTTGTGTTAGTGATGCTGAACACTGAAGTGAAATTAACTTAGGGTTACCAAATTTCTGATTGCAGAAAACTGAACACCCTTGCCCACCCTCTGCCCCACCCCTTCTCCATCTCCCCTCCCTTGCTCTCCCCCACCCTTGCTCATTTGCTCATTTTCACCGGGCTGGGGTAGAGGGTTGGGGTGCGGGAGGAGGTGAGGGCTCCAGTGCGGGTGTGGGCTCTGGGGTGGGGGTGGGGCTGAGGAGTTTGGGGTGCAGGAGGGGGCTCTGGGCTGGGGCCAAAGAGTTTAGAGTATGGGAGGGGGCTTCAGGCTGTAGCAGGGGGATGGGGTGCGGGGGGGGAGGAGGGCTCCAGCTGGGGGTTCAGGCTCTGGTGTGGGGCCGGGGATGAGGGATTTGAGGTGCAGGATGCGACTCCTGGCTGGGGCTGAAGGGTTCAGAATGCGGGAGGGGGGTGCGGGCTCTGGGAGGGAGTTTGGGTGTGGGAGGGGAATCAGGGCTGGGGCAGGGGGTTGGAGTGCAGGAGGTGGTGTGGGATGAGGGCTCTAGCCAGGCAATGCTTACCTCATGCAGCTCCTGGAAGTGACCAGCATGTCCCTCCAGCCCCTAGGCAGAGGCATGGCCAGGCAGCTCCATGCACTGCCCTGGCCTGCAGGTGCTGCCTCTGCCCACAGGCACTGCCCCTGCAGCTCCCATTGGCCGTGGTTCCTGGCCAATGGGAGCTGCAGAACTGGCGCTCAGGGTGGGGGCAGCGCGCAGAGCCTCCTGGGCCGCAGGGACATGCCGCTGCTTCCGGGTGCCACATGAAGCCAGGGCAGGCAGGGAGCCTGCCTTAGCCCTGCTGCACTGCCAACTGGACTTTTAACAGCCTGGTCAGCAGTGCTGACTGAAGCCACCAGGGTCCCTTTTCGACTGGCCATTCCAGTTGTAAACCAGACACCTGGCAACCCTAAATTAACTTAGTCCCACACATCAAGGAGGATGTATTACGAGTTGGGCACCTGTAACAAATTCAGTGCAGCTCAGTTTAGAACATTACAGTTGAGAAGTGCTTATATAATTAGACTTGTGGTGGATAACATGACATATTGTAGGAAAAGGTTAAGCATTAAACTCAGCTTTTTAATAGCCTGATTCAGCATTGTGTGTGGCTCGTTAACTTTATTTCTAAATGTGTTCACATGGGTACTGAATTGTGGCAACTTCATAAAGTTATTTATATTTTAAAAAGCTATTCTTTTATGGACATTTATATGGACAAAGTCCAGTCAGGAGGGTGTAAGTGCCAAATTCAAATGTGAGCATTGAGGAGCCACTTTGACCATAGAAGGAGCTGATTGGCTGGCTAGGTTCTGGCATTTATATGAATTCCTATTTTCAGATACTTATTTTTATCCTTCATACAATTCTTCCAGCAGTGACACAGCAGGAATACAAAAGAAAATTATTATATGTAGTGTTCCAAATCTTTTTTCTGTTTTGTTTTTTATGACTTAAGCATTTTTAAGAAGAAATTAAAATAGGGTCATAGAAATCCAAAAAGAGTGTGGTCTCCATTAATGGAGGGGAAAATATGTCTTTAGTTGCTGTATCTGTTTGGAAACCAGGATGAGACTTATCCCACATCTGCCTACTGTAGGGTTCTTACACCTTTCTCTGAAGCATCAGGTACTGGCCAATGTCAGAGACAGGATACTGAACTAAATGGACCTTGAAACTGATACAGTATTGACTGTTCCTATATTACAACTTTTCACGCACTCCTGGCTTGTTGTTCAACAGAGCAAATTGAATTCTCTCCCTCCCCTCCCCCACACCACCACAAATGACATCACTGAATGTTCTTAAGTCAATCTCCTGCAATGAGGTATGTGTGGACCAATTTTGTGAATGAAGCCCCATCAGAATCTGCCAGGGATGGAACTCTTTTCAGGGTCAGGTCCACAGTTTGTCTCTATTTGTTTGCTAGGCTCAGCGACAGGCTTCCAATTAAACAAACAAGAGCAACACATCCTTGTGTTTGGTTTGGTTTGCTCCAAACCGCATGTAGTTGGTTTCCTTTGTGTATCTCTGTGTCTGTACTGCTTTTTTAACTGCATTGTTTAGATGGCAGGAATTTCTCCTGTTCAATTTCTGTCTGAATGTGGTATTAATAAAAATGGACTGGTAGAAGCAGGTCTGATGCAGGAGGAGGAAGCTTTATTTTTTTCCCCTTTAAGATAATCAATTCCCTCCCACTTTTATTAATTGTACATCTATTTTTGTTTAATTTGTGCTGAATTGCCTGGGTTGAACTCTTTCTGAGGTACTATTTCGTGATCTTCTCTAATACAGAATGTAATATGCCCTGACTCCGGAAATAATAACTTTGCTCCTCTTTTCTGCAGCAATATGAAAACTGGCGACCTAACCAGCCAGACAGTTTCTTTTCCGCTGGAGAAGACTGTGTTGTTATAATTTGGCATGAGAATGGCCAATGGAATGATGTGCCATGCAATTATCACCTCACATATACCTGCAAGAAAGGAACAGGTGAGAAATCATTACCATGTGATAGTGACTAAAATAGGCATGATTCCCTGCATTCATACATCTGAGTGACCCTGCTTTATAAAGTAATGGGGACAAATTCTGGCCGAAGACTGGCATAATGGATCCTCAGATGGGCTTATGCTTACCAGCTTTAAACCAGCTTCTTCTTTTTCTAGCCCAGCAAGATTATATTTGGGGCAGATTGTATAGCTTTCCAACAACTCAATTAACCAAAAATAAGTGGCTGGGCAGGGTCAGAAGGTGGAGTCACCCTTCTAACAGCAGAGAGTACTGGAGTACTCCTACTGCTGGGCTGATTGAAGAGAAAACCAATGAAAGAGCTTGTTTGCTCTGAGAACTCTCTTTAGTTAACAGAATTATGGGCTGGACTGAGCGTGGACTGCTATTACCTGAGTTGGTGTTTCAGCTCCCGTTGAAGGCATTTTCTCACAGACTTTTATCCACGTGTTTTCTGAAGCAAGATTATTTGATCACGCTCTCTAAACCTGAACTATGTTTGGATTCATACAGCTCAGCTGTCTAGTGGCTTTGCTCCATTAGAATGGGTGGGAATATGAAACCTTGCTGTTACTAGAAGCTGTGCACTCAGCTGATCACCTGAAATTCTCAGCCTTTACAGACTGGTGCAGTCAAAACCCAAACCTTCCCCACTGCTGCCTAATGTAACATCCTTAGATTTACTGCATTTTGTTGATATATCATTGATGGATCCACAGGTCTCCAGTGTTTCACATATATTCTTGTTCAAAAGGAGAATTCCAGACTAAGTTTATGAATTAGCCCTTTTTGAAAAACCTTTTGATGTAGAGTTAATGGCCTTTGGAGTTCTGCAGAAATTGCTGTTTTATTCCCATTTTCTGTTGGCCATCAAACCACATAGTAAATTCAAAACAAAAAGGAAACTCCATCAATTTTCCATTCTTGTAACATTAAAATCTGCTCAGCCATGTCACAACAGGGCTGATCCTGCAGTTCTGATTCAGGCAAGACTCTTACGAAGTCAGTTGGTGCCTTCCTGAGTAAGGACTGCAGGGTTAGACTCACTTTGGAATGACACCTATGAACTTGGTTCTTTTTGGTCTTTAGTTGCCTGTGGTCAGCCTCCTGTTGTAGAAAATGCAAAGACTTTTGGGAAGATGAAGCCTCGCTATGAAATCAACTCCCTGATTAGATACCATTGCAAAGATGGTTTCATCCAGCGCCATATTCCAACTATCCGGTGTCAAGGGAATGGAAGATGGGATATGCCTAAAATCACCTGCATGAATCGTAAGTTACTGACTATGAGCTGTATCAGAAACTATAGACCCAACATGGTCAAACTTTTTATTAAGGATCCATTATCAGATCATGTATGAAGAGTTAATAAATGATTAATAGATGCTTTAATATAGTATTAGGAAGATGAGTCAATTGATATAGATTGTTCTAGCAGCATTATTAATCTCAGGTGTTCAAAACCATGAATCAGGCCTCAAAAAAATCATGATTTTAAAAAAAGGTGCAGGTCTTTTATTTGTCTTCTGGTTTCTTGGCCTTTAGGATGTCCCTGGGTCATGTCTTCAAGCTTTTCTCCACAACCATCAGGGCTAGAAATGTATTTTATTTAAAAAAAAAACAAAGCGAAAGCTGAAATTCTCCCATACCCACTTATCTTCAGGAGCTGGGGCTTTAAAAATACATCAAATATCACGCAACTATGATAAACTCAGAAAAGTTAGCATCACAGTCAGGACGAATAGGTTCCTTATAATCGTGGCTCACAACCATCAATGATACTTTCTGTTGATATGCTTGTAATCACCTATAACGCATATTACTTCTGTCTGTAACATGCTTATAATATCATTTATAAATCCTTTATAAACCATTAATAAACTTGATATAAAGTGTGACTCATTATATTGTGCATCTATCAGCCAGTTTATTGTTCAGATCAAGGAATTCTTTTAATATTTTCCTTCTTTTCCCCCTTCTTTGCAGCATCCACATTCCAAAGGACTTATTCTAAGAAATATTACTATAAACATCCTTCCCCAGGAAAGGGAACTTTGTTAAATTCATCAAAACATTATCACCGCTGGATCAGGACGTGGCAGGATTCAAGGCGCTGAATGCTAAATGGTGAATGGGGATTTTCACCATTTCAGCCAAAGTCCTAACTTACTGTGCCTTTTCTATCACTTCTAGAAGTATTATCAAATTGTTTGGAACTATGGACTCCAGAATTCACAACACATTTTGCAAAAATGTTGGGGTTTATCAGCAAATTCAAAAATAAAAATATGAGGAACCATTTCCAGCCAATCAGAAATGTTAGTTTTCTATATGCCACCAGTGGGGACCATTTTATAACATATACCAGCCTACTGCAATATTTAAACAGCTCAATTTTAGCACCAATGAAAATGTAAATAAGATGATTTTATTATGTTTAATTGTGTGTTGTTTTTAAAATCCTGTATATAAAATGAAAAGTCACACTAAGTTCAGGCATATTTATGGTTATATGGCCTCAGAGGTCTGTAATCATTGATTTCCTTATTTGTCTGTTGTTCACCTAGGTTGGAGATGGTTTAAATATAATTGTATTGACTGAAAACTGCCAGATGAAGATAAACACACAAGTTACATGTAATTTTTTTTTTTTTGAAACTCTGCCATTTCCCATCAGAGGAACAGTTTTTGTCCATGTGATACAAAACATAAAGTGAGATCAAGCCTGAATTAGGGACTGCAATGTGGAACTTTTCCTGCTCTCCATTCCAGCTTCATCACTGGTGAGAAAGGACTGCATGGAGGACTTGTATAAGGCAAAGGAGGCCTGTAAGAGTCAAAGTGCTAATACATTAACTCTCTCAACCAGGGTTACTTTCTTAAATGACTTTCACAATACTAACCATAGGTCTATGTTACAGGTCTCTGCATTTTATAATGGAAGTAGACCTAGGGTTGGTTTTTTGGGGTGTTTTTTTTTTAACAAACAAAAAAAAAGTCAAAAAAGTAAATAATTTTGTATATATAACCATTTTTAATCTTTTTTATAAAGTAATGAATGTTTGTGTATGAATGCTGCAGCTGTGAAGCGTACATAAATAAATGAAGTAAGCCATACTGATTTAACTTATTGGATGTTATTTTACCAATGCAAAGAAAATTGAAAGAGCTTGGTAGTTCAGTGTTAGCCCCTGAGCTCCCCGGATGCATTTGGAACCATATTTCAGTTCAGCTGCTATTTCCCTGGTGTACTAAATTCCTAGCAAACAGGATCACTTGTTTGTGATGAAATGGGTGACTTGTAGAAGAATCAGCATGTTGGCTATCTAAAAAGAAATGCACAAAAAGATTATAGATCATAGTGAATGCAGTGTGCATGTAGGACTTCTTTATTTTGATTGTTTTATTTTACTCTGACCCATTCAGCTCATCATTGTCCTGGACATGTATAGTAAGGTAGTATTTAAAATAAGCTCTCCACAGCAAGGACCATGTCAATTTGGTTGCTTCAGCAAAGCACACTTTGGGGCTGTGTAAAAAAAAAAAACAAAAACCCTCTGATACACCTTCTAAAATAATAATATAAAGACAGGTCGATGCCTATAATATTGATGTAGGCAAAAATTATGGAGAGAGAAGCAAGCAAAAGAAAAAAAGTGAAAATCCAGCTAACATGTAGGAGTTTGTATCCTATTGGACTCTCCATAAAGTAAACCTTCTATGGCTTCTCTGCAAATACAGTAGCTACAATTGCAAATGGTGTCTTTAAGAAATTCCATTGACTGCTAAACCAAGTGGAACCTAACCTTTGAGTGTTCTTGACTGCAGTACTGCACTGCAATGACTTGTACATTTTTCCCCTCTACTGCACACGTACTGCTTTTCTCTATTTATATTATAACTTGTATAGTGTATAATGTGAATGTCTGTTTTTTTGTGAATGAAAGTTAAAATCTTTGTAACTTTAATATCTGCTTCTGTTTCACCAAAGAAACAAGGTTTTGCTATACTGTGACTTGTCTTGTTATTGCATGTCTTCCACTTTAAATCTATGCAATGTGATATTTTACATATGAATAGGGTGATCATGTGCTAGGCTGTTTGTATTCAACGTTATTTCAAAGGTACTATGGGCCCGATCCAATACCAACTGAAGTTAAAGGGAGTCTTTTGATTGAACTTTAATAGGGTTTGGATTAGATTTTAGATAAGTAGCTGTACAGGATTTTTGGACTGTGTTTTAAAATATAGAGCAAGATTATTACTTGTGTAAATCAAGGCTCTGTTCACAATATAGAGTATACTATACATCATTTCATTGTGCAAACACATACAGATCATAGAATAGGTTTTAGCATTCTGTCAATTTTCTTACAATATGTACAAATCTGTTGTATAAATCTGTTGTTTTACTTGTTTGCTTTTTGATTTAAATAATATTGTAAGCCATTCAGATACCATGGTGATTGTAGTTTAAATAAGTTAGGTATAGCGCTTATGTTGACTCTTTCCATTTCTGCCTCTGTCGCTCATAATAAAATAGGACTGACAACTTTCCTTATTAAAAACAAACCCATGTTTCTTTATTTAGAAAATGAATTGAACTTTCTTCAACTCTGGAAACCTCATTTAATTCCTGATTTAAATCCCAAATGTAAAGTTAGTTAGATGGTCACATGTTAGGCCATAGGGCACATCTTGGCAGTTTTGTGATGTGGACAGCAGTTAGGTATGTATGCTTGTTAATCTCTCTGCTCAAGAGAAGCCAAGACTCTACTCAAGCCAGTAGTATTAGCCTTCACTTCCAGGAGCACTAAACGCAAACACACTCAAGGTTATCGAGGTCAAAGTTAGGAAAAGGGGATGGAGTCCGAGATTTGAATATAGATGTCAAAGTCTGCATTTCATGGCTCCTTCCTCTTGGCTAACAAATTAGTCCAGCACTGTTTATCTTTTTTTTTTAAAACCTATCTATGTCAGACGAGAGTATTGCAAATAATTTTTTTTTTCAAAAAATACCAAATTAATAGAAGAAATATTGCCACTAAATTTACTTTTGACCACAGGGTTAATTACTAAACTTTTCCTCTCTATTTGCTCGCTTTGTGCTATTCCACACAATAAAGAAGCTGATTACATCAGGTTGGATATGGAAGAGAGATGTTAATTGTAAAATTTGACAGTATGGAAGAGGTCAAAAATTTATTGCGTATTCCCGTCTTGTAGGCAGGCTCAACAGATGGTTGGGACCGACAGACAGACAGACAGAAGCCTGTGCACAGAGCCCAAAATGCTACAAGGAAAGCAGGTCCAATACCATGGGTCTGTGAATATCTGTGCAGAGCAACTATTATTCTGTGCACCTCCCCACAATATCTGCAGTACATCTGGCTCTTGTAAATGTGGCTGTAGGCATGTGCTTCATCTGATTGCGTTATATGCTCCAGAGGGCGAGTTGGGATGCTACTACTTACAGCAGGAGTAAACTTTGCTGCATATTGCAGCGAAAGTTGCAACATTTCAGCAAAAGAATATGCTACATGGATTAACTGTTCCTATATTGCTATCCAGGCTGTCCACAGGGACACACGCCCCTCCTTTCAACTATGAAACCACTCAAGCTTGATGACAGTGGGCACTTCCCTGAAATCAGAGCCAATAGAGGCAAATTGAACTGCACACCTGACTTTGTCTGTGGATGCCGGAGATGATGAAGTTGGAATTGGAATGTCAACGCAAATAGAATCTCCTCCAGTTTTGTACTTTCAGTGCACGTGTTAGGGATGGATGATCCATCTTGGATAAAATAAGAACCTTCATTGAAAACTTGGACTACAGACCAGGAGTGGAAGAAAAAGAGTCTGTGCACTGCAAGAAAGGGTGTTGGCACAGTACTTTTGTCTCAAGCCTGACCAGAAAGAGAAATGTAATAAGAGTCTGTTGGTCCAGCACAGCCTTGCAGATTCAAAAAGGGCTGGGTAAAAATAGTTTAAAAAATTTTCATGGCAAAATTGCATTCAGCATTTATGTGTGGTGTTTTCTATTCTTTTCCAGTAATCCCTAGTGTTAAATTGTGAGGGTCTAAAGAGAGGAAGGACAGTCCACAGCTCATGGCCTTAGTCTAGTATATGGGAGCGCTGGGTCTGTCTCAGACTTCCTGTGTGATGGGCACATCACTTAGTTTCTCAGTTCCACATATATGCAATGAGGATAGTGGTACTTCCCAACTTCCCCAGGGTGTTGTGGGAACAAAAAACATTAGAGAGAGTCAGGCACTCCAGTTCTGTTTTTTGGGGTGAAGGGGTCATAAAATATTAAATATTTGTTCACACATCAACTTGCAAAATCCACTTCTAGCTCTGAAAAAGGAGCTTTTGGAATTCTGCACATTTGAAATGATGCACACACTTACCATAGTAATCCTGGTCTGTGGAGTGAAGATGGGGGTGACACAGCAACTTGTAAACATTCACGCAGGCATTTCTAATATATTCCCATATATACATACATACACTAAGTGAGGTAGGGTCCTCCAGTGCTTTGTCATGGTAACTGAGAGCAGCCCTATTGTGATGGAAGATCACTCATCTGTCTGTTGAGTGATGAAAGTGATTTTGAAGCTACTTTTATGCAGCCAGCACTGGCAGATCAGGAATTCTGGCATCAGCAGTGGACACAGGTCCTTTCTGTGACTGTGTTACCAGCTGGCAATACAGGTGGCCAGGGCAAGGGGGTAGAAACATTTAATTTACACCCCTCCCATGTTGCATCACCATCAGCGGGATCCTCTTCAGGCCCTACTGTCGATACAGTAGTTCCTTCTCCTGTTGTTCATGGGGATGCATTAGACTCTCAGAAAGGGATCCAGTTGAATAGTTATGTGACTATTCTGGAATAGTCACATAACTGGAATAAAACTGGCATTTTTAGCAGCTGCCATGAGGGAAACAAGTTTGAGACAGAAGACACAATGGCTATTCTTGGTTATTCCTGTGATAGTGTGGCAGCTGTTAACCCAGCCTCTTTTCCCCGATGTAGCCAAAGCTGTATGGATTTTACCTGCACACTATGATTACAGCGTCACTACTTTTTTTAAAAAGGAAAAAACCTGAATTAACATAGCCAAAGTACTTACAAAAGCAAGGGAAGTGGAGCAAAAGCCAACAGCAAAATGCAAAGGCACCTCACTGAAGGTGATAGGGCAGAACTGCAATGGTCGCTGGGAGTCAGAGCTATAAAAGCCCAGCAGACCAGCAACTAATGGCAATTAAGGAAAGGTCTTTGAAGGGAAAGGAAACAGCTAGCATGCTGAAAATCCCGCTTAAGGGGGAAGACCTGAGAACAAGACTTTCTTCATTTCAGAGCTGAACTGTGTCCTGTGCAAAGCTGGGTAATTTTGTTGCTGTTGTAAGTTTAGAATTTTATTTTGTTGTAAGTCTGTATTTTTCATTTCTTTATTGTAGCTACTACTTAGCTGCCATTTCAGGAGACCTGCATTTGTGAGCTGGAGCTTATTTCCCTAGAGGCACACCCCACCCCCTCCCAAGTTCACAGTAACATGTTTTGTAATCATTAGTTGTGGGGGGTGATATTTTTTTATTATTTATCTTATTGTTAAGGAATGGTGTCTTTAGTAAACAAAGTCCCAGTCCTGATCAGCACAAACTCCCAGACTGCAGAATCGGACCTTTTAGTCTGTTGGCATTAAGGGGTGCACCAGTGTTGTAGTCAATTTTTTAAACTAATTGTCAGCTATGAATAATCTTCCTAGTTGTTAGTAGTACTTGGATTCGCTCAATAGGCCCTGTGACTTTTACTGGTGCAAAAGCTAACAATCTTTCTGTAAAGACGTTATAGCTTTTCATAAACTGAGTTAGATAAAAATTGTTGTCTCTACATGTCATAGAGCCTACCATTACCTGCTACCTCTGGTTTGGCCTGCTACACTGCCTGCATCCTGTCCTCCTCTAAGTTTCTTAAGACTCACTTCTGTGAAGCCCAGAGATCCTAATGTTCCCTTTCAAAGGCATTTTATTGCTCACAATCAATTTAAAACAATTATTGGTACCTCTGTAATGGATGCATTACCAACCAAAGCAAATCAATTCTCTTACTGATGATTCTCTTGTCCTCTAGAACCTCTCGCCAACTGCTTATAATGATCACACATCAGTTTGCCTCTTGGTGTCTTCTGCAAGCTCTTCAGTGCAGGCACATCATTCCATATCCTGTCCCGTAAATTCACTGTGACATCAGCTCTCAACTGGGATTCAAATGCCTTTAATTCACCTCTAAGCCCTGAAAGCCACCCTTTAGCTGCATAGCCCTTAGCTAACGTCACATCCTTTGATTATGATTTATAGAGGGAGTCAAGCAGCCTTCTCATGTAGTGTGAATCTCAGATCTCCACCATCACCTTCCTGGCCTACTAATAGATTTTAATTAATCTGTCAAGCACCAGCAAGTGTATGTCATTATATAAATAATACAACCTCATTCTTTCTGTTTCCTTAATCTTCAAACTTTGTATTGTTTTGCTTATAAACCTGTGTAGAATCAAGTATGACAACTTAAATATTCCATTATGACACTTCAAAGTAAAGCCCTTAGTCTCAATGCAAAGCTTACAGTACTTCTCAATACATGTTGTCACCAGATATATTTCCATCACATCTGGGTAGTGGTTTAAATTAGTTATTGCAGTCCAATAGCTTGCAAAAGCACATAGTTAAATGATGACACGTTTCTCGGAATTAGGCATTGATTATTCCCATAAGGAAGACTGGTTAATGCAACTGTTGGTAGCAGACGTGGGAAAATAGACTCTTAATAAATACATTCATAGACATAACTACTTCAATTAAAGTAGTATAAAAACATACATGTATTTGTATGTGAATGTATTTACTAAGAGCCCACTTTCCTACATCTGCAACCAACAGTAGCATTAGCCAGTCTTCCTTACGGGAATAATCAATATGTAATTTCCAGAAATGTGTCAAAGCATGTAGTTAAATTATAAGCTATTGGACTGCAATAACTGGTTTAAATCACTTCCCAGATGTGATGAAAATATCAGTCCTATACATATTGTCAACAATCTCTGTTTTAAGAGACTTTCACCACTATTATGAACAGAATCTTAGTTTCTTAAATTACCGGTAATAAATCTATCTTGTTTTTTCACAGGTTTGCTGTTTACTTTTTGTGATTCACTCAGCTTGGACAATGAAAACAGACTGGCTGGTTTCACTTCTCTGATTCCAGTCCTCCTCAGTGTCCTAAAGCAATGGACAGTAAGGGAGCCAGGGCTTTGCCATTGACCTGTTGTGTGAGCATGGGCATGTCACTTCATCACCATGTATCTCTTTCCCTATCTGTGAAATAGGGCTAACACTCTGTCATGTTGAGCTTTCAGGCTGAATGCTGTGGTGTAGTGGAAAGATAACCCTGAATTGTTTCCAAACATTATTTTCTAGTAGATATTCTAGCAAAATGTTCAATTCCTTTGTGGTCTATTGGTTTTCAAGTGGAGGACCACTGGATTAAACTATCTATTGCTCGATTCCAATATCTAATTGCCAACTGGAACAAGTTAAAAAAAATGGATACTATGGATACTTTTGTGACATGAGCTTTATATGGTGGTTAACTTAAAACGTTTTGGGATAGAGCTATATAGCTGTCTCTTCTAGAGCTTGTATAACATAATGCTCTCCAACTCATTAATGCTTGGGCAATTTTGAGTGTAGGAAAAACCTAGCAGGCACTCCTAGAAAGGAACTTGAAGGTACTATTATAGACAGCTACTCTAAATCAGCAGTGGAGTATTCTTTCCTTAGTATTCAAAGACTATAGATCATCCACAGCGTGGGTTCAGGGAATATGGTGAAGACAGATATGTCCATGAGATTTGTTCAGGGAACTATGGAAAATCTTCAGCAGAAAGCAACTGAAAAACATAGGTTGTTTTATTGTTATTTGGCTCTGTGGAATTAACACCTGAAACAGGATTAAGTACATGTGTGTTAACTAAAAGAGTTGATTATAGATTAAAAGTAGGTGAATTTCAAAGTAGAGTATACACACATTTTAAATCTGGAACATCTGTAAATACAGCTGTTTATTAATATCAACTACCTGACAGTGATGACAATTTGAGTCCTGAACATACAGAATTCTTTATATGGGTATTGTTTTTTAATTAGGAAAGGATCGTGGGCACAGTTAAATTAAATCCTAAACCTCTTAAATAGGGGCTGCAATGTAATCCAATTCCAATACAAAACCAACACAATTGGCACCCTTATTGGCTGTCTCAGAAAAGAAGCCAAGAACTGAGTAGTCATGGAGACAGAACTACTCACATCCCTAGAGGTGTTTATCTGGAAGTCATGACTGAAGTACATTGATGGAGTAGCATGTGGTAAGCTTGCACTGCGACTGTCTGTTATGGGGAGAGACAGACTTAGTCCCCTGTGTTGTCAACCCAGCAGCTTTCATGAGCACTATAAAACTGACTTTAAGAAACTGCTGCCACTGAAAGTGGGAAACTGCATTTCATTTACACACCAAAAATACTTTGGGATAATCACACCCAGTAAAACAAGCTGTCTGGGAGCTAAGATATCCCTCAGTCTGAAAAGGAAAGATGTGAGAAATGAATAATTCAATGTAAATTCAATAGAGCCAGGAATGTACTCTAATATCGTATAACTCCACAAAAATCCAGCTAGTTATTTTTCACTCATTGCATTAAAATGGCAAAGAAGTATCCACTTTAATATAAACATCCTTTTTTCACTAATATGTTGCCTGTCCAAATTGGGAAGAAAAGCAAAAGACTAAAGGAAGTTTTCAAAGACCTTGATGACTGTGGATATGTTTTTGATATACAGGGCCAAGCCCCCTTCCAAGTGTACCCTTGCTGCAGTCAAGAATGTGATAAAAGAGCAACGAACTATTGCAGTATACGGCTTGTATTAAAGTTGATTATTTTTACATTTTCACAAAGAATGAAGTCTAAGTAGTAACACTCCAGAGCAAATTTGGGCCAAAATTCATCTGAACAACAGAACAAGGCAATGAAGAGCCTGTTGTTGTTTTTTTAAAGGAGTCTTAACTTAATGTTCCTTTTTGCACCCTCTATTTTTGGGCAGAACTGAAGGCATGTAGATGTCTAGCTGTCTGTGAGTTTAAACTTCTATTCAGCTGACTGTGTCCTCATTTGCTCCCACTATTATTTTAAATTTATAAAGCACATCTTTATCACACACAAAAAAGATCAGGTTTGAAAAGTCAGGACCCTTCCAGCTTTCATCCTCCCCCCCCCCCCAAAAAAAGTCAGTGGATCAGGTATGCTCTATTGAAATGAGTGAAGAAAGTAATTCTAACAAAACAGATGTTCAGTACTACTGAAAGGAATTTATCACTCTGAAAACTGCCTTTGTCTGTGATAGTGGAGCAGAAAGACATCATTTAGATTCTAAGTCTTTCAAGGAAGGGACCATGTCTTAATCTCTGTAAAATGCCTTGCAACTTCGTGACATCATATGCATGCTTGTTGATAAGTTATAATAATGCTTTTCACTTCTCCATGGGCTATCTATTGGTAGCTGGAATGCCGTATAGTTAGGTATAATCTAAGCAGAAATGAGGGAAAAGTAGGAAGGAAAAATGGAGTGCTGGTATTATATCTTAAACAAAAGCTGAAGTGCCAGCAAACGGCATTTTGACAACAGTGGGGTGGTGAAGTTCTTTGGCTTGGGGTCTAGGTGTCTTCCATAAAAGGATCTCAAAGTATCTTACATGGAGGAAAGGCTCTATTCTGCAACACTTCATTGTCTCTCACCAACAGAAGTTGGTCCAATAGAAGATATTCCCTCACCCACCTTGTCTGTCTGCTTACACGACTCCCAGTGAAGTCAAGCTTGTTTGTATTGTAGTGCATTTTTAATCTGGATTTTCACCATTGCAAAGTTCAGGCATACTCAGTTCCAGGGTTTGGGGTCTGTTTTGGTATTTCTAAGCCAGTGAAGTATTGCATTACCCACTATGACAAAAATTAGCATTTTAGACAGATAAAGAACATGTTTACCAAAGTTATTTGAAACATAAAATGCTGAAAGGCACATCTTGTGTTATTACAAATGTATGCATATGGGTGGATGGGTGATGGAGGGTACAATACTATATGCAATCGTAAAACCGTTTTCCATAACCTCAAACCACTAAAGTTATAAGGAACCACCATCCTCTCACAAGGACCAATAGCTGATTAAATGACTTAATAGATCTTGTCAATTTTAGTTTCTAACTCAAATTTTTAACAGATGCGACAACTGAATACCTGAAAGCAGAATTTGGCCCTCTGATTCTAGAAAAGTCTCAGAGGAATGCAGAAAATATTTTAGACTGACAACTAATTATTTTGTATCCTTTAATAAATGACATAGGCATATTTTTTTTAAAGTTTCTTCATTGCAGTCATGCAATTAGTTGTATTAATGATGTTTGTATTGTGAAATTTAGAGTGACAATATTCTAATGGTAAAGAGATGTTACTTGCACTAAACCACTTAACCACTAGATATCACTGTGCATTGTACAAAGTTCCACATAAACAAGGAAGACAAAGCTGGAACACGAGCTATGCACTATTCTTTTTGTTTGTCTATATAGCTTGTCGCTTTTTTAGTAAATGCCTCCGATTAAAACCATGAAAACAATTATGAGCCAAATCAGCGGTGAAGTACTTAATCAGAAAAACGTAAATGCTTATTGGGAATAATTTAATAACACCTTACAAGATGCCCAAAAAGCCACAATCCCCCAATTGAGGAAAAAGTCATGCTGATTTTAAAAACAAACTGACTGGTTTAGCAGGGAAATGAAGGCAACTGTAAAAATAATTAAATATACATACACCAAATAGAAGAAAGAAGAAACTGATAGTAATGAATATAAATCAGAAGTTAGGAATTGTAGACAATTGATAAGGCAAGCCAAGGGACCCAAGAGTGACCAGAAGAGTTAAGGACAACAACAAGGAGGTTTTTTTTTTTTTTTAAATATATATTAGGAACAAAAAGAATCTTGACAATGATATTGGCCCATTACTAGATTGGAATGGTAGAATTATCAAGAAATGTTCAATACATATTTTGTTCTTTATTTGGGGGGAAAACAGATAATATAGTCTAATCATGCGGTAATACATATGGTGAACACTGTTTCCATTCCAATAATATCTCTAGAGGATGTTAAACAGAAGCTACTAAAGGTAGAGATTTTTAAATCAGGAGGTCTAGATTATTTGCATCCAAAATTTTAAAAGTGCTGGCTGAAGAGCTCATTGGACCCCTAACACTGATTTTTTTTTTTTTTCTTCAGTAAGTCTTGTAATACTGAGGAAGTTCCAGATGATTGGAACCAAGTTAATGTTGTGCCGATTTTTTAAAAAAGAATAAATGGTATGACCCAGAGACTTATAGGCCTGTCAGCTAGACATTGATCTCTGGCAAAATAATGGAGTGTCTGATGCAGAACTGGAGTCCATTTGCTGCTCCTGGTGTTTTTCATTGTCACTGACTGGGTGGGCATGTGCTGCTTCTGTCAGCTCCAAAGCAGTGTCAGTAGCATTCTGGATGTTCTCAAGAAACAGAAAACTACTGTCCTCCTCTGTTTTGTTTGGCTGCCTTCCTTTAGGACTGACCTTCAGGGGTGATCATGACACATGACATTGATACAGAAAATATAGTTATTCTCTTGGTGGTCTGCCAATCACTTTCTGTTTGAAATCTAACATTCTATCTTACTTGCACTGGGGATAATTGTTTTGCAGTCTTGTCCAGTCTTTCTTCTTTCCTGCCATAGCCCTCTTTTGTAACTATTTCAGTGTTAATTGTCTGGCTCTAGACACTTGTTAGCTGTGGCACTAAAGTTTCTGTCCTTCTGTCCATAAGTTCAGAAAATGTATTATGACTGGTGTTATGTGATATAATAACCAGTACTAAATATGTATCCTTTTGATCAACCAGGGCTTTTAAAATTAGGTTCTCTGTTATTCTGACTTTCTGCTAGCTCCTTCATTTTTTTTTTCACTGCTTGTTAGCACTTTAATTTGGGAAGTAACAAATATGTACCACACGAGGTTCATTTCTTACAATAACCTTGCTTTGACCTGGCTTCGAGTTATTCTACAAATAATCCAGTCTCAAAATGTATCAGTTCACTGATTCAGCTCTGGGTTGGGTATCATCTGGAAGAGGCTTGGACTTGTGAGCAAGGAGACTCTCTTCTTGTTTGGTTCCTCTTGTGCTCAAGGAAACAGGATTTTTTGTACACTGATGCAATTTTTTTTTATTTGCAAAGAAAGAATTTCTGACTCTCACCAATTTCTCCTCCTAACTGGAACAACTTAGAAGACCCTGAATATTTGGCTAGTTGCTCAGGCCAAGAAGAGCAATTATGTAAGCCTATAACACAATGGTTATTGTCTCAACTGGCAGCTGGGTTTTTTGTTGAGAATGCCACTTGAGAAAGTATCCAGTACATACTTGCATGGATCAAAGTATTACTGAAATTTTAGAATGACTTTGTCCAATAGTCTGTCGCCTTCTTCATGCTCCCATTGGAATGCCATACAGCTCTCAAATGCTTATGGCCCTACAGCAGAGAACATTATTTCACCCTTTCTAGTTTGTCTTGAATACTACTTACTTTTAGGAAAATATGGAAGCTCTGTAATCACCTTTTGGCAGTTATCTGCCAGCTCCCCTCCCAGGCAGATGGGTCAGATGGCTTCATTTGCCCTTTGCACAGATATACCTGTCAAAGGTGGGACACACTGGAATGTTGGTAAGAAGATAGGGGGAGATTTTTCAAAAGCATGGATGTGTCCTGATCACTTTTAATGCGGTTTGTGCTTGTAAATCCCTTAGCTGCTCTTGAAAACCTCGTCCCTACACTTTTTCCTGGCTCCACTCACCTGGCAGAGGTCAGGTTTGTAAACAGTAATATACTCTGTACATGACAAGAATCAGTATCCACTGGTATAGGTTACACTGGGAGCCAGTTTGAGACCAAAAATACAAGTCCAATCCTGTTGGCAATTTGCGTGTAAACTATAGCTATAACAGCGACATTCACTTCCTTAGTCAGTTTTTGATTGAGTTGATATTGCCAATTTTGGAGAGAACTCCTATGAAATATTTTCCTCCTTTAAACATGGAATAATATACTATTACTACTTTTGCTGCAAAGCATAGAAACATTTGATAGCATCTATGAAATTGATCTCAGTTATGCTTTCCTCCCCTCCCACCAGGCATGAGAAAGCAATTGTCCACTGCCTTGCTTTGGGGATGAACTTTAATCCAAAACTCTCTTCCCATGCCTTTCTTTGGCAGGACAAACTTCTCCACCAACAAGAGGAGGATAACTTAAGCTGCCTTTTTCCCAGGCTACTCTGCATTGAGGTTGTTGTGGGAGAATTGTATTGCAGGTTTCCCAACCTGGACACTAATTATGTCACTAACACACATCCAGTCAGTGTAGTTCTCTGTCCCTCTCTGATGAGGGACAGAGCACTCCATACAAAGGTTGAGTCAGCCACAGCGGTTGCTAAAAGCTAGAGGGTTTTTTGTTTTGTTTTGTTTTTAAGCTCAGGTAGTAGAAACTCATGCAGTCCACACTATTTCACTGGCACAGTACTTAAGAATATGGTAGAGTCCTTGACAAACATATGTACACGGTCAATCCTTCAAGGGGAAAATTCTCCTCAATGCACTAAAGACAAGAATCTGGGCTTGGTAGAGGGCAGCAGCAGAGATGAGTGAGCCAGAAAGCTTCCTGCCAAGCCATGGGATGGGGTAGGGCTACTCTGCAGATGAGGTACTGGGAGATTTGGCAGAGTAGACTTTTCTGTTGCTTAGGAAACGCAGAAACCCTGTGTGTGGGGCTGGGGGTCTGAAATTCTGCACCCTAACCCATAGCTATGCCATATCAGTTGCGGGAGACTTACGAGGGCATTGTGGAGGGGTTAGTGCCTTGGACTGACCTATCACTTTTCTTTTCCTTCTAGAAACTGTCATTCAAACAAACTACCACTAGATGTCACAAACAGGAGGTTTATTGGATTGTGTCCTACATTACCTGCTTCAAAAAGGAAAATCAATCAAATGATTTTCAGAGTTCTTTAATGTCCTTTATGTGAGCACTGGTGCAGATGGCTCAGAGTATTAGTCTGGGTGAGCAGCAGCTGGAATTGTGGAGGCATTTTGTGTGAGTGTGTGAGGGTTTTTGTTTGTTTTGCTTTGCATTCATTAACAATAGATATGTGTTATCATGTAATAAATAACAAAAATACAAACACATGGCAGTATTTCAAACAAAATTGACACATGATAGTGTGGCATGAAATATCTTATTGGTGGAGGAAGGTGGATCCTACAGTTAAGTAATAGGACTGGGAGTCAAGAGATCTAAGTTCTACTCCCAACTTTGACCCAGATTTTATATGCATCTGTTTTAATAGATATGTGCCTTGGTTTCTTAGAAGTGGAGGTAAAAATACTTCCAGAGCTGAGGTGAGGATTAATACCTTGTTTGCAAAGATCCTTGGATGAAAATAACTAAAGAAATGTAAACTACTATTATAACAATGTGCATGATGTAACTGAAAACAAATACATTAATTAAAATATCTCTCTATAATAGACAATGCAAAAAGATGGCACTAATTTTTTTGCATAGATGTAGCTCTCATACTATTAAGTTAAGTACTGAATGTTGCATGTAAATGGAAGACCTTCATCAAATAGGCAGAACACAAAAAATAAAAAAATTGAAAATGTGGGTATTTGTAATCACCCCTAAAGCATTTTTCATAAATAGTTCTGTCTCTCTAAAGATCCGGAAGTATCTTTATTTGTTAGAATATAGGTCATAAAGTTTCCCTAAATTAAGCTAAATTCAGGCAAGTCCTCTTGGCAATGTATTTATTATTTGCTGCTATAAGAATACTGCTATAAATGCTGTATACCAATAACTCTTAACTGTTTAAATCAGTGAACTTCACCATCTTCATTACAGGAGTCTCTGATAGAAGTAGTGCTAGGGACCTTTTTGTTTTTTGTAAATTGTAGACTAGCCCCTAATAGTGAGTAATTAAAATTTGTTATAGCAAAATTGCAAAGGTCAAATGCAGATTAAATATGATTAAAGAACGGGATTTACTCCTACATAATTAACATCAGAATGAATAGGGCTTTAAAATGGTTAGTATATTAATTTACAGTGTCTCAACAAACTATGCGTACAAGAACAAACAGAACAGAGAAAGTCAATGAACCATATCGCAGATGGTGGAGCTTTTCGGCACAAGACTACTACATAATTAAATACTACAAAGGTTATTTGTAAGTTATGGTGTTATGTGAAAAAGCCAGACGTTAATATCCTTTGCCTAAGGGCACTGTGAAATAGTTTATCTGTCAAGTAAAGTTATTAGATAGCCTTTTAATAAAATAAATAATTCAGGGCTTCTGTATAATGTTACAACGGTCTGGGAATTAGACACCATAAGAAGCAGAATAACTGTATTAATGTTAATGTAGTAGCACTAGACTCAAGGCTAATGCTTCAGAAATTGAAATGTGATTCCAGTTGGTTTCAAACCCAAAGCTGCTGGAGTGGAGTTGATGGTAACCCTAGTTCTGGCAAAGCTAGACTTTGGTGGTTACTTTCTTCCAGGACCAATGAAGACCTGAAGATTTTGGGTGCACTGCAAATTACCACTTGTTAGAGCTGTGGACTCACGTGGAGTTTCTTTACATAATTATGTAGCAATTATGTTCCTTCTGTCAGACCGATCCTGACAGGTGGTTATAATATATGACCTTAGAGCTAAGCATATAGCTACTATCTTGACAGTTGCTCATCCTTTTCTGTTTGGAATCTAGTATTCTCTCCTACTTGGAAAAGGGTAACAGTTTGGCATTCTTGTAAGAAAGTCGTCTTTAGTTTCTTTTGTAACTACTTTAGGGTTAATTGTTTCTGACTTAAGAAGCTTGCTAGATGTTGGCACTGAGATTTTTGTTCATCTACCCATAAGTGTTCCTACTAAAGCACTGTGAGGCTTAGTGTGATATTCTAACAATGTTAAGTATGGCTTCCTTGTATCCGCTAGGGAACTTCTCTGTTTGTGTTACTTTTCTGCTAACTCATTTCACTGTCCATAGTAAGGCCTTGCAGCAGTATGCTTGGACTAATATATCAAAAAGAATTGCCAAAATGAGCCAGAATTGTGGCCTTTTATCTGTTAACTCAGCTGGAATCTAATGCTGAGCAGACTACAATGTACAGTATACCACAGCCCAGTTTATAAAAAAAAAAAAAAGTAGTATTCCATTAATAAGTTGCTAACAGATGTTCAACATTCTGACCTCTAGCCTAGATATTTCTATTTATGGTTAATCAGCTGTATTCCTTTGTGATTAGTGAAAAATGTATATACAAATAATATAAAACAACTAGGGCTGTCAATTAATCACAGTTAACTCACACGATTTACTCAAAAAACTTAATTGCAAGTAATAGCACTGTTTATCGACTACCAATTGAAATGTATTAAATATTTTGGACATTTTTCTACATTTTCAGATATATTTTTTTTATTACAACACAGAATACAAAGTGTATAGTGCTCCCTTTATATCATTATTTTTATTACAAATATTTGCACTGTAAAAATGATAGATAAAGAAATAGTATTTTTCAATTCATCTCATACAAGTACTGTAGTGCAATCTCTTTATCGTGAAAGTGCAACTTACAAATGTAGATTTTTTTTATTATTATTTTTTGTTTTGTAACTGCACTCAAAAGCAAAATGATGTAAAACTTTAGAGGCTATAAGTCCACTCAGTCCTACTTCTTGGTCAGCCAATCGCAGAGACAAACAAGTTTGTTTACATTTATCGGAGATACTGCTGCCTGCTCCTTATTTACAATGTCACCTGAAAGTGAGAACAGGCATTCAAATGGCACGTTTGTACCCGGTGTTGCAAGGTATTTACGTGACAGATATACTAAAGATTTATATGCCTCTTCATGCTTTGGCCACCATTCCATTCCAGAGGACATGCTTCCATGCTGATGATGCTAGTTACAAATCTAATTACTGCATTATTTTTTTAACTGAACTCCTTGGGGGAGAATTGTATGTCTCCTGTTCTGTTTTATCTGTGTTCTGCCATATATTTCATGTTATAGAAGTCTTGGATGATGACCCAGCATGTTTGTTTTAAGAACACTTTCACTGCAGATTTGACAAAAAGCAAAGAAGGTACCAATGTGAGATTTCTAAAAATAGCTATAGCACTTGACTCAAGGTTTAAGAATCTGAAGTGCCTTCCAAAATCTGAGAGGGACGAGGTGTGGAGGATGCTTTCAGAAGTCTTAAAAGAGCAACACTCCGATGTGGAAACTACAGAACCAGAACACCACCTGGCAGCATCTGACTCAGATGATGAAAATGAACATGGATCAGTCCACTCTGCTTTTGATTGTTATCGAGCAGAACCCATCATCAGCATGGACACATGTACTATGGAATGGTGGTTGAAGATGAAGGGACATATGAATCATTAGTGCATCTGGCACATAAATATCTTGTGACCCCAGCTACAACAGTGCCATGAGGATGCCTGTTCTCACTTTCAGGTAATGTAAACAAGAAGCGGGCAGCATTATCTCCTGCAAATTGAAACCACACTTGTTTTGTCTGAGCAATTGGCTGAAGTAGGACTGAATGGACTTGTAGGCTTTAAAGTTTTACATTGTTTTATTTTTGAATGCAGTTATCTTTTGTACATAATTCTACAATTGTAAGTTCAACTTTCATGATAAATAGATTACATTACAGTACTTGTATGAGGTGAATTGAAAAATACTATTTGGTTTTTACAGTGCAAATATTGGTAATAAAAACTAAATATAAAGGGAGCACTGTATGCTTTGTATTCTGTGTTGTAATTGAAATCAATATATTTGAAGATGTAGAAAACATCCAAAAATATTTAAATAAATGGGATTCTATTATTATTTAATGGCGCAATTAATCGCGATTAATTTTTTTTAATCGCTTAACAGTCCTAAAAACAACCTAAACTAAAGAGTTTCAATTTATTTGTGACACACAGGAAGATGATGAACTTGAGGCCCATATAACATATAAGATGAGGCAGGATTATGTCCCCATCACAGGGCAAGAGTGGCTACAGTCAAAGCACGGCCATATTTTTGGTAGCAAATTTTTTATGTCTTGCTCATTCAGGAAAGAAAATATCATTTGGACATTTTTCTGTGATGTGGAATCACAACTGTACAGATTCTTTAACAGCCCATTGGCTGTGAGAACAGGCCACTAACTGAATTAGATGGCACAACCAAAGAGAACCCAATGAGTTAGAGCTAGTAAAAAAAAAAAAAAAAAAAAGCTCAATGCTAGAAACCAAGTGAGTGTACTTTAAAAAGGGGTTTCCAGAACTACAGAAGTCTTATTTTGGCTTGTTTGCTTCACATTTTTTTCCAGGATGGTTTGCTACATGAGAGCTAGGATTTTTTTTTCCAGGGGGGCAAGCAGGGTTGCATGGATGTTAACTTCAGCAGGTCTCTCTCTTCTATTTTTGTCAGCCTGAAAATGAATGAAGCAAAGGATAATTTTATAAAAGAAAAAAGCAAAACCGAACACCCAACTTTTGAAATTACCATAACTTCTTCTGGCAATAATGGGAAGTGTGACAGTATGCTGGGAATCTACGGGCTAATCACTGTTTAACCAGCTGAGCCCCTGGGAGAGTTTGAGTAAGGAGAGGAGTTCCTGATTAACTGATCAGATTGGGACTAGGTTGCTAATGAGCTCATTAACAAGGAGACCTGGATAAAAGAGTAAAGGAAAGAAGTGCGGGGGGCAGGGGGGAGGGGAAGGAAGAGAGGAGGAGACCTGATCTGATAAATGGAGCTCTCTGTGGGGAGAGACCTTCCCCAATTCTCTCCCACCTTGGGAGAAAGGGTAGTTAAGCTGAATGACTCCATACATATTATGGCTGCATGAGTATGTAAAACTTGGTAAAGTGAAGCACTGTAAATAACTACACCAGGGATTGGCAACCTTTGGCTTGCGGCCTGTCAGGGAAATCCGCTGGTGGGCTGGGACAGTTTGTTTACCTGCAGGATCCGCAGGTTCGGGCGATCACAGCTCTCACTGGTCTCGGTTTGCTGTTCCAGGCCAACGGGGGCTGTGGGAAGCGGCGGCCAGCATATCCCTCGGCCCATGACGCTTCCCGGAGCCCCCATTGGCCTGGAACGACGAACCGCGGGCAGTGGGAGCCACGATTGTCTGAACCTGCGGATGCTGCAGGTAAACAAACCATCCTGGCCCGCCAGTGGATTTCCCTGATGGGCCGCGTGCCAGAGGTTGCCTGAACTACACGATGGTATCTATAAAAGGAAGGTCCCTGAGCAGTTTGTGCAAAAGCAAAGAAGATGGGAGCAAAGGGGGCCCCATCACAAGAAGTATCGTACTGACATTTTTGCACTGGGCTCCCATTTTTGTTAAATTTTGTGTTCCACCTGCAAAAAAAATTGTAACCCAAAATATTAATTTTGCATAATGCCGCAGCGATTAGAGACCAGATCACATCTCTGGTTAGACACATCACATCTTTGGTTTGCTGTTACTTCAAAATCCTCCATCCACTCACATTTCATACAGCGGTGAGGATTTCTGGGCAACAAGTCACTTATTGCAGTCTGGCGGTTGTTGCAGGAAATTAAATAGTGGAGACAGACTACAAGATGACATGAATATATAATCATTCTCCATACCATGAGCTGCAGCGTTTCACGTGCGCTTTCTTGGGGAGGGGTATGTGTGGTTTGAGTATCCTCATTAAAGTTAATTTAGGTCGATTGCAGCATTTAGGGTAAGTAACATTAAAGATACAACAACATAATCAAACCACATTGTTTCAGTCCACATTTTGGCCCACTCCTCCATGCCTTTTCCACTAAAATCCCCATAACAGTTAATGGAAGTTTTGGCAGCACAAGCACTGTAGGACTGAATCTTTTTGGCGAGCCACTATACAGTAAATTTGGACTACAAAAAAAAGTTTCAATTTTATTGCCATAGAAGGCTAAATCCTCAGGTTTGGCTGAGCTACATATGGACTAGGATTTGGAGGGAGGGAAGTGTTATAAAGATGCTGTTCCACCACCGCTGTTCTGGGGCAGCCAGGGGCTGGTCTGACTTCCAGGGAACACCAGCCCCAGTGCTGCTCTAACTTAAGATAGCAGTAATGACCTCATGAGGCAATTCCGCTGGCACTGAATTTCCACAGTGGTGTGTGTTTCCCCCCGGCACCCAATACACCCATGATATACTCCATCCCAGACTATGTAACTGTCTGAATAGGCTTCATGTTGCCATGTGCGAGAGGCATATCCGCTTGCTATTTGAGCCAACTTTCTATCATCTTTGTGCTGCCAGTGTAGTGCGAAGGGATGGAATGGGTCTCAATGAGGTTCAAGCCCAAGGTTTGGCATCTCTTCCTAAAGCAGCTGTTTTCCAGATGCAAAGACAAATGCCAAGAGTTTGAATCTTTGCTGGACTGAAATTTGTTTATCCAGACTTTTACAGTGAAAGGCCAAGATGTTTGTACTCTTGTTGACTTGATTAATGTAAACATGATTTCTTTTCAAAATCATGAGGTTTTTTCCCTTTTGGATGAATAATCTAAACTTTAGTATGATTCAAGCACTAATAAAATGCATTCATTTATGTTGATTCAAACTCTGCCAATGCAGTGCGAAGATTGTGCTAATATATGTGAAAGTGCTGGTGCTGAGAAGGAGTAAATGTTTCTTATTTAGAAAGCAGCACTTTCTGCAGCTGAAAAATGGTTCTTGTACTCTGCTCATGCACTCCTAACTCCCAGAGGATTCAATAGGAGTCTGAAGGAATTCAGAATCAGGTTCCATATCACAACTAATAATAATTTTCAGCATCAGCTATAGCAGAGCTTCAGGAGGTTCAGAGCTGGTGACCTCCCTTCCAGACTAAGCCAGATCCTCAGACCCTTATTCATGGTGACTAGTATCCTATGCGCTCCTATTGGAATCAGTGAGGCCACTCCTGCAGTCAGATGCCAGGCAGGGCAAGATTCTGATACTTTCACAATTAGTAAGAAATATTTTGTGATCTGCATTTCCAAGAATGCCACCATTTGCCAGGAGCAGGTGACATTTTGTAGCCATGTCTACAGCAGAGATAACAACTAATTATGAAACTTCAAGTGTCATTCACTAGTAAAGAAGGTACAACATTTTAAATACACTCTCAATTCATTGGGATGGAAAAGGTGGCTGATGAAAGATACTGTTACCCCTTTTGACCCAAGCAGCTAGTCAAAGTTTGGGGCCTTGCAAGTTGTTTCCACTAGGAGGAGAAACTGATGATCGAGTCAGGTATTTTCTCTGATGCAATCTTGTTTATTTATAAAAATAATACATAAATAGGATGACCATATTTCCCTATGCTGAATATGGGACACCTGGTAAAATTACTCGTATTCAAGTGAGTTCAACAGCAGGCAATCAGAACTATGCAGTACAAACGTTCAAATTAACATCAAGTTGACTGACACCTTGTTAACTGAGACCCTGGGTAGTTGGATTCTTTTTACTTACTTACTTATCTTTAAGGCTTTAGGGTTCACACAGGGAGAGGTGACACACACACTCACACTCACACTTACTCTCTCTCTCTCTCTCCCATACATCTCTCTCACACAGGGGATGACTGACCGACCCAACCCGACCCGACCCTCTCTTCCCAGTGCTCTCCGGCCTCCCTGCCTGGCTGGGCCTCCGGGATGGACCCGCCTCGCTCAGTACCTGATGCTGCGTCTTACCAAGGCAACACATGTGGGAGGGCATGCAGGGACAGATGTTCCCCCTCCCCCCCCCCCCGATTTCTGCCAGGGTTCATACCAGAATGTAGCCAGCAGTAGCCTTTCGGCAGTGTGCGGAAGGGCAGGGACGGGAGCTGCTTCCAGCTGCAAGGAGGGGCGGGATGGGGGGGTGGGGTGGAAGAGATGACCTGGCCCATGTCTTTGCAGAGCTCATCTTTAAGAAAAAGTCAGGACACCTGCAGGAGGGCTTAAATATGGGACTGTCCCTTTAAAAATGGGATGTCTGGTCACCCTATACATAAAGACCTATTTCCTTGAACAGGGAAGAAATCAAACAGCAGGGGAGACAGTTTCTTTGCTTGTTATTCCAAACCTTCCTTCCCACTTTGGCTTAGAGTGACCGGAGGTCCCAATTTTATAGGGACAGTCCTGATTTTTGGGTCTTTTTCTTATATAGGCTCCTATTACACCCCACCCCCTGTCCCGATTTTTCACACTTCCTGTCTGGTCACCCTATTTTGGCTTTCTGTGTGGGTGGATAGACAATCAGTTCCACCAATCAATGCCTCCTTAGGCCCTGCTTTAGAAACCCCTTGGGCCACATTGTTCAACTTCTAGTCACGCTTTTCAATTTGCCTGCATTTTGGATGCTACTGCTAGTGTTCAATCACTTTGACATGGAAGGAAGATTCCCCAACCCATAATAACAGGGTTTAACCTAAACCACAACAACATTCCTCATTATTGCATCGTGGTGCAGGCAGGAGCAAAAAACAGCAGCACTGTAGTTCCTAACGATAAGATAAGCTGGACGTAGTATGATGTGTGCAGTGTAACGTACAGTTAAATTCTTCCATTGCCTTACAGCACAAATGTAAGGGTGAACTGGGGAATGACCCCATCTTAAGTAGTCTTTGATTGCTAGCTAGTTGTGATACTTCAGTATTATTGCCATTATTAAAGAGAACCATCACTTGTAGAGGTCTGAGAGCAAAAATAGGATGAGAAATGTTCAAGGCTTCTGTGACTACCTCTGTGTATTCCTGCCTAGAGACAGCCAAAATCAGTTGAGTTCCTGGCTAGAGACAGTCAGCAGCAGGGTCTCATCACTCAAGATGTTTGTCTTTGCAATGATCTCACCAGTGCTGCTGAGTCAAAAACAAACAGGATGCAGGGGTTGGTGATCCACCTCTTCCCCCAATGTGGGTCTGAAGTTGCTTTAGATACTGATTTATGAGTTCCTGATGGTTCCCAAATGGCTTCTTGGTTCTCTCTGTGCAGTCTGAAACAGAGGCAGCAGATCCAAGTTTCTCCATTGCACTTAGAAAAGCCAATTTCCAAATTTTCTGATAAATGTTTCTACCACATTGTACATGAACAGAATATTCATATTCCACCCTAGAGGTGAGAAGACTCCCAGAGAAGATAAGCTAAGCATGCCACCCACAGGGGATTACTGAAAGGGTCCGCAAGGGGAGAGTGCAGATTTTTCAGGATAGCCTACACTTGTGCTCTGCTTATTTATATATCTTAGGTACTTATAATAAGTAGGGTTAAGATTTTGTCACAGGTATTTTTAATAAAAGTCATGGACAGGTCACAGGCAATAAACAAAAATTCAAGGAAGCCCGTGACCTGTCCTCAACTTTTACTAAAAATACCACAGGGGTCGAGACTAACAGTTGGATCCCCACCAAGGGCTGACCATTGGCCACTGCTCCAGCCCTAGGGACTGACCGCAGGGCTGTGGGGTGGGGGCCAATGACAGTAGCTTCAATTGAAGCCAAAAAAGTCACAGAGGTCTGTTGAAGTCATGGAATCTGTGACAGAGTTTGATCCTTATTTATAAGTGATTCCCATTACCATACTAGCCAAGTGCCTCACACCATCTCTGAGGTAGGGTGGCATTATAATCCCCATTTTACAGATGGGAAACTGAGGCACAGAGCAGGTAAGTGACTTTCCTAAGGTCACACAGGAAGTCTGGTGGGGCACGTACTTGTACCTACATCTCCTAGTCTAAACTGTCTCCTAACCACTGGACCATCCTTCTTCTCTCCCTCATGAGAAGTTGCTGGTGCAGAGAGTACCTCTGTCATCAAAGAGCAATGCAAAAGTCATATATATGTTCATTTGCATGGCCTTCAGTGAAGTTTGCTACTTTACCAGCTGGCAGAAGTTTCAAGCATTTTCATAGCAACAGGAACTTGATTTTGTATGAAACGTTCAGTGTGATGTTTTCAATATGTGGCCAGGCCCCTATTCTTTGCTGTCATTGCCCTGGTACAGGTTGAAATTCACTGGTCCCACTGAATGTGGAAATCTTGAGTGCTTCTTGAATCAGCATTCTTCTATTGTGCACCCTGGTATGTCTTTACAAAGAAGCATGTCATCTTCAATACACTATCAGAAACATAGCATAAAACACTGTGTGCAGCACTGGAGACATCAGTTGACCACTTGCTCAGTCACTTCCTGAAGTTGGAAAGCAGTGGGTCAGATTCTGGGCTCAGACAGCACAACAAAATTGTCTTAAAGCGTGGCTGGGCATGTCCCTGGCATAAGGGAATCCCCCAGGAAGTCTAGTGCCAGCCACCTGTTCACCTCCATTATGCAAAGGAGGCATGCAGAAGTGATTAGAGGTGTGTTGGGTATGTACATGGAATGCACTGTAGTCTGGCTGAGCCTCATCTGGTAGAAAAGTCTGTACGGAACTCTTGTAACTGGCAGAACTTAGAGAAGACCTTGGGCTGCTCTAAGTTACTCCCAGGGCCATTTTGGCTCTGAAGATGAGAAGAAGGGAATGGCCTCAGCACTGCAGCACTGAGCAAAGGATTTAGCCTCGTATCTCTTGGGCATCTTCATCAATGCTACTAATGTAGTGTGAAGCAGTGAAATGTAACAAAGGCCCTGTTTCTGATTTGGTACCTGATTCAGGCCCAATAACTTTTGAAATTATATTTATTAGACAGAGAAGAATAAGACTTTCTACAATGTTATGCACCTTAACCTTATTGTGTTGTGTGATTCACAGAGATACTAGATAACACTTGAGGACGTTCATCTTGATACTGCCAATCTGAGTAATTGGGTCTTATGGAGTTTTCAAGGGTTCAAGTTTTCTTGACTGCTTTCTTTGCCCCCCGCCCCACCCCAAAATCCTCAGATTTACCTTTCAGTGACAGAACTCTAGTTTCTAAATGTTGCAGTGGCTTTGAAGGCTTCATCTCTTGGAAGCCAGCACTTCAGACAGAGTAAAATATATGGTGTGGTTTTGAATGAAATGATGCAAAAATCACACTGCATATTTGACATGCTGTCAGTGGAACAACTTGCCACTGTCCTCTTCATTAAATAAACCAACCTTCCAAAACACTCCCTCAGCTAGAACTGAGCTCCCCCAAGGATTAACTGATGCAATTCAGTAATCTGAGGTTCAGCAGTTCCCTGGGTCCTTAGTGATTACAGCTGATGTGTCTCATGTTCCTGTTCAGTGACATATTTTGATGTGGCCTGAGTGCATGACAGAGACACTTGTATGACACAAAATGCCTCATAAACATTTTTTAAAGGGATTGTACTGTTTTGTATAAGGTAAATCCAAGCACGCACAGGTTTAATACTGTTTTATTATTAGAGACCTGCTGTATCTGCTCACATCCTGCACTAATTTACATTGAAACACTAACTAGTTTCTCAGGTTATAACAATATAGTAGCCTTAAAAAGACACAGCATTACAGAGCTTATCTTCTGTCTCTAATTGTCATCATATTAAATCTATTAAGTCCTAGTTTACATCTTTTGCATAATCACCAGGCCCCTGAATTCCCTGGGCCCCAACTTGCAATTTGGGAAACCCTGAGTCATTGCATCAACTTCCAGTGTAAGGGCTCCAACCTTCAGATGAGGGTTATAAGAAAACCATCAGTGCAAGGTGCTCTAGCACTTGTGGTCCTGTAAAACAGAAAAAATTGGCTAGTGCTGGTGCTGCTTTCTTAGGACCTCTTTTGACATGTATCTGTCTCAGAAGTAACTGAAAGCAGAAGCAGCCACGAAGTGCAGCTCTTAAGGCACAACTTCTGGGTGGCAGTAGTGAGAAGTGATAATCTTAAAAATAGCACCCATTATGGGTGTTCACTGTGTTGCATTAAAACACTATGCTCTCCCTCCCTCATGCACACTCTCCTCAGCACTCAGTTCAGTGCTGGCATAGCTATTTGCTCATGCCCCTGAGCACCATACATGTATCTCTACATTATGTGGCGAATCTCTGCACAGGTGCTGAGCAGATGCTGGTTTACAGTTATTCCAGCATCATTCAGTGGGCTGCAGAATGAGCCCTGAAGCAGCAAACTGTATATATCATCTTTCTACCTGCCCTCTACGACTTAATAGAAAGAGTCGCTTCAACATGCAGAGCATTAACAATTTTTTTGATAGTCTGAATTTTATCTTGTGAAGTTTTTTTCTATTTTAAAATATCTTCTTAAATCTATGGCATGAAAATATCTTTAGAAAATTCATCTATACAGTCTCCTTCTTTCCAGTCTCTCTTTCACTCTCTTACAGCTGTTGCTCAGTTGTGTCAGTCTCAGCTCCCAGACACTTCTTACTTCTGAAACATACTCCGTTTCAGGCTTCACTTTTTACTGAGGCTTCAGACCTCAGCAGGTTCCCTCTCCACCCTTTTGCCATGGTCCTCAGGGACACATGACTTGATTCATAAACTCTAATCCTGCTCCTACTGAAGTAACAAAAAAACTCTCATTGATTTCAGTGATGCAATTAGACCCATAGATTTTAATCCCAGGAGGGACCATTTAGATAATTTAATCTGACCCCCTATGTAACACAGCCATAAAATTTCATCCAGTGACCTAGCCCAATAACTTGTGGATGAACTAGAATGTATATTTTAGAAAGATATCTGGTCATAATTTAAAGACAGGAGCCTTAATTTAATCTGAGAATTTACCACAAATTACAAATTTCATCAAATACATCACCTCCAATTTGATTTAAACCAAAACTTTAGACATTTTTTTTATTGTTATGTAAGCAGAGTCAGGATGAGCTCTACCCTGACATCTGGTGGTGAATTATGGCAAGTGTGGAAAAGAACTTCAGGGACTGATCTTGTTTGCATAGGCACACCCACCCCGCCTAGCATGAGACCACGGCAGCCCAAAATGGTCACTTTGGAAGCTGCGGGATCCCCAGTTTCTCGTTATTGGGGCAGGAGGAATAAAGTGTTGTTACCCTGATTATGTGACTCAAGGACAATTAAACTGTTTTATGACAAGGGGTCTCACCATCACCTAAATAGCACTCACTAGACAAGGGACATGGGTTCCAAAACCCAGTGAATTAAGAAAGGTTGGGTACAGGTGTGTGTATCTGATGGTATGGGCTCCTTTTAAGGGCCTAAAACACCAATTGGATTTCTGTCTCTCTCTGCTGTTGAATAGCAGGGCTAATTTTGATTCTATTAAGAGTCTAGTTACAGACTGCTGAGCAGAATTTACTTTGGGCCAATGGTGCACCAGCACTGGGGCTCCCCTACTACAAGCTGAAATCACTAAAAGAGCTGAGATCACTGAGTGCTGTGTTAACTAGTCAGGGAGCCTGAAGATATATTGCTAAGCAGCTGGCAGAGCGGAGCAGTTTGTGGGAACAATGAGCAGAGTAGAGCAGTTTGCAGGGATGGCTAGAGCAGCTCAGAGGACAGTGGGAGGAGCGGAGCAGCTGGTAGAGCGGAGCCATTCATGGTGAAGGCTGCAGCAGAACTCCATGGAGAGGCGGGGCAGTCGGCCTCAGACCACGTAAGGTGCCCCCCCCCCATTTCCACCCAGGCTGGGGGGTAAAACTCTGCAGATAAACTTTTGAACTCTGGGGCAGCACTGACCAGGGACAGAGACTTTTGGGTTGTTAGACTTTAGGGTGATTGGGCTTAAGACCCTGAGGGGAAAAGGACACTGCCAAACTTACTTGGAGGTGGGTCTTTTGCTCATGGTTTGTGTTATGAATCCTGTTTGTGGTGTTTCCCCAACATAATGCTGCATTGTTTCCCTCCTTTATTAAAAGGCTTTTGCTACACTCAGACTCCGTGCTTGCGAGAGGGGAAGTATTGCCTCTTAGAGGCGCCCGTGTGGGTGGTATGTAATTGTCCCAGGTCACTGGGTGGGGGCTCGAGCCGGTTTTGCATTGTGTTATTGAAACAGAACCCCTACATACTGAACCCAGCCCTTGTTGCTGCCAACTCAGAGGGGCAGAAGGGTTACATTTATATATATTTATTCTTGTCTGGGTAAGAGAAGAAATATTCTTATTTTTTGGTCTTCAATAATCTGACTGAGAGTGCTAAATTTTCACTGATAATTACCTCTTAAATTAGAAGTCAGACACTCATGCAATATTAACCTTTTGTGTAACATGAGAGTTTTTGATTTTGTTTTATAAAAGATAGGTATTTAACAGCCTCAATTTTGTCTGTCTAAATTCATTGTGAGCACCAACTAACATGGAGTCGTAGCCATGTGGATCAGAACATAAATTAAGCCAATTAATGAAGTGTGGGAGCTAAGTCCTGACTCAAAATTTTTTATTGATACTTCTATTTATTAGTTACAGTACACACATTCTTCTCTTGCTTCCTTTCACTAAATATAGCACATACTGTAGATCTAGTCATGCAAACTGAGAATCTTCTGTTCTTTATGAGGTCGTAGGATGATATTCAGGCTCTGCCAAGTGTACTTCAGACCAACAAGAAGACTGTCTCGTGGGGTGCATACATTGCAGCTCCAGACTCTAAGAATTAGAGACATTCGGAGCTCTTCCAATGTTCAGGGTAGAATGGTAAAATATTAATGCAATCCTTTAAAAATATTCTGATACACCAGCATCTTTGTCTGGAGTTTGGAGAGAAACGCTTTGATTGAATGTCACAATTATCAGACACCTTGCTTCCTTCCTGGACAACAGATAGCAAGATCAAAAATATTGGACTAACTTGCAAGGGGCTGGAAAATGCAGAATGCCATATGCCTAGGAACCATATATGCACACTAAGTAAAGGACTTGTTTTTATTTTGGTAGGAGTTGTGGAGTCTGGTTCTTCTTTCTTGAACCAGTGTAAATCAGGAGTAACTCCACTGAAATAAACAGAAGTAAATGGTGTAAGTGAAAGCTTCCTGATTTCCCTCTGACACAGGAGACTGCAGACAGGAGATCTTTCCTCCTTGAACACCTCCAGCAGTCAGGGCCGGCTCCAGGCACCAGCTGAGCAAGCTGGTGCTTGGGGTGGCAGATTGTTCGAGGCGGCATTCTACCCGATCCTAGGGCGGCACGGCCTCTTTCTTTTTTTTTTTTTTTTTTTGTTCTTGTTCCGCTCTGGCCGCCCTTTAGGGGGCGGCAGTGCAGAGAACCAGAGCGCCCTGCAGGGAAGTCCTCTTCCTTCCTTCCCCGCCGACCGGAGCGGAGCCCTCGCGGCAGGCGGCAGTGCAGCGGGAGGGGCCGCGTGGCAACGCCCCTGCTGTAGCCCTGGCCGCCCCCCTTCTCTCTCTCTCCCGCCCGCTCCCTTCTCCTCCCATCCCAGCCGGTCCCCCTGCACCTGCGCTCCAGCCGGGCGGCCAAAAAGCCAGAGCCGGCCCTGCCAGCAGTATACATTTATTTTAAACTAGCTGAGAAGAGCTAGGCTACCAAGTGCTACCCCTAAATAGAGCTATGCAAATTGACTTCTTAAACAGACCTGTCATGTTTACCACAATTGTGTGGGGTACATTGTAACGCTGACAGACGACGATTGTTGGCGGGCAGGATCAAACCTGGGACCTCATGTGCATGAGCCTGTACACATGAGCTAAAAGCCAACTGGCTGTTAGCTAAGGCAGTAGAACAGACTCATTTTATCTCTCTCTCTCTCTAAGTGGTCTCGGTGCCACTAGATAGGACAGAACACCACACCCAGGAGGAGTGTGGGTTACAACATCACCACAGATTCTCCCACCCTGTGCCCCAAAACTAAAGTAGTGTCCTGCAGGACAGGGAGCAACAGGAGGTGGCTGGCAGGGTGGAGGAAAGAAGAGACCTGCTCCTGGCAGCTGTGCACCTCCTGTCCCTCTCTGCCTTTCCTTGCCACTCCAAGGAGCTGAAAGAGGGTCCTAGGCAGGAAGCTCAGGAAGCCAGCAGGGGTTTATTTGGAGGGGGGGATGGGGGCTACATTCTTCACAGGAGGGAAGGGATGGGGTGCAGGGAGAAGAGTCAGTCTCCTGAAATCTTCACATGCTGGAAGCTTCACCATTTCCTCAGCCCTCCCATCTGTGGAAAGTGTACGGGGCCAGTCGGCTCCATTTGACTTGTCCCCCCATCCCATGAAAACTAGTCTATGCCTGGGTAGCTAGGCTCCCTAGAGAAGCAGCAGGAGATAGCAGCTCTAGATCCTTGCAGAAAGGCAGGGTCTGGGCCCAAATTAATTGTATTGGGAGCAGCTGGCAGGGCCCACCCCTACATTCTCAAATACCCTTGCTTCTGGGGTTCCATGAGAAATGCATATAGGGACCTTTCTGCAATTTCCTGAATCAGTAGCTAGGGCTCTTTTCCCTGTATACAGAGTGGGCTTATTTTATTCTCACAGTGTGGAAACATCCTTTAAAAAGGCATAAAAAAGGTAAGCATTTTTTTTAAAGTCTAGGACTGGCTTCTTAGGGAGATCTGACTCACTCTCTCTCTCTTTTTTTTAAAGCAAGTTTTAAGCTCAAACCCAGGTAAAATGAAAGGGAAAAATGCAGCTCTTTGCTCTATACAAAATACACTGAATATTCTCTATATTGGTTGGCTTGAGCAAAGTCATAAGTGGCACACAGCCAGCAAGTAAAATAACTTAACAGACTGTCCTTGTTTAAAACAAACTACCAAAAATGTACCATTTTTTCCCAACATTTTTATAGGGTGCAGTGCGGAAGGTGATTGCTCTTCCACACCCTTAAATAAATATTTACATGGAATATTATTATGGTTTCCTTTTAGGAGAAATTCACAGAGAGTGTTTCAGAAAACCTGTGATGGGAAATAAGGGCTGAAAACAATTTCCATTAAATGTCTGGCTCTGATCAGGGTGTCGGGGACTTGGCATATATCAAGGGCTTTGAACGAAACACATGGCCACCCAGAAAACCCAAATTTAATCTCTGTCTTCACACTGTATCATTGTTTTACTCAGGGATCTCAGTGAAGTAGAAGAGGAAAATGTTTCGTGCTTTGGGAGGAGATGTTAAATAAATAAGCCCACTATCCTCTCACCTCCTCATCTAAAGCATGGTGAGAGAGAGAACATACTGTAACTAAGGAAAAATGCATAACCTGATGGGCACAAAGGAAACTGTAATGTGTCACAGTTCTTCATACAGGCTTTATTTGTAAGAGCATTAAAGGTTATGGTTTCCTTGATGTACACTAAACTGAACAGCTCTGTTGAATGGTTTCCACTCTTCTCTAAATACTGAATTTAAGCTTTTCTCGCCCCCCCCCCCCCTTGCTCTGTTTGGCTAAGCCTCCTATTTATAGAATGCACCATTCCATAGTGACACAAACAGAGTCTTTAATAGTTTATAAAGACAGAGCTGTGATCGGAAATGTTGGCTTGAATTGACCATACTTGCTGTTCCACGTGTGTGAAATGTATCCTCGGTGGGTTAGTCTGATAACAAGCCTTGTACGTAACAGAAGATTTCTAGGCTGAGTGAAAGTTGTTTACCTGTGTGAAGCCTATTCAGGTTTTCTCAGCAATTACTAGTCAAGTCTAAGGACTAAATTAAGGGTTTGGTAGCCTGAGTCACCGTGGGAGGTGGTGCACGTGCACCATATAAACAAACAGGGCCAGATTTTTTAAAGGTATTTATGTGCCTAATGA
This sequence comes from Malaclemys terrapin pileata, assembly GCF_027887155.1. NCBI lineage: Eukaryota > Metazoa > Chordata > Testudines > Emydidae > Malaclemys > Malaclemys terrapin. Next base: position 81,905,006 of record NC_071510.1, on the reverse strand, counting down.
TACAGATAAGTGCTTTTGAAAATCCCACTGAACACCTATGTGCCTAATTTCCATGGAATCCCACTAGGCACGTATCTGCAGCTATAGGTGCCTCAATACCTTTAAAAAATCTGTACCATTATACCTGGATCCACACACCACTGTGTGTAATACAGCCAGGTGACATTTTTCAGATGAATAGTTTATCTGCTGAAAAGTGCAGTTTCAGCCAACTTGGGACTACTCACAAATTTAACATGGATTTGCTGAATGGCTTCAGCCTCATTTTTCTTGAGGGACCTTTAGGGGCTTGATTTGCTGATCATGGGAGCTCAGCACCGTAAGAAAATCAGGCCCCCTTAAGATACCATCCAAAAACAGAAGCATCCAAACTCACCAGTCACTTTAGAAAGTCAGAGCCATGGTGTTTACATCTCTAGGGAGGCTGTCCAAGGTCTATCTGGTGCACAGGGAGTGATGCCTAGGTTTTACTTTGTCTAAGCACTTCTCTCTCCAGCACATTCAGTGTTGCTGGTGATCCTAGAGACCACTCCCATCCATGCCCACACACATAGGCATTATAGAGAGTCAAAGTATGGCTGCTTCTTAATCAGCTTTAGTCTAAGAAGTAAATATCTCCTTAGCATCACACCAATACTGGTTCCATGTTATTTTTTACTTTTTGATATAATATTGAAAACGCAGTGCGTGTTATGAAAGGCCAGGGTTCCAGAACTGACAGTACTGGCAGCTGAGCTCCCTTGTATGCACACAAGAGGTACAGCCTGGGCAGTGCCAATGTAAGCTTCTTCACGCTGCCTTACTTGTGAGCTCTGCCCTCTGGTAAGTGTTTGAGAAAGTGCTGTGTGAAGACAACTCCTCGCTCTCCTAGCCTTATTTGTACAGTTGCGATTAGTCGCACAGGTAGTTTCTAGCTATTGTGATGTTGATTTTACAATGTGGACACCTGTCCAGTAGGAAATAGACCACTTTAGTCCATATAGGTCACCACATTTATATTGCATATTAGATACGCTTATGTCGCACAAAAGGATCCTAAAGCATTTTGAAAACCATGGCCCCTGTGCTCCTTTTCATCGAGCAGTGCTGAGGGAAGCAAACCCATGGACACAGGCAATGCAATTGGGGGGAGGGGTTCTTCTGGAGGTCCGCGGGCACCAGTTTAATAATACTGCATAGGGCCCCATAAAGCCTAAGAACGGCCCTGTTTCTGGGTCTCCTTTCTCTGTGCTGTTTGGCCAGGCAACCTCCAGTTATCTGAAAAACCAAATCGTGTTTCTCGTTATTCTTTCTGGTGAATGACTCTGAATTTTAATTAGTTAAAAGTAACCAAAAGGTGTGCATGAGTATAAGCTTCAAGGAGGTTGATTTAAGTTTTTGTTTAGTTCAGCGCAGTTGACGGGTGTGACTAAATTGTAACTTCATGGACAGTACAGAGCACCACCCCAAAGGAGCCCTGGGAGCAATTGTTCTCCATTCACCCTTCCGAGGCACAATTCCTTCCCTTTCTCCGTGGAGGGGAGCAGTAATAACTTGCTGTTGGCCATTCAGAGTAGCAAATTGCGCCCCCTGCTGGTCAGTAAGAAGAGAGGTTGGAGCTAAAACTCCGCCTGTTTCTCGTTTCTGCTTGCCCACTGAGGGTATGTCTACACTGCAATTGAAAATCTGCAGCTGGTCCGTTCCAGCTGATTTGGGCTTGCAGGACTTGGCTCACCTTACACCTGTTTAATTGAGCTGTAAATGTTTGGGCTCAGGCTGAAGCCTGGGCTCTAGCAATCTGCAAAGTGGGAGATCACAGAGATCAAGCTGCAGCCTGAACCTGAAAGTCTACACCACAATTAAAAGAGCCCTTTAGCCTGAGTCAGCTAGCACGGGCCAACCACAGATGTCTAATGGCAGCATAAACATACTGTTACTGATCCCTATGTATCAGGGCCTACGGTCTGAGTAGCGCATGCGGGAGTGTGAGCAAGGGGTTAGGTGACTTTAAGACATCTTTATGTAGCCTGAGTCCTGGGGATAGTCTAGGCCCGGTATACGTTAGACAAACGAGAGGGGGTTAAAAAAAACAGATGTTCAAATCTTATAGCATGTGATAGGGAACTCGGAGGGCCAGGTGGTCTAGTGGTTAAAACTCCCAACTTCCAGCCCTGTGCATCTCTCTCAGCATGGTAGAGGTAACTGTTTCTGACCTAAAGCTGGGGATTCAGCTTTCCATCCACATCTGGGCCTAGGCCCTTGAGGGGGCATGGTAGGGGTCCAGGCCTTTCCTCTCCACTGGGCCACAACATTGGCAGGGTCCTCACTGCAATGGGTCTAAGGCCATATCTACACTAGTGATCTTACAGAGGCACGGCTGTACTGATGCAAGTGTCCTGCTGTAAGATCGCTCTTGTAGCCACTCTATGCTGACGGGAGAGAGCTCTCCCATCGACATAATTAAACGACCTCCAGTAAGCCACAGTAGCTATGTTGATGGGAGAGCATCTCCCGTGGAAATAGCGCTGTTCACATCAGTGCTTCTGTCGGTGTAACTTATGTCGCTCGGGGGGCGTTTTTTTCACTTCCGTGAGCGACATACATTCTACCGACAAAAGTGCAAGTATAGACATAACCTAAATTGCTTCCCTGGGCTACTCCCTACCTATAGATCCCTTCAGTTTGGAGCATGGCCCCTATAGTCCAAATAGTCATCACCTTAAAACCAAAAGAGTCCAAAGGAGCAGGGGTCTGCTAGACTTGCGAGTTCTCAAAAGATGGTGGTGATTAGAGAATGCTCTACCTGAGGGTGTACTTTACAGTACATGACAATACAGTGGTCTCAAATAAAGATTAAAATATCCTTTCATTTTCCTTAACTTTCCTTCCTCTTTTCTTTCCTTCTGTACGTTTTTCTAATCAATTTACACATATTTCTAAGTAATTTACACATCATTCCTCTTATTACTTTATAATACTCTTGTTCAATACTTTCAATTTTTGCAATCCTTATTGTATCATTTCTGTTGTTATATTAATGTAGGGTGGATTTGCAAGCAGTGGTTTTAAATAGCCTGGTAGCTGGTCCCTGTTTAAAGAAGTAGAACAAGCTAAAGAAACCATTCCAAAACTGGTTTGTGTGGTGACTTTTCAGATCATTTCTTATCTTGTCTGTCACAATTTGCCCATCCTAAATCCTGATCTTCTAACTGAAAATAGTGACCTTCTCCTATGACCTCTAAGTTGGACCTTTACTTTTCTTGCAGGCAATATCTAGCATTATGGTGTTTGAATTCATTGTTAGAGGAGAATATCGGTGCTGCTATCTGGGAAAGGTGCCAGCATCTTTTAAATGGGTGATTGTCAAACTTGTGCTCAGAAAGCTAGTTTTTGATATTGATGATCTCTACATGTATTGCCTAGTATCTAACCTTCCTCTGTTAGGGAAGGTTATTCAGAGCTTTTGGAGAAGCATTTTTTAAATTGCCTAATTTTTTCATTTATTTTTTCCTTGTCCCTTTTCAGTGTAGTTTAGTGACTGATGATCCAACTGGTGACTGGCAGAAACTGGCAAAGTTATCTAAGCTAAACCTAGCAGATTTCAACATCCTTTAGTACGAGACACTGAGCAGAAGGGGATAGGAAAGATTGGAACTAGTCAGATACAATCCTGTCTAGAAGTCTCTGAGGTGCCGGTAGGGAACCACACATCTGCTCTGATGGCATGTGTGGCATCACAGAGTTTATGTATCACCCTTCTTAAGCACTGTGGCCCAGATCCTCAAAGGTAGCGTTGCAACGACTAACCCATAGGCATCCTGCTGTCCAATGGAATCCTTGGGCCCTGACCTAGGTGCCCAGGCCCCTCATACAATGCATGGGGAGACTTAGGTGTTTAAGAAAGGAATCCTCAGAATCCAGCAGGCTGATCAGGGAGCCACCTAAGCTAGCCAGGAGTGAAATGCTGGGGAGAGAGAAGACTGGCATCTGACTTAGTGAACCTGACTGAATCTATTCATCCTATTTGTATGCATGTATCCTTTCTGTATTCGAAGTTATGAACATTGGCTGTGTACTGGTTTGGTTTTCAGTAGCCTTAGTAAGGCATTTGGGGAGCTTCTTTAGAAAGGAATTTGCAAGTTAAGTGCCCAGTCAAGAAACACTTAATGGACAATGGATCTTGGAAGGCTCCAATTCACATAAAATATCTACTTGAGGATGTTCAAGGTAGCATGTGAACCATGGCTGCTACCTGTAAGTTCTGAGTCATGCATGGACATGTGACTTGTCCATGTGACTCCAAAACTCCATCTTGTAGCTGGAATTCCACACAGGGGGAGGGAGTATTGTCCACCCACAAGAGTCTATTTAACCCCTGGGAGACCTCTCCATTTTGTCTTCAGCTGGCTCAAGAGATAGCCGCTCCACCACCAAAAGATACCTGAAAGAAACCTGAACAAAGGACAGTAACTACAGAGCTGTGAGTGATTACTGGACCCAGACTAGAAGGAGACTAGTCTGTAAAAGGAAGCTTTCTGGAATACCTCTGAGGTTTTATCTGTATTCAGTTTTCTTACTGTATTAGGCATAGACTTGCGTGTTCTATTTTATTTTGCTTGGTAATTCACTTTGTTCTGTCTGTTACTACTTGGAACCACTTAAATCCCACTTTCTGTATTTAATATCACTTTTTATTTATTATTTAACCCAGAGTATGTATTAATACCTGGGGGTGGGGTGGGAGTAACCAGCCATGCATATCTCGCTATCAGCGCTATAGAGGGCGAACAATTTGAGTTTACCCTGCATAAGCTTTATACAGGGTAAAACGGATTTATTTGGGCTTTGGCCCCATTGGAAGTTGGGCATCTGAGTGTCAGAGACAGGAACCCTTCTTAAGCTGCTTTCAGTAAAGCCTGCAGTTTGTGGGACGTGGTTCAGACCTGGGTCTGTGTTTGTAGCCAGCAAGCATGTCTGGCACAACCAGGCAGGGTTCTGGAGTCCCAAGCTGGCAGGGAAGGCAGTGGCAGAAGTAGTCTTGGCACATCAAAGTTGGCAGCCCCAAGGGGGTTTCTGTGATCCAACCTGTCACTGGTACTAACAGCATTTTATAAACTAACAAATAAAATTACCTGACAATATTCATAATGCAAAAAATTATACTGATGCTACAGATTTTTGAAGTCCCTGATATTCTATATGCTAGCCATTCAGGAGAATAAAAGGTATGTTGGACTGTATGAAGTTTAATTAGGAAACATTAAACTTACTCCAAGATAATTAAGACTAAAGCAGACTGTTACGAACTTCAAAAAGATCTTACAAAACAAAGTGATTGGGCAACAAAATGGCAGGTGAAATTTAATGTGGATAAATGTAAAGTAACACACATTGGAAAAAATAATCCCAACTATACATACAATATGATGGGGGCTAATTTAGCTACAACAAGTCTGGAAAAAGATCTTGGAGTCATCGTGGATAGTTCTCTGAAAATGTCCACGCAGTGTGCAGAGGCGGTCAAAAAAGCAAACAGAATGTTAGGAATCATTAAAAAGGGGATAGAGAATAAGACTGAGAATATATTATTGCCCTTATATAAATCGATGGTACGCCCACATCTCGAATACTGCATACAGATGTGGTCTCCTCATCTCAAAAAAGATATACTGGCACTAGAAAAGGTTCAGAAAAGGGCAACTAAAATGATTAAAGGTTTGGAATGGGTCCCATATGAGGAGAGATTAAAGAGGCTAGGACTTTTCAGCTTGGAAAAGAGGAGACTAAGGGGGGATAAGATAGAGGTGTATAAAATCATGAGTGATGTGGAGAAAGTGGATAAGGAAAAGTTATTTACTTATTCTCATAATACAAGAACTAGGGGTCATCAAATGAAATTAATAGGCAGCAGGTTTAAAACAAATACAAGGAAGTTCTTCTTCACGCAGCGCACAGTCAACCTGTGGAACTCCTTATGTGAGGAGGTTGTGAAGGTTAGGACTATAATAGAATTTAAAAGAGAACTGGATAAATTCATGGTGGTTAAGTCCATTAATGGCTGTTAGCCAGGATGGGTAAGGAATGGTGTCCCTAGCCTCTGTTTGTCAGAGGATGGAGATGGATGGTAGGAGAGAGATCACTTGATCATTGCCTGTTAGGTCCACTCCCTCTGGGGCATTGGCCACTGTCGGTAGACAGGATACTGGGCTAGATGGACCTTTGGTCTGACCCGGTACGGCCGTTCTTATGTTCTTATGTACTAATATTACTACTGCCATTTACTACTACCTAGTGTAAGCTTTTCTGAGGCACCAATCACAGTATTGATTGACAAATTATCAGGTCCATCCAACTCTGGCTCACTATGAAAACCATTAAATCCTGAAAGATGCATTGAAAAATAAGCCTCTGAGTGACTGAGTGCAGTAAATATGATTCTCAGGCTTATAAAATAGCTTAATATAATCTTGTTCATGATGTTGGTGCGAAGCATTTTCTTTTGCTTAGAATAGGTTTATTTATCTGTTCTATCATTAAAATAATGTTGTTTCAACTTTTCTGGCAAAGGTAAGTATTTTTCATGGCACAGCCTTACAAGTACCCCATTTAAGACCTTTATTATAATTAAAAATGTGGACCGGCTATAGCAACGGATACCTTTTTATGGCTCTGTGCTTCCCAGTAGGAAACATTCTTTGTGGATTAGAAAAGTTGTAATTTCACTTTCCAGTGTAGTAAAGGTGAATTTGTATGAAACGTGACAAGGGTCAGAGGAAAGAAAACAAGGGTTACAAAATAGACTGCAAATTAGTTTTGTGCTTAGTATGTTTTTTTCCAATCTACAGAACCCAGCAGCCTCCCTTGAGGCAGAACTGTACAGCGCAGCTTGGTTATACTTGAATGCAGTCAGTAACAGTGCAAACATTTTTATTTTATCAGCTTCCCAGATAAACAACACTCAGTGCATGCTAATAAGCTCATGTAGCATGGATAACTAAATGGATATAATTTTAGTTTTATGTAATGACCTGACATTTTTCGAAGACCGATGGCTGGAAACCCAAACTAATGTACCCACATGCTACATTGAGATGAAAGAACCAGATGAGCAGGGCCGGCTCCAGGGTTTTGGCCGCCCCAAGCAGCCAAAACAAAACAAACAAACAAAGCCGCGATCGCGATCACGATCTGCGTCGGCAATTCGGCGGGAGGTCCTTCACTCCCAGGCGGAGTGAGGGACCGTCTGCCAAATTGCCGCCGAATACCTGGACTTGCCGCCCATCTCCGGAGTGGCCGCCCCAAGCACCTGCTTGAGAAGCTGGTGCCTGGAGCTGGCCCTGCAGATGAGAACAGTACTATTACAATTGCAGCCTAGTTAGACACAGGAGTGGCAGTGTGAAAGCCTAGATTATAATACCATCTCTGGGACTGACTTGTTGAGTGGTTTGGGGTAAATCACTCTCAGCCAAATTTTCCAAAAGGGGCTCCAGTTTTGGGAGCCCATCTCTGAACAACAGGGCCAAAATGTTTCAAAGTGTCTACTGAGTTTGGGGTCCTCAATTTTTTGGTGCCCAACTTGAGATATCTCTGACAACAATTTCAAGAGCAGCCTCTACTTTTGGGTGCTTTCATCTATAGGTCTGCAATATCAGATACCTTAAGGTATCTCAGATTGGGCACCTAAAAATGGAGTCACTCTAAATCGAAGGCCCTAGGGCCTGATTTTCAGAGGTGCTTGATACTGAGATAAATTGGAGCTTCACGTGCTCTGGACTTTTGAAAAACAAGGGTGAATTTCTGCACTGCACCCCTAAGAGATGGGGTGGTGGGGGAGAGTGCACATTGCAGCCTTCCCAATCCTGGGCTTTTCCTCAGCCCACAGTGTAATTTAAGTAGCCCCAGGATCCTTGTTTAAGATATGGCATTTTCCCCAGCTGATTATGAGTCACAGCATAGCCTGGAAGTTCCTTGCTGCTATGTGTTGTGGCCCCACCATTACATGCCCCTCCTGCCCTCAGCCCCATGCCTGATATGCGCCTCTCCTCCCCCCCTCCCCTCCCCAAAAAAGCCCCACCAGGATTTGCAAGGTGTTCTTGGAAAGTGGCTTTATGGCTGTCTTCCAGGGTCTGTGCAAGGGGAATCTCTCCTGACCGGATTGGGGGTGTTTAAACTCCCTCTGTCACTCTAGCCTTCTATCAGGTGTAAAAGTGTCATAGATTGGGCACCCAAAAACTGCAGAATACTTTTGAAAAATTGCACCAAAAAACCCTAGAACTGAGAACAAAACTTCCAAAAGCTTTATATGTAAAGCACTGTGTGTGTATTTAAGAAATGGACTTAAATTGCAGCCAGGGTGGTTTAGGTTGGACATTAGTAAAAGCTTCCTACCTGTCAGGGTAGTTAAGCACTAGAATAAATTGTCTAGGTAGGTTCTGGAATCACCATCACTGGAGATTTTTAAGAGCAGGTTAGACAAATACATGTCAGGGATGGTGTAGATAATACTTTGTCTTGCCATGAGTGCTAGGAACTGGCCTAGAAGACCTCTTGAGGTCTTTTTCAGTCCTACGATTCTGTGATTCTATGGTGTGTGTGTGTGTGTGTGTGTGTGTGTACATAAACATGGCCTAATACACATTTTATTGAATGCTGCGGTGGCCTTTTCTTTGACTTCAGTGGGAGATGGATCAGACACTGCATACACAAGTGCGCCAAACCTTTTGGATTGCTTCTGGTGTTTGGAAACCAGTATTATGAAATACTGGTGGGCTTGTATCAATGCGTGGCTGCATGCATCTGGAAAACCAGACTTATCAGACAACCTGCACAGATGTGGCAGTGAATTTCAAGTGAATTTCAGCTTCAAAAATACAAATGTTGACTAGAGCTTAAAGAATAGGTCTTTTGGCTCAGTTGGTAAAAGGAACAGTTTGGATATATTTTGCCTCATAGAGGGCATCAGTGATACAGATAGGCAGGTCACTGCATGATAAGTTGGGCGAACATGATGGGAATGTTGATATGTATGAGAACACTAATCTTTTACAGAGTTTCACTGGTACAAATTCACCCACCTAACCCATTCCTGACACAAAGGTATAGTAAGTGGGTTTACTGGGGATTTAAGCAGAAGATGGTTGGGATGGAATTCACCCTTGTAATCTGCAGGCAGAGGGCAACTTGACAGCCCCTCTGTAACGGTTAGGGGCTGTGGAGTTGCCCTCTCCTAGGTGGCAGTTTGTGGCTATCATTTTCCATAACAGTGGACTGACTGGCCACTCATCCATTCATCTCCTCCTAATCCCCAAATATCCCATTCATGCTATCCTATGCAAAACTGGCATGGGGCCAGCTGTGGCGAACTGAAGAACTGCAGAATACACCACGAACCTGCCAGAAACCCACCAACACCATGCACAGTGGCTATGTTGGGGGCTGTTCACAATTCCCAATATAATGGTGAACTTCATTCATGGAAATTAGGAAGATTAATGTGGTCACCTGCCATGATTCTGTTGGTTTTTTCAAATTTTAACATTGTCACTATAATTTTTGAAAAGATATATCACCACAAGTTGCGAACAATTCTTTAGTTTGTTTGCTCCCACCTTCTGCTCCTCCTTTGTCTGTGATTTTTTTTTGAGTGGTTATTGATGGTTTATTTTATTGTGGGTTAAAAGTAAAAATACCTGAAATCTGGAGCACTAACTCATGAATTCACAGTAACATTAAGCTAAGTGAAAAACCTAGTCAATGTCTCCTTAAGTCCGATGAGAAGAAATGAGTTCAGGTTCTCTTGGGACTGATTGACTGAATTTGAATCTCAACTCTGTTCCTTTCACAAACTTGATTTGATATCCCAATTGTGAAGGAGGTCTGAAGAAAAATATCTAACTAGGAGGCAAAGTGTTTCATTTTTAAGTCTGGACAATTGTGTATGAATTAGTCTTTTGCTGTAAGGATTAGCTGAAGAATAACAAAAAAAAACACTTTATTTGATAAGTTGCTAGCTATGGTTTTGTGTGGTTTTGTTAGATTTATTAAATGGACCCATCAGATAGTCGTTGAGCACATCACAAAAATAAAAACAATACAATAATTCATTGGCCAGTGTCATCATAAGTAAACTTCCAAAGAACAATTAAGCTATACAAATACCCACTTCCATGCCAAAGCTTGAGGAAATAGATGAGCCTTGCACCTTATCCTGAAGATTTAGAGACTCAGACTCTCTCAGATCAAAGAGGGAGGAAACAAATACCATACTCGAGGAGTCTGTACTGATGATTCTCTTCCTTCAATGCTCAGGTGTTGAGGTCTGGGCACAGATACACAATATGAAAAATACTGTGTCCAATATTACTATGCAGGGTTTATTTTCCCAAAATTTAAAGACCAAGGATTATCTTAAGGTGCAAAGTAAGGAAGGGTGAATTTGGTGTGAAAGATCATTAGTAACAGAACTATGGGGGTTTAAAAGGAACCTTTCAGATTATCCTGATGTTAGAAGAAACCTCACAATATGTGGCACGCGCACACACACAAAGTTTTAATACCAGTTATGTTTTGTCAGTTCAACATTACCTTTAGAATGGATGACTGTTCCATACAATTCTGTTAAAAGGGGGACTATTTATTTGTTTCTCTGTTTGTGGCTGAGTTAGGGCCCTAATAAATTTGAGATCTGGCATCTCCTCACACAATAAAATCCATCATCTGAATTGAATTGCTCTGCAATGGCCTTGCTTGACTTCAGTAAGTATTGCTGGGGAAAAATGCTAACAAATGTGCAAGACCCATGAGTCTGATCCAGGAGCATAAAACTTTCTTCAGGATGATTTAATTTTAGTTATAGTCAATAAATCTCTTTATTATTGGTAGTCTGTGTGTTCAAAGTATGGAGTGGATAAAGTAAATGGCAGCCTTATCAGTTTTAATGCCAGCGACTCGAGCTTATTGACTAAGGTAATCGAGTTTCCAATTCTAGCCACTGCCCTATCAGCAGAGCTTCTTGAATTTGTCAGGAGCTTTTATCTCTGGTGGTTTGTGGAGGTGATGGTGGTGGAAAGAAATAAATGATTCACCGCTAGAGGCTTCCAAACATAGGTACAATTTCTCATTTGTTGCCTGTTGGGATGTCACTCAATGCAACCTGTCAGTGTCAATGTAAGTAGACTAGTGTGGATGGTGTGGCTCTACTGCCCAGCCCATAAAGTCTAAGATGGTTTCATCAAGACACTGGTTTAAATAAATTGTTAGAAAATAATGTATTGTTAATCTTAAACTAGCATGTTAGTTATGTTAGGTATTTGCCCTCTTCTCTTTTGGTAAACATGTTTCTTTTTTTTTTAAAGCTGAATTAGGTTAGTCATCCAAATACCGCCAGGACAGTTCTGAACAAAGCAGAGTGTCTTTTCAGCTCACACAGTTTTACAAGCAGCCTCAGCGGGGCTATATCAGCACTGCTCCATAGAAGACAGTGGAGCTACAGCTGCGAATCTGGCCCAGTATTTTAAATGAATACAGATTGGTTCCTGACCTTGGAAATCTTTACGTGGCTGCATTTTTAAATTAACAATTCTTTGCGCTCACTAAAGGCACATTGTTTCTTCTTTTGGTTATAACTTACATCGGTTCTTTTTTGGCCATGTCTATACCTGTGACAACTTTCTATTTACTCTGCCAGAGTAAGTGCTTTCATACTCTTAATCTTTTATTTTTCTCATTGTCTTCTCTGGGAAAGAAAAGAAGGGCCAGTCAATAAAAAGAAATCATCATATTGAAAAGAGTGTGATTTAATTGTCATTCATGGGCATTAAAATTCAGATACATTATGAAATACAAGATAATAACACAGCACATGAATTCATTCTTATGATGAAGGTTTTATATCCTCAAGAACAGAAAATAGCACAGATTTTTAACAGGTCTTAAGCATCCTCTTCAGATATGATCCAAGCACCTAGCAAACATATTCAAAAGTTAAGGCTGTTTTCTAACTTTGACATTATAAAAGTGAAATGGAGCTACATCTGTAGCTGTAAAAAATAAATATAATTCTTGTCTATTCATTTATACCCATTTCACACATAATTGGATGCTTTTCTCTTTAAAACTGCTTACAGTGTAGTTAATTTCTGCTTCATACTTTTGTGCTCCCAGCAAACTATCCCATTAACGTTATCTGTTATAATGATAAATAGATATAATTATATCTCTGGTGAGCTAAGACTAGCCTTATTCAATTAGAATACTTCTGAGAAAGCCATCAGGCCTTTCTTTAAATAATATAATAAACTTTGCACACAGACCTTCACAATGCTGTGGGTCTGAGTTTGATTCCTGACCACGAATATATTCTGTGGGGTTTCACAGGTGTAAATGAACGGTAGAATTTGGCCAACGGTGATCACATTACAGCTCATTGTCGTTCCAGGGTCCCAATTCCTCTGTGCTATGACTCCTTTGTGCTGCAAAACTTGAGGATCTGTCCACCTAGCTATTTCCTTATTGTAGGGGGAATATCTGGTTGGCATAGAACCAGCTTAGCCACCAGCTGCATCATAGCGCCTTATGTACAGAGCCTGGCCATGGATGTATGTGCTGCTGCATTCTGGCTGTCAAAAAGGCTGCTTGGGTAGTGGGGCACAAACTAGAATAGCCCTGAATCTAACTTATGGTGGAGGCTGGCTAGCTTCAGAATCAGGGAGCTGCAAAGGTGTTATAAAGCTGACTTGCCCAACTTGGGTGTGGATCCAAATGCATCTTGGCCTGACCTAAGGATCTAGACTTGGATGTTCACATTTCTGCAGTTAGAAACCTTGGCCAGATTCTCTTTCTCCAAAATAAGAAATCTGTGGGAAAGGGCTCTGGAAAAAGAGGTTGCTGAGATGACTTCAGCAGAAAGCTGTCTGGTGAGTTGTCTCCCTATGAAAGAGTCATGCACATCCCCCAAATGTGAAGGATCACGCAGGAGGACAGGGTCACTTTTATGAAGGTTCTGTGGCTTTACATTACTCCAAGTGGACTAACAATTTGCTTGGGAACTGGAACCATGTTAAGAGTGACTTCCTCTGGCTTTTGCTGCCCTCAGGACTATTGAGGGGACTGTGCAGAAAAGATACGGCCACGTTTTCTATGGTATACTTTCCATGGGTTGGAAGGGGGATGATCTGCATCCCTTTGGCCTTACTCCGGTCCCTGTCCTGCCCACACCTTTCCCGGCCCAACCATTCTCCAACTCCTTCCCCTGGATGTACCTCAGACCCTTCAGAAAAGTCTTTGCAGAGAGAGAGAGAGAGAGAGAAAGAGAAATAGTGGTGAGGAGGGGTGAGGATGTGTGTGAGGTGTGTATGCGGGGGGAGGGGAAGGGATACTTTGAAAGTAACTGAGCCCTCCTTCTGAAGGGAAAGGAATTGAGAGTGTGTGGCTACAGGGAGGTATGCTTTGGCCTTTTAATTGTGCATATGTTATAATCACTTATGATTACATTGTGCTTGAGTTGCCAGAAACCCTGGCTCTTGTGGAAGTAAATATTATTATAGTTTTCTTTTCAATGACATTGTTTCACCTGGAAAGTATGAGCCAATATCCATATTTCACAAAGGTCTCACCAGGAAGGAATTTTGCCTTCTGCACTTGTTGGGAATGGCAACATGTTCACCAATTCAATATCTTTCTACTACAATCCTGCCATGCATTTAAAATGGAACCACAATCATTTCAGGAATCATAGATTTATTTACTCATATCTGTGGGGGAAAAAATCTACACAAAAACATTCATGAAAGCATACCAGCTGTGTTGTACTGGGATAATACCACTATATTTCATTTAGCTATGGAAACTGTAAAACTTCATTTAATACAAATATTGGTCCTCTGAAATCTTCATAGTCAGAAAACATGGTGTAGGAAAATAGACTTCTACATTTGCTTTGTTTTTAGTAGCGATACTAATACGGGTGGGAATTTCAAAGTTGTCTAACGGATTTGCAGAGGTCAAGATTTTCAACAGTGACTAGTAATTTTGGGTGGCCCAATTTTTGGGTGCCCAACTTGAAATACCTTTAAGGTCTGATTTTCAGAAAGTGTTGAGCCACCCACTCTTTGAAAACTAGGCTGCTTTCAGGTCTCTGAAGTTGGGCACCCAGAATTGAAGCATTCAAAAATCAATAGTCACTCTTGAAAATCTTGGCCTCCGATATCAAATTCAGAGGAACTGGGTATTAATTTAATGAGAATTGGTGCCCAAGCCCCTCAGGAAACTCCATGCACTGTGCATAGTGCTTTCTTTCTGTGATACTGGAGGACAAAGATAAATGTCTCCCATGCAGCCTCTGCAGATTGTGGTGAAATTGCTAACAATTTCTAGAGTTTTCCATTAATCTTAACAATGATCAATTCCACCTGGTTTTAGGATTGACCACATTTACTATTTTTCTTTAATGGATTTAGAAACAGTAATATTTGTATTGGGATATAAATTGGGCGTAAGTATGCATACAAACAGGAAATATGGTGGGGTTGTTTTGTTTTTTATCTTTGCTTGTTGGGACTAGATTTTTCTTTCTCATTGTAGAGACTGTATTGATTTGTAATGTGTTTTTCCAAATGTTTCTTTCATGATGTGTAAATAACAGAGAAATATTTGTTGTTTTTATAAAGACAATAACATTTTAAAGGCTAACATAAAATCAAGCTGCTAAATTTTACAATTTGTCTGTCCAGCAGTTCATCTATACAACTGCCCTGAGTAGATGCTAAATGCTGCTTAGCAAATGGCCTTTAGAGTTTAAAAATAACTCAGTAAAGCTACTCAAAGGTAATACAACACTTCTCAGGCATCTTCAGTTTGAATTAAGAAGAAAGTAGGGTTCACTCATTAGTTAATTATTCACCCACTCATCAATGTGTTACACACAATAAAAACCACAATTGAAATGTTCAGGAGATCTAGTTGTGCTTTTTGCTATGCATTGGCTCATGTATGAGCTTATTTTTCTGAAAGGCAAGATTTTAAATGGTAAAACAAGTCCTATTTTGTGGACTGTTTGAGTTGCTGTTTTCATCAAACTGTATATATTGTCCCCCTGTGAAAATATTTTTGTGTTTTTTTTTTTTTTTTTTATTTTGCAAAACCTCACTGAACCCGTTAAGAAAAAATTACCGTATTTCAAAACTGCAGATCTAATTTTATTTTTGTAGTGAATCTCAAAATGGTACAAATGTGTAAAATTTGTGCTTGTAAAAGCTTCTGCTTTGAGTAGCCTTACAGTCCTTAATTTAGTCCTAGCAATTGTCAAGCTATTGCATGCCCCATTCATGAAAAATATATTTCGTTGGGATGGTGTGGCTTAAAGAGTTTGGCTCTAAAGCTTCCTTACCTAGAGCTTTCATTCAATTATATTAATTTAAAATATCTGTTGAATTAACAAAACAAAACCAAATTAAAGGGTTGGACTTATGAAAATGACTCTTTACAGTAAGTAAAAAAGGTTTATCACAGTTTTGGTAACTTGCATGAGTTCGTATTGAAAAGAAATCTTTCACATGTTCTTAATGAATTTAAAATTGTTGTGCTCTAGGTACTTTCAGTTGTACACCCTGAAACAGTAGACACCATATAGCTTGTGTTTTTTATCTGGGAAGCCTACAAAGCGCACTGCTGCTTCATCAGGACTGCAGCGTCTTCTTGGCCTGGAGATTGGGTAGCGGACGCTGCCATCAGCCAACCAGCCGGCATCACAGCGATCATAACCTAGAAGTTTCCAGGCAGCAAATATCTGGCCTACTTTAGCAATCTGGGATCCATCCTTGAGGCAGGCCTGCACAGCTTCATCATAGGTCAACTTGGTTGGGTGTATTAGGTAGTAAAAACGGCCTAATGGAAAGAGAGAAGGTAAGTTGTCAGCCACATGAAATGATTAAGAAATTCTATAAAAATAGTCTTCACTATAAAATCATACAAAAATGTAGAATATCAACAATCTGTTTGTTCTAGTGCTGGGAACTTGATTCAAACCCACTTCATTCTTTCAAAATTGGGACTTAATAGACTCAAATACATTAAGTTCACATTCTGGTTAGGGGGAATCTGAAGGAACAGAGCAGGGGGAGGAAGATGGACATTTTCTGTTGAACCCTTTCCCCCCCAAACCCTTCCCCCCCACCCACCCAATCTATAGGTTATCCATGTATGCCAACTTGGCATTAGAGTGAGAAGAGAGTGGAAGTTCTGTGCTGTGCTAGATACATTTCTATTCCTCCTGCAAAGCACAGGGAGAAAATGTGGAGGAAAAGGTATGTGCGCATGGGTGGAAGTTCAGGAATTCAAAGTAGGCCCCCAGTCCTGCAACTGGATTCATACAAGCAAACCTATGTGTATACCCACATAGGACTACTGAAGTCCCAGAAAATAGTTAGCGGCTTATACATTTCAGACTATACAAGATTCATACATCTCTAGTTTATTCATGGGGATGAAACATTAGTTCAGTGCTTACATTATGATGGTTTTGCAATCTACATTGCAAATTAAATTAAACCCATCATGATGTTCCATTTTCTTGTCACAAACAGATTGATATGTTTAGATCTGACCTGTGATCGTATTGAGGTAAAGGTGACTAGGCCTAACAGATGCAGTTTTATTAATTTATTACAGAAAGAACCATTCCTTGATATGGCAGACTCAATGTTCCTGATGAAGTAGAAGCACCATTTCAAGTCTTGCTGTAAGAAGGCTGAAATAGTGCACAACTTCAGAGAAGCAAAGTTTGAGCTTGTAAGGAAAACTTATGACAGGCAGGTTTTTGGTCTACTACAACAGTCAAAAACATTTATCGTTTCTTTTTAGGCTTCACAGGGTATGTTCTCACCATAGAATGCTGTAACACTGATAGCGCTCTGAGGAAAACTGTCTCTGTCTAAGGTAATACAAATATATGTCACTAGTAAACTAAGGGGGGAATCTCTTTTGTTAAGTTGTAAGCAACAACAATATAAACATTAATTTCATCCATCAAGGAAAGGTATCACTTAAATTAATTGTATTCCTTTTATTCAATATCTTCAGGATTATTTATCATTATTGGACTGACAGTTAAGAAACTGCTAGGTGGAACTGCAGTCAGCTGATAGGCTAACAATTCCCAAATAAGCATGGCAGGCTTTCAAACTGACGCATTGCCTGTGGACAATTTATATAAGAAATGAGGTAATTTTTGTATGGGGCCCTCTTGTTTTAATTCCAGAAGGAAATATTATGTTTCCTTATTAAAGAATATGCCAGATTATTGTTGTTTTTCCCTCCTTGTGAGAACTATCTCTGCCCCCTTTCAAATGACTTTCTCAGGGGAAAGGATCTGTCCCTTTGGCGTCAACTACCCAAAAGGGCTTATTGCCTAATTAAGGAGTGCCAGATTGAATGGAATATATGTGGAAATTGGGAATAGCTCCATTTTTAGGCTTGCACCTTTTTATATTAGGACTTGTTTATATCAGAGCACAAATCCTAACAAAGCAAAAACTTTTGTGGCCTGTTGAGTCACTAACAGAACTTTTCCTTTGTTTCATTTTTGTTTTCACAGATCTGTTGTAATTCACTGAGAGGTATCGCTAAGAACTTTCCAAATGGCATTTCAATAGAAGAGTAATGGTGATATTGGGTAATATATCTATTTAGAAAAGCACATGCTTTCTTACATTTCAATGCAGTTGAAACCATTTTATAATATTTGCTAACGTAGAAGGTTTCTATGACTGGATACAGACTCTTCATACTCTGTCAAAGGTAGTTTGCTGTAGAGTGAATGGGCTTTCAGATTTGCCCGATGGGCTGCAAATCCCAGTTTATTAGCAGCTAGTCAAGCCATGTGTCAATGGAAAGGTAATTTCCCATGGATTTGCCATAAGGTTGTGCACTTGACCCATGGCCTCCGTAATATCAGCACTCTTAATATGCCCATTCCTTAAATAGGCCATTGCTAATAGTAAATGTTGTGCATAAAAAGTTCATCTGTATCCAGACTATTTTGTTAAATTAAAAAATAACCAATAAACTCTGTGCACATCTGCTAGCCCCCTTGAGAAGAGGATTTCCAGGCAGTAAATAAAACATTGTTAAACTTTACAATGTGTACAGACAATATGTGAACAGCTACTTCAATTTGGTGTAATCTCATCCCCAAATATCAAGAGGATGTAAGTGTGAAGTTGATGCCTGACCGTTCTTTGGCTAGAACAACATTTTCTCTTTCTAATATGTAATCCATCACGATGTGGTAGTAGAAACTTTCACCTTGCACTTGTGGAAAAAGCTGAGAACTTGTCTGTTAATTCCTTATTTTCCTCTTCCTTCACTCCCATTTTTTTGTTTGCTGTGCAATAGACATGAAATGCACACTAACAAAGAGGTACTACAGAAGGCCCTCTGAACCTGGAGTTTAAGTGGTACAGAGAGGTGTTTGGGGGTGCAGGGGAATTCATTGGTGTAGAGGCTCTTGAATAGATCCTGAGCAATGGGGAAAACTTTGCCTTCTGATAGCTGTGAAACCACTTGTCTGTAGAATTCCTTCACGTCATACTGACAATCCTGGTCATTGATCCTTACAGTCTTCTGAGTGTAACCTCTTGCACGTTTCTTTGTTATACTTTTCCAATGGCAACCAGAGACCTTTTGTTTGCTCCAACTGCTTTAAAATGAGTAGGATTCTGCTATAAGTAAAGTTGGTGGGGAGGAGGGAATGGAAGACATAATGGAGTATACAGACCAGTGGAAAAAAAGGTTGCCAATTTTAATTGGTCATATTCTTGGAAGTTTCATCACGTGACATAATATTTAATTCCTGGAGACTCCAGGACAATTCTGCAGGGTTGGCAAACCTGTGTATAAGGTTCTTGCCTGGAGTAATTGAATAACTGAAGGCTAAAGCCAGATTGTTTTTGTCACTACACCACAGACATGTAATAAGTGATTTAGGAAATTAAAAAAAAAAAAAAAAAAAACCCTCTCATAGTACTGCCAACCATAAGAGATCAAAAATCATGTTACTGCCTCAAAATCGTATGATTTTAAAAAAAGACTAAAAACATGTTTTTAGTCTATCTTTTGACTTTTTAACTCCTCTACTCTTCTGCCCATGCATGTCACCTTGATCGATCGGTGCCTCCTGCTGCCTCCACAGTGTCCAGAACCTGAGGAGACATTCCAAAGGAGCAGGAAGCGTTGCTGCTGGGCTCTGTACCTAGCAGCAGCTTTTCCCTGAATTCCCCCTCCAGTGCAACCCTGCTCCCACATGGATGGCAGGGCTGGTCTACGTCCTTCACCTTGAGGCATTCACAGATAGCACATATGACACGTTATAAAAACCACCCTAAAACTGCTAGTCAAGATAAAATCACACGTTGGCAATACTGCCTTTACTGTGACCCAACCCAACTAATCACATCATTGTGTGTTTGTGGAAAAGTAAACTGTTCTCCAGTGTCAGATGGCAATTTGACAGTAAAACATGGGAGTTTTACATATTCTTGGATGTATCCCAAAGGCTGCTGGCATTCGCACAATGTGTAGAGCCCATCATCTGCTCAAGTTAAGACTCAAGTTCAGAACGTCTTAATAGCCACGGTGAATTGTTGATCAAAGCCACTATTCTTCAGCGTTGTTAAAAGCCTCAGAAGTGAAACGCTTCCTCACTCATTAAATGGGATAGTTACTTATTAGGTTTGGCATCTATTTTGCCCTATGTTGGGGAACTACAGTAACTTGACTTTATTCTGCCACTTTAGAAAAGGGACGTTCCTTCAAAGGTCCTCATTGCACCAGCTTTCAGCAGCGAGGCTGGTGATTAGCAAACTCCATTCCATAGGCTAATTAATTCACTTGACTTTTTGAATCTAGTTTATTTTTAATATTATTGTTGTATTTTCTCATTTTCTTTGGTCTCTCACTCAGAGGAACAATGACTCATTACTTCGTGTCCTATTTTCCTGCAAGGGTAAAATGAGCAATACAAATATATAACCCAGAAAAGGTTTATGCATTGTGCATTTCTTTCATTAAATGGAAGATGGTGGCTTAACGTGTGATGTTTGTGGCCTCCAACATTGATATGACTGGCTTGCTGCTACACTGAATAAATTAAATGAGATTTTTTGTAAAAGTGCATTTTGTAACTTAACACAAGAGATTTGTGATTTTACTCTGTTAGAACAAATTTAAAAAATCAATTATATGGTGCTGTTCAGTATGCAAAGCATGTAACAAAATGCATATTAATGAGCAGAACGAGTAAAGCAAACCCCACTCAGACTTCATCTATATTTTGTGGAGGAAACTAGTACTAACCCTCTGTACCTAGCAGCAACTAGGTACTCAGCAACTCAAGTTGCTTTCCAGTATAAAGAATACATGTGACTTTTTTTTCTGTTTTTTTGAGAAGCATTAAAACCATAATTATTTGCAGCAGGCCTTTAATTATTTGCAACCTGTTAATCTATATTTTCTTTTGTCTTATCAAATTCTGTTCAAGTTTAATTGATTTTCAAAATATTAAAAATCACCATTTTCCTCCTCACATCCATCCCTGAGTCGCGGGGAGGAAAAAAAAAAAAAAAAAGGCCGCGTTTGGTGGCAGCTCCACCGCACAGCTTTCTTCTTCGGCGGCGGGTCTTTCCCTCTGAGAGGGACTGAGGGACCTGCCGCCAAAGAGCCCAACTTGCTGCCCCTTCCCCTTGGCTGCCCCAAGCACTTGCTTGCTGAGCTGGTGGCTGGAGCCGGCCCTGACTGTCAAATCACTGAATGTTCTAAAGGCCCGGGCATGAAGTAGCAGATACTGCACAGGGAATTTCCAGAAAAACTGTAATAGGAGTAAAGGAGATTGCTGGGCTGAGTTTCACCCAACCCTCCACCTCTTAGACCTACACTGGAACCAACACAAGGGTCCAGCATCCCATTCAAACCACTCAAACTAATCTAGTACTTAGACTAGAAAGGACTTTTACTATCCAGCAGTGTTCAAACTGGGTCAGAACTCCAAAGTGGATCATGACCCTATTTTAATGGGGTTGATGGGGCTGGCATTAGACTTGCTGAAGCCAAAGCCTGAGTCCCACCTCCCAGATACGAAGACGAGGGCTTCAGGCTTCGGTGGCAGGGCTCAGGGTTACCGGCCACTGGTCTGGGTCTGAAAGGCTTTGGCCTCCCCTCACCTGGGATGTTGGGGCTCGGGCAGGCTCAGACTTTAGTCCCACCTCCTGGTGTCATGTGGTAATTTTTGTTGTCAGAACAGGGTTGCAGTGTAATGAAATTTGAGAAACCCTGATTGGCAATAACTACTCTAGCTAAGGTTGCAGAATAGTTTCCATCCTAATCCTCATTTTCAGTAGCTCGTAACTTTCTAAAACATACCCTGAAAGAAAAAAATTTCAGCCCCGAAGATGTAGCTGCTCAAAAGTAACTTTTTCACTGGGGCATCTGAGTAAAAACAGTTTAGCTGTTTTTAGTACAAGGACCAAGAAGAAAACATATTTCACTTTGTGAACTTTTATTAACATCTGGAACAGCTGGAGGTTGAAAGTGGAAAGAGGTATAACTCTCTCTGATATAAATTAGTTTTGATTTTTGCCTCTAATAACCACTTACTACAGCATGCACACTGCATTTTCCATGTTTCTTGCAAGACTGCTAAATTTAAAAAAAGGTGCAATGTGCACATGTTTGACTAATTTAACTAGGTAGTAAAAAGTATAGGGTCTGGGTCCAATTAAAGTTGCAGGGACACACAGACATCAGGAAATGCCAAGATTACAAGTGCAATTTTAATGCTGCTCCCCTGTGCAAATTTCCAATAGTTTTTTTTAGTAGAAAGAAATTAATTGTAAACATACAAGAATGAAAAATACGTGTATTTAGGGAGGCAGAAAAATTATATATTGTATGCGATCATGTTACCTAGCTACATACATATATACGACCTGTAGTATCTGAGCACCTAATTAAAGACTGTTGTAATGTATATGTAAAAAGGAGCAGAGGTAAAGTTTTTGTGCACATCTTTAACTTTGGTATTTCTTGACCGTTGAGGGCTAACCATACAGCTTTAAAAATCTTAGTGTAAGTTTATTGTTTAGATTTATAAAATGTTCCACTATGAGCTTTTGTAAATCATAGTTCTTTTAACAGTGCTTGCCAAGCCAATTTGCAGCAGCCACATGAGTGAACTGCAGAGACCATCAAACCTGGTCAGAGGGCAGACAGTAATGTGAGACTTTGTCTGTCTTTGGCCACTACCACATGTGGGGGTCTCTTATTGGTCCAAGGTGTGATGACTGCCTACACACTAGCCCTGGCCCATTCATAATTGGTTTGGAATGGCTCACTATTGTGGTGGCAAATCAAAGCTGGGTATGTGTATGGTCAGGTCAATTATAAGGGACAGTTTCTGACATCAGCTGCAGCTCATTCTTCACAGCACTTTGACATCACAGAGAAGTCTGGGCAGGACAAACGGGCCCGCAGTGGGCGCTTCGATGACAAGTGCGCTTTCGGGTGGTTGAAGGGGCCTGTGTACAGTGGAAGGCTTGGGTTTGCCCTGAGATTCTCAACTCTTCTGCCTATGGCATCCTCGCAATGCAGATGTGGAAGAGTGCTGTTGCTTAACAGGGGGAGCCATGGTATTAGTGTGGGTTGGATCATTCCAGCTACCGTGCGATTGGTTGAATATAGTAGTATATCACCAACTTGACATGAGATGAACGGAGCCAGACTGGAGCACAGTATTCTGCTGCAGCGTAACAGAGGACTAAACTGGATGATGGGGGTTGATGGATCAGTGTTCTCATAGTGCAACCCATCAGTTCCCAGTTCACACTGGGGACAATGATGATCCAACCAGAGGACTGCATTCAATGTCCTTTCTAGGGCTGAATCTCAGTCACTTCTCAGCCAGTATTCCTCATGCAGTTCCACCCCACAATGTTCGAGCCATTGGGCTAGCCCTAAGAATATTACAAGTCAACACTGAGAGTTTGTCAGCAGCCAAATGCAGTATGAGCATAAACCATGGTCAGAACTTATTAGGACTTGCAGAAGGTGTGAGTTTTACTTTGCCTATATAACTACACATCACAAGCCTGTATTTATACAATCTAATAAAATATGTGTTGAGAGTGAAATGGGAGTAGCTGGATTGAACAGTGGTCAGGTCCTATAAAGGGCATCAATAAGAGATCATAACAGGTAATTTCTTAAAAATGGAGATCTACCTCTCTCATAGAACTGGAAGGGACTTTGAAAGGTCATTGAGTCCAGCCCCCTGCCTTCACTAGTCCACCTCATAGTAGCGCCATCTAAGTTGTATTTCCCTAGTTTGTTTATGAGAAGGTCATACAAGACAGTATCAAAAGCCTTAATAAAGTCAAGATATACCATTTCTACAGCTTTCCCCCTATCCACAAGGCTTGTAACCCTGTCAAATATGGTACGCCCTTGTTAGACGATGGTTACCATACAAAATGGAACTGTCTGATACTTTATTAGAGAGTATAAAATGGCATTAAAGTTATGTAGGAACAGTGAATTCCTAATCACAATTGTTCCTTGTGGGTTTTTTACCTTTTGGTAGGTTTTTAACTTGTAATATATCCTCACTATTTACTTAAAGGGGCAACTTAATGAAAGGAAACACTGATTTCTCCATTGCTTTAACTTAAATAAACTAGGCAGTGTATCAATATGGAACATACCTGCACAAATTTCTAGGAATGAAAACAGAGACACATGAATGTGCTGCCAGCAATTCATTCTGAACTATTGCTTTTAAAAATGAAGACATGAAAAAGTGGCAAAATTTGTCTTTTTTTCACTCCAGACTCATTTCCTCATAAATTCAATGATAACAGTTTCCAAAACTAACATGCACTTTGACAAATCAAACATCTCTTGCTGCTTTTCAGTACCTTTGGAGTTAGTTTCTTTTCTGAAGCACAGAAATGGCCTTCTTAAAGGTAGAAGTGATTCAAAACTCTTACCATTGAAGTTTGATGTAAAACAGAAAACATCATATCTGCTTTTATCTTTATCCCAGAACCCATAATTCCTGACTCCAGGCACTGTGTTCTTTCCTCCACAGGGCTCTCTGGGTTTGGTGATAGGGTACTGAACTGATCCATCATTGAGCCAGCCTGCATTACACCAATCCAGCCCCGACCTCCACGCCTCATACAATTGGTCAAAGGAGGCGATAACAGAATCTTGGTCCAGACAAGCTTGCTGAGCCTCGTGGAAGTTTAGGTTGTAGCGACCCAGCCGTGGAAAGTAAGGGAATACAACACCTGTATCAGAAAGGAAGAAAGAAGGCTATTAGCTGTTTAACTATATAAAAAACACAACAGAGAGAAATATCATTTACTGGTATCAAAAGGACAAATTTATGGTTAACTATGTGAGATGCCAAAATAATACAACTGCAACTAATGGTTTTATTTCTAGGAAAATTCTCTGTCAGCAAGTCAGCTTTTTGGTCAGAGAATGTTGTCTGACTATCTCCTGACACGTCAGGCTTCCTTGTCTGATAGCCTCACACTCTTTCCTTCGGGAACCTGACCAATTCTGTCTCCTGCTCTCAGCTGCAGCCTTTGTACTGACACCAGAACCTCATCCTTGCACTTTCTGACAGCATTCTGTTCTGGGGACCTTACTACCAACCACATGCAGACAAACTGCAGGTAGGTCAGAGGAAGGCAGCAGCAGTGGTTAAGGGACTGGGGGTCTTTAGAAGGAAAATGTCAAAGTAAGCAAGGAAAATCAAGAAATTATATTTAGTGGGTTTAGTTTAAGGGAACATTTAAAAGAATAGTCAACCGATCCTGTTAAACGGCTGTAGTGTGGCTTTTAGGCACAGCCCCTCCATGGAGGCAGCACAGAGAGGCATTTCCCTCTCTCTGCTACTACACCTTAGAAAGGGTGCAGCACATGCTCTCCTGCACAGCCAGACAGTTCTGCTAGCCATTGTGGAGGATTTGGGGTGCCATCTAGGGTTACCATACGTCCGGATTTTCCCGGACATGTCCGGCTTTTTGGGCTCCAAATCCCCGTCCGGGGGGAAATCCCAAAAAGCCGGACATGTCCGGGAAAATCGGACATGCGGTCGGCGGCTCGGGTGCCGGGCCGGGGGCTCGGGGGCTCAGCCGGCGGTGCTCGGGGGGGCCGGGTGCCGGGCCGGGTGCTTGGGTGCCGGGCCGGGGGCTCGGCCGGCGGTGCTCGGGGGGGCCCGGGGCCGGGGGGCTCGGCCGGCGGCTCGGGTGCCGGGTGCCGGGCCGGGTGCTGGGCCGGGGGCTCGGCCGGCGGTGCTCGGGGGGGCCGGGTGCCGGGCCGGGGGCTTGGGTGCCGGGCCGGGACGGGGGCTCGGCCGGCGGTGCTCGGGGGGGCCCGGGGCCGGGCCGGGGGGCTCGGCCGGCGGCTCGGGTGCCGGGTGCCGGGCCGGGTGCTGGGCCGGGGGCTCGGCCGGCGGTGCTCGGGGGGGGGCCGGGTGCCGGGCCGGGGGCTCGGGTGCCGGGACGGGACGGGGGCTCGGCCGGCGGTGCTCGGGGGGGCCCGGGGCCGGGCCGGGGGGCTCGGCCGGCGGCTCGGGTGCCGGGCCGGGTGCTGGGCCGGGGGCTCGGCCGGCAGTGCTCGGGGGGGCCGGGTGCCGGGCCGGGGGCTCGGGTGCCGGGCCGGGCCGGGGGCTCGGCCGGCGGTGCTCGGGGGGGCCCGGGGCCGGGCCGGGGGGCTCGGCCGGCGGCTCGGGTGCCGGGTCGGGTGCCGGCGGTGCTCGGGGTGGCCGGGTGCCGGGCCGGGTGCTGGGCCGGGGGCTCGGCCGGCAGTGCTCGGGGGGGCCCGGTGCCGGGCCCGGCCGGGGACTCGGGTGCCGGGTCGGGGGCTCGGCCGGCGGTGCCGGGACGGGCCGGGGGCTCGGGGGACGGGCTGGGGACCTGCGGTGCCGGGGGTGGGCCGCGCCTCCTCCCCCCCCCACACCCCCCCCCTTACCTTCTTCAGGCTTCCCGCGACTCAAATGTTCGCGGGAAGCAGGGGAGGGGGCGGAGACTTTGGGGAGGGGGCGGGGTTGGGGCGGGCGCGGGGGCGGGGCTGGGGGCGGGGCTGGGGCCCCTTTAAAGTGTCCTCCTTTCGGAGGCACTAAATATGGTAACCCTAGTGCCATCTTCTCCCTGTCCCCTTTTGGGTGGCTAACAGCACAGTGGGCATAGCCAGAGGGCATTCAGAGGAGTGCGGGCAGAGATTGTGGCTGGCCCAAGTGCAGGGAATACAAAGTTGTGGGATGTTTCCTCACGACACATGAGGACCAATCTGCTTAGCCTTTGAAGAGGGATACAACACAGATAACTTTTGTTTAAGAAGAAGGAGGATCTAAGTAGAGACAGATGAACCGAGGGAAGTTTTAGAATTGTCTGAACAGCAATATTTAATGACACTCATTCACCCCACTCTACCCTGTAACTTTTCTCTCGGCACTTTTTTGTTTGTTTGTTTGTTTGTTTACATGGTGTCCTTCAATAAAAAAAAAAAAATCACAGCTGGACACAGGAGAGACATGGCAAACACCATCTCAGAAGAGATCTTCCCAGCTGGCTCTGATAAAATTCAGCAAAGAGCAGAGCTAGAACTGAAGCAAAAGCATCTCAGATTTTGTTAGGGTTTCAAAACCTAACTCGGATCTGAATTTGGCAGACAAAGTTAGTCCAGGCTCTATAAGGTGAAACAAAATACCTGATCCAAACAAGATCCAGAGCTGAAGTTTTCTGCTCAGCTGTAGAACACAGTAGAGTAGGGCAGGGAGAACGTGGGGGATGAGAAGAAGCATTAGGAGAAGAGCCAAAAGGCACCAAGATTAACTAGAAATCTACCTTTCTTTTTATTCTCTCCCTATTCTTGAATTCTAGTTGCTAATTTTCTTCTCCTTCGCAAGCCTCTTTTGTTTAGGAAGCTTCAGTTATTAGCTATTCTGAACTATAAACTATGAAAATAAAGGTAATACATATGTTATTAACTATGCTATAATAAGGTATACATATTCTACATGTTTAAATTCATTCTGGATCTCTTTTTCCACTTGGTCTTGTTATTAATTTTACTCTAGGGATGCCCAAGGAATGAACCACTGAGGGTAACACTGGCAATTTACCAGAAACAAGGATTGTATCTATTCTGCATATAAATGTCAACAGTCCAAGTCAGGTCCACAAGCAGGCATGAAAAAAAAAGCCTCATTTCCAGAGGGGCTGAGCACTCAGACCATCCCGTGACTATTGCTGAAGTGATTTTAGGACCTTTAGGTAATGTGTGCTGCTGTAAAACATAATTTTATTTAAGTGGCTAACTATGGATTTAGATGCTTAATATTTCCACTCGCATTTAATAATTTTGGCTAGGTTTTAACACATAAATATGCACACAATTGTAATATTAGCTTGTGGGTGTAGCTTCCTCAACAGATTAGAAGTTGCTTTTTGTTAGAGTTCATCTACAATAAAAACCTGCAATTGATTAAACTGACTTCCCTCTGCAGCTACAGGGAGAGGCTGGCTAAGGGTGATTTACATGACAGTTTAGGCTGGACTTGTCCTGTGATCCATGCTTTGTGTAGCTCCGCTTTACCCTGTATTTAATTGTTATCTACTACTGCTGTGCCTTCTTTCCCTATAGCTTTTAATGTTGAATTAATAGGGATGACCTGTATTACGAATCTCTCTACTGCTGCAGCTACTCTTACTACGCTTTTGTGCACTAGTTAGTTACCCAGCATCTTTAGCTTCAGTTCTTGTCACCAATCTCTATACGACAATCCATTACATACATTTTTGGATGGAGCAAAAGACCATCCTGAAGGTTACATTTTTCTACAGCTGGAAATGGAATCAAAAACTCCTGACTTATAGGACTATAACATTTCCTCTCCATAACAGTAATAAATTCAATTTAGACTTTGGGGAAAGAGAAGACAGTTCCTAGTGTATTTGTCTTTTTCTGTCTATGGATACCTCTTTGGGCTCTTTAAATACCACGTAACTCTGATGCTGGTAAGAGACTGGCATGTCCCCACCAAATGTAGAGGTCATGATAATTCTCATCTTTAGCCTTGCCCCTGATTCACTAAGAAAAACTGCACTGTGATTTCCCTTCCCCCCTCCTCTTTTCCATGTCACCATGTCAAATGTAACTCCAAGACAAAAAACATGGTGACCACACTATCTATGCCGCCAGTTGCTTCTACCACCCAACCAAGGGATTCGTCTTTGTAGGAAGCTTATTTGCAACAGTCTACCTTAATCCTCAAGGACAGGGGTTGGCAACCTATGGCATGCGTGCCAAAGACGGCACGCGAGCTGATTTTTAATGGCACGCTGGAGCCTGCCGGGACTCCAGCGTGCCATTAAAAATCCTGCCCAGCCCGGCCTGCTCTTCTCTGCCCTCCGCTCCCCCCACGGGGGCAGGGAGCAGAAGCATAGCTGTGTGCATGGGGTGGGCAAATGACCCCACTCTCCCAGCACGGCAAGCCGCGGGGTCCGCGACCCTAGGCTGGAGCGCAGCAAGCTGCCGGCCCCTCCCGCACCTTCTCCCCTCCCCTGGAGCTCTGCCGTCGTGCGCGCAGCGCTCTGGGGGTTGGGGCTGCGTGCTCCCGCAGGGTAGTGTTTGGCTCCGCGGGGAGGGAAAGACGCTCCCCGCTCACCCGGAGCCCTGCCGCCATGCGTGTAGAGCTCTGGGGGCCGAGGCTGCGCACTCCCGCAGCGCAGCTTATCAAGCTGTGCGTGGAGCCTCATGGTAAGGGGTCCGGGGCTGGGGGGGGTTGGATAAGGGATGGGTGTGGGGGCAGTCAGGGGACAGGGTGGGTTGGATGGGGGGGTCTCTGGAGGGGGCAGTCAGGGAGCAGGGGGGGTTGGATGGGGCATGGGAGTCCCGGGGTCTGTCAGGGGGCGGGGGGTGGATAGGGGTCAGGGCAGTCAGGGGACAGGGAGCAAGGAGGGTCCGGGGGGGGCAGTTAGGGTGGGGGGTCTCTGGAGGGAGTGGTCAGGGGACAAGGAGCTGGGGGGTTAGGAGTTCTTAGGGGGGCAGTCACCCAACCCTCTCCCCTGAGCCCTGACCCCCACCCACGCACACTCTGCCCTGAACCCCGCACACACCCCAGACCCCAGCCCTGAGCCCTGTACCTCCCTCATACACACCCAGCCCTCTGCTTGACTCCTTCATCCCACCCCCACAACCCTAACCCTGACACCTGCACCGCCCCACATCCCCAACCCCCCTACACCCCATACACCCGCCACATCCCCATCCCCACCCCCACCCGGAGCACCAAATGGGAGCTCCTGCACCCCCCCCCCCCCCACATTCCCATCTGCATCCCTCGCACCAAATGGGAGCTGCCCAGGTAAGTGCCCCACACCCGAACCTCCTGCCCCAACCCTGAGCCCCCTTCTTCATTTTAGCTCCTGGCCCGACCCTTCACCCCCAGCCCTGTGCTCAGTGCACTGCCACCCTCAGCTCAGTGCAGACAGAGGAAGAGAATGGCCAGAACCAGGGAGAAGGTAGGTAACCACTCAGTGGGCTGAGTGGGCCGGTGGCATAAGATCAACATTTTAATTTCATTTTAAATGAAACTTCTTAAACATTTTGAAAACCTTGTTTATTTTACAATACAACACTAGTTTAGTTATATAATATATAGACTTATAGCACGAGACCCTCTAAAAAACATTAAAATGTATTACTGGCACGCAAAACCTTAAATTAGAGTGAATAAATGAAGACTCGGCACACCGCTTCTGAAAGGTTGCCGACCCCTGCTCTAGGAGTTCATCATGCCAACTAGTAGGAACATTGATATGACTTGTGGAAGGCCAGGGCCCCAAATCT
This sequence comes from Malaclemys terrapin pileata, assembly GCF_027887155.1. Lineage (NCBI taxonomy): Eukaryota > Metazoa > Chordata > Testudines > Emydidae > Malaclemys > Malaclemys terrapin. The sequence goes on along the minus strand of NC_071510.1, from coordinate 81,875,117 downwards.
GTACCTATACTGACCTCAGTGGTGCAACTCTTCACTTTGGTGAAGCAGGTTAGAAATCCGTTTCTACGTTTACAATACTAGAGAGAGACAAGCTTACAAACTCTCTCTCACCAACACAAGTTGGTGTAGTAAAAGCTATTACCTCATCCACCTTCTCTTTCTAATATCCTGGGAGCGACACAGCTACAACAACACCGTTTATAATACTGTCAATATAGCACCTTTCATAAGTACTCAATTCACTTAAATATACACTCTCAAAGAACAGCTTTTCTTCGCGCTACATCTGAAGAAGAACATCAAGAAGAACCAAGGCCACTTCAGGTCACTGTTGAAGATATTTGTAATTGAATGACAGACCCACAATTGCACTTGTTCTATGATTCTGTACTTATTAAATCAGAGTCCTGAGAACTGGTAATTGTAATGGAAATTAGAATGAGTCCACAAACTTAGCATGACAACTATTTGAAGTAATGCACATTTCAATAAACACACCTGTGTTTGTTTGAATGATCACATCCTAGTGCACAAACACAGGCTTTGGCTTTTACTGCAAGCTTAGTCAAATAAATATTTAGAAAGAGAAAAAGGGAAAAGGAGCACAGTTGGGCTCAGTTCCTTAAAAGTATCCCGGCATCTAATTCCCATTTATTTTAATGGGAGTGAGGTGCCTAAATACCTTTGAGGATTGGACTTTAGTGCTGAGTTTCTCTCCATAAAATTCACCCCTTTTGTGTAGAAGTACTGTTGCTCACATGATATGCAAGTTCACCGACTAATCTGTGACACTACAATACAGAACTGTATTTCCTGCAATACTTCTGCCTATGGTGAGCGTAGGAAAGTGCTGAATCACTTACTGATTCTCAGGGGGGCGGGGGCTGTAATTAGCTAGGGATGAGCAATATCAAATTCACCCAATAATATGAATATTGGTACTATTCAGACAGATCTTTGGCTCATAAACATTCACAATGTACATTCAAACCCCTATTAAACTCAGTGCATTGAAGACCACTGACCACAACACTCAACTGGTGGCTACATTCCTCCATCCTTCTTTAATCCCATCTTCCATCTGGGGTCTCGAGATACCAGTAAAAGAAAGCCTATTACTTTTACTCTTTATTCTGGCTCAGAAATGCTTTATTTACACATGTATTAAGGGATGGGATTTTTGATCAAGCTTATGGGAGCTGGATGCCCAAATCCTATTGAAAATCAGTGGGAATTAGGTGCCTAAGGACCTTTTGCAAAATCCCATCTTAAATGGACAGGCCTGTTTGAGACGTGGGAAGGCCAATTATATTTGTGCTTCTAATGTAATACAATATTTCTAAATACAAACCCAGTATTAGCCTTCTGTGTCATGCTCTTATTGTAACGAAGGGCAGTTTACACTAGTCACCCTTGAAACCATCACAACTGTACCTTACATAATAAAGTAACCTTAAATAGGACTGTTATGACAGCAGTTAATAGGAGTAGTGGATCTACTGAGAGACCATTATATGCATTCAGTAAGCTTGTACGAGTGATCATTTACAGGCAGAAGTAGACAGCACAAAATTCTGTTAGCCCAGATGGGGGTGGGAGTGTGGAGAGGCTGTCCATAGCCAGAGTAAAGAAATAGTCTTCCTTTAGTTCTAGTCTAAACAGAAAAGCAAGGCTTCCTGTAGCCAGAGTCAACACAGATACAGTAAAGCTCCCTATATACTGTACAGCAGGGAGCAATCTTACACTGGCAGGGGGATACACTGGATGGCTTAAGCAGCATTTTCCACTTCATGTTTTTATAATTCAGAGTGAACACAGAAACTCCTTCTCTCTCCTTCAGAATCCAGCTCCGTCTCCCAGTCTGCTATACTTTTTGGGGTGCTGGGTTTTCTCACACTGCTCCAGGGATCCCAGATGATCTAGCCATCATTGGGCAGCCAGTTCATCAAGTGGCTCCACTCTCCTGTAATCCTGGCAGGTTTTGTGGGAGAGTGTGTGCCAGATCCTTTCACCTCAGCAACGAAATGTATGGAATTCTTTATTTGACTTGCATAACAGCTCAGCAGAGATGCAAAGTGGGACTTGTTTGGTTAATAGGCGGAAGCTTTATGAACTGCATGAAAGGGAATTCATTGGAAGCTAAGCTAAACTTTTCTTTTGGAAGTAGTCTAGATCGCATATAATATAAACCATATTTCAATTTCAATGGGTATTAAAAGCCAGACTCTTATGAATACATTTCCAGTGTGATGTATGGAGATTTAGCAATGCCAGTGGTTCCCAAACATGTTCCGCTGCTTGTGCGGGGAAAGCCCTTGGTGGGCTGGGCCGGTTTGTGTACCTGCCGCATCCACAGGTTCGGTCGATCGCGGCTCCCAGTAGCCGCGGTTCTCTGCTCCAGGCCAATGGGAGCTGCTAGAAGCGGCGCGGGCCAAGGGATGTACTGGCTGCTGCTTCCAGCAGCTCCCATTGGCCTGGAGCAGCGAACCCCGGCTACTGGGAGCCGCGATTGACCAAACCTGCGGACGTGGCAGATGCACAAACCGGCCCGGCCCACCAGGGGCATTCCCTGCACAAGCGGCGGAACAAGTTTGGGAACCACTGAGCTATGCTATTCCATTTATTTCAAAAGCAGTTACTCATAAAATTTAAGGCCAGAGGAGACCACCAGATCATCTAGTCTTCCTCCTGAATATCACAGGCCACCAATATCACACAGTACACGCACACTAAACCCAGCAACTAAAATTAGACTAAAGCATTACAGCCTGCAAGATATTAAACTATTATGTGCCACAGGCAGAGAATAGGAGGGATCGAAGTGCACCAGTATCCGAGGCATTTGCAATGTCAAGGAATTGATTAAATGACATATACCCAGATAATCTCAACAAGAAATCTGCACCCACATGCTTCAGAAAAATGCTAAAAAATTCCAAGGTTACTGCCAAGCTGACCTGGAGGAAAATTCCTTCTCGACCCCACATATGATGATCAATTTTAGACCTTGAGCATGTGAGCAAGAACCAGCCAGCTATACACCTGAGAGAGAGAGAATGCTTGGTACTACATCAGTGCCCTGAACCACCCCATCCAGTGTCCCATCTCCAGCCATGGACATGCCTCGTGCTTCAGAGGAAGGAGACAAAAAAAGGTCCCAAATGCTCTGAAGGGCTGGAAGGAGAATCCCTGCCTGACTCCTGAAGGTAGGGTGACCAGATAGAAAGTGTGAAAAAACCGGGACGGGGGTGGGGTGATAATAGGCGCCTATATAAAAAAAGCCCCGAATATTTGGACTGTCCCTATAAAATCGGAATATGTGGTCACCCTACCTGCAGGTGACCGGCTGAAGTTCTGAAGCATGAAATTTAGAATGTAGCATATAAAGCGGAAGGGACTCCCAAAGCTCGCAAGTCCTGCTTCCCACCATGAGAAGAAACCTCTTCATACAATCCCAATCATACATTTGTCCAGCTTTCACTTAAAACTAATTAAGTTGTTTGCCCCAACAATTCCCATTAGGAGGCTGTTCCAGACCTCACCCTTCTGAGGATTAAAACCTTCTTCTAATTTGTTCATGAGCAGTTTAATGCCTATTTGTTCTTGGGACAGTTTTGTCCATTAGCTTAAATAGCTCTTCACCTTCCCTGGTGTCTACCCTGCAGATGTATTTATAGCGTAATCATATCACCTCTCAGCCTTAATTTTGCTAGACTAAACAAGCCAAGCTCTTCCAGTCTCTTCTTATAAGATAGGACCCCCTTTCCCCTGATCATCCTAGCAGCAGTTCTCTGCCCTGTTCCAATATGAATTCATATTTCTTGAACATTACTCCTGAGGGAATTCTGCGATAAAAAAATAAAAACCCTGAGCACATTTTAAAATTCTGCAAATTTTATGTTATTAATTAATTAATTAATGTGGAGGCTCCAGCATGGCAGTGGGGAGCACAGGCCACTGGCTGAATGGAGGTGGGAGATCACTCAGCAGCCCTCCCTCTCCTGCCCCAGGACATGAACCCAGCGGTGAGTCTGCACCTGACCCTGACATAGTGCAAGGGCTGGGCCTGCCCCAGAAACAACCCAGGGCCCTGCCCCTCTGCGCCAGGTACACCAGGTGTGGGCAGGCAGGCTCAGCCTGGCAAGAGCCAAGTGTGGAGTGGCTGGGGGGGGAGAGAGAACCAGGTGTGGGGTGAAAAAGTTCTGGGTGGGGCAATCTGGGGGCAGGTGGCTTAGTAGGAGGGTCCGTGTGTGTGTGCGGGGGGAAGGAGCTGGATGCACAAGGGCTCATTGGGAGAGGTTCAGGGGCAATGGAACTCTGCAGGGGGATCCGGGTGAAGCTAATTGGGGCTCAGTGGGGGGGAGGGGCAGGTGCAGCTGGCTGGGGCTCAATGGGATGGGGGTTCAGGTGTGGGGACTTGTCAGGGTGGTTCAGGTGCATAGGGGATGGGGCTCATCGGGGTTGGGGTTTGAGTGGGGGGGCTCAGTGGAGGTGTGGTCTGGGTTCAGGGGTGGGGGGATCCAGCTGCAGGGTGCTGGGGCTTGGCAGGAGGGTCTGGATGTAGGGCAGTGGAGTTCAGCAGCTGGGTAGTCTGGGTGCAGGTGTGGGGATCTGGATGCAGAGGGTAAGGCTCGGCATGGTGGGGATTTTGGTACGGGGAACTCGGTGGGGAGTTCTGGGTACGGGGGGTGAGCTCAGCGGGGGGCCCAGTGGGGGGGGAGTTGGGTGCAGGGGGGTGAGGCTCAGCAGGGGGGTCTGGGTATGGAGGGGTCCAGATGCACAGTAGCTGGGTGGATGGGGGAGCAGCTCACCATATAGTGACACCTCCTTCTACAGCTGAGGAGTGATGGGGGCAGGAAGCAGGGGGAAGAAGCTTCCTGCAGCCAGGGGAGGTTTCTGGGGGAGGGTCTGCCTCAGCCCTGGCCACTTCATGCTGGGGAAGTGTGCTCCTCCCCTACTCCCAGCCCAGCCTGGACTAGCAGCTGAGCCCAGCACAGGATATTATCCACCAGCTGGGGCATCCCCAGCCAGATGTGGGGGGTGGAGCTTGATGGAGTGGGAGTTCAAGTGTGGGGGATTCTGTGCAGGGGTGGGAGTTCTGGGTGCAGGGGTGAGGCTTAGCAGTGGAGTTTGGATATGGGGATTCTGGATGTATAGGGTTTGGGGAGACAAAGAGTGGGTCTGACCTGGCCCCACATGGGTCTGACCTGGCCCCCACATGGGTCTGAGCATAAGTAGCCCCAGCCCTCCCCTCCCCCCCAGTAATTTACCTCTCTACTGGCCGCTCAGTGTGCCCAAAAGGATGCACCCGTGCTGCTGGGCACGGGTGCATGACTACTCCTGCGGCTTCCCCTTGCTTCCCCGTCAAAAAGTAATTTTTCTGTGGGGAAGCAAAGAAATCTGTGGGGGACATGAATTCTGCGCAGTGGCACAGAATTCCCCCAGTAGTAGAGCATGGTTGATCAAAAGCAGTTGTCCGATTGACTATATATATGCATGCACAGTAGTGAAACTCTAATAAGCAATAATAATAACAATATATATATTTCTTTGCAGTAGCTCCCATGATGTGATAGGTGCTGTCTAGAAATACAAAAAGGGATGGGCCAGAGAAGGGGAACAACAAAAGGGATTTTCTGTGCAAACCCAACAAAATTCACTACAGAGAGACAAAGTGGGTGAGGTAATCTTTTTATTGAACCAACTGGGTCCAATAAAAGATTACACCTACCTTGTGTGTCTAATATACTGGAACCAACACGGCTACAGCTACACTGCAAACAAGATTCACTATAGGCAGCATCACAGAAGTGGATTTTTAATATTATTTTAAAGTAGTTTGTGGGTGTGTGAATTTAAAAGTATACATACAGAATAATATTTATTCCAATTACAGATCCACTGTCAGCTAGACATAAATTAAGAGGAAAATATTAAAATACTACTGTTAGTACAGGGTGCCAGAGTAGAGTAATGAAAATGTGAAGAGCTCAACTGGACATTATTACATCTACATTAAAACATAGCTAGGGCCCTACCAAATTCACAGCCGTGAAAAACATGTCACAGACTGAAAAATCTGGTCTCCTCCATGAAAGTTGGTCTTTTGTGTCCTTTTACCCTATACTATACTATAGGGTAAATTTATACAAAAGTACACAGTGTTTCTCAAAGTGGGGTCCTGACCCAAAAGGGACTGCATGGGTATTGGGCGGGGGGGGGGGGGGGGAAGAGGTGGAGGAGGGAGTCACAATATTGCCACCCTTACTTCTGCTCTGCCTTCAGAGCTGGGCAGCTGGAGAGTTTGGTGTATTGCCAACCTTATTTCTGTGCTGCTACTGATCACTGCACTGCTCTCTGGCCACCCAAATCTGAAGGCAGCACAGATGCAAGGATGGCAATACTACGGACCCCTCCCCCCCAACACAACACACACACACAGTAGCCTTGTGTGCCCCCCTCCCCTTGGGTTGGGACCTCCCAGTTTGAGAAATGCTGATTTAAGGGCTTTACATGTTTATATTTTGCTGTTTTTAAATACATATTTATGCTTTGTTACAACACCATGACATTTAAGATTTAAATATATGAAACCATGAAATTCAAGATTTTTAAAACGCTGTGACCATGAAATTTACAAAAATGGACCATGAATTTGGTAGGGCCCTAAATATAGGGGAAGCGCTGAAGTAAGGAACATTAAATGTAAGCTTAGAGCCATCCAGTTTTTGCTTATAAGGAATGTAATAATACCTAGATTTTATACAGTGCTATTTGTCAGTTGGTCTCAAAGTACTTTTACAAAGGAAGTAAGGCTCATTATTTCTATTTTACAGATGGGTAAACTGAGGCAGAAAGCAGTGAAATGACTTCCTCAAGGTCAGCCAGCAGGCCAGTGGCTGAGCCAGGAATATGACCCAAGCCGCCTGAGTTCCAGACCCTGTGCTCCACCTGACTACACTGCTCCTGAGAGCAGGCAGAAAATATTAATAACGTTTAATAAAGTGGAGTCAATTGACTTAAGTGCCGTTCTAAGTGATACTGAAATGCTATCCATCCATTCTTGGGTGTATTCAGTTTTGTCCTGTTAAAATGAAATAGAATGATATATAGTACAGCAAGCTGTTTAAAAATGTATATCAATTATTAAAAGAATTTATTTACATTGCTATTTGAAAGCTAGGATTGAAATATTGTCCAATTACTATGGATAGTTTAGTTAAATATGTTTCCAGGAGTCCAATATGTCTACAGGAACAAAAACACTAATCTGAACTGAAGTAGAGGACAAGGTCGCTGACATGATAAATACACCTTCACCTAGCCAAAGCTTTAGTGTTTTGTACAGTGAACTAACAGTGAAGTGATCAGCGTTTTTGTACTGCCAGGGGCATTCCTGGAAATAAATGTTTTGTCTCTCTGCCAATTAGCATCCTTGGGCTAGCATTGAAGGACACTGCACTACTGACGTGGAGCCTTCCGACTTTGAGGCTATGTCTACACTACCCACCAGATCGGCAGGTAGTAATCGATCTATCGGGGATTGAGATGCGATAAATCGATCCCCGAATCGACGCCCGTACTCCACCTCAGCAGGAGGAGTAAGCGGAGTCGACGAGGGAGCCGCGGCAGTCGACTTACTGCCGTGAGGATGGCCAGGTAAGTCGAACTAAGATACTTTGACTTCAGCTACGCGAATAGCGTAGCTGAAGTTGTGTATCTTAGATCGATTCCCCCCACCCCTCCCCAGTGTAGACCAGCCCTATGATTGACCTTACTATTTGTAGCAGCTGTTGAATGTTAGGGTAGCAAAGGATGGGCTGATACCCTTTTATTTCTCCCCAAGAAACTGATTTGCTGTGAAGAGATCTCTTTTGCATTGTACATGTACATACAACTGCAATCAGAGCCTGCACTGTGAAAAATGCAGATGAGCTGAGAAATGAGTATGGAGGAATGCAAAGGGACAGTATGAGGATTACAACACATTAAATACATGCTCACTTGAAAAGTAAGTGTGTTTAATCAAACTTAATCTGGTTAGGAGAAACTATTGTCATTTTCATAACAAACGGAAAGTGTATCTTGGTTATTAAGCAGCTATGTTTGGTAGATCAATAACTATTTTTTTTTTACATATTGAAAACTTCCAAATATTGATCTAGTTAATTCAGAAAGTCCACAGCTCTGTGTACATGTACAAGCGTTTTTATGTACAGGTATGATTGTAGAATCCTGACTCACACAAGAACTCCCATTCATTTATCTAAGTGATGACTTCATGCACGCCTCTTACAGTGGTTGTTAGCGAGCTGGAACCCTTTTCAGTTTAAATAACAGGGAACTAGTCAACTTTCAATTCGAAGGAGCTACACTGATTTGCACCAGCTGATTTCAAATTTGTACTATGATGAAGAATACTTTTTAAGGACAGATAATTAGGGGTGAAATCTTACCCTGACTCTGGCCCCTTTACATTCAGTAAAAGGTCTGGAGTGGTGTAAAGAGGTCCTAAAAACTCCATATCCATATAAGAACGAATTCTCCCCAGTGATGGCACTGCAAAAGACAGCTGTAAAGCTGTCCTTCGAGGATCTTTTGCTAGCCATGCTAGCCAAGGGACACACTTGATACGGGCAGGATGACCAGATAACAAGTGTGAAAAATCAAGAAACTTTTTTTTTCGGGGGAATAGTTGCGTATATAAGACAAAGCCCCCAATATAAGGACAGTTCTGATAATATCGGGATGTCTGGTCACCCTAAATATGAGGTGGAGGGTGATTGGGGCATGTTGGGGGGTCAAACCTCAGCAGGCAATGATTCTGGGCAGCATTTAGAGTAACCACCTTTGTTGGATGGAAATAAGGGAAAACCAAGTGAAAATAAGGGACAATGCTTTATTTTAAAGGGACGTTTTAGGGAAACACCATTTCCCATAGCATATCATATATTTTTCTCTCAAGTGTACATTTCTACTGCCCTCAAGTATACAATGCAATTATCATAAGCGTCAATTCAGTGTTCAACATGGTACTTAGTATCAGTTTTAATACCTCTCAATACATCTTAAAATAAGGGCGGTATGGTCACCCTAGGAGTACTGTGGCCTATACAGCAGCCCAGGAAGGGCCCTCATGGTTGTGTAAGGGAAGGGGAGAGCACAACTATCTTTTGAAACTACCATAACCCCTCTTCCCCATGGGCTGTGAGCCTCTCAGAGGCTCATCACAGAATCTCACCCTAGGTATCAGTCAGAAAGGATTTGACTTTCTTTGATCAATAGTGCATATAAACTGAACCTGATATATCACTTCAGTGATTCATGTCATAATCAGAACAGCTGCACTGAGCAGCTAATACAATATTTCCTTGTACAAAGATGTGACTTGAGTATATGGATGCCACTGGCAAAAGGATAATATAAAGCCAAATGCCTTTTGCCTCCTACTCATTTTTTCTCTCCACTCAAAAATGAGTTTTAGTTGACTTAACCTGTATACAAGTTTAATTTTCTCTAACAAAGAATTACATTCTTCTGTGAAATTGAAGAGATAGAGACTAATAATAATGATGGGGTGAAAAAATGTAAGTTGAATACTTTTGCCTTTCACAATGGCATGGAAGCTATGTGGGTTTCTCTGTATTGACAAATGGAATGCACCAGGAGTTGACAAATGAACATGGAGAACTAAGGCAAGGCCATTTAACATATCTGGCTTCAACAGAGAGATAGTTTTACTAGCAAATAAAATAAATACCAAAGCATACAATAGACCACTGTGAAGGTCAAGAATTCACATCCTTCATTGATTTGCAGGTGCACAAGTCAGATATTTTTCTAAACAGTGTCAGGAGATAACTTGGCATCTGTAAGGGTCTTCTCTCAGACACACACCTGGTGGCATGTATGGACAGCAAGGAGGCATCCACAAAAACAGACACAGCGCTCTTGAATGTAATTTTTCAATTCACTACGCAAATCAGTATTGAATACCTTGGAAAAAACAGGGTCAAGTCTGATCTCATTTACACCAGTGAAAAATCTGATGCAATTCCATTGATTTACCCAAATATATGAGATCAGAATTTGCTGTGCTTTATTTATAGCACAAAAAACCTTAAGGCCCATTTCACAGATCTTTCTATTTTATTGGTATGTTAAACTCACTGTTTGCAACAGCCCCATTGAGGGAAATAACTACTGACTACATGTAGCAGATGCTTTTGCAGATCACTTGCAAATGTATTTTATAGCAGTATTTAATTCTAGAGCTGGGAAAAAATATTCAACTTTACCAATATTTAATGACAATTTTGGCATTTCTTAGGCCTGGTCCACACTAACCCCCCACTTCGAACTAAGATACACAACTTTAGCTACATGAATAACGTAGCTGAAGTCGAAGTACCTTAGTTCGAACTTACCGCGGGTCCACACGTGGCAGGCAGGCTCCCCCATCGACTCCGCGTACTCCTCTCACGGAGCAGGAGTACTGGCATCGACGGCGAGCACTTCCGGGATCGATCTGGGATCGATTTATCGCGTCTAGACAAGACGCGATAAATCGATCCCAGAAGATCGATTGCTTACCGCCGGACCCGGAGGGAAGTATAGACCTACCCTTAGGAAACTATTGAAACATATTCCCTCTTCACGTCCTTTTGGTTAAGTGAATGGCAGAAAGCTTTATAAAATATGACTTTACTCTGTCTATGGTAGTAATTCATAATGCTGTCTGTAAAGTCATAGGGCCAAATTTAAGGAGTTTCAAGCACAGATCTTAGTCAACTTCTGCTTCCTCTGATACAGGGATGGGCTGGGGACTAAACTGGCTCCATCCTCACATAAACAAGGCTGGTCTAATTTTAATGGCTATCACAGTCTAGTAGCCCAAGATTCCCAGAATACAATGCACTCCAGACACGTCCCATAATGCTTCTATCACTCATGCTATGATTTGGTTTGATATGGTGGTGTTAGCAATCTGGCAGCTGTTTTTTCTGTCCCCAAAGTACTCTGCCCATCCCACATTGCAGGCATTGCTCAGTAACTCAGAAGAACTTAATAAAATAAGTATGAAACCAAACGGTTGTAGCTGACATACCGTGTAGCGTTGTTCCAGCAAAAGATAAGCACAATTTACAGAATTCTGTGCAAGTTCCATTCAAATTTCATTCATTGAAAGCTCCTGAGTGTTTGAAGTTTTGGAATTCTGGAATTAATTCTATATTTCATGTTAGCATGACTATATGTGGCCAGAAATCATACATTAAAGAAGACATAAAGGCCTATGCAAAGGAAGAGGGTTAAAATGAATTGAACTACAAAAAATACAGTATGACCAGTGCTTTTTCCTAAAGAGGGTGCCCTACGAAAGCATAGAGCAGTTCAATAAGTAAATAAAGTCCTTGCTTTTACTGACACAGGAACACAGCTTTAAATGTAGTAGTGGTGGGTAAGTGGATAGGGGCGGGTGGAGTTTGTATGTTTAGATCTTAAAACAGTCACAGCTTGATACTCTGCAGACTAGGAACAAACAATCTTTTTTTTTTTTTTAATAAATTATTTAAGAGAAAAATCTACTTCAGAATACACTGTACATTAGCTATTAGACCAGCCTATAGGCAAAAGAAGGCAGTAATAGCTAGCAAACCAATTCTGCCACCCCCATTCATGTGTAATACCTTACTCCTCAATAGTCCCAGAGAAATCAGTGTTTAATGGTACTAAGCAATGTGAGTATGGGTGGCAGAATATGACCCTATATGATCAATCCACTTTTTTGATTGACTATTATTCAATCTGAATATCCGTACTGAAATTTTATAATAACCATAACCATCACTTCCTGAGTAGATTTCTAATGATCATAGACATATCGTTAGGGTATACAGTAGTTCATACTGAAAAACTGATTACATTATATATTAAAATAATAAATGTAACTTCTAAATTGAATAAATATAAAATCTCTTTTCCATATTGCCATTGCAGTTACCATTATGTTCCTCCATATTCACTTGGAAAAGGATGTGCTTGTTAATGCTCCACAAATCTGTAATGCAAATGCCACCTACCTTGTAAATCCAGAGATACCACTGCTATGTCATCCTCTAATCCTTCAATCACCTCACATTTATATCTCCCATAATCCTCCAGTGTTATATCTGTGATTACAAGAGAAGCATCATTTTCACTGCCTTTTTTCAGAAACACCCTGCCCTGGTAGTTTCCATAACTCTTCTGGTGGAGTCCCATTGCGACAAAGACGTCCACTTCCTTGAGGTAATCTGAGGTGAGTTTGGTCCACTTGACACGAATTTTGTGGGTTCCTGAGCCAGCCGATGTATGGTCACGGTAAAATTTACACGGTAGTGTGATATTGCCACCCCTGTGTGAGAAGACTTTAGTTTGTTCTGCTTCCACAAGTAGACGGGGTCCATTTTCTGATAGAATTTGAACAAAAACAAAACAAAACAAAACAAATTAATAAATAAAAAGAACCATTACTCTGCATTCTAGCTTTTACAAAATGGGATACATGATATATGCAGTAGTAAACATTAGCTATTTGATACAATTAGTTCTGCATGATCACTCTCCTACAGCTGTGTTGCACTATACTGCAGGTATTTAGTATCAGGCTTACTATACTAGTTTTATCCTTGATAATAAATTTCTGCAATTTGAAGTGAGAAGGTACCTCTAATGTAGTCCTTGCTTCATTGATGAATAGGCTACTAATACATAATTGATAAATTAACATTAGTAAGTTATTGATTTCATCTACTTACAAAGGGCCAGACTGGGACCCAGCTAATGCATGAAGGATGGAGTGCAAGGCTACATTTTAGCAGGTAACAATTCAAAAGGTAGAGCAGTTTGTGGGCTCACTACTTTCCTTCCAACACTGGTGGTCAGGGAGTGGGCAGGCAGGAGGGAGGATTAAGGAGACAATCAGCACAGCTGAGCTGGCATCCTGCAGGAAGTAACTAATGCCAAGTATAGGAGTGGGGCAGATTACTTTCCCTTGAATAAAGAAAGGAACCAGCATGTGTGCTCAGGGCGGCAAAGAACAAAAGATTTGTCATCAGTGGTCAGCACAGAGTTAATCTCCCATGACTCCAAAGAGTCAGAGATCCTTTATGCTGTACAAATCACAACCTTATGTCTTTGCTCAATGTAACCCTAGACACAACAATGTTTTTCCAGAACACTCAATGCCCATCCATCAATAATCCATCATGTACAAGTGTGGTCACTCACAATGGATCATTCTCTTAAAACGTGTGATCCTTTGGGGGCCAGATTATGGAACCCTTATTCATACTGGTGAGCACTTACTCACGTGAATAGTCCCACTAAAAATAATGGGGACTACATATGGGTAAGAGCGCTCAACTAGTGTGAGGAAGAACTCTACAATATGACCCTTGATTTGCATACTACTTTGATGTCACCATGATCTTGCAGTCAGTGAAGATTTTTGACAGGGTAGAATAAGATTATTCATTTGAGGCTTGTTTTGGCCCAAACTGTACTACGAATGAGCATTTTTAAAAATAATAATACAGCAGGCACCAGTACATGAAAGGATGTCCAATTTTCTCCTCATATTTTATTGTAGCCCTGGCGTTAGGGTTAAATTCAGTTGACTGAGGTCCCCCAGAGTTTGGAAGCTTATCCAAATTTATTTGAAACTTTTGTCAACTTCTCTTCAAATGCCTTTCTTTATGCTATCACCTGCCTTCTTTCAAGCCAATGAAATTCCTCCTCCCCCTCTCTTCATGCATGCATGCATACGTCATCAACTCCTCCTTTTTCCCTCTACCCCAGATTCCCTGCTCCACATTCCATTTTGCCTTCAGCAGGCCACAATTGCTGGTACTCTGACAGATCATCATGTTTGGCATAGTCATCTGAATCAGCTGTTCTCTTCAAATCTTGCGTGCTCTTCCCCCGGGTCCAAGCTGCGGTTGGGGCTAGGACAGGCTGGCCTGTGGCCTGGGACTCAGAGCAGCTGAGGCTGGTGTTTGCGTGGCCCAGCGATCTGTGGCTGCAGGGGCTGGGGACCGCGCCAGCTGCCTGGTGCTCCGGGGCTGGGGGCACTTGAGGCTGCGGTGGGGAGCTTGGGGCTCTGGTGGGGGAGGGGAGTGACCTTAGGCAGAAGGGGCGGGGCTGGGGGCTAGCCATCCCCAACGGGTGGTTCACACAGTGCCTATGTTAATTGCATAGTTCCAAAGCCCATTGAAGTCAATGGTAGTTTTCTATTCACTTCAGTGGGCTTTGGATCAAGCAAGCCCTTAGGACCAAAAGCCTAGAGACACATGCAAAAGTGTAAACACAATTATTATGACTGGATGTACAAAAGGGAATAGTCATGCAGTCCAGGTAGGCAAAGAAGCCCTGAAGGAAGAAAGGAGTAAGATGGGACTTTGAGAAGCAGGAGAAAAGTCTTTGAAAGTGTAAGTCTGAGGCCTTTTTCTGCAGCCATAGTAGGACAGCAGCAGCCATGAGCCAAGAAGCAGAAAGTCACATCCTCACATTCCATCTAAAGTGCATTAGAACAATGAAATATGAGACTGTTAAGAAGGTGCTTCTGTGCTAACAGAACCCACCACCACTAGATAAGAAAACAGACCTTAGGATGTTTTTTTAAAAAAACTTAGAATACTATCAAACTGTCTGGCAAGGAATCACTTATCAACAGTTGTGTTTGTGAAATCGCTACTTTATTGTTTTGCCTTTATGGTCCCTACTTCTCTATGGTTTATCTGTATGGTTTCTGCCTGGTTCTTTGATTGTTTCTGTCTGTTGCATAACTAATTTTGCAAGATTTAAATCAACTAAGATGGTGGGGTATGCTTGGTTAAATAATTGTTTTGCAATATGTTAGAATTGGCCAAAGAATTATTTTGTAATACTTCAGTAAAATGATGGGTTAAGGTATAGCTAAGCAGGACTTAAGTTTCACTATATAAACTGGGCTCCAAAAGGAAGTTCTTTAGAACCAACTCCAGGACACAATCCAAGATCAGAGCTGCCAGACCTCAACCATATCATGCAAAAGCTGGTGTCCCAGATGACTTGAACCTGACTGGCCACCAGAAAAGTTCATCTGCCCTATTGGAAGTGGTGAGCATTGTATGCTTAGTGTATGCATTCTGTTTTGGTGATTGTTAATAAATAGAGGTTTAGGATATTACTGTGTAAGGCTCTTTCACTGATAAAAGACCCCGCAAACCCGTAGCAGGTTATGCCCTGAGCCCTAGGAATTGGGTAAGGGTGGGTGCCTAAATTAAGAGGGTTATGCCTTGCGCCCTGGGAACTGGGTAAAGGTGGATAGCCTAGAGTAGGGGTAGTCAATTATTTTTTGTCAAAGTCAAAATTTCTTAGTCGTGATATAGTCAAGACGCCAAAGAAAATAATAAAATGATAATAAATAATAACAACATGTAAATAAAAAGATTTTGGGGTCCGTTCAAAATCATCTGGCGGTCTGGATTCGGCCCATAGTCTGTCTATTGACTACCCCTGCCCTAGAGTGAGTGGGTAAAAAATGGATCAGAAGAGATAAGTTCTGAATGACAAACATACTGTGGTCCACACCTCACCCATCCAGTTGTCAAATTGTGCAGTGCAAGCACTCAATTTGTGCCTGCCATTGCAGTGACTGCAGGAGCCACACAATAATGTCAATATTTTTGGACGCATCTCTAGGCTTTTGATTGTTTGAAAAAAAATCTGTTGGGTAAATGATACATTCATTCCCCAATAATGGGCAGCATACATTTGACTCCCATATGTACTGCATGTTGGGTACATGAAACTTAGCAAAAGACATTTAAACACATCAGGAAATGCTGCCTTTTATTGTAACATCATTTGCATATCTATTCACATTCAGAAGGTATAATCACAGAGACAAACTCATACAGCAACTTACTAGAGACGATTTAAGAGTAAGATATATGCCATCCTAAATACTTTAGTTTTTAGTCAGAAGGGAATGTGTCCCCCCTCCCCCCCCCACCAAAATACTATTATATGTGCAGAATGCCTATGTAACCAGTGTTGGCAGCTATTTCAATTTCCTCCTGACTAACATGAGTTTGGCTGAGTTGTAACCAGTCTCATTATAATGAGAGATGTTCCATTCCTCTTATTCTACCTGGGGGAACCCCCCTTCTGATTGGCTGGTCTTCCCCACTCCCCCAGCTCCTGAGGAAGAGCCACCAATCAGGGCTGCTGCAGGAGGCACCTCCTCTCAGGATAGAGAAGTTTTTGGATAAAGGATGGGGAGAGAGAGCAGATGATACCATTCTCACAGGAGGTGAGGAAGGAGCAGAAAAAGTCCATCAGCTCAGGTGGTTCTGCTAACTCCTCCCCCTACTCTCCTGTGAAAAATGTTTATGGGCTGCTCTTTCCTCCGCTCCTGTGTCCATCTTGGCAACACCAGTCCTGGCAAGAGAAAAAGCATCAGGCCAGTGGAGAATCCCGGGAGCTACTCTGCCTCCCCCTTAGGCCTGGGAAAGGAGAGAACTGAACCCCACAGTAGCTCCCTGTGTGCAGGCCTGGGAGAGGAGGGTGACAAACCCCAATAACTGCTGGAGGAGGAGAGTTGGGATGTGGAAAAGACAGATATGGGGATTGTGGGGGAGGAATGGCTGTGCAGTCTGCAGGGGGTGCATAATGAATTGTGGGGCTCAGGGACAGGCAGATGTGTGGCTAGGAAGGGCACAGGTTAAATGAATTAAAGTGTTGAATTTTGAGGAGAAGCCAGAAGCTCCATACCATCAGGCAGCCAGTGAGAGCTCCTGTGGCAGGGGCCAAAATCACCTTACTCAGTAAATCGGAGGGAATTAGCAACACTAATTGTCTCTCTCGAAGACACACAGAGATTGGGCAGGAGGGAGTTCACAAATCAAAAGAGAAACCAAAAACACGAGATGATCTTTTTTAAAAAACAAACAAAATGCTCATGATTTTTTGGAGTCTGACTCATGATTTTTGAACTTTTGGAGCTGGCAATATTGTGTAACCTTCTGGTGAGTGTATGTTGCGGCCATTCCCCGCCCCCACCTGACTATTAAAGCCCAGCTTTAGCTCAAGGTGTAGCAGCTCAGGCTTTTAACTCTGGAGGTCCCCACTGTGTCAGCCAAGATGGTGGTCGTCACATTCGTATGTTGTTATGTTTATTTTCCTTTGTCTAGTTGCAGAGCTTTTATTGCACAATTAATGTTCTGGGTTAGATTCAGCGCAGAGAATCAGAAATCACCACTTCCTGTGCCACCAAAGCCTGTTGCACTAGAGAATCCAGCTCTGGAGGAAGGCAGGCAATCTTTCCAGCACCAGGCTCTCTTACACAGTGGGTAGGCAGCTTCAGTCTGGAGCCCTGGCAGTGGAAGTTATGGAAGGTAATACATCTAGGAACAAAGAATGCAGGTTTTATCTATAGGATGGAAGACTCGGTCTTAGAAAACAGAAAAGGACAGAATCATCAGAGATAACCACCTCAGCATGACCTCTCAATAAAACGCTGTGGCTACAAGGGCTAATGAGATCGTTGGCCGTATAAAAAAAGGAATATCAAGTAGAAGTAGGGAAGTGTTGGAGAACAGCTAAGCCCTAGGTCTGAACTGAAAAATTATCCCTCAAAACGCAACAAGTGAAAGTGCTCATAAAGTTTGCTAAACTTTGAGCAAGGAAAGTCCCCTGAAGCCCCATGTTTGGAAAAGATAAGAATATGACACTGGAGACATTGGAGTACGTTGTTCTTCATAACTTTCCTATCCAAATAAGAAAAATAAAAGTTATCTTAATTTTCCACCTTACAGAAGTGATCTTGCGTTATGCTCATACAAAGCACACGAGATCTTTATAGAGGAAGGTAAATATACAGCATTTATTGACAGGTTTCAGAGTAGCAGCCGTGTTAGTCTGTATCCGCAAAAAGAACAGGAGTACTTGTGGCACCTTAGAGACTAACAAATTTATTAGAGCATAAGCTTTCGTGGACTACAGCCCACTTCTTCGGATGCATATAGAGTGGAATAAATATTGAGCATTTATTGAGAATACCACAGTTAGCATACGCTTTTTAGACACACACACACACATATACACACACACACACACACACACACACACACACACACAGTCCTGCCAGTGATGTTCATAGTTACCAGTCTGTTGTAGCTCGAGTCAATCTAATGTCCAGTTAAATTGAGCACAAGTGTGGAGCTGGGTTCTGTCGATCGCGATCCGATGCTCCGAGGCTTTGCAGGACTGAACCCAGAGTTCCATGGCAAAACACCCCAGCTTTATAGTTGTAAATTTCCATTTGAGTCCATGCATTTTGCAATGTCATCCTGTAATCATTAGTCCTTAAGTGGTGTTATCATTTGATGGTTATTGTCCGGCTTCCCATCGTTATCTTCTATTTGTTGTCTTGCCTTCGGGGGTGCCTGCCTCACCTCCGAGGTCGTCAATGCTGCTAACATGTTTAACATCGGATACAATGGATGTTTTCTGATTGTCTCCTGGTTTTTCCAAGTCTCTCACTTCTTCTTGACCATCTGGACATTTGTGATGGCTTTCACACCTTATCTTTTCCTGATGTATGCATTCCTCATTCACACAAACAATCTCTTACAGAAACCTTCAAAGGTATACAGACAGCAGTATTGTATATTCAGCAGAATACATTGTAAATCAAGCCTTGCTAAATCTTATAACTAAACCAATTCACATTGGGGTTTCAGGCCCTCAACATTCCTCTAATCTTCTTAACATAGATACAATAGAGAATCCTGTCTCTTACAAATTAGGAAGTAATACATATAGGAAACCATTGTAGTTTTTTAACTTATTGTAAAACAAAAGGGTGACCATAATCACTCATAAGGATTGTTCTGGTCTGTCATTCCTTTCTGCTATTCAAAAGGGATGTCTGACAGGATGAAATCAAATCATACATTAATTCTCATAGTACATTATAAAATCCAGCTCCTACACTTGTCCCTGTACACAGCATTGTTAAAATAGCTACTTGGTTATTATTTGCGATATTGTTGTAATCCCAGAATATGAGACAGACACAGTGGGTGAGGTAATATCTTTTATTGGACCAACTTCTGCTGATGAAAGAGACAAGCTTTCAAGAGCCACAGAACTCTTCTTCAGCATATTACCTCACCCACCTTGTCTCACTAGAATAGTGTGTCCAGTCCTGGTGTCTGCATTTGAGCTGGATGAATTTTTTTTTGCTGAAACTATTTTTTGCCATAAAAAAAATCGGATGTTTTGCAAACTTATGTCAAATTTACTGAATTGTTTCAGTCAAAAACATACGCTACAAAAAAAAATTGAAAACAAATAAAAAAAAGTTCAGAATGAAATGTTTTGATTATTCCGTTCAAAGTGACTTTTTGTTTACACATAGACTAAATTTTTTTTTTAAAGGGTAAATAGCTGCAACAATGAAACAGTTTTGGTTCACTGAAAAATTGAAAATATTCTGTTTTGGGCCAACCCAAAACAATTTCCCCCCAATATTTCAGAACAGCCAGCAAACTGAAAGATCAGTTATTCACCCAGCTCTAGTCCACACTTCAAGAAGGATGTGGAAAAACTGCAAAGAGTTCAGAGGAGAGCCACAAAAAAGTTCCAGGTGGTGTGCAGAGTAGGAAAGAGACAGAGAGTGTATGAATTGAGTGTATTCAGGCTGACCAGCACATTAGGGAAAACAATAGACATATAGGGCTGGATGTGTCCTTGAGAGTTCACCTAGTTCAGCCCTGCATGCTGAGGCAAGATCAAGTTTACCTAGATGAGCCCTAAGAGGTGTTTGTCTAACTGTTCTTAAAATCTTAAGTATCCTTATAGTTAGAATGTTTTTCCTAATATCTAACCTAAATATCCCTTGATGCAGATTAAGCCTATTCTTCTTCTCCTACCATCAGTGGACATAAAGAACAATTGATCACCACCCTCTTTATGACAGCCTTTAACATATCTGAAGACTGTTCTCAGGTCTCCCTTCAGTCTTCTTTTCTCAAGACTAAACAATTAAACTAAAAAAAGGGAAAAGCTGTGTGGCAGCAGAAACATCCATTAAAGACTTTATAACTGCTATATCACATGTCCTACTGCACGTGTGATTAACTGTAAACTCAAATTCATGCTGCTTTAAAAGATATATAGCTAAATGGTTGTTGAGCTGGGACTATTTATCTCCTTTTGAGATAAAATAAGCAATACACATGGACACATGAGAGCCCTCTACAAAGGGGTAACGGTGATGAAGGGGCTGGATAACCTCTAGACACTCCTTGTGACTTGCAGAGAGATAAGATAAAGTTAATATCCTGGCAGCTACTCTTATAGTCTGCTATATGATCAAAACTAGGTTGAAAGAAATTTGCTGGGCAGATTTTCCAATGGAGTAATTTAGGCACTGGCCATGCCAAAGGGATAAAACATTTTGCCTCATAAGGTAAGCAGCAGTTTATTCTAGAAGTTCAATACATTAGATAACAGAAATAGGAATAGGAATAAATCAGCATTTCCTTCATTTTAGAATGACCCAGAAAGAGAGTCTCACAGCTCTAAAATTCCTAAAATCTGCAGAACAACTTACTGGAGCCGTCTCAAATCAGTTCCTGTAAGAGGAATATTTAAAAGAAGAAATTCCTTTCTATCAAAAGAGTAGGTTGCAATATCTCAATGTGTTAAAGAAATTAATTTGTTCAATTGGATTATGGTTTTCAAGTTTCTTAAGAGAAAAACAAAACATTTAACAGTACTTTGGATTGTGAGCTATCGCTTGCTTTGTCAGACATCTGTTTTTCTATCAGTTGGACTACACTGAACAATCGGTAATAGTTCTGTTTTCGCCTCCTCCTTTAGATTTTCCTTCTGCCTCTGTGCTCTCTCCTAGAGTAGGGAACTGCCCTTTTTTTTAGCTGAGTCATACTCTTTCTTATAACAAATAAACGAGGAAGGGGCCAGCAAATGCAATAGTGGATGTCACATGGGCTTGAGGAATACGCACTGATATCGTTCCCTCTAATGAGTGTGAATCCTGCTTTGAAGGAGTTCTGGCCACAAAAGCTCATGAGAAAAGGGACAAAGTAGAAACAGCTTGCAAAGAACCTGGTATATCCAGGTACTGGCTGCCAGAGGGAAAGGAGTTGCTGCTGCACCTATCCTCAAGCTCATGTTGGCTGGCCTCTTGCTGTTCCATCTCGGAACCAAGCGGTCAGAGCTGTTGTGAAGGTTGATCTGCTCAGTTGAACATTGCCTGTTGGAACTATGTAGAGCAGCAGCACCCAAATTCTGCCCACCCATGCCCACCCCAAATTAACTGTATTTCAAAATGTATATTGGTCGAGCAAAGGGGCTATTGACAAGTGCACAGGAAGGGGCATCGGAGGAAACATGACTCTTAGGATACCTCTACACAGAGCTGGAGGTGTAATTTCCAGCTTGGATAGACTTACAAGTGGTAGCTCGGATTGAGCTAGCAGGTTAAAAATAGAACTGCAGCAGCGGCGGTGCTAGCAGCAGGATGGGCTAGTTGCCCCTCCTATGATCCCATCTGCAACCCTAGGTAAGAAATTACATCTCCTGCTCTAGCATGCAAATTGCCTCACTGTCTCCCTTGTCTGACCTGAATAGCTCTGTGTAGCTCCAAAGGTGCCTCTTTCAGCAACTGATAAAATTTATTACCTCACCCACCTTGTCTCTGCCATACAAGTAGCACTCTTGTTCCCATCATTGCTATCACTATGCATACACCTCCCCCCTTGACTTCAATAGGATTCCCAGGTGGATTACTAGCAGACTGATTTATTAACACACTGCTTGACCTCTCAGTTTAGTTGCACCTGCTGGTTTATTGACTATATTAGCTCAAATTCTGCCCTCAATGCACATTAATAGCTTTCAGTGGTTCTTACTGGCTTCTACACATGAGAACAGAATTTAGCCCATTATGACTAATGGCATATCAGCTTTGGGAAATTATGAGAATATTGCAGACCAGAAGGCAAGAGTCTGGACAGTATGTAGACACCATTCATGCTGCTAGCTGTGGCCCTTGTCAAATGGTCTTTGTCAGATTTTATCCATCAAAAATTATTCAGAAACTAATGGTTGCAATGCCACTCACCATGATAAGTAAGCATAGGCCAGAGTTGAAGGGAAGAACTTACAGTCCAACCACAAAATATGTGAATAGTGGAAGAAAACCACAATTTTAAGAATTTTTCCTTCAGCTATACTGAGTGTGTTTTGTCAGGTAGATTATTTTTACTGCCTACATGATCTATAGTTTCAGCTTCCGGGTACTATTTTGCTTCCAATGGTAGAATATCCATGGAGTTATTAGCTTGATTTGATTCCTGCTTTCAACAGCTTTGCTATTCTGTTATACGATTTGAGCATAACCTTAGTCTTAAAATATTATCACTTGCTCCTCAGATAGGGCAACAAAGTGGGCCATATTGCATTTATTCAAGGATTCAGTAGTCATTACAAAGGTAACACTAATCAGCCATTATATCTAGGGAATATTGGTACTAATAAGACTACATGAGAGTATCTGAAGTGAAGAATCTGTGGTAGTGACAAATTTTTAACACAAAACATGAAGAATTATGCATGGAAACTTTTTTTCTCCTGTGTTTTTGTTTTGTTTTTTGGCGAAACACCTCTCTAAATTTGTTGTCCGGCCAACACAAGCTTTTTTGTACTTATTTGGCTGAAACACCAACTACACTTCATTTGTATCAAGAGAGAGCAAAATGCATAAGTGTCAAAGTTGTATTCTTCCAGCTCGAAATTTGTCAGGAAAATTATTTCCCACACATTATTTTTGTAAGTATTAATGCCAGATATGAGCCTCTGACGCACAGTATCTCATCATCTAGTCATAGAGATGCCAGATAAATCTGGGCTGAAAGTTCACATAAAACTATTCCAATCAACAATGCTATGGCACTCTGTACCTCAGAGTAGCACCCGGGAACACCCATATTCACCACTGTCATATAATTAGGATATGTTTTGTACAAAGTTTGCCTTGTAAGGTATCATTTTAAAAGTCTTGATCTGGTGAACATTAATATCCTATTGAATTGTAAAAAGAACAGGAGTACTTGTGGCACCTTAGAGACTAACAAATTTATTTGAGCATAAGCTTTCGTGGGCTACATCCCACTTCTTCGATACATAGAATGGAACATATATTGAGGAGAGATATATACACTCATGCTCATGCTCTCTGTATGTGTGTGTATATATCTCTCCTCAATATATGTTCCATTCTATGCATCCGAAGAAGTGGGATGTAGCCCACGAAAGCTTACGCTCAAATAAAGTTGTTAGTCTCTAAGGTGCCACAAGTACTCCTGTTCTTTTTGCGGATGCAGACTAACACGGCTGCTACTCTGAAACCTATTGAATTGTATATGCTATCATTGTATGTGAAGTTATGAAGTTTTGCTTATGTGTGTGTTACTGAAATACGTTGTGAGGTTGGGAACACACACAACCCACCTTTCAGGTACAACAATGGAGTAGCCAGACAGCGGTTAATGGCTCATCAATGCCCCTCAAGGACAGAATCCGCTATCTTGGGCTGCCCTTGAGCATAGACTGACAACTTGGCCAAATTAGGTGATGGATCTGTTATCTGGATAAATATGCACTAGGGGTTTAAGATCAGATGGCCCTTTAGTGATGACTTGTATTCACGTATTATATAGTGAACTATTAGTTTGCATCAGATTGCCCATAATTTAGATTATTTTAAACTTTTTTGGTAATATTATGAAAAGAAATCAGATAAGTATTCAGTTCAATTAAATGCAGCAAACGCAAGAAAAATGAGGTAGGAGCATGAAGGATTAATAGAGATATTCTTCTTGCTATTGATCTGTGTTGAGATTTTCTTGTCTTAATAAGGACTGCTGGGAAACAGTTGGCCATGGGAGAGCAGAGCTAGGCCTGAGAGATTTGCTGCAGAGAGCCTACATTGGGGCCATAGAGACCACTACAGAATCAGGGTTCTTCTCCCCACCCCCTTCCTCCCAAACAAAAGAGCAAAGCGCTCCAGGTCAGTATGGTAGGGTTACCATATTTAGTGCCCCGCCCCCAGCCCCGCCCCAACTCCGCCCCCTCCCCAAAGTCTCCGCCCCGTCCCCTGCTTCCCGCGAACATTTGAGTCGCGGGAAGCCTGAAGCAGGTAAGGGTGGGTGTGGGGGGAGGAGGAGGATTTTTTGGGATTTCCCCCCGGACGGGGATTTGGAGCCCAAAAAGCCGGACATGTCCGGGAAAATCCAGACGTATGGTAACCCTATAGTATGGTAATTCTGAAAGTTGTCAGTATCAGATACCTTGTATTGTGGCTCTGGCTGCCGACAGCCCCTCACTAGCTGAGCGCCTTATTGTGAGGAAGGGGGAGCTCTGGGTGCAGAGGACCTCTCCATACATAGAAATTTTGCCTATTCTTGGTTGATTAATATATCTTTCTTTTTCAAAATACATCAAATTTGCAAGTTTGCTGCTTACATTGTGGTGTACACAACAGAAAACTTGCTACTGTACATGTAGAGGGTGTACTCTTTATATAAAGAGTAGAGAAATTATGCTTAACATTAACTTTAAATCACAACTGTTCAGGAAAAAGCTACAGCATGGGCCTAGCCAAACAAGTCCCATGTATTCTCTCCCCGGGGCTTTCTTGTTTGTTTTTTAAATCTTGCACAAATTGGATGCATATGTTAAAGCTTCCCATCACCCTTAAGGAATTAAGTTGGCAGTTAGTGCATTAGCTGAGTCAACTTTGTTTATTGCAGAGTTGCAACTTACAGGAGGAGTATTTCTTCTCTCTAAAAGATATCCTGGGTCTTTGAATTATTACACAGCAAGTGGCACTTTGAATGGGTTCAAAAGATACCCAAAAGTGAGTGTTGGGGGAAATCATAGTTTTCCTTATTTGCAGTTTCTCAGAGTCCCTATGGGTTTGTCTTTGTACAAAAATTATACTGCTTTAACTATGCCAGTATAGTTAAATCTGTACAGTCCTCCCAGTGTGGAGATGGTTACACCAGTATAAGTGTGCTTATACTGCTATAGCTTGTTTCTGTAAATGTAGGCCTAGTCTACACACAGTTTTATACCAATTTAACTATGTTGGTTACAGATCTGATTTTTCCCCCATGAGCATTCAATTGGTATAATCCCTAGTGTGGACACAGGTGTACCAGTATAAACGTGACTATGCCAGTTTAGCTTACTCTCCTATATTTCCATATTCTTCATTCCAGTATAGTTAATAGCAGTACGGTTTTGCGTGTAGACCAGGGATCAGCAACCTTTCAGAAGTAGTGTGCCGAGTCTTCATTTATTCACTCTAATTTAAGGTTTCGCGTGCCAGTAATACATTTTAACGTTTTTAGAAGGTCTCTTTCTATAAGTCTATAATATATAACTAAGCTATTGTTGTACGTAAAGTAAATAAGGTTTTTAAAATGTTTAAGAAGCTTCATTTAAAATTAAATTAAAATGCAGAGCCCCCCCCAAACCAGTGGCCAGGACCCGGGCAGTGTGAGTGCCACTGAAAATCAGCTCATGTGCCACCTTTGGCACGCGTGCCATAGATTGCCTACCCCTGGTGTAGACAAACCCATAGTAGAATAAGCTATACTAGTATAAGGCACACAAATACACATAGACATATAGCCAGTTATTAGGAAGAAACAGGAAATAGTAATGGAGGATTCAACTATTAGAAATATAGATAGTTGGGTTTGTGATGACCAGGAGAACTTCATGGTGAATTGCCTATGAGGTGCGAAGGTTGTGGACCTCTCAAGATAGAATTATGTGCAGTCCTGGGAAGAAGCCAGAGGTTGTGGTACATGCAGGTACCAATGATACAGGGACAGGTAGGAGAGAAGTCATGGAGGCCAAATTTAGGCTCTTAGATAAGAGAGCAGTCCAGGATCTCCATGGTGCATTCTTTGAAATGGTACCAGTTCCACATGTAGTTAGACAGGCAGAACTGCCAGGTTTCAATGTGTGGATGAAACAATGGTGTTTGGATTAGAGATTTAGATTTACTAGGAACTGGGCTCCACCAAATCAAAATGGAACCAGATTGCTGGCATGTAAAATTTAATAGGTTATAGAGGAGTTGTTAAACTAAGGGCTGGGGGAAAAGCCAGCAGGTGCCAAGTAGCATATGGTTCAGAAAGATACATCCCTTGGAGAAGGAATTATTAAAGGGGATATTCTATATCCTAGTAAAGAGAAGAGGATAAATTAATAAAGCACAGGTAGGAACAAAAGAGAAACAAACAAAAAAAGTCCCATTCAATTACATTACATGAAGACAGACAACTAAATATTGACAAATTTTATAAGCGCTTATATAAAAATGCAAGAAGTCTAAATATTAAAATGGGTGAACTTGAGTACCTGGTATTAAGTGATTATATTGATATAACAGGCATCACAGAAGCTTAGTGAAATGATGATAATTCAATGGGACATAGTAACATCATGGTACAAAATATGTAGGAATGACAGAGTAGGTCATGCTTGTGCGGGAATGGTATATATGTGAAAGAAAGCATGGAGTCAAATATAGTGAAAGTCTTAAATGAATCAAACTGCACAATAGAATCTCTATGGATAGAAATTCCATGCTTGAATAATAAGAGTATAGCAGTAGGAATATACACTGACCACCTGACCAGGATGGTGATGGTGACTGAAATGGGGATTAGAGAGTCTACACAAACAGAAACCTCAATAACAACGAGGGATTTCAACTTTCCCCATATTGACTGGGTACATGTCACCTCAGGATGCAGAGATAAAATTTCTAGACTCTATTAATTAATGCTTCTCGGAGCAGCTGACCCTGGGGAGAGGCAATTGTTGATTTAGTCCTAAATGGCACACAGGATCTGATCCAAGAGGTGAATTTGGCTGTACCACTCAGTAACAGCAACCATAATGTAATTAAATTTAACATCCTTGAAGGAGGGAAATACAAAGAAACCCACTACAGTAGCACTTAACTTCAGAAATGGAACTGCACAAAAATGAGACTAGTTAAACTGAAATTAAAAGGAACAATCACAAGAATGAAATCCCTGCAAACAGCATAGAAACTTTTTAAAAACTATTATAATAGAGGCTCAAATTATATGTAAACCCCAAATAAAAAAATGGTAAGAGGACCAATAGAATGCCACCAGGGCAAAACAGAGTACAAGAGGCCATTTGAGACAAAAAAAAATCCTTTAAAAACTGGAAGTCAAATCCCACTGAGGAAAATAGAAAGGAGCGTAAACTCTGGCAAGTCAAGTATAATTAGGCAGGCCAAAAAATAATTTGAAGAGCAACTAGCTAAAGACACAAGAACTAAACAGCAAAAAAATATTTAAGTACAACAGAAGCAGAAAGCCTGCCAAACAATCAGTGTGGCCACTGGGCGATCAAGGAAGACAAGGCTATTGTGGAGAAGCTACATGAATTCTTTGCATGAGGATTTAATTTGAGGGAGATTCCCACACCTGAGCCTTTTTTTTAGGTGACTAATCTGATGAACTGTCCCAGACTGAAGTGCCAATAGAGGTGGTTTTGGAACAAATTGATAAATTAAACAGTAATAAGTCACCAGGGCCAGATGGTATTCACCTAAGAGTTCTGCAATTTCATATTGAGTTCTTTGGAACTACTGTGGTATGTAACCTATCGCTTAAATCAGCCTCTGTACCAGATGACTGGCAGATAGCTAACATGACACAAATTTTTAAAAAAGGTTCCAGAGGTGATCCTGGCAATAATAAGCCAGTAAACCTAACTTCAGTATCAGGCAGATTGGTTGAAACTATAGTAAAGTACAGAATTATCGGACATATAGATGAATACAATACACTGGGGAAGAGTCAACACAGCTTTTGTAAAGGGAAATCATGCCTCACCAATCTATAAGAATTCTTTGAGGGGTCAACAGACATGTGGACAAGGATGATCTAGTGGACTTAGTATACTTGGACTTTCAGAAAACTTTTGATAAGGTCCCTCATTAATCGTTCTTAAGCAAACTAAGCAGTCATGGGAGAAGAGGGAAGGTCCTCTCATGGATTAGTAACTGGTTAAAAGACAGGAAACAAAGGGTAGGAATAAACATAGGAATAAACGGTCAGTTTTCACAGTGGAGAGAGGTAAATAGCAGGGTCGACCCAGGAGCTATACTGGGACCAGAGCTTTTCAACATGATCTGGAAAAAGGGGTAAACAGTGAGGTGGAAAAATTTGTAGATGATACAAAAGAAAGGACGTCCAAAGCAGACTGTGAAGAGTTACAAAGGGATCTCACAAAACTAGCTCAAGAAATTTGCAAGGCCAGCTTTTCTGATGAACAGGGTAGCCTGCCATGAACCAGAATCCATAGAACTTCTGTGGCTTTTGCAGTTTTTCGTAGAGCAGACCACATTTAATACTTTGAGCCTTGGTTTGGGGAACCCCGGAGAGTGATGTTGTGCTTTGGAACCTTTATAAACTGAAGGAACTTCTCAAATTCAGAATCAAGAACCCAATCCTGCAAGATGCTGAGTGACTTCCCCTCTCAGTAGGAGATGAAAGGGGCTCGGCACCTTACAGGATTGGATTGGAAGCATGCTAAAGTTGTGTGTGTGCAGACCAGGCCTAGAAAACACTGTCTGTGCCTTGTGTCTGTTAATGAAAAAATACTGGGACAGCAAATCATTTAAGAATTTTAATTAAATTGAAAAATTTTCAATACCATTTATTTTCTGACCTCAAAATCTCTGCTAACCCTTGCTTAAATTGAAATATTAACTCAACTTGCTCATTCTTTATTGTAGAATTCAGAAGTAATGTTACTGGTGGTGAAAGGTGCCAGATCAACAGCCTTGGAGACTGGAGTCTGCTGTCAATGAAGCAGGTAGTACCTGGGTAGCAGTACAACATATTTCCCTACGCTGACTTGCTTCTGAGTCGCAGACCTTTCATGGAGGATCATCTCAAAAGGTAAATTCTCTCTTTTACCAGTTTAATGTGAGGCCTCTAAGATGAAGCAATCAACAATGGGGCTAATTAGTGACATTGTGGTGGCATTTTTGTAATGGGGCCATCTGCCTATTAGTAAATAAACTGATAACTCAATGAATAGGCCAGGCTCAGTTATCTGAATTGTGTGATTTTTGGTCACTAATGAGCTGGGACAGAGCTGAACCAAAGACCTACAGGAGAAGAGATGCTCTCTCTAAGGCTATCTCTATAGTGTGTATATTCTATTAGCAGCTTCCTACAACACCGGGCCAAATTCTGCTCTCAATTATACTAGTATAAATCTGGAGTAGATCCACTGAAGTCAATCAAGTTACACTGAAAACACTGTAATTGAGAGAAGAGTCTGGCCCACTATCTTTTGAGATATCTAGCTACGTAGTCGATACAGTAACTATTAACATCAGTATCGCAGCTCTCGATTGGCTAGATATGATGCAGTTGCTTGGATTTCCCCATCCTGACTGGGACTTCAATCAGAGTTAGCTGGCTGAACCCACAAAAGACAGAAGGACTGATTCAGCTCTCAGCTACGCGCCAGTGTAAATCCAAAGTAACTCCACTGAAGTAAATGGAGTTATTCTGGATTTTCACCAGCATAACTGAGAGCAGAATTGGCCCAGACATTATGTTGATTGGCTGGGGGAAGCGACAGGAAGAAATAGCAGAGATTATTTCTCGCCCTTTGATTGTAGGGGTATGCCTGACTTTTGAAACTAAAAGTTCACAGCTGAGGGATCCTGTTAAACATTCTGTGCAGTTTCTGGTTCTCAGACAGCAGCAGTGGCCAAGAGCACTTTTCTTCATCCACAGACAGCTGGAAGGTTGCAACCTTTCCTTTTCAATGTGGACCCTGCTACAGTTATCCAGAACTTTGTAATCTCCAGAGTGGAGTACTCCTGTGCATTGCTCCCTATGATGACAGTACTTGTAAACCTCTCAGAGACTTCAGCTGTGCTGAAGAATGCTGCTGCCTCCATTATTTAGTGGTGCTTTTTGCATGTAGCATTTTACCCATGTGCTCCAGAGCCTGAACTGACTTACATCTCGTTTCTAGGTCTGCAGTGTAGTTGTCTCTCTCATCAACAGAAATTGGTCCAATAAATGATATTATCTCACCCACCCTCTCTGTGCTCTATACTGACCATTCAGTTCAGATGATATGCAACAGCTAACTAAAGTTGTGTACATCCGCAAGTGGGGTTAGGGCATTTTCAGTGGATGACCCTCAACTGTGAAATTCACTCTCCCACTTGGTCTTAGAGAGCATGAATCAGCTGAACGTCAGGGCTCGTAATAAAGCTGGACTATAATAATTACTCAGGCTTTATTCTGAGGAGGTGAGTTGAGAGCAGAAGAGCTCAGCTTTTGTGGGTGGGGAAGAGGTTTAGCAGATGTTTTGCCAGTTTTGAACTATTCTGCTATATCCTTTCATAGACTGAGTTGATTGTATGCAGAGAGACTGACAATAAGTGAATTGTACAGCTTGAAAAATAAACTCAAAGTAGTAGGTGAATAAGCAATTTTAAGAGGTGAAATTTAGGTACAGCTGCCTTTGGTTTTGTTTAAATGTTTGCTTCAGCACTAAGGGTGATCGTCTAAAAATATTAAAAAGTCCAGTGCTATGAAGCAATGAAGTGTTATGATGAGAAAGGAAGACATACATTAATTAGACACCAATGTCAAATATAAAATTCACTTTTGGGAATGAATGTTCACTGTCTCACAGTACCATTATGTCTTCAGTTTGATTTGCATATTTATTTGACCTTCATAGCATGAATTTCTTTACAGTGAAACCAGCTCTCAGTGATTCTTATTTGACCTTGAAGATATAAGGGCCTGGTCCTAATAGGTGCAGAGCACTTACAAATCCCTGGAAAGTCATTGGGAGTTCCAAGTGCTCTGCATCTCTTGGTATCAAGCCTTAACTTGATATTTTACTTTTATAAGGAAGCTCAAATAACATAATTTGATGAGTAGTAAGAAAAAGGCACCAAACTTTTTTTTCTCTCTCCCTCACACACACATACACAGAGCAGTAAAACACCACATTTCTTAATTCTGCAAAATTTATATGTTAGAGCTATTATCTCAGCCAGTGCTAGTAAACATACAAATGAGGGAAGGCAAATCTCTGCCTGTCCTTATGGCATAAATGTCCTGGCTTTCCTCATACTGGATGACCCTCAACAACTGAAGCTGGGACTGAAAAAACATCTGCATTGTGCTGCAGACTCAAATCCTGATATAGCTCTAAGCTTTAGGATTCGAATGAACCCAACAAGATTATGCAGAGGGGCAGCATAACTCTACACATTAATTAGAGCTATGTGGAAGGACATATTTATTTTGGGGTAAGCTACTTTTTCTGATATTTGTGTTGCCTGATTCTGATTTCATTTCACTGTCTTTCTAAGTAATAATCAGCCATTATCATAATCTGTGATGTGAAGATTCGGTATGAGCCAGCCTTAAATCATATTTATGCCATAATAAAGTAAAGGTATTTAAATCTGCTGCAGTTGCTAATTACTTTAGACTGCATTCTATTTTTTTAAAAATATTCTGGCTTTTACTCACAAATTATTCCAATTATTGACTAACTGCTATTAAAAGTAAGCAATGCAACTTTCATTTTCCGAATTTCTTTAAGAGTATAATAATGCAATAGAACAGAAGAAAAAGGGCTCAATATTAACAGTGTAAAAAAAAAAAAAAAACAGTCAGTGCAGCAGGACTGAAAATTAAGGAACATTAAGCACAACAATATCTCTGAGGACTATTAATATATTGGTAATTTTGTTGCATATATCTGTATTTCCTTACCTTGGATGTGAATAATTCTGTCATGCTCCAGAGTGTAGTTGCCAGTATGTTCAGCCCAGCAGATAGAAATCAGCACCAGAAAAAGTAGACTCTTCATTTTTTATAGCCAAAAGAATCTTCTTCACTGTGAGAGCATCACATACAAAAAGGCTTGTGAATTTTGGAAGTCTTTAGTGTTGCACTGCACAACTTGTTACAGCCTGATCATGGTATAACGGGTCTATAAAATATTTAACCCTCTCCGCTGAAAAAGTTACAGTAGCTAGTATTTTAGACATAAAGACTGAAGCTTTTCTCATTAGAGTTACCTATATCCCGTTAAATGAAACTAGAAATCAAATAATATTTAACTCTATCTATGCAGAAGTGCAAATATGAACATATACAAGTACACATAAACATACACAAAATAAACTACTTGGAAGACCAAAGGTAAGCAATAACTGTGCTTCTAAAAATGTTTTAGTGTACTTTTGGTTTTCCAAAACTACTCCATATTGGTCTATTAATGCAAGTAACAATGATCTAAACTATAACCATATACTGTATAATACAAACAAATAAAAATGAATCCTTAGCAAGTAAATAGTATTTTCATGGCTTTTGGCATTTTAGTCCAGGCTGCAAGTTATCTTAGCAAACTGTGTGTTAACTTTACTTGATCCAAACAGAAAAGATGACAGAATATTTGTCAGACAGATCACAAAAGGTATATTTTATTTCAGATCCACTTACCATTTTAAAGGGTGCCTAAGTATACAGAGAAATGTTGGGAACCATGCACAAAGTAGGTTAGTTCTATAGGCTACCACTGCAGTTGCCCTGATTGATTTTTCATTCATTTCTACCTAGAATGCTGACGCACTAACTTAGTGTGCCAGGTAGGGTCTCTGCAGTCAGCAGAGCTGAGCGCTGCAGGGAAAATTTCTGCCAGCCTCAGAGTAATAATTAGGCAAATGAAGACCTGAAATAGATAACAACGCATAAAATACAAGAGGTCTTTTGCAGAGGGTTTAAGCTGATGTACTCTTCAGAGCAATCACTGTTATAACACTGGATTCTCTAAATAGAAGAACATATTCTCAAACTTCGCCTTTCAAGAGACTAGGATTTTTTTTAATAAACTTCAAATAATGAGAATGTTATGAAACACAACTACTTATGACATACTTAGTATATTCTTACTGAATATAGCTTACTAATAGAGAAAGCACATTTTATTATCTTGTTTTCTTTTATCAGAACTAGACATGAGTCTGACCTCAAACCCCAGATCCAAACACCCCCAAACTTAGGGGGGTGCTCACAGTCAGAACCCAGATCAAAATCTGCAAACAGTCTCTATCCCTATAATACACTAGCCCATGAATGTAAATAAATTACTCATGAACATGAAGATGTTTCGAATCCAGATCCAAATGTGATTTTAGCCTCTCTCTAGTCATAAGCTAACAAGCACAAATAGAGCAATTGTGCTGCTATTTTCCCCCCATAATAGAACTTTCATGTCAGCACTGCTGCAGAATGCTGGGGACAAGAACAAGGGCAGAATATTAACAAACAGGGGTCCAACTGTCCATGGACCCTTACCTTTGATAAAGATGAATCTTAGTGTTATCATGGATTCTAGAGTGTGATGACCTTAAAGTCTGATTTTTGCTTTCTTTAACAATGTTTGATGCATTGGTTCAGTGATCTCTTGGATAGCCTTTGTTGGAGTGGTTCTTATGTTTCCTGGCTGAATTTTTAAAGATGTTTTTCTCTAGTGAAACCTATATGAAACACAGACAGCAATGTTATGCCACCTGCCCTGCCAATTGGTGACTCCCAATGTACTGACAACATTCCCTCTGATACGTACTGAGGTGAAACTGGCCCATTCTGTCGGCAGACATTGTACAAGTTTACCACAATAGCTCTACCAAGACATGTCAGCTAACCCACTATGGGCTTTTCTTAAGCAGAAAGTACCAGTCATACAAAATTGCATGCTTGTGGAGTAAGCCAGTATTTTAATGCATGTCTTCAGAGCCAGTCTTCCCCCACCCACACAAAATAATGCTGCCAGCTATTCCGAGCTCGGAAATGGCCCATAAGGGGCTGTGGCAGCCAGAACATAAATTAGAGGAACCCTGAGGCTAACCTAGTGTATTCTGAGAACTAGTCACACTCCTGAACAGACTGTTACCAGGAGCACAAATATGGCTCCCATTTCCATTGATGTGCTTGGTGCAGGAGCAAAGAATCAGAAGTATCAGGCCTAGATGTCCAGTAACATCAATCACTTCTCAAATTCCCCCTCTTATTCTCCCATCAGGTTGCATACCACAGTCGTACATATATTTTTTCCATGACTCTTCTCCATAATTTTTTTGGTCAGGCAGGCTTTGCACAACCAGTCCTAGTGGCAGAGTACAAGGCTAGGCCTGCATACCTCAGTGGTAAGGAGCATCTTTCTCCCTCTGATACACAATCTGACTGAATATATAGTTAACTTCTACAACAAAGCTTCAAACTCATGAGATTACTGAAGGTGTTGCAATTTTTCTCATAACCACATGAAAAACTGTAGGCGAGGAGGCAACTCAGGAATTAGAAGCTGAACTGCCTGCAGTCCCTACTTCTAGCCACTAGAAGCTGCATGCTCTTATCCTTCTCCAGCTTCATTATTGTGCAATAAAACCAGGGGCAATGTGATGATCCCAGTACAACCCAAGGAAGTGAAGTACGATGGTTGGGGAATTCTCCCCCCACCCCCCACATTGTTGTGTTTATTTCAGTTCAATTTGCACTCTGAAACATGTGCACACTAATGGGAGTCAAGATCTTTAGATTTAAGAGTTCAAAACGCAGGAGTCACACAACAGGCCCAAAATGTGATTTAAAACAAACAAACACAACCAAAAACCCTCATGTATTTTATACTAATCCCTTGATTTTTTATATGTTGAGGAAAGCAGTGCTGCATCAGCTTTCTTAATAGAAATAATTTACAATGGGTCATTACAAGGGTTTTCCCAAATTATTATGTTTATAGAGACTAGCCAACAAATGGTCACTATACATGCCTGGGCACGTGCATACACACACACTCGCGCATGCACACACACACACACACACACACACACACACAGAGTTAGGATCTGTGTGTGTGTGTGGGCTTTCCCTGCCTCTGATCAGGTTTATCTCCTGTTATGGTTACCATCCCTGCCAGGCTGACTTTGCCTTTGTAATGCACCAGAATTACACCAGATAGTAGGGGGTAGGGTTACCATATCTAATAAATAAAAAAAGAGGACCCTCCACGGGCCCTGGCCCCGCCCATTTCCCCACCCTTACCCCCGCCCCAACTCCGCCCCTTCCCTGCCCTAACTCTGCCCCCTCCTCCCTCCCACTCCCAACCAGGGGGAAAAGGCTGCCCCAGGGCTACCGGCTTCAGGGTTTGCCGGGCAGCCCCCAGACCCTGCACCCCCGGCCGGCGCTTCCCTAACGCAGCTGGAGCCCGGGAGGGGAAGCGCCCAGCCGGTGGCTCAGGGTCTGGAGGCTGCCCGGCAAACCGTGAAGCTGGTAGCGCTCGGCTTTGGGCAGCCCCTATGCCTCCGGACCCTGCACCCCCAGCCGGGCACTTCCCCTCCCGGGCTCCGGCGGCGCTGGGTCTGGAGGCCCGGGGGGCTGCCCGAAGCCGGTAGCGCTCAGGCAGCCCGGCTCTTAAACAGAGCTGAAGAGGAGCAGAGCCTCCAGCCACGGCGGCTCTGCTCCTCCCCGACTCTTCGGCTCTGTTTAAGAGCCAGGCTGCCCGAGCGCTACCGGCTTCAGGCAGCCCTCATGTCTCCGGACCCTACGCCGCCGGAGCCCGGGAGGGGAAGTGCCCGGCGGGGGGCGCAGGGTCTGGAGGCACGGGGGCTGCCCGAAGCCGGTAGCGCTCAGGCAGCCCGGCTCTTAAACAGAGCCGAAGAGTCGGGGAGGAGCAGAGCCGCCATTTTCCCGGACATGTTCGGCTTTTGGGCAATTCCTCCCAGACGGGGGTTTCACTGCCGAAAAGCCGGACATGTCCGGGAAAAAGAGGACATAGGGCGTCCTGAAGCCGGACACCCTAGTAGGGGGACTTTAAGATAGGTCCTGGGGGAGAATATATCAAGGTGTCTTCTCTAAAGATTCATACTTCTCTCCTGAAAAAAATTACCCCGCATCTTAACCTCGGGTCTGGCTGAGCTGTGATCAATTCAGGACTAAGTTGCAGCAGGACAAAAGTGGCTATATCCTTAGGGCTGTCGGGCGACTGTTCGACCTTCAGCATAAATTAGAGCTGCCTCAAGACTTCTCTAGTTTATCACCACCTACAATAGCCTTCAAGGTGCTGTTGTGGATATTAAGAATTTCTGAATCAAGATGCATTCTGACCTCGCCCCTTCCTTCTCCTGGCACATCCCCTATGTCTGGAGCTGTGATTTTGGAGGGGACACAGAGCTGTAGAATTGCAAAACAGACTTATCAGGGCCAGTGATTTGACACTCAGTATTTTGTAGGTTTTCTAGGAGCTATTAGCCAAAGCAATTTGCATCTTCCATGCTAGCCTCAAAAAAAATAACCCATCTGAGTTTCTGCTTCTGCAGCAGTGCAGGAAGACTCCAGGGGTGAGATGATGGGTGTGAATATTTTGATATTAAAATGAATACAAGTATTGGCAGTCAGTGAATGTTGGGGGGAAATGATAATGGTTTTCTGGGCTCAAGAAGTTTGCACTGGTTTAGATTGTTGTAGTTTACATAATCTACTATTTTACGAGATAGGGATGCAAAGAAGCTGAGCATTTACTTTTAAAAATTATTTTTAGAGGCTCTCAGACCTTAGTGTAATGGTCAAGAACTAGACAACAAATTAATTTTTAGGGCTTGCTTTGCATTCAGTTTATAAATTCTCTCACTTTGCTCCCCCCTTGGTGCAGTAGGAAATCATGATACTCATCAACTAGATTACATTTTGTTATATTTAAGTGGCCATTACTAATCTAGATTACTACTAGCAAGTGTAGAATGCTAAAAAGCATTATTAATTATATTTTTGGTAGCATAGTCTAAAAATCAGTAACATATCTTGATTCAGCAATTCCACCATTTATGTAAGAAATATTGTTTTGAAGATGTATTCAAACATTGTAATGTATAAAATGCAATGTTAACTAGTTATTTTCATAGGTTTAATTTTTTTCTGAAGAGATTATGATGTGCTATTCCAAATTATTTTTTCCTTAGTGAGTGAAGAAAGTTATCATGTTATTGCAGGAAGCCTGGCACACAATCATTTTACAAGGCAGTTCTCTGTCTCCATCTCTCATGATCACACCAATGATTCTGTGTCTGCACTACCACTCTGCCTGTATTAGACTGCAAAATCGAGGTAGAATAGCTTAAATGGCAAATCTTTTCCCTAGGTATGGACAGGAGGGGAACCTCTGTGCTTGCGTCTCACCTCACTTGTGTGATGACAGGTGGGGTTTAGTGCACGATCACCGCTGCCTCAGACTCTGTGGAACCATCTCTATAGGCCTGAGGCTGCTCATCTGGGGAAGGAGAGGGGTAGGGAGGTATGCAAGGAGGACATTCATCACCACCCAGAATCCCATAGGACCCTCACAGCAGCAGAACTCCCATTTCATTACGTGTGTATAGCTGTGCCTGGGGGCTAGGTGGGCACCAGAAGGAGGCAATGGCAGAAGAAGGAATTGTGGGAACTGCACTACTAGGAACTGGAGTAAAGCTGAAGCTCCTGGAGCTAATACAGAGACACAGGGTCTCTGAATGGACGTCCTGACCTGATGTGGATTCCCCAGGGTTTGGGTCAGACCTCCTTTAGCACAATTGAATGAAACTCAGCCAGAGAATTTAGTATATTTCTAACTTCTTGCCTGATACTGCCCTCTCATTGCTAGCTAAGTCATCCTAGATCCAATCTTCATTGCATCAAAAATAGACATAGAAATTCCTCGCCATGAGAACACCTCGCTGTGCAGCAGAGTTCAGGCTGGTCAGGATCAGCAGGCTGCCCACCACTCTGAACAGTTCCAGTGGATGGGATTTTGCTGATGTTACAGCAAAGGAAAAGAATGATTGATTTGCCTCTCATAGCCACAGAATAGGAATGTAAAAATGTTCTAATCTATGATGTGCTCAGTCTGAATCAAAACAAGTTTTCCGCTGGATTCTCCCTTGCCACTTCATTAGTCATAGATAATTTGAACTTGTGAGGATGTGGGACATGTAAGTGCCAGACTGCCAGTGTTTGTGAATAACAAGTTGTCATAATAGTCCTCTAACTATAGACAGAATAGCTCAATGAAAATACAGAATGACTCCTCAGAGATAGCTGAAACCCCCTTTACCTCTATTGGTCCTCCAGCAAGAAGGCAGATAAATTGCTTTCAGGGTGAGGGAAATATATGAAGCATCTCTGCAGTGACTTAGGATAGGTGAGTTTTATCTTGAACACACAGGGACCCATATTTGACTATCAGCTGAAACTGGAAGTCCACACTTAGCGTAGATTAGAACTGACTTTTTATTTTTTAATGACTGACCTATGTGGACTTTACAACAATGATTCATGCATTCACAACCTTGAAGACAGATTACTAATATTTTGGGACCATCCTGGAAAATAATCTCAGACTCCAGCTAATACAAAATGGTACACCGTGAATATACAAGGGTTTCATGCATGAAAATCAAGGCGGATCACACTGAGAGCTACAGGGGCTGCCTGTAATTCAGACATTGTAATTCAAGATCTACATTTAGTACATAAAGCCTTAACCTTAAACAATATTGGCTCAATTTATATAAGTCATTGTTTGGTGTCTCATCTCTCATTAGGGCACTTGTCCTCAGCAAATTGGAACCGATGACAGACCCGTATTATATTTTTGAGCAGAAAGGAGCCAGGGCCTTAAGAAGTGGTCCTCCTTCTAATGTGACACGATATAACAGTAATTTGTGTATTATTCATATATTTGAGAGAAGCACAGTCAAATATGACAGGGAGCCAGGAACTCTTGTGTTTTCAACCTGGTGCTAACATTGATTCAGTATATGCTTATGCTGTGATTTAATTACTGTTCTATTTGGACACCTAGAGCCTTGGATAGGTATCTTTTTACTAAAAAAATATCTTTGGGCAAGTCGCTTAGGTCAAAATGTTGACACTTGTGCTAAAAGTGCAACACCTAAACACATATTTAGGCAACTGAATGAGTGGCCTCATTTGAAAAGGTGTCGAGCAACTACTGAAGTCAATGGAATATGTGAGTGTTCAGCAACATTGAAAATCAGACCACTTATTTAGGCATCTAGATATAGATTTAGGGGGAGATTTTCAAAGTCACAAAGACAGTTAGATGTCCAGGGCCCACTAAAAGTCAATGGGAGCTGGGTGCCTAGCTTCCAAAATCTCCTCCTGAGGGGCCTAATTTTAGTTATCTGTGTTGCAAAATATTAGATTCATAGTACAATAGGGCTAGAAGGAACCACAAGGGTCATCTAGTCCAACGCCCTGCCAAGATGCAGGATTGTCATTAATCTTTGTGTCCCAGGTTTCTTGTCTGGCCAATATGGCTGAATGTTTCAAAAGCTTGTGCCTAAAATTAGGCACTTAGATTTATATTTAGGTTCTTAGCAGAAGGGCCTAATTTCCAGAAGTGCTGAGCACCGACAGCGCCCACTGAAATCCAGTGTGAACTATGGGTTTTCCAACACCTCCAGGCTTCAGGCCACTCAGTTAAGAACCTAAATATGAATTTACCCATCTACGTTTGAAAGTTTGAGCTGACAAATTACTTTCACCTACTGGAGGAGGAGGATTGTGAGGATTAATTCATGAATGATCGCAAAGAGCCTTGAAGAGAGTAAGCAGTATATAAGTGCTAAGCATTTTCATTGGTACCTTTTCCGCAATTGGGTAGTTTCATTACCATAGTTTGTACGATTTGTATATATTATTTATGATATTGTCAGACACCCAAGAACCTTAGGGCATAGGATGCCTTTATAAATAGTCATTTAATATGTATTTTAAATTTAAAATTAAGGACTAGACGAGAAAGAATAATAATAAAGAAGAACTGTGTTGTCATAGTCAATGGCTTACATTTGTATAGCATCTCTATTATTACCAATTACACTTTTAAAAGCACAAGTCATAATTCTGGCACTGTTTCTCATTAAAATGAAGCATTCATTTGGCAGCCCGGGGCATGTTTTATGTGTTTAGCAAGAAAGAATTCCTGTATAGCTTGGTGATTTCTCCCTGTGTCATTAAGTAATA
The DNA here is from genome assembly GCF_027887155.1 of Malaclemys terrapin pileata. Lineage (NCBI taxonomy): Eukaryota > Metazoa > Chordata > Testudines > Emydidae > Malaclemys > Malaclemys terrapin. Next base: position 81,834,855 of record NC_071510.1, on the reverse strand, counting down.
GCATTCTCATCTTGTCTCCCTAGGGTTCATCTTGTATGAACATGCTTGTCTTCCAATGGCATGACAAAGAATAAAGAGGAGGAGGGACAAAGAAGAAGAAAGGATAAAAAAGCATGACAGGAAATATGATGAGGAAGCAGCTCTTCCTTTTTGATTCAAATGCTTTTACTGTTTGTATGCCAACATTTTGGTACATTTGTTTTTATAAGTCAATTTTCATTACACAATGATCACTATTTTTTTTTCCTTCAGCTACGTATCTTCATATAAAAAGAAAATGTATGGCCTGAGTATGCTCTTATTTGCACTAGTGTAAATCAGAAGTAACCCCATTGTAGCCACTGGAGATATACTGATGTCAAGCTGGTGTAAGCGCAAAGAGAATAGGATTCTTTCATTTACACTGTTACTATTGCATATGCAAGTGTCATGAAAGTGCAACTAGAATAGGCATCATAACAGATGCTCTGCTCAGGGAATTCCACAATGAGCTCAGCAGGAGTTCCATAGTAGAGTAGAGGTATGATCGGACAGGCTCATGATATGCACTGTGACAATGCATATATTGATGCCATAGGCAGGTATATCTGCAAGAGACTTCCAGTGCCTGCATATTGGCTGGGATTTTCAAAGGGGCCTAAGGAAGTTAGGAACCTAACTCCCATTGAAAGTTGATGGAAGCTGGTGCCTGATTCCCTCAGATCCCTTAGAAACTGCCAGGGCTGATGTATTAAAGCATTGGCTGGGTTCTTTGTGGGCTTATATTACAACCCACTGTATTTACATGCTCATAACTTTTGAACAAATTCTCCCTTTGGACTTGGTTATTCTCGGTCCAACTTTCCAGTCCAAACTTCCATTCTTCTTCTAAGCTGAATGGTGAATTTTTGTTGGGAAGTTTACTTATAAACCATTGACTGTTTCTGAATTGTCTGACAGTGAAAAATCAGATTCTTCTTCTACTGTGAAAAAGATGTAAAGGTTTAGTTTTTATGCCTGGTGGGAGGGCATTCATCCAAAGCAGGAGAAGGAAAGGGAGGAGACTAAGGATTTGATCCAAAGCTCCCTGAAGTGAATGGAAAAATTCCCATTGACTTCACTGGCTTGGATCAGGCCCTATGATAGTGTTTCACAAAATGTGAGTTAGGACTCCAAATGGGGTTGTGCCTTCAGCAGATGGGGTCATGGTGATCCCTAGTCTATGAAGGATGCCAGTTCGCTCTTCATAGCCTGATCTCACATGTATGGTGTGTGTGAGAGAGGTCATGATGCACGGAGGATGGCATTTTGCTCTACAAAATGGCATCCTCCATGAGGCGTGACCCTGTCCATATGGTGCGTGCACTGTCATACTATGTGTAGGATGCCATTTTGCTCTTCAAAATGGTGTCATCCATGCTGTCTGAGGTCCTGGTAGGAAATACTTCATTAAAATGGGGTCAGGCCAGCAAAAGTTTGAGAACCCCTGATGTATGGGTGGGGCGGATGTGGGACTGATGGCAAAGGAGGGAGAAAAGAAACTCAGCTCACATCACTCAATGTACTGTGTTCATCTTAAGGGTTCTAAGGATTAAAGCAGATATGTAACTGCTTAACTATAGACCATATACCTAGATTGCACTGAGCCTTCTTGGGTGCAAGAACCCAGGTGGCAAGGGAAAGGTCACTATAAGCCACCTTTCTGGTTTCCTGATCCTTGGCTTGAATGGGAGCTGAACTGTCCTAACAGCTGCTCTAACTTACACAGGCTAGAGCATCCTTTCAGGACCTCTCCTCTGGCTGGTGAGCATGTGCAAAGAGTGTAATATGGTTCCACCCCTCAAACCTCCTGTTATGCTTTTACCCACATACAAACACTCCAGCTTCCCTCCTCCCTTTCCCAACTGAGCAGGGGGAGAGCAGGTGGCAAAGACTTACAAGTTTTACAAGGCCCAGGTCTTGCATAGTTTCCATCAGGAAAAAGGGCTATTCATACCTGGGAAAAATAATTTTCCCTATTTTAAAAAAAACACTTTTCTCTGCTACAAAATAAAAACAGAAGTTTCCTTTCTGGAGATATGCCAGAAATCTATGCACTCTGGAGGAATTAGTGACAAACGGGAATATACACACACTATATATAACATGCGTAAAGACGTGATGCCAGACATACTGAAGAATAGCAGCTCATAGTAAGAAATTATTTCATAGACAGCTCAGTCTCCTAAAGAAATAGTAACGGTAATACAATAAGCTGCTGCAAAACATATTTTAAAAGTGCATATTTCTTTAAACTTCTGCACATGTTGCTAGGGCAAATTTCTATTGAATTGTCACTTAAATAAACATTTTAATTTGAAAAACAAAAGTGTGTTCATGAAACATCTGCTTCTTACTGCCATGATAATTCTTATTGTGGTATGTCCAAATGAAACTATATGTGTATATCTGAATGAAAGCCACATGTGGATTAACTGTAAAACACAATCTGATGTTCTTTCAAACAGTATTTTTTCACTGAAACTACAATAAAATATACTTTCTACTGAGATCTGTTACTGTAAAGGGAAGAAAGGATGGTCCTGAGGCTATGTCATGAGCCTAAAACTTGGGAAAATTGTGTTCCTGCTCTGCTACAGACTTGCTCTCCTTTAGACTTTCTGTGAGACTTTGGGCAAGTCACTTAGTTTCTCTGGGCCTCAGTTGAGAACCTATAAAATGGGGATAACAGCGCTTCCCTACCTCCCGGGGAGTTATGAGGTTAAATAGATTAAAATCTGTGAGGTGCTCCAATACTGTGTTAATGGGGGAAGGGGTTATAAGTAACTAAGATAGATGAAAGGGAAGGGGACTTTTCCAGATCAATTATAACTAAAACCAGCAGATTTTGTTTTTCCTGAGGCACCAGAGTGTGTGTGTGTGTGTGTACACACATATATTTCTTCAGAAAAAACTTTTTAAATTTTTTAATATGCTCTCATCAGAATGTAGGGAGATGGATACTGAGAAATATTCTGGAAAACATGAGTCATATAATTGTTTAGTTAACTTTTCTTTAGATAAATTATGTTGGAAACAAATAAAGAACATTGCTGAGAACATGGATTTCTGACAAATAGTCTTCATTTGCCTAAAAGTAAAAAAAGAATCCTTTCAAAGTCTATTGCTAAACTTGGTTTCTTCAGTATTGTGTACGCATTAATATTTTAATAGTGCCAACAGCATAAACATCTCATGAGAATATCATGAAATCATCATAGTATGGCCTGAAAACAATTCTGTGATCTTATTGAATATTTCTTGTAAAATAAATATCAGACTCATGGAATTACTATAAAAATAAAACGTAGCTGACTTACAGATACGGTAACAAGCAGGTAACTTCCACAGACTCTCCAGTCAGAATCTGCAAAGATGCAGGTGATCAGGCTAGGATATCGCAAACTGTGAATTACTAGCTCAGATATTATAGATGTAGACAGATAACTATATCAAACTATAGAATTATAATTGCTAACTCAAGGTAAAGGCCTTGATTACAGTATGATAATTAATCCTCACTAAAAGCAGAAGCTTTCTCTGTCTCTCCTTTTGTTGCAGTCCCAAACTCTTCTGACTGTCATAAATAAGACATGTTCCAAGATGCAAAATCAGGTTGCGTATTACTCCATATCCTATTTCAAAACATGATCTTAGCCAGGATTCAGACTCATTGGTTAAAAAGTAACAAATGCATTTGGTGTTCTGTGTAAGCTTTCCTAAAACACTGGCAATCTTTCAGCTGATGTTTACTCTTTGTTCAATGAAATTTGAAACACTTTTACCTGTGCTTGGATTACCTACATATGTTGGAATACACATAATGCTATCATTTACAAGCCTTTTAAAAGATGCAGAATCATTGCTTTCTCTTAGAATTAGTCTCCTGAAAGCATACATCAACAGTTTAAGGCTGGCTTACAAACCTTTGTAACTCTACAAAATAGACTAGATACTGGAGGTGGGAGTGTTGTTATTCCTGAGTCAAACAAGTAAATATCTGCAAGATATAAATGAACGCAGGCACATGTGGCTGGCCTAATGGCTTGGCTCTTGCAATGAGCAGCCATATGGAAGATTTGCATGAATTATGCTCAAAACATGATGATGCACCTTACATTGCTTCTGAGAACATCACTAATGATATGCATAGAACAGCATAGGGTTGCCAACTTTCTAATCACACAAAACCGAACACTCTTGATCCCCCCCTCCTCCAAGACCCCGCCCCTGCCATGAGTCCCCACCTCCCGCTCACTCCATCTCCCCTCCCTTCATCGGTCGCTCTCCCCCACCCTCACTCATTTTCATGGGGATGGGGAAGGGCGTTGGGGTGTGGGAGGGGGTGCAGGCTCTGGCTGGGGGTGTGGGCTCTGGGGTGAGGCCAGGGATGAGGGGTTTAGGATGCAGGAAGGGACTCAGAGCTGGGACAGGGGGTTGGGGTGCGGGAGGGGGTGTGGACTCCGGGAGGGAGTTTGGGTGCAGAGGGGGCTCAGGGCTGGGGGTTAAGTTGCGGGGGGGGCGGTGAGGGCTCCAGCTAGGGGTGCGGGTTCTGGGGTGGGGCTTGGGATGAGGTGTTTGAGGTGCAGGAGGGAGCTCTGGACTGGGGCCGAGGGGTTCACAGGGTGGGAGGGGGCTCCGGGCTGGGACAGGGGTTTGGGTGTAGGAGGGGTAAGGATTCTGGGAGGGAGTTAGGGTGCAGAAGCGGGTTCGGGGTGTGGACTCCGACCAGCAGCGCTTACCTCAGGCGGCTCCCAGATGCGGCCGGCATGTCCAGCTCCTAGGCAGAGGGGCCAGGGGGCTCTGTGCACTGCCCGTGCCCACAGGCGCCACCCTCACAGCTCCCATTGGCTACAGTTCCTGGCCAGTGGGACCTGCAGAGCCGGAGCTGACGGTGGGGGCAGCTCATGGAGTCCCTGTGGCCGTCCCTGTGACTAGGAGACAGACATGCCAGCTGCTTCTGGGAGCCGCGCAGAGCCAGGACAAGCAGGGAGCCTGCCTTAGCCTCACTGCTCTGCTGTCCAGACTTTTAGCAGCCCAGTCAGCAGTGCTGACCGGAGCCACCAGGGTCCTTTTCTGCTGGGCATTTCGGTCAGAAACTGGATGCCTGACAATCCTAGAACTGCAGTACAATATCTTCATAATCTCTCTGTATTCCAAGCTATAGATATGCACAATAGCTTTAATGATTTGGGGCTGTAGGATGGTTTTAAAAAGAAAGGAAAACAGCAGCCCAAAGTGACAGGGTGGGAAGCTTACCACTACCAGACTACTCAAACTAACTTGACATCCTTTGTCATTGCCTTGAAGAGGCAGATAACACAGCATGACTTAGGTCAAGGACAAGAGAGAAATACTATGAAAGTTCCGTCTCATCAAACCTTTCCCCCCGACCTCCCCACATATACTATTTTTATAGCGAATTAATATAATATTTATGGGTAATCTCTCAATGAATAGAAAAATGCAGAACTAAGGTTAATTAAAGAATTTGTAACCATTTGATAATGCCATAATAAGATACCTTGGTAAGTAAAACTCTCTAAATTGCTTAAATTGCCTGACTGGTATATAAGGGCAGTCAGCAGCGAACCAGCTGAGCGGCGAACAGCAGAGGCTAACGGAGGGAGTTTGCCTGGGAGTTCGCTTGGGGAGAGCTCACTGAGGCTTTCATCTGCAGGTTTCTCTGAGTAATTCCTGCAACAGTTGAGGAAGCTCTTAAGAGGACGGTGATATGGAAGGTGAGCGATCAGCTGTTGTAACCTGCACAGGTTGTGCCATGTTTGTCTTTCTTCCACAGGACAGAAGTGACTTTGTCTGTACAAAGTGCAAGCTGGTCTCCATATTGGAAGAGAAGGTTCGAGGGCTGGAGAAACGAGTATCTACTCTGCGTTGCAGAGAAGGGAAAATGAAGATTTCCTGGACAGACGTCATGAGATGCTTCTACGGCCACAATGTTCTGAAGATTCAGAGCAGGCGCAGCAGGGACAGAAGGATTGTGAAGAGGTTTGGCAGCATGTGACCTCCAGAAGGAGAAAGAGGAGCGTCCATGCACCAGCAATGGAGATACAGGTGAGCAATCGTTTCCATGTTCTCTCTACAGGTACTAATGTGCAGAGGGGACTAGATGACCCATCTGAGGGAAGGGAGCAGAAGGAGACTCCACCGATTGGAAAGCAAAAGATGCACTGTCCTAGGGATGGGGGTTCCACGACCACCACTCCCAAGAGGAGGAGGAGGGTGGTGGCGGCGGTCAGGGACTCCCTCCTCAGGGGGACTGAGTCATCTATCTGCTGCCCCGACTGGGAAAACCAAGAGGTCTGCTGCTTGCTAGGAGCTAGGATACACGATGTGACGGAGAGACTGCCGAAACTCATCAAGCCCTCGGATCGCTACCCCTTCCTGCTTCTCCACGTGGGCACCAATGATACTGCCAAGAATGACCTTGAGCGGATCACTGCAGACTACATGGCTCTGGGAAGAAGGATAAAGGAGTTTGAGGCGCAAGTGGTGTTCTCGTCCATCCTCCCTGTGCAAGGAAAAGGCCTGGGTAGAGACCGTCGAATCGTGAAAGTCAATAAATGGCTACGCAGGTGGTGTCGGAGAGAAGGCTTTGGATTCTTTGACCATGGGGTGGTGTTCCAAGAAGGAGGAGTGCTAGGCAGAGACGGGCTCCACCTAACAAAGAGAGGGAAGAGCATCTTCTCCAGCAGGCTGGCTAACCTAGTGAGGAGGGCTTTAAACTAGGTTCACTGGGGGAAGGAGACCAAAGCCCTGAGGTAAGTGGGGAAATGGGATCCTGGGAGGAAGCACAAGCGGGAGAGCACAAGAGGGGAGGATTCCTGTCTCATACTGAGACAGAGGGATGATCGATGAGTTATCTTACGTGCCTATACACAAATGCAAGAAGCCTGGGAAACAAGCAGGGAGAACTAGAAGTCCTAGCACAGTCAGGAAACTATGATGTGATTGGAATAACAGAGACTTGGTGGGATAACTCACATGACTGGAGTACTGTCATGGATGGATATAAACTGTTCAGGAAGGACAGGCAGGGCAGAAAAGGTGGGGGAGTTGCATTGTATTTAAGAGAGGAGTATGACTGCTCAGAGCTCCGGTATGAAACTGCAGAAAAACCTGAGAGTCTCTGGATAAAGTTGAGAAGTGTGAGCAACAAGGGTGATGTCGTAGTTGGAGTCTGTTATAGACCACCAGACCAGGGGGATGAGGTGGACGAGGCTTTCTTCTGGCAACTAGCAGAAATTGCTAGATCGCAGGCCCTGGTTCTCATGGGAGACTTTAATCACCCGGATATCTGCTGGGAGAGCAATACAACAGTGCACAGACAATCCAGGAAGTTTTTGGAAGTGTAGGGATCAATTTCCTGGTGCAAGTGCTGGAGGAACCAACTAGGGGCAGAGCTTTTCTTGACCTGCTGCTCACAAACAGGGAAGAATTAGTAGGGGAAGCAAAAGTGGATGGGAACCTGGGAGGCAGTGACCATGAGATGGTTGAGTTCAGGATCCTGACACAAGGAAGAAAGGAGAGCAGCAGAATACGGACCCTGGACTTCAGAAAAGCAGACTTTGACTCCCTCAGGGAACAGATGGGCAGGATCCCCTGGGAGAATAACATGAAGGGCAAAGGGGTCCAGGAGAGCTGGCTGTATTTTAAAGAATCCTTATTGCGGTTGCAGGAACAAGCCATCCCGATGTGTAGAAAGAATAGTAAATATGGCAGGCGACCAGCTTGGCTAAACAGTGAAATCCTTGCTGATCTTAAATGCAAAAAAGAAGCTTACAAGAAGTGGAAGATTGGACAAATGACCAGGGAGAAGTATAAAAATATTGCTCAGGCATGCAGGAGTGAAATCAGGAAGGCCAAATCACACTTGGAGTTGCAGCTAGCAAGAGATGTTAAGAGTAACGAGAAGGGTTTCTTCAGGTATGTTAGCAACAAGAAGAAAGTCAAGGGAAGTGTGGGCCCCTTACTGAATGAGGGAGGCAACCTAGTGACCGAGGATGTGGAAAAAGCTAATGTACTCAATGCTTTTTTTGCCTGTCTTCACGAACAAGGTCAGCTCCCAGACTGCTGCACTTGGCAGCACAATATGGGGAGAAGGTGACCAGCCCTCTGTGGAGAAAGAAGTGGTTTGGGACTATTTAGAAAAACTGGACGTGCACAAGTCCATGGGACCGGATGCGCTGCATCCGAGGGTGCTAAAGGAGTTGGCGGATGAGATTGCAGAGCCATTAGCCATTATTTTTGAAAACTCATGGCGATTGGGGGATGTCCCAGATGACTGGAAAAAGGCTAATGTAGTGCCCATCTTTTAAAAAGGGAAGGAGGAGGATCCGGGGAACTACAGGCCAGTCAGCCTCACCTAGGTCCCTGGAAAAATCATGGAGCAGGTCCTCAAGGAATCAATTCTGAAACACTTAGAGGAGAGGCAAGTGATCAGGAACAGTCAGCATGGATTCACCAAGGGAAAGTTGTGCCTGTCTAACCTAATTGCCTTCTATGATGAGATAACTGGCTCTGTGGATGAGGGGAAAGCAGTGGATGTGTTATTCCTTGTCTTTAGCAAAGCTTTTGATACGGTCTCCCACAGTATTCTTGCCGCCAAGTTAAAGAAGTGTGGGCTGGATGAATGGACTGTAAGGTGGATAGAAAGCTGGCTGGATCATCAAGCTCAACGGGTAGTGATCAATGGCTCCATGTCTAGTTGGCAGCCGGTTTCAAGCGGAGTGCCCCAAGGGTCGGTCCTGGGGCCGGTTTTGTTTAATATCTTTATTAATGATCTGAAGGATGGTGTGGACTGCACTCTCAGCAAGTTTGCAGATGACACTAAACTAGGAGGCGTGGTAGATACACTAGAGGGTAGGGATCGGATACAGAGGGACCTAGACAAATTAGAGGATTGGGCCAAAAAAACCTGATGAGGTTCAACAAGGACAAGTGCAGAGTCCTGCACTTAGGACGGAAGAATCCCATGCACTGCTACAGACTAAGGACCGAATGGTTAGGTAGCAGTTCTGCAGAAAAGGACCTAGGGGTCACAGTGGACGAGAAGCTGGATATGAGTCAACAGTGTGCTCTTGTTGCCAAGAAGGCTAACGGCATTTTGGGCTGTATAAGTAGGGGCATTGCCAGCAGATCAAGGAACATGATCGTTCCCCTTTATTCGACATTGGTGAAGCATCATCTAGAATACTGTGTCCAGTTTTGGGCCCCACACTACAAAAAGGATGTGGAAAAATTGGAAAGAGTCCAGCGGAGGGCAACAAAAATGATTAGGGGTCTGGAGCACATGACTTATGAGGAGAGGCTGAGGGAACTGGGATTGTTTAGTCTCCAGAAGAGAAGAATGAGGGGGGATTTGATAGCAGCCTTCAACTACCTGAAGGGGGGTTCCAAAGAGGATGGAGCTCGGCTGTTCTCAGTGGTGGCAGATGACAGAACAAGGAGCAATGGTCTCAAGTTGCAGTGGGGGAGGTCCAGGTTGGATATTAGGAAACACTATTTCACTAGGAGGGTAGTGAAGCACTGGAATGTGTTACCTAGGGAGGTGGTGGAGTCTCCTTCCTTGGAGGTTTTTAAGGCCCGGCTTGATAAAGCCCTAGCTGGGATGATTTAGTTGGGAATTGGTCCTGCTTTGAGCAGGGGGTTGGACTAGATGACCTCTTGAGGTCCCTTCCAACCCTGATAGTCTATGACCATAGTTCACGTTGTCTGATACAAAAGCAAAGTTATAGCACCATTTAGCTTCACTGTGAAATATTTTCAAAGTTACTGAAGTGTGGCTGGAAAATCTATATGCAGGAAACCCCTTGATTCTGTGTTACAAAAATAAGTGCCGCTATAATGATCCACCAGGAAATGGAATATGTGGGAAGCCACAGAAAGCGCAGAATTGAAGGGAAATCACCATCTGACAGAGAGACTGGGAGAACAATAGTTCAAAACCATGCTGCAAGTTGTGGTGTGTGGCTCCAAACTGATGATTTTTAGGATGGATGCCATGGGTAATTGGAGTTTCCTGAATAACAATGTCATTTATTTCACATGCCAGTAATATCTGCTGTCCTTGAGCTAAAGGTAGGTTAAGGATTGAAATGCTTATTGTTTTTTGGGTTACAAAGCTTTGTAGACTTCTGAAAAGGATGGGTTTGCTATTCTCTGAATTGGAACCTCTGGTTGACCAAAAAAATGTATTGGTTTTAATTATGTCAGACAACTCCCTGGCCTACTGGGCAAGAGAAGAAATATAGAATATGACAATTTGAGATGCAGCAGTAACAACTGACTGAAAATTAGTGAAGTTCTACAAAGACACAAGTGGGATCTTGTGAGATCTTCAGTGGAAATGAATAGGAAACTTGAAGGACTCACCTACTCTGGGCTCCTGGGCCTCACTTGGCCAACCCTATTTTCAGTAGTCAGCACTGTAGTTGTTTCAGACAAAATGTCAAATCTTTTGTTTGTGCTGAGATTTCCTCAGGAGTTGTGTCGGTTACTTTGGCTCCACTGCCATGGATTTATATGCGTACCCATGAGATAACCATATAGCGCTTATTGGTCATGCAAACAATAATTCCTCCCCCCCTCCAATCAGGGGTGGCAGAGCCTGCTCAAAAGAGTGTAGGGGCTCCCGCCACCTCCGTGGCCCTGCCCACACCCTGACCCGCCCCACCCCTTCTGCTTGAGACCCCGTCCCCAGCCAAGCCAGAAGCCACAGCAGGCCGGGAGTCAAGGACCCTCCACCTACCCGAGGTCGGGGGGCTGAAAGCAGGCCCTAGCCCATGTCCCTGACCTGCAGGCCCCCCACCCAGGGCAGGAGAGTCCACAGTTCCCCACAGCTGTCCACACAGCTCTTACCCTTGCCTGACTCTGGCCGGGGGGGGGGGGGGGGGGGGGGCTCATGCCCTGTGCAACATAGATAGGTCAACCTAACCCCAACTGTACAAACAGCTATGAACCTTCTCTGTTGACCTAGTTACCATCTCTCAAGGGGGTGGATTTACTACTGTGAAGGAAACACTCCTTCTGTCACTATAATTGTCTACGCTACAGCATTACAGCAGCTGTAGTGTCTCTAAGGCATGTGGTACAAGGTGGTGGGGTGGAACAGTTCTTTTCTGGTTGGCTGAGTGACATTCAGATGGGGAAGAGCTTTTAAGGAACCAAGCAGCAGGGAGTGCAGGAGACTGTCGGTCTGAAGATCTCCTTATACCAATCCCCTTACATTGATGGAGGTGGGGAAGAACTCATGACATTCATGCCCAACAGTGCTTTCCATACAACAGACAGGAAGGTAGTACTCATTGTCGTCAAGTGTCACCAGTGTGGTGTTCTGCTCTATCCAATGTTGATAACAGTTGGCTGTATGTGTGTGTTTCCTCTGCGTGCTGCCCCGGCTCTGCGCAGATAGCTGGCACAGCAGACCCTGAGAGAAACACCAAGGACCAGATTGATAAGGTCTGAAGGTACCCAGACAGGTTTATTGCCAAACGAAACATGGTCTCTAGCTCCCCGGATCAGATGTCTACAGTTCTGCTAGTACATATTTGCTCCCTGACAACGGACCGGCACAGTCAGTGGTGGGATTTACCACTGCCCCCTAGGCCAGACAAAGACAAGCCCTCAGGGGTGCATTCTTATACACAGGTACAAAGAAGTTACACCTCACTCCTGACGTATTGAGGTACAACCCCTCTACGTAGTAAGGTGCTGCCTATCACCTTGTACATGTTGGTTCGATCAAAACAACCCCATCCATCATATTACCCTTTTGCCCCGTGTTTAGGATGGGTCAGCCGGTCCCTTGTTATCTGTGTGGAATGTGCTAGTATCGGAGTGTTCTGGGACCATCCTGGCATATGTTTATATCTCTAGCGTCCAGTACCTTTTAGGTATGCATTTTTGGAACATCAGCCCTCCCCTTGCCAGACTCTGAGCAGGGCCTGCCTCTTGCTCATATCTTAGGGTTACCATATTTCAGCAAGCAAAAAAAGAGGACAGGAGGAGCCCCGCCCTTGCCCCGCTCCACCACTTCCCGCCCGCCTCAGAACCCCCAACCCTCCCCCCCGCTCCTTGTCCCCTGACTGCCCCCTTCTGGGACCCCTGCCCCTAACTGCCCCCCCAGGACTTCACCCCCTACCTAAGCCTCCCTGCCTCTTGTCCCGACTGCCCCCTCCTGAGACCCTCCCCCCCATCCTAACTGGCCACCTAGGACCCTACCCCCTACCTGTGCCCTGACTGCTCCAACCCTTATCCACACCCCCACCCCCAGACAGACCCCTGGGACTCCCATGCCCTATCCAACCACTCCCAACCCCCACCCCTGCTCCTTGTCCCCTGACTGCCCCCTCTTGGGACCCCTGCTCCTAACTGCCCTCCAGAACCCCACCCCCTAAGCCTCCCTGTTCCTTGTCCCCTAACTGCCCCCTCCTTAGACCCCCCTCCCTAACTGCCCCCCAGGACCCTACCCCCTACCTGACTGCCCAAAACCTTATCCACACACCTCCCAGAAAGCCCCCTCCGAACTCCCGACCCTCCCCCCCCGCGTCTCTTGACTGCCCCCTCCAGAATCTCCCTCCCCCTTCTCCGACCCCCTGGCAAATGTAAGATTAGTGTCCCATTGGAACGCGTACTTTGTTGGGGTCCTTGATGACCTATGACCATCAAATTCTTCTCTGCAGTGGTTTAGCAGTGTGGCTGACTGGGTTCAGTATAGCCCAAAAGACTCACGTGGGAGAAGGTGGTAAATCCCTCCACAGGTTTAATATGCAGCAGGTTATAAAATCCCCAAACCTTTACTCCCTGGCTTGAGGACACAGTTCAGGGAGTAGGGGGTCCCCAAAACAAATTCCCTGACTGACTAAAAGATAGTGCACTCACAAATTCCATGAATGATCCTCAGGTTCAAAGAGGACTCTGGACTCCTCAGTCACTGCAGAGGGGCTGCTCTCTGCTGGCAGGGATCCTCTTCAAGCAGGAATCAGGCTGCTTCGGTCCCAGGATTTCCCCTCATCACAAAGGGATGCAGGACTCAAGGTGCAGGTTACACAACTGTACTAAAATCCAAACTGTTGTCTCCTAGCCCAGCGTCCAGACACACACACACAGCAGGCAGCAGCCCTGAACTAGCAGACAGAGCAGAGCTGCCCATGTGGTGACTGGTCTCCCCTAGGGACCTGGAGGGCTAACTCAGCCTGGCTGGGGAAGTTTCCCAGCAAAACTCTACAAACCGGGAGTTATCAGTGGAGAAGGAAAAGCCCAGCTGAGGGATCTTGCTTTCAGGTCCCTAGAGGCCAGTTCTGAGGGAACCCTGCATGCAGGCCTGGGATTCACCAGCTCCCCACAAAGCCAGTCCGGCCCTTGTCCTGGCTAGCTCCCGACTGACTCAAAACTGGCTTCTCCCCTTTCCTGAACTCCCTGGGAAGGGCATCTCACTCCCTATTGGTTGCCAGGCAGACTCCGAGTTTTCCTTGGCTCCCCCCTGAGCTGCCAGCAGACAGAGCCCCAGGAATCCAGGTAATCTCCTTGGGGGTTACACTAGTATAGAGTTACCATACGTCCGGATTTTCCCGGACATGTCCGGCTTTTTGGGCTCCAAATCCCCATCCGGGGGGAAATCCCAAAAAGCCGGACATGTCCGGGAAAATCGGCCATGCGGTGCCAGGCTGGGGGCTTGGGTGCCGGGGGCTCGGGTGCCGGGCCGGGGGCTCGGGGGCTCGGACGGCGGTGCTCGGACGGCCCGGTGCCGGGGGCTCGGGTGCCGGGGGCTCGGCCAGCTGTGCTTGGGGGGCCCGGCCGGCGGTGCCGGGGGCTCGGGGGGCCCGGCCGGCGGCTCGGCCGGCGGTGCCGGGCGACGGGCTGGGGACCTGCGGTTCCGGGGGCGGGCCGCGCCTCCTCCCCCCACCCCCCCCCTTATCTGCTTCAGGCTTCCCGCGACTCAAATGTTCGCGGGAAGCAGGGGAGGGGGCGGAGACGGGGCGGGAGCGGGGCTGGGGGCCCTTTAAAGTGTCCTCCTTTCGGAGGCACTAAATATGGTAACCCTACACTAGTATATCTTCACTAGGGCTTTTGCCAACATAGCTACAGTGGCACCAAAAAATCATACCCTTAACTGGCATAGTTATACCAGCAAAACTTTCTAGTGTAGATGTGCCCCCTCACAACCTCTTTATCTTCTTTCTAATCACTGGAATGAGATGAACCCCCCCCCATCCAACCCTATCTTCTACAAGGTTTTGTTTTTTTTTAATTCTTCAAGAATTAATTAATTGCAATGTCTCTCTCCTTTCCACCAGGACCATTGTAAGAGGGTCCGGACTCACCCCTGCAGCGCCTCCTGCTGGTCATCCAGGGAATTCGCTCACCAGCCTCTGGAGCGCCCTCTGCAGGCCAGTGATCTGCCTTTCCTCTTCTCTGGCCCCCGTGTCCCTCCCAGGACCCCGGTGCCCCTTGCTCTGGGTGCTGCCCCCTGGCAATACCCCTACATATGCTAGGTCTCCCCTCCCAGGGGAACCCCCACTCACTATCCCCACCTTGCCTCAGCACTAGGCCACTGCCAGTCACCAACTAGCCCCCACTTCCTGGAGCAGACTGCAGTATAGGCCACTCATCACTGGCAAGGTTAGGTTTGGACCTGCTGCCTTGGCCTAGCCCTGGGTTGCCCTCTGCAACCCCCGGCACCCCTTGGCCTATTACCAGGCCGCAGCCTAGAGCTATCCAGGCTGGAGCTCCCCAGCCTTTCCCCAGCCCTGCTCCACCCAGGTACCCTGTCTAGTTCCCTGCAGCCAGGCCCTTCTCTCTGTGCACTCAGAGAGAGACTCTTGAGTTCTTGGCTCCCAGCCTTCTTATACAGGCCAGCTGGGGCCTGACTGGGGCATGGCCCAGCTGTGGCTACTTCCCCAATCAGCCCAGTAGCTTTTCCCTTTGCCCCAGCCCTCTGCCAGGGCTGTTTTAAACCCCTCAAGCAGGAGCAGGGTAGTCACCCTGCTACAACCATAAACAGTTATTTATGCCCTAAAAATGAATTAACTCTCCTAGCCCATGCAGCCCTAATGGACCAGGGGAGAGAATGGTTCCAGAACTATAGTTTTGTTCACAATGGGAGCTCTTTGCTGGTATAGTATACCGATAAAGAGTTCCTATGTAGACATGGCCTAACTAGTAGCAATGCGCTGCACACAGGGATCGGGGAGCTCATCCAATGGACTATTTCAGTCCCTTGAGCAGCTCTGCAACAGCAAGGTGCACAGCTTCCACTCCTCCACTTCACCCTTTGTCCTTGCACAGAGACCTAATCTATTTCTGAATTAGGTTGGTCTTGTGCACATATATGGTATGTGATTCACTCAGGGCAGGAAGTAGTTGTAAATTTTAGTCTGAGTAAAGCCCAAAGGTTGTTATATATCAAAATAATACTAAAAGCAAATTTAACTGAAATTGGTGGAAGGTTAAAACAAAATAGTTTAATTAGCTTCATCACAATAATAATCTTTCAGTGACATGTTTTTAAAGAAAACCCTCCTTCTTTGATCCACTTAAAGATTGAATTTTATTGTAAAATTTCTTCAATGTGCCTCAAAGTGGAGATAACAGAAAAGCACTGAAATAGTAGATGGGCTTTACAATACTCTATTCTCACTGGAAATTATGCAGACAATAGAACTCTATTTCTAAAAATCAGGCCACCACTCTAATTAAAGCCTACTAGTTTTAAAAGCACAGATGTAAAAAAAAAATCACATACCAGCATTAATTAAATTACATTTGTATTTTTAAAGAATCATTGGAAGAGCACATTGTACTCGGACAAGTTCTTTTCATGCATTCAAACACTGGTATCTTTATCAGGAATTTTCTTGAATAGGGCACAATATAGGTGAGGTTGGGGGTGCGGGAGAGGTTTTGGGGTGCAGGCTCTGGGCAACACTTATGTCGAGGGGCTCCCCGGAAGCTGTGACATGTCCCTCATCTCCTAGGCGGAGGTGCAGCCAGGCAGCCAGGGTTCCCCGCCAATGGGAGCTGCAGAACCGGCGCTCGGGGCAAGGGAAGCATGCGGCGTCTCCCTGGCCGTGCCTCTGCCTCGGAGCCGAGGGATATATCGCCACTTCCGGGGAGCCGCGCAGAGTCAGGTAGGGAGCCTGCTAGCCTGGGAACCAGACTTTTAATAGCCCCGTCAGCAGTGCTGACCGAAGCCGCCTGGGTCCCTTTTTCACTGAGCATTCCAGTCGAAAACCAGACACCTAACAACCCTAGGAGGAGATGGGGGAGTTCCTCACTCACACTGTAGCCCTGCATGTTTAAATATTACTACTACAAAGCAGGCAAAGTTTCTTAGATACAGATTGTAATCCAGCTGTAAAGTTGTAGGGGCAAATAAGACTCCAGGTGCAGGAAGAAGAGATGGCTTTGCAGGGCTGCTGCTACTTCTCTCTTTACGTAAATGGGCAAATAGGGGTTGAATCCTTGCTCCCATACCTACAAATCACTAGCCACCAGAACTGAGCCAATTCAGGGAAAGAGAGGGATGGAAATAGGGTGTTGTGACCAATTGCTTCCCGGGGAGCAAAGAAGGAATTGCAGCTATGCATCACACCTTACACTTAATATATACTCTGTGTGTGGGGGCGGCGGGGCGGGGCGGGGGGGGGGAGGGAATAGATGGCTGTAATGGCTGAGATTGTGTGAGAAAAGGGAATTTATGTTAGTTTTTACTATAAAAGGACTTGCAGTCACATTTTATGAGGGATTTTTCCATGGAATTATCTTTAAATTATACCTTTTAAATTTGCCATAAGCAAAAGACTTACGCCCAAGTCCACTACTGCAAACACATCTAATTGAATGTCCTAAATTAGACTTTGTTGGAAAAATTATACTGGCACAGTCATAGGTTGGCAGTATTTCCCTTGTATACCCATATTTTCAGGGCCTATTCATAGTATCTCAATTGCAGCACTGATTTTCATTATTTTTTCTGAGTTCAGGAGCAATAAAAATGGAAAGTACATTTTGTGATTTCCCTATTATATGATATACGTGTTGGGTATTTCTGTACCATAACACTGTCCCATATGAATAATCTCTGATTCCTTTAGACAGGAAAACAGAGAACATAAGGTGTAGATCTGTAATGGAAGGACTTACACCTTCAATTCAGCTGTTTGTAGATACTTATTGTGACATAGGGTACATCTACACTACAGGGGGGAGTCGATTTAAGATACGCAAATTCAGCTACGTGAATAGAGTAGCTGAATTCGACGTATCGCAGCCGACTTACCCCGCTGTGAGGATGGCGGCAAAATTGACTTCTGCGGCTTTCTGTCGATGGCGCTTACTCCCACCTCCGCTGGTGGAGTAAGAGCGTCGATTCGGGGATCGATTGTCGCGTCCCAACAGGACGTGATAAATCGATCCCCGAGAGGTCGATTTCTACCCGACGATTCAGGCGGGTAGTGTAGACCTAGCCATAGAGTAAACAGAAGCAAATCCCAAAAGAACAACCAAAAGTCCAATCCAGTATCTTTTAATTGAACATCTAGATATGATGTAAATGGTTCTATCCTGGACTAAACTGTTACTCTATTTACTCCTTTTGGACTTTTGTTGCCCTCAAGCTTCTTCATTCTGTTACTAGCTAATTGTAAGTATACTTCAAGCAACCTTTTATCCTTCCTGATTACCAAAACCCCAGAATACCTCTCATGCCTTCCTGGGTGCCAAAAGCCTTAGCTGTTCCCTACCCTATGTCAAAAACACCAGTTTCTCCCCTGGCAACTTCCACAGTTCAGTCATGTATTACAAGACAAAAAGTCTGGCACACAAAATTCCAGAACATATGGACACAGAATAAAAGAGATTAAATTGAATATCAAATGAAATAAATAAAGCAAGAGACATTGTATTGATTGGGCTGAACTGGACTGGGTAGGTAGTCATGACTGGAGGAGTTGAAGGGATAATGCCACATAATTCCAGAGTTCAGGCCATATATTTTAGGTCTAATGAGATGCATAGGACACAGGGCTTTGCATACATGTTTTTGAAGCATCCAGTGACATTATCCTGCAACGTACTATAATATATATGGCTCAGTCACAGGGGTGGGCAAAATTTTTGGCCTGAGGGCCGCATCTGGGTATGGAAATTGTATGGCGAGCTATGAATGCCTGGTGGGGGAGGGGCAGGGTCGGCTTTAGGCCGATTCCCCTGAAACAGGCCCCGAGCCTAACAAGGCCCTGCACCTAAGAGGGCCTCACACCCTAAAGAAGAGCGCCTAACTTTTTAATTTTTACTCACCCGGCGGCGGTCCGGGCCTTTGGCGGCACTTCAGCAGCGAGTCCTTCACTCGCTCCGGGTCTTTGGCGGCATTTCGGCGGCGGGTCCTTCAGTGCCGTAGAAGACCCGGAGCGAGTGAAGGATCTGCCCCCGAAGTGCCACCGAAGACCCAGACTGCCGCCTAGTATTCGAATCGGCCCTGCACTTCCTAAAGCCGGCCCTGGGAAGTGGGATTCTATAAGGGATGTTACCGAGATGGGGGGAGGAGGGACTCATGGGGTGTGGAATGGAGGGGGGGGCTCTACAGGGGCGGTACCGGGGACTCCCAGGGGCCCTGCCAGCAGTGACACCAAGGCGGCCGTACCAGGCACCACCATGGGTGAAGATGCCCTCACTGAGGCAGGTGTGCCCCATGGCGGTTTCGAGGCTCTCAAGGGCAGGGGCTGTAGGAGACTGCGAGAGGGTTGGGCACACTGCCACGTGGGGAGCAGGGGGTTGCTGCATAGGGGCAGGGTTCCGATCCTGGAAACAGCGCAGTGAAGTCTCACCTGTGCAGTGTGGCTCTGCGTGACGGAAGATGGTGCTCATCAAGGGAATTGTGAGTCGGAGGCTGGGGAGCACCAGGAAGGTAGAGCGAGGCAAGCCCCTGACCCCGCTTCCCAGCAGGAGCTCAAGGCCGGATAAAAATGTCTGATGGGCTGGGAGCAGCCCGCAGGCCTCAGTTTGCCCACCCTGCTCTATCAAGTACACATGCATATGAATATATCTGTATATACATGTGTGTAATTTATGCACACATCTGCATCCTGGTGATCCATAAGCCACTGCAACCCAGGGGAGTGGGGATGCAGGTAGAATGGGGACTGCTGTGCCTTAAGAGAATACTGCATGGACCAGTAGGGAGAATTCCCTTCCTCATGTTACTGGGCAAATCACCTGAGCAAATCTTGGTGTTCTGACCTTGTGCACATTGCCAGGATTTGGGCCTACATTAATCACTCAGACCAGCTACACTTTATGCCAAAGAAGGAAAGTCTGCCTGAGAGAGGGCTGATGGCACAATCCCACCCACAACTCCTGCTCCAATGAGGGCTTGGAACCAACCAGTGCTGCCACAAAAGTGGGCAACATTGACGGGGGTGGGATATAACCAGGGCATCAGGGAGAGTCAGCACATCTTCTGGTTTAAATCAGCCTTCCTCTGATGGCATCCCAGGGAGGAGATCACCTCACCAGAGGATTGAATCCTTCCTTTGGTACAAGGATGCAAAAATTATTGTCACTGTGCCAGTAACAATGACGGTAACCCATTGAGCTGAGATGGGGAGCAAAATGTACAGACCTGAGAGGGGAAGTTGGTGTTCATCAACATGAAATAGTTTATTTCATCCATTCTGAATATTTTCAAAAATATATAGAAATCTCCCCCCTTTAGCGATGAATTCATAAATTAACTATTTTTAAACCACTAAAGGGGAAATGAAGTTAGAAGGTCAGAAAGATCTATTATTTGCCTCCAAGCCACCAGCCGAAAGACATTTGCATATGCAATCTACTGTAATTGCGTAACATTTTTCAGGCCACTATATTCACTTTTGAAGACGTAAACAGTGGAAAGTTACTGACTCACCACATGACCATTTTCAGCCAAATATGAGCCAGGATTGTCTTTTTGTACGGAACAATAACCTGAATGCTTCAAGCATTTTGGACCTGACTCTTCACTGTCTTCAGGGCTGACTCCAGGCACCAGCTAAGGAAGCAGGTGCTTGGGGCAGCCAATACAAAGGGGCGGCAGGCCGTCCGCTACTGGGGCGGCCCGCCCGGGTCTTCTGCGGGAATTCGGCGGCTGGTCCCTCAGTTACTCTCTTCCTCCTTGAGCTGCCGCTGAAATGCTGCTGAAGAGGAAGAGAGGGAGTGAAGGACCCGTCGCCGAACTGCTGCCGAAGAATGCTGCCGATCGGCTTTTATTTTTTATTTTTTTTGCCGCTTGGGGCAGCAGAAAACCTGGAGCTGGCACTGACTGTCTTACTCCTTGTGTAGTCATTTACTCCTATGCAAAGTGAGTATGAAGTGGATGTAAAATGGTCCCAAACCCAGGATGACATATCAGGTCCCCTGTATTTAAAAGATTAATAGAATTGTTCAGATGGGACAACAATTCATTATTGTCATTATTACATATGTTGGGTTTTTTTTAAAACAGCATTATTTTGGGCCGCTAAGATGTGCTCACAACTAAATTGAATAAGTGTGAGCTTTTTTGCCCTTTCTCCACTTTTCCTCTCAGTCATTTGTTATACTTTGTCTAAAATTAAGTTATAAGGTTTCTGGGGCAGGGATCATGACCTATTTTTAGGGTAAAGCAAACTCTCTGGGTGATGTATCAATATAACGAAGGTACTTATCTGGCCCCTCACTACCACAGTGGCTGAGTGGCTCACAATTTTTAACGTATTTATTTTCACAACACTCTTTGAGGTAGGGAAGTGCTATTATCCTCATTTGGCATATGGGGGACAGAGGCACAGAATGTGGGATTCGTAAAGGGGACTTAGGCACCTAACTGCCATGTTAGGTACATAACTCCAACATGTAGGCGTCACTGGCATTCACAAAATCACGTCTCAGCTGCTGCCTAACCCTGTAGGTGCCTAATGTCCCTTAGCGCTTAAGTTTACCCTGATAAAGACCCTGAGGTGTCTACATTTTGGGGTGTGGGCATGTGTGGAGCTACTGAAGTCCTGACACCCAGCAGTTCTTTGCCTAATTCACACAGGAGCCCCAATAGGATCTACAAACTGTCCTCACCTATCTTGCCTTTTTGGGCCTGATCCAGTAGACATGTTCATGGCATGCTTAACTCCATATAAAAGATGCTGGAAGAGGAGCCCAGTGGTGAGAGCACTCACTCATTCATTGGACCTGGGTCTTCCATCTCCCGGCAGGTTACAAAGGCATTCTAATGCGCTCGTTGGGTGAGTGAATATTTAATTATTCATACAAAATAGAATAGCTTCAGTTGGAGAGACACCTGCCCCAGACTACCCCATAGCCCAGTGGTTAGGGCATTTATGTGGGAGGGTTGGAGAGCCAAGTTCAAGTCTCTGCTCTATATCAAACAGGGTTGGGCTTTGAACCTGGATACTACACATCCTGGGTGAGTGCCTCAACCCCTTCTTATAAGGTTATAACCACTGTAACATCACCTTCTCAGCCCCTGTTTTCCATAAACAAAACCCTATTAACCTCACTTAGGTGCCCAACTCCAAAAGAGGGTTCACAATTGTGAACCCCAAGTGGAGAAAGGCTCCTCCCTCGGGCCTGGCATTGGGCATCGAATTCCCTTTGTGGGGCGGGACTTAGGTCCCACGTCTTGCTTTGTCATTTGAGAGGTGAATTTAATAATCCAGACTCCATGCATTTCATCACATAACATTAATTATTCTGGCTGTATATGGGTTACTAGCTCCCTGTTCAGCATGCTGGCTTTTTTGAGGACTCTAACTCTCCCCATGAGGACCTACATGGTTTGCTCAAGGTCACACAGGCATAGGCGCCGACTCTGTGGGTGCTCCGGAGCTGGAGTACCCCTGGGGAAAAATTGTTGGGTGCTCTGCACCCACAGGCAGCTCCCTGCCCCGTCCCCCCCCCCGCCCCAGCTCATCTCCGCCTCCGCCCCTGAGCGCGCCACATGCCCGCTTTCCCCCCCTAACTCCCAGCGCTTGCGGCAAGCGCTAGGAGGGAGGAGGGGGAACGCGGCACGCTCGGGGAAGAGGCAGGGCCGTGTCGGGGATTTGGGGAAGGTGTCCAGGTTGGGGGCAGAGTTGGGGAGGGGACTTTGGGGAAGGGGTTGAAATGGGGGTGGGGCGGGGGAGCAGGGTGGAGTTGGGTGCTGCTGGGGGCGGCGCGAGCACCCACCGGCGCCAGGGAAAGTTGGCACCTATGCACACAAGGAAGTCTGTGGCTAAACAGAGAATTGGGATTGGGTTTCCAGTGTCCCAAGCTAATGCCTTAGCTGTTGGGCTATCCTTCCTCTCCAGAACAATTAATAGATAAGGGAAATAATTAAAAGAAAATAAATAATGTCTGTTCACAGATCCCCATGTACTCTTTCCAATTAATATTATTCTATATTCTATCTGCTGGCATAGCAGCTACAATTACCACTTTTAAATGACGAAGTTTTAACTCCATAGCAATAATGATTCCCTGCAAATCCTTTGCTGACACTACGGTCTGCACAGAGAAGTTCTCAATCCCAGTGGCAGACAGTTAATATGCAGCAAGGTGATGGAGCTTGGAATATCACTCAAGTTTCTTGATTAGTAATTATACTATAATTTCCTCCAGCAATTAAATGGAAAATTTTACTAAATTGTGCAGTGATCTCTCTACCTTGCTCTTAACTTATCTACTTTGTGCACCTGTGGTTTTGGACATATTCTTATGTTGTTTTATTTCATATTGAAGAAAATGGTGCCAGGGTCAATTCTATTTGGTTTACTCTAGTCACTGTTCAGGAATGTACATCCATGTGAAGTGGTTGGGCCTTGCCATTGTGTAGCTAAAAATTACATGGCACACAAAAGATGCTTTCTGCACTGAATCAAACATGACGTATCCATAGCTTTCTGTTTAGTGGGAGGAGCTGGACTGAAAGTCAAAGTCTAAAACAATTCAAAGCTTCATGGGGAGCGGGTAACCGAAGATCTGCCTTAGGGAAGAGAGCTCATGAAAATAAGATCATCTGGAACTAGCTAAAACTAGGGATTAGGATTAGGCAACATTTAAAAAAATATTTACCTGGGAAAGGGGGAGCTTTCTTTCCCCATCTCTGTTGTGTTGTTTGGGGAAGAGAGTTTTGCAGCTTCAATCTCTCTCCTCTTTGGAGCCCTTCTTTGTAGACGACCCCCAATCATAATGTTTGATGTGGTTGGTAAACTTTGAACTTCTGGTTGCATGGCCCTTTCTTTTTCCCTCAGGATAATCCCCAGATTAAAGGAGCTGTTAGTCTGAGAAATTTACTATTATCTCATATTGCCCTCACCTCCTTTTCTCTGGCTGTTGAATATCCAACAGTCAGGAAGGTACCCATCACCATTTTAGCCAAAATTAATGACTCCCTTGGTAGTATTCCCATGTCCCCAATTGATACATATGGAAATAATGCAGAATAGAGTTTGACTGTAGGAATTTAAAGTCTCCCTTCTAGAATTGACAACCCCAACCTTTGAAAAATCATGAGATCAGCTAAAAATAATGAAATTATAAAAATAATAAATTTTAAGGGTTTATTTATTTATTTGCTCCTGATTTTTTAAACTTTAGGGTTCACGTGTTCAAGCTTTTTTCTGCAAGCATGAAGGCTAGAGACTTTTATTTTAAATGGAAATTGAGCTTCTCATATAATCATGACTCCAGAAGCTGTGGCTCTAAAAACACACTAGATATGAAAATTGCAAGAGTGGGCAACACTTCCCGTTGCACTTCCTGCGGAATCTGACACAGTATTTTACACTAAACTTAAACTTTCATGTTTGTAAAATATGAGCCAGATGCTCCCCACAGTGATGCCAGCGTAAATCCCAGATATCATCCCCATGATCATCATTCCCATATACAAGGTGTTTATACATCTGCATAAGACCAGAATTGCTATCTTCATTTTGTCCAAATCTGCAAGTCATAAGTGGCCACTTGCAAAAGAGATGTGCCACCTATGAAAAAGAAGCAACATCAGTAGTAATTGTGGGCTAAAGAGACCCCTTAATTTGCCTATTTTGCTCAAACATATTTGCATATTGCACAGTATACAGCTATGACCTGACCCTGCAAACTCTTAATCACAGTTGTAGGGCCAGATTATTGCTCATGCTACAGCCCTGGAGCAGTATGAAAGGACTGTAAACTTCCCCTAACAGGACATGAAGGAATCCCTGATTCATGAAGAACCAGTGTAGCTTTGTCTATGCCACACCCTCCTGACCATGGTGGCATGGGGACAGGAGGGGATAGAACCAGAGCTCTGGAATGGGGACTACTGCAACCTGACATAATTTAGAGCAGCTCTGAGGCTAAACTTAGGTTCGGCGCTAAACTGGCCCCTGCCAGCCACACAGCCACCCTCTCTTCAGCTGCTGTTTGTGATCAAAAGTTTTTGCCTCATGAGGCAGGCTGCTGCTTCCAGGCAGTTTTTATTATCCTTTTATATGAGCGACACCCTATAAAACTGTATAGTGATCACAGAAATAAAAATGACTGACAGAGCGTGTATAAAATATGTAAATTACAGATTCACTGGCAGTTTCCTATGTAATAAAAGATGAGTCACTGCATGGCACTTTCAACAAAGAGGATAAGGTATTTCTGAGATAGATTTTTGTACACTCTGTCCACAGAACTGTATATAGATTTGCCCAAACCCACAATCAGCCAGAAGGAAGTAGACATATTTCTATGATGTAATGCCAGGAGAAGGGTGAAAGTCAAACAAAATGAAGCTATTCAGTAGTGGTGCAGTACTGTCCCAACATCCCTCAGATAAAACAACAGCATCTTTATCAATCATCTGGTGTACCAAAAATAAAAATTACTATCACCGGACAATTTGACAGGATCAATGTCCTCTGGTTTGCAAATAAATGTCTCTGCTTTGTTTTGACATTCACAATATTTTCTATAAATGGTATAGCTATTCCTCTGATAGAAGGAGAACATTATCCTGTGTCAATGCTTTATTCAAGTGACATTATCTCCTAATTACCTCTACATTTTTGCTGATATTTATCCTTTCTGAAGTATAGTAAATCTGAGCTTTCTATCAACCTGTTTCCCGTGATGAATCCTTGAATGCAGTGAAAAGAATAGCTGAAGATTCCTTTTTCATGTCATCTCAGAATTTCAATATGAGATAAAAAGAATAACTCTTTGGGTATTTGGATTAGTGTTAGTTATTTTGGAGTCAAATGGGAGTTGAAATGTAGCTGAGAAGATCATGTAGTTAAATGGGTACAGACAAGAAGTAACAATTATTTCCTAGAGGAGACACTCACTGTATGAGCCCATGGAAGTCTTCTGAAATTGTTAGGCTACATATTCAAAGGAGCCTCAACCCATCTTCTAAAACCCTGCAATTCTGAACAAGTAAAAACTCATATTATAGCATGCAGATTGAGGGAGGGGGAGATTTTTCAAAGGCACAGATGTGTGAGGTGTTAAATTCCCATCGATTTTCAAAAGGAATTGTCTCTGTGACATTGTGCAGTCTATTTGGTTTTATAAAAACATGATAATAAGTGATTATAATGTAACTGGGATAGTTTTAGAAAAATATGGTAAAAAGTGAATATAACGTAACTGGAATATGCTTCATGCAAAAGGTCTCTTGTAAGGTATCATTACAAAGCTTATAATCTACTGAGTGTGATCATCCAGTTTGTATAAATGTACCACTCTTGTATCTAAAACAAGAAATATAAAATATAACTCTGAGGGTCTATTGTAATTATGTAAAGTGTGGGCCATTAATGATGGTTTAGAATCTTGATGAGTCCCATTAACCAGGACCATTGTTTGCAGATGGTTGTGTTTACCTGTGAGTCTTCCTGTATATGTGTGTGCTGGCAAGTAAGTAATGAAGTCTTGCAGTGACATGTGATCATGTCACCTGAACTGGAATCCATCTTTAACCTGGTGCTTTTCCAGTGAGGGGGGTGGAAACCCAGAGGGACAAAGGGTTCCCACCTTATGCAAAAGATATATAAAGGGGTGGGAGAGAACAAAGGGGGGAGAGGAGCCATCATGAAGAATCCCCTAGCTATCACCTGAGCTGGAACAAGAGCTGTACCAGGGGAAAGAATTGTGCCCAGGCCTGGAAGGTGTCCAGCCTGAGAAAAACTTACTGAAGCATCTCTGAGGGTGAGATTATCTGTATTTAGTTTGATTAGACATAGATTTGCGCATTTTATTTTATTTTGCTTGGTGCCTTACTTTGTTCTGTCTGTTACTACTTGGAACCACTTAAATCCTATTTTCAGTATTTAATAAAATCACTTTTTATTTAGTAATTTACTCAGAGTATGTATTAATACCTGAGGGAGCAAACAACTGTGCATATCTCTCTATCAGTGTTATAGAGGGCGAACAATTTATGAGTTTGCCCTGCATAAGCTTTATGCAGGGTAAAACGGATTTATCTGGGTTTAGACCCCATTGGGAGTTGGGCATCTGAGTGCTAAAGACAAGCACACTTCTGTGAGCTGTTTTCAGGTAAACTTGCAGCTTTGGGGCAAGTGATTCAGACCCTGGGTCTGTGTTGCAGCAGACGGGAGTGTCTGGCTCAGCAAGACAGGGTGCTGGAGTCCTGAGCTGGCAGGGAAAACAGGAGCAGGGGTAGTCTTTTGCACATCAGGTCGCAGCCCCCAAGGGGGTTTCTGTGATCCAACCCGTCACAGTCTCCCTACTCCTAACTGCCTTTTGTGCCTCTGAAAATTCCCCCCTCCCAAGCAATCAGATGTCTGATTACATCTTTCTAAATTGGTATGCTGTTAATGCACATGAAAGTTCAAGCTCAACTAGAGTAGAGAGGCTGCTTTTGAAACTCTAACCCGTTGTACTTCAGTTAACTCATCTGGAAAAAAAAAGTGTCAAAAGCAGGATTCATTGAAAAGCATATGCAACAGCTGAGTTGGGGTGGGTGGAGGGGGAATTCCCAGGATAAATTGCATATTAAAAATATCAAGAACGAAAGTGACACTTAGTGGACAAAACTACCGGCAAAGCCATACAAGATGTAAATCAAAATGGAGCTCACTATGTTATGAGACTATGGCATCTTTTCCCACAGGCAAATACAATGGACTAGGAAGAACTACTGACTGTCATGTTTTAAATAGGTATTCAATTATGAACAGGGAATTAAAGAAATGGTCAACATGATTAATTTTATTTGGTAAAATACCAACTGGTGGTGCAACTACTGGCGGTAAAGGGAGATGTTTGGCCTCATGTGCAGACATTTTACTATCCTGTTGATGGTCCTCTCCATGCATTTTCATGGCTAAAGGTACATTTTTCACTCCTGGTTCACATTACTTTTTAATATGGCTGCACCAGTGATTTCTGAATATATAGAGAGCCTATATATGTTCTCACTTTGATGCAACTCTGAAGAAATTCCACTGATGTCAGTGGAGTTACTCTGGATTTAAACCAACATAAGTATGAACAGAACTTGACCCACTCTGACCAGATGGAAATCAGTCTAAATAGTTTTAATAAATACTGTAATGATATAACGTTAGCAATAAAATCTAGAAAGGAACTGAAAGGTGGCCTTTGGCCACCTTTGCATTATTCCTATCCCTCCCATCATTTCTTTGGTACTGAAGTTCCCATCCAGTCTCCAGAATACATTAGAGCAGCAGGAGAGCTTATATATGTGTGTGTGTGTATGTCACGCACACATGCAAACATGTACCCACATAAATAAAGTTTTATTTTCAGTAATACAGTGCTCCAAAAGCAACACACAACAGTAGGTTAGTAAAAAAATCTGTCTGACTAGTCAGTGCAAAATGAAATCCAGTTAGGAGCAATCATTTGTAAGAATAAAGAAGAAAACGATATTATCAAGGATATGAAGTAGTTAAGTTCCTATGAGTAGGCAAAACTTGACATACTCCAGATTTCTAGCAATTTTGAAGCACATTTAATGTAAGAAGAACAATTATATATTCATTAGTTTGTCTGTTTGTACATTAAATTTAAAATATGAAACTTTTCTATTGTATGTCCTATACCTGTAACGTGAAAAACCTGAAATAAGTTGTTTGCAGTGTTGTGTTGCTGCCACAAGGTGGCAGTACAGTAATGATATAGTGTTACAAACAAATAAATAGTGTAGCTGTAGCTAGAGTAAGAAGTAATTGGAATTTAAGTCTAATAATTACACTGCCTGGTTGAATTATTTTTTCTGATATGCCACTTTTAAAACTTTATTTTGGGTTGAATGTTATAATATGTTCACATTTGTGTTACTATAGACACCAAAAACTTTGGAATGTATCTTTAAACATTTTCTTATTCTAAATGTATTTTTAAATATTAAATGGATTTGTATTTCATTTATTGAATTATGCAGATATTTTGTTGTAAAATTAACCTTGACATTGATATTCTGGGAGGTAAAGTACAGAACATACGTGAAAGACTTCAGTCAGAGTCGGATTTTCTTAAATATTAATAGCTGAACAATTATTCGTTTTCAATTTTTGAGTAGCTTCAGCAATTTAACCTTTCAGTATTTTCTCATACTGCCAGCCTAAGTAAAGTCAATTCACATATTAAGCATATATATTCATTGATTACAGATATAACCATTATAGGCCCTAGTCCTGCAAACTTTTGAACACATGCTTAACTTTACTCACAAGAGCTGCTGTATAAAAGTTAATAGAGTTAATAATGTACATAAAGTTTTGCATATGTAAATGTTTGCAGGACTGGAGTTGTACATGTTTCTTTTTGTTCATCCAATTTGTGAATAAAGGACCAAAATCCTACAAATACTTATGTAGGCAACTTTATTCACATGAGTAGCCTCCTTTAAATTCCATTAGCGTTCCCATTAATTTCAATTGAGTCCTCATGGGAGCAAAGCTACTCATATGGTGGTTTGTAGGATCTGGCCCTAAGTGAATGAAGCTGCATTGTGCCATGGCTTTCATGGAGATGGGCTCCAAAACAGTGACAAGCAGCGCTTGCCACCAACCATTGAAACAAGGGAGATGCCAGTTTAAAAACAATTGAAAGTAATAGCCAATGTGCTGGAAACCAAAGACCAGCAACAGCCTGAAATTTAAAACAATAGATTTTCAATCATCAGGATCTGATGAACAAATTACACATTCCAAAAGGGAAGGCCCACATCCCCTCCCCCCATATATATATTCATATATATGCGTGCATATATATTACCATGCCTCAGACATGGTCATATATATGCACGCATATATATGCCCACACATATATATGGTATTACCATGTGTAAGGCACCATAGAGAGTAAAGAAAATATATTATACATCTTTTGTAGATATCATTATAATTCAGTATAATGAATTAGGTTTTATTTGATACAGTTTAGCTGATTTGATAACTCACCAAGAAATACAATATTGGTAACATAACATAACACTAAAAATGAAAGGCTTCTTTAATACATCCATCACCTTGTAAAAATGTGGGCTGAAAACGATCAACCCTAAATTTGAACCATCACTAAATAATTCTTCTCTCTTCTCCATCAAAGCATTTGTTTTCTGCTACTCGGATTTCTGCCAAACACATCTCTAATCTAACCTGTCTCCACTGCCCATATGTTCCTTATATCCTGTAAGCCTTTAAAATAATTAAGAGATACTGTTAATGGAATGCTGTTGCAAGATAATGGTCTCTTGCTATTAGATAAATGTCAAGATGACATTTTTTTCCCCAAGCAGGAGGTACATATCCAGTAACAATTTTCTGTTCCAATGATTTTATTTCCATTCTATCACATGATTAATGATGTAGACTCTGTCATTACATCTGATGTGCACTGCTGCAGAAGAATGACGGTGGCTCAATGTGCCATTAGTAAAAAAGCTTCACTGTGGGACAGACCTTAAGGCCTAGCAAGGATTCTCTTTACTTCGATTTGGGTTTGATTCCCAGTCATGGTTCCAACTGTTCTCAATAAAAATTTTAAATCTATCTACTCCACCTATGAAGCATGCAATCAAATCAATTAGCACATTTTCTGATGAGCCATTTTATCTTCTCCAACTTAAATTGGTAAACTTCACCTGATTCATGGTAGAGCAAATTTCTCCCTGGCTTCAGCCATTAGCTCAGGCGTCATGTTAACAGCCTACTACAGCTCTTGAGAAAACTTCTCAAAGCACTCAGTGGAGGCTTCAGACAGATTACTGTTCTGTGATTTCTTAATGCTTCTTTTAAATGTTTGTTTTCAGAGCAACTGATCATTTCAAGTTTTCCACCCTGTTGTGCTAATTACAGAGAAACAAAGAACCTGTTTTGAAGTTCCGTGAATGAAAAGGACAATTTATTCTATACAGTGTCAGCAATGCCATTTCCTTTACTATTCAGATTGTGACAAAAGTCAGGGGTGACTGAAGTGTATAGGGCCTGATCCCACAAGATATTTACTGAGTAGTCTCAATACTCATTTGAGCTAATACAATTTGAGGGTGCTTTGCTGTACCTCCCAGAAATGAGACTCTTAGTTGGCTCCATAGACCAGGTTTCAGTGGTTGCCACTTGAGTTCCAGAACAGGTTATGGGTAGGCAGGTAGCCAGAAGATTACATGGTCTGGAAGTCCACTCCCAAAGTGCCGACTGAGGGGTAGATTCTCAGCTGGTATAAGTTCTCACCACTCCATTAACTTCCATGGAGCAATGATAATTTACATCAACTGAGGATCTGTACCTGAATGAGGAAACCAGTGGACCAAGAAACATATTCCCTTTCCCTAATGAAGAGAAGAGATGGAGGTGTCCAAGGGAAGGAAAGAACGTTAGGGAGAGGCTGTGGAGCAGAGAGAAACAAGATGGGGGGAGAATCAGGAAAAGGAAGGGGGAGAGGCTGAGGACCCTTTTCTGGGGAAATGGTCAAATATTTTCGTTGCCTATTGCTGGCAAGGAAAGAAATATTTAGTGGCAAACAATATTTTTATTAGCACCACATTCTGCTTGGTAAAGGAGTTTTTGGAAGCACTGCTAGAGGTACCTTTGAAATATTTACTGCTGATCTTTATCCCTTCCTGTTGTAATATTAGCACAAAAGCCCTAAACACTTCACTTCTTTAATATACGCTTAAAATACAGTAAATGCCAGACTATATGTGAGCTGTGGGTATTAGTTACTGCATGATTTAATTACCCCTTGGAAACAGCTAAACCTCCATTGGTGTCAAATTATGTTAAACTGGAATTAAACTGATCTTTACTGCAACCAACTGGCATTTCACACACACACAAAAAGTTAGCTGGTGCCTCTTATGCTAAAACTAAATAAAGTTGACTTGTTATTGTTAAGTAATGCACTAGATTAGTTACAGATGTGTGGATAGTTAAAAAAAATAGAAGATGATACTGTAGTGAAAGCCCAGTTTGCAACATCCACTAGGTGGCATACAGTGACCACGTTTAAGTCATCTTATCTTCACAAAACCTCCCATTCATAGAGTAAATAAAGAACAGCATTATTAATTTATACCATTGCATCCACCCCACACCTAATATTTGTTTAACCAGCTGTTTCCTCTAATCCTCCTTAAATGCCATTGATTGAAATCCTAAATATATTCAGACATTTTTACCCCAAAGAACATTTTGTTACCTACAAATTACAAACTACCTTTTCAAGTGCATGACTGTATTCTACAGTTACTCACAGTGGAGCCAGAATGTCTAATAATTCCTTACAAGCAACAGAAGAAGCTTGTAATCTGAAAATGATTTTTTCAAAAATTTACATTTAATTTTCTGGGGATTTTAATTGACAAATTGTTGGTTTAAAAATGTAATATATTAAGTGCACAGTATTGCAACATCTAATGATAATTTATGTACCACTTCAATAGAAAAGCATATAAAAAGAAACAAATATTAATTCAGACCAAAGTGTTTAGTTCTTGTCATTACTTACTATATCTCTCAATATGATTAAGATATATGATACCAAAAATAACATGTTGCACTTGTATTTCACCTGAAGATCTCCAAGCACTTCATAAAGGATGGACCAATGTTATTTCCCCCATTTTATAGAGGTGTAGGGAGGTTAAGTGATTGATCAAGGTCACAAAGCAAGGCAGGATTTGAATTCAGCTCTCTTGGCTCCAAAGCTCATGCTTAGAGACCCCCAAACCCTTTTCCTGTCACATTTCTACATTAACTCTGGAGACTCTGGAGTCTTCCCAGTCTGCCGGAAAACATCCTTCCCACCTTATTACACAGAGCGAACAACAAGGATGCTGTTAGGACCCTCTCAAATCTGTATTTTCAGAAACCATTCCTATATAAGCGCAACTCGGTGTACTACCCTAGACCCTTCTTACAAGCACTAGCTGTGTTAACCCTGCCAAAAGAAAGTGAGAGGAAATAACCCATCAGCGATATAATGAAATGATTCTTCACTGTGCAAATCTCTTCAATACTTTTGAATTATACTGTCAGTCTTTTCTCTGAAACAGAAAATTGCTGCAGCTAAATGCTTCACTTCATATCAAAATGGTGTTTCTCCTTTCAAAGGCCTCAGATATTCAGAGCTCTTATTAGGATGACAGGCCTTTTGGCTCATTTTCATTGCAGACCAGCAATGTCTTGATTACTGCATTGACTTTATTATTTATTTCACTTAAGAAAGCAGTTGTTCTCCACTGAACTCAATTTTCCCCTTTTGTAATGATTGTCAGTTCGGTGGATAACTAATCTGAAATGTAATATTACATTAGTTTTTTACATTAAAAGGCTGTACATATGGGCGAGAACCTTAGCCAGTTAAACTCAGTGGAGCTTGGCTCCTAAGAAAGCTTTATCAAGAGGGTGTACCCTCACCAGTTACACTTCTTCAGCATCTGCATTTTCAAATATCATATGTCAAGTTTCTCTTATCATTAACAAAACTAATGAAAATTTTATTGCTAACTTCATACTTATACTCAATGAAACATGCCTGCATAAATATTAAAAACTCATTACATTTTAGTAAAGTTCATTTGTAATGAATCAATATTGCATTCAGCTTTAAGAAATTAATTCATACAATTCTTTTTTTTTAAGTACTGCTAACTTTCAAGGAACTCCTCAATGTTTGACCTTATGATGTCATACATACATACATATCCATGTACACATTCCACACTGAAAATTCTTAATTGCAATGTCTGTATTGTGTATTTTTCCAGTGATAAAGGAATGTAAAGCAATATGACAACTTAATTCGAATACATTATACAAGTTCATTCCAACTAAACCATCCATAGCCAACACTTCTGATTTTGGCATGAGGAGCATTTGGAATGAGAGTTTTCCACTTTTAACAATTAAAAGCAAATAAACATTTTTGAGGCTAAATAGTTATTATAGCATCGATAAATCTCAGAGATTTAACTTTCATATTACTATAGCAACCTAGCATTCTTGTTAAAGTGGAGATAATAAAGAAGCCTGTGCCCAAAAGAAATGTTATCTCACGTTTCCGTTGACAATAGCAAAATATGTTGAAAAAACGATGGATCATACCAGATTCTTTTCCCATCTAATACGATCACTCCTAAAGCAATGGGTGGGACAAACACATTCACAGCTCTTCAGCTTTTCATTCAACTCACACTATCCTCCCATTTCCAAGTCCTGTAAACTCTTTTAACAGGATTTTAACAGATGGGGAAGTTACCTCTCGGAAACATTAATCTCCGTGAAATGTATAGTCTCACAGGAGAAAGCCAGTGGACTAAACTATGCCATTTTCATATTTCAAACAGAATCTGCGGTTGCAATATGATCTCTCATATCATCTATTAACACAGCGCACTTAAAGTCAGATAAACGGAGGGTAGTCAGTTTCAAGCCCTCTCTCCCACTTTTGCCAAACTAGAGCTCTTCAAAATCCCGTTAGTACAGCATCATAGCTGATGCCTTGAGACGTTACCTGCTGGATACCATACATTTGAAAGAAAGTCTTTCCCCCCGAAAAAAATTGTTTTGTTTTTACCTTTTCCAGAGCTCCAAAGTTAAGATGCTCTCAAAACTCCCCAGCAGTTGGAAACGGAGGACACAAAATGCAGAGCAAGTTTTTGGTGCTCACCTTAAGTTTGTGTGTGCGTGTGTGTAAGGTATGTCCAGAATGTCTCTTTGTGACTCTGGATGGCAGAGGTCCTGATTCAGGGAAGAGGGAGCCACTTTCTCACCGAGAGGGAAAGAAAAGCACCACGTCACAAGTTAAGTACGCCTCCAAGAGTTCTTAATTACAGCCCAACATGCATTCAAACCCCAGGAATGAGTGCCCAGAGAGGCTGGAACACCGCGGCGTCTCAATACAGCGCACTGTCCCTTCACATCTGTCCTGACGTTCTCCTCTCTACGAGTGTCCTGATGTCCTGCCCCCCTTAGCAGCTAAAATTTTCCCTCACACCACACGCACGCCCCAGGTTAAAAACAAAGTGAGCAGTTGTCAGAGTTTTTTCACAGGAAGGGATCACTCAAGTGAGAGTGCCTGACACCCTCCGAAACACGATACTTCGCACAACTTGTCTCTCCATTCCCCCCAAGCTCCTTCCCCCTTTATATCTAAAGATGGGACGATGCTCTTTTCTGGAAAAGAAAGTAAGTGAAGCGGTGAGATAAGAGGGGAAGGGGAAAGCTGGATCTAACTGGATCTTGGACCCAAGCCCCAAACTGTACAATCAAACCAGAGAACAACTCAAGCCCCAACTGTTACAAAAAGGAGAGCCCCATTGATCCACTGCATGAGTGTCACAAAAACCTGGATCTGGTGACATTTTGGCTCCAAGCCCCAATTTTATCTCCCTAAAGAGAAAACAGCCTAGCTGCTCCTAGGGCACCAAAAATATCTGATGCATCATGTGGGATGAGCGTTGCAAAAACCTATCTGCTTGATCCATGCAATGGTTGTCTGGTTCACTATGCCAAATTCCATGACATGAAATGAGTGGAAATCTAGATGCTACTACTGCACCATTTTTTTTTTACTTTTTTTTTTGTCCCTGCATATGAACAGTACACAAACCCAGATCTAGCACCTGGATTCATCTAGATCTTGGCATCTTTTGGGCCCAAATCATATAATTTAAATAGAAAAAAAGTGTAGTTGCTTCTAATTTACAGGGGGCGGGGATCCTATTGCATCCTGACCCAATAGCATTAAAAAACAAGTATCTGATACCTGGATCCTGTCTGAACCCCAACACTCCTAATTCTACTGTCTAAATCGAGAAAAAATGTATCAGCTTGCTATATTAGAAAACTCAGACTCTGTTGGAAACTGGCACATTAACACTGCAAAACATGTATCGAGCACCTGGATTCAGTCAGTTATGTTTTCCCCAAGCCCCCCCAATTTACCAGCTAAACACAGAAGTGCAATTACTGCAGTTCCACTGCAGAAATCCAGATGCTGATGCATCACCAGAATACCAGCACTTGAAGCCTGCTGGATCTTACCATTTTTTTGGCCCCCACGTTCCTAAATTGTACCATCAAAATAGGCAATACATGTTGTCAAGACTACTGGACTAGAAAATTCCAGACAGTCACAAATCCTGGTACAAGACTAGTACAAATGCATGTACCTTGCTCCGGGGTCTTGCCAGATCCAACAAATTTTTGACCACAAACCTCTAAATTTTACTGCACAAATAGAAACTAAGTTTAGCTGTTCCACTTCCACTATAAAAAACTGGTCCCTGATACATTCTGGCACATGAGCACTTGAAAATATTCAAATAGGGGACTGAGTCCAGCAAGGTCCAGGTCATATCTTTCAACTGAAAGAGGTTTTCTTTCTAGAGAGACAGTAAATGTAGCTATCCTTTTACAGCAGAAAAGCTGTATCCTATGCCACTGAGGCTACATCTACACTACGGGGGGGGGAGGGGTCGATTTAAGATACGCAAATTCAGCTATGCGAATAGCGTAGCTGAATTCGACGTATTGCAGCCGACTTACCCCACTGTAGGGACGGCGGCAAAATCGACCTCTGCAGCTTCCCGTCGACGGTGCTTACTCCCACCTCCGCTGGTGGAGTAAGAGCGTCGATTCGGGGATCGATTGTCGCATCCCAATAGGACGCGATAAATCGATCCCTGAGAGGTCGATTTCTACCCGCCGATTCAGGCGGGTAGTGTAGACCCAGCCTGAGAGTGTCAAAGTAGTCTAGACAGACATCTTCCATTTAAATGGGATTAAAAATCATGGAAGATCTAAGGGATTTAAACACATCTTCCATTAATTGTAAACATATTTAAATGGAAGATGTTTCTAATTTCCCTAGACTGCTTTGAAAATCTCTGTCAAGAGTGGATCAACTAAAACTACATAGAATGTGATCATTCTCATCTGATAGACCAATCCCGTTGCAAAATTCCCATGTTACGGAATGAAATTTGTTTGTATCTAGACAGATCAAGATGACAGATTTGGATTATTGTCACTTCACTGAAACACAATGCTTGGAATTCTTTTATAGGAGATGATGGTGACATCATGGTCTAGAATCTCTCCTACTGCATCAAATGATTATGTTTGCGCTCTATTCATGAATGGAAAGCCAACAATTGGATGGATCTCACAGGATTCTTGTCAGATCCATGTTTTATGTCACTGATACTCTGGGATGCATCAGGGGCTAGAATTGTTTGGTGCTATGGGAGCAGATAGAACCTATGTAGGCATCAGGATATGGGGGCTAAGGACCAAAATTTGGCTGGATTCAGGTGTTGGTTCAGGCTTTTGCCATGCTCAGGCCTGAGAGTGCAGGGTTGTGTGTGTGTGTGTGTCTTGTTTGTTTGTTGTGTTGTGTTTTTTGTTTAATGCCATTTGATGGTACAGTTTGTGGGCTTGGGGGCCCATCTTTTACTCTTGTTCATCGGATAAAGTAGAATATGGGCCCCACCTCATAAATGAGGCACCAAAGCTGAGGAGACATCTAATAAAGTTGACCTCAAGCCCTCCCATTTTAGTTTTGCCCTGATATGTATGGGATGTTTGTGTTTGTGGTAATTTAAACAATTATAATTCCCTTGCTGGGAGCTAGACAAGCTGGCTCTATTTATATACAGGAAAGCTTTGAGGGTGATTGAGGAGTGGACCACAGGGGACGGTATTAGAACCAGCCAAGCGCGCGCGCACACACACACACACACACACACACACACACTCTCTCTCTCTCTCTCTCTCTCTCTTCACCAAAATAACCGTGGAGAAGACAGCTCCTGGACCACATGCCTCCCTCCAGAACAAATAGGCGTTTATTTATAACTCCAGGGGGCATATATAGGCCCATTGAGTCCCGCCTTGAGCAAGCAGCGCTTGCTGGAGAGGAAACAGCCGCGGCTTTCAACAACAGAGCAACCTTTGATGGGGCAGGGCGTGGACACCCACCTCGGAGAGCGCTGGGCTGGGGAAGAGGCAGGCGAAGGGGTAGCAGCAGAGCTGGGGGGAAGGAGATCAAACAGCAGGGAGACGCTAAGAGAGCCGGGAAGCGGAGCAGGGACAAAGCCGGGCGGGGGGGGGGGGGAAGGGACGATATCTGACGGGAGGTGGCTGAGCGAGGAGCTCCAGAGCGGCCCTCCGGAGCCAGGCTGGGGCGAGCTGCCGGGAGAAGCGCTGCAGTCCGCGTCATTTCACCGAGCAGCTCCAGCCCCGCGGCTTGGTCTGCTCTGGGCCGGGAGCTGTAGGTGGCGCTATTGTCTCAGCCAAGCCCAGCCCGCGGCTCCCACTCCCCAGCGCCCTCTCCGCTTCGCTTTCCCCCACTGACTCAGACCCGTGGACTTCAGTGCACGCCGCTGCGGGGGAGCCAGGGAGCTGAGCAAACATGCGGAAGAGGAGCAGTCCAGACACTAGACCTGGACCGATTGCAAAGCCCGTCACAAAGGCGGCAGTGACCGTCTGCACCACACGCTGGGAAGCGGAGACGGGTGAAGTCAGAGCGACTTCCCCGTGCCCACTGATCAAGTCATGGCCAGCCAGATTCAGGCCCCTGACTGCGTGCCCAGCCTGTGCTTTGATGTCTAGCCAATGATGTGCTAGACGGATGGAGGAGGTAATATCTTTTATGGGACCAATTTCTACTGGTGAAAGAGCCACACAGAGCTCAGGTACTCCCAGCATCACAGCAAAGTGCAACAAAGGAACAGACTCTTTAGCATAAGTAGTTAGCAGGTACTGTAAGGGACCATTCAAGGTGGAGTGGCCTGTTAACGCCTATGGCTGCAGAGTCATAGAACAAAAAGGTGTTAGTGGTTGACAGATCATTGTAATATACTACATCCAGCCAGATTGGTGGGTTGGCCTGGTGTTATCAGGAACGGCATTACTGATATCCCAAAAGGACAATAGCACCCATTAAAGGAGAGCAGTCTTCATTGAGCATCCTTATTGTCATCAGAGACCTATAATGGGGACAGACAACATAGCAGCCAGCTTCCCAGCTAGTACTGGTAGAGGGAGGGGGGAAGAGAGCTGGAAACAAGACACAGCAATCAGCTCTTCTGCCCAGTTGACAACACCTGTGCAAGGATAGAGGAAGGAAAGATTATTTTAGGCTCCTGTAGGGGAAAGAAAAATTTGCACCCTGCTCCTTTCCAAAAGTACAACCCTAGTTGATCCAATAAAAAGGTATTGCCTAACCTATCTTAACCCTCTTTATAGCGTTCAGTGGAGATGGAAGACTGCTGAAGACATGGAAGAGGATTCCATACCACTCCTGCAACAAGATCCTGTTTGAAATTTTATGAAAGTTTTGCCCAGCACTGAATATAATGGGCCTGCTTTGCCTCACTTACACCAGTGTAAAGCAAGAGTAATGAGTCAGTTACAGTGGTTTAAAACAAGTGTAAATGTGAGGAGAATCAGGCCCAATGCATTTATTTATGAAGCTTTCCAAGGCTTGGTCTACACTACCAACTTATGTCAAAATAACTATGTCACTAAGCGGTTTGGAAAATCTGAACCCCTGAGCAACATAGTTATACCAACCTAATCCCTGGTGTAGAAAGCACTATGTCAATGAGCAGGCTTCTTCTCCTGTTGACATAGCTACCGCCTTTTGGGGAGGTGGATTACCTACACCAATGGGAGAAGCTCTTGTTTAGGACCTGGCCTAATGACTCTACTGTGTTTTTCACAGCAACAGATGTATTAAGAACTCTATTTATTATATGAGAAGGTATTAAAGAAAAAAACAAATAACTTATATCCAGAAAATAAAAGCTTAGTGCTATTCAATATATCTTCTAATTAAAAAACAGTTTCAGGTAACTAAAGAACAATAAACAAAAGTAGTCTGGTGTAAATACATCTAGAAAACCTTGAAAAATAACATTCAATCTGGTGCATTATGGGTTCATAAAACTAGATAATGAAATAGAATCAAATGTTTGCTGCTAGCTATTGTAAGTGTCAAGTTTATGCTGAGGAGAGCAGGGGTTTATAGCACCTTTTCTCTTTTGATTGTGGGCCAGCTGGGGCTGAAATGGGCTCCACAGGCATAACTTAAAGCATCTGAAACACCCCTCAAAGTGACACTAGCTGCAGTGGTTCCACAGGGTCCACCGTGCTTGTCAAGAATCACCGTGCATTCTATCCTTTCCCCTCCCTGCACTCTAATGTGGTGTGGAGATGGAATGGAGTGGGTGGTGTAGAGCTCACTCTCACCACAGGTTTCTCCTCAATCATGGTGAATCCTCAGTTGCCTCTTTAGAGCTCTTCAAAAATGCAAAACAGCTAGAGCCCTAGCCAAGATTCTAGCTTAATGCATTTATCAAAAATATCAGCTCAGCACAGATTCAAAGCATATGCCAGTCTCTTCCAATGATTATCATTTTAGACCCAGTGATTAAAAACTAAATGCAATGTTATGATGGAATGTTAGAATAACAGTTGCTTATTGTAGGTACAGTTATTGAAAGACCTATATTCTGATCGATGGGGTCTCTCCTTTACCAAGGCACAAAGTAGCTAATTCATAGAAATATACAGCTCTTGTGCAACCTTATTAGAAGATCACCTCCATTAAGCAACCAATGTTTTTGTTCCCTTGAAAGAATGAAACAAGGTTTACGCTATTTTTAAAAGAAATATTGTTCTCCCATAAATATACTAACTGGATGGATGGATACTTTTTATAAAATGTTATTAATTCATAAGTATCCATTCTGATTATCTGCTACTTATTTCATTTTATTTACTACATTAAAAGCTGCACTGCTCTACTGTAAGTCCACCCTGCAATTCTAATTCCAAAATAGTATAGAGAGGAGGTTAAAGCACTGACTCAGGAATTCTGGGTTCATTTCTGGCTCTGCTTCCTGTATGACCTTGGGCAAATCACTTAATCTGTCTGTGTCTTGGTTCCCATCTATAAAATGGGAATAGCAATAGTCCTCTCTCTGTCCTCTATTTAGATTCTAAGACCCAGAGCCACAAAAAGGTCTTGGGCTTTGCAATGCTTAGAGGCACAATACCGAACGTAGAGGTTTAAAAAAAAAAAGAAAATCACAGAAACACCACTGTGATCCACAAAGCCTGAGTTAGGCACCTTGGCTCTAAAGAAGGGAGAGAGATAGGCACCTTAGACTAGTCCCTCTGTTCCAATGACTATTTATTCACAGTGGGACAGCTTCAACTGAAGAGAGTGAGGGTGCCCCATAACAGAATATCCTATATCCAGTGGTTGGAGCGCTCTCCTGAGAGGTGGAAGACCCCTATACAAATCCTTTTGCCCCCGCAGGCAGAGAAGAGAGTTGTACCTGCATCTCCCACATCTCAGGTGAATGCTCTAATGCAGGGGTTCTCAACTTTTTTGATCCCTCTTCCCCACAACATGCTATAAAAACTTCCCAGCCCACCTGTGCCACAACTATTTTTCTGCATATAAAACCAGGGCCAGTGTTAGGGGGTAGCAAGCAGAGGGATTGCTCGAGGCTCCACGCCACAGGGGGCCCTTTGAAGCTAAGTTGCTTAGGCTTCGGCTTCAGCCCAGGGTGTCAGGCCTCAGGGCTCGACCTTCAGCCCTATGCAGTGGGACTTTGGGTTTCTGCCTGGGCCCCAGCAAGTCTAATTCCATCCCTGCTTGGTGGACCCCCTGAAAGCTGGTCATGGCCCCAGACCCCTGGTTGAGAACCACTGCTCTAACTCTTGAGATTATAAGGTGGGGGGCAGCACCACCGCAACTACACCTCTACCTCGATATAACGCTGTCCTTGGGAGCCAAAAAATCTTTCCGTGTTATAGGTGAAACTGCGTTATATTGAACTTGCTTTGATCCACCAGAGTGTGCAGCCCCACCCCCCTGGAGCACTGCTTTACCGTGTTATATCCGAATTTGTGTTATATTGGGTCGCTTTCTATCGAAGTAGTGGTGTATCTCCTTCTCCTGATGTTGAATGAGACCCGATCTGGTGAGCAGGCTCAGAACACACACACATGATTGGGCCGTTGGAAAATGCCGGTCTTCTCCTGATTTGTGGATTGCACTGGGGTTGAGGTGGGAGATAGGCAGCTGGGGGCCTAGTGAGAGACAGCAGTGTGCATGTACAGAGGCAGAATGTAGGCACCTGGGATATGTTTACCTTGAAAACTTAGGGGCCAAGTGAGTTTAGATACATACAGGGTTGGGTGGGAGTTTTTTGCCTCAGAGTGAACCCTAAAACTGGGATTTAGGTGCCTAACCTCTTGATTTTGTACTTTTGTGGCTGTGGGCCTATGCTCTTTAGGACAGGAGCTCTCTCTCACTATATGTTTGTACCTACCTCAAGGGCATCCCAATCTTGATTGGGGCCTGTAGATGCTATAATAAAATAAATAATAATTTAATTTTGAAATTCCCTCTTTTTTATTTATTTTTTATTCACTTTGCCAATACTTTCAAACTCCAGTGTCTGTCAAGCAAATGTCTTAAAATTGAAGTGGTGTGTGTTACCTTGTCACAAACCTTTCATTACCCCTATCCTGTATTGGTTCACTTAGTTGTTGACAAGTTCCTAGTTCTATATACAGGAGCTGGAATTTACAGTTTATGTGCTATGTGTGCATAATGCTGCAGCTGAAATATATGTCTGTGACAATATAGTGTAACACAAAAAAGTATGAGTATTATGAGAAATAATTGCAACTAGTTGTCACCAACAAAAGATCTCTAATGGAATGATAGCATGCCAGGGGGCAAAGGATGTAGGGGAGAGATTAAGAGTAAGTCTACACTACCAGCCAGATCGGCGGGCAGCGATTGATCCAGCAGGGGTCGATTTACATTTCTAGTCTAGACACGATACATTGACCCCCAAATGCTCTCCTGTCGACTCTTGTACTCCACCGCCACGAGAGGCGCAGGCAGAGTTGATGGGGGATCAGCAGCAGTCAACTCACTACAGTGAAGACACCGCGGTCAGTAGGTCTAAGTACGTCAACTTCAGCTACCTTATTCATGTAGCTGAAGTTGCGTAACTTAGATCAATCCCCCCACCTCACCCCTACCCCCAGAGTAGACTAAGCCTAAGTATTGGATGCCTGGAAAAAGACACTGAACTTCTTTTAAATAATGGCAGGAAAGACTCAAGAATGCATCTGGAGGAGTGAAATTATAGGTGCAGAACAATCTAGATGCAGAGAGTAATATTATACACAAATATGGTTCAAAAGGCATGAGTCAAAAAACATTTCAGGCATTCAGGCTAAGCACAAACAAGTTCTGCAAGGAATGGCCTAGGCCCCTCCTCACCTTGGCAATCACTTGGCAACAAACAAAACGGAAATGACAGTAATGTTCCAGATCCTGTTCTGTCCAACCACATCATGAAACTGCTCGTTACTCAACTTGCACATCAAGATCGTCACACACCTCTGAGAGTAAATAGTATAGTGAATTTCAGAGAGATGCTCAGCTGTTATAAATTAGCTTAACTTCGCTGAAGTCAAAGTAGTGAACTAATGAGAAACTAGCTGAGAATCTAACCTATCATTTCTCAACATGCAAAACACTATTCCCACACAATATATGATATCAGCATAGCTTATAACATGCATAGCTGCAGTAGCCATAATGCTGATGAAAGTCAATTATGTTTCCTTCTCTTCAACTTCATATCCTGCAGTCTTTGCTTTCCCAGTGTCTGGTCAGGAAAGGATCCCAGATGAAAACTAGCTTGGTTAAAGTCAAGCCAGACAAGATAGGGAGAGATGCTGGTACGTAATGGGGAACCTGCAGATGAGTTGATAGGGATTATAATTGTTCTTAATTGAGAACATCTCAATTATCAACAGGCTTATAATGGAATTACATCCATCATCGCTCTTGGAGCTTCAAGTTATAGCAGTGGCTTGAAATTTATTTCCACCATCTTGGCTGGCTCAGAGAATCTGAATATTCCTCTAGGATAAGGACCTCACCACAGTTCCCACTACTAAATTGGATTATTTTAATGTACTCAGGTGCATTCTTGAAGACATTACTTACCTTTTAATTTTCATCTGCAAAGTTTTGCCATGCCAACATTCTTCTTACAGGGTTCAAAATAATTTAAAAATTAGGTATGGTTAGTCAGTAGTTATTCAGAAAAACAAAGTATTAAACATACACATTTATATCTATTTGATAGAGACAATTAGGGGTCCTTCAATTCTGGAATTCACTCCATGTGTGGTTTGCCAAAACCCCAGACTTTCAGACAATGTGCCAGACACATCTTGTTATTTTTCTAGCCAGCAGGAAATGTATTGCCCATTCTCATTCATTTGTCCTCAGTTCTTAACATCTCCCAATTTATCTTCTTCAAATTTCATTAACACTCTTCTTACTCATCTCTTCCTAATCATTAATGAAAGTGTTAACACCACACCAACACCGACACCCCACTAAATATCTCCCTTCAATTCTGTTAACTGCCACTCATCATTACTGCAGTTTACTGTCTTTCAGTTAGCTTCCAGTTCATTTTGTTAGTGATCTTCTTTAGCGGGACAGGTTTAACAGCTGTGAATTACATTCTAAGATATAATCAATGGCTGGCTGGAACGCCAGGGTCCGGAAGACTAATCCTTAACTACATTACTGGATGGAGTAACCTGACAAGACTAACACGATCTTTGCTTGCTTTAAAATAATAATAAAAAAATCTGTTTATTTGAACTATTGCCCAGGATTCTCAGGAGTAATGGTCATTGGGATTAGCCGTTGGACTGTTCTGTTTCAGTGGAACACTGATTATTCTTCTGATAAGGTATCCAAAGTTAGTGAGATGATCAAAGTTAATCTGTAAAAAGAAGCAGCCAAGATGCCTGTTTTTTAGAAAGCCAGAACGAGGCACAGTTGATCTTCTTGAAGAACAAAATATGAAGTATGGGGAAAGCGTGGGTTAACATTGTTTCGATCTGTGCAGCAAATGCGCCGGGATAGATACTCAGCTGACAGCATGATCCATCAGTACAGATCT
Organism: Malaclemys terrapin pileata; assembly: GCF_027887155.1. Lineage (NCBI taxonomy): Eukaryota > Metazoa > Chordata > Testudines > Emydidae > Malaclemys > Malaclemys terrapin. Next base: position 81,790,301 of record NC_071510.1, on the reverse strand, counting down.
GCAGAAAAACAAGGACAATATATTAAGTAAAATACAACATAAACATTTGTGAAAATTCCACACTTTTGCAACTGGATCCTCAAATGGAGAAAATTCAGCAATAAATATGGTCACAAATATTATTTTTCTAATGTGTAATTAAAATGTGTTTAGCTGGAAGACACAAATTATAACAAAAGGTCTGATGTTAATAACTCTAAGTTTTCCAAGGTGACTAAAGATGAATGAAGATGAATGGTTTAATGAAACCATGTTGTTTTACAGCAGCTCAGCATCCAGCTTTTCCAATTATTTAAAATTATTAATATGTTATCAACAAATAACTTTCCTTGTTGTTTCGTCCCAGTTCAGACCTTATACAAACATCAGTTTGTTCTTTCCAAGTTGCACACTGGAGGACTAACTTGGTGTGTTTGTTTATACAACTAAAGGGAAATCATCCAGTTTTTTAGTATTCTTAACTGTGATTTTTTTCTTAGTAGGTTGCAGTTTCATTTATATTGCTCAAGAAATGCAACACAAAAACACTCCCAAACAAACCCAAATTATGTTACTTTAGTGCCACATTCCCTAGAAAGTGTGATAAGGGACCCATAAAAAAATCTTATGTGGTCTTCATCTTGTCTGATCATATCAGGGGGGGGGGGGGGGAAACACTTTCATATAAATATACTTTCAGCTTAGCTCCTCATCACACAACCTTTATACACTTCCCTCCAGAATATTCATTGATTTTTTTTGGTCTTCTGATCTATATTATCTTTGCCTTGGAAGTTGATTGGTATTATAAAATTGAGACTGCTCCAGGCTTTTCTGTGAAATCTTTTCAAATAACTTGTGTTAGCACCTCTTCCAGGATGCATAACCATTTGTATTTTTGCCCTGCTCTTCTCTAAGGCTATGTCTACATTACATTATTTACAGCTGTAGTACTTCTGGTGAAGACACTTTAAGCCATGGGAGAGAGCTCTCCCATCAGTTTAGCAATTCCTGCCTCTTCCAGAAGCAGTAGCTATGTCAACAGGAGAAGCTCTCCTGCAGACCTAGTGCTGACTACACTGGTGCTTAGGTCGGTATAATTTATGTCAGTCGGGGTGTGTGTGGATTATTCATACCTCTAGCAATGTAAATTATACCAAAGTAATTTGTAGTGTAGGCATAGCCTAAGGTCCCTATGTTTTGCTCAGAAGAATTATGGTTCTGTTTTCATTGGAGGACCATATAGATCAATGGTTGGACTCAACAAACAAGATAGTGTGCTTCAGAAATTTACTGGAGGTGATCTATGAGCGGGAATATGAACACGTCAACACTGTATCTTTTCTTCTCTCTGACCAAATGGAAGGTTCGTAATAAGACTACTTTGCATTTATATCACGCATATGGCAGTTCGCAAACTGCATTTCAAGCATTAATGTATTTGCCATCACTACAGCCTAGGTTTCAGCTTCATTATACAGATGAAGAAACTGAGGCAAAGAGAAATTAACAGACAGATTTTTATAATCTGAGATACATGAGCCACATGTATTCTTGAACATATATTTGCTTGCCTACTTTTTCATGTACAATTATAGCAAATGTGTGCATAGATCAGCTATTTGTATACATAATTGCATACGTATTTCGCACACAAATAGGCACCCAAATGCTCAGACCTCAGGTCTCACCTTTAAAAAAAAAAAAATCAGGCCACTGGTGGAAGATCCAGAAAGGGAGCCCAGGCTTTGAGACTCCTAGTGCTATGTTTTAAGCACAAGATCATCCATTCTGTTTCCCCCCCCCCCCCCATCCCTTATCTCTCTTCACCATTCAAATGTGACCGGGGAATTTAAGAACAGACCATTCTCAAGCATTTATTGTCTGAGCAGTATTCCCCTAAATTACCAGAAAGGGTCATAGTGGAGTTTTTTAAGCTGGAAGAAGATCAGAGGAGCCAGGCTGCAGCAGGAAACCCTAGAAAGAAGTCTGGCTGACTGACTCCCACAACATTCTTCATAGAAGGTTCCAAGGAACACATGATGCAGAGCCAATTAAATACTCTTTTGAGTGTACACCACAGTGCCCTCCATGACAAGCCATCTCTGCTAGCCACTACATAGATTGAGGGGCCATGACTGTATCTTCACTTTACTCCATTTTGGATGACACTTTAGGAGTAGCACAGAGCTGTGGCTGTTGTCCCTGACAAGAGTGCACCTAACTCAGTGTAAGGTGCAAGGAGGTGTGAAAAATTCCTGGCATCCTCTCACCAGCCTTCACCCACCTAGGGCAAAATACAATCAAACCCAAGATATTAAAGTATTTGAACTTTTATTCACAGGGCTAGTAAGTTGAGCTTTCCAATACAATTAAATAAAACATCCTATTTAGGGGTGTTTAAAACACTTGCAGTCTCAAATGGCAATAGTAGAAGACCCTCTCAGGGAAACCTTGAATTGCAAATTCCATAATATATTTGCACATTGCCAACTTTTAAGCTATCAAGTTCATTTGCTTTAAATTCTGTTTTTCTTACAGTGATGAAGATAAAAAGTTCTCAGACATTCTGTTTTTCAAGTGTTCTGTGCCACCCTGAGTTATTAAAAGTAATAAACGTAACTGCGGTGTTTTGTGTGACTCACAAAAATAGAATCTGTGAACATATGCTATCTGTTATAAAGACTGGTGATTTCTCTGTACTGTATGTGTGTGTGAGTGAGAGAAATGCTTGTATTTCTGAGCAGATAACAAATATTCTTTTTCAGAGCCTAGGTAACAGCTTTGTAATCTATATGGACACAGTTGATCCTTGGTATTTTATATCATAAAAGAGATGATTGTGGATAAACTTGACTTTCTCAAAATAAGAAATTGATCTTAGAGCGCGGTTTACCTTGTGTGTGGTACTAAAGCAGCTTCAGCAGCACCAAGGCTGTTTTCAGTCCTGGACCAGTGACAAAAAAGCACTGCTTAGACTGAGGCACCAGTCTCAGATTTTAATATCTGACATCTTGCAAACCACTTTGGCAGAAAAATACTATTTTTCACTTGGAAAGTTGGGCCACTCAGCTCACCAATGACTTGAAACATGTATTTCTTTCCCTTGCAATTCCTCCACCCTTTCAGTTCTCAGAGGGTTTTGGTGGCTTCTATTTCCAGAATCTAGAATAGAATATCAGGGTTGGAAGGGACCTCAGGAGCTCATCTGCTCAAAGCAGGACCAATCCCCAACTAAATCATCCCAGCCAGGGCTTTGTCAAGCCTGACCTTAAAAACGTCTAAGAAAGGTTTCTCTAGAATAGAGCTGAGCCATGAACTGATTTTTCAGTTCTGTGGCCAAACTGACCCGCTTCCTCCCTCCCTCCCCCCGCCCGCCCATTTCAGTTTATTTCAAATAATTTCTGAATTTGGTTTGTTTCTTGTCAAAACAAATAGCTGAAACAAATGACGTTTGTTAAGGGAAATGTCAATTTCAATCAGAAGGTCTGAAATTAAATTTCATTCCAATTGACATTTTCAAAACGAAACATCAAAATAAACCATTTTGATGTTTAAAAAAAATAATTGTTTTGTTTAAAATAATAATAATAATAATATGTATATTGTTTGTTGGGTTTCTTTCGCCAAAACTGTTCACAGAATTTGACCCGAATTCAAATACAAATCTTTTTAAGGTCCCCAAAAATGCATTTTTCAGTGAATTTACTATTTGGGGGAAAAAAATAACAAATTTTGCCCAGCTCTGCTCTAGAGCTTACAGCCAATCACCACAGCTCGAGTTTCAAATGATATGTTTCTATGTTTCTGAGAAACAGGAGAGCTGAATTCTATTCCTGGCTGTGCTGCAGATTTGCTATGTGACTTTGGGCTAGGCTCAGGCTGTTCAAGTTGTTTCTGTTTGCTACTTTGGGGCATATTTGTCATGAATTACATGGGACTTTTCAAGTATTTGTAGTACTCATGGGGATTTGTACTTATTTTGAAATAAGGTACCAGCCCCTCTAGGGTCTAAAGTTAGAGGAATTCAAACCACCAGATCTAGGCAGGAGTCAGCAATCATAACAAGTTGACCCTCATAGGAGAAGCAGATTAATCACCCCATCACTCCCTGCATGCAGAGACTAGAACAGAAGGCAAGCATCTACACAGATCAGAGGGTTTAATTATAAGGTTGGCATGCCTTCAGATTGGCCCCAAAATATACATGTAAAAAGTGGTGTGCCTGCATTTTTTTGGTATGGTTTTGGGTCCATCAGTATTTGCATATCCCAATATTTTGATTTAAACATACAAGCCTGAGGTTTGGATTGCACAAACATTTTCATCACCCAAAATTGCACATTTCAGAGGTCCAAATTTATAGGCCACGTGCAATATGTGGCCCAGAGACTCTGTAGTCTGATAAATTATAGCACTATTCTTGTGCATCACACTGCTGCTTCCACACTCTGGCTATGACTTAACTTGTTACATTTTAAAATATACAAATTAGTTCTCTCTGGATTCTAATGAAATAACAGACAGAACTGAGTGTGTTATTTATGGTATGTTAGACTGAGCAACCCTTAGCACTTATTCACACAAGCAGTCTCATTCTGTCAGTAGGAGCTCTTTTGCTATTAGGTGCTCACCAGCTTGAGTAAGAGGCACACAATCTAGCCTTAATTACTTAATGTTAATTTAATTGCTTATCTCCTTGTATGTGTGAGAGTTTTCTGGGGGAAACAGTGAGATTCATAGATTCCAAGGCCAGAGGGAATCATAGTGGTCATCCAATCTGACCTCTTGACAATAAAGGCCATAAAACTTCCACAAAATAATTCCTGGAGCAGATCTTTTAGAAAATATCCAGTCTTGTTTTAAAAATGGTCAGTGACTGCAATCAAGTCACCCCTTAACCTTCTCTTTGTGAAACTAAATAGATTTAGTGCCATGAATCTATCACTATAAGGCATGTTTTCTAATTAATCATTCTCGTGGCTCTTCTCTGAACCCTCTCCAATTTCTCAATATTCTTCTTGAATTGTGGACACCAGAACTGGACACACTGTTCCAGCAGAAGCCACGCTAATGACAAACACAGAGTTAAAATAACCTCTTTGCTCTTACTCAAGAGTCTCCTTTATGCATTCAAGGATTACATTATCCCTTTTGACCACAACATCGCACTGAGAACTCATGATCAGGTGATTATCCACCAGCACCCCCCAAATATTTCAGTGCTTTCCAGGATAGAGTCCCCCATCCTGTAAGTATGGCCTACATTGTTTGTTCTTAGGTGTATACATTTAGCTGTATTAAAATGCATATTGTTTGCTTGAGCCCAAATTACAATGGAATTCAGATGGTTCTGTATCAGTGAACTGTCCTCATCCTTATTTACCACTCCCTCAATTTTTGCATCATCTACAAACTTTATCAGTGATGATTATGTTTTCTTCCAGATCATTGATGAAAATGTTAATATGAGTAGGGCCCACAACCAATCCCTCAGGGACGGCAGTAGAAACACACCAGTTGAATGATGATTCCCCATTTACTGTTACATTTTGAGACCTATCAGCTACCCAGCTTTCAATCCATTTAATGTGCTCCATGTTAATTTATATCATTCTCATGCCATACCAAGTCAAATGCCTTACAGAAGTCTAAGTAAGTTACACCAACTTTTAATAGTATATTACTATTACCTTTATCAACCAAACTTTCATTTGCTTAAAAAAAGAAAATATCAAGTTAGGTTGACAAGATCTGCTTTCCTAAACCCTCATTGATTGGCATTAATTTCATTATCCTTCTTTGATTCTTATTTTTTTAATCTAGTCCTATATCAGCCACTCCATTACCTTGCCCAGGGTCAATGTCAGGCTCACCGGCTATTACCGAGGTCATTCCATTTATTCTTTTCAAATATTGGCACATTAGCTCTCTCCCAGTCTTCTGGAACCTTTCCTGTATACCAAGACTTACTGAAAATCAACATTAATGGGTCAGTGAGCTCCTCAGCCAGCTCTTCTAAAATTCTTGGATGCTAGTTATTTGGACCTGCTGATTTTAAAATGTCTAACTTTAGTGGGTGCTATTTAACATCCTCCTGAGGTACTAGTGGAATAGAACAGGAGTACTTGTGGCACCTTAGAGACTAACAAATTTATTGGAGCATAAGCTTTCGTGGACTACAGCCCACTTCTTCAGATGCATATAGAGTGAAACATATATTGAGGAGATATATATACACACATACAGAGAGCATGAACAGGTAGGAGTTGTCTTACCAACTCTGAGAGGCCAATTAAGTAAGAGAAAAAAACTTTTGAAGTGATAATCAAGATAGCCCAGTACAGACAGTTTGATAAGAAGTGTGAGAATACTTACAAGGGGAGATAGATTCAATGTTTGTGATGGCTCAGCCATTCCCAGTCCTTATTCAATCCTGAGTTGATTGTATCTAGTTTGCATATCAATTCCAGCTCAGCAATCTCTCGTTGGAGTCTGTTTTTGAAGTTTTTCTGTTGTAAGATAGCCACCCGCAGGTCTGTCATAGAATGACCAGACAGGTTAAAGTGTTCTCCCACTGGTTTTTGAGTATTATGATTCCTGATGTCAGATTTGTGTCCATTAATTCTTTTACGGAGAGAATAGAAACACTTTTCATCATCATCCTATGATATTAGTGCATCATCTACCTTTCTCCCAAATGCAGAATAGAAATATTTGCTGAACACTTCTGTCTTTTCTGCAGTATTATGATGATATGGACTGTGATGTTATCAGTATGTGTATGGCACAACTCCTTATCTGCTTCCCTGGGGCCTGTGGTCAAAATAAAGATTTAGATAAGAGCAAATTGTCTGAAGTGTATTCCAGATGACAGAGAGATGATCTTAGTAGGATAAGGAAGACAACTGAAAGGGGGTGGGGATACTTATTCCTGTTGAGGAGGTTCAAATGCCCTTTGTCCAAGAGGTTTATATTTTGCAAGTACTTTTTGCTCTCCAACTGCTCCTGGATTCAAGATCTATGGCCAAAATGGTTTTTTCTTGGCTTGCATCTGATAAGGTGATCAGGGTCATATCTCTTACCTTTGCCACCTCCCACTTGCTCTGTTGTAGTGTGCTGTCACAGGCCAGATTTTCAAAGGTATTTAGGCATCTAAAGATACAGATAAGCATCTTCTAGAATTTACAAAAGCATCAGTAGAAATACCGCAGCATCTCACCCTAAAAGCATGCCTACATGGGGATGTTAAATTGGATTAGTTTGTTTGCTCTAAGTGCACAGATCTGGAAAAAGGGGTAAACAGTGAGGTGGCAAAATTTGCAGATGATACAAAACTACCCAAGATAGTTAAGTCCCAAGCAGACTGCGAAGAGCTACAAAAGGATCTCACAAAACTGGGTGACCAGGCAACAAAATGGCAGATGAAATTCAATGTTGATAAATGCAAAGTAATGCACATTGGAAAAGATAATCCCAACTATAGATATAAAACGATGGGGTCTAAATTAGCTGTTACCACTCAAGAAAGAGATCTTGGAGTCATTCTGGATAGTTCTCTGAAAACATCCACTCAATGTGCAGCAGCAGTCAAAAAAGTGAACAGAATGTTGGGAATCATTAAGAAAGGGATAGATAATAAGACCAAAAATATCATATTGCCTCTATATAACTCCATGGCACACCCACATTCTGAATAGTGCATGCGGATGTGGTCACCCCATCTCAAAAAAGATATATTGGAATTGGAAAAGGTTCAGAAAGGGACAACAAAAATGTTTAGGGGTATGGAATTGTTGCCATATGAGGAGAGATTAATAAGACTGGGACTTTTCAGCTTGGAAAAGAGATGACTAAGGGGGGATATGATAGAGGTCTATAAAATCATGACTAGTATGGAGAAAGTAAATATGGAAGTGTTATTAAATCTCTCTCATAACACACGAACTCGGGGTCACCAAATCAAATTAATAGGCAGCAGGTTTAAAACAAACAAAAGGAAGTATTTTTTCACACAACGCACAGTCAACTTGCGGAACTCCTTGTTGTGAAGGCCAAGACTATAACAGGATTCAAAAAAGAACTAGATAAGTTCATGGAGGATAGGTCCATCAATGGCTATTAGTGAGGATGGGCAAGGATGGTGTCCCTAGCCTCCGTTTGCCAGAAGCTGGGAATGGGCAACAGGGGATGGATTCAGGGCCGCCCAGAGAGGGGAGGTAGTGGGGCAATTTGCCTCAGGCCCCAGGCCCCGCAGGGACCCCCATGAGAATATAGTATTCTATAGTATTGAAACTTTTTTTTATGGAAGGGGCCCCCGAAATTGCTTTGCCCCAGGCCCCATGAATTCTCTGAGTGGCCCTGGATGGATCACAGCTAAGCAGGTTAGGTGACTAACTTCCATTGATTTTAATGAGAGTTCAGCACCTAATTTCTTTAGGAGCTTTTGTAAATCCTACTAAGGCATTTATTTGCATCTTTATGCACCTAAATACCTTTGAAAATCTGATCCATGGGGCTAGTCTTAAGGGCACTCAAAGAATGCAGAAGCTGTAGGGACCATATTTGCTTCTGGATAGAAATCAAGTTTTTTGCATTCATCAACAAAGTCCAATATAGTTTCCATCCTGGCTGCCTAGGACTGCCTCTTTCCTCATTCAGTGTCATATAACATTAGGTCAGCTGCAGCATTTAGGACATTTTAAGTGCTGTGTGTGTATGTGGGGGGAGGGAGGGATGCTGTTGATGTTGAGGCTTAAGTTAATTTTTTGACCAATCTCATATACTTCTTTCAATAAAAAAAAATGGTTGTGGGTTCTTGAGTCCAGATATAAGAAAAAAGGGAGGCCATCATAGAAAGCTCCATGCAAAGATCCCCAATCACTTGCCTTTTTCGAGAGCCACCATCTCTTGGCATCTTACAGGACTTGTGCCAAATGGAAGTGTTATAATCACATTTTAAGCTCATTTTGTGAAAAGCACAGCTGTCTGAAAGGGTTCCTTTTAAGTGTTAGGATAAAAGATTGCTGATTGTTATCTTGCAGTCTAATACTAATGTTTTTGTACCCCAAATATCAAAGAGTAAATTTCCCCAAGCTTTTTAATGGGTAGTCATGAATCAGGAAAGGGAGGCACTTGAGACTCATCTCTTCTTCTGTTCTAAAGAATTATCTTGGGGCACTTTGTACAGTCATCTTTTCTGGGATAATATTCTAATGATGACTTGTTGAGCTTTTTAGACAATTCAATATCAGCTGGAATGTACTGAGGTCTGTAGAAGTTATTTCTGTGCTATTGGAGGGTTAGGGATTATTTCTTTCTCTACAAAGAAAGTTCTCACTCTGTCTTTTGAGTCCATTAAATCATTGTTTGTAGGAGGCTTGCTTTCCTGCTGTTTAGTTGTAATGGAATGTACCTTTACTAGACCAATGCTGTCACCTGTACATAGATCCTTCATATAATTATTGGGAAAATTGCAATTCAACTTAATCATTTCCATACATATATGCCCAGATAGACAGTTTTACTAGCCGTTCTTGAGGCCCTGCAGTGCAGCTCTGTCACTCTAGCTGTGCTTACTTACACAGTGGTGAAAGGTGTCTGTGATTATTTTTATTTCCATTCTCACTTGTCCTTGAGGAAATTGCCTTGAGGAACAAACACCTCCTAGTCTAACTTGTCAAGATCCAGGGAGACATTGCCAACCTTGTCTTTTGCTTCCTATCTGGGTGGGAGGTTTTGAACCAGAAGCTCAGTCTTTTAAATGTATTATGCAGCATATAAGTACACAGCAAGATACAGCTGCCAAGTGTTAAATCATTTCAAATATTCAAGAATGCAGTGTTCAGAGTTTGGAGTATACCCTCAACTTGATTTTAAACATTATAGGCTATGCTGTTTTTCATAGGTGGACTGATTCCATGGGGAAAATATTCATCAGGTTGTAAGGAAATGTGATTACTTTGATCCTTCATTTTTAGGAAGACAGAATCCTTGCACTTACTATAAGTGAAAAATCAATATAAGAAGAAAATATGGATTTATTTTTTCATATGCCAGTCTGCCTACTGAGGTTTGTTAGAAACAGAGTCTTGAAGAGACCAGATTCAAAGTTTGTTTGTTTTTTAAATGAGCAAGTATATTTAAGAAAACAACTGAAATGAGGAAACCTTATTCCCCAGGGTGAAAATTACTTCACCTGGATAAATCCTGAGTAATAATCTACAGTCATTCCATTCATATGAAAATGAGAGTCCAATGCCTTTTAAATGCAGGAGTTTTATAGTCATCATGAGCTGTCCTACATTGCAATACCCCTATCTAGATACAGTCTTTCTTTGCAGCCCAGCATTCCCCACATTTTTGCTGCACACACATACACACACAAGTAATCTCCTTAGCAACATGGGAAGATGTTCCCTAATGTCTAATTGGCAAAGTAGATCTCTGGGCTTTGCAGGCTGCTGTAAAAAAGGATGCAGAGGTAAAAAGAAGAAAAAGAAATAGCCTGGCAGAGGTCCACTGACTCACAATTGGCATAAACAGGGGGAGTCTGTCGTAATGGTGGGTCAGGATAGAGCACAGAAGAACACCTCTTTTTAGGGAGTCTGTCCCAGATGATTACCCTGATCTATAAATATCTGAAGAGAGTTCTCCTATTTTAGGAGGATTTTCTCTTTTCAAACTTGACCACTAACTGCACCATCATGGAATTAAGCAAATAACCACCCCCAATTAGCCCAATAGACCAGGGTAATACAACTTCTCATATACAAAAAAAAAAAAAAAAAAAAAAAAAAAAATTCACAGTCTCATCTCATTTTGTATAAAAAATGCAGTTAATAATCTCATATTCCCCCCACAGATTCACAAATAAGGCACACCTAAGAATATAGTTTTTTAAATATATTTCTGTTTTTTACTTTCCAAAATAGTCATGTGGTGGTGTATGTACACCCCGTCCTGAAAGGAGGGTGTAGGGGGTACGTGGACAATGTCGTTAAGTCTGCTTGTCCATCTCCGACCTCACCACCCTGGGGCCGAAGGACCAGAGCAAAAGTAATAGCCCAGGTCAGCGTGGCCTAGCTGACAGAGTCCATAGAGCAGCCCTTGGGGGCAGGGCAGCATGGTCCAGAGGCCGGTGCCTGAGCAGCCGCCAGCAAAGGGGGGGGTGGTGTTGACACTCCAGACAGGGGGGCCCGGGCCCACCCGACTTCTCCAAGCCCCTAACCAGGGCCCTAGCAGTGGCGGAGAGGTCCACCACTGGCTCAGTGGGGAATCCCACTGAAAGATGCTCAGCTTACCTGGGTGGGAGATACCATTCCGTCACCCCCCCCCCCACCCCTGGTCACTTCCAACTGCTGTCCGTTGTGTCTGGTGTGGCAGTCCATGAGGCTTCAGGGTCTCCAGACTCTGCTGCACAGGTCACTTCCTGGGGCTCCATTGGTCGCAGGGGTCTAAGTCTGCCCTTGGGGCCTCATGTCTCTGCAGGCAGGGGCGGTCCTCAGCGGGCGCTCCCAGCACAGGTCCTTCCCCTCTGGCATCCAGCCCCGAATGATCTGGGCTTCCTCCCTTTATACTGCTGCAGCATCTGGCGCATGCCTGGTCCAGCCTAAGGGGCAGGACTTCCGCTGTCCCTAATGTGGGTTTAACCCTGTCTTGGCTAGTGCGGGGTATGCACACCCCGTCAAAGGTCACTATAAAGGTTGTGATTTTTTCATTTATTTGTTTTTTAACTTAAAAATCCACTGGTGTTTGTGATAAGCACTTGGAAATTTGGAACTAATATTTCTCTCCCCTTACAACTGAAAAACTACTCCAAAGCCCTCAATAGTCAGTGGACAGAGTTTAGTCCTTTTCTATGTGAAAAACTTCGATTTTGTTCCTTATGTTTCAAAGCAAGCTCAATATCAGCATGACTTTTTGGGGTATTTCTCTGTGCACCCCTTAACTGATAATGTCAATACAGCCCAGATAATGGGGTGTGCTGCTCTATATGCCTTTTGTTATTTTGTTATAAACATGGAAGAGTTTTATTGTAAGTGGAATTTTCAAAAGAGCTCAGCATTGGCCTGAGCTCTGTTCCCATTGAAATCGGTGGTAAAACTCCCAATCAGGCAAATGCTGAGTGCTTTTGGTAATGCTCCTTGTGTGTCCAACATATCAGTGTTATTTCATTTTTAACATCTTGATGAACAAATAGTGGATTTATTTAAAATAACTTTAATAGGTCCCTATCCTGCAAACTGCTAGGTGCTGGCTGATCCCTGAGCCAGTGCAGAACATGGGACTCTATGCAAACACAAGGCTCTACACCTGCATATAGCAGCTTGCAACAGAGGGCCTTAGGCCATGACTACATTACACACCTTTTAGTGACACAGCTGTGCTGCTACAGCCATGCCACTAAAAGGTGCACAGTGTAGCCGCTGGTTGTCAGCAAGAGAGAACTCTCCCACCGACAAAAAACATGTAGCCCCAGCGAGCAGCGGTAACTTTGTTGGCAGGAGAGCTCTCCTGCTGACAAAGCACTGTTCACACTGGTGCTTTTCGTGGGTAAAACTTTTGTTGCTCGGGGGGGCGGGGGAGAGGGAGGGAGGGGCGGTGTTTCACACCATGATGACAAAAGTTTTACCTACGAAAGTCCAGTATAGACAAAGCATTTTTCAAGTAGCTCAAGTTTGAGGTTGTCAATTTTCCTTAAATATAATAGCAAAATAAAGAGAATTCTCCTGCATCCCTTATTCAATCAAAATTCCCTTTGGTCTCAGTGGGAGAGTTTCACCTAAGTAAAAACAGGAAAAGAATTTTAATGAATAAAATATTCCTAATTGTTGGGGTAGCAGGGAAGTTGTTCATTACTTTTAATTTTACAGATTCAGGATATTATTCTGATTAAGGAAACAGATGTGTTTTTCAGATGTTGTGTGGCATCAGAATTCATGAAGTTGTTTATAGGCAGATCAGATTCCAAGCAATAAAAAAACCCAAAAACCCAGGACTTTTAAACACATAATCTAAATAGTAAATCAGCTAATGTAGACAGTTTACAGGTTTGATTAGTTGTAATTTAACTTTTTCCTGCTTTCAGTGTGAATTTCAGAAATCATATATTTTGACCACAACAAAAATGGGACTTCTTAAGTGGCTTCATATATTTTAAAGAATATTTACAAATGTTTCAGTTCTTACTTTCTGTAGCTCTGATTCATAATGAAGGGAAAGCAAGACAGAACTCTGAGGACAAAACTTATGTGCATACAATTGTGTAATACTCTTAGAGCTAAATGGACTGAGTTTTGGTACCTAACTCTGAATATGTATCTATGATACAGGCTTTATATTTCATATCTTTCAGTATGGGGGTGGGCAAATTGGTCCAGAAATTCTTCATAAAATGTACTGTGGAGATTACTCCAAACTGACCAGCAGCTACTAGTAATCACTGCTTTGTGGAAAATAGTGTAATTTTGGCACAATATAGTCAAAAGTGGAGGGAGAACTTGTACAGCAGGCATGGGATCAAGACAAGAGAAACAACATTTCTTGCTAAAGGTCTAGAGACAGATACTGCTAACTTTACTGATGGTGAGAAACAACTTATTCCACAAACAGTCTCACTGACTTTAAGGAGTAAGATGCTACTCGGCATGAACAAGGTTATCAAAATCTGTCCCTTAACAGCTATAGAATCCTTGTAATAAAAACCATACCTAACTGACCAAAAAAAACAAACAAAATACACCACACACAAAAAAAACCTTTATACACCGGAAAAGGTTTTTCCTGCTAAAATGATTGTGATGTACCATACATAATTGGAAGCTCATTATCTATAGATGAGAAGAGAGGCCTTGCTTTTTAAAAATTGGACCAAGGGAGATCAGCTGCCATAAGGGAAGGGCCCTAGGATTTCTTAATGGGAGGGGCAGCTTCTTTAATGTACATAAACTTGCCTGAGGAGGAATTTCCTTAGCAAATCCATAGATGGCGTACGAGTGGTTATTAGCCAGAGTCATTTTCTATTGAGGCTGTTTTCTTTTGATGGAAATGAGTGGAATTTGATTTTCTTGCAATATCATGAGTTGAGAAAGGTATAATAAGAAGAGTCAAGATGCAGGAATCACTAAATGAAATCTATGGCCTCTTTTATGCAGGAGATCAGATTAAATTAAAATCTATGAATCTGTAAGTGAACAAAGATTGGGAGGGAGTGGGGATGTATAAGACCCAGACACATTTGCAGTGTAAGTATGGTGTGAGGTTAATGTCTGTAATAGCACTTGCCTCTCTGAAGGGTGTCAGACCATGGTCCATCTCCCACTGTGCACTAGACAGTAACACTGGCCTCTTGAAGAGGGAGCATGTTCTGCATTTTCTTCAAAGTTGGTACTGTGGCTGCACTCTCTGGGGACTCACAGGCCATTGTGCCCTACCCACGATGAAGAATACGGTATGGCTCCAAGAAAGTGAAATTCAGAATTATATCATAGAAGTTACAGGTGGGAAAAACCTAGTAGATCAGAGGTTTTCAACCGTTTTTCATGTGCGGACTCCTAAAAAGTTTCAAATGGAGGTGCGGACTCCTTTGGAAATATTAGACAGTCTGTGGACTCCCCCGGGTCTGTGAACCACAGGTTGAAAACCACTGTACTAGATCAACCAGTCATTCTCCCTTCCTGTTCAACAGTGTAAACAACAGCACATTGTCTAATAATTTGTTCAGCCTTGTTTTAAGTGCCCAAGTGATTTGGCATCCATCACTTCTTTTGACTATATCACAGCCTCATACATATTATCATCAGGGAAATTTTCCTGAAATTTTTTTTTTCATTTATTCCCATTACACTTTTTATTCCTCTGCCACTCCTCTCCCTTCTTGAGTCCTCTGTAACTCCTTTCCCTCCTTGGTATTTATCTCCTTCAAATATTTGTAGTCTTTTACCAAGTATCTCCTTAGTTGGTACTTGAACCAGCAAGTTTTAATCTTGCTTCATAAGTCAGGCCCTCCATCTTCCTCATCATTTTTGTTAGTCTTCTCTGAATTCTCTTCAAGTTGCTTAAGTCTTCTAGGTAGAAATTAATGTAATAGTCCAGGGGAGGAGTCAATCTCTGCAATTTATTGAACACACATCCTAGCTGCCACTGCACTAAGATTTTACATACAAATGTAACAGCAGGAGCACTTATCATATCTTGCCATTAAAAATAGTTCTTTAAACAAGATTTTTATCAGCATAGGCATCTCTGTCGGTTTTGAATATATTGGCAAAAATATTGTAAAGATAAATTCCTTGCTTAATCATTATCCCTGTCACTCTTGCAGTTCCTAGAATTCTTCTGTTCCACAGTTACTCAGAACCTATTTTGTTCATACCCTGCTGGTTCTCATCTTTCATTTATCAACTAAACTTGCAATACAAGTTTCATATCCCTGTGTTGTGTATTAATGGAGGATAACTGAATATGCTTTATTTCTTTATCCAGTTTCCTATTTAATCGCTCTTTGACTTTGTATTATATAACCAACAGGTTAATATAACTCCAACCTTTTAAATGAGAGATTAGTAAATGCTGATTCAACTTCTGCTACACCGAGAGAGAGAAAGAAAGGGGGATCAAGAACAGGTTTCCAGAAAGACAACATGTTTGTTATTTGTCACACAAGTAACACAAAAGTCTCTTCAACACCTTTCCCCTGACTGAGATGGGATGGGGATTTCCTACCCTCACCATCTCTTCCTCCTTAGCAAGTTTATGTCCAAGCTATCAGCCAGGAAATCCCTCTTCAATCAATTGAGGAGAACCTGCTTGCCCTCTGCTGAGATATAGGGTCAATGCCAGCTAATGAGCCAAGTATGTACCTGGGGTCTGCACTGGGCTTGTACTAACTGTGCGGAAGCCTAGACTGAGCTATCTTCACTGCTCTATTACCCACACTAGCTGGATTTAAGTTCTCAGGTTGGCTAGCCTATACCCACAGCTTTAGCTGTGTTCACATACCCTAAATTTGAGATTCAGGCTCAATCTTCACAGGTTCAATTTTCCCCTCTCATCATTTCTAGTAGCCCAATTGCCATATACCGTTTAAAGCAGATAAAAATATTAATATATGCCCTATCTGGAACCAGAAAGCACCATTACAGCTTTTTCTGACAGTGAAAACACCATTGTGCGTTTTCAAACATGTAGTCATTCAAGAGTGGACATGCTGTAAATGCTCTTTCTGCATATCACCATAAGTAGTTTTCCATGCATACATTCTTTTCTGTATGAGTTTAACAGAGGCATAGGTAGCCCCACATTGATTATGTTGGAATTTCCATTACCATTCCTGATAGTTGAATTTTAATTTCATAGTGGCTTAAATAATTCTTATTTTCACAAATACTTTTAAAAATTACTTATAGATCAGTCAGCAGTGTAACAGACTCTATTTTGGTTTCCCTCAGTGGAGCTTTAATGAAGTCACAGCAATCTAGCAACAGTTTCCACAGATCCTATAGAGACTGCATGACCTTGATAAATTATAATAGCAACATGTCAATCTATGTAATTACAACAACAAAATGTAAGTCTGCACCAGCTCTGCACCACAGGGCCAGGTAGGCAGGCAGAGCTTCAGAGTCTCAATGCATGGATGAGATGATGGTGTAGAGAGGAGGGGTTTACATTCATTAGGAACTGGGGAAACTTCTGGAATGGGGGGAGCCTATACAGGAAGGATGGGCTCCACCTAAACCAAATTGGAACCAGACTGCTGGCACTAAACATTAAAAAGGTTGTAGAGCAGTTTTTAAACTAGGAGATGGCGGAAAGTCGACTGCTGCAGAGGAGCATGTGGATCGGACAGAGACTTCTCTTAGGGGAGAATCTAATGATAGAGAATCTCCAGGTTATAGTCAGGAGCAGAGGATGGAAGAGGATAAAGTAGGGGCCAGATCAGATGATAAACATTCACATAAAAAAGAATCTGACACCTCAGAAAAGGGCAGACAAATAAACAGTGATAAGTTTTTAAAAGTGCTTGTACACAAATGCTAGAAGTCTAAATAATAAGATGGGTGAACTAGAGTGCCTTGTGATAAAGGAGGATATTGATATAATAGGCATCACAGAAACCTGGTGAACTGAGAGCAATCAATGGGACACAGTCATTCCGGGGTACAAAATATATCGGAAGGACAGAACAGGTTGGCGGGGGGGGGGGGGAGTGGCACTATATGTGAAAGAAAATGTGCAATCAAATGAAGTAAAAATCTGAAGCAAATCCACATGTTCCATAGAATCTCTATGGATAGAAATTTCATGCTCTAATAAGATTATAACATTAAGGATCTATTATCGACCACCTGAGGGGGTTAGTTAAACAGAAGTTAAAAGGTACAGTGACTAAAGTGAAATCCCTGCAAGCTGCATGGGCATTTTTTAAAGACACCATAATAGAGGCCCAACTTCAATGTATACCCCAAATTAAGAAACACAGTAAAAGAACTAAAAAAGAGCCACCGTGGCTTAACAACCATGTAAAAGAAGCAGTGAGAGATAAAAAGACTTCATTTAAAAAGTGGAAGTCAAATCCTAGTGAGGCAAATAGAAAGGAGCATAAACACTGCCAAATTAAGAATGTAATGCCAAGAATGTAATAAGAAAAGCCAAAGAGGAGTTTGAAGAACGGCTAGCCAAAAACTCCAAAGGTAATAACAAAATGGTTTTTAAGTACATCAGAAGCAGGAAGCCTGCTAAACAACTAGTGGGGCCCCTTGATGATCGAGATATAAAAGGAGCGCTTAAAGACGATAAAGTCATTGCGTAGAAACTAAATGGATTCTTTGCTTCAGTCTTCACAGCTGAGGAAGTTGGGGAGATTCCCAAACCTGAGCTGGCTTTTGTAGGTGACAAATCTGAGGAACTGTCACAGATTGAAGAGTCATGAGAGGAGGTTTTGGAATTAATTGATAAACTTAACATTAACAAGTCACCGGGACCAGATGGCATTCACCCAAGAGTTCTGAAAGAACTCAACTGTGAAGTTGCGGAACTGTTAACTAAGGTTTGTAACCTGTCCTTTAAATCAGCTTCTTACCCAATGACTGGAATTTAGCTAATGTAATGCCAATATTTAAAAAGGGCTCTAGAGGTGATCCTGGCAATTACAGACCGGTAAGTCTAACATCTGTACCGGGCAAATTAGTCGAAACAATAGTTATGAATAAAATTGTCCAACACATAGAAAAACAAACTGTTGAGCAATAGTCAACATGGTTTCTGTAAAGGGAAATCATGTCTTACTAATCTATTAGAATTCTTTGAAGGGATCAACAAACATGTGGACAAGGGGGATCCAGTGGACACAGTGTACTTAGATTTCCAGAAAGCCTTTGACAAGGTCCCTCACCAAAGGCTCTTATGTAAATTAAGCTGCCATGGGATAAAAGGGAAGGTCCTTTCATGGATTGAGAACTGGTTAAAAGACAGGGAACAAAGGGTAGGAATTAATGGTAAATTCTCAGAATGGAGAGGGGTAACTAGTGGTGTTTCCCAAGGGTCAGTCCTCGGACCGATCCTATTCAACTTATTCATAAATGATCTGGAGAAAGGGGTAAACAGTGAGGTGGCAAAGTTGGCAGATGATACTAAACTGCTAAAGATAGTTAAGACCAAAGCAGACTGTGAAGAACTTCAAAAAGATCTCACAAAACTAAGTGATTGGGCAACAAAATGGCAAATGAAATTTAATGTGGATAAATGTAAAGTAATGCACATTGGAAAAAATAACCCCAACTATACATACAATATGATGGGGGCTAATTTAGCTACAACAAGTCAGGAAAAAGATCTTGGAGTCATCGTGGATAGTTCTCTGAAAATGTCCATGCAGTGCGCAGAGGCGGTCAAAAAAAGGAAACAGGATGTTAGGAATCATTAAAAAGGGGATAGAGAATAAGACTGAGAATATATTATTGCCCTTATATAAATTGATGGTACTCCCTCATCTCGAATACTGCGTACAGATGTGGTCTCCTCATCTCAAAAAAGATATACTAGCACTAGAAAAGGTTCAGAAAAGGGCAACTAAAATGATTAAAGGCTTGGAACAGGTCCCATATGAGGAGAGATTAAAGAGGCTAGGACTCTTCAGCTTGGAAAAGAGGAGACTAAGGGGGGATATGATAGAGGTATATAAAATCATGAGTGATGTGAAGAAAATGGATAAGGAAAAGTTATTTACTTATTCCCATAATACAAGAACTAGGGGTCATCAAATGAAATTAATAGGCAGCAGGTTTAAAACAAATACAAGGAAGTTCTTCTTCACGCAACGCACAATCAACTTGTGGAACTCCTTACCTGAGGAGGTTGTGAAGGCTAGGACTATAACAGAGTTTAAAAGAGAACTGGATAAATTCATGGTGGTTATGTCCATTAATGGCTATTAGCCAGGATGGGTAAGGAATGGTGTCCCTAGCCTCTGTCTGTCAGAGGGTGGAGATGGATGGCAGGAGAGAGAGATCACTTGATCATTGCCTGTTAGGTTCACTCCCTCTGGGGCACCTGGCATTGGCCACTGTCGGTAGACAGGATACTGGGCTAGATGGACCTTTGGTCTGACCCGGTATGGCCTTTCTTATGTTCTCTAGAAAGGCCAATGACAGGTATGAAAATATTCAACACCTGCTGACAATGTAGTACTTTAATATCAGATAATCGCACTCTGATCTGAAAAATTCAAAAACTATCCCTCTGGAAGCTCCCTTATAACTAGAAGGAACAATTTGAATTACTTGTATATATTGATGGGTTATAAAGTAACTATAAGCACTCAGGAAAGCTCAATGAGAACATCTCACAGTGCACAGTGGTGGTCAAAGCATCAAAAAAGACAATAGATTATATTAGGGAAGAGATGTATAATAATAGTTAAAAAGTTATAATGGCATGAATATTCATGGTACAGTCTTTCCTTTAAAATAAATACTGTGTTTAATGCTTTGGGGAGAAGAGTGTTGTGTTGAGGGTAGGTATCTGAAAATATATGAGATGCATTGTCAAATTCTTGTATCCCATGTCCTTGTAGGCACAGTTATAATATACAGGATACATGCAGGATCAATGGTGGAATGCCAAAGTAGATGACATGAGGGCTATGATGACTGTCATGAGACCTAAGACTTCTGTGCTGTATTGGAAGTTGTATATGGTTCTACACATACCACTACAGTGCCTTTGAACAGTGTGGACAGCCTAACAATAGTCACTGACAAAGGAGAAATTCTTCAGAGGTGGCAACAGCATTTCAGTGATCTTTTTCCCCCATACCGACCAACATCACAGACGAGGCACTAGATGAAGTCAATGCTGCAATCAGTGCCATGAAGAACTGCAGGGTTCCTGGATCTGATGGCATACCTTGCAGAAATATTTGAGTATGGAGGTGAGATCATTCTGAGGCAACTGCATGGACTATATCTCATATATGGAGTAGTGAAGACATATCTCAAGACTTCAAAGACACCGCCACTGTCACCATATACAAAAGGAAAGATGGAAAGACCAACTGTGCTAACTATTGTGGTATTTCATTACTCTCCATTGCTAGAAAGGTTCTGACTAAAGAACTCTTTGATTGTCTGTTATGCAACATTGCTTACCACATGCTATTGGAGTCACCATATGGTTTTAGGCCAATGTGAGAAATGGCAGACCTGATATTTGTAGCCCATCAGATGCACAAGTGCAGAGAACAGCAGCAGGACTTTTACATGGCCTTTATTGACCCAGTTAAAGCATCTGACACCATCATTAGACATGGGCTTTGGCAATTATTATGTAAAGTTTGGTTGTCTAAAAAAATTAATCAATATTCTGAGGCTATTTCATGATGGAATGCTAGAAAAGTCTGCATAGATGGTGTTCTGTCTGACCCATTTCCTATCACTAATGGTATTAAGTAGGGCTGTGTAATTGGCCCACTCTTGTTTAATCTCTTATGAAGCAAGGCTTGATCATGCTACAAGAGACCTGAATGCCAGTATCAGGGTATGTTTCCAATCCTCTGTAAAATGATTTAATCTGAATAGGCTGTGATTGTCCACCAAGGTCTTCAAGGCAATTGTTTATAAACTGCCATATGTTGATGACTGTGTTCTAAAGGCACATACTCTAAAAGAGAGACAATTGATTACGAAGAGATTTCAAGAGCCTGCAGAAAGGTATGGTCCAACAATCAATCTAAAAAAGACAGAGGTCATGTATCAACCTGCACCAGAGAAACCCTACACGAAACCAAAAGTCGCCCTCAGCAACAACGGCTGAATGCTGTTACAGACTTCTGATGTCTTGGTAGTATATTCTTAAATGATGTTACTATAGACAAGGAGCCAACAAGTTGTAACACAAAGCCAGTTCACCATTTGGCAGACTATAAGGCAGAGACTGGCAGCAACATGGCATTAAACTTCAAACCAAATTAAAAGTATATTAAGCAGTTGTGCTGTTCAACTTGTTGTATAGGTGTGAGACCTGGACCTGGCATCACATTAAGCTTTCAGATAAGTTCCATTTATGACATCTGCCTGCCATACTCTGCATCAAATGGCAGGATAAAATTACCAATAATGGGGTTCTGGAATGTAGTCACTCCACAGGGTCTGAAGCCATGCTTATCGCATCACATTTACATTGGGTTGGTCATGTATTGAAAATGGACAACACCAGAATGCCAAAGCAGTTGCTGTATAGTGAACTGAAAGTGGGCAACCGCATATGAGGCGGCCAGAAGAAACACTTCAAGAACACACTAAACTGTGCAACACTGGTGTTGTCAGCAACAGATAGATCACACACAGCAATGGGGTTACCCAGTCAAGATTAACTGTTGTGTTGATCTTGAAGCATGGAGGCTGAATCCTAAACAGCAGCAGACTCAGCAGGCAGAGACTGTAATCCCTTCGTCAGCATTGAGCTACCTATCCACTCCATAAGGAAAGGACTGCCCAGGGCCGGCTCCAGCTTTTTTGCTGGCCACAGCGGCGAAAAAAGAAA
Organism: Malaclemys terrapin pileata; assembly: GCF_027887155.1. Taxonomy (NCBI): domain Eukaryota; kingdom Metazoa; phylum Chordata; order Testudines; family Emydidae; genus Malaclemys; species Malaclemys terrapin. Next base: position 81,768,278 of record NC_071510.1, on the reverse strand, counting down.
AGAAAAGAAAAGAAAAGAAAAACCCGATTGAGCTGCTGCCGAAGTGCCGCTGAAGAGGAAGACCGGGAGTGAAGGACCCGCTGCCAAATTGCCACTGAAGACTGAAGTGGACGGATTGAGCTGCCACCAAAGTGCTGTTGCTGCTGACCCGGACGTGCTGCCCCAACAATGGATGGAGTGCTGCCCCTTTCTATTGGCTGCCCCAGGTACCTGCTTCCTTCGCTGGTGCCTGGAGCTGGCCCTGGGACTGCCACTTACGCATCAATCTTTTTATTCACAACCATACTCACAAGACGTAAAACCATTGTCAGTGTCATCTTCGGTCACGTAGGACAACAAACAAACATGTGCCTCCTATTGATTGTTTTACTGTTTGGTTTCAGGGTGAGTGGAGTCTGCTAGTTTAATTCTGATTTATACAATTGTGTTTTGAATATATATAAAGTTCTTAGAGCTTTGGACAGGAACTTTTCCCCCATGGCACCATCATTATAAATATAAATAAAAAATATATAAAATACAGATCCATCTCAAATAAAGATACAGTAAAGGACAAGGACAATTATTAGAGATATGGAAAGATTTTTCCTATGAACAGAGCCTGAAATAATTTGGACTATTAAGTTTACAGAGGAGATGAATAAGAAGGGACATGATGGTGGTATACAAAATAATGAACGACAAAGAGAAATCAGTCACTCCTACTCACATTCTCATAATACAAGAACTTAGGGATATTCAATGAAATTGAAAGGCAACAAATACAAAAATGATAAAAAGAAACTTATTTTTAAACACAAATCATAGTTAACACTGGAACTTATATTGCACAGTTTAGTGGGCCAGATTCTCAAAGTTCCCCAAGCGCAACTGCAAAGAAAGGGGTGGCAGTGGTGGGGAAGCAGCTCTAAACCATCTTTTTCCTTCTCTGGTTTAAATTATGCTCATTGCAATGGTTCGCAAAGACTGCTAAACTGATTGGGGATTTGCACTCTGCTCCCACTCCCCAACTTCCCCTCCACCACTGGAACACCTACTCTCTCCTGCAATATACCCCCTATGTGCAGGGCTGGCAGAGTGGGTGGCAATACAACACTACACAGCATTAATATAGTGCTTTTCATCTGTACCTCAAAGTGCTTGTATAAAGGTGAATAGCTCCTTTTACAGATGATGAAAATGAGGCATATAGAGGTCAAGTGACTCACCTAAGATTTCATTGTAGTCAGTTGAAGAGCTAGAAAGAGAATTCAGATCTTCTGAGTCCAGTCCAAAACCCAATAATGCCATCAAAGGTTTCTGGAATTGCAGGCAAATTGAATGTGTAGTCATGAGTTCCCTGAGATGGCATTTTTAAGTCAATTTTTGCTCACTGAAAAATTTTACAATGCACACATCAAACAAGAATATCCATTTAAGAAACACTTCAATGAAAAAAACAAACACACATTTAAGCTTTGCCTTGTTTGTGTGGGGAAAAACATAAATCATTTGTTTTAGTGAGGCAGGGTTTCTGCCCTTCTGCTTTGCTGTTTTATAAACTTATTCCTTTCCTCATTGTTGTGCAGTTAAAATGATTTGACATTTTGACAGTTGACATTATTTTCTACACAGGTAGGAAAGAGTCAGTTGACAAAATTCATGTTCAAATCTGTCTTTCAGTTCCTTTTAACTGTGTGCACACTTTTTAGATTGGTAGGGCCTGATTCTTCTCTCATGCTGGTTTTATTTTGGTGGAACTCCATTGACTTTAGCTGGATTACACCTCACTTACCCCTTATCTGAGTGGAGATTCAGCCCCTTAATATACTTGTCAAGAGAGGCTCATAATTCATAGTTGAAACATCAGTCCCACGAATTACAGCAGTGAGGGGGATGTCTGGGAATTCTGAGATTTTTTATGCTGGTTTGCAGGGTGATTGTCCATGTATTGTAGGGCCACATGCTACAATACCTAGGCATATCGTGAATAATTTCTGACACAGTATCTTTTACGGTTAATGGTTTATTTTGGGGCACCTTGTATCTTAATAAACATCTTGTTGTTAATATTGATGGATTACTGAGGATATGATTTAAACAAATTCTATTCCGTTGCTCTAAACTTCTTTACTATACTTCAAGGTATATTACTATGCAAAGATAATTTCATAGAAAGCATTATGAATATGCAATATGGCTATACACAATATCTAAACACCTTTATACCGGAGGTCATTGACAAACAGTAATACTGTGTTTGTTCTTCATCCCTCATTCTCTTCATTCATAAAACAGGGATCAAACTGTCCCAGCTTCCAAGTGGCCAAGGAAGAATTTGGGCTTCTAGGGTGGGTTAATGCCTTAAGTGGATAAAAATCAATGGGCACCAATTCAGCATATTTTCTCCTATTCCATTTTATTCATCTTTGTTGCCGACTCTCACAATTTTATCTTGAATCTTTCGCTATTTGATGTTTTTCTTAAAGTCCCAGCTCCTAGAGACAATTACATGAGAATCTGAGCTTCATTTTAGATAAAGTAAGTTTCTCCCTCTTGCGGTGGTAGCTTGAAAATGTGAGTTTAGGGTACTCTAGAAGCTCAAAAACAAAAAGAACCACAAATTTGATATTTAAAAAACCAATCTCATGTATATCTGGGGCCTGACTCATGATTTTGGAACATTTGGAGTTGGCAGTACTGATTTTATTGATATTATGTTCTTCACTTACAGTGGTATAGTGGCCTTTTACAACCTCTAGTCTAGAGGTGTAAAGATGCAGCCACGGTTTACCCATTGCTTAATCACCTCTTCAGCTACCTTCCTGCCCTTCTTTCCACACCTCCCAACCCCTGACAACCAACCCAACCCCACAAAACACCTCACATTGGGCTCTTGGAGCTTTCAAAGAGCTGCCCCATGTAAGGGCTTGTGATAAATAAAGCGGGGGTGGGGATGGGGATAGCTCCCTTTGATGGATACCCAGCCAGCCAGTTAACTGTAAAATCCCTCTTGGTAGCTGTTCTTTATTTGCTTTACCTGTAAAGGGTTAAAAAGTCCCCCAGGTAAAGAAAAAAAAGTGGGCAACTGACTAAGAGCCAATGGGAAGATAGAACATTTTAAAATTGGGAAAGAAACTTTCCCTTTGTCTGTTGTTCTCTGGGCTGGAGGGACAGAACAGTCATGCTATAAGCAGCTTAAGCCAGGTATGATCATAAATCATCAGGTCATGCCTAGAACTACTTATCTGAACTCCAAATGTGTAAGTAGATCAGAATGTTTAGCTAGACGCGATTAGGGTTATTTCTTTTATTTCTTATTGGCTTGTGGACTCTTCTGTGCTAACCCCAGATGCTTTTGTTTGCTTGTAACCTTTAAGCTGAAGCCCCAAGAAAGCTATTTTGGGTGCTTGATTTTTGAAATTGCTCTTTTAAAATCTAGCAAAAGCTTCCAGATGTATTTTCTTTCTTTTTGTTTTTAATAAAATTTATCTTTTTTAAGAACTGGATTGGATTTTTGGTGTCCTAAGAGGTTTGTGCATGCTGGTAGCCACAGCTAATTTCCTTTGTTTCCTTTCTCAGCTCTTCCCTGGAGGGGAAGGGGGTGAAAGTGCTTGAGGGTACTCCACAGGGAGGAATTCCCAAGTACTCCTTCCTGGGTTCAAAGGGTTTTTTTTTTTTTTTTTGCATTTGGGTGGTGGCAGCCTTTACCGAGCCAAGGTCAGAGAAAAGCTGTAACCTTGGGAGTTTAATACAAGTCTGGAGTGGCCAGTATTAATTTTTAAAATCCTTGTGGGACCCCTTCTGGACTCGGAGTGACAGAGTTGGGATTCAGCCTTAACAGGGCTGATGTACACGAACGCTGTAAGTCAACCTAAGTTACGCTACTTCAGTTATGTAGTAGTCGATATAACTTAGTCGATGCAGCAGTATCTACACCACGCTATGTCGACAGGAGATGCTCTCCCACTGACTTACGTTCTGCCTCTTGGGGAGATGGAGTACAGACGTCAATGGGAGAACTCTCTGCCATTGACTTAGCTTGTCTTCACCACACCTGCAAAATTGACACTTCTGCATCAATCAAAGCAGTGGCGATTTAGTCAGAAATACAGACAGATTTCGGTCACTGGCTCTCAGTTTTAAATAACATAACAAATTTAAGATCATTAGCTTAGCAGGAATGAAGTACCTGTTAGAGTGATGTGTACTGTATGTTGTTAACAAAGAGAAGTGATATTAAAATGTTAGCCATTTGATTTAAAGCACAAGACTAAAGAAATTTAACCAAAGCTTCATCTTTAGCTTGGTCATTACGTTGAGGTATTGCTAGAGTCTAAATCAATACATGATTCTTACTTACAATAGCCATAGGCACAGGAATGTAATTTTATGGAACAGAAATCTTACTTTAGGATAGTTTTTTATGTTTTCATTTCCTTTGCTCCATAATGGTAGTTTAAAGAAAAAATCTTAATGTAAATGTCAGAGTACTTCTAGAAGCAGCAGATCATTGACTTTATAGAGTTTAGCATCTCCTATTTTGTCAAAATGTATTACTGCCAATCCTTAATATGTAGATTACTTGCACAATAAATGCTAATGACTCTTTCAGAACTATCATGAGTCTACTGACTAGTGAGCATATATACATTACTTTTAAAAATGTAATATTTGGATTATTGATGTGGTAGAGCAAAATAGTTGCTATTGTGGAAGCAAAGAAAGAACTGACAGAAAGGGGATTGCAATGCATGACAGTTCTTTCTTTGCTTCCACACTATGAATTACATTGCTGGTAGTTTACAAGTGTAAAACACTATTAACTATATGATTTATAGACGACAGATTATCACATGTGCATTATGAGTATTTTCATATTTATAAGTAATTATTGTATAAACCTACTAGCTGCTTTGCAATCTCAGTAACTCTATTTTGTTTTCTTTCTTTAGAAAATACACAGAGGTGTATATTACAATGGGTCCAAACATATCATTTGTTTATAAAAATGAGGCCTGATTCAGAGCCCACTGCAATAAATGGGAGTCTTTCAATTGACTTCACTGGGCTTGGATTGGGATCGCGAGTATAATTAAAATTGGTCTCCACTGAGTCTTCCCTGGATCATTAGACTAACGCTATTAAAATGGTCATTGCACTTCACGCTGCCCCTATCTTTCCAGGGTAGTTTTATAAAGAAATAATTTGCTAAATAAATTCGGTTGACAAACAGATTTATCACTGAGAAACTATTTCTAAAATTTGATTATTTAGCTGTTTTATGTTACCTTTCCTGAGAACTAGCTACAGTATGGGAGCCAGAAGCCTGTCATATAGCAGAGTCCAGGAATCTTTTTCTTTTTAATCCAAAAAGGTTTACATTTGATGAATATTTTGTTCTCCACTTTAACTGGCTTTGCTGGTGTACCTATGATGATGTGATTTCATCTGGGAATTAAACATGAGTGGCTTTGCAGCCCCTATATTACTTGTTTTCTGCCTAGCCTGTCTGGCTCCTTTTGGCATATATACATGGTTCCACCTAGCAATAGAAACAATAAAAAAATCTTTTTTCAAGTCAAACTGATGTAAAGCTTGGTTATACACTATTTAAATCTAAAAAAATAGAAAAAAATATGGTTGGGTCTGGTCATTCTTCCAAATTCTTCAAAGCAAACCTAGGCAATGCAGGAAGCAGTGCTGGTGTTTGATACGTGGCGCTCTATCCAATGTCCCAGAATGGTGGTAAGTGACCATATGTGGCTAGGGTTGTAATCTCCCTGTCTACTTATGATTTATGATCCCATAGCAATTCCTCGAAGAGGAAAGCATGCTTTCTTCAGTGTCCAGGCATCCCGTCAAGTACATACATTCAAACCTACTTACAATGCCCATAAAATTTCACCTGGATGAGGAATTATTCACTTTGTAATGTGAATGACTGTAATCTCTTTAAACGTTTTCTCCTTCCACCTCAGAAGAGACTGCGTTTTACAGATGGGTGACATGATAAAGATATCTAATGGATCAAATCACAAAGAAAATTTACCAGGCTCTTACCAGCATGGTAGATCCAGACAGTTGCATAAATATGGTAACTAGTAGAAATGACCTTCTGTTTCCCTGAACCATAACAGCCTTATGTGAACTCCAGTTCCATTTTTTCATCCCAAGTTGGGGCAGCAGCAGTTACAGATATTTAGGGCTTCATCAATTCACATGCAGCTTCCATAATTAGGGATGGAGGTGGGATTCCTCAGACCATTGTTGGCTGGTCACTTGGGGGATGGCTCTCTTCCTCTGGATACCATGAGGTCCATCATCTTTCTTTGGGTAATAGCTAATGTCTTAGAGACAGATCTAAGAGCATTCTTCTCACTTTGTAACTATCCATTCCCCCAAGGTTTTCTTGACTCTGGCAGTGAACTGAAAGGAATTGCCTCTTACTAGGATGCTGGTACCTTCTTTGACATCATTCCCCATGATCCAACACTTCTGTGCGGCAACTAGGTGGGGGAAGAGTCTCTGGGATGGGGAAAGAGTTTGGCAGGTGTGGAAGATATACATGACTTCTAACACCGTGAACATTGGTGTCCCGGGGCTCAAGGTATAGTCTATATTAATGTGTAAAGTTTGTTGAGTGCTTTGTGGCCTTTGGATGGAAGGTGCTATGTAAGTATATGCCAATGTCATTCTTCCACTTGCAATATCATTGTGCAAAACCATTTCTTTTCATTTTAAACTTGCAACACTCATAGTTCTTTCAATGCCTCCCATTGTGTGATTCTATTTTGAAGAGTTCTAGAAGTTTTAAATATTCTAGATATTGAAGACAAATTAGGCTTATTTTGTTAACATGCCAATAAACTGATTATGATGCCTCTAACTTGTACAAAGCATCAAAGCACTCTTTTGGGTGCCCTACCAATGAAAAAATCTTGGGAAGACAATTTATCTGTCAAGCTGAAGCCTTCCCAGTGGAGCTTGATCTGGCAGCTTAGCCAGGACTGGCACCAGTTCTGCAGCTATAGCACAGATGTCGTATTTTATCCTACACCAAGTGACCTGAATACCTGTCAAATTGCATTGTGTGGGCCTCTCAGTCTTCAACAAATGCTGGCCCTGCCAGGAGCATATTGGGACATTTTTACATACTTTCTAGAACTGTAAAGTGGTTAATGACTCCAGGGTACCAAAATAGGAAGCTATTTGTGAACAGGCAGATAGCCAAGTCCCACTGTCCTTGTATGCTCAATGATTCTAAGGGTACGTCTATACTTACTTCGTGGTCCGGATGTAAGCGATCGATCTTCCAGGATCGATTTATCGTGTCTTGTCTAGACGCGATAAATCGATCCTGGAAGTGCTTGCTGTCGACACCGGTACTCCAGCTCAGCGAGAGGAGTACGTGGCATCGACGGGGGAGCCTGCCTGCCGTGTCTGGACCCGCGGTAAGTTCGGACTAAGGTACTTCGAATTCAGCTACATTATTAACGTAGCTGAATTTGCGTACCTTAGTCCGAAGTGGGGGGTTAGTGTTGACCAGGCCTAGGTTCAGCTCCTGGTACTGTACCTTCCCAAACAGATGTCCCTAGCAAATAAGTAATATATATTAATATATAAAAATGAATAGGTATTTAACTTCTGAATAAAGGGTCACTTACCTGCATTTGCAAGGATATGACTACTTCCAATTTAAAAAAAAAAAAAAATCTATTTTGCAAAATAACAAAATCTGTGTGTGGCAGTAAACAGAACTAAGTGATTCTGTGAGGTTTTGGACCCAAAAGTAGTTTAGAAGTCTTTACTTCTAAAGGAAGGATTGTCCAATGGTTAGGCCAGGACACCCACTTAAGCTGCCCAAATGTCCCTCCATGAGGGAAGGGAGGGTTCTCTGAGGGACAGCCTGAGAGAGAAGCATTCCCTTCTCATATCAAGTCTGGACTTGATCGATCCTCTATTTTTGTTTGGAGTAGCCCTTGGACTGAGCTAGCCCAGGAGAAGGCAGTTGCTGCCCGAAAGGGAAGAGTGACCTCACTGCATGCTGCCACCAGGAAGTGTCTTGTAGTGAGCAGACAACCCTCACCCTGACTTACCCTAGATGGCGACCTTGGGACAGCTGCAGGAAGGTGGTAGGAAGTGGCCCAGAGAGGTCCACCTTAAGCATCCCCAGCTGTCAGATCACTGATCACTGAAAGGGCCCTGGGTCAGTACCAACAACCCCCTGACATGTCATAGGCTTTAGCCCTGATCAGTAGGTGGCGCTCCCCACAAACCAACCCTGAGCGAGGGCTGTCAAACTGCTGTAAAAGTAACCTTATTTACGATTTTTGGAGACCCAAGACCCATCACACAGCAGATTGCATGTAAGCACAGTAATTGGCTCTGATCTATGACAGTATGGATAGAACAGAGCTAATGGCATGGAATCAACAGGATCAAGTAGACAATAAAAAGTGGATAAATGGGAATGCAGCCCAGTACCTCAGGAGAGAGAATAGTCACCCATAACAATTGACATAAAGCAGATGTGTACAGGAGGAAATGTTCAGCTGACTCAGATGTGAACGTGTATAAAGATCATCTCTCTGTACCATGTCTAATAGTGCTACACAGTCAGTGTAAATTCTGCTGTGGTCATGCTTTACTTGTCAATTCTGGAATGCTATTCGCACTGCTGTTGGAAATTCAGTGTATAGGTCCATTCAATCAAAAAATTCACCAGAGTGATAAAATGCACAGGATTCAGCTCTGTAAAAACATGACCTACTAAGAGACAACTGTGTAGAATAAATAAATCTGCAGTGTACACACATCCAATGGATACAAGTGTTAGTATCTACATAGTGTCAGTACTGCATCAGTAAGTGAACCACATCACAAACAAATGTTATAGTCTACCTAGATCCATCCAGCAAGTATCCAGAATCCCCCAAAGAATAATACCACCAGGTCAGCACTAATATTTCCTGTCACACATATTATGGGCTGGACTGTAAGCTGTTGTACTTGGCAATACACTCCCTACTGTTAGTGAGTAGGTGGGGAAGGAGCGAGAAGGGCAGGCAGTAGAAGTCTTGGCTTCACCCAACTTGCCAGTCAGAGTACCTGGCTGGACACACAGCAAGGAGTAAACTGCTCCATGAAAAGGACCTTCCCAGAGCAAAGTGGGAGCTGGGAAGCAAGTGTGATCTTTTGAGTCACAGTTCATACTCTGATCTACTTCTGCAGCAGTGTAGCTACATGCCAACCCTTCCATGTCAGGATTGATTGTAGGGTTACATTCTAACCCTGGGAAAGGCAGTGCATGGCATGCACTTGACAAACAGAGCAAACATGTACCCTCATGGACCTCTCAAAGGTTACACCAAAAATGCTGCTGCTTTATGCTCCCTTCACCAACAGACGGGGCCGCAGTGCAGTGCACATCAACTTCGACTCACTGTAGAAAGTATGGCCTTCCTAAAAGGAGATGTGATCCAGGCTAAACCCCTTCCTCCTTCCACTTTACCTCCAAAAGCAGCATTAGAAAAGGGAACCTGCTAAAGCTGCCTTATTACAACTGCACAACCATAATAACAGGATGTAAGAAACCAGACTTAGCATGCAGAGGCCGATAGCCAGATGTGCCTAAATTGAACACCTAAAACTAGTTGCACAGCACACCAATGCCATACATCAGAAAGTTCCTATCAGTTGGCATTTAAAAGCATAACACTCTTTCACATCTAAATCAAAGCATGAGAATAAGGTTGTGGGCCTGCATGTGTATACAATCAAGCATACATTAAATACCATTAGGCACCTAATTTGACAACTGTACTTTGCTGACATATTTGCCCATATAATGTAAGTGATTATGATTTATTGTAAAACACTCAACATGTAATGCTTCATTCTCCATTTCACAGAGAGGATGCTTTCAATTTTAAACTCACTTTGGAAACATTTCCCTTGTTTGTGGTTTTTAAATCCTCTTTTAATGAAAATTTAATGTCATTAAAGACAACAGCACCTGTAAATCATACTTCTTGTAATGAACATATATATATATATACAGCTTGGGCCAAATCCTGCTTGCCTGACTCAGAACTTTTCTATAAGGGCTTCTCCTGTGAAGAAGACAAAGAAGATTTGGCCACCATTTGCTAGTCTGATCCAATAAGAGTAAGTACTTAACAAGATAAAAATACCTTATTTTTCGAGTCTCAAATAAAGATGGTATCTTACGGTCTAAATAAATTTGGAAAAGCAGACAAATCTCCCTCCATAAAGCTGCCAATTCTCAGCCTTTTTCATGCTGTGTATTTTAAAAGAGAGAGAGGCTAAAGAAGGAATTATTTTGCTAACAGAATATGCAGGCAAAAGATTAGTGTAAAGTGTGGCATCCTCTTCCCAGGAAACTATTTCACTAGGAGGGTGGTGAAGCACTGGAATGGGTTACCTAGGGAGGTGGTGGAATCTCCATCCTTAGAGGTTTTTAAGGCCTGGCTTGACAAAGCCCTGGCTGGGATGATTTATTTGGGGTTGGTCCTGCTTTGAGCAGGGGATTAGACTAGATGATCTCCTGAGATCTCTTCCAACCCTAATTTTCTATGATTCTACAAATAATGTTTTATCTCACAATTCTAGGACCCTAGTCCTTGTTACCGCTATGGAAATGATTTTATATTTCTATTATGGGGACAAAAGTAATTTTCTAGTTCTTTAGTCTTATTCACAATCTGTTGCTCAGATATTTGGAACGCTTTTCGGCTCTCTGTGAGCTGTGGGGTGAAAACATTATCTACTTTCTATGGAAATTAAGGTAGACTCCTCGTTCCTCAAAAGGTGGTTCCACCAGCACCTGGGTTTGGACTTATGGAACACAGGAGTTTGATCTAATTAGTTAATTATGGGGAAAGCAATATAATTTTTTTCCCCAAGAAACTTCTGGTCCCCTTTCAGAGCCCAGTTGTTACATGTAGGTTTGCTGAGGGGAAAAAATATTGATTAACCCACTGTCTGTATTGAAATAGAATAGTTTTATGTCATCATTCAGTCTGGATACTAGTAGTTCTTGAGAGCTAAGGATTTCTTGGTATCTTTATTTCTTCAGGAAAGCAATCTCCTTCCCAAGATTAGTTTCTGGTAGGCACTTAGGACTTGACCCAAATATATCCAAGAGTTTGGTCTGTGAAGGACTTGGTTAAAGAGAATTCCTCTCTCGGGAGAGATAGTGTTAGACTGAGGCTAAGGTGACTCCCTGCAGTTAGAAGTGAGCACAACTCATATGATCAGGGCTCAAGACAGCTTCTTCATAGCAGGAATGTTGATCCTTTGGTAAACAGTGGGTACCCTTGCTGGATGGTTACTGCTACATTTAGGCTGGCATAGATCTGGTCTTTTTATGGGTATTGTTTCCCAAAGAATTTTATAGGTGGGGTTAGTCCATGTCCAAAAAAGGTGAGGTCTGAAGGTTGTCACCTTCCTATTGAATTGTTACAATTTTGAGGAGAGCATCTTTTCACTGACGGGTTAGGAAGAGCTGCATTCTTTTTGCATGTCCAGGAGAGGTCACTGCGATCTAGTGAAAGTTTTTATCTTTCAGTGCTTTTCTTAACTTCCTGGCTTGTAAACAGAATCAATTGAAAGTCTGTATAGTTGTTAATTCTTGTCATAAAGATTCACATTGTTGTAATAGTCTTTTATATTCTGCGGTATGTTGATGTAACTTTCTTAAAGATTCCTTTAATTCTGGAATTGGACATTCATTCTTCATCTTCTTTTAATCAGTTTGCTTTCTAAGGGGAATTTAGCTATTCGAGCTTCAAGCATAGGAATTTTATTCCCAGAATTTTAATTCTATACTTAATTAACTTCCAAAATTTATTCATTTTTAAGTTCAACATTGTACTCAAAATAATCAGGAATATTTCTTTGATATCTTATAGCTAGATAATTTTACTTCTAAGGAGGTACAAGCAAATAAACCAACCTACAATCAACCAATATACTTCTTAATAGTCAAACATAAGTTAACTTCATTCTTAGTCACATTTTCATCACAAGGGAGACTAGTGTTATGAATTTGGAGGTCACAGACTTACAGTAAATGACGGTTTGAATTTTGGTTCTGTATGTATAGATAAACATCAAAAGGAAGAATTCATTCAGCAGGCTCTCTTATATGGTGATTTCTTATGCTATCTCTAGTGGCAGATGTTTCTACTAGATTTAAAGTTGCAAGGCCTAATATGTATGATTTGATTTAGAATTAAGATCTGGTTTGTCTTAAGTAAAAAATGTTGTTTGCTTCTTCTTAACAATTGGGTACTAGGTATTTATGGCTTCCTGAGATATAGTTTGTTTGTTTTTTATCTGCTCATCCAGTTTGCTGGTATGTCACAACCTTCTTCTAACATATGAGATCTTACTTGCGTAATGTATGCAACAGATATTTTGTCTTGTAACTTATGCACATTCTAAATGGCACCAACTTATAATTATTATTTCCCATTCTTGTTAAAAGGAAAAAATCCTTTAAAAGTTAAAACTTAAAATTTATAATCTAAGAAGAGAATTTTCTTTGAATTATGTCTTCTGTGATAGCAGATGGGGTACCTTTCTTTTACAACTCTACCTAATTGTTTCAAACAGACCAGATAATAGATAAGCAGAAGGTCTCATGTTGGTGTGAGGCATGATTTTGTAGGAGCAGGAGCCAGCCAGTTATCCTGATAACCAAAGTTCAGTTGTAGGTTAATTTAGTCTGTATGGAAGTTTGAGGCCTGTGGTTGGTTTTACCATTAAAGATCTAACCCAATATTTCATGTTAATATCTATTATTATAAAAATTGTATATTCATGAGTTATTGGTCTCAACAATTCTGTGATTACATTTGTCAAAGTTAGAAAAAAGGTGTGTTGCGGTAATCAAGACATGAGATGGTAAGAGGCTGGATGACAGCTGTAGCTGTGTGGATGAAGAGGAAAGGCCATATCTTAGAGATGATATGCATAAAGAATGGGTAAGATTTAGACATAGCCTGGATGTGAGGAACTAGAGAGGTTTGAGTCGAAGATGAGACCCAGGTTATGGGCTTGAGGGACAGGGAGGATGACAATGTTTCTCCATTAATAACTATTTCTATAGATTAAAAAAAGGAGGTAGTGGCACAGGCACTGACTTTTCATTGTGCTGGGGGGTGCTTGACTTCCAGCTCTGCCCCAGATCCCACCCCCACTCCACCCCTTTTCTCAATGCCACCCCCCCCTTCCTGCCCCGAACCACCCCAGCCCCACCTATTCCTACCCCCTTCCCCACTCCTCCCCCCAGCCTCCTGCATGCTGCAAAACAGCTGATTGTGGCAGGCAAGAGGTGTGGGGAGGGAGAGAGAGGCACTGATCCATGGGGCCTGCTGGTGGGCGGGAGGCACTGGGGGGATTGGGGGAGTTGATAGGGTGGCTGCTGGTGGGTGCTCAGCACCCAACATTTTTTTCCTGTGGGTGCTCCAGCCCTGGAGCACCCACAGAGTCAGCCCCTATAGGTAGCGGGGAGGGCTTGGGAGAAAAGATTAAGAGTTTAGGCATGTTGAATTGGAGCTGATGGCTAGACTTCTACAAGGAGATGTCAGAGAAGTAGGCTAAGATTTTAGTTTGGACAGGAGGTGGACAGCAGAGAGGTAAGTCTGTGAGTCATCAGATTAGAAATGGTAGTTGAATTTGTGTTTGCAAATGAGATGACCAGAGATAAGGTCTAGAGGGATAAGAGAAGTGGTCCAAAGACAGTGATGTGGAACCCCCACAGAAAGCTGAGGAAGATGAGGCACATGAAGGAGTGATTAGAGAGAACAGAGACATGAAAGCCAAGGGAGGACAAGATTTCAAGAATAAAAGCATGGTCAATGGTGTTGAAGGTTGTCAAGGAGGATGAGAATAGAGTACAGGGTCTGAGGTTTGGCTAAGAAGAGGTCAGTATAGATTTTGGAGAGTGCAGCTTCAAATGATTTTAAGGGATGGAAGCTGAATTGGAGAAAGTGTAGGATGGAAGCGGAGGAGAGGAATTCCAGACAGTGATTGTAAACAGCATGTTCAATGAACATACAGGTGAAAGGAAGAAGGAATATGGGGCGGTAGTTGGAGAGACAAGTGGGGATCATGGGTGGGGTTTTTTGTTTGTTTTTAAGATGGGAGAGACTAAAGCATGTTTGTACTGTGAAGGGCAAGAGCCAGAGGACAGTGAGAGGTTAAGGAGAAAAGCAAAAGAGCAGTGGGACATCAGGAGATGGACTGGTACCACTGGGCAAGTGGAAAGGAAGAGAGCAGACAAGAAGCCTGTGCATCTGTAACAGTGGAGGAGGAGGGAGAGTGTGTGTAGAGGAGGGGAAGGGAAGCCAAGTTAATGGCAGAGGAAAATCAGAGCATATTTTTTTCAATTTTCTCTTGGAATAAATCAATGAGATCCATGTGGAGAGAGAATTGGAGGCAGGAGGAAGGGAGGGCTTGAGGAGTGACTCAAAGGTGGTGAACAGGAAGCTGGGATTTAGGACATGGGATTCAATTATTTAGCTAGGAGGATGGCATAAGTGGAGGAGGAGAAAACAAGTTTGTAGTGAAGGAAGCCAGTCTGGTCTGGGAGGAGACATTTGTTATTTTGTGCCCAAATTTCTAAACTCTCTAGCTTTCTTTGTTGCTTGGTAGTCTGTCCTCAGGTTTGTAAACACTGCAAAAATTGTAATAGGACAAGTAACATAGTACAGTAAAAATGATTAAGTGTAAAACAAATCAGAAAATTGCATCCTAAAACACTAATAAAGCTGGTGAATTATGAGTCTCCTTTAAATTCATGTAAAACTACCTCACACATGATTTACCACTGACATGATTTACTGGTGTGCATGTCTCTAGCACAACTACTACAACAATATAATGGAGCAGTTGCAATGGGAAGAGCACATGTTTTTTGAATATGAAATAGCCTTTTGGAATGATTAGAAAATGTCAGCATGTAAATTATGGCTGCTCTCGAGCTGTGGTAAAATATATACCTCAGTTTAAAGAAAGCTTTATTGATGTTTGTACAAAATAGGTTTCTGTTCCTGCAAACAATTATACACGTGCTCAACTTGATGTACATGAGTGATCCCAGTTCCATTGGATTATTCACATGCTTAAAGTTAAGCTCATGCCTAAGTCTCTGCAGGATCAGAGTCTTAATTCTTATCATAACAACCTTATTTATACTAAAAGTAAATCAATGCTTCATTCATCTTTGCTGAACCTTCTTTTCTATATTTTTGTTCATCTTCCAGTGGAAGTTATGTGATGATTCATTGTGAAAAAAAACAAGGATTGCTGCAAATCTGTTTACTTTAGAAGTTCTTTACTAAATTCTAATGTTTACCAGTTCAGTATTAGCAATACAAGCTGTCCTTTGGTCTTCTTGTCATCACTACATAAAACATGGAACAACTGGCAATGACAAAAACCCCTTTAGAAATGTCCTGCAGACTTGATTATAAATAGAAATAGTTACTCATAATTTTTGATACTCACCTCTGTTTGACTAATGATTCACATGAATAATCAGTATTCAGGCTGGTGGTTTTTTTTATGACTGAAAGAGTATGTTCCTTTCTCTATTTAAATATACATATGTTTATTCACGATGACTTAGCCATGAGCAGAAAACTAATGTGGAAAATATTATCATAAAAACCATCTTCTTTGAACAAAATCAGTTTTTTTGGATGAAGTCTTATTTAGTATGTGATTCCATTGCAATTAATTAATCTACAAGCTTTTATTTTCAGGATATAAATGGATGTATTCAGAGCAGTTATTTCTAATTTAAAATAAGGAACTTAATCATGCCATTTCCTTGCTTTGGAAGCCTTTGCTCTCCCCTTTAGCCATTCATCTCTTGCTTTTAACTTGCTGCTGGCACACTAAAAGAGATGGGAATTCTTTTTTTCCTTTATGTTTTCATATATTTTGATAGAAAGGAAAAATTGCTACTCATGGCTACATATAAAATATCTATGTGAAATTTTTAGTGACTGCTAGCTGAAAAGATAAGTGAATTATAGAAAAAAAAAAATCACAAACAGAACTGACCATATCTGACCTTTAGTTAAAAAAACCCAAACCCAACAACTTATAGCTGTAAAATGAAGATCTCATGGTGGTTTTAAGGCATAATCACAGATGATTTATTAGGCTAGGCAGATGATTTGAGATGTATGCTCAACTTAATTAGTGCCTTTGATTTTATAGTATCTCAGTTGGTGTTTCCCATATATACATTTACTACTCCAGTGAGTAACTATGGGCCAGATTTTTCTAAGGTATTGAGGCATCTAAAGATGCAGATAGGTACCTAATGGGATTTGTAAAGGTGCCTAAGAAAATTAGGCACCTAACTCTCATTGGAATCAGTGGGTATTAGGCACCTAACCTACTTTTGAAAATCCCATTAGGCACCTATCTGCATCTTTAAGTGCCTAAATAGCTTTGAAAATCTAGCACCATATGGGCCTGATCCAAATCTCACTGAAATCAGTAGAAAGTCTCCTCTTGGCTTCAATGGGCTTTTTATCAAACCTCTATTATGTAAGTACAGATTCTTTGGCCTGGCCAACTTGTGCCTACAAGAACAGAGGTCTGACTAAAGATATTTTATTGCTCCTCTGATCCCAGAACTGCCAAGTGCCTGCCTGGGCTACAGTAGAACATTAAATGACATGAACACCACTGGTTTGTTTTGTTTTTTACACCAGCTGTCAACAGCCTACAAGTACCATTCTGACAGCTAGGGATCAGCTAGACAGGGGTAGGCAACTTTTCAGAAGTGGTGTGCCGAGTCTTCATTTATTCACTCTGATTTAAGGTTTCGCGTGCCAGTAATAAATTTTAACATTTTTAGAAGGTCTCTTTCTATAAGTCTATAATATATACCTACACTATTGTTGTATGTAGAGTAAATAAGGGGTTTAAAATGTTTAAGATCGGTGGCCAGGACCCAGGCAGTGAGAGTGCCACTGAAAATCAGCTCGCGTGCCGCCTTCGGTGCACGTGCCATAGGTTGCCTACCCCTGAGCTAGACATATTGGCATCCCAACTATGTACCTTTTCCCCTGTCACTTCACCTCTGCAGGAACTAGGAGGGGAGTGGCATAGGAGCCACTGTAGTTGGGCCTACACCAGAGGATTATCCTACACAGGTTAATCCCCTGAGTTTACAATGGCAGCTTCTGCTGTCAGAGCAGTGCAATGCAGCCTCAGCGTGGCCAGAAATCTGATGCCAAGTGTCACTTACACCGAGGGAGAGAGAGAGAAAATGCATGTAACTTTAATTCAGGAAATCCACAGCAAAGTAAGAATAAGTAATGGCAGTTGTGACTATTTTAGGCCCAATCATTCCATTTTCCCAGGTTTAGGAATCCTACAAAAATAAATAAAATCAATATAAGTTCTACACCAGGAACAACAGCAGTACCACCAGGATATTTATTGTAGTAGAAATTGGTTTGGCTATGGTTACTTATACAGATAATAATTAAAATGAATCCAACTCTGCACAAATCTCCCTGTGAAGTTAATGAGACTTGTGCATGCAAAAGAACTGCAGTATCTGGGATTATCAATACACTCTGTTACCTGAAGTGATGTAAATATATTCATGTAGACTAGGACTCTTTAAAAGCAAATCAAGCCTGGTATCAGATATTACATGTTAATTGGTCATAAAATATCGCTCAGAAAGCATACTTTATATAGTGTTACTTGAGGCCAAACTCTGCTCCAAATTACATTTGGGAAACTCCACTCATTTCAGTGGAACTGTCCAGATGCAACTGAACATTATTATAAATTAAAGATTTAGGCCCAGAATTTGCTGCCCTTACTTGTGTTGATCAGTACCTTATTCTGCGAGTAGATCCACCAATTTCAGTGTAAGTAAGGTGGCAGAATCTGGCCGTCAGTTAGGTCTGATACAGCTCCCACTGAAGCCAATGGGAATCTCCACTAATTTAAAATTAGTTCTCATTTTGTGTAGTGTTGAAACATGGGGTTTCTCAAACCTTTCTGTGAAACATCTAATGTAGTGTTTGTTATTTAACAAGTTTCTCCCCTTCCTTAATTTGCTCATCGTTTTACTGGACTTGGTTTCAGAACAACTCTATGTAAGTCCATATATCACATCTTTTAAAATATGCATTCTCACTATATGCTTTTTATAAGCAATGACACCTCAACCTCACACTTTGCAGTTTGCTAATCAAGGCAATAATTGTTTTACCAGAGACAATTCACAAGATGTCTGAGAAATGAATATTAAAGATGAACTAGGTATACATCCATCTACTGAAATATCCCTAGTGTTTTGTCACTGTAGCTAGCATCATAATATAAAATGTGATTATATCAGCATCAGTGTCTAAAGCATGTACACTACATTTCAGTAATAATCTTCAAATCCCCTAAAAATTTAAATTAAACCAAATAGAAAAAAAAATTGCAGACAAAACTTCCTTTTAATATTGAACATGTAATGAATTACTAAATCAAGGGTTTACTAAAGGATTTTGAAACTGATGATTACAGGTAGTATGATTTCTGCTTTTGGAATCAATTACTTCATCTCTTGTACAAAAGATAGCTCTGAAGAGTCCAAGGTATGCCCTGGAGATTTTGTTCCTCATTTTATTGAATTTATATTATATAGTATACCTGTACAGTCTATTTTAACAGAAAAGACAATTTAATTTTAAACAAATTATGTCATGAACACATTTTAAAGTAATATCCAACAGAAGTTGGTCCCAATAAAAGATATTACCTCACCCACCATGTCTCTCTAATATGCTGGGATGGACACAGCTACACCATCACTGCATACAACATTTTTAAGTGACAACAACGAGAAAGCAAAATCAAGGGGCCAAAGAGAGCATTCCCGCAAGTTGTCCGAGAAACAGTCTAAGTGTTCATTACATTAGACTCCAAATTAAAATTTCATGTCAAGGGGAAGAGCAAATGCACAAATAATTCTTAAATGTGCTCCTCCTCTCTCCCCTTTATACTCTCTCTAACACACACACACAAATTTTGAAGCAAGTTTCAGAAAATCCAAAAAAAGAAACTTAATCATTTTTGAACTTGGGTTGAATTTGAACTTTTTACCTAGAGGTCAAAAGGTTGAGTGAACATACTGTTTCCTTGTTTCAGCCCATCAGGTTCCACAAAGGAACCATTTTTGTTGTGCACATATGAATACACTGCAGTGGGATTAATTATAAACATAGCCTGTAAGTGTCTGTGTACGTGAATGATTCTTTTTGTGGGTTGAGCTGCAAACAAGAATAAAGTGAATCCTAAACCTCAGAATACAGCCTCTGTGCTCTCTTTTAAATAAATAGTTTTATTCATTTCCATTCCAGGTGAAAAGAGCTACAATTTACAGACCAAATCCCCAGCGTATGTGTTGCAGTTTGTGTCATGACAACTGTACAAAGCTGAACCTTGTATCTAACACGTGGTGTGCTACCTCAGAAACTTTTCAGAGTAACAGCCGTGTTAGTCTGTATCCGCAAAAAGAAGAACAGGAGTACTTGTGGCACCTTAGAGACTAACAAATTTATTAGAGCATAAGCTTTCGTGGACTACAGCCCACTTCTTCGGATGCATATAGAATGGAACATATATTCTCTTAATTAATTGGCCTCTAAGCGTTGGTAAGACAACTCCCACATGTTTATGCTCTCTGTATGTGTGTATATATATCTCCTCAATATATGTTCCATTCTATATGCATCCGAAGAAGTGGGCTGTAGTCCACGAAAGCTTATGCTCTAATAAATTTGTTGGTCTCTAAGGTGTCACAAGTACTCCTGTTCTTTTTTCAGAAACTTCTGAAACTCATAACACTTTTCAAAACTTTTCAGCTTTTCGTGTTACAAGACGTGTGCTGTCAATAAATGTCACATAGCTGGAAGTACTAATGTGTAAATTCACATCAGTCAGAGATGAAATGGGGGAAAAAGGCCAGCAAACTTCCATCTCTTCGCCCTATGTTCAAAGCGGAGTGTGAACTGACATTTTAAAAATAAATGTGACAAAAAATGCCATGTCTTGCCAGTGCTCCTGAATTTCTGTTCTACTGGGAAAGCTAGTGTTAGCTGGCCTTGCTGAGCAAAGGAACACACTTTCCTTTCTTGTGATTCCTGCTGTGGCATAAGCATTAGGCTTGCATCCATTTTTTGACCTGAACAGACTGAAAATGCAACTCCAGAAAAATCAGTTCTATAACAACACACTCTGTCAGGGTTAAAATATTTTGCTATATTTGAAATAAACAAGGGGTATAACCTCAAATGTAGAAAATACATGTGACATGTAGGAATTGAACTCCATTGAAAATAACATATGTAATTCAGTTTTATAGGACAAACCACCAAGTCATTTAAGCAAAAATTATTTTGAATTATTGGAATTACAAAACTTATAGGGCCAGTATTGACCCAGTGGATATCTTTTGATGCATGATCCTAGAACTGCATTTTCTAGTGTGAGGTCCTGTGACTGAAAGCACCCCTGTATTCACACTCTACGAACCATTGTAACAATGTTTGTACAAAATATGCATTGTGAGGTATCATTGGAAAACTAATAACTCGCTGGTCAATAATATCTGGCAAAATGTATGTAGCAACATTATATGTAAAGTTATGAATTCCCCCTGTATGATGCTGTTATCACATGTATAAAACCAGCAGCCCTACCCAGGCAAAAGTGGTTAAACAAGCCTATCCTAAATAAAGCAATGTGTGTTTAACTTTACATGCAAGTAGTAAACAGGGTCCTCAAGAAAGCAGGGGGAAGATGTGAGGCATCTCCAGTTACAGGGCTGACAGTGACAGAACTCTTTACTGGTCTGGATTGCACCCCAAAATGTGATAGGTCCCTAGTAAAAATCTGGTCTGGATCTTACCCAAGAAGTAAAACAAACCCCAAACCTGTCTAGATCACGCAATTGCAATCTGCCTTGTATAAAGAGTGGTTCATAGCTGCATCTCCCAAACAGCACTTCAAGAAAGATGGTGCACAATTCCTTCCCAAATACCTCTTTGCTCCAGTGGGATAATAATCTGCTACTTATGCCTATCAGTAGCAGATACTGACACTTCTTGTCCCCCATCTTGCTCAGCTATGCCAGTTCAGCTGCATTGACAGCATTAGGAATGCAAGGGTGTTGTAGCCATGTTGGTCCCAGGATATTAGGTGCAAGGTGGGTGAGGTAATATCTTTTATTGGACCAGCTTCTGTTGGTGAGATAGACAAGCTTTTGAGTTTACACAGAGCTCTTCTTCAGGTCTGGGAAACGTAGAGTCATAGCTAGGAAGACAGAATCAAAGTTCCACCCACCACCTTGCAGGGAAGTGGGAATAGCGGGCTTACCATTATAGTCTGGGGACTCTGTGCAAGAGTACAGTGGCATCTTACTCTCCTTTATGTCTATTACTGGCTGCACAGCCTGGGTCACCATCTAGCAATATGTAAATAAAGTGACATAGAACCAAGGTTTTCATTAAAGATAAAAAATAATAATATTGAAGAGTTCCATGAGTTGTGTGACTTTCTTCATTTAAGAAAGAATAAATATTGAGCAGCCTCACCGTTAAAGCTCATATGCAAACAGTCTGTGCTTCCAAAAAGAAAGTAGTGAATCTGTGAAATTGTTTAATGAACTCAGTTTCCAGGAGCTTAGTTATATGAATTATATATATAGCCAAACATTATGAATGAATTTGATAGTTGACTAGTGCCAATCAGAATAATTTCCTTTGAACTTCTATTCATGTGGATATCCACATAATCACATGTATATCCACTGTGACAAAGTTCCTCCTCTATCTTGGTGGGTCCTGTGCTTATTGGTGGATTTTCTTGCCTCAGAGATTCACCATGTGAGTTGGGGAACAGCCCCAAGACCTTCCCCTCTGGAAGAACCCACAGTCCAGGTCAATTGGGAGGCTTGCAGAGAACTAGGCCCACCCTCTACTCCAGGTTCCAGCCCAGGGCCCTGTGGACTGCAGCTGTCTATAGTGCCTGCATGACAGCTGCATGACAGCTACAACTCCCTGGGCTACTTCCCCATAACCTCCTCCAAACACCTTCCTTATTCTCACCACAGGATCTTCCTCCTGGTGTGTGATAACACTTGTGCTCCTCAGTCCTCCAGCAACACACCCTTTCACTCTCAGCTCCTCGCACCTCTTGCTCCCAGCTCCTCACACTCATACCACAAACTGAAGTGAGCTCCTTTTTAAAACCCAGGTACCCTGATTAGCCTGCCTTAATTGATTCTAACAGCTTCTTCTTAATTGGCTCCAGGTATCCTAATTAGCCTGCCTGCCTGAACTGGTTCTAGCAGGTTCCTGATTACTCTAGTGCAGCCCCTGCTCTGGTCACTCAAGGAACAGAAAACTACTCATCCAGTGACCAGTATATTTGCCTTCTACCAGACTCCTGTACCCCACTGGTCTGGGTCTGTCACACCACATAATGTGTGATGACATTTTGCATTAGTTAGTGGAAACTTAGCATTAACTAGAACTGAAGGGCTGAACCCTATGCATCAAAATGAGACTAATCTAGACAGGGCCGGCTCTGGCTTTTTTGCTGCCCCAGGCAAAAAAGCCTCTGGCCGCCCCCCCCCCCCAGCGCGGCTGGGGAGGGCGGCCGGAGCCCCGGGGGGAGGGCAGCGAGCCCCGACTGGGGCTCCACTCTCCCTGGAGGCCAGAGCGCCGGGGGGAGGGTGGCGAGTCCCGGTCGGGGCTCCGCTCTCCCCGGCATCGAGTCCCGGTTGGGGCTCCGCTCTCCCTGGCGGCGAGCTCACCGCGGCTCCGCTCTCCCCGGCGGCCAGAGCGCCGGGGGGAGGGAGGCGAGCCCGCCCGGGGCTCCGCTGTCCCCGGCGGCCAGAGCGCCGGTGGGAGGGCGGTGAGCCCGCCGCGGCTCCGCTGTCCCCGGCGGCCGGAGCCGGAGCACAGCGCTGTCCCCCTCCAGGTGCCGCCCCAAGCACAAGCTTGGTGGGCTGGTGCCTGGAGCCGGCCCTGAATCTAGAATAACTCCCTCCTGTTGATACTCAAATCAAGCTGACCCATCAGTCAGCCAAAGAGGGATGGCAAAGACAGAACCCATCACCACCAAGTGTAATTCCACCAGCTGACTTCTCAAGCTGCTCATAACGAATTTTTCCTGTCTTTTCCTATAATTTCTTGAGGGAGTGTGTGAGGGAAACTATCATGTTTTCTCTTTGCTTTTTTTTATTACAACACTTACTTTCACTGCTGTTGGCACTTATTGCAAATTCACCACTGCCATCATCTCACAAATGCTACCATAAGAACGGCCATGCTGGGTCAGACCAATGGCTCATCTAGATGTCATGATTACTGAGCAAGCTGCACTTCAGACCGCTCATGGTCTTGTCGAATGCACCCACTTCCAGGTCTCAGGCCTCTAGGTGTCATCCTGCTCCAGGTGAAATCATGCAATTCTCTCTCAGACCCGGCTGTTGCTTGCAGACTGTGATCCAGGGACCTCTTACTGCCAATTGCCAGAGGGCACAGGAGATGCATAGAGTTTTACTTCCCCCACACTGACCAGGTCACATACAGTGTTCTTAAAATTATTACTCGTCAGCATTCTTACATTATGATGGTCATGGAGCTGCTATGTAGAAGTGACCAGAGTGTAGATCATTGTGGGATGATCCTAGGGTTACCATATCTCATAAATAAAAAAAGAGGACCCTCCACGGGCCCTGGCCCCGCCCATTTACCCACCCCTAGCCCCACCCCAACTCCGCCCCTTCCCCACCCTAACTCCGCCCCCTCCTCCCTTCCACTCCCAGCCAGGGGGAAAGGGCTGCCCCAGTGCTACCGGCTTCAGGGTTTGCCGGGCAGCCCCCAGACCCTGCGCCCCCAGCCGGCGCTTCCCCAGCACAGCTGGAGCCCGGGAGGGGAAGCGCCCAGCCGGGGGCGCAGGGTCTGGAGGCTGCCCAGCAAACCGTGAAGCCAGTAGCACTCGGGCTTCGGACAGCCCCTATGCCTCCGGACCCTGCGCCCCCAGCCAGGCACTTCCCCTCCCGGGCTCCAGCGGCGCAGGGTCCGGAGGCATGGGGGCTGCCCGAAGCTGGTAGCTCTCGGGCAGCCCGGCTCTTAAACAGAGCCGAAGAGGAGCAGAGCCTCCAGCCGCGGCGGCTCTGCTCCTCCCCGACTCTTCGGCTCTGTTTAAGAGCCGGGCTGCCCGAGCGCTACCGGCTTTGGGCAGCCCTGTGCCTCCAGACCCTGCGCCCCCAAGCCGGGCACTTCCCCTCCCGGGCTCTGGCGGCGCAGGGTCTGGAGGCATGGGGCTGCCCGAAGCCGGTAGCGCTCGGGCAGCCTGGGTCTTAAACAGAGCCAAAGAGTCGGGGAGGAGCAGAGCCACCATTTTCCCGGACATGTTCGGCTTTTTGGCAATTCCCCCCGGACGGGGGTTTGACTGCCGAAAAGCCGGACATGTCCGGGAAAAAGAGGATGTATGGTAACCCTAAGATCCACACTGCAGAGAAAGTATCACATTTCTCCTTGCCAGATGGAGGTGGAAGAAAATGCTTAGTTGAGGGGAACAGTATAACAGGATGGTAGGCTGGTATGGAATGTTAGTTTATAGACACCCTTGGGAAGCAACAATACCTTTTTAGAGAGGAAGATTGTCCCCCGATATGGTGCTCTGGTGATGTGCACCTTACAAACTTGTATAATGAATAAATACAATTAGAGGAGTTGGTGTGTATATCCAAAACAAAACAAACTTCAAGGGCCTGGATCACCACAGTATTTCTCCAATTTTACAGTGGTCTATGGCATTAAACCAACATAAAACTGGAGTAACTCAGTGGTGTACTTAATCCTGGAATTTGTCTTTATTTATAAAATAGTAAATACTAGGCCCAATTTTAAATATGGATATTCAATGCGTCTCCTGTGGCTCTTTGCAGCACATGATATTAAAACACCGTGATTTAATGATTAATCAGTCTAAGTTATTAGCCAATCAGGATGCTTTTACTATGTTATTAACCAACTGTAGTTGACAAAATAATACTACTTGGTCAGTCATTTTGCTATTATATATATTCCCCTGTCCTACTGTTTAAATATGAATATACATTACTATAGTAAATGACACAATGAATTCACACTGCTGTGGCTCTTTGGGGTAATGCTGAATCATTGAGGTCTGAGTATCACTGCTCTAGGGGGGCTCACCCCTGGACTAGAGCAGCAATGGCTACAGATGCTCAGGACTCTATTTCCCCGATTGTTTAGGCCCAAGGGCAGAGATAGAAGGGCTAGTAACAACTACTAGAACCAGTCATAAGCAGAACTCAAAGACAACAGGTTTGGTTTTACTTTTGCTTTTGGCTGTGTTTGGAGTGTGTCATTTCAGCAGAAACAAGGAACCCAGGTCGCTGAGGAGAGTCATGGTCAGACTACCAACAGCCAGCCTAACTTCACATTGGAACCCAGACCAGAGAGCCACAAGGCAAGGACAATCTTACCATCCTTGGTGTAGATACTTTATGAGAACACTCCTGCTTATTTATTTTGCTATTTTGTTGGAAGCCAGCCACCAGCTTCAGTGCTGCACCACCCAGCAAAGACTGAACCTAAACTCACTATTGAGCTAGGCAGGTGCTGGGAGAGACCACAGGGTGGTTTATATTGGCTGTACGTTTGGAAGGGGTAGAGTTTATGTACTGTTGTTTTTGTCTATTATCCAATCCCCTTTCCATTGTCCACTATCCTGAGTTCCTCATGCCTAATAAAGCCCCATTTACTGTTTTATTACTCTGGGAATTGATATAGCTATTTTATTTGTGTGTGTTCTGACTGACACTCCTCTGTATGAGAGTCTGTGTTAAATATTTTCCAAGGGCCAAGCCCTCTGTGTTCACTGCACTAGGAGGAGTTTCCTTGGGTGGAGGCGCCAGGCACCCTTCTAGGGGAAGCCAAAACCCATAAACCTGAGAAGAAAGAGAGAAGTCTGCTGCAGCTACAGCTTAATGCTGGGGTTACATGGGTGCATTCCCTTTATGGGCCTGTTTAGCTGATCAGGGCATTTTTAATTCTAATTCCCTACATTTCTTACCAAGCCATTGTATACTCTTAATGAGCCATTAACCTCCTAAAGGGAATGTTTAGGATTAAGGTATCTTAATTGCCTGGAGGGGCTTTTGCTATTGGTTCTGTTCATTTACTAGTTTTTATTTATTCAATTTCCAGTGACAGCAGCATCATTATTTGCTGAGGAATCCTCTCCCATTTGGATTTCTTTTTCTTTATCCAACTCTGTAACCCTCATTTTGAGAAATTCCACTGTTGGTCCGTGAAATCTATTTCTCACTGCTTCCTGGCACATTGAAACTTCAGCTTTTAGAAAGCATTACAAATTGACTGAATAGGGATCATTAGTCATATGTAAGAGGAGAGATTGTTACAAATAACATTTCTTGTTTTTAAATTGCTGTTTTATATTGTTCTCTCTAAGATACATTCCCTAGTCATCTGCCACCAATGAAAACAGTCTATAGGACCGCGTGAACATTTACAACAACAGTTTAGCTCCTAGAAACAGGGAAAAAAATCTATAAAATTTCCATTTACTGATAAGAGTAGAATATAGGATTGAATTATTCTGAGAGAATTGCTGAATATATTAAGCAGCAATAAGGAACTCGCAGCTGACCAATTTTTCTAATAGGTACCTCTGCAATCTATGGGAATAACTACAGATCCAAACAGGCATAAACATTAGATAAAAAAACAAAAACCTCCTTGAAAGACAAAGAAGGTTAATGAGTTAGTTTTCCATTTTCTGACTACAAAGCAAAGTAGTTAAGATGTATATAAGGGACTATTATGAGCTAGCGTTCATTTAAACACAGAGATGATGTCAGCTATTGAGTGCTACATCAGTATAGATGTGACCTGCTATACTATTCAATTATTTTTCTCCACAAACATGGGAAAAACATATTGATTAGTCTTGTGATTTGTGTGTCTATATATATACAGACTAAATTGCTTCTGGCAACTTGAACATGAGAGCAATTTACTGTACTAATATGTTTTTTCTTGGTCTGAGATGGATTTGAAAACTCCAATTTCTTCATATGTTTCTAAAAAAAGGTGTGGGGCTTTGCAGGTTACATTTTTGCCACTTAAGGATACGTCAACAGCTTTTTAGAGTTATAAAGTAATTAAGTTATAGAAGTAATATTTATTCCACTCTGTGTTCTGTACTTTTCAATGCTTTTAGCATAAATCTAGCCAATGATCAGAATGAAAGGAAATTTTGAGGGAAATATATATACAAAATTAACTCATACCCACATTAAATTACACATATCTATTCCTTGAATTAAGACACAGTTTGTGCCTTAAAAATTTAGCCTTGAATGCATTCTGGCTTATTCAGATTCTTTACATGAAAAATGCTTCCTGAGGTATTCATTAACTAACTTTTCACCTTAATTTTTATGTATGTTTCCTTGTCTTTTTATAAATGTTTCACTAAAACAAATGGCTCATTCTAGCATGATCTATTGCATCTACATCACATCAATCCTTAAAAAAAAATCTTTGCTTCAAACAATGTTGGTTTTTTTAAAAACCTGTCCTCAAATATCATAATTTTAGTTATGAATCACAGTTGTCACCTTCTGAATCCATCCATCTTCAAATGTCACAGCCAGGACTGAAAAAATATGTGCTGGCTGTACCAGAATACTGTTTGAGTTCATCAGCTTCTTTAAACATATTTAAATCAATTTATCTCATTTATATAAATACACACATGCACAGCCCTGCCCTTCACAAGTGATATAGCCAAACCAAATGCATATTCATATCTTTATCAAATGAATATCTTTATCATCACTTTATTTGTGCAAGCTGAAGATAGAGGACACATGGCACTAACAATGAACACAAAGGGAGCAGCCACAAGCTGATGCAAAAATGCACAATGAAAAATGCAAGATTCCTGAGAAGTGCTGTATCATTTGGTACACACTTTCCAAGATGCACAAGGAACGAGGCATGGATTTCATTATTTACTGCACACCTCACAACACCAGCAGGGAATGACGGTGATCTTTTGCCTCATTCATTGCCCACCACATTGCATAGCTCAGTTTGCCAGGCAAACTCACAGAATGTCACCTTCTTTAACTATGCTCATTACAAACATAGCCCCATTGATGTTAAAAATGTACTGTGCATACATAGAGTATAATTTTCAAATGCTTATATCGCAGTTCAAATATACCCCAATTATCTCCTGAGCACTCACAGGTATTGCTAATCCATTAGATCTGTTTCTAGGCCAAATTTAGTCATTCTGCCACATTTCTTTTGGCACCAGAAAAATAAATAAATAAAAAGTAGCCTAGCTAATGCCGGTTTCTATCTTTTTAAGATCTTTTTGTCAACACAAATATTGATAAGGCCTGGAAAAAGAGCCCTTGGAGCCATATTTGACTTCAGATAAGTCTTGCACCATAGGAGAGGTCTAATGGATGGGGCACTAAACTGGGACCCAGGAGAGCTTGGTTCCATTCCCAGCTGTGCTAGTGACTTGCTTAAGTCACTTTACTACTTTGTGCCTGTTTAGATTTGAGTCCGGATTGCCTCTTACTTTGTATGTGCAGTGGTCCCCAAACTTTTGAGGGTCACGCCACCCTCATACCCCTGTCCCTGCCCCCCCCCCTCCCCAGAATTGGCTGTGGGGCTGCAGCTCTGGGGGCAGGGACTTGGACAGGGGTAAGAGGGCTGAGGCCGGGTTCAGGGCTGGGAGCAGGGCTGCAGCCAGGGCTGGAGCAGGAGTGGAGCCACAGCTGGGCTGTGGTGGGGACCAGCAGCCAGGCCCGCAGCCAGGTGCAGCTCTGCTCCTGACCTTTCCCCCAGCCTCAGCCCCAGGTCAGGAATGGAGCCCTGGCCAGCAGCTGAGGCTGGGAGCTGGTGCAGGGTGGGAAGGAAGGCACACTGAGGCTGGAGCCAGGGACAGACACGGGGCCAGGAGCCAGGGACGCGGCTGGGGATGGGACCAGAGCAGAGCTGGAGATGGGGCAGGGCTGGGCGGAACTCCCTCTCCGACCCCGTGGGGACTGGCCTGGGCCACACTGCATCCCCTGAGACATTCCTCCACGCCCCCCTAGTGGGGCACGCCCCATACTTTGGGGACCTCTGGCCTCGTCCAATGGGACTTCTAGGTCCTACCATGATGCAAAATAATAAAGATTGCCCACATCGTTCCAATCTTTAAGCCCTTCACCAATATGAAGTTAGCAGTCTTGGAGTCAGACAATAAGCAAAACTGGCTGTACACATTATAGGAATAAAAATAAAACTACAGTAATCAACACATTTTGTGCTGCTGATGGAAAATAGTCACTAGAGAAAGATATGGAAAATTTTCAGTTTTGCACCTCAATTTAGAGTTTCTGAAAGCTCTTTATCCCACAGATAGAGTCCCAGTTAGTTTCAGCTACTCACAAGTTCACACATCAATACATTTATGAACTCTCAGTATTTCTAGACAATTTGAAGAAAAATGATATTCAAAAACTTCCCATTGATTTTTTTTTAAATAAATGGTTCATACAGAAACTTGCTTGACAGCCAACAGAAATGAATAAGCTTATTCCTCTAAAATCATCACTGTGTCTGATTACAATATTTTTGAATGGACATATTTGTGCCCAGAAACAAAGCCTCACATAGAGGTAATTTGTTAGCCTAAGTCAGTGCTCTAATGTCACTATTAAATAGTTTATTTGAAGTTGTGAGTGAGTTTTTATTTTTTCCTTTCAGGAAAACCAGAATTTTTTTAAAGAAGAAAAAAAAAATGCAATGCCCTCAAAACACTCAGAAAAGTCAAGGGATTGACATGTTAGGTCATACCAGCTTCTTCAGAGCTGATACACCCATCTCAAGGCCTACCTGGGTGCTCATTTACAAATGGAATTTTACATGATAGACTATATAAAGTTTCCTTTAGACCGGGGTAGTCTATTTTTGGTCAAGGTCCAAATTTCTGGGCCAAGGTATTGTCAAGGTCCAGACTCCAGGGAAACATTTTTCAAGTGCAATAATAATTATAACAGCACAAAGATTTGGTGGCCCTTTCAAAAGTGTATGATGGTCTGGCCCACAGTCCTCCCAATGACTACCCCTGCCTTAGACTTATTGCAGTTTATTGTGCCAAGATCTATTTTAGCATATTTTAGATCTGAGATTATTAAAGTCATTTCCAGCTATTGTGTCAATGCAGCTGCTACAGTGCACATGTGTAGCACACTAAGGGCTTAATTTTGATCTCAGATCTGCACATAATTACAAAAAAACCCTGATAATTATGTTTGAGGAGTTACCAGCAGCCTTTGCACAAAACTGCTGTATCCTGGTTAGGGCTGCCAATCCTCCAGGATTGGCCTGGAGTCTCCTGGAATCGGCATTTATCTCCTATTGAAAGCCATCCATGAGATTTTAATAGGATATTTAAAAAAATGAGATGATGTCATGTTGGGGGAAAAAATAATCTGCCGGAGTATAATTAACAGGAAATCAGGTATCTACATGTTAAAATCCATAGCATCAGATTAATCAGAAAATATAAATCCAAAAGTCGGATTCTGCTGTTGCTTATACCAGTTTTACACCACTGTAAGTCCACTGATTTCAATAGACTTACTCCTGATGCCAGTGGAGTTGCTTGCTGAAGAGCAAGATAAATGTTTTATCATAATTTATTTAGTAAATGGATCGTTGAAATCTCAAAAAAAGTACAGAGAAAGGAGAAATACAATCATGTGGTCAAAATTCACTGAACATTTAGAGTAAAGTTTAATAGTGGGGGGAAGGGGAGAAATTTCTCTCACCCCATATCACCCCCACCTAATATGTAACTCATCCATAGCCAGGTCTACAAACATATAGCGCTGTATAGAAGTAAGCAATAAGTTCCGCTGTCCTTCTAGTGTGCTTTTACCTTTTGTATTATTTGCTTTTCAGAGGGCACAATGAGGCCTTTAGGCCTAGCACTGAAAATCCTCATGTTTTCTTTTGCTGGAAAGTAGTTATTGCATATTGTGCTCCATAGAGCTTTTAATTATTATGGGCTTCATCCTGCCCCATCTGAGTCACTGGGAGTTATTGACTTCAATGGGCGCAGGATCAGACCCTATCCTAGGGCTTAATGAAAAAGTAAATCTAGTGGCAGCTTTATGGAGTATATCTAAATTTGCCAGAGAACCAGGAGCTAACTAAATCACCAAAGCATCTGTCCCAGAATAAACAAGTGTTTGTGTAAAACTTGGTAAGGAGTACATGGCCATAGTGTCTATGGCAGTTGTGCTGGACTCCTAGGCCTTGGCTACACTTGAGTTACAGTTAAATAAAGACACCCACAGCGCTGTAACTCACTCCCCGTCCACACAGGCAAGGCATGTACAGCGCTGTACCTCCGTGGCTACAGCGCTGCTTGTACTCCTCCTCCCCGAGAGGAATAAAGAGTACTGCTGCGCTGCGGCGCTGGTTTGGCCACCCAATGCACTCTGATTGGCCTCTAGAAATATTCGGCAGTATCCCACAATGCCTGTTCTAGTCACTCTGCTCATCATGCTCATCAGTTCGAACTCTACTGCTCTGGCCTCAGGTGACCAACCTTTATATTCCCTGGGAATTTTAAAAATCCCCTTCCTGTTTGCTCAGCCAGGTGTGGAGTGCTATCAGTGAATCTTTCCAGGTGACCATACCTCCACGCGCCAAACGAGCCCCCGCATGGAGCAATGGCGAGTTGCTGGACCTCATCAGTGTTTGGGGGGAGGAAGCTGTTCAGTCCCAGCTGCGCTCCAGCCGTAGGAATTACGATTCCTTCGGGCAGATATCAAGGGCCATGATGGAAAGGGGCCATGACCGGGACGCACTGCAGTGCAGGATGAAAGTGAAAGAGCTGCAAATTGCCTACCACAAAGCCCGTGAGGCAAACCACCACTTCGGTGCTGCCCCCACGACCTGCCGTTTCTACAAAGAGCTGGACGCGATACTTGGGGGTGACCCACCTCCACTCCAAGCACCACCATGGACACTTCAGAGCAGGGGGAGGAGGAAAGCGGGAGTGAGGGTGCTGCAGCGAGAGACACCCCGGAATCCCTGGAGGCAGGCAGCCAGGAGCTCTTCTCAAGCCAGGAGGAAGGTAGCCAGTTACAACAACTGGTACTTAGTGGAGGACAAACAGAAGAGCAGGTTCCCGGTAAGCGGCTTTTTTTTTTTTTCCCGGGAAGGAATTTTTTCAGTGCGGGCTCTTTGAGAGAGGAGGGTTAGGGCTGCATGCATGCCTAGATGCGGAATAGTGCATTAATATGGTCTATCACATCGCGGTAACACTGCTCTACAGCCAAAATGCTTCTGAAATAAATGTAGTCAAACTTTACTAATTCTGGGTCACTGAGAACAAAAATGATGCTTAAAATTGTTGATTGGCTCTAGTTTTCAAGTTATGCTATTGGGTCAGTATATACGACCCTTGACTTGGGAATGGCGGAGGATAAGTGAGTTATAAAGGGAAGGGATCTCAATTTAAACCAGAAATGACTAAAATACATCTTTGACTGGCTCTATGAATAAATCTATGACTGGGTTTGGACAGTACTTGCTTTTTAGGCAAAACAATGAATGATGCACTCTGAAGCTGGTATTGTGTCATACATGATATGAATTGCATCATGTTATTCCTAGAAGTCATGGATGTTGCAATCATAACGAAGCTTACATCACTCTGCTGAACAAATTGTCCTATATCAGCTCTAGAAATCAGACAGTGTCATGCTTTCTTATTTGTCAGTGTTTGATTTTGCAAAGGGACACATTCTGTTTAGCCAAAGTGAGCAGAGATGCCTTATACTTGTGTGAACAGTGCAGATAACTTCTGCTATGTTTGTGGTGAGGTGACTTTTGCATCACAAAAGCACAGTATAACCACTATGGTTAAGAAAGCCTAGCACCTTTATTTTGGCTGCAAAATTGGAGAGCAGGACAAGAGGTGGGCCCCACACATATGCTGCAACACATATGTGCAACAAATCTTCGCCAGTGGTTGAGCAGGAAAAGGAAATCTATGCCTTTTGCAGTGCCAGTGATTTGGAGAAAGCCAACAGATCATACCAGCAATTGTTACTTCTGCATAGTGCCTCCAGTTGGGAAAGGTGTCTCAAAGAAGAAAAAGTGGACTGTGCATTATCCAAACATTCCATCAGCTATACTCCCAGTACCCTACGGAGAAGGACTGCTGGTTCCTGATGCACCAGAAGCATTCTCACTTGAGTCAGAAGAGGAAGAGGAAGGAGGATGAAACTTCTGGTCCTGAACCATCAATGTCACAGGACCTACATTTTCTCCCATCCTCCTCCTCTGAACGACACTTCATAACACAAGGTGAACTGAATGACCTTGTCAGGGATTTGGAACTACCCGAGGGTAAGGCAGAGCTGTTGGGCTCCAGACTACAGCAGTGGAATCTCCTGGCAGGTGTTGTTAGGGTTTCCATGTTCTGTGACCGTCAAAAGGATCTTGTCCCATTCTTCTTCATGGAAGGTGATCTTGTAGCCTGCAACAACATCGATGGTGTGATGGCAGCCCTCAACATCGTTCACGATCCAGGTGAGTGGAGACTGTTCATTGATTCATTGAAGACGAGTCTTAAAGCTGTTTTACTGCATAATGGCAATGTTTTGCCATCAATTCCAGTTGGTCATGCAGTCCATATGAAGGAAACCTATGACAACATGAAACAACTTTTGAGGTGCATAAACTATGACCAACATCAGTGGCAGCTTTGTGGCGATTTGAAGGTTGTTGCTCTCTTGCTTGGTCTGCAGACTGCATACACAAAGTACTGCTGTTTTCTCTGCGAATGGGATAGTCGTGCAAGGGATTCCCACTACATCAAGAAAGATTGGCCACTCTGACAGTCATTGGAGCCTGGGAGGAAAAGTGTTCAGCATCCACCACTTGTTGAATCAAGGAAGATTTTGTTACCACCCTTACACATCAAGCTGGGTCTGATGAAGAACTTTGTCAAGGCCATTGACAAAACACAAGCAGCTTTCAAGTACCTCTGTGGAAAATTTCCAAGGTTAAGTGAAGCTAAGATAAAGGAAGGTGTCTTTGTTGGTCCTCAGATTCGTGAACTTCTTCGAGATGATGCATATAACCATTCACTGCGTGGCAAGGAAAAGACGGCATGGAAAGCCTTCCAGTTAGTGGCAATAAATTTTCTCGGAAACAACAAGGCAGACAACTACAGGTTGTTGGTGGAAAACCTCCTCAAGGCATACAAAAGCCTTGGTTGCAACATGTCACTAAAGATACATTTTTTGCACTCTCATCTAGATTTTTTTCCACCAAACTGCGGAGCAGTGAGCAACGAGCACGGCGAGCGATTTCACCAGGACATTGCAACAATGGAGAAACGCTATCAGGGCAAATGGAGCCCATCAATGCTTGCAGACTATTGCTGGACAGTAACAAGAGATGCTCCATTTAATGAATACAAGAGACAAGCCAAGAAACGCCGAGTAGACACTGAATAGGACTAAACTATGTACATAATAGTTTTTTGCCTTTTGTTTCATAATACATTTTATTTATTTAAAAATTATTATTGCTGATTTTTAAAGTGTTACATAAACAGGACAGGTGAAATATCATGTAAAGCAACCATAAACACATGAAAAGACCTACGTTTACAATTTATGATTAAAACTCTACTATCTACACAATATACATAGATATAAAATGTAAAAACTTAAATATTTTAGAAAGAGTAGCCAATCAGTTGTTTTAATTGTCATATTTGAATTCAGCACATCAAAATACATAATAAATAGCACATTTTATCTCTGAAGCCGACGACTTCTCAAAAATTGTAGACCAGTGTAATCGGCCTCGGTAATCTCTTTGAAAGTCTCATCCAGAACGTGGGCAATGCGCTTGCACAGGTTTATTGGGAGAGCCACCATGGTCCTTGTCCCAGTCAGGCTAACGTGTCCGCGCCACTGTGCCGCGAGGGGTGGGGGGACCATTGCTGCACACAGGCAAGCAGTGTATGGGCCAGGGCGGAAGCTGCATTGCAGTAGAAGACCGTCCCTTGCTTCCCAGGTCACCCTCAGCAGCGAGATATCTTCCAGGATAAACTCCTGTGGAAAATGTTGGGACAGTGTTCAGTGTAGGTGCCCCCTGCAGCTGTTGGCTTTCCCCAAGGCACAGAAACCCAGAGGACCATACAGCCCTGAAACAATCAGTCCCTCTTACTCACCATTTTGAGGCGCCCGTGGGTTATGTGCGCTCTCTTTGGGATGGGAAAATTATGCTATTGTGTAGACTGTGTGCGCCCTCCTTAAGTGCGGGGGAATCATTACTCTGTCTGGTATAAACAATGCTGCCTCTGTTAAGTGTTGCATTTTGCCTTTACAGATGCAACCTTGAGATCTCAGCCGTCCATTTTATCACTGGCTGAGAGACTGCAAAGACTCAGGAATAGACCGCGAAAAAGCAAAGAAGACATGCTGCAAGAAGTGATGCGGCAATGTATTAAAGAGAATGAGAAAGCACAGAACTGGAGGGAGAGAGAGGATCCGCCAGGAAAATGCAGCGCACCGGCAGCAAAGCACTGATAAGCTCATAAGGAGCCTGGAGCGCCAAGCAGACACTATCCAGGAGCTGGTAGCCATGCAGAAAGAGGAGCAGTACCGCAAACGCCACCCCGCACCTACAGCCTTTGTCCCAAAACTCTTTCCGTTTTGCCCCACTGTCACCTCCAACCCACTTTCCCCAACTTCCGTGTTCTTCACGCCACCCGCTGCCTCCAACACCTGTATCTTCACCACCCAGCCCTGAAAACCACGACCCTTACCCTCTGCACTCAACCCCCATCACCATGCAGTATAGCTATCCTGAAGTGCAGCACTCAGTGCACAGCACATCAGACAGGACATACGCGAATCTGTGATTGTACTGTTCCCCACTCCACCCCCTTGCCCTTTCTGATTCCCAAACAGTTGTGTTTCTTTTCAATAAATATTTTTTTTTGTTTTCAATAAATGGATTTTTTGGCTTTGAAAACATTCTTTATTATTGCATAAAGTAAAAGATACCTTAAGATACCTTAGCCCAGGAAAGAAACAGGCACTGCAAATCATCTGAGCAAACACAGATTCCTACTGACATTGTAACCACTGCACTTCACTCCCGTGCAGGGCACCAGACATTACTGCTGGTTTTCAGCCTCAAATTGCTCCCTCAAGGCATCCCTAATCCTTGCAGCTCCGTGCTGGGCCCCTCTAATAACCCTGCTCTCTGGCTGTGCAAATTCAGCCTCCAGGTGTTGAACATCGGAGGTCTATGCCTGACTGAATCTTTCACCCTTCCCTTCCACCACTCAGTGCTTCTTTCCCAAGCCCAAAAGCGGCATTCCACGGTGCTGAGCATGTCCGTGAATGCCACAAGCAATTTCGTGTTGTATGCGTTACGCGACTCGCTATCATTGTCGGACTCCTCACTGTCACTTTGGATTTTAAGGAATAGCTCGACTGCCAAATGTGATGTGCTGGTGAGACTCGTCAGCATACTCCTCAGCAGTTCAGGCTCCATTTCCCGCAGACCGAAACGGAACACAGATCGCGCTGCACAGAAACCGTTGAAAGATGGTGCCAAATGTGGACGGAAACACAGGTATTGCTGGGATGCAAAGCGATGCATCACGGGGCGTTGGGACAGGACCCAGAATGCCCCGCCCCCCCTCGCCCCCTTCCCACAACCCATGGTGCCAGAATGGGAAGAGGTGTTCTGTGGGATAGCTGTGGGATAGCTGCCCATAATGCACTGCTCCCAATGCTGCTGCAAGTGCCGCAAATGTGGCCATGACAGTGCACTGGCAGCTGTCAGTGTGGACAGACTGCAGCGCTTTCCCTACTCAGCTGTATGAAGACAGGTTTAACTCACAGCGCTGTACAGCTGCAAGTGTAGCTATACCTGTAGTTAGAAACAGAGTTGACAGGTCTTTCCAGGACAGCCACGTTACTCTTCACAGAACAGCTACTTTTCCAAATGAAAGAACACGTCTTTTTTATTTTTATTTTTTTCCAAAATACTCCTAAGGTACAGAAATAGTCAACATTATGGTCAGGTTAACCATCTGTAAAATTGTA
The DNA here is from genome assembly GCF_027887155.1 of Malaclemys terrapin pileata. Classification (NCBI taxonomy): domain Eukaryota; kingdom Metazoa; phylum Chordata; order Testudines; family Emydidae; genus Malaclemys; species Malaclemys terrapin. Next base: position 81,730,996 of record NC_071510.1, on the reverse strand, counting down.
TTTCTTTCTTTCAAATGAGTTAATTTAGCACTGGTGAAAGGTACAAGACTGGCAGCACTGGAAACTGAAACACTCTCCGCAGACCAGCTACTGCATGAGCGACCTCAATGTAAGTTTCCCCATAAGGCTCCTTCAGATTGCATCAGCCCTCTTTTGGAGAGCCAGCTAAATATAGGAGGACATTTTTATCTCTATGCACAAGAACATTTGTCTTTTCCAATTAAAGTCTGGTGACATGGGAGGGGTTGTCCCCATTAGAAACATAATTGAGACCACCAATTCAGATAGATGAGTAACATCGGGCATAATAAATTTCACTCGAGCTTTATTTCTTACCAAAGAATTAATGTGCACTAGATTCTGCAGCCCTTCCTCATATTGTGTAGCACCTGACTCAATAAATGGTCACCCTGGAGTTATTGGCACTACTTACGGAGTAAGATGTTTTTCAGTTAATAAGAGCATCAAAATCCAGCCCCAAATTAGTGAAAGACTTCATATATCTGTAAATTGTCCAGTTGCCACCCATATTAAATATAATTTTACTAAAAAAATCATTTAAGGGGGGAAATAAAAAAAACTGGACCAAAAACTTAATTATGAAAAAAATCCTCCTCTTTTGCTTTCACTGATAACTTGCTCACTTCTAGCCCGGAATTAGTTTTTATTGCTAAGTGCTAATAGGCATAGGTGAACTAGTCTGGAAAAAGAATGAACTGACAGGCACTTCTTCCTATTACTTGTCCCAAACATTTTCTGAGGGTCAACATTTCTTCTGCAATTGTGATTTCAGCAGAAACACCAGAGAGAGGTTGGAAAGCAACAATAGTTAGCATTTATATAGCACATTAAATTTTTAAAGCACTTTAGCAACATTAACTAATCTTTGCAACAGCCCTGGGAGATAAGTATTGCTATACCGGTGTTTTGCAAATGGAAGAGAGAGACAGGAAGGTCAGTTCTGAACCCTGGTCAGGAAATTTGCACCACTCTGGTCGTGTAGAGGAGCTAGAAAGCAGCTGGATTTCCTTAGCTGAGGGTTTCCTCATCCTGGGTTGTCACCAGCTGGTATACATTACACCTACCCCTCTGAACTCCTAATATAAGAAACATCAAGGGGCTGAGTATATCCATCTGCTTTCTAGCTCAGCTGGTCCTTTGAAATTGTAACTAGTCAGACATAAGTTTTAAATATCAGGGGGTAGCCGTGTTAGTCTGTAAGTTTTAAAGTAGCTCTCAGACTGATCTAAACTCTGTTGGGGTCACATTTGCCCTTGACCAGCCCTAAAATCAGGAAGCCACGACTGGCTTCCCTATTCCATTGTGCTCAGGAAAAATTGAGGACTGGGGCTACATTTAAATGAGTAGCCCAAGGCCACAGAGGGAATAAGTGACAACCAGGTTCTGTAAAGGTCATGGGCAAACCTGTTCTCCCAAAATTTTTAAGCCAGATTTTTTGGTGTGTTTCTAAAGCAACCTGCCATTATAGGGAAGTAGAGTGGTGAGTCATTCTCTGGATGTTTGCCAGGGCTGCATCACAATAATATGCTGAAAAGCTGCTCAGATAGAAAGAGAAGGAAAGAACTGATGAAGGTGGGATTGGGAGAGATTAAATGCTTCTCTTCACATACAGCGCTGCACCAGCGTAGTTATGCCGCTGTCGTGCTTTAGTGAAGACGCTACTACGCCGATGGAAGAGCTTCTCCCGTTGGCATAGTTAATCCACTTGCGATGGGCAGTAGTGCGTCCCGTCGACAGAGCGCTGTCTACTGGGGTTTAGGTCAGTATAACTATGTTACTCAGGTGTGTGGATTTTTCACACCCCAGAGCGACATAGTTATACTGATATAAATTTGTACCAGAGACCTGGCCTGAGGGAAGACGATACAGACTTGTACCGTTTTCTGAATCTATGTAAGAAATTCAATATTACCAATATTGTTGGTTTTGCAGCAATTCACCTTTAGTCTGGGTGCTCCTAATGCAGCTCACTGCCACACAAGGGTACCATGCCAAATAATTATGGAGTTGTTGGGTATGTCTGACCTTAGGTTCCCTGCAGTGTAGTTGTAGGTGTGTCAGTCACAGGATATTGGAGACACATGGGTGAGGTAATATCTTTTATTGGATCAACTTCTGTTGGTTAGTTTGTCTCTCTCAATAAAAGATATTACCCCACCTTATGTCTCATGTGATCCTACTGTCACCAAAGAGGTCTTTGATGACATTTGAGGTAAGTTGGGTGCCCTGGAGACTTGTGGGGAAGGAGACTTCTGAGAAAATTCCTGGGGGTAATGGAAAGTCTGTCTGAGCAGTGGCAACTGAACTTCAGGATCTTTTCTGAAATCTGAGATAAGGTTCACACAAGGTAATGCAGCCCAATCCCACCCTGATTTGGGGTATTTTGTGTATTCTTATTAAAGGTAACATAAGAGTTAGGAGGCATGTTGTGGCCAGAGTTCTTTGGAGAAGGGATCATCTTTTTGTTCTGCGTTTGTACAGTGGGGTCCTGAACTAAGGCTTCTAAGTTCTATGGTGAAAACATATTAATTATTATTACTATTATAATGATTGACCCGGGGGAAAGGAGGAGGGTGAGAGGAGACTGAGTAGAGGAGAAAGATCTGGTTGTCTTGGGAGGAAGGAGTATGCTTATGAGGAAATTATCCACTCTCCCCACTTAAATTGCACATAAGGAAACACAGAGAACTTGGGCATTGCTCTTTATCCATAAAGATAATCAATGAAGACATCCTAATCAATGGCAGTAAAGTTAGACAGAAAGGAGTCTTCTGTAGGTATAAGTCAATTAGGGGTAATGTCATATCCGTTAAAAGTGACTTGTGTGAACACGATACATCTGAAACATTACGTTGATACAGATGCCTTATAGTAAGTTATGGATCTGCTCTAACTCATTAACTAAGAAAAATGCCAGAGACATAGACTCATAGACTCTAAGGTCAGAAGGGACCATTATGATCATCTAGTCTGACCTCCTGCATGATGCGGGCCACAAAAGCTGACCCACCCACTCCCGGAAGAATTCTCTCCCTTGACTCAGCTGTTGAAGTCCCTAAATCATGATTCAAAGACTTCAAATCGCTGAGAATCCTCCAGCAAGCGACCCCTGTCCCATGCTGCGGAGGAAGGCGAAAAACCTCCAGGGCCTCTGCCAATCTACCCTGGAGGAAAATTCCTTCCCGACCCCAAATATGGCGATCAGCTGAACCCCGAGCATGCGGGCAAGATTCTCTAGCCAGACCCTCTGGAAAAAATTCTCTGTAGTAACTTTTAATATCCCATCATTAACCATTGTTGCTAATTACCAGCGATGGCACGTTATTGACCTATTGACTAAAATCACTTTATCCCATCAAACCATCCCCTCCATAAACTTATCAAGCTTAATCTTAAAGCCAGAGAGGTCTTTCGCCCCCACTGTTTCCCTCGGAAGGCTGTTCCAAAACTTCACCCCTCTGATGGTTAGAAACCTTCGTCTAATTTCAAGCCTAAACTTCCCGACGGCCAGTTTATATCCATTTGTTCTCGTGTCCACATTAGTACTGAGCTGAAATAATTCCTCTCCTTCCCTGGTATTTATCCCTCTGATATATTTAAAGAGAGCAATCATATCCCCCCTCAGCCTTCTTTTGGTTAAGGTAAACAAACCGAGCTCCTTGAGTCTCCTTTCATAAGACAAAAAGAAGAATAGGAGTACTTGTGGCACCTTAGAGACTAACAAATTTGTTAGTCTCTAAGGTGCCACAAGTACTCCTGTTCTTCTTTTTGCGGATACAGACTAACACGGCTGTTACTCTGAAACCTTTCATAAGACAGATTTTCCATTCCACGGATCATCCTAGTGGCCCTTCTCTGTACCCGTTCCAGTTTGATTTCATCCTTTTTAAACATGAGAGACCAGAACTGCACACAGTACTCCAAATGAGGTCTCACCAGTGCCTTGTATAACGGAACCAGCACCTCCTTATCCCTACTAGAAATACCTCGCCTAATGCATCCCAAGACCGCATTAGCTTTTTTCACGGCCACGTCACATTGCCGACTCAGTCAATGAAAATACGTATCACACAGAAGCATGGTGAGATGTAGCTCAAAAAATGTGCTAAGAGTTTCTTAGTGAAAATAATTTGAGAGACTGTACACATTTCATTCAAATACACTTTGATGAGAGAAGAGGAGAGCCAGTCCTAAATATTTTAGGCCTGATTCTGCTGCTCTTGCCTTGACTAGAACCTTATAGCTGGAATAGTCCCATTGAAACCAGTGCACTTAGGTTAGGTGAGTAAAGATGACAGAGTTGGGCACTTTGAGAGGTTTTCCTAAAAAGTTCTACTTCCCCTGTGAGCAGAGTCAGGCTCTAGCCCTAACTGACCTTCTAGTCACACAAAAATCATCACTGATCTTAATCATTTCTCCTCAGTCCTCCACCATGAGACTCCACAAATCAGACTGCACTGAACTCTCCTCCTTAACATTATGTGAATTCACGAGTCTCCATCACTCAGGCTCCAGCGTCTTCCCCCTTGCCTCATTATCAGGCTGCATTGCATCCGCCACACACCATTCTGATCCTCACAGAAGTATTCACATCATTTACTTTCCTCCAGTATTTTTAGTCATTGCTCTGGCTTGTGGGTCCCAGTTCCCTCTCCAGGGTGCAGCCATTTTCCTTTTCTGATCCCAAGTTAACCTGCTTTTGAACTAGGCAGTAGCAGTCTGAGATCAGGAAAAAAGTGGCATATATGTTTTCCAACCTGGCACTTGGTGACATTTATGTACCTCACAGTGTGCCAAAGTACATGCATCATAAGTCATCAGGACCAGCTCTTAAAAAGGATGAAAGCCTCACCACCCAAGAAAGAATATTTCTTGTCAGCTTCAAGAGGGAATAATCTACACTGGGTTAGCAGAGATCACGTGGCAGTGACTGGAGGACAGTATTCTACTCAGTCAAGTTTTTAGTGCCCTAACTTATCAGTATTTGACTATGTCCCCTGTGGCACAGTGCCATCTTGTGGTCTTGCAGATAACTAACAGTAAGAAGGATAGCTGGAATGAGTCACGAGTATTGGAGTTCTTTGGGCTGGTCTACACTGGGGGGAGGAATCGATCCAAGATACGCAACTTCAGCTATGCGAATAGTGTAGCTGAAGTCGAAGTATCTTGGATCGCATTACCTGGGGTCCAGACGGCGTGGGATCGACGGCCGCGGCTCCCCGTTCAACTGCGCTACCGCCGCTCGCTCTGGTGGAGTTCCGGAGTTGACGGTGAGCGGGTTCGGGCAATTGATAAATTGCATCTCATTGATCCCGGATAAATCTATTGCTACCCGCCGATATGGCGGGTAGTGAAGACATACAATTGAGTAAGACATTTAATCTGGTCTCACCAATAAGTGATAGATGTAACAATTAAATGAAAGCTTTTTGCTGAAACCTGGTAATCTGTTTCCTCAAATATACTACAGATTTCCTTTGGCTATGTGTAGCACTGTAAAATGTCAAGCTGTCTGGTGGATAACAATTCTGTTGTGCAGCAATTTTTGAGGTTTCAAAATTCATTTTTGTTTGGCACTGAAACAAAACCAAAATCCTTTCAAATGTTTTCACAAAAATGGAATTGTGTCAAGATGTCTATTTTGGGACCAAAAACTGAGCCTTTAGCTGCTAGGGGGTAGGTGTGTGTGTTAATGGTTAAGACAATAGTCTATCATGTGGGAGAGCCATGTTCAAGTACCTGCTCTGTGTGAGTCAGACAGAGTCAACACATAACTGTTCAAAAGCCGCGGTAGATGTGACTGCCCCACAGAGGTTTTCAAACTGTGGGGCATACCCCCCCCCCAGGGGGTTGTGAGGGAACATTGGGGGAGGGCATGGCCCATAGTGGGGCTTGGTCAGGCTGGCCAGCTGCTTGGGGAGGGAGATCTACCCCCCTGACTCACCTCAGTGGCCACCTGTCAGGGTTGGAAAGGTAGAACTAAAAGCATCTGGGGGAGAGGGGTGCATGACCACACCTGCTCACCCACGCATCGCCTCTGCACTCAGAGCAGACATTTTTCTCCCAGATCACTCTGATTCAGGAATAGCAGGGACTTGAAAGTGGCTCTCCCACATCCCCACACAGTGCCCTCACCACCAGGCTAAACAGTATCAGAATTTCACTCCCAAAAATGTCATGCCAAAAATTTTGTTGAAACCTATACATCTGTGAAATGTTTCTGCTTTGACAAAATATCCAAAGTTCCCAATTTTTAATAGCCATAAACTTCAGTTTGTCAAAAATGTTCTGATCACCTTTGGTATAATAGTTTTAGCTTACAAAGCAGAGAGAGTTCTGAGCACACAGGTGTATTGCATATTTTTTTCCCCACATGGTGCATGATTTTTTTTTTTAATTTGAGGCATGTGAGGACATCAGATTCAGGTGGTCACATAAAGAATCCAAAAAGGCCTAGGGAGGTTGGAAAAATAACTATTGTCTTGAGTTATCAAGCCACATGATGAGAAAGCTCTATGACCCCATTTGGCTAAAGACTTAGCTGATTTGTATGTGCAGAAATATAATGCAATTCAATGCAAGTATGTTGAATGTGGATTCTATTGTGACTATTTATGATGCTGGGATGTTAAAAGTGTCAATGTAATCAATAAAAAGGAAGAGGTCTGGGAGCAGAGCTCAATCTAAGCAGTCAAACCTTTACAGAACATTGCCACTGAAATATTTAGTGACTACAATGAAGGTGCTGTTCTTTTGACATGATGAGTTTCATGCCTCCTGGCACAACAGTTATGAGCTTTCAGTCAGTAATCAAATAACTCCATATTTTTCATAGCAAAAAAGACATCTGCTTCTTTTTCCTCTCCCTCTGACATACAATGATTACATGACATCCCCCCTGCCCTCTCCCCCTAGACAAAGAGAGAGTAAGGATAGGAAGAAGAATAAAAGGTGAAAACATTGCAAAATGGATGTCACTATTGCATTTGGCTATTGCTTTGAGTTCTGGACATGTATCTAAGCTGTGGGGGTCTTAAAATATTACAGAGCTGATGTTTAAGTTTGGAGAGAAGGTATTTTACACCTAAGGCCCCTTTATACTCCTTGGCAAGTTGGCCAAAGATTTTGTGACAAAGCTCCTGCAGCAGAAAGAAAATTCTACAGCAGCTCCAGATAAATTCAAGACCTGAGGTCATTAACGATTTAAATATTAGAAGTGGATAACTCATTTTTGTTATGGATAACACATTAATATATTGTCATTTATTTTGATATTAAATTCAATTAATTTTACTTGGCCTTTCCATTTACAAGATTAGAATGGCATAGATATTTGAACCAATAATACATAATTGCATTGTAAAAGTTTTCAAAGGGAAAACTGGAGGTTTTGGCAGCAAGACAGGGAAAGGCATTTGGAGATTGTGGAATAAATACATTAGCAGAACAATCCAGCTACCATGATAGGCAATGAAATATTCAACAATGTTGTCACCTTTTAGAGCTAACATACACATTGAATTAAATGGGGCAGCTCACATCTCTCAGAGCTATTGTTTCTGGCTGTGCAGCACTACATTCACTGATGTACACTCACTTCATGTTTGTAGGATTTTCTGTGTAACTACAAAGGCCAGAAACAAAAGGCCACAATTCTCTGCTTCTGCAAATGGAAACAGCTCACATTTGACCTTGAGTTTTTAAAATAAAATCGTAGATGCTGATATATAATTTAGCAAGAACTGCACTCTGCAGCAATTCCCACAGACACAGAATACCTGCCTTTGCCATCTCTTGGTGATTGATTTTAAATGGCAGCAGTTTTCCAAACAGTGCTCAGTTTCCTTTCTGTGATGGAAGATGCTGCCTTTGTCCGAAGGCAGCAACAGAGAGATTCTTTCTGGAGTGATCAATCTTCAGGAGCAATGGAGAGGGGATTTAGGTGGGAAAAAAAATGTACCTTGGCATAAAGCTTTTACCGCAGTGAGCACCAACCACTTCTTCAGTGTTTGAACATTTTCCAGGAGAACACAGGAGACAGAAAGTGAGGGTGTGTCTATATGAACACCTAGTTCGTGGCAGCCTGGCATGTAAATTTTCTCTGCACTGCATGCTGTACACTAAGCCTGGCCTGCTGGAAATTAGGTCAGTATAACTAGGTCACTTAAAGGTGTAAAACATCCACCCCCCTGAACAACTCAGTTAAACTAAACTAACCTCTTGTGTAAAGAGTATTAGGTCAACGGGAGAATTCTTCTGTCAACCTAGCTACTGCCTCCTAGGGAGTTGGAGTACCTATGCTGATGGGAGAACCCCTCCCATCAGCATAGTTAGCATCTTCACTGAAGTGCTACAGTTACAGCATTAAGTAACAGAGGGTCCTGTGGCACCTTTAAGACTAACAGAAGTATTGGGAGAATAAGCTTTCGTGGGTAAGAACCTCACTTCTTCAGATGCAAGTAATGGAAATCTCCAGAGGCAGGTATAAATCAGTATGGAGATAACAAGGTTAGTTCAATCAGGGAGGGTGAGGTGCTCTGCTAGCAGTTGAGGTGTGAACACCAAGGGAAGAGAAACTGCTTCTGTAGTTGGATAGCCATTCACTGTCTTTGTTTAATCCTGATCTGATGGTGTCAAATTTGCAAATGAACTGGAGCTCAGCAGTTTCTCTTTGGAGTCTGGTCCTGAAGTTTTTTTGCTGTAAGATGGCTACCTTTACATCTGCTATTGTGCGGCCAGGGAGGTTGAAGTGTTCTCCTACAGGTTTTTGTATATTGCCATTCCAGATATCTGACTTGTGTCCATTTATCCTCTTGCGTAGTGACTGTCCAGTTTGGCCAATGTACATAGCAGAGGGGCATTGCTGGCATATGCTGGCATATATAACATGGGTGGACGTGCAGGTGAATGAGCTGGTGATGTTGTAGCTAATCTGGTTAGGTCCTGTGATGGTGTTGCTGGTGTAGATATGTGGGCAGAGTTGGCATCGAGGTTTGTTGCATGGGTTGGTTCCTGAGTTAGAGTTGTTATGGTGCGGTGCATGGTTGCTGGTGAGAATATGCTTAAGGTTGGCAGGTTGTCTGTGGGCGAGGACTGGCCTGCCTCCCAAGGTCTGTGAAAGTGAGGGATCATTGTCCAGGATGGGTTGTAGATCACTGATGATGCATTGGAGAGGTTTAAGCTGAGGACTGTAGGTGATGGCCAGTGGAGTTCTGTTGGTTTCTTTTTTGGGCCTGTCTTGTAGCAGGAGGCTTCTGGGTACACATCTGGCTCTGTTGATTTGTTTCTTTATTTCCTTGTGTGGGTATCGTAGTTTTGAGAATGCTTGGTGAAGATCTTGTAGGTGTTGGTCTCTGTCTGAGGGGTTGGAGCAGATGCGATTGTACCTCAGTGCTTGGCTGTAGACGATGGATCGTGTGGTGTGACCGGGGTGGAAGCTGAAGGCATGAAGGTAGACGTAGCGGTCGGTGGGTTTTCGGCATAGGGTGGTGTTAATGTAGCCATCGCTTATTTGTACGGTGGTGTCTAGGAAGTGGACCTCCCGTGTAGATTGGTCCAGGCTGAGGTTGATGGTGGGGTGGAAGCTGTTGAAATCATGGTGGAATTCTTCCAGGGTCTCCTTCCCATGGGTCCATACGATGAAGATGTCATCAATATAGCATAGATAGAGAAGGGGCATGAGTGGATGAGAGCTGAGGAAGCATTGTTCCAGGTCAGCCATAAAAATGTTGCCATATTGTGGGGCCATGCTGGTGCCCATAGCGGTGCCACTGGTCTGGAGGTATATATTGTCACCAAATTTGAAATAATTGTGCGTGAGGATAAAGTCACAGTGCTCAGCAATAAGTTGTGCTGTGTCATCATCAGGGATACTGTTCCTGACAGCTTGTATTCCATCTGTGTGTGGGATGTTTGTGTAGAGAGTCTCTACATCCATGATGGCTAGGATGGTGTTTTCTGGGAGGTCACCAATGCATTGTAGTTTTCTCAGGAAATCTGTGGTGTCACGGAGATAGCTGGGAGTGCTGGTGGCGTAGGGTCTGAGTAGGGAGTCCACATATCCAGACAGTCCTTCAGTGAGAGTGCCAATGCCCGAGATGATGGGGCGTCCAGGATTTCCAGGTTTGTGGATCTTAGGTAGTAGATAGAATAACCCCGGTCGGGGCTCTAAGGGTATGTTGATTTGTTCCTGTGTTAGTGTAGGGAGTGTCCTGAGTAGATGGTGCAGTTTCTTAGTGTATTCCTCAGTGGGATCTGAGGAAAGTGGCCTGTAGAATTTGGTATTGGAGAGTTGTCTGGCAGCCTCCTTCTGGTAGTCAGACCTGTTCATGATGACAACAGCACCTCCTTTATCAGCCTCTTTGATGATAATGTCAGGGTGGTTTCTGAGGCTGTGGATGGCATTGCATTCTGCATGACTTAGGTTATGAGGCAAGCAATGTTGTTTTTTCACAATTTCTGCCTGTGCACGTCGGCGGAAGCATTCTATGTATAGGTCCAGACTGTCATTTCGACCCTCAGGAGGAGTCCATGTGGAGTTCTTCTTCCTGTGTTGTTGGTGGGAGGGTATCTGTGTATCAGTGCGCTGTTCAGTTTTATCCTGAAAGTATTCTTTGAGTCGGAGGCGGCGAAAGTAGGCTTCCAGATCACCGCAGAGCTGTATCATGTTCGTGGGGGTGCTGGGGCAAAAAGAGAGTCCCCGAGATAGGACAGATTCTTCTGCTGGGTTGAGTGTGTAGCTGGATAAATTGACGATATTGCTGGGTGAGTTAGGGGTACCCCTGTTGTGGCCCCAAGTGGCAGGTAGTTTTTTAGACAGCTTACGGACCTTTTTCCTTTGTAGAGAAGTGAAGTGTGTAATGTAGATCTCCTGTTTTATTTTAGTAAATTCCATTTGTGTGGAGGGTTGGTTATTTATGAAAGTCTCCAGGTTGGAGAGGTTACAGCATTGCAACTGCACTGTTGCAGCTAAGTGTAAACAAGCCCTAAGTATCCATGTGGAGCCTGCTGCCATTCATTAAAAGTTCCCTAGTGCACTTTGATCTATGTCAGTTTAAAAGAAGCATAGCTCAAAGTAGGATTGCCAGGTGTCTGGTTTTCAGCCAGAACACCCAGTCGAAAAGGGACTGTAGCAGAGCAAAGACTCACTGGTGCGGCGCCTCCTGCTGGTCGTCTTGGGAATTAGCTCTTTCCAGTGTGTGGAGTGCTACCTTCTGTCCAGTGTCTTGCCTGCCTTAGATCTCATGTCCCTCCCAGACCCTGCTACTCTTCACCTCGGGGTTCTGCCCCAGCAGTACCCCCACACTCTAGGTCTCCCCTCCTAGGGGAACCCCCAACCCTCTAAGCCCACCTTGCCTCAGTAGCTACTGCCAGTCATCTAGCCACTGCTCACTGGGGCAGACTGCAGTCTGTAATAGCCACTCATCATTGGCAAGGGGTTAGAACCAGCTCCCTCTGCCTATTCCCAGGCTGCACCTCTGTTGCCCCAGTACCTTTGTATGCCTTCACCAAGGGCTGCATCCTGGGGGTTTACCAGGCTGGAGCTCCCTTGCCCCATTCCCCAGTACTGCTTCAGTTCAGGTACCTTTCTCTCAGGCAGCTAGCCCTTCTCACTCCAGCACTGGAGAGACTCTTCCTCCAATTCCTGGGCCCCAGCCTTCTTATCAGGGCCAGCTGGGCCCTAATTGAGCTGGCCACACCTGTGGCTGCTTCCCCAATCAGCCTATTTTTGCTGCTTCTGCTCCTCTATCCCAGCAACAGCCCCCTCCAGGGCTGCTTTTAACCCTTTTTACCTTGGATTTGGGCAGTTGCCCCACTACAGGGACCCTGTCAGCTGTGTTGGCAGCCAGCATCTCCTTCTGGCTCCTAGGCAGAGGGGCAGCCACCCTGAGCGCCAGCTCCGCAGCTCCCATTGGCCAAGAACTGTGGCCAATTGGAGCTGAGGGGGTGGGGCCTGCAGGCTAGGACAGTGAATCCCTCCACCTAGGAGCCAGAGGGACAGGTCACCACTTTTCGGGAGCCAACTGAGGTCAGTGCTGCCTAGAGCCCGCACCCCCTCCCACACCCTGACCCAACTCAGAACCCCCTCCTACATCCAAACTCCCTCCCAGAACCCACACCCTCTCCCGCACCCCAACACCCTGCCCCAGCCCTGAGCCCCCACCCACATTCCGAACCCCTCAGCCCCACCCTGGAGCCCTCTCCTGTACTGTAAACTCCTCATCCCTGGCCCCATCCCAGAGCCCACACCCTCACCGCAACCCTCTGCCCCAGCCTAGTGAAAATGAGTGAGCGAGCAATAGTAGGGGAGAGCGAGCAACGGAGGGAAGTGGGGCCTCAGAAAAGGGGCAGGAGGGGGCAGGGCAAGGGTGTTCGGTTTTCTGCAATTAGAAAATTTGCCAACCCTAGCACTAGTGAACTTATAGTGCACGGCAGCAAGGTCCACACGTAGTGCATGGCAGGTTAGTGTGAGGTAGATTTACATCCCATCCTGCCACAAACTAAGTGTTCATATAGATAAACCCAGAGAGAGAGAGAGAGAGAGAGAGAGGAAAAACATGTGTTACTATGTTCTGGGCCTCACAGAAGGCAATGAGAGAACAATTCAAAATATATCTGAGAATATTCACTTAAATAAAATACTGAATTTATTTCTACACTGGTTGCCCCCCGTTCATAGTCATGTCAAGAGAATATTCTAGCAAGTGGGTTTATGAGCAGGAATGTTAATCTAAATACCGTAATTTATTTTAAGGGACTACTATCAGAGAATATTTGAATTCAAAATCCAATTTCCACACAATCACCAATATTTGTTTAGAACTTAGAAAAATTCTAAGATCAATAATGCAGTTTCACTAGCTTTCAGAAACAGTTTCCCCACTCTGTCTCCAAATTTACTAAGTACATACTGATGCAAGCTATAACATTAGTTACAACCAACTATTATCTTTTGCCTGTTCCCAAACATGTTTAGCTGATAGGAACACAGCAGTTCATATGGACTTCAGCTGAGTCCCCATGTGCATCCTTTAATGTAATAAAGCATTTAGTTATTGGATTAACACACTATAAAGCACATACTTAACAACTTGGATATTGATTTTATGTTTTTATAGTTTATCTTTAATACACTTAAAGACAACTCTTAGTCCCTTGGAAAGTCCTTGTGGGTTTGCAGGATAAGTCTCTTTATGGTTGCAGCCCAATGTATTTGACGAATATTTTGTTAGCATATACACAGAGTCATTCACTGAAGAAAGGAAAAGAAAACATGACAGATTATTTGGTTTGTTCAAGATATTACCTTAGATCTTTGGGAGAAGTGTTTTTAGTGAAATGCCTTGACTGGAACTTGCTTTCTGATCTGTCTTGGAATTTGAAGCTAAGCAACTTTTTATTTGCTCCTTAACATCACGATTGCAAACACCATGTGACCTTTAGGTGTACAGTTGTATTATATATGTACTAACAGTCCTGTGTGTGTGCAATGTTTCTTTAGCTGCTTTGTGTATTTCTGGTTTACTGAAAAGATACCTGCTTGCAGTGTGGAAAACAGACAGATAGTATTGTATCTTTGAACTCTTCAGGTTTACAGATTTGTCTGACTGTTTACATGGATATTGCGTGCATTAGATCTAATTATAAATATGGAAAAATAGCTGGTCCTGTTTTGGGTGTGAAAAATATAGCTAACAGCTAAATTAATAAAGGGTCATTTGTGCAGGAGTTATATATTTAGGATATATTCTGGTAACTTTAAAGGCATTTTTATAAAAGTTTATTTATACCACATAATTAGTAGTCTCAGGGACAAATGTTCCTACTTTCATGTCATTTTTGTTTGGCTGAGACTAAAAGAACAGCTGTCACACTAGGTAAACATTCCCTTTGTTTTGTTTTTAAAAAGCAGAACTCGGTGAAATTGGTACCTTTTCTATATTGATGTTCAGGAAGAGGAGTGTCTAGGATAAAGTCTAATATCTGGATAGTAATTTAACAAAATAGGGAAAGGAAATTTAGAATGAGGCTATGTCTACATGAAAATACCTTAACCGGTGTAAGTATACTGGTATAATGCACAGGCAAAGTACTCCTAGTGTGGTTGTGCTTTGTACTGGGGTAGTAAAACCATCCACCACAAACAAAACAAGGTACACCAGCAAAATCACAGCTTTGGTTGCATAGCTGCATCTACCTTAAGGACTTCTACCATCGCCTCTATGCAATTCCTGTGGAACTCCAGTCAACCCATGGAACTGTAAAGGCCAAGAATATAACAGGGTTAAAAAAAGAACTAGATATTGTTCATGAATGATAGGTCCATCAATGGCTATTAACCAAGATGATCAGGAATGGTGTCCCTAGACTTTGTTTGCCAACAGCTGGGAATGGACAACAGGGGATGAATCATTTGATGATTGTGTGTTCTGTTCATTCCCTCGGGGGCACCTGGCATTGGCCACTCTTGGAAGACAGGATACTGGGCTAGATGGACCATTGGTCTGACCCAGTATGGCCATTCTTATGTATTAAGGGATCACACCTCTGACCAAACATAGCTATCCACAGCCAAAGAGTGTGATTTTCAAAGCATTCAGTATTTGTCTAAGGTCAAGTCTACACTAAAAAGTTAGGTTGACCCAACTACATTGCTCATGGGTATGAAGAGTCCATGCTCTTGAGTAGATAATTAAGCCAACCTAGCACCCTGTGTAGACAGCACTAGGTTGAGGGAATAATTCTTCTGTTGACCTAGCTACCTACCTCTCAGGTAGGTGGATTAACTAGTGATAGAAGAGCCACTCCTGTTGCTGAAGTGAATGTCTACCCTGAAGCGCTACAGTGGTGCAGCTGCAGCTTTTTCAGTGAAGACATAGGCCTTGGCTACACTTGCAGACGTACAGCACCGTGAGTTAAACCTGACTTCGTGCAGCTGAGTAGGGAAAGCGCTGCAGTCTGTCCACACTGACAGCTGCCCAGCACACTGTCGTGGCCACATTTGCGGCAACTGCAGCGCTATTGGGAGCGGTGCATTATGGGCAGCTATTCCACAGAGCACCTCTTCCCATTCTGGCGGCGTGGGTTGTGGGAAGGGGGCGTAGGTGCGGGGCATTCTGGGTCCTGTACCAACGCCCCGTGATGCATTGCTTCGCATCCCAGAAATCCCTTTGTTTCCGTCCACCTTTGGCACCATCTTTCAACTGTTTCTGTGCAGCGAGATCTGTCTGCGGGAAATGGAGCCCGAACTGCTGAGGCGTATGCTGACTTATCTCGCCAGCACGTCACGTTTGGCTGTCAAACTATTCCTTAAGATCCAAAGTGACAGTGAGAGTGAGGAGTCCGATGATGCTATCAAGCCGCGTAACGCGTACGACATGAAATTGCTTGCGGCATTCATGAACATGCTCAGCACCATGGAACGCCGCTTTTGGGCTCGGGAAGCAAGCACTGAGTGGTGGGATCACATGGTCATGGAAGTCTGGGATGACGAGCAGTGGCTGCAGAACTTTCGGATGAGAAAAGCCACTTTCATGGGACTGTGTGAGGAGCTTGCCGCCACCTTACGGTACAAGGACAAGAGATTGAGAGCTGCCCTGCCAGTGGAGAAGCGGGTGGCTATTGCAATCTGGAAGCTGGCAACTCTAGGTTGGTCGCAAACCAGTTTGGAGTGGGAAAGTCGACCGTTGGAATCGTGTTGATGCAAGTTTGCAAGTCCATTAATCGCATCCTACTCAGAAGAACCGTGACTCTGGGTAACGTGCAGGAAATAGTGGATGGCTTTGCACAAATGGGGTTCCCTAACTCTTGAGGGGCGATAGATGGGACTCACATTCCTATTCTGGCACCATCCCACCTAGGATCTGAGTACGTTAAATCGGAAGAGGTATTTCTCTATGGTTCTCCAGGCACTTGTGGATCACCGTGGGCATTTCATTGACTAACATAGGCTGGCCCGGAAAGGTGCATGACGCATGCATCTTTCGGAACACTTGGCTGTTCAGGAAGCTGCAGGCTGGGACTTTTTCCCCCAGAGTGGAAGATCACGGTAGGGGAAGTTTAAATGCCTGCTTGATCCTTGGAGATCCCGCTTACCCTTTAATGCCGTGGCTCATGAAACCCTACACAGGGAGCCTTGACAGCAGCAAGGAACGGTTCAACTACAGGCTGAGCCGGTGCTGAATGACTGTGGAGTGTGCCTTTAGCCATTTAAAAGGCCCGCTGGCGATCTCTCTATGGTAAGCTGGACTTGGCCGAAAACAGCATCACCGTGGTTATATCTGCGTGCTGTGCCCTCCATAATATCTGTGAAGGGAAGGGTGAAAGCTTCACTCAGGCATGGACCTCTGAGGTTCAACACATGGAGGCTGAATTTGCACAGCCAGAGAGCAGGGCTATTACAGGGGCCCAGCACGGGACTGCAAGGATTAGGGATGCCTTGAGGGAGCAATTTGAGGCTGAAAACCAGCAGTGATATCTGGTGCCCTGCACGGGAGTGAAGTGCAATAGTTCCAATCTTTAGGAATCAGTGTTTGCTAAGCAGACAAGCAAACTTACAGTGCCTGTTTATTTCCTGGGCTAAGGAGTCTTTTACTTTATGCAATAATAAAGAATGTTTTCAAAGCCAAAAAATCCATTTATTGAAAAGAAACAAGGGGGTGGAGTGGGGAACAGTACAATCACGGATTCGCGTATGTCCTGTCTGGTATGCTGTGCAGTGAGTGCTGCACTTCAGGATAGCTATACTGCATGGTGATGGGGGTTGAGTGCAGAGGGTAAGGGTCGTGGTTTTCAGGGCTGGGTGGTGAAGATACTGGTGCTGGAGGCAGCGGGTTGCATGAAGAACACAGAAGTTGGGGAAAGGAGGTGGGATGGAGGTGACAGTGGGGCACAACGGAAAGTTTTGGGACAAAGGCTGTGGGGGGGGTGGCATTTGCGGTACTGCTGCTCTTACTGCATGGCTACCAGCTCCAGGATAGCATCCGCTTGGCGCTCCAGGATGCTTAAGAGCTTATCAGTGCTTTTCTGGCGGATCCTGCTTTCTCTCTCCCTCCAGTTCTGTGCTTTCTCATTCTCTTTAATACATTGCTGCATCACTTCTTGCAGTATGTCTTCTTTGCTTTTTTGCAGTCTATTCCTGAGTCTTTGCAGTCTCTCAGCCGGTGATAACATGGACGGCTGAGATCTCAAGGTTGCGTCTGTAAAGGCAAAATGCAACACTTAACAGACGCAGCATTGTTTATACCAGACAGAGTAATGATTCCCCCGCACTTAAGGAGGACGCACACAGTCTACATAATAGCATAATTTTCCCATCCCAAAGAGAGCGCACATAACCCACGGGTGCCCAACAATGGTGAGTAAGGGGACTGATTGTTTCAGGGCTGTACTGTCCTCTGGGTTTCTGTGCCTTGGGGAGAGCCAACAGCTGCAGGAGGCACCTACACTGAACACTGTCCCAACATTTTCCACAGGAGCTCGTCCTGGACGATATCTCGCTGCTGAGGGTGACCTGGGAAGCAAGGGAGGGTCTTCTACTGCAATGCAGCTTCCGCCCTGGCCCATATGCAGCTTACCTGTGTGCAGCAATGGTCCCCCCACCCCTTGCGGCACAGTGGCACGGACACATTAGCCTGGCTGGGACAAGGACCATAGTGGCTCTCCCGATAAACATTGCACACGTTCTGGATGAGACATTCGAGGAGATTATCGAAGCCGATTACCGCAATGTGATAAACCACATCAATGCACTATTCCACATCTAGGCATGCATGCCTGCCTAACCCTCCTCTCCCAAAGAGCCCGCACCGAAAAAAATTCCTTCCAAAAAAACTCTTACCGGGAACCTGCTCTTCTGTTTGTCCTCCACCAAGTACCGGTTGCTACGACTGGCTACCTTCCTCCTGGCTCAAGAAGAGCTCCTGGCTGCATGGCTCCAGGGATTCCAGGGTGTCTCCATCCGGCCCACCACCATCACTCCCGTTTTCCTCCTCCTCCTCCTCCCCTCCCCCCACTGGCTCTGAAGTGTCCATGGTGGTGCTCGGAGTGGAGGTGGGGTTAACCCCAAGTATCGCATCCAGCTCTTTGTAGAATCGGCAGGTCGCGGGGGGAACACCCGAGCAGCCGTTTGCGTCACGGACTTTGCGGTCAGCATTCCACAACTCCTTCACTTTAATCCTGCACTGCAGGGCATCCTGGTCATGGCCCCTTTCCATCATCTCCTTTGATACCTTCCCGAAGGTATCGTAATTCCTATGCCTGGAGCACAGCTGGGACTATACAGCTTCCTCCCCCCAAACACTGATGAGGTCCAGCAACTCACCATTGCTCCATGCTGGGGCTCGCTTGGTGCGTGGAGGCATGGTCACCTGGAAAGATTCACTGATAGCACACCACACCACGCCGGGCTGAGCAAACAGGAAGGGGATTTTTAAAATTCCCGGGAATGTAAAGGGTGGGTCACATGGTTGGTTACCTGTGGCCAGGGCAGTAGAGTTTGAACTGATGACCAGAGTGGCTAGAACAGGCATTGTGGGATACTGCCGAATAATTCTGGAGGCCATTCACAGCGCATTGGGCGGCCACACTGGCACCGCAGCGCAATACTCGCTATTCCTCTCAGAGAGGTGGAGGATATTTAGCGCCGCAACCACGGAGATACAGCACTGCAGATGCCTTGCCAGTGTGGACGGGGAGTGAGTTACAGCGCTGGGGGAGGCTTTACAGTGCTGTAACTCGCAAGTGTAGCCAAGGCCATAGCCTAATTCTGCTCCCATTGAAGTCAGAGGAAGTTGGGAGTTTTTCTATTGCCTGGGAGCAGCGTTAGGGCTTGAAAAAACACCCCCCTGAGTGCAGCAAGTTGCAGTACTGTAAAGCGCCAGTATAAAAACAGTGCCAGCACTGGGAGCCATGCCCCTCATGGAGATTTTTTTTTTTTTTTTTTTTAAAAACACGAGTGCTGGGAGAGCTCTCTCCCAGCGCTGTGCCGCGACCACACAAGGCACATTAAAGTGCTACCATGGCAGCGCTTTAGCGTTGCAAGTGTAAACTAGCCCTTAGGCCAGCACTGAGTGCTTTTGAAAGTCCTATACCAACTGTATCAGTGTTTGAAAGCCAAACTGAGGTAAAATTAGGGAAAGTTATGTAACTAGTCACAAACAGTTACATACATACACTGCACATATGCTTGACTTCTGGTTCCTTAGGGGTAATTGCTATGGGAGAAGTAGCATTGGCTATTACTGGGGCAGGCAATAATTAATATTAAATTAATTTACAATCTAACATGAATTAATATGAATAAATGTTATACCAATAGAATAAAAACCAGCAGGATCTTATTAAGAGGGATAAGGCAAAGATGCCACATTTATTGTAAATATAATGATAAAGCAAAAGATAAAAGTAAACAACGTTGTTTGACTACTTATTCCTTATATATATACACACACACACACACACACATACACATTCATTCAAGTTCTGTATAGGTGTTATAGTTACCAGGCTAGAAGTTGCTCATGCCAAGTTACTGGCCGGGTATCTTGGTCATGAGGATGGAACCGAGTCTGTGTCAGGTGCACCTGATGCTCCTGGAGGCTGGCCGCAGAACCAGAGACTCAAAGTCATCAGTCTTGAGAATCCATTCTGATAGGAATTAATACCTATGTTAGTCTATGGGAGCTGTTTCATTCTGCAGTTACTGACTCAATCAGCAGAAGGCACATTCCTGGACACATTCCTGGTGGCTCCAAACTATCCAAAGTTTGTGTTTCTCATCCTTCCAGGTGATGGGGTGGATCCCAGTTTACCCTCCGGGGGTTTTCTGGTCATCCACTTGACACATTCTTCGGCCGATGGATACTCCCTCTCTAGGCTGGCACCTCCCTAACCATTCATGTATATCAAGCATTCATCAGCATACATTCCATATTTTAACCATATTTTAATTTACTGTCTCCACCACTTTTGGGGTGTGTGCTAATTCATTTGAGACTCTCGGCCCTTTAATCACAGAGGGTGGGGGGTCTGTCCTAGGAGCAGTTGCTATTACAATGAAGTGAAAGTCACTTAATGGCTTATAGTGTTTGTTTACATTGTTTGTATCAATAACTTCAAGAACAAAGTCAATTAACTTGTTTGTAAGTTTTACATAGTAATAAAGTGTCTTTCACAGGATAGATACAATCAATGGTTTCTACAGACAGTAGTTTACAAGTTTTAACAGAAGATGCAAGAGATTTTTGTACTTGGTGAAACTGTTGGATTTTAAAGTGTGGGGGACAAATTATGAGGGTGTCACTGTCACTTGGGGGAATCACTGTTAGTACCTTCTTTAATATCCCTACATACATGCTTCACATTAATATTGGATTAACATATTATCTAAATTTAGATTGTAAAAATTATAAGATACTTGGGCCTGATCTACACTACAATTTTAGGTCAAATTTAACAGTATTACCTCGATTTAAGCCTGGACAAAGCCCTTTTTTCGACATAAAGGGATCTTTAAATCGATTTCTTTACTCCACCTCCGATGAGGGGATTAGCGCTGAAATCAGCCTTGCCGGGTTGAATTTGGGGTAGTGTGGATGCAATTCGATGGTATTGGCCTCCAGGAGCTATCCCAGAGTGCTCCATTGTGACTGCTCTGGACAGCGCTCTCAACTCAGATGCAGTGGCCAGGTAGACAGGAAAAGGCCTGTGAACTTTTGAATCTCATTTCCTGTTTGGCCAGCATGGCAAGGTGCAGGTGAATGCAGATTGCATCAACAGAGGTGACCATGATGGAGTCCCAGGATCACAAAAGAGCTCCAGCATGGACCGAACGGGAGGTACGGGATCTGCTCGCCCTACGGGGCGATGAATCCATGCTAGCTGAACTCTGTTCCAGTAAACAAAATGCCAAAACATTAGAAAAATGTCTCAAAAGGGCATGAAGGACACAGAGGCCAAAGCAGGGACGCAAAGCAGTGCCACATGAAAATTAAGGAGCTATGACAAGCCTACCAAAAAAAACAGAGAGGCAAACGGCCATTCCAGGTCAGAGCCCCGAACATGCTGCTTCTACGATGAGCTGCATGCCATGCTAGGGGATGCAGCCACCACTATCCCAACCCTGTGCTTTGACTCCATCAGTGGAGAAGCACGCAACATGGAAGTGAGTTTTGTGGATGAGGAAGATGATGAAGAGATTGAAGATAGTACACAGCAAGGAAGCGGAGAAACCGGTTTCCCCAACAGTCAGGATATGTTTTTCACCCTGGACCTGGAGCCAGTAACCCCCGAATCCACCCAAGGCATGCTCCTGGACCCTGAAGGCGGAGAAGGGACCTCTGGTGAGTGTACCTTTGTAAATATTACACATGGTTTAAAAGCAAGCATGTTTAATGATTAATTTGCCCTTGCATTCACAGCCAGTACAGCTACTGGAAAAGTCTGTTAACGTGTCTGGGGATGGAGCAGAAATCCTCTAGGGACATCTCCATAAAGCTCTCCTGGATGTACTCCCAAAGCCTTTGCAAAAGGTTTCTGGAGAGGGTGGCCTTATTCCGTCTGCCATGGTAGGACACTTTATCACGCCAGGCCAGTAGCACTTAGTCTGAAATCATTGCATAACAAAGCATGGCAGCGTATGGTCCCAGTGTTTGCTGGCATTCAAATAACATCTGTTCCTTATCTCTCTCTGTTATCCTCAGGAGAGTGATATCATTCATGGTCACCTGGTTGAAATAGGGTGATTTTATTAAGGGGACATTCAGAGGTGCCCGTTCCTGCTCGGCTGTGGCTGAACAGAAATGTTCCCTGCTGTTAGCCATGCGGGGGTGTGTGTGTGTGTGTGTGTGTGTGTGTGTGTGTGAAGTGATCATCCCAGAGAAGTATGTGTGTGTGTGTGTGGGGGGGGGGGGGGCGGCGGTTATTTGGGTTTGTGCTGCATGCTAACCCGCAAAGTCCCTCCTTTTAAATTGCCAACACATTTTAAATGGCTAACCCAACAACTGCTTGATATGGGAAATGAGGGCGCTGCTGTTTGAAACCATTCCCACATGTTATGAAGGTTAAAGAAGCCAAAAGACTGTGGCTTACCATGGCTGCCTGCAAGCCGAATTCTGTTGCCTGGCACTGCGTGAGTGATCTCTCACACCAAACCAGCAGGCCCTCAATATAAGAAGCAAAATGCAATCTTGTAATGAAAACACAAGTGCTAGGTAATGTGAACAGCAAGGTTTAATGTGAAAGTGTACCCATTGTTCTCTAAAATGTGTCTTTAACTACCACTCTCCCTTTTCCTCCACCAGCTGCAAATGTTTCTCCTTCACAGAGGCTAGCGAAGATTAGAAGGCAAAAAACCACACACTCGGGATGAAATGTTCTTTGAGCTCCTGCTGTCCTCCCACCCTGACAGAGCACAGCAGAATGCGTGGAGGCAGACAATGTCAGAGTGCAGGAAAGCACAATATGAACACAAGGAGAGGTGACGGGCTGAAGAGAGTAAGTGACGAGCTGAAGATGATAGGTGGCGTCAGCTTGCTGACAGAAGGCAAGAGTCAATGCTCAGGCTACTGGAAGACCAAACTCATACTCCAGCGTATGGTTGAGCTGCAGGAAAGGCACCAGGAGCACAGACCATCACTGCAGCCCCTGTGTAACCAACAGCCCTCCTCCCCAAGTTCCATAGCCTCCTCACCCAGACGCCCAAGAACGCAGTGGGGAGGCCTCCGGCCACCCAGCCACTCCACCCCAGAGGATTGCACAAGCAACAGAAGGCTGGGCTTAAATAAGTTTGGCACTTGCTCAGCCTATAGTTGAACAGCTCCTGACTACTGTCCAGTATGCCTGTGTATGGCTTCATGAGACATGGCATTAAGGGATAGGCTAGGTCCCCAAGGATAACTATAGGCATTTCAACATCCCCAACGGTTATTTTCTGGTCTGGAAAGTAAGTCCCTTCCTCCAGCTTTTGAAACAGACCAGAGTGCCTGAAGACATGAGCATCAGGTACCTTTCCAGGCCATCCCACGCGGATGTTGGTGAAACGTCCCTTGTGATCCACAAGTGCTTGCAGCAGCATTGAAAAGTACCCCCTGCGGTTTATGTACTCACTGGCTTGGTGCTCTGGTGCCAAGATAGGGATATGGGTTCCATCTATCGCACCACCACAGTTAGGGAATCCCATTTCAGCAAAGCCATCCACTATGACCTGCACATTTCCCAGAGTCACTACCCTTGATATCAGCAGCTCTTTGATTGCATTGGCTACGTGGATCACAGCAGCCCCCACAGTAGATTTGCTCACTCCAAATTGATGCCCGACTGACCCGTAGCTGTCTGGCATTGCAAGCTTCCACAGGGCTATCGCCACTTGCTTCTCAACTGTGAGGGCTGCTCTCATCTTGGTATTCTGGCGCTTCAGGGCAGGGGAAAGCAACTCACAAAGTTCCATGAAAGTGCCCTTACGCATGCGAAAGTTTCGCAGTCACTGGGAATCATCCCAGACCTACAACACCATGCGGTCCCACCAGTCTGTGCTTGTTTCCCAGGCCCAGAATCAGTGTTCCACGGCATGAATCTGCCCCATTAACACCATGATGTGCACATTGCTGGGGCCTATACTTTGTGAGATGTCCATGTCTATGACCTCATCACTCTCGTCACTGCGCTGCCGTCGCCTCCTCGCCTGGTTTTGCTTTGGGAGGTTCTAGTTCTGCATATACTCCAGGATAATGTGCGTGGTGCTTATAGTGCTCATAATTGCCATGGTGATTTGAGCAGGCTCCATGATCCCAGTGCTATGGCGTCTGGACTGAAAAAAAGGGCACGAAATAATTGTCTGCTGTTGCTCTGATAGAGGGAGGGGCAACTGATGACATGGCTTACCGGGAATTAAAATCCACAAAGGGGGTGGCTTTTCATCAAGGAGAAACACAAACAATTGTCACACAGAATGGCCCCATCAAGGATTGGGCTAAAAACCCTGGGTTTAGCAAGCCGTTGATTTCACGGAGGGAGGAAGCAAATGAATACAAAACAAATCAGGTCTATTTCTTGTTTTGATCCACTCCATCTATCTTTTACATCTTTAGGCTGGCAGCAGACGGTGCAGCTCAACTGCTAGCCATCATCATCTCCTGGCTGCTCACCAGAAGATGGGAATGACCTGGCTGAGTCACTCCCATGTCTGCCCAGGTGCTTCTGACCGACCTCACCGAGGTCGGCTAAAAGAGCACCCAGGAATACGACGACGATGGCTACCAGTCGTAATGCACCGTCTGCTTCCAAAAGGCAATGAGCTGCTGCTGTGTAGCAATGCAGTCCTACGTCTGCCAGCACCCAGGAGACATACAGTGAGGTGAGCAGGCTCCATGCTTGCTGTGGTATGGCATCTGCATAGGTAATAGAGGAAAAAAGGCGTGAAACGATTGTCTGCTGTTGCTTTCATGAAGGGAGGGAGGGCCTGACAACATGTACCCAGAATTACCCGCGACACTGTTTTTGCCCCATCAGGCATTGGGATCTCAACCCAGAATTCCAATGGGCGGCAGAGACTGCAGGAACTGTGGGATAGCTACCCACAGCTACCCACAGTGCAATGCTCCAGAAGTTGACGCTAGCCTCGGTACTGTGGACGCAGTCCGCCGACTTAATGCACTTAGAGCATTGTGTGGAGACACACAATCGACTGTATAAAAACTATTTCTAAAAAACGACTTCTATAAATTCGACTTAATTTCGTAGTCGAGACATATCCTTGGAATAGGACTTGTCATTTGTCTATAAGGACTTATGGGGCTCTAGAAATAACAAGTTTCACAATATGAAAAACCCTGCACCTTGTCCATGTCTTTTTTACAGACCTTTACAACTCCTGTTTTGGAAAGTTGCAGAATGGTGTTTCCAAATGTTTCATAGGGACCATAATTGGGACAGTTAATTTCTGCCCTAACTCCTGTGGTTGACTGCATATTGCTGGCTGTAAGAACACCACCACACAGAATTTGGGGCTGGTTTTGTCTAAAGATGTGTTGTTGGCAGTTATTTAACGTTTCATATTTGACATATTTCAAGGGAAACAAAGCTCCGTTTCTTAAAATGGCTGGCTGCAGAAGTAGGCTTTGAATTATTTAGGGCTTTGAATATGTAATATAGCAATAAATTAATATTCGTCAAATTTTTTGGATAAATGTGGTGTCAGCATTGTTGTTAACTGTTAGTGCAGCACAATTCTATTTGTTTAATCCTATGGGTTTTGTGGGATTCATACGGAATATCACAGAAGCTTAGTGGACAGCTTTGTTGGCATTCCAGAGTTTGTAATAATTTGCTGCAAATTGAAGTTTATGGTTGGGTATATAACAAACCAATGATGTGCAATTATGTCAACAAGAATGAAACAGAGATAAGTGATCTTAGAAGCGCTAAGGTGGAGGGAGGAAGTCATGATGTAGACACCACATTTTATTATTTGCTGACATAATTTGCAGCAGAAAGTTTGGTCCTCCAGGAGATTGTTCCAGAGGACTGGAAAAAAAAAAAAAAAAAAAACACTAATGTGCCAATATGTAGAAAGGGTAAACGGGACAAGCCAGATAACCATCAGTCAATTAGCCAGACGTTGTTCTTGGGCAAAATGATCAGAGAGCTGACTTGGGATTCAAAGGCAAACAATTAAACTATGGTGGCATAATTAATGCCAATACACAGTTTTATGGAAAATAGGTCATATCAACCAAATTTAATATCTTTTATAGATGAGACTACAAGTTTGGGTGATAAAGGTACCTTTATTAATACAATATACGTGAACTTCGGTAAGGCATTTGACTTAGTCCCACATGATATTCTGATTAAAAAAAAGCAAAAAAAAAAAAAAAAAAGCATAAAATCAATGTAGCCCATGTTAAATGGATTACATTCTGGTAAATGGATAGATTTCAGAAAGTAAATGCAAACGAGGAATCATCATCCTCTGGGATGTTTCCAGTGGGCTCCCAAAGGAATGTGTTTTTGGCACAGTGCTATTTGATATCTTTATCAAATGTATAAAATTTGCAGATGACAAATTGGTGGAATGGTAAATATTGAGTTACACATAAACAAATACAGATTAATCTGGATTATTTGTCAAGGTGGTTCATTTGAACAACATGGGCTAGATACACAAAAGGAATTAAACACCTAGATTCTAGAATCAGGCCCCATTGGGATTCACAAAAGCTACACGCAGATGTCCCTGAACACTGTAAGCACCTAACCTTGCTTGATGCCTAAATTTTTGTGGTAAGAGTTCCTTTTGTGCCTATGTTTCTGCCTGTGTGCATGTACACTTCACTCCACACAGGCATCAGGATGACTAAGAACATAAGAATGGCCATACTGGGTCAGACCAATGGTCCATCTAGCCCAGCTTTGTGGGTTTTTTTCATACCCCAAAAGTTTTGCTGACAAAAGTGCTAGTATAGACAAAACCTAAACCTAGCTAAGTCAATTTCCTGCAATAGCCTTGAAAGACCTTATTGAATTAAGTTTCAGTATATTTGAGGTCCATTGTATTAAAGGAATGGTTTGTGTATTATTGTGTGCTAGGATTGTATGTAACCTCTCTGGGGGAAGATGGGATGTGAACCTTGGGAAGTGTTATGAACTTCAGAGGACTATACAAAACAATGGGCCACATAAGAATGGACTTTTGGGTCAAGTGGCTTGCTTGAGGAATCTCTAAGGGGAAGGTGAATGCAAATTCCCAACCCTAGGTTATGCAAAAACCTAGCCCTTTGAAGCTAAGTCCCAAAGAGGAGACAATTAACTCATGATTACCTGTTCCCAGAATCTGAAGATCAAAGGCATTTTTAGAGTAGATATGGGGACAGAGTAGGCAATGGGGTTCGTTACAGGGATTGATTCCTAGGTTAGTGTTTCTGTGGTGTGGTGTGTAATTGCTGATGAGTATTTGCTTCAGGTTGGGGGGCTGTCTGTAAGCGAGGACTGGCCTGCCTCCCAAGGTCTGTGAGAGTGAGGGATCATTTTCCAGGATAGGTTGTAGATAGTTTATGATGTGCTGGAGAAGTTTTAGCTGGGGGCTGTACGTGATGGCCAGTGGTGTTCTGTTATTTTCCTTGTGGGGCCTGTCCTGTATTAGGTGACTTCTGGGTACCCATCTTGCTCTGTCAATCTGTTTCCTCACTTCCGCAGGTGGGTATTGTAATTTTAAGAATGCTTGATAAAGATCTTGTATGTGTTTGTCTCTGTCTGAAGGAATGGAGCAAATGTGGTTGTATCTTAGAGCTTGGCTGTAGACAATGGATTGTGTGATGTGGTCTGGATGAAAGCTGAAGGCATGTAGGTAAGTATAGCAGTCAATAGGTTTCTGTATAGGGTGGTGTTTATGTGACCCTGGACTCTACAGTGCAAATAAGTGATGAAGTGGATCTCTTGCGTGGACTGGTCCAGGCTGAGGTTGATGGTGGGGTGGAAATTGTTGAAATCCAGGTGGAATTCTTCAAGGGCCTCCTTCCCGTGGGTCCATATGATGAAGATGTCATCAATGTAGCACAAGTAGGAGGGGCACTAGGGGACAAAAGCTGAGGAAGCGTTCTAAGTCAGCCATTAAAATGTTGGCATACTGTGGGGCCATGCGGGTACCCATAGCAGTGCCGCTGACTTGAAGGTGTAAGTTGTCCCCAAATCTGAAATGGTTGTGGGTGAGGACAAAGTCACAAAACTCAGCCACCAAGCGTGCCGTGGCCTCATCAGGGATACTCTTCCTGACAGCTTGTAGTCCATCCTCGTGTGGAATATTGGTGTAAAGCTTCTTCTGGTGGCCAGGATGGTGTTTTCAGGAAGATCACCGATGCATTGTAGTTTCCTAAGGAAGTCGGTGGTGTCTCTAGGGTAGCATGGGGTCTGAAGGAGAGAGTCCAAATAGCCAGATAATCCTGCTGCAGATAGAATACCCCTGGTCGGAGCTCTAGGGGTGTATCTGTGTAGATTTGTTTCTGTGCTATCGTAGGGAGTTTGAGTAGTTGGTGTAGTTTTTTTTTTTTTGGTAATCCTCAGTGGGATCAGAGAATAGTGGCCTGTAGAATGTGGTGTTGGAGAGTTGCCTGGCAGCCTCCTGTTCAGAATCCGACCTGTTCATGACGACTACAGCACCTCCTTTGTCAGCCCCTTTGATTAGAATGTCAGAGTTGTTTCTGAGGCTGTGGCTGGCATTGCGTTCTGTACAGCTGAGGTTATGGGACAAGTGATGCTGTTCACACTTTCAGCCTGTGCACATCTGCAGAAGCACTCTGTGTAGAAGTCCAGTCTGTCATTTCAACCATCAGGAGGAGTCCATGCAGAATTCTTCTTGTAGTGTTGTTAGGAGGGTTCCTGTGGGTCAGTGCTGTGTTCAGTAGTGTGTTGAAAATATTCCTTGAGTCGGAGATGGTGAAAGCAGGCTTCCAGATCACCTCAGAACTGTATCACATGCATATATTACCCACTGGTAAGGTAACTCCCTTCTCTTCATGTGCCAGATATTTATGCCTGTATCTGTATTTTTCACTCCATGCATCTGAAGAAGTGGGTTTTTTAAACCCAGGAAAGCTTATGCCCAAATAAATCTGTTAGTCTTTAAGGTGCCACCAGACTCCTCATTGTTTTTGTGGATACAGACTAACACGGCTACCCCTCATGGTTGGAAGATGAATCTAGTCAAATTCAGAGTAGGAATAAGGTGCAATTTATTTTTAAATAGGGACAGTAATTAGCAATTCAAATGACGTACCTAGGGATGTGATTGATTCTCCGTTACTTGAAATCTTAAAATAATGACTTTCTAAAGATATGCTCCAGCTTAAACAGAAGCTATGGGCTCAATACAGAAATTACTAGGTGAATTTCTATGCCTTGTGTTATGCAGGACATCACATTAGATCAGTGGTCTTCAACCTTTTTACCCCCAAGATCACTTTTTGAATTTAAGGGCAACCCAGGATCTACCCCGCCCCTTCCCCGAGGCCCCTTCCTCTTCCCAAAGCTCCGCCCCACTCACTCCATCTTCCCCCCTCCTCACTCACTTTCACCGGGCTGGGGTAGAGGATTGGGGATCAGGAGGGTGTTTGGGTTCTGGACTGGAGTTGAGGGGTTTGCAGTGTGGGAGGGGGATCTGGGCTGAGCCTAGGTCAGGGGGTTGGAGTGCAGGAGGGGATGAGGGGTGCAAGCTCTGGGAGGGGGTCATGGCTAGGTTTTGGGGTACAGGTGGGGGTTCAGGGTGCAGGAGGGGGTATGGAGTGCTGGCTCTGGGAGGGAGCTCAGAGCTGATTTGGGATGCTGGCTCCGGGAGGGGGCTGAGGGCTGGGGTGTGGCCTCCCGTTGGGAAGCACTTACCTCCGGCAGCTCCTGGTTGGTGGTGCAGTGTGGTTGCCACTAAGGCAGGCTCCCTGCCTAACCCAGCCCTATGCCATTCCTGGAAGGGGCCAATACACCCCTACAGCCCAGGGGGGAGGGAACGTGGTTCTGTATGCAGCCCCTCTCTGCAAGCACCACTCCTGAAGCTCCCATTGACCACAGCTCCCCCTTCCTGGCCAATGGGTGACGCGGGGTCAGTGCTTG
This sequence comes from Malaclemys terrapin pileata, assembly GCF_027887155.1. Classification (NCBI taxonomy): domain Eukaryota; kingdom Metazoa; phylum Chordata; order Testudines; family Emydidae; genus Malaclemys; species Malaclemys terrapin. The sequence goes on along the minus strand of NC_071510.1, from coordinate 81,701,380 downwards.
TAGTCACGAGCAGGACGCAGAGGGAGACCCCTGCTCCCCCGCCCCTGGGGCTGCGCTGGCTGCTTCCGGGTGTGGCGTGGGGCCAGGGCAGGCAGGGAGCCTGTCTTAGCAGCAGCCTAGCTGTGCCACTGGAGATTGCAATCTACTGGGAGATCCTCTAGGATCGACCAGTTGATTGTGATCGACCGGTTGGTGACCACTGCACTAGATTATCATGATGGTTACTTCGTGTCTTAGACAGAAATAATCTTTTCAGTTGCCTCTGACAGTTGCCTGAGAATTCTGTTTCTTTTTTTACACACTTTGGAAACATAGCTGGTCATGTCATGAAGTACTGATGAATTGAAGTGACTACTGCTAGGCAAGAAGTTAGCAGTGAGACAGAAACCCACGTAACTAACAAGCAGGAACACTAGAATCCCAAGGACACTGGCAACTGTAAACACTTGATAAACTTATATGGTCAAATGTCCTCCCAGTAACTCAGCACTTAGAACAGAACAAACCCTCCCCCAGTGGCTCTGGCCCAGGTTCCGGCTGAGCCCACCGGCCCAGCCCCAAACCCTGTGACTCCGGCCAGAGTGCAGCCTGATTCCTGGGCTCTTGCTAAAGCCGGCCCTGGTTAGAGGACGGGGGGAGGGAGGGTTGGATGGGTCAGAAGTTTGGGGGGGAGCTGTCGGGGGGCAGGGGTGTGCAAAGGGGTCAAGGCAGGCAGGGAGCAGAGGGAGTTGGATGGGTCAGGTGTTCTGGGGGTCCTGTCAGGGGGCGGGGAGCAGTTGGATAGGGCGTGGGAGTCCCAGGGGTCTGTCTAGGGGTGGGGGTGTGAATATAGGGTGGGGTGTGGATAAGGTTCGGGGCAGTCAGGGGACAGGTAGGGTCCTAGGGGGGCAGTTAGTGGCAGGGGTCCCAGGAGGGGGCAGTCAGGGGACAAGAAACGGGGGGGTTGAGGGTTCTGAGGGGGGCAGTCAGGTGGTGGGAAGTGGGAGGGAGTGGATGGGGGCAGGGGCGAGGCTAGAATGGGGCTCCTCCCCCCCCCCCCCCATGTCCTCTTTTTTGATTGTGGAAATATGGTAACCCTAATTTATAAATGCCTATGTTATGTTTGAAAATGAGACTTAGGAGCTTAAATCAGTGAGATGTTTTACCCAAATCCTTTGTCCATACATTGATCACTTGAACAAATGAATATTTGGCCTGAATAAAGGCTGAGTAAAAACCGAGGCCAGATCTTTGTCAGGAGACTGGTATATAGATATCAGTACATTATACTGGCAAAGTGCTTCTAGTATGCATGCAGCTTATACCAGCAAAACTGCTCTTTTGCTGGCAGAAGTTATCCTAGGTTCACTCCCCCCAAAACTGAACAAAATAAGCTATACTGTAAAAGCACAATTTTGCTGGTAAAATGGCATCTACACTACTGGCATAGCTATACCAGACACAAATCACACCTCCTCACACCCCTAGGCAGAGTTTGGGGGGGCAAGGGAGGGCATTGCCTCCCCAAACTACAAGCCTCAGGGACAGGCAGCCTGAGTGCGCAATGTAATGAGTTCTGCAGAGACAGGAGATGTGCTGCTACCAGTTTGCACCCCTGAGGCAGGGAGTCAGAATTTTGTTTATAAACAGAGTGATTAACAGGTGATTAAGATAAGAAGGGGCTGTTAGGATGTTTCCTAAAGTTAAATGATCTGTTCCAAGCTTGGTGAACTACAAAAAGTAAATAGCCTAAATGATAGAAAGGAATTGTAGATTTTTCTACAATTGTTTCAATTGTTGTATTCAAGAGGTGGAAACAAAGTTACTAACAACTTTCTTTGAAATGACAACTGATTTTTTTAGACAAAGGAAATGCAGTAGATCTAATCTACCTGGATGTCAGTAAGGCATTTGATACAGTTCCACATGAGAAATTATAGTTAAATTGGACAAGATGGGGATTAATATGAGAACTGAAAGATGGATAAGGAACTGGTTAAAGGGAGGACTGCAAATGGTCATACTAAAAGGTGAACTCTCAGGCTAGAGCAGTGGTTCCCAAACTGGGGTTTGTGAACCCCTGGGGGTTCACAAAATGCTACAGGGGGTTCTTGGAAAAAAATTCCCCAATGGCGGACAGAGCTGTCCCTAGGGACCCCGGACAGCATGGAGCCAGCAGCCTGGAGCCCCTGGACTTCCAAGAGCTAAGCAGATCAAAGCAAGCATCTCTATCACTCTGAGGAGATTTAAACTTCAAGACTCCTTATAAGAAATGGAAAGGGAGGTGGATATTTTTTGCTGTTTTTAAAATTAAATAAGCAGCTAGTATTGTTTTTAAAATTATTATGAAGAACAAGTTTAAGCTTTGTTGTAATGTGTGTTGTTTGCCTGGACTGCTCAAGACCTGAATGCTTGTGTAGGAGGAACTCTGAGTTGGCTTCTTAAATACCTTCCTGCTGTTTCACATCTGATACTCCTTGATGAAACATAGGAGCCTTGTCTTATAACAGGCTTATTCAAAGAGTTACGAGCTACAAAAGTGAGATCTTGGAAGAGTGTTGCTGTTTTCATAATGTAATAATACTGTAATGATAAATAAATAAATGTGTAATAAGCATGTCATAAGAACAAATTGTGTATTTCCAAGATCACTGCTTTTATAATTTATACTCAGGTAAAGGAGAAAATCCCTGGATATATTCATTTTTAGAAGGGGGTTCGTGAGACTTGACATTTTTGTGAAAGGGGTTCACAGGTTGTTAAAGTTTGGGAACCACTGGGCTAGAGGAAAGTTACTAGTGGAATTCCTCAGAGATCAGTCTTGGAACCAACCTTGTTTAATATTTTTATTACTCACCATGGCACAAAGAGTGAGATTATGCTAATAAAATATGCATATGACACAAAGTTGGGAGGCATTGCCAATATCAAGGAGGACCAGAATATCTTACATGAAGATCTGGATGACCTTGTAAACTGGAGTAATAGAAATGGGATGATATTTAATAGTGCAAAGTCATGCATTTAGGGACCAACAACAAGATTTTTTGCAATAAACTGGGGACTTATTAGTTGGAAGTGACAGTGGAGGAGAAAGAGCTGGGGGTATTGGTTGGTCACAGGATGATTATGAGCCGTCAATGTGATATGGCAGTGAAAAGGCTAATGCAGTCCTGTAGTGCATCAGGCAAGGGGTTTTCAGTAGAGGCAGAGAAGTGTTTAGTATCATTATACAAGGCATTGGTGAGACCTCATTTGGAATACTGTCTGCAGTTCTGGTCTCCCATGCTTAAGAAAGATGAATTCAAACTGGTAAAGGTGAAGAGAAGGGCTATTAGGATGATCTGAAAAATGGAAAACCTATCTTATGAGAGGAGACTGAAAGAGCTTGGCTTGTTTAGTCTAACCAATAGAAGGCTGATGGGAGATATGATTAGTCTGTATAAATACATCAGAGGGATAAATACCAGGGAAGTAGGGGAGTTATTTAAGTTAGGCATCAATGTGGACCCCAGAAAAAATACATATAAACTGGCCATCAATGAGTTTAGGCTTGAAATTAGGTGAAGGTTTCTAACCATCAGAGGAGTGAAGCTTTGGAGCAGCCTCCCAAGGGGAGCAGTGTGGGCAAAAAGCCTAACTGGCTTCAAGACTGAGCTTGATATGTTTATGGAGGAGATGATATAACAGGACTATCTACCATTGTGTGTAGCCCATCGGCGACTGCCTGTAGCACAAATCCCCAATGGCCAGAGATGGGAAACTAGATAAGGAGGGTTCTGAGTTACTACAGAGAATTCTTTCCCAGGTATCTACCTGGTGGGTCTTGCCAACATGCTTGGGGTATAATTGATCATCATATTTGGGGTCAGATTGGCAGAGACCATGGAAGTTTTTCACCTTCTTCTGCACCATAGGGTCACTTGCAGGTTTAAACTTGTATAAATGGTGAAGTATCTGTAACCTGAAGTCTTTAAACCATTATTTGAGGACTTCAGTGACTCAGCTAGAGGTTAGGGGTCTATTACAGGAGTGAGTGGATGAGGTTCTGTGGCCTGTAATGTGGGGGAGGTCAGACTAGATCAGTGGTTCTCAAACTTTTGTATTGGTGACCGCTTTCACACATCAAGCCTCTTGGTATAAATCCTGGTGGCAAAACAGGAGTTTGGGGGTAGAAGCTGAGAACTCACAACCCCCATGTAATAATCTCATGACCCCCAGTTTGAGAACCCCTGGACTAGATGATCACAATGGTCCCTTCTGACTTTAGTAAGAGTATCTGAGTAAGAATATACATTACAATTTTAAACCTAACCAATGTCCCACAAGTGACTTGCCACAAGATGTCAGAACATGTTAGTATTAGAGATGAGTGGGTCTAATATTTATTTAATTTTCTTTATTGATATAGGAATTAGACACAATGCTCCTGTCAGATATTTCTAAGTTATTATCTGCAAAAACCCTAGAGTTTTCAGTTACCTAAGTAGCCCCTGAAATCAGTTAAAGTTGTGCCCCCACCAAATCTGAAATGGTGCCCCTGTGGGCAGGCACAGAATTTGTGTTTCCGCAACCTTGCCCCCCACACCCACAACATGCAGCCTCATTGGCCTGACTGGAGCTGGCCCACCCAAATATAGAAGTCAAATTACACCTATGCTCACACCTCTGATTTAGCTATGCCTGAAGAGATCTGTGGTACAGACCTGGCCTAAGTATTTTCCCCTCAACTAAGGGTTTTTAGCAGAGCCACTATTGATTTCTAAACACTTAACATCAACTCCATTTCTACTCCCATTTTGTCATTTTAATGATGTAAATTAGTGGCACTCATTTATTTACAGCTGGATAAAAGCTTTACAACTGAGCAAAAACTTTCACGGAATCCAAATTTAAATCCTGCTGGTTAGATAAGAGGTAATGCAAGATGTTTCTTGTACTGAGCACAAGAGGCTGAATAGTATCAGGGGGTAGCCGTGTTAGTCTGTATCTACAAAAACAACAAAGAGTCTGGTGGCACCTTAAAGACTAACAGATTTATTTGGGCATAAGCTTTCGTGAGTAAAAACCTCACTTCTTCGGATGCAAGAGGCTGAAATGTAACAAGATAGCTCCTCACAAACCTGAGTGGGTCTCATAATTAACCTGGACACTGTGCAAGGCAATCAGCACTTTATCCAGGATTGAAGTGGGATAGAGAGTTTGTGGTGTTCATGCTTTCTGCACAACATTAAGGATTTAAGCAGACCTAAGTTGTGTTCCAAATAGCCATGTTTACTACTCTGTTTCAGAGTAGCAGCCGTGTTAGTCTGTATCTGCAAAAAGAATAGGAGTACTTGTGGCACCTTAGAGACTAACAAATTTATTTGAGCATAAGCTTTCGTGGGCTACATCCCACTTCTTCAGATGCATATAGAGTGGAACATATATTGAGGAGATATATATATACACACATACAGAGAGCATGAACAGATGGGAGTTGTCTTACCAACTCTGAGAGGCCAATTGAGAGAGAGAAAAAAAAAAACCACTTTTGAAGTGATAATCAGGCTGGCCCAGTACAGACAGTTTGATAAGAAGTGTGAGAGTACTTACAAGGGGAGATAGATTCAATGTTTGTAACAGCTCAGCCATTCCCAGTCCTTATTCAATCCTGAGTTGATTGCATCTAGTTTGCATATCAATTCCAGCTCAGCAGTCTCTTGTTGGAGTCTGTTCTTGAAGTTTTTCTGTTGTAAGATAGCCACCCGCAGGTCTGTCATTGAATGGCCAGACAGGTTAAAGTGTTCTCCCACTGGTTTTTGAGTATTATGATTCCTGATGTCAGATTTGTGTCCATTAATTCTTTTGCATAGAGACTGTCCGGTTTGGCCAATGTACATGGCAGAGGGGCATTGCTGGCACATGATGGCACATATCACATTGGTAGATGTGCAGATGAACGAGTCCCTGATGGTATGGCTGATGTGATTAGGTCCTATGATGATGTCAGACTCAAGTACTCCTGTTCTTTTTACTACTCTGTATAAACTTAAGTCCCAATTACATATATACACTATTAGGTTCTGGTGGGTTCTGTAATAGAAGACAGGGCAGTCCACTACAGGGCTTTCAAGTTATTTAAAGGAATCCTACTCAGTTCTTGGACACTACAGGTTGTTTCCTGACCCCTCAATAGTTCTTACTTACAGGGTGATTTCTAAGCATCTGAGTTTACAATTTTCCAATTTGCCACAAAGCTCTGTCCTTGGTTTCCTTCTCTTCTCCCTCTACACCTTATCTCTGGGTAATATCAGCATACAAATTCAACTGACATCTCTATGTTGATGATTCACAGATCTACTTCTCTATTCCAGACCCATTTCTTGTCCAAAATAAAATCTTGGCCAGTCTCTCATATATCTTATGGATGTCCAGCCAATGGTTCAAGCTCAACATCATCCCCTTGCTCCCACCTTCAGTCTCAATCACAGCACTACCTTGCCTGCCAGTCAGACAACCTATCTCTAGATGTTCACAGCCAGGGAATGTCTAACTATTGCAGATTCTCTCTCTAACATATGGCCTTTCCTAGCCATTCACACAGCTAAATCTTATCCATGTTTTCATCCTCTCACATCTCGTTACTGCAACATACTTTCCTCTGACTTTAACAAATGCAGTCTTGCCCCACTCACCTCCACTCAATATGCTGCAGCAAGATAATTTTCCTAGACACTTGCTTTGACCACATCACCCTTCTTTTTGCATCTCTCCTCCGGCTCCCTGTTCTCTAGCACATCAAACATAAGCCACTTGTATTCATTTTCTAGGCCCTTCACAGCCCCTCTCTGTCTTTCACTATCGAAATATCAACTTGTGCCTCTGATTGGCTCATTGCCCAGCCTCCATCACTGAGATTATATTTTCAAACAAGCACCTCTGCGTTTTCTGCCCCACATGCTTGGGAGAAACTCCCTGTAAACCTCTATCACTGTTGTCCTTCAAAACCCTCCTTTCTCCGTGATGCCCTCAAAAACAGTTAGGCCACTGGTGTGCTGAGACCACTGCTTACCACATTGACTAATATTGTCTCATTGTTCCTTATACTTCCCCATCTGTCTATATCCATCTGATGACTGTTGTTTTCTAGTTAGATTGTAAGCTCTCGGGGGGAAGAGACTACCATTTTATTCTGTATTGGTATGGCCCTTTGCACATTGCAGTTCTGGTCTAGGACTAGCGCCACTTGCTGGTACATAACTGTGGTTGAAAGGGCCTGCACCTCATCCCTGTTCCAGTGGGGAAGGGAGAGTGGTATAAAACTTAGAAGAGGAATTAATGGTACTGTGAGAGGACTTAAGTGTGTAATTTTAAACCTGGGAGTAGCTTCATTTACTTCAATTGGACTACTCTTAGGCATTTGTTTATGTGCTTTGCTTTACTGGAGATTAACACTTGAGATTATTCCCTAGAGAGCATGCCATGGACATCAGCCCCACCTCTCCATCATGCCTAGTCACCTCCTGACCTGTGCTGCTGATTGGGAAAGGGTTCACTGGCTCCCAGGAAAGTGGATCATTCAGCAGCTCTTCCAATCTGCAGTCTCTGCTTCCACTTGCTTTCCTCTACCCACACAAGGCGGAGGGAAGATGCACTGGGCTTTATTGTGTTCTGACTTTTGATTTGTCACTTAATGTAAGAGCAACCTGCTCTGAGAATGTTGATATTGGCTGCTAATTGATGCAGTGAATAGCAAGTTCAGAAGAATATATCTGTTTCATTTGCAGCTGTGTTTAATTATGACAGAAACATTTTCTTTTCAATGACTCGTCTTGTGAGTATATTCCCATTTTAATTTATATTTTGTCGGTAGTAAGCTCAGGCTTTTGCGGCACATAGCAGATGTGTTTTCATTATGCCCACATTTGGTAATTTTAAACTTGTTGACAACCCTGAATATTCTTTAAACAAATCTGCACAAATTTGCCAACTCTGAACCTGACAGTTGGTTCTAGAACTGCAGCTACTCATGGCTAAATATCTTTGCAATGATATCCCTTGCTTTTAAATGGGTAATTGGTATTTTTGTTACTAACTGTAAATATTATGGTACCTTTCATCTATAATCCTAGCTAGAAGAGACTATATATGTTTATTCAGTGGCTCGGTGAACAGTGCATTCTCACCACCTACAGAGAGTTCAGCAGACAGTCACTAAGTTGATGGAGCTGTGAGATTTAGCTGGACAGCTCAATCAAGCCATTGCCTGGTAGGCCAGGATGTCCTGATCCCCACAGAAAGATTTGGAGGGGAAAGAACATGAGAGAGAATGTAGGCTACTTGTAAAAAGGCATGAGTTCCAAGAATCTAGAGTGACTTGGTCCTCTAATTTTCCCCATACATGTGCAGAATGAATTTTGTTACGTTCACCAATATGGAGGTGGTGTGTGCACATAAATTTCATGTGGTGGGGATGGGGCCAAAGGGTTTGGTGTGTGGGAGGGGGCTCTGGGCTGGGGCAAAGGGTTGGGGTGCAGCAGTGTGAGGGCTCTGGCTAGAGTTCAGGCTCTGGGGTGGGGCCAGGGATGAGGGGTTTCAGGTACAGGAGGGTGGTCCAGGGCTACAGTGGGAGAGAGGACTCCTGCTAGCTGTCTCCCCACAGCAGCACCTGGGCTGGGGTGGGGAGAGGCACCTCTCCCAGCCTCAGCAGCTCCGGCTCTGGGGCTGTGGGATAGGTCCCCCTGCTCCAGCAGGTCCAGGCCAGGGCTGGGTTCGGGCTGGAGGAGGGGCGCCTTGGCCACAGCACATCCAGGCCTGAGTTGGGGCTCGGGGAGGGGCGCTAAATAGGCACTGCACAGTTTACAGGGAATTTAGAATTAAAAAAATGGGGGTGGGATTCTCTCTCTTCTCTTCCTGTGTCAGACATTTTGGTTTAAAAGGCTGTCCAGAGTGCTTGTGAACAATGCTCCATGTGTCCTCTAATTAGAAACTGAGTACATTTTTCCGGCCTGTCTATTGAGTTACAAGCTGAGTTACCAGGCTGTCTAATCAATAATTATTCCAAACGAATGTAAGAATTTGAATTGTCTTGTGATGTGAGTACTTAATATTCAGTACTAAAAGAAGGATCATTCTCAGAATGATCCTTTGCAGATACCTGCATGCACAAGCGGTGCAAAAGAGGAGTATATAAAGTTATAGCTGATTAGCATTTAATTATTTTGCCAGGGTTCGGCATGTTGCAGAATATAGTAATGATCTCTGCACCTGATACACTCTAGTTATGCACCTCACATTGCTAACAGAATTTTGATCATGATTTACAGCAATACATTTCTAGAAGTCATTGGGAAAATGCAGACATCGCTGTTTAATACTGTTGCCTTTAGGTGTCGGGGCGGGGGGGAGGAACAAACAAAAAAAAAAAATCCACCACACACTACGATGTTCCAGAGACCTAACACCATGAACTCAGCATACACTGCTGAATCAATGGACAACATTGACACAGGTTCTGTATTTCTACAACCTTCAGTGGTAGTCATTATGAGAAAAACTAATTAACAGCCAAAGATAATGAAAGGGCATGAGAGTGATAGAAAAAATCAAATTAAAATAGCATGTTGTCCTACTTCCTTGATAGTTTTGAATTTCTTTGCATTCAGTTTTAAAGAGGTTTTTTAAAGCACTCTAACCTTATTGTTATGGTCCATTTTATGGTGCATATTTAAGTTAAAAATTTGTAATTTTAACATTTCTCTTCTCAACTCTATTGATATCAAAGGTGGTCTGGTCCAAGACATTGGATCAACATAAAATGAGCTAGTAAATTGGGACATTACAGGCAATCTCTTTATATTTTCTGCAGATGTTCATATACACAGAGATATACTGTAGACTGGGGATATGTTTTGAATCTTGCAAACAGAAATCTTTATCACATTCTAAACTCAAACTTTTATTGACATGCAAGACACCATAAACATATGAGTCTGGATTTTTAATTTCTCTCTCTCTTGGTTGGGCCAGATACCAATAGCCAAGGAAGTTACTTTAGAGGAGGTACTCCAGCTGAGCACAACAGGACATAATTTCTTTATGATGACTTTGTCTCCCCCTGGCACAAAGCACTTTTCACAGCTGAATGCTCCAACCTCAGGAACTCCTAATGATGGAAAATAGCTTTTAAACTCCTAGCTACCTGAGCAGTGTGTCACACACATATCCCCCTCAGATTGTGTTATTTCTGCAGGACCTCAGAATATTTTTGACGTGGTAACTTCACCTTGAGGATATCAGAGGGGTAGCTGTCTTAGTCAGCAGCCACAAAAATGAGGAGTCCAGTGGCATCTTAAAGACAGGGGGAAATAGGTCAGTGGTTTGAGTATTGGCCTGCTAAACCCAGGGTTGTGAGTTCAATCCTTGAGGGGGCCATTTAGGAAACTGGGGGGAAAAAAATCTGTCTGGGGATTGGTCTTGCTTTGAGCAGGGGGTTAGACTAGATGACCTCCTGAGGTCCCTTCCAACCCTGATATTCTAGGATTTATTTGGGCATAAGCTTTCATGGGTAAAAAACCCACTTCTTCAGAGTGAAAATTACAGATACAGGCATAAATATATATTGGCACATGAAGAGAAGGGAGTTACCTTACAAGTGGAGAACCACTGTTGAAGGCCAATAAATTGATGCAAAGGTGTCAATACCAAGAGGGAAAATTGCTTTTGTAGTAAGCCAGCCACTCCTAGTCCTTCTTCAAGCCCAAATTGAATGTGTTAAATTTGCAAATGAATTGTAGCTCTGCAGTTTCTCTTTCAAGAAATTTTTGAAGTTTTTTTGATTCAATAATGGCTACTTTTTAATCTGTTATTAAATGTCCAGGGAGATTGAAGTGTTCTTCTACTGGCTTTTGTATGTTACCACTCCTGATGTCTGATTTGTGTCCATTTATCCCTTTACGTTATCTGATTAATCTGATTATGTATGTTAATTTTGGACACATTTCAGAAAGTCACCACTAGCGATAAATTACAGCCAGGAAGCTGAGGAACTCAGAACTTCATATGACAATCTAGGAAATACAGGTCACTCATTTTATACCCTGCATTGTATTCAGGTTGTTCAACATGCAATTCAAAAGGAAAGGAAAACCTTGACAAATGCTCTTATTTAAAGATTCAATAAAATATTATTTGAAAATGTTTAGTGAAGGGAGGGCATGGAATGACTCTTAGGCTTCTATTCTAATAGGTATTGGGTAAGTGCCATCATTGTAGAAGATAAAGAAAAATAAAAACAGACAAAAAGATGGGGCAATCTAGTCCATCTCCCTGCAAATTCAGGATTATCCTCTACAGGATATGTTCTTGTGTTCTGTCTAATCTAAAGAGTTCCAAATGATGTGGAATTCATCATTTTTCTTGAGAAACAGACTAACTGATCTCAGACAGGATTTCCTCTCTCCCCTGCCCTCTTACAATTTGTATTGCAAAGACACCAAAAGTCAGCACTCCACTGAGCTAGGCCCTTTACAAATATACAATAAGGAAGTGGTCCCTGCCCAAGAGTGCTTACAATAGCCTTGATATTCCCTTTTAAAATATCATCCAATTTCCTCATAGTTATACAATCAAACACCATAAATACCTTTTTAAGTAAAGCAGCACTTCTTCCATAATTATATTTCAGGTATGTGCAGTTAAATTATATGCTGTTATCTTGTAGGATGACAGAAGGGAAACAACATTTAATATGATGCTCCTTAGACTAAAAACACCCCTGGAGACCATTTCAGAATCACCATTCCAGGTTGGCTCCTTAGCAGGTGTAAATTGGCTGAGCTGTATTGGCTTCAATAAAATGAGGCTAACTTATAGCTGCTGAACATCTGGACTACAGTCACTGGAATTGAAGTGTAACTTCTGATCTAAAACAAAGTTAGGTGGTGTCACAGGATAGCTGGCCTCTGAGGGGGGTCAGGCACCTAGCCTACCCATGATACCTTCTGCTAAGGAGAATGAGCTAACCCAGATGAATCTGTGAGTAGTTGGGTGGGTGGCAGTTAAGGAGCACTTGGGCCAAAGTAAAGGGTTATGAGGGTTACAGAGGATGAGAAGTTCCCTAACCAGCTCCCCTGAGGGCTTCTCAGGGGACCTCACCAGAGAAGGAAACCTGGATGCAAGAGGGTCTGAAAGGCAAGAGCTATGAGTTCCAAGAATCTAGAGTGACCTGGTCCAAGTGAGAGGACCTTACCAGACAGCAGCAGGTCTAGATCACAAATGAACTAGGTGCTGATGTAGGAAAGAGTTGTATTGGTTTGACCTTTGCAGGGGCCCTTTGTCCAGAGAAGGAGCACTTCTCTAGCTGGTGGTGGCAGGCCTAGCTCCAGAGGAGATCCTCTGTTGAGAAGGCTTTACTGTTAAGGAGTCTGGATGGAAGAGACAAACAAACTCAGGTTAGGGGCAGACAGACTAAGATTAATTTGGCCCCTCCCAGCTGTACAGCAGGGAGAAGACTTGCTTGTATGCCACGTTCAGCCTTTGATTAAATATGTTAGACCCCCAAAGGACACTGTTCAGTACAAAAAAAGCCTCATTGAAAGCCCATTAGGGGAAATGGAGGCAGGGCCCTACCCTGCAATTTCTGGAGGGAGTGGGGAGGTGAGACACCAGCCTTGATGGAAGGGAGCACAAAAAGGGTGGTAATGGTCATATTTTATTTAAGGGAATAAATATCTAGTTACATGCAGATATAATAAAGAGTAAGATTACTTGCAACCTGTCCTGACAATGCAATGTCTTTGTTTGGATTGTGTGGCAGAGATCCAATGGTTCCGTCGTGGTGTCTTTGTGAAAAATGTCACCTATCTAGAAAGACTGACCATATTTCATTTTTTATTGTGTAGGGAAGAAGCTCTGTGTGGTTGCAGGAGAAAACTGGAGAAAATATAGCAGAAAACCATTACATAAATTCTCACAAATAGGTGAAAATAACCTACTTTTTCTTGGCATTTTTATTTTCTTCCAATAGTTTATATGGATAATTTTGTTTCTATCTCCAGCTGGAGAGTAAAAGAAATCACAGAATAACTGTGGGGATAGAAGTAACAGGATTTCTAAGTATGAAGATTTATAGAATCTAGGAATGTAAAGAAATGTGATGTATATAATATTATGTGCCTATAAGTAGAGTGTTTAATGAAACATTTCAGATACCACCTTACAAAATGTTGCTTGAAAAATTACTTTAAGCTGGCTTGGATGCGAGTACAGCTGCATGGATTGAGAGTGACCAGACGGCAAATGATACCAGTGTGTTAAGAGGTGACTGTTGGGATGCCACAAAGATCAATGTGATGTCTTATTTTATTATTGATCTTGAATCAGATGTAAACAGTCCATTCATTAAATGTATATAGGATACTAAATTAACAGCTAGGACAAAGAAATAGTATAAAGGGACCTTTAGAGGTTGGAAAGCTGAGTTCCCAGATCTGTTTTTTTAAGTGTTAACATATTCAGGTTTCAGAGTAGCAGCTATGTTAGCCTGTATCCGCAACGAGAACAGGAGTACTTGTGGCACCTTAGAGACTAACACATTTATTTGAGCATAAGCTGTCGTGGGCTACAGCCCATGTCTTCAGATGCATAGAATGGAATACATAGTAAGGACACACACACAAAATGGTGGAAGTAGCCATATCCACTCTAAGAGGCTACTTAATTAATAATAGCCTCTTAGAGTGGATATGGCTACTTCCACCTTTTCATGTTCTGTATGTATGTGTATCTATTTCTCTCCTTACTATATGTTCCATTCTATGCATCTGAAGACATGGGCTGTAGCCCACGAAAGCTTATGCTCAAATAAATGTGTTAGTCTCTAAGGTGCCACAAGTACTTTTCTTTAAACATTCAGGGAGATTTGGATTTCAGAGGGAAAGTAAAACTTGCTCTCATTAACTCCCACTTGGTAAATACTACTGCTGGAGACTATTCTTTGGCTCAGAACCTATACCAATAGGAGAGCCAGTAGATACAAGAAGGGGTCTTTTGTCCCCATGCCTGGGCAGAGATGGTCTGACAACAGGGAGGATTAGTCTCTCCTCCTTCCTGTGCATTAAGATGAGGTGGTTATGAGGCATACATGCACTTCTCCTTTTCCTCTTCTTCCTATGGTCAAATGATGTCAGGGATTCTGTCTCCTTTCCCCTACATGCTCAAGTCATAAGTGTCTAAGGAGGCTCTTCTCTCTATATCCCATGTGGTTATTGGTATTTGGAAGCAGCAGCTAAAAATCTGTTATTGTCATTATTTATATTACAGTAGTACTGCAAATGTGCTAAGTAACATACAGACATAAAGGGAGGAACAGCACATCCCCCCAAAGGCTAAAAATCCAGAAATACAAAAACCAGAGGAAAAGGCGACAGACACAGTTTGGTCAGGCTGCTGACAGTGGTTGTGTCTGTGTATGAAGTATCCACAGCTGTCGCCTCAGTTGGCTGTTGCTAGCTCCTTTCTTTTAAGTGTAAACTTTGTGGGGAGTCCTGCAGAATTAGGGAGAAAGCATGGAGCTGTTTGTGCAAGGAGCAGGTGAAAGGGGTCCAGAGGTTGGCATCACTGGTGGATTAGAGGGCAGTGGGAGACGTTTTTATTGGTAAACTGTTCATTGACCCTGATGTTCCATTAATTCTTTGATGTTAGGCAGTGCTCAGTTTTCTTTCACTAATATTTTTTTTTTAGAGCTAGGGGCTCATTTACACATGAAGATTGTGTTCTCACAAGGGAGCTCACCAACCGAGTTATACCATGGTTTGGCCTTGCTCATGGGAATGGGACCAAACTATCATGCTTTAATTATTATTAATGGTTTTGATATATGGAGCTAGATCTCTGCAGGCAGAAGGAGAGCACATTGACTTACCACTCTATGCACAAGGAACGGGAACAATTGAAGTCCCCATGCTCATCCCAAAGAGAAAAAAAGCAGGTGGTGACACCTGCAGGGTGCTAAGTGGTGGCTCAGTATGCATACTCCTCCTCTGTATCAGACACATCTTGGAAGACTGTGAACAGACAGATGCTCCATAGAAGTAATGGAATTTTCCCTATGAACATCACTACAGTTTATGGGTACACTGTGGTTGCTATTATGTCTTAGGTGCCAGCACTGATGTAGCACCCCTACTTCTGGAGGAATGGGTCTTGGTCAATTGTTCTGCATAGTCAAAAGTCTCTCCCTGCTAGGGCTCATGGAGTTTCGCAGCACACAGAGTGCTGAGCTGATCCCCTTTTGCAGACATTTTCTATACAGATTCTTCTGTACTCCGAACATTGTGCATCCCTGTCTTGTGTTGAAAGATATAGCCCTAAGGAAATAAAGTATAGGAGCTAGCTCATATTATTCTAGCTTTTCCAGCAACAGTAGTTATCAGCTTTCAAACACTTTATCAGTAGACCAGCCTTCACTATTTTTTTTCTTGCTGAAAATATTTGTCTTTTAAGCAGAGGATTCTGACAGCAATTAGCACAATGCCATCAGCAAAGAGAACCCTCTCCTCTGTAATATTGAACTCTTGTCTCAGGACCAGACAACAAAACTGAATCTAAAAATAAGCATCTGCTTCTAATAAACTTTAATCTCAGAGGACTAAATGAGAGACAGGAATGCTTACCCTTTGTTAGTCTTCTTTCATGAGTTATACAAGAAGAATTCCCCACAGTTGGAAAATGACAGTTTTTAAATTTTTTAAAAATGTCCCTATGACTGCTTTTGTCAAAGGACAGCCTATCCATTACTTCAGCCTTTCTAATTCTACTCAGACAGTTCAATTTTAGAAGGTTGGAACAGTGCTGTTTCATGGCAAAAAAAGCACCTACTGGAACAATTGGAGACGTGCAAAGGTTGATTGAATGCAAAGTGTTACTGTAGCTCTGGGCTGATGCTTTGAAAATACAATTTAGTTGCTTTAATGGTAATTAGCATCACTTGAATGAAAACTCATTTTAAATATATGGGTTCTGAGTTCACTGAATTATCTTCAACGGTGTCTCTTGAGACAACTGAGTAGACATTTCAGATAGATTTTTACCCATACAGGATATATAGATGGGTACATGCCTACACCCATCTACATTATATAGCTATAGAGCAATATAGCTGGAAAGATATTTTTACACATACAGGATAGACAGCTACATACATGGGATAGTGTAGATATACACAGATATATGATAGATAATAGATGTGATGTTTCACTGCGTAAAAAAGTTATAAAGTAATCTGTATCACGGCTAGTGTTGCTTGATTGACATCAGAAAACTTAACATTTGCAACAATGCAGAGCAGCAACCAGTGTGCTGCTTTTGGGATCATTACCTTCTTGATACAATGTTCATTTCACTCTTCATCTCATTTCTTACATAACCAATTTTATTAATCCTACAGTGTGATTGGTTTTGATACTTGTTGCCAGTAATTAGAAAGGCCTCAGCAGGCCAGAGTGTAATTTTGTGGGAATACAGTTCTACTTCCTCATCTGAGCAACAGCTCTCTGCAGCATTTCTTAACTTTTTTCATATTTAAATGAGAGAAAACAAACATAGCCAGCACTCTTTCCATTTTCATATTGCAATGACATCAAGATTATATACTAGCTCCATGACAGACCTTTTCTGGCTCCACATAGGCATTGCCAGTAGGAAGTGGTCCATGAGCAGCTGGGTTCAGTTTAGAGCAGCTCTGAGAGTTGTCTAAAACTGTGTTGGGTGGCCCCAGCTGACTGTAGTATCAGAGAGCCACATACATGGCATTAAGCAATCTTCACTCCTCTCTTGTTTTGCTACTGTACCATGTGCGGCTCAGCCAGGCTGCAAGAAGGATCTAGCCCAGTGGCTCTCAACCTTTCCAGAGTATTGTACCCTTTTCAGGAGTCTGATTGGTCTTGTACCCCAAGTTTCACCTCACTTAAAAACTACTTGCTTAGAAAAATCAGATATAAAAATATTAAAGTGGCAGAGCACATTACTGAAAAATTGCTTACTTTCTCATTCTTACCATATAATTATAAAATAATTGGAATATAAATACTGTATTGACATTTCAGTGTCCAGGAAACAGAGCAGTATAAACAAGTCATTGTCTGTATGAAATTTTAATTTGTACTGACTTTGCTAGTGTTTTTTATGTAACCTAGGGTTACCATATTTTGTGCCTCCAAATGGAGGACACTCCACGGCCCCCGCCCCCGCCCCCAGCCCCGCCCACGCCCCGCCCCAACTCCGCCCCCTCTCCAAAATCTCCGCCCCCTCCCCTGCTTCCCGCGAACATTTAATTCGCGGGAAGCCTGAAGCAGGTAAGGGGGAGTGTGGGGGGAGGAGGCACGGCCCAGGCTGGCCCCCAGCGGCTCCAGCCTGGGTCGGCTCAGGCCCCGGCCGACCACCCCCGGCCCGCCCAGCACTACTGGCCCTCGGCGGCCCAGCGCACCCCCCAGCTATCCTGGACCGGCTCCCAGCTCCGCGACCCCGCGCACCCCCCCCGCTACCCCGGACCAGCCCGCGGCCCAGCGTACCCCCCAGCGCACCCCCCCCGCTACCCCGACCGGCTCCCGGCCCCGCGCACACCCCCGCTACCCCGGCCTGCGGCCCCGTGGCCCGGCGCACCCCCCCCGCTACCCCGGACCAGCCCGCGGCCCAGCGTACCCCCCAGCGCACCCCCCCCGCTACCCCGACCGGCTCCCGGCCCCGCGCACACCCCCGCTACCCCGGACCGGCCCGCGGCCCCCCCCCCGCTACCCCGGACCAGCTCCCGGCCCCGCGCACCCCCCGCTACCCCGGACCGGCCCGCGGCCCCCCCCCGCTACCCCGGACCGGCCCGCGGCCCTGCGGCCCGGCGCACCTCCCGCTACCCCGGCGCACCCCCCGGCGCACCCCCCGCTACCCCGGCCCCGCGGCCCGGCGCACCCCCCGCTACCCCGGCCTGTGGCCCCGCGGCCCGGCGCATCCCCGCTACCCCGGCCTGTGGCCCCGCGGCCCGGCGCACCCCCGCTACCCCGGCCTGCGGCCCCGCGGCCCGGCGCACCCCCCCCGCTACCCCGGACCGGCTCCCGGACCGGCACCGCGCCCCCGGCTCCCCGCCCGGCCCGGAACCATGCCCCCGGCCCCGCGACCCCGGCCCCGGCCAAAGAGGCCCCGGCCGAGCCAGCCCTCCCTCCCGATTTTCCCGGACATGCCCGGCTTTTGGGGATTTCCCCCCGGACGGGGATTTGAACCCCCAAAAGCCGGACATGTCCGGGAAAATCCGGACGTATGGTAACCCTAATGTAACCTGTTACAAAACTAGGCAAATATGTGGATGTACCCTCAGGAAGACCTCTGAATACCCCTAGGGGGACATGTACCTCTGGTTGAGAACCACTGATCTAGCCCTTTGTTCTTAATAATGATCTTAATAAAAATAAAATTAAATTTAAATTAAAAAAAATTAAATCCATGGGCTGCATCTATAAAGGGGACCAGATACTATACCAATCCCCAAGCAAGCTCCCAATGACGACAATAGAAGTTTGCACAAAGCTGGAGAGTAGAATATGACCCCTATGGATTACTATGATTTTCATTAGTAAGTGCTATCTTAGTGTCCTGGACTCTGTCCATTTCCATGTTATTCTTATGCAACTTACTTCTGTTACTTCTTTCTATAGTGCTTTACTCTTTTTGGGTTTGTGTTCCCCTTCTTAGGTATTTGTTATCTATTGACCATGCACAACTATCATACATGCCAGGGAACAACTTTCCAGATTTTTTGCTTCATTCCTTTTCAGGGTATAAAACACTTTTTTTTTTTTTGGGGGGGGGGGGGAAGTTTCCACAAAACAGACCATATGGTCAAAACACTTATTTTGAAAAATTTCCACCAGCATGCAAGTGATATATATTTATGCACATATGCCCCTGCTCCTCCTTAGCCCTCCATAAACTGGAGAATGATGCCATCTCTTACAATGCAATCCAGAAGAAAATACAATTCTTTCTGCTAGCCTCGCTCCCATCCAGAATGGCATTCTGCTGTCCTCTATACATTTTTTAGTTTGCAAATTTGGAGGCCACCTGTTCCCTGGTGGGCAAATAGGGTGCTTTAAAAAAAAATTAAATAAAAAAAACTAAAGTATCCTTTAGACTAGGGGTTTAGCTAGTGCATTCCCAGCAGCATCTGGGGTCTGGTGACCATCTGTCCCATTTTGGCTGGGAGTGTCCTTTAAGCCTTGTCTCGGCCATCTTGACTCTTTGGGGAAAACTGTACATTTATCCCTTTTACTCTTGCCAACTGATCATCACTTGGCAAGCGCAAACAGGACAAATGCACAGTTTTCCTCAAAAAAAAGTGGGGGGTGCTTCCTAGCCTGGCACAGAGGAACGTGTGAGAGGGAGGGAGGGCTCTGAACAGCAACTTGAGCTGGGCCAGGCCCATGTGGGTGGGGAGCAGGGGGGCCCTCAGGCCAGCCCCGCAAGGGCAGGAAGACCACTAGCCAGCCCTGTTCAGTGTCCTGTTTTCCTGTTGGGAAAATATGGTCACCCTAATCTGGGGTTGCCTATCACCCAGTAAAACTTTGTACAACCTCAATAAACATGGTTTACCAAGTCCCATTGTCTGTTGGGAATTGTAGATAAGGGCCAAATCTTCAGCTGGTTTCTATCTACTTGTGACGCATGGCCAGAAAGGGTTAATCACCCTGCAGGATAAATGACTCAAATTCAACCCTTAAGGACATATGGAGAGAGAATATGTTTGTGTTTTTTTTGTATTTACACATGAGTAGTGGTTAACAATAGAATCAGTCCCTGTCTATGCTGTATTCTGTTAATTGAGAGATCAAAAGAACATCCTAGCACTTAAATGACTTGTAAACATAGGATATTGCTGTATTCATCTCTCTTTGAAATATATATAGCTGATCATCTGTGAATGGTGAAAAACAGGCAATTGCCATGTTAATCTATGTGAATAGATAATGATGCTGCTTAGGAAATGAGGGCCTATTGTTCCCCAAGGAACTCCAACTTGTCAAAGAAGTTGTATAAGGACTGAAATTGTATAAGAGACCCTTGGGTCCTGATCCTGTCATCTCAGATGTACTTGAGGTTTCATGCAGGGGAAGACTAAGCCATCAGGACTGAGATCCCAACTCTGATGGGACCACCCTGAATACAAACATTGGACTATAACCTATGGACTAAATTCTAAAAATTATTTGCAGCTACAAAGCTCACCATCTCTGCTATGAATCTGAATCTCAAGATTAACTCATGTCTGTATGTATTTTGAAACTCTTGGAGGAGAGGAAGGTGATCAGGAACAGTCAACATGGATTCACCAAGGGCAAGTCATGCCTATCCAACCTGATTGCCTTCTATGATGAGATAACTGGGTCTGTGGATATGGGGAAAGTGGTGGATGTGATATATCTTGACTTTAGCAAAGCTTTTGATACGGTCTCTCACATATTCTTGCCAGCAAATTAAAGAAGTATGGATTGGATGAATGGGCTATAAGGTGGATAGAAAGCTGCCTAGATTGTCAGGCTCAATGGGTAGTGATCAACAGCTCGATGTCTATGTCGGAGAATAACAGAGTTCTCACTTTTTGTTTGGATACAGCAAATCAGATACTTTATTTTCTCTCTATCAATTGCATAGAGGGAGAGAGCTAAACAGGTCTCTCAACAGGTAAACAATTACAGCAAGCATTTATACCTTTTGTTACAGACAATAATGAGTAACAGCTGCATTTTGTTTAGACATAGGTCGTTCTGAGATCTTGTTTTGCTTACTAATGTAGACTCTTAGTCTACATTCCATATTATCTACACAAGGTCGCAACAACTTCTCACACAGTTCTTTCCCACTCACCTCACACATTCCTCGCTTCTACAAATCTCACATTATTAGGGTTACAGTTAGCCTAACTCTCGCTAACGAACTGTCATGCATTGCATCCCCTTCCTGTCAGTTCTTTCTCTGCTTCCACATCTAGTTGGCAGCCGGTATCAAGCAGAGTGCCCCAGGGGTCGGTTTTGTTCAACATCTTTATTAATGATCTGGATGATGGGATGAATTGCACCCTGAGCAAGTTTGCAGATGACACTAAGCTGGGGGTGGGCACAGAGAAGAGAAGTAGCTATGCTGAAGGATAGGGATAGGGTCCTGAGTGTTCTAGACAAATTGAAGGATTGGACCAAAAGAAATCTGATGAAGTTCAACAAGGACAAGTGCAGAATCCTGTACTTAAGAAGGAATAATCCCATGCACCGCTACAGGCTGGGGACCAACTGGCTAAGCAGCAGTTCTGCAGAAAAGGACCTGGGGATTACAGTGGATGAGAAGCTGGATGAGAGTCAGCAGTGTGCCCTTGTAGCCAAGAAGGCCAAAAGCATATTGGGCTGTATTAGTAGGAGCATTGCCAGCAGATTGAGGGAAGTGATTATTCCCCTCTATTTGGCACTGGTGAAGCCACATCTGGAGTATTTTGGGGCCCCCCACTACAGAAGAGATGTAGACAAATTGGAGAGAGTACAGCAGAGGGCAACAAAAATGATTAGTGGGTTGGGGCACATGACTTACAAGGAAAGGCTGAGGGAACTGGGCTTGTTTAATCTGCAGAACAGAAGAGTGAAGGCTGCTGTCAAATCCCCCTCAACTACCTGAAGGCGGTTCCAAAGAGGATGGAGCTAGGCCGTTCTCAGTGGTGGCAGATGACACAAAAAGCAGCAATGGTCTCCAGTTGCAGTGAGGGAGGTCTCGGTTGGATATTAGGAAACACTATTTCACTAGGAGGGTGGTGAAGCACTGGAATGGGTTATCTAGGGAGGTGATGGAATCTCTCTCCTTAGAGATTTTTAAGGTCAGGCTTGACAAAGTCCTGGCTGGGATGATTTAGCTGGTGTTAGTTCTGCTTTGAGCAGGGGAGTGGACTAGATGACCTCCTGAGGTCTCTTCCAACCCTAATCTTCTACAATTGATCTTTTAACCATACTTTCTTTTCTTTTTTTAAGAAATTTCAGTTTAGTTAATAAGGATTGGCTGTAAGCATGTTTAGGTAAGATCTGGAATATTCATTAACCTGGGAGGTTATGTGCCCGATCCTTTGGAAGTGGTAGAACCTTTTATTTTATATGATGAAAAAGAATCATCATTCTTGACTTGGGTATCTAGGTGGAGGCCTGAGGCTGGGTTACTTTAAGGGAACTGTGTTGTTGGCTTCTGGGCAACCACTGAGGTAATAAAGCAGCTGTTTTGTGCTGGCTTGGTAAATCTAAGTACTGAAATATCCACCAGCTTTGGATATTGTCTGCCCCATTCTTTGCAGTTCTACCCTTTTGAGTGACCTCAGCTAGCTCCCCCACTCCTCCAGGGCCCTACTCACACTACTCTTCTCATATTCCCAAGCAAAATTGCACATAAGCATGGGTGCTTGCAATTTGGAAGTCTGAACAACTATGCACCCACTTGAACACAGATGGTAAGCAGTGGTGTTTGAACCTGTAAAGCCTGGGTGCAGGTATAAGCACATACAAAGATGAAAGGTGGGAAAAACTAAGTCCTACAACTCTCGCTGAGACAAGCTATTAGCCAGGATGAAACAGCAGTGCACTTGAAGAGCCCACTAGGATGTTAAGGTCTCACAGGTGTCAACAGCTGACATTTTAATGACTACTTTAAATGTATGCAAATACATAAAATTAGTACTATGTGATGCACAGCAAGATGGTGCTCTGAATAGACTTTAGAGTCATGTCTTATAGACCAGTAGTTCTGGCATTTATACATTACTTCTAAGTAAGAAAGGGACCTGTACAGAAAATATGCTCATCATGCCTTACAAAATGTTAAACAATAGCATATGCTTTGAATATGTATCATTTCTGTATGCTATTATTTTTGTAATAAGAAGCATTGACACGTCAACTTGAAAACTACTCAAAAAATAATCTGTCGGGAAAAAAACGGAAGTGTAGTGGTAGGCATATTGGACCTAGACTATTAGAAAGACAAGGTAGGTGAAGTAATATCTTTTATTGGACCAGCTTCTGGTAGTCGATAGGACAAGCTGTCGAGCTTCACAGAACTCATTATCAGGTCTGAAGAAAGTAACCAGTATCTGAGCTAAATACCCAGCATGCTTAACATACATGCTGTAGGAAAGCACTTAAAATGAAGTGAATAATTAAGGTTTAGCAGGCAGTAAGGCATGCTACAAATTGTACTAATGAACCATAAAACCAGTGTTTGTTAAACTCACAAATTTTTAGCATCCGGTAGAGGTGTGAATTTAAATTCCCAGTCCCATCTTTTGGCAGTGTTGGGCAACTTTCCTTTGAGACCTAGGAGATCAGATGTGGAGTGATTGCTTTATGAAAAGTGTTTACACACAGGTGACAGGGTGTTTTTCCTCTTCTCACTTTTCTGAGAAGAGATTCACAAGCATAGTGATTGTCTTGTTTCACCCACCTAGCATTTGATACCCCAGCTGAGGAACACCACATGTTGTGTTAGGTATGTGCAAGACTATCATGGGGTTCACTACTCACCACTGCAGTGCCTCCTTAGAGCTCACCCCCAGGCTGACACACCCCTTCTTCAATCACTTACCAAAAGGTGTCTCTTTCCATACTCAGGGTACTCCCTGTTCAGGGCCCTCCAGCCAGGTCAATATAGTTTATCTCCTTCTGAGGTATTAAAGTGTCCCCTGGATCATCTGTCTCAAGCAGTTTTCTGTTCCATTGCCAATATTGTGCCACCTACTAAAGGCTGGTAGAGAAACCGGGACCCACCTACTATGCTGGGTTCCAGCCAGCAGCTAGGGTCTACACTGTTCCAAATCTTGTTACTTCCTACTCTGCCTCAGTCAGACTCCTTCTCCACCCTCTCTGAGTACACCTTCCCTCCAGGCCAGAATGCCAGAGCTTCAAGGCTCCTGCTTGTTTCTGCCTTTCCCACTCTAAGAATGATTACAGACCTTCTATGCTACAGCTCTTTTCTTAGACGCTGCTTCCTGGTTTTATAGCAGCTTAGCCTGCCCCTTGCCCAGCTGGACAATCAGTGAAAAGCTTATCAGGTGACGCCTGTAAAAGAGTTAACTGGCCCTTTCTGTCTACTCAGGCCTTGTGTAGGGTAGGCACCCAATCACAAGGACCCGGGGAGCTTGAAAGTCTTGTTGTCAAGCTATGTCTACAGTTTTTGCATCTGTTACTTTAATGCCACTTTGATTAAGAAATGGAAAATGCTAGATACAGAAAAACTGAGGGTGCAAAGTATAAGGTTCCTAGTTCTCATTAACGTAGTCCTATTAGAAGAGGATTACAAGTAATGCAAACCAGGAACCTTTTAGTTTGCACCCACAGCATCAACACAGGGGAGTTACCGTGCAGCACTTTGGTGCTCATCACTGTTAACATCCCCCTACTCTAAACTGTAGGGCAGTATAGACCAGCCCTCAATTTCTCTGTCTAGTATCTTCCATTTCTGAAGCTTGCCACTTGTTTCACAGCCAGATTTTGGATGCTCTATATTTTCCACGTGCAAGTGAAGAGAAAATCAACTGGTGATTCCAAGTAGCTGCAGAGCTGTACTTTTTCTAATCATCTTTCTGAAATAATGCTGTGTTATTTTCTTCATCAAAGTGTACAGAAAAATGTTCTCTAATGTAGTTTTATTTAAGTAATGCAAACTTTTAAATAGCAGGATAGACTCTAATGTGCAAACTATTTCAGGTTAACCATATAAAACCATTGAGTTGCTCAGGAAATTTCAACAAAAACAAGTTGTCAAAACCAGAAATGAAATTGATAAAAAATTACTTCCCCCCGCCCATTTTCCAACCCAAGCTATAATATAACAAGCCAGATTGTCCTCTAACGTGCAGCAACATTAAGTCAGAAATAATTCAATTTGAACCCTTTGGAGTTAATCTGGTGTAACACTGGTATAAGTTAGATGAGAATCAGATTGTATAGCTTTAAACAACTAGAAAAAATTCCATTTGCACTAAGCCAATGCAAACTGCTCTGCAATGCCATTGTGTGATGTTGACAGGTGCACATTAGAACCAATCTCCCACCATTTTCACAGTAGCTCTGTTACAGTATCATTTCTATCAAGTTGACCGAAGTTCCTACAGCTGATGATTTTAACAGAAGGGCTCAGAACCTAATTTGAACCTTTCAGCCCAATATATATGTACTCTCACCTTCTGCATTGTGTATCAAGTTGGAGGCCAATTTTTTATGCCTGTGTTATGGAAACCAGATGTATTTTTCATAGATGGGCCGTAACTTCGTGAGAGACTTAATGTCTCTTCAGTGAGTTCATAATTACAGAATTGTCAACAGTCTTGCAATTTGCCTCTTGGGTCCAGCCGTTTTGAAAAGCCCATGATGAGTCCCAATCATCAGGGAGGTACAAGGTGATGGTAATGAGAGTAGGAACTTTGTAATAGTGTGAAATTATTATGTAGTGACTTGAGCCTTATCAGCAGAAGCACTTTGCTTTTGCTTAAAGTTGCACTTGGAGCTAGAGCAGACCAGCCAGCAACGCCTAGCTATACAGTTCTCAGCAACAAGTTTGTTACTTAAAAAGGCTCCAGTATCTTTTTTTATGTTATAATAGCAATTTAACAGCTATTATAGTGATTATTACAAGTGTTGATCCTAGTGCTGAGCAAGAAGACAGCCTGTAGCTTGCTGAGAACTCCTTGTAGTTACTTCACTCCCTATGGCTTGGCAGCACCCAATGGCAATATCAGCCCTTGTTTAAACCTGCAGTGATTTTTCAGGATGTAGCAAGTGGATTACACTGAGGGATAGACCCAAAGAGGGATGCTCCATTTCCCTTTTATGGGGGAGAATTCCAGAGAATCCTGAAGGATTGATAGTGAAACCAGAAAAGGCAAGAAAACATTGCACAAACTTTTGGGTGGGAAAGAAAGGGGGTGAGGGACAAGTGAAGGAAGAGGAAGACAGTGCAAAAGGGGGAAAATGAGAAAAGATGAGCACTACTTTACCACTGATTTAAAAAAAAAAAAAAAGGTGTATATGCCCTCCTTTACTGTACTGTCATTCCTTCCTGCAGAGAAGGTGATCAGATGAGAAAACTATTTTGAATAGTATTGCTGTCCATTCTAGTTAAATACATGGTGTTTGCTGCTGACTTTTTAAAATAATGTTCTCTCTCTTTGGGATTATTTCTTGTCCTGGGAAATGTTAATATGGCTCCACCAGTTGTAGCAATTGTGGCTGTGCTCTCATAAACCAACTACTGTTGTTTAACCATCACGTTGTCTAACCTTGATGAGAGCAAGTTTCTTGGCTGCTGGCAACTTGTTTACACCAGCATTCCCCCCACTTCTTTCCCCCATAATGGGACAAGGCACAATCACAGCTCCCAGGACCACAAAGGGTGTGGGAAGGCAGAGGGATCGTCTCACTTCTTCTTTTGTACTGGGTATCCAGGTATGCTAGGAGGAGAAGCAGTTTGCACCACCCCAAGAGACATTGCAGCATGCACACTTGTCTTGAGAGCTGGGGAGCTACAGATAGAATTCTGTCTCCTAAGACACAAGCCCTTCCACTGCTCACCATGGGAAAGTGCATCTCTACATTGTTCCATAGGCAGCAATTTGCCTAACTGGCACTAGTGGATCTTATGTATATCTCAGGAGCAGTGGGTAAAACCCTGGCTCCATTGAAGTATGTATATATAGAGAGAGAGACACACACACATACCTATCTCATAGAGCTGGAAGGGACCCTAAAGATCATTGCGTCTAGCCCCCTGCCTTCACTAGCAGGGCCAAGTACTGATTTTGCACCAGATCTGTAAGTGGCGCCCTCAAGGATTGAACTCACAACCCTGGGTTTAGCAGGCTAATGCTCAAACCACTGAGCTATCCCCCCACCAAGAAATGACAAAACTCCTGTTGGCTACAGAGCAGAAAGGATTTCATCCAGGCCGTCCCTAGCCATTTGGGTGCCCTACGCAGCCCCACAGCCTCCTCCCCCCCCAGGTCTGGGAGGCAGGAGCGGGGGGGGGCACTTTTGGGGGCCCTGCAGGCCCAGAGTGGCCTGGGGGATTAGCGGGTGGGGGAGGGCCAGGAGCAGCCCGCTCTGCTTCCCTCGTCCTGGCCTCAGCCGTATCGCTCAGGGGAGGGGGCTTGGGGGAAGGGATCCCCCACCCCCCCGCACTCACCAGCTGCGGCGGAATTGGAGCAGCTCAGTCCCAGCCCACTCCACTCCTCCAGCTCCCAGCCGCGGCGCTCCGCCTTCCGCCGCTGGTGAGGAGGGGGGACCTTTCCCCAACTCTGCCCCCCCCGCCCCAGTGACATGGCTGGGGCTGGGGCAAGGGAAGTAGAGCAGGCTGGGGCTGCGTCACTCCTCCTCCCGCCACAGGTGAGTGCGGGAGGTGTCCTTTCCCCAACCTCCCCACACTCACCAGTAGCGGGAAGCGGAGCGCTGCGTCTGGAAGCTGGCAGAGTGGAGAGGGCTGGGGCCACATTGCTCCGCTTCCTGCCGCTGCCAGTGAGTGCAGGGTCGATGTGGGAAAAGGTGGAATGGGGGCGGGCCAGGGGTGGAGCAGGAGGGAAGGGTAAGAGGCAGGGCGGAGGAAGTTGTCTGGGGCCCCACACCCCCTAGGGATGGCCCTGCCCCTTGCAGTGGGTGCAGCCTGTGGCGGGGCCGGCCGAGGGATAGAGCTGGTCACCGGGGCTGGTGCTGCCACGTATGCAGCACACACAGCTGCCTAGGGCACCATGAAATATGGGGCAATTTGGTACCCCAAATTTCATGGTGCCCTATGCAGCTGCGTATGCTGCGTATGCCTAAGGACAGCCCTGATTTCACCCTATCTTCAAAGAATTCTGACACATGCATTTGTGTAGCAGATTCTTTTGCTGCCTTCATTATTTATGGCCTGGGAAAACAAACATATATTCTCCAGTCCTGTACAACTCGCCCCTGTGCCTCTGGTATGCAGGGTTTAATCACCAAATGCAGTCATCCCTCATTTTAGACTCAAAATGCTATTCCTCAGCATTTCATTTTGTGACTTAATTTGTGATTGTGTAATGAGCCATAGTGTTAGACAGAAACATTAACCTCAGATTGAATGCTAGTTGAAAGGGAGTTGAAAAGTACTGGCCATTAAAAGATTCTGGGGTCAGTATTCAATATGGAACATTCAGTGTAGTGCAATTATATTAATATGGATACGTTATTTAAAAGGTAATGAAAAATGCTAAGCACTGTAGTGCAGAAGCTAGTGCCCTAACCTTTCACTTCCCTGCTTGGAGCAAAGGGAAAAAATAGGCATGGTGCTTTCATCTTCATTCCTAGAAGAAATATACCCAAAGTACAAAACCAAATTGTACACCATGAGTGGCAATCTCTACTAAAGACAAGAATTTTACATGCACGGACTTGGGTGCTTTGATAGCTGTATGGGGAGAATTGTGTACTCTTATAATACTGCATTGTTTTTAACTTTAACAAATGCTTTTAGTACTTCAGATTCATGTGCATGAAACTCATACACTGTTTTGTGTAATAAAATATTAAGCATGCACATTAGCCAATTTACTTATATTAAACACTTCCCTTAGGACCCAGTCCTCTCTGTGTCCTGGCTTTGAGATTAAAAATAAATCCTAAATCAGGAAATGCTTCAACTTTAAAATTGATGTTTTTAAAAAAAATTAAAGATAATTTGCACTTGACCAGAAACATAAGAGTGCCAAAATGGATCAGACCAATATACTGTCTACAGTAGTCTGACATCTATTTTAGATTGTGGCCAGTGTCAGATGCTTCATGGGAAGGTGTATACTCCCTACAAGGGATGTTTATACAGTAACAAGCCTGAGGTTAGAAAAAAATGTTTGTCACAGGCACTGTTGTATTAATTTAGATGGACTATATGGGCCAAAGGTGTTAACATGACCGAGTCACTGTCCAACATCAAACAGTGTTAAACAAGGTCTTGGGCTTGGTACATAGAGACGTTAGCCTGCTTAGTACTATGGCAAACACACCCTTACAAATCATTTTAACGTTTTCTTAAAGATACAGAGAAGGAGGAAAAACAGTTGAAGCATTTGAAATATTGGTAAGTAAAGCTTTCCTATTAACAGTTTCCATTTCTCTTTAGCTGGAGAGAGTTTTTAGAAGGAAAAACCCCTTGTATGACAGTCTCTTGGATCTTGGTATCAAAGATGGCATTGTCCTTTTAGGGAAAAGAGAAGAAGTTAGTTGAGATGGGCTGGAGCTGCTGCTATGTTAAAGTCTGATCCTCTTTCAACTCAGGCCGCGTTTCAGATTCAGCAGAAGCTGGTAGGGATGACTATGTCAATTAGATCCACTCTGGCCCACTCTAGTCAGGGATCCCTCAGGATTAGGATGAAGGAAGTCCATGTTCCCAGGAGACTGTGTGGGTGACAGCCATGATGGTGAAGCTCTCTTCAGTAGCCTCTGAACAGCCTCTGTCTGTTCTTCTATATCCCACCCTCCAAGTCTTTCATTAAGGGCCCAGAAAGGGAATGGTGGGTGAATTAATCCACCCCCTCATTATTTTGTCCACCAGTAAGGCCTAATATTCAGCACACACTCATTTTGGTTCATTAATTTCCGGTTTCACATCTTCTGTTTTTACCAAGCATAATTTTGACATAGTCCTTGAACCATACCAGTAGACCCCCTTGTTTAGACTAATTAAGTTTTTCTGTCTCCTTTTCATATCTTTTACTGTCAGCATTTGCTGTTATAGGGTATTGTGACATCTCAACATTTTCACATATTTTTTACAGTTGAGCTCACGATTAGAGTAAATTTGCAGCCCCAGTTATCACAAGAGCACTTCCTGCTTGGTTCGTATCCTGAATCCTGAGGGTAATAGTATTCCTTATAATTGTTTAGTATATCTATGATAAATATCTAATCTTGTCTTGAATGCTTAATAATATCTAGCAACAGTGACTCCCAGAGTTCATTTCTTTAGATTAGGTTAATTATGTCTTGTCTTTCTTTAAAAGAAAAAAAGCCTTTTATCAGTTTTAAATTTGCTGTATTTTAATTTCATTTGGCATCCCCTTGATTTTTGTACTGTATTAAGAGAAATAACAAATGGAATTCAATATACACCTCTACCCCGATATAACATGACCCGATATACCATAAATTCGAATATAATGTGGTAAAGCAGTGCTCTGGAGGGGCGGGGCTGTGCACTCCGGCGGATCGAAGCAAGTTCGATATAACGCGATTTCATTTATAACATCGTAAGATTTTTTGGCTCCAAAGGACAGCGTTATATCAGGGTAGAGGTGTACCATAACTTTAAAAGGCACAATCTTATTTCAAAGATGGGATAAAACTGGCAGATCAGATCCAAAGTCTCCCTGAATATTGAACCCACAAGTTATTTGGCTGAACATAGGTGTAACTGGGTGAAATTATATGGTCTGTGTTATGCAGAAGGTCAGACTAGATGATCTAATAGTCCCTCCTGGTCTTGGACTCTATGAATCAACCTTGACCAATTTAATATTCAGATTCAGTTTTAGATTTATACTTCATAGGTCCTGACTTCACAGAAGCCTTCTCTAAAATGTAAATGCCATGAGGAATATGGTTGTTTCTATAGAAGGACAACAAATAGAAAAGGAGCAAAGAAATAAAATGTTGCAGAAACCTGAAATTCTTGTATCCAACCTTTCTGAAAATTGTCACCTTTTCATCCTACATGGGTACCTCTTTCTAATGGCACCATTTCAACAAAAAATCCAAATTAAATTTGTTAAATCATGTTAGAAAATGACTGAGTTACTAGTTGTATTTATTCCATGGATTGAAATAAATACAGATTTTCCTTTGAGGAAGCATTTGC